>NC_092827.1:91789264-93288014 GCF_039878825.1 Excalfactoria chinensis | reverse complement strand
ACTTTTGGAAGATGGATGTGCATCAGTAACAGCTATAAAGAGCAGTTTTTAGTCTTTTCTGTAAAATATTTAGAGCATTACTTTTTTTTTTTTTTCATAGAACACAGTTTCCTACAGGGTTTTTGAAAATTATTTTTCTGGAATAGGACTAAGGAAATCAAAGCCAAATTATGTACGTTCTATGCAGTTTTAAAAGAGGCTGATGTAAGGAGCATGGAATGTGTAAAGAGTCTGCTTCCTCAAGATGCAACCTAATAGCAAAAAGGTAACTTCATAACGTGCTGCCTGATTTGAATTTATATTTTCACTCTCCTCTGTAGAAGATATGTATCAAGCAACAGTAGTGCTACTGCCTGCCACTCCTTCAGTTTTCCTTAGTGTAGGGCAACCCTAGGTCCAACACCATTTGTGTGACTTGACACAGCTTCAAAGGAGATGAGCCAACTCATGCCAGTGGACAAACTTGGCTCTGCATATAGGAGTCAGAATGTATAATACGGCATTAAGCCCTAATCCTTTTCAGAATAGGATTCAGATTTACTCTTCCACTCCTTGCTTGAGAATTGTTCCAACCTCTCAACAAAGAGCCCTAGAAAAGCCTTTGGCACAGTAACATTGTCCAATTGATGCCAGGAGTCAAACTTATTACAGGATCATTGATTTCTCTATGTGAAACAACACATAGAAGTCCCCGCTGTATGGAAAGGGGGGAGGTGGAAGGTACTGAATCTTTCTATGGGTATGCAGAGAACGATCTTAAAAAGGCAAAACACACAACTACCTGATGCTGAAATTAACACTTGCTAATGTTATTCAAGTGGTAACTCAAGGTGCAAAGGAACCTTTCTTTCACATCAAGTAATGTGACACATGTAACAGCATAATTCCCTCGTTTGTAAGCATGGCAATAACAGTATTAAAATATACTGACATTTTGGGCATGTGTGCACACCCATATGTAGACAGAAAGGAGAAGAATCACCTGGGAGGATACGAAACACAACTGATCTAACAAAACAAATGAACAGCTACCTAACTGAAAAGAACCCCCCAATGCGAGCTGGAAGTTTAGGTTATGTGTCCCCTTAATTCATTTCCTATATTTGTATTGTACAACTCCCAGATGAATTCAGAGAGAGCAATGCTGTCTGCTTCATTTCAGGAGA
This sequence comes from Excalfactoria chinensis, assembly GCF_039878825.1. NCBI lineage: Eukaryota > Metazoa > Chordata > Aves > Galliformes > Phasianidae > Excalfactoria > Excalfactoria chinensis. The sequence goes on along the minus strand of NC_092827.1, from coordinate 93,286,848 downwards.
AACTGAGCATCCTACAAAGACAGTCTTGTTGGATTATCGTTTTCACTGCAATCATTCCCCAATACACATCCTCTTTTCCCCAAAGCAAAGGGCACATAAATGTATTTCTGCATGCGATTTTAACAGCTATTAAACAAAATGTCCTCTTTGCCAATGATGGCAGGTGACAGCTGCACCTGAAATGGATTGTATGCTTGGATTTGTGCTTCAAAATATGGGCAAGATGATCTGAAGGATGCTCTGGTTCTCTTTCACAAAGTACAGGGGATTCTAGTTGAGAGAAGGCTAGTATGGCAGTCATGCCCAAAGTATCTACATGGAAGTGGACCAAGTTGGGGCATGCTACTGTCTAGTCTGTGAATAACTACTTCTGTAAAAACATTCTGGTTCACATGATCATTAATTCTTACATGATCTTCAGAAAATACTTCTTGTCCAAATTATGAATATATATTAATTGCAACACCATCTTCTCTTATAATTACAGTGTGTCTTTCATTTCAAGAGATCCTTAGGCTTGTTACAGCATATACATAATTCATTTTTGCTCACCTCAGGGCTGAACACAACACAATAACAGAAAGGACTGTATTAGTTATTAATAAAGGTAATCAGATCTCTTTTCTCATTCCTCACCACTTCTCTAGCTTCCTAATCTCTCTTGCAATCACTGCCCAGTGACTGCAGTGGTGATATAAAGGAAATTTGCAAAGTGGAATAAAGGAAAAGAACAAGCTTTTGTCATCAAAGCCAATCACAATGTCTCTGACTGTGACCACAGCATCATTAACTAAATAAAAGTTAAAAAGCACGAGTATTTTAGAATATAATTACATGACTGCAAAGTTAATGTTTGGCATTATTATTATTTCTATACCTCACCTCAAAGATTATTTGGGATGGTTATCTTAATGTAATCATCTGCATTTTGGTATTTCCCCCTCTGGGAATTTGGAGAGACAGTTTCAAAGGTACACCATGTTAATGTATCTCTACTGGGAACGGAGGCAGAAAATGTATACTGTATTTTTCTAAGTATGTCTGTACTATTTTGCTATGGTGACAATAACAAAACCTTTTCAGCAGCACACAGTCAATTCAGCATATCAAAAAGACAGCAAAAAGGTTAAGACTCCAGATTTCACAGAATCATAGAATCACCAACTTAGGAATAAAACCTCTAAGTTTATCCAGTTCAACCATCCACTTATCACCGGTATTTCCCACTAAACTATGTCTCTCAGTACAACATCTACATGTTTCTTGAATGGTGACTTCACAGCCTCCCTGGGCAGCTGTTCCAGTGCCTGACCACTCTCTTGGAGAAATATTTCCTCACAGCCAACCTACATCTCCCCTGGCACGAATCGAGGCACTCCCCTCTACTTCCATTACTAGTTATAGGGGAGAAGAGGCTGATCCCACCTCACTGCAGCCTCCCTTCAGGCAGTTGTAGTGAGTGATAAGGCCACCCCTGAGCCTTCTCTTCTCTAGTCTAAACAATATCAGCTCTCTCAGCCACTCCTTACAAGGCTTGTGCAACAGACCCCTACCAGCTCTGTTGCCCTTCACTGAACACCTTCAAAGATGAAGGTCCAACCTGATAATCCAGACCTTGCACAACAACAAATACAATCTCACACTGCCAATTTCTCCCCCATCTGAGATCGCTCAATGTTGAACAGTTAATCCTTGTGCCTGGATAAAAACTTGATATGGAAATTGTAAGGAAAGCATGCACTGAAAGGAAGCGTTCCTGCCTTAGACACAGACATGTCCACACCTAAAAACATTTCCAACTTCAATACTCACTATTATGCTTGAAGATTCTAATAGTAGCACCTGAAAGCCTTGCACCAAGAACGAGAGAAGTGTGGTTCAATTCATCACTTAGAATGAGGCAACCCTGTGGAGAAGGAGTACAATAAGTATTTGCATGAAGTGGGAGGCTGTTTGCAAGTGTGTGTGTGTGTTTCACCATACAGTTATGTCTGTATATACATAAATACATGCACATATATAGCATTGCATTAATTAATCTTACACGTGAATTGGTATTTTTGCAGGAACCACTGCAAAGACACGCAGAAACAAAATTCAGCTTCTCAGACATTCCCAGGAAGTGCATGACATTAACATAAGGAGGACTGATACTGAGACTGGACTAACATCATTTTGATAACTGTAATAAGATCAGGATGGATTGAGGCTGCCATTAAGATTCAAGTAGAGCCAAGGCACTAAGCACAGTCTTACTCTTTCTCTGGTAAATTCATATACAATTCATCTGCAGTGTATGCTTCACTGATAAACTCAGTTAAAAAATTACTTTCTTTATAGTATAAAATAAAAAAAGTAAAAAAAAAAAACAAAAAACAGCACTGTACACTATATCAACAAGATCCAAGATTCACAGTTGAAATTCAAGCTGAAGCCCTAATGTAGCTCTGTTTTCTGTTGTATATTTTATGTTGTGATGTTTCACTATCCAGTACAACGACAACACAATATTAACTAAATAAGTATTATTTAGGAAATGGATTGTGCCTAGGATTAGAGGTACCTATACAATTCTGCTCAAAGACTGATGTAACAGGAAGAATTAGTTATGTGCATCTTGACAAGACAATATAGCTGCTAGATTTAATTATAATGAAAATGAAATCTCCCAAATATATGAGAACTACACAATATCTGCAATACATAACATGTAATATTAAAATAGACTAAATTCTGCATGATATTCTGCATGATACAGTAATAACTTCACGTCACTTGTACCTACGTATCCCACTTGTGACAAAGGCCTGCGTCTCCCCATGAGGCCAGCTAACCGAAGGATAAATATTTTAGAGCTAAGTGAGAGAAAATTATGTAATGCTGCTGTGCATGTCTGCAATTTCATAAATTTACCTCTATTAGTTCTTAACTGTTTCTTCAGACAATACTGGACTACTTTTCCAGCACCACGGTAGACTGAAGTTCATGTCCTCAGTAGCTCAATCATTGCGTACATATATTTTAGAAATCCCTTGTAAAAGCTGGATTCTTTCTCAATAGTGAGGAAATGACTTCACCTCAAGCCAGGTTATTTGGAAGAAATCTTGAACATACATCGTGTGTTGAATTAATTCCATCTCCATCAAGGGGGAAATACTGTTTCACATTTGCCTGAATTGGAGAGAACAATTTTCCCAGCTAGCATCACAGTATACGGACATGTTGCATCAGGAGCTGTGATGAATGAATGGGATTATTCATTTTCATGCCTTTGCATCGGGTTTTCCAAATTAGAGATGAGATTCCTTCAGAATCAAACAAGAACCAAACTTTTGTCACATGGCCTCATCTTTAGACTTGCATTTGCTGCCAGCCTTCTTTGTAAGGGCTGGCCAGAGATTCATTCTTCAGAAATGCTGAAAGCTGTTTTGCTTCCCTGATATCAAGCTTTTTTCCTCAACTGAGCCTTTCCATTTAATGCATGCCTAGAATACTGCAGCAGTTGTAAAAATTATTAGCAAACAATAGTTGTGTGTTTCATTAAGAAGTACTCACCTTCCCAACAAGTGCTGGAATATTCATTGAATTTGTTGCAAATCCCATGCCAAACACCATAGCATCTTCCACACCTAGGAACTTGGCCACAAGATTCTCTAGTTCTACATGCTTGTCTAGGGTCCCTGCAGAAACAAACACAGGCAATCTCATTAGATTGTGAAAATTATTAATTCTAAGGACACATTCAAAAGTACGAGTCAGGAAATCTGTCATTAAGCCAAACTGCTTTTTCCTTTCTTTTTCTTTTAGTTCTATTCAAGTTTTTCCATTTGTAGCTCGTACATTTGTGATAAAACAAGAAAAGGAAGGATGCAAATCAGCTATAACTAATGCTAACAAATACTGTTGTTGTTAAGATAGGAAAGCAGTTGCTTTGGGGAAAAAGAAAGTTTCTGTTTCCCCTAGCAACAACTGTTGATGTAGATTATCCTAAAGAGTCATTTCTTGCTTCCCCCCTTGTTAGTACTACCCTGGTGAGGAACAAGACCTTTTTATGCGTAGGACAAACTGTAGGCATTTTTGAGTTCTTCCTGAGTGAGAAAGCAGATGACAGCTACAACAAAGTTCTTCAATTGTTTTCCTGAACGTCTGTATGTGAGAGTACGAAATCCTTAATTGTGATATTTTTATGGACTGACAAACAAAATCTTTCTCCATCCTGTTAGACTATGGGTAATAGAAGGTAAGCTACGCTCCCTTACTGTTAACTATGTTCTTTCCTGCCTTGCATCAGCCGAACTTCAATGCCAAGGCAACACTGAGAGTCTTCCTTACTGGAAATTATTTGTCTAATATTACTGCCAGGAGTCTCCAAACAAATACAGTGCTCCAGAAGTCCAAAAAAGCAATATCTTTGTGCTCTAACTCACAAAGGAGGACAATAAAATACAAAAGAGGATAAATAAAAGAGCAGTTTTAAGAAGACAAATAACCTTGAACAGTAACGAATCATCCCAATTTGCTAACTCTCTAGTCTTTGTTTGCCTGGCTGTGCATTGCGGTACCAAGGGTGAAGGAATTCTTACAAGATCATCTGTGGGGAAGAAAAGAGAGTTGGCTGTGGATTTCCCCTATGAATAAGGCTCCAAGCAGAGAACAGAAGACAAAAAAACAAAGTTAACCTCTTGCCTTACTTGAGTTGCACAAATTGATGTCACAATAATACAGGCAAAGTGGATTACAATTAATTGGAACAGGAATTTGGTGTTTACTGTGATAGGCAAAGGGCAGAAAAATGGAGAAAAGCAGAAGCTTGGCTAAAGTATCCTAACAATAATTTTGAGTCAGGAAGATGATCATACCCTTACCACAGAGATAAGCTCATTAAAAACAAAAAGAAATCAGAATGACAGTACAGTTTCAGCAGCAGCACTAACTTGGCTATTGCCATGAGGTAATGCTTTTGTTAGTTCTTCTCAATTAAATACCTTGAACCTTCAGTAGATGTGAGTAGACTGTGCATGAAAGTCTTGGAGGGTGGCTACTTGCATTTGTACGATATAGCGACGGAATGAATTAGAAGCAGGTTTGTGAAAGCATGAGCAAAGAGCAGTGCTTGATTTGCAAGGCAGTGATTTTAAAGCATGAGAATGTTGCTCCTGACTCTTCCAGGTGTAAATTTGACACTGCTGGGGTGGAGTTAAATTGCTGTTTTGGGGTTGCAATGTAGGCTTTCTGTTTTTGCAAATAAGGAGAGCCTGACTCTCCTCCAGTTGTTACTGGTTGGGTGGATGGGGGGAGGGTGGTGGATGTAATCTACCTTGATTTCAGTAAGGCATTAGATACTGTCCTCCCTTATATCCTTATAACAAAGCTGAGGAAGTGTGGGATAGATGAGTGGACAGTGAGGTGGGCTGAGAACTGTCTGACTGGCAGAGCACAGGGAGTTGTCATTGGCAGTGCAGAGTCCTGTTGGAGACCTGTAAATGGAGCATCTCCCCTATGAAGAAAGGCTAAGTGAACTGTGTCTGTTTAGCCTTGAGAAATGAAGACTGAGAGGGGACCCGATCCAAGCCTATGAATAGATTCCGTGACTCATTGTTCTCTTCAAGCATCAATAATGGGAATACCACACTTTTGACCCTTTTAAAATGATTTTATGATGAAGAATAAGACCTCTGAAAGTAACCCTATTCTTTCTTATTTACTAATCCTAACAGTGAATGTTAATTGGTGATGTATATCACTATTGCTTACAAATACTTGACTGAAAATTTGAATCAATAGGGGTTTGTTTTGCAAAACCAAAACCTGAACAACAAGTATTTGCAATATCATCCCTAGGGTTGAGTTACTTGAATTATAATAGCAATATTGTAGGTGGTAGGTGAGGTGTCGGAGGAGCAATATGATACACATCAGTACTGACAGTGGGAGGTTAGTGACAGCCACATATATTAGGAAGAGTAGAATTGATAAAGCACATCATCTTGTCCTTTCTCAGCATCAGAATAAAACGGGTATTTATTTTAAAAGTGTTGCAATTATTTAATCTCATCAGATTTCTCCAGCATGGATCACTTTGTAGGCACAGTATAAACCACAACAATTACATCACAACACTTGCCACAGGTGGGGAAAAAAGGAACAGTAAATAAATCCCCTCCTTATCAAATACTGACCCAGTTTCTTTTCTTAACTGCAATTTGGGGACAGGGAACATGAAGTAATCTTTGTCGTGGCAGACTTTCACAGACTTAGCCACATCTGTGAGATGCTGTCAGTCTACTAGATACACAGAGCTTGAAAATCCCAGCAGCCCATGCTGTTTAGTTTTGACACTTCCTACAGCTTAGACAAAATGGGTAAGGACACTGTTTGCCCAACAAAGTCTTTTAGGTTCTTACATGCTAATGATGTATGCTGGCTGAAACACAAACACTGGTAACAGTGTCTTTTATTGTAGCTTTTAATTTTAAAATTTCAAAGGAATGAAGGAAAATACCTGCTTGCTTCAAGTAAAACAAAAGCCAGATGAGTAAACTGATATAAACAACAAGCTACTGAAATAAAAATTAACTGATTTTTGCAAAAGTCACTTCCACACCAACTGGTGATCTTGAAGTGACTTGCCAATGTGAGTAAGAACCATCACTGAGTAAATGATGGTTTGTCAGAGGTACTTTTAACTGGGTGTGGAACAAAATAAGTCACCTGAAGATCCCTGCCCAATTGGAAACTTAAGGTCACCAACTCTATTAAGATGTTTATCAGAGATAATATTACTGAGACACATACACACTTTTAGAAAGGAATATTGAATGAGTTATTACTAGAAGGATGAAGAAAGATGTAGAAACTACTGCTTTTTCATGTCACTCTACAAGAATGGATGATGCAGATGGTATCACAATCCCACAGTCTACTAGAGGAGCAAAGCCTAAACTTGTACAGTGATACAGTGATCAAAAAGAGGGAGAGAAGCACATAGTAACGTTATTCAGATGTCTCATTTAAGGCTGCATGTGCGTAAAAAAGCCTCTAAATAAGTGGGGTTTGAGGAAGCCTTTGAATAAAGTGAAAGTTCATGCTTTCTAAATGTTGCCATCTTCTGACAGGACTTTCAAACAAAACAAAAATACTTCAGGTATCACAGGTATAGTAACGCACCCATGTTATTTACTGACTCTCAGAAAAGAGAATCAGAAAAGAATCAGATGGATTCTCACAAAACTTCCAGTCTTGTTTGGATTGTCTAGTTTTGTTTGATTTTGTTCCCTGTACAAAACTACATAGCTGAAATTTAGAGCTGAATTACAGCCTTGATAACACCAAAGCATGGAGGGCAGCAACTTAAGGGGGGGGGGGGGTATAAGAAAGAAGGGGACAGACTGTTCAGCAGTGACTGTTGGGAGAGGACAAGGGGAAATGGTTTCAAAGTAAAAGAAAGAAGATTTAGATTGGACATAAGGAAGATTTTTTTTACAATAAGGGTTGGGAGACACTGGAACAGGTTGCCCAGAGAGCTGGTGGATGATGCCCCATCCCTCAAGACATTCAAGGTCAGGCTGGACAGGGCTCTGAGGAACCTGATTGAGCTGTAAGTATTTCTGATCATTTCAGGGCAGTTGGACTAAATGACCTTTACAGGTTATATGATTATATGATTTTAAGTGTGTTAATATCTGTACATGTATAGATAATTTTGTGTGTGTGTATATATACATATATATAAGTTATCATACATATATTTGAGATCTTTTATGTTTTATACAGACCACACAACCCACATTTACTCCTAACACCTCATTCGATCTGTCAGAAGTTGAGTTGTTTGTAGCTTAATCACACTTTACATAAACATACCTTAGCAGTGGTGAAATAACAGGAACAAACATGACTTTTTGATTATAAGTTCGATTAGTTATTTATGAGAGGCTAAGCAGAAAAGGGAAAACAGTGTTAGCAGAAGATGGCAAGAAGGAAAACTCCTATTGTTAACTGCTTCCTGATTTATGCTCTGTTCTATCAGAAAGCCAAGTTTGCGAAATATACATACACGTTAATTGTTGTTTATGCAACTATATTTTTTCCTTACATTCTCATTTGGAAACTTATAGGAACTTTAATTCCTTATCACTTTTACCAAACTGAAAAATGAACCATTTAATTATTTGTTCAGTACTGAGTTTAAAATGACCCTTGCCCTCATTAAAACTATGAACTGATATAAAAGAATGCAAAGACAAATTACAGTTTTTATCTTCTTGAATCTGCTGCTACAAGTTCATATTAGGCCTTAAAACCTAACAGAAGGGTATGAAGAGGATGAAGTTACTTTTGCACTTTAACTGTTGGCACATTTTCAGATTTGCTTTTTAGCAATCATATAATAAAACAACAAAAATCCTCAAAAAAACAAAAAATAAATTATACAATCAGTGCAAGGTAGGCACTAAAAGATCAGTTCCCAACCATGCCCTCCAGAATGAATCATTCTGCAAGTGCTCTGTGCAGGCTCCGTCTTGTCTTTTGGTCCAAGGCATAATCACAGGAGAAGGATTTCAAAAGGGCAGGAATCCTGCTTGGTTGCTTAAATAGAACTAATGATACGCTTGCTCCTGTTACTCATTTATGTAATCTCCATAAGGAATAATGGTGTGTTAAGATAAATAAAGCACTGGAACTACTAGCTCTCATGCAGCACCCCCGTCACCGCCCCAGTGCTAAGTCTAGGAGTGCTGAAGGTACAACAATCTGCTTTATTTCATTAAAATAAATAAAATTGCAAATTTTATCATCTTCTGCAATCGGTACAGTGGAATACAGCTGTAAATAATAATTTTGCATGTATTTGCATAATTCTCCCTTGCTAACTTTATGTTAGATTCCTTAGAAAAAGCTGACTGTAAACATAAGAATGACACAATGTGCTCAGCAGAAAGGCTTGTCAGCCTGTATCCAGCAGTGGCCAACTCCCATACTAGCCATAAAAATGCACTGGTTTGCTTGGAAGATTTCACATTCATACAGAAGGAATACACGTTATTTCAAATGTATTTAGATACCCATTTGAATTCTCTTATCAGATTAACTAATAAATAAAAAAATAGAGTACAGAGGGTTGTTTTTTACCCTGAATGTTCTGAGTTACTGTGTTTCCATTTCCATTAATCCCAGTCAAAATCCTTCTCAGACAATTTTTATACCCATAGAAGTGGAAAACAAAATGGTCTGCTTTTGTCCTATCCAAATTAGTCTAACAAAGTAGACAAATTAACTAGTCAAATGAGTTTTTCTTCCTCCGAAAAAGAGACTGCAATGGAAAAAAAAACTTTTTAACATTTAAATTACACCCATAGTGAGTTTTGTCAGACATGGTTGGTGCACATCTCTCTTTACTCTCACTTGACACTTCAGTTAATATGGCATATTTTGTTCTAGCTGAGTTTAACCTTGCTGTGCTCAGAACGCTCTTACCATCGTGTACAAATGCTTTTTATCATTCCTCCCAGCCTGTACCTCTGACCAAGAAAGCCCTTGTTCTACATCTCCATCTGCTTAGAACTTTCCTGAATGATCCTATTTAAGCTCAAGTTTTCACTGTCAAATTCACTCAGGGATTATTTTCCATCAAATGTACCATGCAGAACTGAAAAATCTGTTGCCTCTAAACACGCTGTGATGTCAGCATATTTGCCATCTGCAAACCATCACTTTAAAATATTCACCCAAGCTACTGCTCTTAGAAGCCACGCTCCAAGCAAATGTGCTATACTTTTCTGTTGATCTCTTAAGACTCTTCACTTAATCTCTTCTTAATCAGTGCCGTCAGAAACACTGAAAACAGTCAGGCTATGAATACAGCTTATGAATATTGCTTCATTAGTTCCTTACACTCTATCCTTACCATAAGTAATGCCTGACTTTGTAGAAGCACAAATGTGCGCACATTCCTGATTCAAATCAAATTTGTATGATGGTTTGCTTGTCCACAAGTCCAGTGTTAATGATTATACAGTAATGGCCACAGTCATATTAGCAGTAACACAAATTAATACTAAGCTAATTACGTAAAATAGTGCTCAGCAACTATCTTTAGATGTACTGTGCCACATGAAAGGTTCTGCAATCCTCCTGTGTGAAGAGCTGCCTCCTATGTTTAGTTGGAACACTTCTACTAACTTTATGCAATGCCCTGTAGATCTTGTAGGGGAATAGACAACTAACAGCCAACTCTGGTCACTCATCCAAGCCACACATCATTTTGAAGACTTGTATAATTTTCCCCTCTTGGCTCTTTCCAAGCCAGATGCCTGACATTTCTGCCAGCTGAAGACAGCAAGTTCAGTAGTTCTTTGCCCAGAAGTTGTTTGAGACTTTGATGATCCCTGTTGCCCTTCTCTGACACATTCCAGTTCTGCTGAATGTTTTTGACCAGAACTGTGCTGAGTACTTAAGATGACAGCAAACCACGTCTCTATACAGCAGCATACTGAGATTCTATGGTTAACTTTTGGTTCACTTCCTAATCATTTCCAGTATTTGATTTGCTTTTTGACCACTAAACAACAAGCTAGTGCTTTCATGGAACTATCACTTAAAACCCTAAGACCTTGCTCCTAAGGGATAACAGCTAGCTTGGACTTAAAAAGGAAAAATATTTTTCTTCCAGACAGAAAGTCCCGGAAAAGCCTCAGGAATGTGACTTAAAAGACACTGTTACGCTAGGAAAGTGATTTATTATTGTTACAATTAAAAAAGAGAAAAGGACTAAAAATGGTGAGAAAAGTCCTGAATTTTTTTTATGTAGTGCAAATCCAGAAAGACCAGCCACAATTGTTATCAGATTCCTATGCTTCTGTGTTTAATCGTGTTCAACTGACATGTGCATAATAACTGTATAGAAAGCATGAACAGGACTTCACCATTCTCACTGATCTGAGGTAAGTTTATACACTGTCCTCAGTTACCTTTCTGAGAACGAGACAACTGTTCTATAATCATCAACGTTTAGTTTCACTAAATTTCTTTAATCAGAGTGTTTTGTGAATATATATACAACTGTATTAAAACTTTCATATCAGCTTATGCTGAGAGCAAACTACCTGCAATCACATTCTGATGTGTCAGCATTTAATACCCACTCCACAGTCTGCACAGTTAAAGGAGTTTATTTATGCAGAGGACCCAGAGGACAGGTTTACCATCACATATTCTTTCAAATTCCTACAGCTCACTGTATTTATAACTCACACCACTTAGCTGTTATTGTTATTGGCTTGGTTAAAGCTTTGAAATGTTATCTGCCTGGGAACAAAGCCATTCCATTCTATTTTACTAAGATGAAGATGGCAAATAATAATTAAAGCAATCGAAAAAACAAACAACCAAAACAAGACAAACAGAATTTTTCAAATCTGCTTGCGTGTGATCCAGAACAGACCTACAGAGCCATAAATGTGGAAAAGAAAAAGAACTGGGGGTATCCACACTACTGAGAAGCACTTCCCTACAGTTGCTTATCATGTCCCTATTTAGAGGCAAACAGGTTGCAACAGAACCACAGTTGGTGAAGTGACCACTCTGCGGAATTGGTCCATGGAGGAATTTTTCTCTCTATGCTGACCATGCAGGCACAGAGCCTTTGCTAGATGCCTAGGAGAAAATGGTATAACTGCTTCGAAGACCTAATCCAGGCCTTAACACTCTTTCCCTATTTTAATAAATCCTCTCATCCTAGATGCTCTTTGACATTCGCTCTCTAAAAGACTTTACGATATGCACTAAATTACACATGATGAAGTTGTACTGAGAAAAAAAAAAAAAATTAAATTCAGCTCTCTCATTTATTTCATGTACTTGGATATCGACTGTAATATGTCCCTTGTGTAAAAAAGAAGCCACATTTCAGTAACATAGGTGCTGACCTGACAAGAGATATACTTGTACATAGCCCATTCTTGCATTGTGAATAGTCAGAGCAAACACCATGGGAATGCTCGTAAACACAGTTGAATATGGAAGCAAAGCTTCGCTCACTGTTTCAAGATAAATTCAGGAGTTTTGCACAGGAGTACAAATAAAGTTCTAGAAGTTTGTACGCTGTGGGTCTAGATGGAGAAAAGTGGAAACAAGAAATGTGTGGATTTGGCACTCAGGGATGTGGTTTACCAGTGGACTTGTAGTGTTAGGTGAATGGTTGGACTTGATGATCTTATAAGCTTTTTTTTTTTGAGAGTATGTCAAAAGTCATGAAAGTCTTTCACGTCCAAACGATAAAGAAATGGAACACCAGAAATATTCTTTGTGGTACTCAGAAGAACCCAAAATATTCTCAGATAAAGCAGAATTCAAGTCAAAAAGACACAGGGAAACATTCCTTACTAGTAATGGTGACCACTTTTAAGCATGCAGACATGTTAAACAGTATATTGCATTGCAGTCACCACATGGGTCACCTAATAAAAAGATAGTAGGGTCAATCTATAAACTACTTGGTGTGGTCTCACTGCCAATATTTTACTGGCAAATCAAACCATGATGACAAGATAAGTAGTTTACAAAGTTTCCATTATTATCATTATTATTGCCTGGAAATGAGACATAAACTAGAAATATGACTTTCCACAAGAATTTGAAAGGAAAATGTTTGCTTTGAGAAATATGAAATGAAAAAAACAATTCAGGTTGTATACATTTTTTTTTTTTTGACAAGTCTCACGAAAGACTAAAAAAAAAAGCCCAAGAGACAACTTATTGCATTTCTATGGATGGAAACAGTTTTCTCTGAAACACAGGCTGATGACACTATTAGGAATGCATGACTATACCCACACTTAATATTGGTTCAGTAGAGGGCTTTGTATAAAAATATAGGGTTGAAGATGCAAGAAGTATGCAGCCCACAAAGATAAACCACTCAATCCAGAAATGACAGATTGAAAATCTGCCTAAAAAGTAAAAAAGCATTCAACTCATAAAGGACATATCAACTCAAGAAAGTGATAAAGAATAGATTCCTGAATCTATTCTTTACAGGCACAATGAAAATTTATATGCTGTACCCATTGATGTCACATAAAACAATATATTCTTAGAGAATTGATAGAAAAAATATGTGAAAACTCATCTTCATAGTCAGAAGCCCTCTGTATGTGGTAGATGGCATATAGCAAAGATGGATGCAACTCAATTTGCTCTAGAACAATTAGCCAAGTCTTTTCTCTTTGAAAAGTAACCCTGTTACTTTCATTGTAAAAAATTCCAGGCCACTCTATGATACACTTGTTTTAGCTTTTCTAAAACTCAGCAATTCTTTCTCATTTTAAAAATATTCTTCTGTAACCATTAATAAAGCATCCTTTTAAACAAATACTCATTTGAGTGCCAGTGTGACTAAAGCATGACTAAAAAAAACATCCAGTTCCTTCAAGATATCTGTAAGAAAAATCATGTAGCTATAGAAAATCTTGTGACCATCTGGCTGTATACTCACCCATTTCTTGTCTAGTACTGCAGATTCCTGTTCCATATTTTTGTAGCTCTTTGGTTACAGTTTTCAAAGCATTAGGATCTGTTTCCGCAAAGCCGAGGTAGTTATAAGAACCCATATTGATTACGTTCTTGATAGTTCTCCCTGTAAACCTATAATCAAAGCAAATTTTAAAGAATGTTGTGACCCTTCTTTGCACTCAAAACAAAAGCAAACGAAAAAATCCCCACCAAATTTTGTTCCATTGTCAGACTTCCATTTGGAATTTACAATCCTTATAATGTCAGCCTCTTACTGAATAATTGTTGCATCCTGCTCACAAGCAGCAGAAGAGCTGTAGATGGCAATATACCAATATTAGGTGAAATGGCACTTCTGTGGACTTTGAGAATAATAAAAAAAAAGCCTAGGACTTTTTATAAGGTTCAACTTGTATTATTTTCTCAAATGGGTTGCCAACAGCTTACACAAAGTTATTGGTGTTACTGTACTCACACACACAACATAAACACGTGGTGAATGACATGCAAAACACCGTGATATACTCCAGCCTAAGCACTGTCTGCATGATGAATTTCCATATCGATTTAACTCAGTAACAGACATAACAGACTGAAATTTTTAAGTTGTTAACTGATTAAAACTCACCTCCAGAGACTCACTATGCAAGTTTGAAGCCATGTTTATGTAATGCAAGAAATTATTATTCTACTCCAAAGGGATATAACAAATGTTCTTGTAATATTCTGGCTAAGACGTTATAAATGAAGCATAGGCAGCTCTACTTAGGCTGATACAGGCAGGCAAACTAGTTTGTTATAGAGTTTGGTACCTTCTAGTTTTCATTGCCAAACAATGTTCAGAAGAAAAGGGACAGACTGACAGAACTGTACTGATTTCAGCAAAAAAGAAGTGCTGATGTATACACTAGTATGGTGCACTAGATGCATTTCTTCTGTGCTTTGCAGATAAATCAGGATGAACATTTACAGAGCTGAAACCTGAGGAGTGCCAGCCAACTCACCTAAATGTCCAGTTGTAATCATCTGTAACGCGTTCCATGAGGTCAAACTGTGGCCCTGGGACACTGCAAATTGGACGATTCCAGTTATCACGTATTCTCACATAGAGGTTTCTGGTGTAAAAGTTCTCAAAATCTTGATAAAGTGGCACAAAATCCTGGTTTGAAAACATGCACAGGGTTATGTTGCTAGGAAAATGTCTGCTGAGGAACTCAAGCCATTCCCATTACATAGGAAAAACTGACTGATTAGTATGCAGAAGGTTACAATCAGCACATATTCTTATGCTACAAACAATTCCAATCAGAAAATATCTTTAATTTCTTTGAAGTACAGGGTTATTTGGTTATTTATTTATTTGTTTGTTTAAATTTCATATGGTCCAGAAGTTGGCATAATTCTCCAATCCAATCTTTGGGAAGGTCAAGATGAAGTCACAATACTTTAATGTCCAGAATCCAAGTTTCTCAAATGGGGCCTTCTGTTATGCACAGAGCACATTCCAAACCTGAGATAAACAACTGGTTGTATCTCAGTAAATGTTTGATACATTAAAGCAAGTCCAGTGTATCTGGAATGAGCACTGTTGGCCAGACAAGTTTGGTTGACGGTAAGTTTCTATCTGTGGATTTTAATTTGGAAAATAAACTAACAGGAAGAGACCAACTGAAAATATTTATCTGAAACCCCAATACAGTCATATTAGACACTGGATAGAATAAACTGGGAAAAGAAAATGACATGATATGCAGGAGACTGGAGAATGAACTGAACATGTAATGCCTGGTGGATGGTATGGAGATTTGACCAGCATGTCTGAAAGCAAAGTAGTGCACGAATAGTCAAAACATGAAGTGAATTCAAAAAGAAAATAAATACATCATATCGCCATGGTATTTCATTTGAAAATGCACATATATCTTCAAAAATACAAAACAGAAAATCTTTTTCAAGAATTTTATATGTAAGAGGAACAAAAACACTTATTTGCATTTTTCCATTCACTATGCCAAGTGTTATTTTAAATTACAGTGCAATCCGGACAGGGAAGGTGAAACAATAAAAAAACTGAAACAAATTCAGAATGCAATTAAGCTTGCTGAGATGCAAGTTTCACTTTGGGATATGCAGGATAGAAAAGCTTCTAGGTGAGGATTTATACAAATTCAGGCTACATTTGCTTTGCTCTAGGACAACAATTTCCATATGTTTTTTGACCAGCTGTTTGACAAACAAAAGTTAGAAATTACAAAGATGTTGGCTCTGCCTATTGTTATGAAGGATGAGGTAAGACAGTCAGATGGGACAAAAAAAAAGATTAGGGGTAAAGAGATTTGGAGAGATCTAACAGTAAGGGGCTTCTCAGTTTTCTTTTTCTATGGATTGAACGAAGACATTGAGATACACAACTTCTTTTTCATACGTACTTTTTGTTGCTCTCTCTCTTGTGCAACGTTACGTTTTTCTAGTCCCCAGGCTCTCATAAAATCTCGCAGGTAGCCAAATATTGTGCCCACTCCAAAACCCACAAACGTAAGAACAGCAACATACATTGGTGCTTGTTCAAAGTGCTCAATAAACGCTTTTTTGTAGAGAGTTCCATTTGTTACACCATTCTTCTGAAAATACAGAACAGAAATTTGTGACGTTTAAATAAAATAACACTTTATTGGGTCAATGCTTATACCAAAACCTTAGATCTTGAGGAAAATATTTAAGTCTGCTATGCTACAAATCCAGAGAGGTATTCAGACCTCTCATCATATCAGCTAATGCAACCTATGCTTGAAGAAGAGAACCTGTAACACTGCACTTGGTACTGATCGCTGCAAGTATCTTCCATTTTCTTCCCTGTCAACCAATGTCTTCAATTGCAGATGTCTTCAGCACCACTCCCATGTCTATTTTGAAACATTTGAAACTTATGAAAGACTAGCAACACGTTATTGTGTAATTGGACAATTATTTCAAAGGTGATTAAATGGAAACCACAATATTCTGTTTTTGCAAGACAGAACTATAAAAGGGGAAGGGCAGCATTGAAAACTCACCCACATCGAGCTTGATGCTGCTTCATAAAGTCTTGAGTAACGCACTAGAGAAGCTATCCTATACACAAGAAATCCTGCCTAATATAGGACATCTTTACCATGATGCTTTTCATGATGTGAGCAAGTATTTAAAACAGCAGTGATCCCAGCCTTTTATTTTTGTTTCAATAAAAAAATAAACAAAAAAAGCCTTTAAATACTTTCAATTACCTCGTCTATACTTCTAAAAGTACTTTAAAAGAGGCAATATGCATGGACACGTGCACATTCCTTGTCTGCTGGAATTAGTCACCCTCTTGTGAATGATGCCTGGAAGTCTACAAATGTGTGAATGAAATTATTTGGTTGTTAAAATATACTAAATCTCCAGCAGTTGTTAGTGAAAGAAGTTGTTCAGTCGCAGTCTTCTCAGATCAGTATATTCACAAGGTTATCAGATTATTCTTTTGAATAGAGGCCATCCCCTTATTTCCATAAAGTATAAGAGTATTTTGATGTTAACTTTCTAGTGACGTCCAACCTACCAACTCAAACAAACAAACAAACAAAAAAAAGTAATCCACAAAGTAGTACTTTCTATTAAACAAACAAACACACACAAAAACAACCACCTAAAAAAGTAGATTATCTATTGATGCAATGTAGCAAGCTGAAATACAATAATCACATTAAGAACCACCACAAATTAATTGCACTTCCTAGACAGATCTAGTGTTATTGGTCTTTCTGGTGCCATAAGCTGCTGATTAGTCAAAATATTTTCATTTCCATCATAACTTGTCCAGTCTTGTTTTCACAGTGTTTTCTTGGAAGAAAAAAATAAAGCGTTGAACACAGGATAGAAGGTTAAGATTTCATAGGTAACCAAAAAATGGAAATAAACAAACAAACAAACACTGGGAAACAGTGAAAAGAACATGTTTAGACCTTGGAAAGATTTACTGCCCTGTGAAGGAGAAGGAATGAAAAGGTGCATCTCCCCACACGACTACAGAATTTGGAAGCAATTTTACACTGACACCCCTACCTAAAGCTAATTGTTCTTTTAGGCCAATCTATCTACCACGTAGAATGTTTTGTGAGCCCAAGTTAAACAAGTTCAGTCCTATGTCAGGTAAGACACAACAGCTATATGCACACTACATCACAACACTGTATTTCACTAAGCCCCATTACCTTACATGCGTCATGGGCTAAGAGCATACTTATGGTCATCTATGGTAATTCCATTGACTTTGTACTTTGGCAAGCTATGAGGATGTGATAATGAACCTGGGTTCAGAGGAGAGAATTAGCATGATGATTCCGTTTTTACTAATCCACTTTATTAATAAAACTTTACTATTACATATTTCATTTGTAAAGCAACTAAGCAGCTTTGGCTCAGACTTCTGCATTGCAAAACTCTTCTGCAACACTCTTCTGCTATGGAACTCTTGTTTCAGCCATGCTCTAAGCTCAGCTGCTCGCACTTCACGCATTCAGCATGGTATACGTGTTTAAAGATTTAACCACTGTCACCTCCTATTCTTATGGCAAACAGCTAGTAGTAAACTGCACATCAACAGGAGTAAAACACTAAGTGGGTAAAACAGGGGGCATTCTTTCAGTCCCTAAAGTTTGATAAAAGACTCCAAGTGTTCAAATAACCAAAATAGGTGGATTTGACACTTCTAGGGAGTCATAAAACTGGATGCTGCACTTCAGATCCAAGCACTGAGCTAAAAATGACTGACTGAATATCTTGAATACATTCAATACTTTCAGCCAATCTAAACAGTCAGTGGATGAATAGCAAATAGGTATTTTCTATTATGTTGCCATTCACTTTTCACACATTATCATAAAGGAGGAGATGAAATCAGACTATGAATTTTAAGCACCTAGACAGCAAATATTGTTGTCAGGCTGTTGCTGACACCATAGTAAAATACAACAGATCTCGTAAAAAGCAAAAAAAAACAACATCACCCTGAAGTGGTTAAGAGAACATATTTACACAGTGGGTGCGTGGTTGAATTGTACACTTAGTATACTACTACTCATAAGAAAACCTGCAGTAAGCAGGACCTCTCTACACCCATACCTCAACTCTAGCAATTCTTAGCAGATGGAGAGGGAAAGATTCTAAAATAGATACAGTGATTGATGCTTTCTTTAGTACATTCTCCCAACTTCCAACAAACCGAGTCCTGGATATTTCATGATCCTGAGACTATATTATCACATTTAACAGTCACTGGGGATACCATGAATATGTTCTTATTTTTGAACACATAAATAGTTTGGGAAAAAAAAATAAACTTGAGTTAGTCTGAAAAAGAAATTTTTATTGGGTAACTGATATTTTCACTTAACAAGTTACTTTACCACCATTGCCTTCCACTCAGTTTTCCTATTCAGCAAATCATGCTACCTGTAATTTTCTCTCCATCTGTGATTTTTGCTTCTCCGTTTGTTCCTTTTCAAGCTGAAGAACCTTAATCTATTTGACTCTAATCTAGTGTCTTTGTTCATATATATATATGTATATATATATATATGCATATATATATATGTAGGAAAAAATCGAGTAATATACTGTCTTTTTGCGATGGTTCACTGTTCTAGAAATATCCCTTAGTAATTATAGCGTATCCTTCCTTAGCTGCAACACCTGATTGAGAGCAGTCTGCTACTTATGCATTCGCAGTATCCTTTTCCCCATCCAACTTATGCATTACTTTTTATTTACTGACATGAGATTTTGTCAACCATTTTATCTTCATCACATACTACTGTGAGAACTTTCTGCAACTCTTGCTATCCAGAATTGATTTTTCACTACCCTGAAAAATACTGTACTGTCAACAGCTACTGTCACCGATTCCCCCTTTTTAATTTCATTTTTTTCCCCTCCAGAGATTTGGTGAAAACATGAGACAACATAATTCCAATCAGAGATCCCTGAGGGACTCAATTCCCTGCATCTCCCTGACCAAAGGTTGTATCTTAGTAACCCTCCAATTCTATGCTGACAATGCCAACTTAAGCAGCAGCCCAGAGTTGCTCAGCAACTTCATTCTTCAGAAATCTTGAGTAAATATTATCCTTTGTGATATGCTAATCTAAATTTTATTGTCTTGTTTAAAAAAATTCTGCTGATGTTCCAAAACAAAATGTTTTCTCACTAGTCTGCCACAGATTAAGAGTACTTTCTAGGCACAAACACAAGGAATCCACCAAAGCAAAGAACAAAGATAAGGACAGTAAGCTGACAGATGAAATTAAAAAGGAACACACATTTTAATACTCAGCTCAACAAATCCAGGATTTTGTCAGCTTTGTTGAAACAAAAAACAAAATCAGGATTATAACATTTAACTTGCATGTGCTGAGTCTTTGCTCAGCTTACCAGATCACACCACCTTGTACACTCTTGCAACCAAAGATCATACTGGCAGCCCTGCCTCATAACCTCCATCTGCAGTGCACAGTTATACAGAATCCTTGTTGACAGATTTGGCAGCAGCCTTAAACCACAGTTGCAAAGTGGTTTCCAGTAAGACACTCACAGCAAGAGAATTCCTGGGCAAAGTTTCGATGCCAATGAAGTCAATAAGAGCAATTCCGGTACAGTCAGTAAAGTCAACTTTAAATGCAATACATCTCATATCCCTGTATTGTACACTTCACTAGCGAAGAGGTAACAACAACTGGTATCATCTAGGAGTAAGCCTATGAATGGAATAGAGATGAGGAAGTTGAGACCTGAGAGCCCATGTTTTCACACAAGACCATTTTGTAGAAGCAACATACACTGCAAAGAAATCCAGAAATCACAATTTGCTTCTTGAAACCTCTCCTTAATTAATATTTTGTAAGCTATTATGGCTACTTCCAGCACAGCAGCCGTAGGTGTGAAGAGCTATATGCTTGAGCTAAAGCTACTAGGAGAATAATAAAGTCTTTGTCTTTAAATGTATTTTCTCTCCTAGAGAGAACTGATCCAGAAACAGATGAAGCTTTATTTTACTCTCCCTCTATTTAAGAAGATCATTTAATTTGTTTCTGGATCAGATGTTATCTTGTTGTTGCATAAAACCTATAAAAATGCAATGCAAGCTGAGTGATCCACATAAAACTGACATGACAAATGCAAATATGAAAGGGATAGATGTTGAAAACCATAAATCAAATGACAGCCACATTTGCCCAGTTTCTTCCAGATGCCAAGAAGCCATTGAAATCTTGAGTGAATTAAGACAGTGCATTGCTACAGCCAAAAAGTGATGGTAACACAGACTGACAATCACCGATGAAACATCTGGTTGCTTGCAGATAGTTTGGTTTTACACAGACATTTCCTATCTAACACTGGAAGAAACCATCTTGAGGGAGGATCCTAGATGCAGGTGATTTTAGATGTGTGCAGCATCCAGATGGAGACACAGGACCTTCACAGTCTCGAACCCCTCTGGAGCAGAAGATGAAGTGATACTTGTTCCATCTCAGCCACGAAGAGGGTCTGGCCTGTCTTCATTCCTCTCAGAGCTTGCCACCGCATTCTCACAGTTTGAAGTGGCTGATGTGCAACTCTGTCATCTACACATCTCTCTGGGAGGCTGGTCTCAAAGAATGAAACTGTTAAGTTCTTTGCAAATCTGTTATAATTATTGCTTTCTCTCAGAAACACCATTTCTTGGTATCCACTAGAGACTGCAGAATTCTTACTGATTGTACGAAGTCCCCAAGAAAAGAAAAGGGAAATTACAAAAGTCAGAAGTTTCCTATTATGAATATACTCTTGACACAAATTGGGACCATTCCACAAGTCTCTTCAGCTACATACTTTACTATGTGTTGTGGTTTCTTCTCTGTTATGTTTCAGAGACTTGAGCCTGTAAGGTCTAAGATACAAACTAAAAATGGCTACACAGGGAATTCATAGCTTGCTAAGCTATATAGACAATTGTAAAATTAAAAATAAATTTAAAAAATAAATTAAAAATAAATTAAAAACAACATTCTTAATTTAAATCTGATGATTAAAAAAAACCATTCAGCATAATTCTTGACAGCATATTATGGACGAATACCAAACAAGGGATGAAAAGACAGGATCTTCACCTTATGCATTTGCAACACTTTTCAGTCAAGAACAAGTAAAATTCCAACACAAAAAAAGTCCTGCAATACCAACCATTAACACATTGAAACTACAGCTGTAAATGACAAGAACATACAAAATATACTGTCAGATAGAACAATTTGTTATATAATTAGGAAAAAATATTTTTTATACAGATATTTAGACTAAATACTGCGAGGAACACTTGTTCCAAACTCAACACTGACTGTTTTACAACCTCCTATCTCTGGCAGACTAATATGGTTGACATTGTTGTAGGTATTTATTACAGGCTGACTGAGAGGAGTAAGTTGATGAGAGCTTCTAAAGACAGCTGAAAGTAGCCTCACAACCACAGACACTGGTTCTCACTGGGTACTCCAGTCACCCTGATAATTTGCAGACAGAGTCCAGGAGGTTTCCACAGCGCATTGAAGATAACGCACTGATGCAGATGTTGGAGAAGTCAAAGAGGACAGGTGTGCTGCCAGACCTTGCTCTTAAAAATAAGGAAGGAATGGTTAGGATGTCAAAGTCAGTGGCACCCTTGAGATGGTGGAATTCGGGATCTTGAACAGAAGAAACAAGGTGGTAAGTAATATTGCAAACCTGGACTTTTGGAGAGACAACTTCAATCTCTTCAATGATCTCCTTGAAGTTACCCCATGGGTTAGAGTACTGGAAGGTAAGAGGGCCCAAGAAGGCTGGCTCACATTCAAGCTCCACTTCCTCCAAGCTCATCAGTGTGCATCACAAAGTGTAAGAAATCATGGAGAAGTGGCAGAAGACCATCTTAGATGAGGAAGGAGATCAGAGAAGAACTCAAAGGGGAGAAGAAATTTCATGGAATGTGGAAAAAAGGTCTGTCTACTTGGGAGGAATATAGGTACATATTAGTGCATGCAGGGGGATGCAGTGAGGAAGGCTAAGAACCTCTTGGAATCTGGAGATCAATATCAAGGACAATGTGAAAGGCTTCTTTAAGTACATCAGTAGCAAAAGGAAGACCAGGTAAAATGTGGTCCCACTGCTGAATGAGGTGGGTGCCCTGGTAACAGAGAACACTGAAAAAGTGGAGTTACTGAATTCTTTGCTTCTGTCTTTACTATTACTATTGCCCATTAGGAACTTCAGACCCTGGAAATGAGAGAGAGTCTGGAGAAAGGAAGACCTCCCCTTGGTTAAGCAGGATCTGGTCAAAGAGCATCCAGGCAAACCTGACACACACAAATCCAAGGGCCTCACTTTATGCATTCATGGGTGCTGTGGGAGCAGGCAGAAGTGACTGTTGAAGAACTCTCTATCACCTCTGAACAGACACAAAGAATAAGAGAGGTGCCTGAAGTCTAGAGGAAAGCCAGCATCACTCCAGTCTTCAAAAAGAGCAAGAAAGAGAAGTCAGGAAACTACAGGTCAGCTTTATCTCCATTCCTGGAAAGGCGATAGGGCAACATATTCTGGATGTCACCTCTAATCAAATGGAAGATTAGATTGTTACTAGAAATAGTTAACATGGGTTCGCCGAGGGGAAATCACAATTCACCAGTCTGGTAGACTTCTATGACATCATGACCAGCTGGGTAGATATGAGAAGTGGATGTTTTCTACCTCGACTTCAGCATTCTCAGAGGTAAACTTAGGAAGTGTTAGGAAGTGTATCCTAAACTTAGGATAGATGAGTGGACAGCGAGGTGGACTGAGAACTTGCTGACTGAGCTCAGAGGGTTGTGATCAGTGATGATGAGTCTAGTTGGAGGCCTGCCTGGAGCAATCTGATCAGAGAGGTAGAGGAGTCTCCTTTGGAGATATTAAGGACCTGTCTGAATGCTTTCCTGTGCAACTTACTGTAGGTAATCTGCTTTAGTAGAGGGACTGGACTTGATGATCTCTAGAGGTCCTTTCCAACCACTATGATTCTGTGATATAGCATTTAGTAACTCGAACAGTAATCTACATGAAGAATATATGCAATTTAACATCAGAAGAACATCTCAGGGCATATTAATATTGAATGCTACTTGAACGTTGAATATACAAGTTTCAATTAATTCAATAATCAATTAATATTGAATGTTATCTTTAATGTTACTGGTGACCTCTAAAACACTGTCTCAAACTGGAACTAATACTGGATATCATGCAGAATTTCATTAGCAGCTCCATTGTACTGAATATTGATTTTTTCAAAAAATGAAAGTATTATTTTTTGAGTGCAACTTTGGAGGCTGGAAGACACTAATAAGTAATACTAGGAAGAAAAGAAACTGCTAGAAGTGAGAGATAGCAGTCACAAGGGGATATGAACTAGAGCAGAGATGAACATGAAATACAAACAGTTTACTGCCTTAGTTTTGCAAGTTTTTAGGCAGATATTCACACTCATTCAAGATGCCTCAGTCTGGTGTTTCAGGATATGTATTTCTAGCCCTGCACACACTATAGGTACCATGTATTCTAGCACCATCAAATGGTTAGTTGCAAGTACTAAACAAACTGTCTACTCTGCACAGTTTTCTCCAAAGCTATAAGACTGCATGTTTTCATCTGATACAAATTAAGTACAATAAGAACTGCACGTTGCAGAACAGTCAGAAGAATGTTTGTCGAAAGAAAAGACACCTTCCTATAGCACAGAAGCTTAGATACATAGATGTGGGACAGACATGAAGAGTTTCTCTGGAGAGCTTCTATGTCATTAGCAAATCATGAAAGTATAACACAACGATGGGGACAGTAAATGGGACATAAATCCGAGAAAATTCTGTTTTGAGCTGTATGTTTCAGGAGTTGCTGTATAAGCAGGTAGTATCCAGTACCAAACTGTCAAACAGTATACAGGGAAAATAAATAGTAATAAATAAATAAAATAAATAGTAAATTCTTCCAGTGACTATATACATTCATTACAAG
Source organism: Excalfactoria chinensis (assembly GCF_039878825.1). NCBI lineage: Eukaryota > Metazoa > Chordata > Aves > Galliformes > Phasianidae > Excalfactoria > Excalfactoria chinensis. The sequence continues at coordinate 93,262,263 of NC_092827.1, read as the reverse complement.
TAATAGTAAGAAACACTAAAACGAAGAAGTATGTAGAAAGCCTGACACAGTTATTACTCTACTTGCCCTTGCTCCCAGAGAATTCAGCGTGGACTCGATTCAGTATAACTGGAAAGGGATGAGAGCAAATATGAAGCTTAATAATTTCAAATTATTAGAGACATAACAATGAAGTTCACTAACCAGAGAGACACTTACAAACACCAGAAGGTATTTCCTAACCTTACAGCAATTACAGAGTAGAAAGCCAGGCGCACTGAATCACACAAAAGAACTGGATGAGGTGCTTAGGTTACAGCAATCCTGGCGTAGTTCCCAGCCTTTGAGTTGCAGCAAGTGTTTGATATTATTTCCAAAGCTCACAGTGAACTACAAGAGTCACACTGCACAGCCACATCGGATTACCTCCCTGTCATTCATATTCCATGGCTTCGGCTTTAAGAATGAGCGGGGGGAGAAGGAAAAAAATACCAACTAAAACAGGTTGAAGTGATACTGTATCACTTTGTGCACATCACTAACAGCAATCTACTGACACAGAACATTTCTTCCAGAAATGGCTTAGCATTTAGGAAGTCACTGAAGATAATCAATCAATCTTCTATATATTTTCACTGGGATTGAAACTGTAAATAAATGCAAAGATACCTAAGATCATCTAACCAGACGGTTAGTGATTTTATGGGCCATGCTTAAAATCTACGTGAAGCAACCCACCAACTCAGTTTCCTACATAACGACTTTGCAAACAACACAGAAAACACTCTATCATCAAATCACTCTCCTCACAAAATTCCCCTGTGAGGAAAACATTACAGGTGAACAGACAGATCTCATACACCAACTGGCATGACTGGATCAGCACCGAATCCCGGTGCATTTTCCATTGCAAATTAACATGGCTTTGAACAGGGCTAGAATTCTGTACAGGAGATAAATGGAAACAGCCAAACGATGAGGCAAGCATTTCCTATCCAAATGGATGTGTCCCTGAACTTGCCATACCAAACACCTCATGAGCTGTAATCCGTGCTTCAGCTTCAGAAACAGTGCCAGGCCATCCCCTTAGCTCCCAAGATAACGGCACCAGTTTTGATAAAGGTTTCTGGAAGTTATAGAATACCAGGTCCCTTGTGAAAGGATAATTAACATTATTTCTATTGTTCACATTTCTCATCCCCACATTGTATGTCATTAGAATACTTTGCACATTGTTCCAATCATTCTGTCAGGAATGCAGAGGTTATGTTGAAAAGGTGTGCGCTCCAAGACATTCCCGTTATTGCCAGGAATTACGCAGCATATCTCAGAAAAGCAATGGTGGAAAAGATCATTGCCAATTTTGTTAATGCAGTCATTCTAGACATATTTAAAGGCTTATATTATACTTTCTAAGGTAATCTAATTAATTCTTATAGTGGTATTTAAATATCAATTTCCAGGCGCACCACGGGCAGAGAGAAAAGAGAGATGGCATACCAGAATAAAAAAGTTATTTATAAAACATGATGAAAAAAGTAGGATTTCTCAAGGACAACTAGGAAAGGGGCCATCAGGATGTGCTGCTAGTTTCACACGTAGGACGATTAAAAACTCATTATGAAAGAAAATAAACAGCTAGTTAGACAAGGTTCTTTTCTGAGCTAGAAGAAAATTCAGGCATCAGAAGGAACTTCAGGGAAAAAAGGTTGAGTATAAACTCATTTGATATATAGCACATAGCTTTTTAGGACAAAAGAATATGAAGAAGAGAAGAGAGAACCATCTCATAAAGGTGGATATAGTCTCACATTAAATTAAGTGGGGAAAAAAGGATGAGAAAATAAATAGCTTGACACTGTCAAACACAAGAGCTGTTGTTTAAACAAGACAACAGGAATTAATTCACAGAATACTTAAGTAATCTGGCAGAAGTGAATGCATCATAACTGAACTGGGATGGATCATACCAAAACTGGCAGCAAAACTGGCATACACGACTGTATCAGCACAACATTTAACATAGCATAGTGGCATAGCCTGCAACCTATCTACCTTCAAGTTATGTCACAAGAAGCCTGGAGAAACTTACAGAATAACCTCGATTCACCAACTACTGAGACTTTACTTAAGGTTATGCACTTTACTTCAGAAATCCTGTTTTGTTTTTAAAATAATACTAATACCTGCCATTAGAACTTTGAAATTGTCTCATTTCACATGGATATTTAATCTGAAACAACATTTTTTAGGAGTGGGTTCAATAGTATCACTATGCAAGCTGCACAGTGTTAATTCTTTCTTTGTGTACTTCCAATAGAATCCCTAAATTAAACCATTACAAACTTTTCAAGTGCTCACCATAACATTACATTTTTTTCTGTGCATCCTGCCATAGTGTCTTGATTTATTTGCAACAGAAGTGTCATTATTAAACAAACTGGTTTGTGCCAATTATTAGGCATCCATAGCATGTTTTATTTCCTGAACAGGGCTATCCAGATGCAGAGGACAGACTAATATAGAGGAAACAGACTAACTTTAATTAGCCAATACTTGAAAATACTGTGAAGAACACCAAAGAGAGACTGCAGGTGAAATTCAGAGCTAACAAACTCAAAGCAGAACATTTCTCAACATGATAGTATACAATACTACATCCCAAAGCACTGATGTTTTTTTCTTAGAGGTTTCAAGGCATAATATCGAGAAATTGAGAGTTTCTACATCTACAGTTCTATGATTCTGTGAAAGAACTGTGAGGTTTACATTAGCATTGACGATGTATAAATCCCACAGATGACAGAACAAGAGTAATGAGAAGAAATACAGCACAGCAAATCCTCCACTTGCACTTTCTTGTAAGGTACCAATACAATGGTTACATACTGAAAAGCTGAGTGAGATTCCTAAATATCAGACAGTAAGCAATTAAACAGACAAGTAATATACGTTACAAGATAATCATGCAAGAACTCTAAATGAAAATCTTAAATTCTACAGAATCTTTTAATCCATTTAAAGGACAAATATAGTCTGATATTTCTTTTACGCTTGGGACCTAATGCAGAAAAGTGTATTTTAAAAGCTGATAATAAATTAGTTTCTTATTCTTCAGAAACAGTCACATCCCTCTCTAGCTATATACGTATTTTTTTTTTGTTCAAAAAATATCAAGAAACGGTTATTTCAATCTGTTGTGATTATGCCCACTTTTATACCTTTGAGGAACTCACAGGACCCTGCTGCTGTTCAGCCTGGAGGAGACTCCAGGGAGACCTGGCAGTGGACTTTCAATATCTAAAAGGGACTATAAGAAAGAAAGGGACGGACTCTTAACAAGGGCTGTTGCTTTGAGCAACCTGATGTAGCTGTGGTATCCCTGTTCACTGCAGGGGAGTTGAACTAGATAGCCTTTAGGGGTCCCAACTAAAACAGTTCTGGGATTCATGGTCCCCAGAGATGGTACAGTAAATCCTGCAAGAAGCATTTTATACCCCCTGATTTCAATTGTACAATTGACTGTGATAACTTACAACTTGATGACTTCTTAGTATTTATTTAATTGTAATGATGTTCATTAAGTGCTATTACACTGGCTAATTCAATCTTAGAGCTCATGGTGAAATATACAGTACTTCAATTACTTGAAAATTAATAAAAATTTAGAAATAAAACGTGCATGATTTTCAGCACATCACATAATAAAATACTCTTAGCATCTTACTCGTAGCTGTTACATTAATTATGCAAGTCCTAACACTGAAGATCAGAATGTCTTCCATTCTCTCATCTGAACTAACCTCTTCTACTCATTATATCTGCAGAAATTACTCAAATACATTCTGTTTTCAGGTTTTACTGCAGTCTATGTAGACACAGACAACAAGGGAAGTCCTCAACCCAACATGTTGTACTAACTGTCATAAGTAGATACACATCTATCCATAGGGAAACCCCCAGGAGCTGTGGTTCTGGATGAAGAGAAAGACTAGGAAAAAGAATACCAGCAATTCAAGATACAAAAAATCAGGTATAACCATACTGCAAGAAAGGAATGACCGAAGTACACTTGGATTCAAAGAAAGAAACATTTTCAAACAAAAAGCAAGCACCAAAAATCAATTTGAATTTGCTTTTGCATATGAACAACATTAACTTCCTTTCTAAGAAAACAGTGGGTTACGTTACTTCTCAGTTTGCAAGTATCCTCTAATAGCTGTTTAGATTGTAGTCCAATTTTAATGAAATTTGATGTAAGAAGTGAGCTTTTAAAGAAGAGAACTTTTCTGAAATCTTCAGAAAAATCTAACCTTAATTCTCTTTTGCCATCTGGCAAGTGAGAGATAGGGTAGTAAACCTGGTACGCTCTGGAGAGGTAGAAAACTCTGGACACACAAGATGAAATCACGCTTCTTTATTTCCATCATTCATGGAAAGAAAACTTCACAATCACTTCTTTCTTACCCCCGATATTATTTCTTCTCCTGTTGCAGTAGGGCAAATTAAAAATCAATTACTACATCTTGCAAATAGTTTAAGTAGACACCAGGGTGCCCTAGCTCTAAGTTCTCATTCATACTGATCCTAAGATCATAAAATGGTAGAAATTGAGGGACTTAAGAAAAGAAGAGAATGGAATAGCGGAATAGCAGAATAACAGATTTGGGGAAAGCATTACTGAACTCAGAAATAGAGTGTAACTGTATAGGAAGGATTAATAAAAGGAGTTAGGAAAAGTCAGTCACACCTTAAGAAAACAATGCTAAGGTATTAAGGACAAAGAGCAGAGCTGGAACAGAGGGTAACAGCTTTAAACTAAAAGAAGGTAAATTTAGACCAGGCATTAGGAAGGAACTCTTTAATATGAGGATGGTGAGACACCAGAGCAAGATGTCCAGTCAAGCTGCGTATGACCCACCCTTGGAAGCATTCAAGGCTAGGCTGGATGGGGACTGTTGCAACCTGGTCTGGTGGAAGCTGCTGCTGCTCACAGCAGTGGGTTTGGAACTCAGCGGTCTTTAAGATTCTTTCTAAATCAAACCATTCTGTGATTCTATAATCATCGTGTTTCTCAAACATGATAATTGGCAACAAAACCTAACAAGAAAGTCTCTTTCTCTCTGAAATAAAAGCATTACTAAAGTCGGCTAAAATACAAAGATTTTAACAGTTCAGAAAAGCAACAACCAAACAAAAGAAAAACAAACAAGCTAATTTCTAAGAAAATCAGTCGTTTAAATGTGTACAGGATAAGTAAGAACATAAGCAAAAATAAAACTTCACACAGAAGATGAATAAACCTTTCCTTGAAAATGGTTTTGTTTGGAAAATGGCAGAGATGAACATGATCTGCAGACATAGAAGAATTTAAATTAAGAATAGTTATTGCAGTTTGATACAGCATTCCAAAACCATCCCCCTGCATCCTGAATATCAAGTTCCTATTTTGTCTTCACTTGGTTTAAAAACTTAGTAGAAGAGTTCTAGAAATTAATATCAATACTGCAACTCTTGATGAGAAAAAGTCAGATATACTAAATAACTCCTTCATCCAGACTACATTATGTTAAGTAGCAAAACTCCATTCTGCTCAGTAAGAGGAAAGTAAAAACCCAGTTAGAGTTTCCCATCAGCAGGGACCTATGAGGCAGAATTCTGTGTCTACCAGTGGGGTACTGGTGAACTTCAAAGAAAGCACAGCTGAACCTTCAGGAAACAGATAGGAGTGCAAGCACCAAGCCCTAGAGAATTGAAGAAAGGACAAGTCTTCTGGAAAAAAGCAGAACTTACAGATCCAAAGACTAAACTACGTAAACAGTCTGAGTTACCTTTTTAAATAATTTCCTCAGTTGTGGGAGAACCTGGTGTTTCCAAGGATGTCCCTTAATCTTTGTTTCAACCAGCAAAGGTTGGCAGGAGATCACATAGCCTCCTCCAGCCAAGCTGAACTCCTTATCTTGCCTCTGAGACATGAGGCTCCTGGCTCACAGCAGGTCTGCTGACCTCCGTAGGACACTTCAGCAGTGTCTTGCCTCTTTGAGAGGCGGAGGCTCTGTAATCAGGCTTAGCTCACTAACAGAAGTGGTCCGGCTTAAGTCTTGCTGGCATCCGCAAAGAAGATGGCAGTTTATACCCCCATTCAATGTTACAGTCTAATCCTCTTCATGTTTTAAGGGTTCCAAGTTAAACTCAAGTTAAAAGAGAAATGTATTTTTTTTCCAACAGGAAGGAAAGAGGGTAAAAGTGGTTCAGCTACAAGCTGAGTGCTCAATACATGCAGCTTCATTTTCAAAGAATATAACCCACAATATGGAGGTAAAAGAGTAGTTTCAAAAACAAACAAACAAACAAACAAAAAAAAAAAACACTGAAAAAATGAAGTTCCCAAACTGGGATTCTATCACATACACATTGTTCTAAAGGTAGATTGGGCTAGACTCACCATATGCCTAAATTGCTTGTAAGTAGCATGATTGTGCCCTATACCATGACTAGACAACAGCTGTGAAACAGTTCAGTGGTTACTGAAGATACATGGGAGAAAGAAGGTATAGAAAATAAAAGTACAGTAACGTTTAAGGTTCAGATTATAATGCTTGTCTTGACTGGAATGGAAGTGTCAAATCTTCACCCTGGCTCAGGTTCACCACATAATGCAGGTTATTTGCATTAGAACAGAACACAAACTCTGGAAGGGTAAAGTCATGACAAGAATGAAAAACATTTGAAGTGAACATTCCTGTGCTGCCAGGAGAAAGGATCACAGACCACAGTATTTCAAAAGATTTTCATTTTAGTGGCAGTCATTACAAAAATCTGGCCACTTAGTTGAGCCTTTCTTTGCAAACTATTTCCACATTCCACCTACGTCCACCAGCCTGAGCTGTGAAAGAAAGCTCAATGTTACCAATTTCCCTGTGTTTCAGACCTCAACAGAAGAATGTGGAAGACTTCTACATGAAAACTGCAAGTCTATCCTCATTCCCTAAGATCCATACCAGATACTCCTACCTTCCCCTCTCTGTACAGCCCTCAAATCTGCTATCGTAAGAGACATCCTGCAGAGGTGACCACATTTGCCCACAAGCCCTATGCTCAACTTTGGATTTGGAAAGAAAATTGTAAAATTAAAGTATTTTCTTAAAGAACAAATAGAAGCTTATTGTATGTTTAGCCCAGACAAGCAGAACAGAACAAAGGAGTTGCAAAAAGTTACAAGATTTTCCTAGAACTATCCTAGAATGGCAGTATGGTTAAAAGCTGGCTGTGGCAGCTACAGCAAGCATGGCTCCTTTTATTACAGCACATGCTCTGATAAAAATGTTCAGTCAACACTAAAGTATTTCATTTCAGAGTATGACATGTTAGTCAATACAAATGCTGGCTGTCAAATTTGTTTCTGTAGCTACTTTTGTGTCTGTGCTGTTCAGTAGTACTATTTCTTTGCTATTCACAAATGGAAAGAAAATATCACCTCCCCCTTTTGAGACTGCAGCTGCTCACTGACCTACATCTTCCTGTCCTCGTGTCATTCCTACCCCTCTGTTCCTTGCCTTCATCCTGGCTGAGATCACCAGTCACAGGCTCAACCCATCTACCTTTCACCTCCTCTTGGCTTTCCCTCTGTAGCCTCTAGCTACACCAGCACCCCGGCGAGCTCGGCACACCCCTGACCTAGTTCTCAGGGTGCATGCTCTGCCTCGAGCAGCTCCACCTCACACCAGCTGAGCACTACTGCACCACTGAGCACAGCTTGCTCCTCAGAACAACCAAGCTAGACTCTCCAGTTCAACCACTGCTTTATCTCACCACCCCATTTCCACCCTGCCTAGCCAATTTTCACCTGTGAGAGTGCTCTTTATCCCTTGCACTAACTAACACAGGATTTACTGACCTTAAGTTAAAAGCGAGAAGTTACAAAAGTTTCTGTTTTATCTTCACATGGTTCCTTGCCCATAATATTACCTCCCAAATTCTTAGATATTCTACTAGGTAGGTATATATCTTTCTCATAAGCATGCTTTTCTTGTAACAGATGTTTAAGTGGAATGTAAACCAAACTATTTGTAAGTGTAACCTGCCTGCCTTATGATCTAGACAGCTTTGTATGTAATCTGAATATGCTAACTAAACAATATTAGATTAATTAGATAATGCAGCTTATTTTTCCTATTCCAAAAGTTACCAGTCTCCATACAAAAGCCATACTTCTGGTAGCACTAGGGATATCCTTCCAATCCCTTGCATGTATGTTTCAACTTCTTTTCAAGATTCAACCCTATTTTCAAAATACAAAATATTTCAAAGCCCTGGAAATGTTATTACCTGTTAAACTGCTAGGATATTGTTGTTTAGGAGCTGTACTAAATCTTACATGTTGAATGATACGGACTGAAAAATAATCAGAAATCAAAAACTCTTGTTCTATTCTGCAATGATCTGCCAGAACAGATACAGCTCAGGTCTGATCACTTGCTTCAACCATGGCTGAATGAGGCTAAGAAAGAAACAAGATACTAGCTGTTGTATCAGGCTAAGACAAAAAGCTCATTGCCCAGTAGCCTACAAAGTAAAAGTGGTTCACGTGCTTCTACTATGAGTTTTAAGATATTATGCCAGTAGATTTATCACCAGACTTTGTAACTCTCACTATCAAGCATGATCTGATAGGTAAATATGTTTCCTATTCCAAGAAAATATGTTTGGCAAACATGATTGCCGGCACTACAGATTGCCATCTCTTATACCTTTGCAGTAATATTGCACTGCAAAACCTTAGCAAATCCTGTGGAAAACTGATGCTTTTTTTGGTCCAAGCAGATAAGCAGGCATAACACAGCCAAGAATGCAATGCTCTAAGCAGTGCTCACGAAATGCAGCCTTTAAATGTCAGCCATAAGCCAGGAAGATGTAAAATCTGAACAAAGCCAAGATAGGAAGAAGTAGCAAACAGTGTAGTTTGCAAATAAATTAGTCAGTCAGCCATGGTGGTTACCTACTGAGAAGTGCCAGAAAGCTGAGGTATTTTGATTAGTTTTCTCAACAAATCATCTGCCAAAATAATAAGAAAGCTAAAGAACCCTTAAATCATCTTCTGCCATCATTCAGACTTCATTTTTAAAGCAGAAGCCTTTCTCATCTATCTTGTTAGAAACTCTCTGACAGGCTTTTGACACTATTCAAGTAATTCTGTTTTTTTCTATTCTGAAAAAAAAAAATCTTCCAATTACAATCCCCCCCATCTCAGGGAAGTAGTGAAGACACCACAAAAGGCCTAACCACCATTCTTCTGCCTGAGCTTACAGAAACTACTGGCTACAAGGTGTGAGGTTTGCATTCATTATGTTTCTCTCTTCATGTCATGCCTCAAAATATGTCTCACTGGAACGTCACCACTGAGAAGGGGCAATATATGATCAACAGGAGGCAAAATGAAATCATGCAGTTGTTGTGAAATGTGTAAACACCAGACAGATGACAGTGGTGATTTGGAATCTGCTCACCTTCAGACCAGTCTCCTCTAAAGATGAAGAACTAGTGCATGATTGAGTTAGAACTGAATTGCTTCAGATCAACTGATAAAATATCTTTTATTTAAACTTAAATTCCTTTGGGTAGACTGCAAGAAAATAAATATCCTATGAGAAATGAAACCAAGCTGCACTTTTCTATCCTGGCTTAAGCAAAGCAACAAGAGAAGTAGACAGGTAAGCAGCTTTATACAATATTGATGACAAATCACTTATAAATTGAGAAGGCTGATGAAAATCCTCTGTGAATGAAGGCACATTTAGTAAATGCTTCTCCTATGTGTACCAGGTATTTTACAAGACAAGAACAGAAAATACAGTCTTTATCTCAGAAAATTTACAATCTAAATAAATTCCTCAGAAATGCAACGGTATTTGCCATGCAGAAATGAGTTAGAGCATAAGTAAACAGAGCTCTGTGAATTCTGGGAATAATAAATTCTTGCTTTCTGTGTCTTTTGCTGACTGACTTTGCTACCAAATACAGCGCAACTCACAGATGGAAACTTCCTCTTATTTGGGACACAGATCAAATCCCTCTTCTACTAGAAATTCTCCAGGGAACAGGAGGAATGAGTTTACCCAGCAGCTTCTCCTTAAACAAGGAATTTGCAGGGCCTTTTTTCCTTCACCCAGCTGCCTTCTTTAAGGAAAGCTTTGTCAAATCAGAATGAAAATGGCTGACAAGCTCACAAGTTGTTAAGGAGCTGACAGATGGCTCCTATCACTATGTGCATCTTGTTTCTGTAGAAAATCAGGCCCAAATAAACTCACATTACTGACTTCTAGCACAGCTACATAGATAACCTTACTTTTTGCATTTTTCCCCCTCATTCAACAGTCTTCTCCCCCATTCACATACATTTTGACACCAAGTCAGCAGGGAGTAAAAATAAGCACACCTGTGTTTCAAAAATCTGAATAACTTTTGTCATTGAAACTTTCCTCTAAGCATTAATATTTCTTTAACAAAATCATAGGATTACAATAGTATGTTTCTCAACGGATACACAGCATCACAGCCAAAAAAGCCAATGAAAACTTAAGCTTTACTTGTCCTACACACACACAAAATAAAACCAACACAATTCTCAGCACATATGCAAGAGTTTTAAGAAGGTTTCCAATTATGCTGAATTACAGATACAAAAACCAAAAAAATCCAACTACAAATAATACCTTCTCTCTCTGCAAGCTTTAGAATATTTTCCACTTACTGAGGAGCAAAACTGTTTTTGACCTTCACTTGCTTAATTTAATCACACTGTTCTAACACAGACATGCTAACATTAATATTTTCAAGAGTATAAAGTAATTGGTACCTTGGGTAAGATTGGTGGGAGATATAAACAGACAGAGTTCAATTTTTGATCCATTATGCTTGGTTATACGGCCTTGTTCATTACTAGCAAAGAGTTCAGTAACTCCCACTTTGGGAAAGCCACCAGAGCTGGAACTCTAACACAAAACCTACAGTGATTTCCTTCCCAAATCAAAAAGGTGATGTCAGGGCTTCTTTTATACAGTAAGACAGAAAATAGAAGAGCTTTCCGTTGTCAGAAGAAAAATTTAGGAAGAGCCAAGACACTGAAAAAGTACAGAGAGAAGGTGCTGGAAACAGATAGGTCAACTTGAGAATACTATGCAAATGGAGAGAGAAGAAAGGATCTCACAGACATTACTTAATACTGGTAACTGATGCTGTACTATGTCCTCTGCTAGCTTTCTATGCTGAATACCAGTGCCCAAAGACCAAGATTTTGGGGCCAGCCTGCTCACCTATCCATGCTTACTATAGACACACAAAACAAACAAACACTAGATAGCTTTCTTGCAGACCTTTTTAATCCTGCATCGTCAGGTTAAAGACAATACTCTATGGTAGAATTTTGTGTTTGTAGCTTTCACTACTGAACAAGGCATGAGAGAAGGCCAGTTAATTCCTTTTCAGGGATGCAGTTACTCTTCTCCTCATAGAAAAGTTTTATCCTAAAGCAAAACTGAATTTTATTAAAAATACTCCATTTCCAAAGCACATCTCCTGTCTCAATATGGAAAAATGGCACATAATTATGTTGCTAAAATGCAAGGATATTCTGCATGCATATCCTGTGTTCCACACTTCTGCATGTTTATGTACCACTGTATTCATACACATCTCAAAATTAACACAGACAAAATTGATAAACTATCCATATCTTTAAAACGTGTGTAGATTTTAAGAACAAACAGTTAGGCTTAGCATACATTAACAGCATAACTATCTGTCATAAAACCATGATGATCTCATGGGACGAACTGAATATATATATATATATATATACATACATATATATATTCTTTAAAAGGTGTATGATTTGCTAAGATATTATCTTTGTTTTGAAATCTTTATTTATTCCTACTTGGTTACGAGTAAGAATCAGACACTGGAATCAAGGGTTCTGAGTTCAGCTTGAAGAAACACTGTTAAGAAACATTTAAAGTCAAAACTCACTGACAGATAAGTTCCACCCACGTGACTTACTTCATTCATTATTTGATACAGTAATTTCACATTTCTCAACCTGGGATTGCACAGGTCTGTAACACAAGCACAATAGAATCTACTTTCTAATGCTTCTGATATAATCACAGATGCACCAATCCAATATTTAAAGGCTTATAAAAAGCCCACTACTGGCTCTTATACAACCTTATGCAGGTGGAAGGCAATTGAGGATGGTGGCTTATAGGTGGGGGAGGTCTGTGATTAGAAGAGAGGAAAAGATTTGGTGATTGCATCAAATCACTGTTTTGTTTTCTTCACAATGAAAAACAAAACTACAAAAGCCAACAAGATTTCTCCTATGGGTATTAACACTCCCCAGCCTCCCAGACAACCCCATACCACCCACACATGCAAAACAAAAAACTGTTTATATAACAATGATGCAAGGAAAAATTGTATGGTGACAACACAAAAAAGTGACACCTTATATAAGGAAGATACAACATCAACAGATATGCAGACAAGTAGATTTGTGCCTGAATAAAATGCTCCTTTGAGCATGCCTGGTGTCAATTGCCAGAATTCAAAAGCTCATACTAGTTGAATATGAATAATAACTTCAAAAGCTAAGAAAATGCATTGATTTTTCAAATGCTTTCTTGGATCACAATATCCCTTCAACAAAAGCTCCCTCACCACTCTGTGCCTGTGAGTTCTTTCCCTGTTTGGTGCTGGTATCTGTGTTGTGCTTGCAGCTCTAGAAGTGAGGCTGATCAGCAAGTGGCCTGAGCAGGAGATATGTTTGATCAGATCACAGCACTAGGATTCTCTCTTGAGAGCAGCTGACAATGAGATAAAAGCTGACAGTCACAGATGGTCTTGAATTTATTTCTCAGGTTATATTCCCTGGCCTCTGTGGTTCCTAGCTCTACCACTACAGTCACTGACACATGCCTGCTGATGAGTCTAACTGTAAGTGGATCTATACAGGTCTCCAACACAATGCTGTGCACAACCAGCAGCTACCTTTACCTTCAAGAAGTTCAACCTACAGGGGCCACAGAAGGAGAAACATGATTCAGATGATGAACCCTGAGTTTTGAGGGAACACAAGGAAAGGATGGCAATTTGAATATGGGGACAGACTGAGGTACCCTCTTGCAGAACAACCCCAAGCTCAGGAATGTACAAATGGCTGTTGCGATTCTAAGAATAGGTCAAAAGCTTTGTGAATGTGAGAGCAACCCAGCTGAAGTCTCAAACAGTACATGAGTCACAGAGGGCTGTATGCGAGACCTGAAGACCACATCAATCATCAGCAGTGACAGGAAAGCAGAAATTCTAATGGAAGATCCCGGAGGAAGCAGAATGCAATGTGATGTCAGCTAAAAAGGCTCCAAGTCTCATCTTTCTGTGCCCTTGTTGCTCAGTGAATAAATCTTCACTTCTTGGCAGGCTGAGAATGGTGAAAACAGTATTTATGGAAGATGGGGGAAATAACACAGCACATGCCAAAAAGTGCATTTGGCCAAACAAAAGAAAGGCTACAGTTGAACGATTTCCAAAAAGACTGAGATGATCAAAATATACAAAGCTCTGCTGTGCTATACCTACACTAGATGCTTTCCCAAGAAATCAAAATACTTTTAGTTTTTAGATGCAGTGATAGAATCTTCTGTCTCAGACTAAAGAGAGATATGGGTCACTCTCAGATTGATATAGGACTCCTTTCTAAGAACAAGGGAGGGAGAAAGCCACTAGGCCAGGGCAGGTTATGTATTACCTTCTGCTGAAGACTTATGTGCACACTGATATTTTCTGCCCTGTGAATTCATCTCCTCACTTCACAATTTCATACCAAAGGTATCTTGCTAAGTGCTTTAAGTATCCGTCTGAATTAACACATATCCCAAAGAGTGAAATTCTCATCATCTTTAGTCTGGAACACAATACTGCTGGATCCTGCATCCCACTCTGCTCCTTGAACTCTGTTTTTCTTCCCAGCTCAACATGCATCCTGCAAAGACAACTCTCTCAGACAATGGCCTCATAAAACTTCTGTTTTAGTGTATTAAAAAAAGTAGTGCTTTTTTTTCTATGTTAAAATTAGCAGCCAGGAATGGTAAAAATTATCTGGCTCTGCCAATGGTCATTGTAGGGAAATTTAATTTCCTGATTAGTTGCATGATGCTACAGTCTCGCCACAACAAATGCTAATTTTATTTAGGAAGAAATTAAAAAATGAAAATCCTTAGGAGAGTTCATACTTCTGGTGCCAGCAGAAACAGATCTGCATAGCATGATAAATTAAGGGCTCTTTATGGTGGCTATTACTATATAAAACAGGATTTGAATCACCGCTGCCCATTTGCAAACGGCAAACCGTAAGAAGCAACAGGATGTCAACCATATTCTGGCTTAAGTTCAGTTTTAGACAGACCTAGACAATCCCTAAGCAACCATTACCTTATCATTCTGCTCATTATACTCATGAACTGCTTCTGCAATGAAATGCAGTCAGCTACATCCCTTGCTAAGAACATACACAGAGAAATATGTATTACATTACCTTTTCTGAAAGCTATATTGCTGCTTATAACTTTCAAAGGTAATCAATTTCAATGCTAGATTGGTGTTAGTAGGCGGGAAATGGGACCAGCCACTTCATGGCTTTAATTTTTATTTAACTTAATTAGTGAATTACTCTAATGAGCAAGAGTAAGCTCCTGCAAAAAAATGTAGTCTTCTACCTAAGGTGTAGATATATCATGATTTAGGAGTTTAATACACATAGAGTGAGAAAAGAATTCCTGGGGAATACACAGCTTATATAATATATAATGAATATATATAGCTATCTCATCAGGTAGGTACCCACAAGAACCCAAGTGGACTTCTGTAACAATTCTGTCCATTCAGAGAAATGCTGTCTCCTTATACTATAGGATCACAGACCCACTTAAACTGGAGTAGTCCACAAGTCTCTGGTCCAAAGCTCTTGTTCAAAGGCAGGACAATATCAAATTCCCAGCCTGCTTTTTCTCAGAGGTTTACCCAGCTAGGTCTGGAAAGCCTTATGCTGCAGGTTCTAGAGTAGCCTGTCTCAATGCTGTTACCTGCACCTTGAATTTTTCTTCTCTTTGTATATGAAATCACCCCTGTTTCAACATCCATTGTCTCTTTTTCTCTTGTGTACTTCAGTAAAAAGCCTTACTCAGATCCCACAGCCTCTCCTCACCAGGTGCTGCAGCTCCCTGCCCATCCTTGGTGGCTCACCACTGGAGCTACTCCAACTTAGAATCATGGAATTGTTTCAGTTAGTCAGAAGGGACCCTTAAAGCCCATCTAGTCCAACTCCTCTACAAAGAATGGGGATGTATGTGGCTAAATCAGCTTGCTCAGAGCCCTGTCCAGCCAGACCCTGAAAGTCTCCAAGGACAAGGACAGGGCATCTACCACCTCTCTGGTCAACCTGGTCTCACCAGCACAAAATAGAGGGGCAGGATCACTTCCCTTGCTTTGCTGGCCACTCTTGTTTTGAAACAATCTAAAAACTGTCAGGTAAAAGTACCAGCTACGCTCCTGTTAATACAATCCAAGATACTGATAGTCTTCATCTCTGCTAGACTGCCCTGCTGGTTCACATGCAGTAGACTGTCTCTCAAGACTCACAGACCCTTTTTGGCAAAGCTGTTCCCACATGTCATTCAGTCTCTCGCTTGTACCAATGCAATGCAGCTTTGCATTTGTATTTGCTGAAGTATTTGATGCTTCTGCTGAAATATCTATCCAGTCTGTCTAAATCTCTCTAGCTGATGGCCTTGTTCTCAAGTGTATTGTCTGGTCTCCCCAGTCTAGTGTTGTCCACAAAATTGGTGAGCAGGTACTCTGTTTTCTTTCCCCAGTTTCTTCATAGTTCCCACAACAGACCCCTGAGAACTCATAACCAGCCTCCAGGCAAGGTATGAACCGCTAATCACTAGTCTTCAAGCCCAATGATCCAGTCAGTTGTTAATCCATAAACTAGTCTACCCACCAAGACCGCAATGTCCCAACAAGTATTTGACAACTGCATTGATAAAGTCATGGTAGATGACACCCACCACTGTACTTTACTTCACAGATCTAAGTCTCTTTATCGTAGAAGACCTTCAGTCAGACATTAAAAAGTCTTCCTTTTTGTAAATCCATGCTTACTATTCCCAGTCACTACCACCTTTATACTTCCAGAAGCAGTTTTTTGCTGGAAAGTATCTGTATCTTGAAGATGGATGGAACATCTGCCGTTCGTAAGTTATCAGGGATCTTCTTTATATCCATGACCTTTCAAAGATGAGAGTGTAAGATTCTCGTATGACATCAGCCAGCATATTCAGATGCAATCCTTCTGGTCTCATGCACTTATATGGGCTGAGATTTCTGAATAGATCCATGACTCAATCTTCCATTACTAGCAGTCCTCCTCCTACTCAAACCTTGTGGTTCAAGGCTTCAGAGAATTGGTTAGTGAAAACCCACACAAAGAAAGCTTTAAACAGTATTCAGTTTTTCAGTACAGCCTCACCTATACCTGCTGTCAGTAAGTCATCCCATCTATTCTGCAATGGACCACATTTTCAACAAGTATTTATTTACTAGAAATGCTGCACTAAGATCTCTTATTGCTTCTCTTAGGGTTAGGTTGCAATTGTTAACACTAAGTGAATTTGACATTCCTAATATGATCCAAACATGTCCTCCTTTGTAGCCTGCTTTTGCTTTAATTTCTTGTGCTCTGCCTGGTTGCACCAGAGGTCACTCATAGGTTAAGTGGTTAGCTAAGCTAGTCTCCTGATACATTTACATTTCATAAGTACAGGGGTGAACTGCTCTTGTGCTAAGAAGTGGCTGATCTTACGCCTTCCTTAAGCTCATTTTTCCCACTGAATTGCCATTTGCTTTTCTGCTTCCTAGGCCTCTCAAACCAAAGCAAATAAACACACACTGTTTTTCTTAAGGCTTAAACTTTCAAAAGTTAATTACCTGAATTTAGGGATTTCCAGGTGCTAACAGCGTAGTGACTCCAGTCCTACTGGAAACTTATTTGTCCTATGCAAAAAATCTCCAGACTTGTATTAAAATCTAATGCAACATACTTAAATTATTGCTACAAGAGTCCTTTACTGTTACATGTGCCTATCCACTAGTCACATCTCAGCTTGCTGAAGGTAGACTTCAACATTTCCTGCTTCCAAAGGATTGAGCTCATCACATAGCAAGGCAGATGACAGAAACAAGGGTGTGGATCTGAGACCTGTGATTAATGGCCGAGAGTGCTGGTGCAAAGCAGCAAATTTCTGGGGCTTGGAGCTGAGAAGTCAGGAGCTGAGGAAGAGGAGGTCACGTCTGTGGTGCCACGAAAGCAACAGGTAAAGTAATTGGTAGGGATCACAGATTGGAAACCAACTCTTGATATTTTGCTGTCACTACAGCTATGCAACTCTTACAGAGATTCCACTTTCTGTCAGCACATGCACAAATGGACAGGTCCTAAAGGCTTATGGGTTGAAGATGAACCAGGTTGAGGTCAACGAAGTCTACTTTCAGTTGGTTTTTACCTCAAACAGCACCAACAAAAGATATTTCAGAAAGTTCTGTTCTGATTGTTACAGTTGCACAATTGAGGCTACAAAGTTGGAAAAGTTGTTGTCTGATCAGCCTTAAACCCTCCCTCCTTTCTCTTCCCGTATTAACAAGTCTTATCGTACCACCCTAATTGCAGGAATTAGTTTATTTCCCCCCCCCCCTCCTCCCCCCCAGGGCTTATTAATATTTATACTGAGCTTCCCAAATGCTCCAGTTATACTAACTTCTGAAAAAGCATATGAAATAAATGCAATATGTGTGTGAGAGTACACCACAGAGAACAACTAGAGGAGGGAAATAAATTCAATGAGAACAGCTGCATGACATATTCTTTCATGTATTATTATTATTATTTTAAACTATCGGTGTTTTCTTCAAAATCTTTGTTTGGAAGCAAGTTACACTGTAGTACAGAAAAGAGATGAAGAAAAGCATAGGAGGAAAAATCATTGAAGAAACTGAGGATGACTGCTGTACAGAGTAAAAAGGTTAGGAGGAGGACCAGATGCCAGAGGACAGAAGGTAAATATAATCAGCCTCTGAATTTTAAAGTGCCCACATGCCAGAAGTCATCATGTCTTCTGGCTATCAAATAAGTGAGGTTTTCTGAGTTTGACTGATGTCAAACTTTCTGCTCCTTTCTGCTATCAGAATAGCTTGAAAGCCCTGAAAAAATGGTAACCTGTTCACTGCAAATTTCTTCCTAGCAATAACCATTCTTAGTGCAGAATGGGAAAAAACAAAACAATTAATGAATAGCTTCTGCTATCTTGGAGGATCTGTACGGCATCCAAGGAAATGATCTATCAAATAAATAAAACTGTTGAATCCATATCATAGAAAAAATAAAGTTCCCATTGGATCAAACACACCTATAGTTTTAAAATATGATGTCCTCTTCAATTGACACCCACAGTAAACAGAAATGCAACAGCAAAAGAAACCACAGCTGGGAAAATACCTTTCCTGGCTACTACAGTTAGATAACTAAATAGGCTAGCTACTGACTTGTGCCATACATAATCACCGGACCAAGTTTCAGATTCTGGATTAAAGCACAGGTGAAATGGAAGATATTTCCCACTGTCTACCTCTCAGCCCTTGGGTCTAACTGTAATCTCACTCCTAATGAATGCTACCAGCCAGAACCAAAGCAGTCAGACAAATATATATATATATATATAACGTATAATATATAATAATATTTATTATATTTTAAATAAAATTTATACATATATATATATATATATATATATATATATATATATATATATATAAAAAATCTCAGAAGCTGTTCAGACAAAGTGGTCTCTCTCCACTAAAGTAGCATACCTCTTCCCCAAAAGCAAAAGCATCTCTTCTGGCAGGATGTTTCACTGCTTCTTTATTATGTAGCTACCTCCTTTACTTTCCTTGGTATGACTACTAGAAGCAGACAGTCTCCCTGATCCCCTGCATTTGAGCATCCTTAATTACCCTCCACATTCCATTAAACAAAATTGTTATTTCAGAAAACTGGAAGCTTTGCTTTACCAGAGTTTTTTCCTCTTTCTGTCATGCATGTCTGCACACAAAAGTTCTTACATCATCAAGATGCATTCCTGAGCCAGTGTTTTCAAAGGCAGCATCTCCAATGCCAGTTCTTCCTGTGTGCTCCCTAGAAAAATGGCTTATTGAGCCAATTTCTGCAAAGCCTGACGTTCTAATCAGTCAACTGCACGCACCTATTGCTACAAGCTTCTAGCTTAGAAGCCGTCACTATACTGTACTTTTACTGCAGCCTCAGCACCATCTTTTGCCAAACCAGAACACCTACCTGTTTCTTTCCTCTCCAACTTGCAACATAACGCACCTGAAACTAAGCCCAGGAGTTAAAAACCGCCACAAATCTCAAATGCTAGAACCAGTATCAATAGCCACATCCTGAATAACCTAGCACTGTATTTCCTACCCTCTTAGAACCATTTAATGATGAAATAATCTGAACAAGCAGTTAAAATATATATGTGTGAGTGCACGGTACAGTATTAGGGGAAATCAGAGCAACACAGAGGAAGACAGGAACGGTGACAAAACTGGCTCTGGTTCCTGCACAGGCTTAACTGTGCTCCCAGCTACCATTTTTGCTGCTCCTCAGCTCCCCAGCTGTAAATGGCGGAGTAAACCTCAGCAGGGTGTTGCAAACATAAGACTGTATGATGTTGCACACCTTCAGCAGCAAGCCATGTAAACAGACCAGGTAAGAAGGAACAGTATCTATTCCTGTAAAATAGGATAAAGCATAAGTACCGAACAGGGTGAGGCAGCTGGGGTGGGGAAACAGACCAGACAGGAATGGGGAGATTCCTACCGGGAGTGAGATTCCTGTTTCATACAGGACTCTTGTCTGTTATTGTTTCCTTCTTTCCCAGTCTGCATTAGAAGCAGGAAGAGAAGGAAATGACAAGTAATTTGTAACACAGTGCTAGACTTGGATTTATCAAGTCAGCCTCTGATGACTCTCCTGAACGTCTTACAACTATTTTCTCAGCCATGAGCACATCTCTCCCCCTCCCTTCCAACCACATGGTGCCTGTTGCACTTCACTAATTCCACAGGTGCACCTACTAGAATTTCCTTAATGTCTTCGCCTTCCCTTTCAGCCCAGTCTTTCTTTCCTTTTTGCTCAGCCTTACTAATATTCTTCTTTACTTCTCCAGTCATGTCTTTTCTATTAAGGAGGAAATCCCAATTCATCTCCTCCCTATGAGTTTACTCCTTTAAAAACTGCTACTGTGTAGCAGTTTAATAATAAACAAGTAACATGGCTTAGTCCTTGAAATTTGCTAATCAAACTGAAAACAAAGATTTCTGGCACCATAGTGACAAATAACAAAACAAAAAGATTAGGAGATAGATGCTAGATTAGGTTTCTGGAAGCAGATTCCAAGAAAGGCCTTTTCGATCATTGCACAAGGTTTTGTGCTCTTCTCATCCTACACATGCCAGTGATCAGGATCAGGAAACACCCATACCAAGGGAGACACCTAAAGCCAGACAATCATTAAGCCTGACACTGGGCGTGCCTTCATTAGCAGTGCTAGGTGCGTGAGAGCTCCATTTAAAAAAGATATAAGATAGCAGTTTACTTGTAAAACAGTGAAGGCCTTTCCACACTTTTTGCCTAAAGCTTTCAACAGGCTGTGAGCAGAGATGATCAGGTGAGCACTGAGCCTCTTGAAGTAGCTTCTCCATTCTCCTCCTCTCACCATCACACCATGCTGCAAAGCCAGCCTCTCCCTAATCACTACAAGAGTTCCTACTAATGACAACAAGATGCAGAACTGGGATGCATTAGGACAGGTTCCCAAGCAGAATAGGTACCGCAGAGAGACAACATTAAAGAACGGGGCTCTTCTGGCAAAGGAATACCTTTGGTTTTCTGATGCTATACACTAGTCGTTCCACAAAGTGCTCACACAAATGAGAAGTGTTGGTTTGAATGAAAACAGCTTGAGAAAAGGGACTTGGATTTTAAGCTGCACAGGGCTGGAAGCAGGAATTGAGTCAACTGTGTAGTAACACACACATCAGAAAGACAGCTTCTCCTGCCTATATTTTTTTGGTTATATTCGTACAACAATAACTCTCTCTTTGAAAACTTCACACACTCAGCTTCCCACTGGCGATTCATACGTTACATAGTTGACTCTGAAACTGGTTAAGATTTAAAAGGAAACTTCTACCTTCCAGATTGTTGGCCTTGATATGAACTAGAGAGTAGTTATTCAGTAAAATACGTTGCATGAGCATTCACAACCCTTACTGCAGTTTAAGATAATAGAAAATATGCAGTATCACAGCCTGAGATTGCAAAAGTTAACACACAAGCCAATGCCATACCACCTGTTCAATGGAGAACAAGACCTTCATAAAACTACCTTAATAAACAATGTTACAAATAGTTGTTTTCAGTACCGAGATAGTGAGTAGCCAAATCTTACCTTAACTCCTTTGGTAATTCCATTTTTCTTACAGACTCCGCTTTTTAAGATGTTATTCTGTTTCTGATGTGGATGATGATGTAGATGTCCATTACAGACAGCACTGGGATTAGCCATCTGTTTAAATTAGTCAGATTCTCAGTTCTTAAGGGTGTCTCAGGTCTTTCTACAGTAAAAAAGACAGTGGGATGAACAGATAAAGTCCTTAGTTAAGGCCTGAAAGGTATCCAACTGGTCTGTCAGGATTTTCCAGGATGAGAGGAGGAACTATCTTTTGCAATATCTGAGAAACTTAAAACTCCTTCTTCCATACACCTTCAGTTCCAGCAACCTAGAATGGAAAATGCATAGCAGAAGGTGTACTCTCAGAACCTCTGAAAAACTCTGCTCATTGTCGGCTATTGTATGAACACAGCTTTTATGAGTCAACAAGGCTGCTGCAGCTATCAAGAAGTGGGTGGACTCAGAGGCGGAGACACTTAAAGACATATTACCTCCTAAATACCTCCCAGTGAGGAACATTACACTTTTTTTTTTTTCCCTCTCAATCACACTCCATACAGAGCTGTGTTACTCCACTTAGGGCAGAGTAATAAAATGCTTTGCTAAATTAAACAAAATAATCTGTACATTTGCAAGCTTCAACCTTATGAAAAGCATGCGCTGGCTGGAAAAATGTAGTGTTTCACTGAGTAGAACAGAACACTTCTCTTTTTCTTCTATTTTTAATTCTTTTAGAGGCAGTAATATACACAAAATTACCCTTCAAAGGAAATGGAAAGCATTTCAGTATTAAAATGAAATCTTTACCTAGCACTAGAAACAATTTATTTGGCCCCATCTTACAGACACACGCACGGGTGATTACTACAGTGAAGTGGCCCTTTAAACTCAGTTTGGCATGCATTACATGAAATTCCATGCTATTACAATCAGTGAGAACCTGATTTTTATAAAGTGCATCAATTTAGGTTTATTATTGTACTTCAGATATTAGTGGCAAAGCATAAAAGTAAAGGTGTTCCTGGCAACACGTGATAGAATCCCTTTCTCCCGAAATAATTAAAATTAGTATGGAAACAGATTAAAGGAAAGCTACATGATAATATCAATTTTGGGAAACAGTAAGGATGAAAGGTTAGGAGAATAAAAGTATATGGAGTGTTTTAATTGGAATGCAAGTGATATATAGAAACTACAGTCTAAAACTGGAGGACATGACGAAGGAGATTAAATACTACATGAGCCACTGAGAAAATACACAGGAAAACACATTGCATTGACTTTAAAAACTTGCCTTAGCCATGTACTGAATTGCTAAAATGTATTTTTCCTTTGAAGAGGTTTGCAAAGTAGGATGCCTGCATATGTTGAGACCAAAAGCTCGCTAACGCAATGCAAGCCTGAACTGAACTGCATTTAAAAGGAATACCTATGTATTTATTTCTTCTTCATTTTGCTCGTTTCATACCACTTTCTGATATGCTGAGTTTCCCATTAAGATGTGTAGATAACCTCCACAGTACATTACCTGGTAGCACTTCAGTTGTGACGAAATCCATCCCTTATTAGGTTTGATTCTGACCTCCTTGGAAAGACTTCTACTTACATATTCCAATTAATAAGACAATAACAGTTTTACAGATCTGGAGGTCCGGGTGGACAACAGGCTGGCCATGAACCAGCAGCATGCTCTTGTGGCCAAGAGGACCAAAGGTATCCTGGGGTCCATTAAAAAGAGCATGGCTAGCTAGTTGAGGGAGGATATCCTGCTCCTCTACTCTGCCTTGGTAAGGCTACATTTAGACTACTGGGAGTTCCTAAGTTCAAAAAAAGACAGGGACCCCCTCAAAGGAGTCCCAGTGGAGGGTCAGAAAGATGATAAAGGGTCTGGAGCATCTTCCATACAAAGAAAGGCTGAGTAACCTAGGTCTGTTCAGCCTGTGGAAAAGACAGCTGAGAGGGGATCTGATTAATGTTTATTAATATCTAAAAGTGAGGTGGGAGGCAAATGGATGAGGCTAGGCTCTTCTCAGTGTTGAATAGTAATAAGACAAGTGGTGGAGTCACTGGCCCTGGCAGTTTCCAAGAGGCATCTGGATGAGGAGCTAGAAGATATGTTTTAGTGGCTTGTGGTAGTAATGGTAATGGGAGGACAGTTGGACTAGATGATGTTATAGGTCCTTTCCAACCTTGGGATTCTGTGAGAAGCTGAGGAGTTTCTCTCTATGGAGATATTCAAGTCCTGTCTGGATGCCTACCTGTGCAACCAATTGTAGGGTACTTGCATTAGCAGCGGGGTTGGACTCAATGATCTCCTGAGATTCTGTGACTGCAGATGTAGAGAAGAGATCAATTGCAAGTCATAATAACTGTCTAGAAGTTCAAGAAAAAGACAAATGAGGAAAGCCCAGTATTAAACAGAATTAATAGTCAGTAATACTTTACTGCACATCTGTCACTGGATGCCTTTATAAATGAAACAAGGTAACAAAGGAGAATGATCTCAGCACCTAGCAACCCATTCCCACCAAGAAGCATTCTTCATCTAGGTATTATTTCCTTGGCTTTCATGGCAAAACATTCCATTTGCTTAGCCAGTTACTGTTCATTTTGACCATGCTATCATAAAAGTAAAATAAGAACAATTGCCAAAGTAGTGGTTTGGCTCCTTGGCAGCTTCCAGCAACTCAGCTAACAGTTCTGCCAGGTACACAGAGCACCTTCCAGGGCACAAAGCGATATTATCAACATGTATGTCTTATTGTTTTTTCATTCAGTTTTGTGGGATGGGGGGGAGGGAAATCTCTAATTAGATAACAGATCATGTAATTCTGACTATTACATTCTGTACTTGTTATTCATTTCAAGACCCATGAACAAAGTCCTTTTTGTATGAATACGGTAGTGAATTAAATATGCTATATGCTTAGTTTTCAACGTGTCTAACAAATTGATGCCAAGCAGACAGAACTAAAAAATAAAGAGACTACATTTAAATTTGAATTTAAATAAGCAATTTTTAAAACCCCAGAGAACAGCTGTCCTTTTGGACTTCTTCTAACCATACTCTAACAGCCAAAGCTCACAAAACAAGTACCACTACGGGATGCATAGGTTCCCTGCCCTGACTCTATTTGGAGCAAGTGTTTTATAGAAGGGATGAATCTTGCCAGATAAACATATTTGATCTGTAAACAGGATGTGGTATTGCTTCTGGAGAATAAAATGTTAAATTGGGCCCTTTAGAAACCCCATCTTACTCAAAGCCATCTGTTACTCAGGTGTCTACATCTATTTCTACCATGCTACTTCTTATCTGCACCTAAATTAATTAATTAAATATATGGGAGTCTCTCCTGCTTGGACAAGGAAAGACTTGATAACTGTGTTACAGAACATCAAAACCACAAACATTTTGTCTTTTTACCATTCTGTAAAGTGAAAGAAAAAAAAAAAATCAAGCTAACTGTAAAAGAATTGTGTGTATTTTAACTGCAGGTAATCCCAATCCAATGAGCTTCATTTTACTAGCTTAGGTACTGGTCAGAAGTAAAAGTTAATCTTTGAACACTGTCAAGAAAATGATGAATTCCTAAGGCTAGTAGCAGATCACATGCGTCCCACAGAGATGTTACCTAAGTTACCTACCTTTACAAAAGTACAATGCTGCAAGAACATATCAGAACCAAATGTAAACTGTAATTCAGAAGGATTCCACAGGATTCCTGTTCATCTTAGAGAAAAGTTAGTTATGAAATGGTCTTGCAATCTAGTTGCAAGATCCTGATAATTTCAGTTCATGACAGGTGCAAATTTACATGCCACAAGCAACAATAATGGCCTACACAAAGACACCTACAAGCTTTACGCTTAACTTTCCAGGACGGATAACAAACAGGAGATGAAAAAGACCTGGGACATCAAAGTCAATTTTGTTAAACATCGTGGTTTCCTTAATACTTCAGCTAAGAGCAGAGTATTACCCAGTGATGCAATATGGAACTACACAGCCCTTCCTGCTATCCTGATCACTTCTCTTACAACAGAAGTCCATGCTATTATGTCTATATACCACTGAGGACTTATTCTCAGACTAGCATCCCAGGATGTTCAGTTTGGTACCTGTGAGAAATGGACATCTGAAACAGTTTCCGCCTCAGATATGTTCATGAAAATCATTGTATAGTGACCAGTGAAGCTGAAATAAATGAATAGAAAGATACCAGAGCAATAAAGCAACATAAGCAATGGCAAATGCCACATGGCAGCTGGTCAGTCATCTTTTCAGTCTTTCCAGATTCATTCAGAATTCACTGGCTGAAGGCTAACTTCTTAAACATTCAAACAGAAGGATCCCATATCCATAGTTGCTGCTTTAAACCTCACCCAATACATCTATGGAAATGGGGATGGATGTCATTCTTCACTTGGGTGTAAAACTGCACATAAATGTTGAAGGATCTCCTCAGTGCCCTTGCACAACCACCCCTTGAAGGACATTTAAATTTGGTTCAGGAAATAATCTTAGAGCACAGAATCATAGAACATTCTGAGTTGAGAAGGATCCATCTTAGAACGAAGCCCATGGCATGAGCAGGTGCACCCAACCAGCGCTGCAACAGAGGACACAGTACAACAGGCAGGGCTTTGCTACAGCAACACTCCCGCCCAGCTTGCACAACCTAGATGCCATATATATGCAGACTGTGCTGAGTCAGCTGCAGGGCTACATCCCTCCAAAGTCCTATGGAGATGAGGCAGCTCCATGAGCTTTCAGGGATCCACTCCCAAAGCAGCTAGGAGTAACAGCTAATGGCAGCTTGAAAAATCAGGCAGGGGCAAAATAGGCTTGAGTTGAGGAAGTGTAGAGTATCTAACTGAGAGGCTGCTTGGAAGAGAAATTCCAGAAGACAGGCCAAGATCTCCAGAGCAGGCAGTTCCTGAAAACACAGAAGTCTTGCATCAACCAAAAAATTAACTTTCTTGAATTCACCACAGAATACTCACTTGCTAACAGAAGAAGCAGACTGAGGTGCAGGCACATGTACACGAAGCCATGTCCAACTAAAAAAGTTGAGCTAGATGGCTTAGAATCAGAACCTGAAGTAAGGCTGAGCTAAACCCAGGACTGTAAGAAGACAAGGCTGTTCCAGGCCTGTACAAAGTCCACAGGAAGCCTAGAAAGCCCAAAAAACCAAAGGTCCATATGAGTTCAAAGGAAAAATTTTGACAGACTGAGAGAAATATCAGGAAAACAGAGAGACTAAAGCACAGGACACCCAGGGAATTAATGTATAGGAATACTAAGCAAGAAACATGGCTGAGGTGGCATGATGCAGAATTGATGCATTGCAGAGGGAAGACAGGTGTGGACCTGGAACCAACTGCCAGAGGAGCAGGCAAGGATACTGGGTGCAAGCCTATTGCTGCTGCTCTGCAGTCTTCTGTCAGTTCAAGCTCTCAAACACAGTTGCTTGCCAGTTATAATAACTTTTCTGAGTAAAGCAAGAACAGTATCTCAGCAGTTTCATCCTTCATTGTGTACAAATTACTAATGTTCAGAAGGAAGAAGCTTTTTTCCTGTCAATGTCAACTTATTTAACTTTTGCTTTACACTTGCACATCAAGTCTTGATGGGTTCCCCCTGTTCTAAGGGACATGGAGGTTGACATTCTGCTGGTAGAGGTTTGTCCTTCCCACCTCAGACTGCAGCTTAAGGGGAGTGGAGGCCTCTCTATGGGCTGATGGATAGAGAAGCGAGAGAAGTGTTACTTCATAGCTGGAAACGTGACTTCAGGCTTCTGAGCATTTGTTTTCCCTAGGAGACAGTATTAGCAATTTCAATCTCATCTGATAATTATAAGGTTGCAAGAACATTGATAACTAAGGAAAGAAAGTCTGTTGTGCAAACCTACAGTCCTTATGGAGGGATCTTCAGACTTGAGGGGTATATAGAAAACTAAACATTTAATTTGGTTTACTAGAAGAAGCCACGGCACTCTGCAAATTAAGTTTTTCAACTCCAGCAGACCAGGCAGGGAAGGAAAGTGCTTAAAAAGAATCTTTTTCCAGATAAGCCTTGCAAACTTGTTGCTATTTAGTACAGCAATGGCCTGGAAAGATATGTTGATATTTATTACAGAGGTGCTGTTACCAGCTTTCAGGCTCAGAGATCAAGGAGTGGCACTGCTCTGTGGGAAGTCACCTATACTTCCACAAAGGAAATAGGAGACTCCTCATTTCATCTTGAGTTAGATAATTTTTCAAGGTCCTTTCCAACAGAACTATTCTGTCCT
Organism: Excalfactoria chinensis; assembly: GCF_039878825.1. Taxonomy (NCBI): domain Eukaryota; kingdom Metazoa; phylum Chordata; class Aves; order Galliformes; family Phasianidae; genus Excalfactoria; species Excalfactoria chinensis. Next base: position 93,234,356 of record NC_092827.1, on the reverse strand, counting down.
TACCTCTGTCCTCATTTGATTCTCTGCCTCTAAAAGGAAAAGAAACAGGCAAGCCTCCAAAACTCAGCTCTAGGCAGTCCGGAACAGGTGGTACCTTTAAAAGCTCAAATGCCTCATTAATCCTCCCCAGCTCTCTGTTGGATGGCTCAAGGGAATCTCTTGGGAAACAGTGTGGAGCAAGCAGAGACTTGATTTTCACACTATCTGAATTTCATATGTATTACTTTATCATCACGATCTGTGGTTTCTTTCTTCTCTCCCCTTCAACAGATTTTTGTGGATAGGCTCTCAGTAAAGCACAAAGGGATTTGGGCCTTCATTCATCTTGCTTGCCCTTAAAATCTTCAGGGAAAAAAAAAAATCACCACCACCACAACACAACAGAGTAGCCACAGAAAATGCTGAGAATTCTTACTAGATGTTATTAATAAAAAACACTTGTGTGGGTATAAATAAGGGAAGAGATTTCCAGTTATGATCATATGCTGGTCAGCCAAGCAGCGATACATAAAAATATTTATTGGGAATCACAGTTTTCCTTTGATTTGAGTAAAGTCACCAAAGTGGTCAGAGCTCAGAGTGCAGTTATAAATCAACACATCCACCATAACAACACGGAGAAGTCTGCACCCTGTGTGAACACGCGTTAGACCACCCAGACTGGCAGTATGGGTAGCTTTCCAAAACTCCCCTTCAAAACTAACTCCTACAAAGACAAGGATGAATTCAGTTTAACAACCTGATTACAGTGACTAGTAGGTTCACAGAGGGATGAGAAAACACTTAGAAACGAACGACCATTCTTATCTCAGAAACTATTGGCTTAAGCACAGTAGATAAGTGCCACTGAAGCAACGAATTTTTCAAAAGCTGCTTCTGAAAGGAGTTAAGTGCTAATAACTTATATGGAGATAGATGTCTAGTAATTGTGCACTTGGGAGAGAATGGAAAAGTTTCCTCACACCTACGTGAAACTGGTTGTTTTCAAAAGGAAGCTCAAACATTGCTGATTAAAGCAAATGCTCTATTTATCCTCTTTGCATACACCTAGTGCAGAACTAACTTCTGAATTTGGGTTCCCATCAGTTCTCTCACTCTCTCATGTTTCAATTATTTTGGTAAGTTCTGCTGAACAAGGCTCTCATTTTACATACTGAACATAACAGAGCTTCAATCACACCTCCAGGTACTTACATACCCCTGTACCAAACCTATATACCCACACAGCAAACTTGCCTTTCACTGAAAAGCAAAATAGACTGCAGCAGAATATTTTGCTGTCGGCATCAATACTCTCAGAACTACACTAGTTTTATACACTAGTGAAGTTAATTTGGACAGACGTCTCCTTGCAGATTGCCAGACAATCACTCTGATAACCCAAGTACCCCCATTTGCAGTGGACACATCTAAAAGCCCCAAACCAAACACTCTATGCATATCATGTCTCATTTTAATGCTGCATTCTATAAGATGCCTTTAGTGATCCACTTGCTACAGGGAGATAGACTGAAACCTCAACATACAGTGAAGCTAAAAGGTTATGCATGCACTAAGTCCAGTTGTTTTACTAACCTGAATTATGTGGGACACTATTAAATCCAAATGCCAGGTCATTCGATAGTTAGATGTCAAGATCTTTGCTTAGGTGCCTTGTTTACATCATTTGTGCTTTTGCAACTTTAATTGTAGCTGTTAGAGAAATTCAGCCTATTTCTTGGTACCCTCACATATAATTCCTTCCTTAAAGTTTCACTTTCTCTTGCACAATAGATACACATTATTTATTTAAGTCACTCCTTGTTAGTGGACTAACAGCAGTGTAAATAAACAACCAGTTGTAACAGATGTCTTCAATTTCAACTTTTTAATTACAACATTTGTCAAGTAAGTGTCAGCAGCTAGCACCAGCTTTAGTGGCTTTTTTCTTTTTAAGAGACTTAAGACTATTAAATCCAAAGATTACATACTATACATCAGTGAAAGATGACAGATTGGCACTTTATAGCCAGACCTAAGCTTCATGTATTAGCATATGAAAACATTTTGTTATTCTTGAAATGACAGGAAACACACACATCAAGTTTTCAGTTCATGTTCCAGAACCATTAAGGATGGAATCTACTATTCAGACCAGGGTTTAGACAAAAAAAATAAACAACTCCCAATTTTTCTATTACTAATCGAAAGTACATGCCTTAACTGCCCCACTGTCTGCACTAACTTGGTGATAAAAACAAGGGAGAATAAGTTTTGAGTAGAAAAAAAACCATCAGGCATCCAGGTAGCCAAGTTTATTCTAGTTAAAGAAAGCTTACAGGTGTATTATGATATGAATTGAAAGCATCATGTATCAAGATAACTTGGTTACCATGATCAGTAATTTGGGATGTTTTCTTGGCGTATGAAGCTTACAGATGATTTTGGAAGTCAATTAGACTTGGGAGACTGTATCTGTTTGGATAATTTAGGTCTGTTATATCCTAGCAAAAATTTAGTGTTCATAAGCTGAAAAAAAAAACAACCAAATATCTAATATGCTCTAAAAAGTTCACATGTACCCACTGACTCTAGATGCTAATTTAGAGTAATAAGGCTTCAAAGTTCCCCTTTCTTCCCCTTTTGTTAATTTTACCAAAAAAACTTGAATCCTCAAACCACCTGTACTCTGTATTAACAGTGTGCCACCATCATAACCTATTCTACAGAAATTCAAAGTCACAGTTATGCTTTCCACTGAAAATACCTACTTATCTTTAACATTATCAGTAGTTACGTACGTAACAAAATTATTTTACCATTGGTTTTCACAATTTACTGGATGCAGCTAACATCAAGTATGGAAATATAAAACAAACTTAAAATAATTATGATGTTAGAGCTTCTCCTTTCCTAAATTTTCAGATGCATTTGAGTCCTATTTTTATATACTGATGCAAAACCCACCAGAGCTCAATATCCTCTTGTACCTGAAAGCTGATAGTCTTCTGACTGAAATTAGAAGTTCCATCACTCTTAGCATCATAGAATCATAGAATTACTCAGGTTGGAAAAGACCTTGAAGATCATCAAGTCCAACCGCAGCCTAACCAGTAGCCTATCTCTTAAAAAACAACCACGAAACAACACCACAACAACAAACCTCTGCTAAATCATATCCCTGAGTACCACGTCCAAACGGCTCTTAAACACATCCAGGGATGGCGATTCAACCACCTCCTTGGGGAGCCCATTCCTCTTGACTCATCATAGTTAGAAATACAGGCTTTGTTGCAATATTCTCCAAGTACTATTATAGAATTTGCAAAAGTGCGGGAATTTCTCTAAATTTTTACTTTCAAAGAATTCTGCTAATTCTTGAATGCAGACAGAAGCTGTTAGAAACTTTTCTGTAAAATTCTCTCAGATGGACTGACAGATTTTCCCTCAGGTAATAAAAAGGAATACAATACAAGCTGCTGCACTTTTGGGGAGAAAAGTATCAGAAATTACCATGTTAAAAATAAAGGTTAAGTTTCAATATCTGAAGAACTGTTCATACACTTAACTACAGACAAATTAAATAGCGCCCAAGTTAGGAGTTTAGAATCCGTATTGAAGTAATGACATGAGGTAGAGTCCTCCAGAAGCTCAAGAATTAGAAGCTTACCTTCTTCCACACACTGTGCAGATGAACTGGCAGATAACCTCTACACCAATAGAGCAGTCAAGAGTGGAACAAGGTAAAAAGTTTATCACTTCATCACTCAAGGAAGTGATCTGGAATTTATCCATATGTCTGCTTCCAGTCTGGGAAAATAAACAGCCAATTATATCCACTTTTTATTTACTAACCAAGCAATTTTATTCATTTAATGCTTCTTTTTGATTCACTTCTTTAGAATCAGTATTCTGAATACTGCTGTTCTTTCCAAACTACGTCCCTACTGAAAACAACACGTTCACTAAGCCACAGAAGATACATCATAAAACTTATGAAGTCTCATACCAATATAACTCATACCAAAAACCTTGTATTCGGTGGTCTATTACCATCTTCACCACAGGCCCAAGTAGTAGGAAAAAGCCCAATATATATATATATAATTATATATATATATTTTTATATATAAAACATATAAATATATATATATATATAATAAATATATTTTTATATATATAAAAATATATTTATTATATATATATAATTATAATTACAGAAAAACAGGTTTTGTTTATATATATATAAACAAATATATAAAAAAGTATATATATATATATATATAAAAACAAAACCTGTTTTTCTGTAATTACAAAATGTACCCCTTATTCTCTCATGATGTACAATAAGATAGAATGAAAAAGTTTGCAAGCCATAAGCACACACTGTCCCCATGGTTCCTAAGGTAATATTACCAGCTGTGAATGCTCATAATGTTAGGAATTTGTTGGAGTTTTTTCTTTATGGCACATGAATCTGCTTAGGAATTTGTAAACAAACCAAAGACATTCTGTGGCATCTCATATTTAATCCTTGCAATGATTAAAACTTAATAAATTGGACAGCTGAGCGCAGTTCTGTCTCTACTACACAAAGAAAAATCTGACTTTAATGTTATAGTTAGACAAAACCAACAGTAATACAGAAAACTGGACCTAGGCAAAAATAACAATGCTACACCAACCACAAATCTGTTGCAAAAAAACAGCAGTAAGCGTAAGTAGGCCTACTATACCCTTCTAGCATCTTCCACGGTAAATATCATGCCATTACTACATTCTTAGCTACTGTTCGGTAAATCAAATTTGCAATTCTTACTCCTTAAATGAAAAACTTGATGTGATTTGATACCGAACTACTCATCCAAGCCAAAAGCAGAAAGAGCTTTACAAACACCCAGGTGGTTGCTACAACTGTTTCTTGGGACATTTCTCTATTGACATCTTTCATCAGTGATATAACCTCTACAGCTGTCCAAAGAAGACTCCAGCCTTCTTGTGTAAGAACTCCTGTTAGTCAGGATACTCTGTTTGCATGTCTCTGCAATCTGAAGTAGGCCAGTGTGGTAGGGGCATTACTTCAACTTGCTGATACAACAAAACAGATTGGACAATGCTGTGTTCTGTGTCAATCTGTTGGCTTGCCTGGGCTGCATTGAGTGAAGAGGAATTGTCACATATAACATTTATAATATAGTTTATGTACATGGCTCCAGGCCCAGGTGACAACTAGGAATGCTACTTAAAACAAAAACACCAGACAAATATGACATTTTTAACAACAACAAGTTAACTTTTCCAATTCTTACACAGTGAAGCGCATCATGTGATTAGACCTTGTGAAGTTAACAGCACTACTCACCCAAGAGTAGTTATGCTTCAACACCTTTTTATTAGCATCACTAAACTTAGTAAATTGCTTGCCCTTCCCATTGCCAGTGAACAAATCATGTCAAGATGTGACACGGAATTGGACTGCGTTAAGCATGACTACATACGTGGATTAACTGTAGTCTAATTTCTCACTGCTGTTGCCTATAGTTTTGATATTCATTACTTGAGTTCAGCCCCTACTCCTTTTCAGGGAAGTACACGAGACATACATACAAAAAAATATCCATTGCTTATCAGCCATAGTTAAAGTACCGCTAGGTAAATTGCCTTATAAAAGCTAAGATCTCCTACTTGGCAGTCTCACAATACTTTATTGTTGTTGATAGTTTTTCCAAAGAGATAGAATAAATGAAATTATTGTTCCATTTACCAATGCACTGTAAAGATTCCAAAGGTTTCCTAGATCCAATTTCTTATATTTCAACATGGGCAGAAATTCTTTAGTATGAACTTCCAGAGTTTTGCTCTATCCACAGCTATGTAGACTTCACTGCTATTTTGTTTTAAAAAGACTTAGCCATATTTTTTTCCTCAAATTTGTGCCCCTCTGAAGTCAATGAAGCTCTAAACAGGTACGAATGGATAGATGGGAGGAAAAGAGTCTGAATGAATTTAAAATTAAAAAATTCATCCTAAAAATAAGTTCAAGATTTTAGCTTCTGTCATGAGATTTTCATTAAACACACATACATATGGTCAGAGTATTTTACATCATGGAACGACACCGAAAAACTTAAGCTTCTCTCCAGTGTTGCTTATTCATTCATTCTTATACTCCATATGACCTACAACTGTTACGTTATGAAAGGTGAGTTTGACAGATCACAGGAAAGAGCTGGAACCAAAGTTGCTTCTTCTAGTGTCTATAATCCTGTTTTGAAAGAAATCCCTGAGTCCAAGAAAGATGCACATATTATGTTCTATTAATGGAGAAAGCTAAACAAGCTGGGACTTGATGTACTTTTAGTCAGGCTTCATTTGACTTTCCAGCTCTGAGAAGCTGGGAGCCCCGTGCTCCCTTTAGCCTGGGAGGTGACTTCTCCAGCAATCTTTAGCAGCCTTCTTGTAATGGATTTCCAAGCAACCTTATTTTCCATGCATGCGACTGTAATTCAGGACTATTGTCTTATACTGTTTATTTTAGTGTTTGAATGTCAAACTATTAAGTGATACAGCTATAACTTGCTCTGAGACTGATGTCCCAGGGTTCCATCAGTTCTAAAGCTCCTTTGGTTCCAGAGTTCTCATTACAGCTAACAGATATCTAAGACAGCATTTCACCTTTAACAGCTGCTTCTCACACCAGTTGTTCACTGGCAAACAGCAGCTGACATCAAAGATTTAGAGTAGCATTAATGCAGTTTCTTTGCATATTGTTTTCTTCAGAGGAGGAAAACTTGCTTAAAATAGAACAGAAATGACCCAGTATTTCTCAGTGGGAAAGGCACTGTATACTTAGCAGAGGAGGATACTAGAATTCCTTTCCATTGAAAAAGGTGGATAGAAGGACAGGGTGGAGCAGGAATAGAGAACTGGCATGGGAAATTCTGAAGAATGAGGTTTACTATTCTACTCTTGTGAAATAAATAGGAGGAGAAAGGTTTTTTCTTTTCTTTCCTTCCCACAGCTACTGCCACACTACAGATCTTGTTGCCTCTAGCAGGCTATTTAGCTCCCCAAATGTCTTGTGCTGGTAAGGGAGACAGCTGAGCCATGACCATTATACTGTTTCAGGTGCTAACTGACCTAACTTACTGCATTCTTTTACATGCTATTTAAGGCAGCTCTCAAACAAATTGATAGCAGATTATGCGTTACTACCTAAGAAATACATAACTCTGATACAGTTATTACCCCTTACAAGAAACAAACAAAAAACCTATCCGTATTACTAGATATCTGAGGCATTCCTATGTAGATAGGAAGCAGTTCACATTACCATTTCTGCTGTCTGGGGAACAAAAATAACATTTAATTGATTTTTTCCCTCTGTTTCAATATTCCTTGTGGGTCAAACTTAGAATCATTTAGAATTATTATTTTTTTTTCCCCCTGAACAAAAACTTAAACCCATTCTAGCTACCAATTTTTGTTTACATTTTACATTTGGCCCTAGGGAGAGAAGACCCCATAATTGATAACATGTATTTATAGAAGGGGACATAAGTTTGAATTAATTCTCTGCCAGATTCATAACAGTTTCCCAGCTCTTTCCTGCAGCAGGGACTGAAACCATTCAGTTCAGATCTGTCTTTCACTCTCCCACACTGCATCCAAACAGAGTTTTACTCATGTTGCTCTGAGGGAAAAAAATGTAGTGAAACAGATGCAGAAGTACTCAGGACTGAGCACCAGTTTTGGAAAATAACTTCTGAACTTCCCGAATTCTCTATTTCTCAGAGTTTTGTCATACTTCCAATTTTTAACATATCCAGTTCATAGCATATTTGTTGCAGCAATTGTAACATATGGTAAAAATCAGCTACAAATCCACAGATCACAAGTCTCAAGATTTCATTCTCTTTAACTCAAGAGTATTTAGATAAAATATATTATTATTATTGTTATTATTTTCTAGAGAGCATTTCCATCAACATGGGGCTCAAATGGGCTTCTAAAATACTACACTGCAAAGTGCAGGCTCTCAGCCATAGCTGTCCTGGTGCTCGCTCTTGAGCTTAAGCTTCATAGGATGAAAAAGAAACATATCTCAGCAAAGCACGGGAATTAAGCTAAGTCTGGAAAAGCCCCTCCATAGCAATTGCCACACATTCCAGTTTTCAGTCACTTGCTACGTTATGCTCCCCAAACACACAGAGAACTTCTTAGCATTTTCTGACACACTGAGTAGCATGAAGATACCAGCAAAAATACATGCTTTTTGTTCATTAGCTTTTTACAGTTCTCAAGAATCCTGTTATCTACTAAGATGTCACAGAAATGAAGTTTCATTTTCATCTTCATCAAAAACCTGTTACAAAGCTGGATAAATAAAAGGCGAAAATATACTCATGTGAATGAGCATGTGCTGACCTCTGATGGCTGTGAGTGTGTATGACACAGTCCTGAAATTGCATCTTGGAGATCTACTTGAGGTAACACTGGCATATCAAGAAACAGGATCCTGTGAGAAACAACTTATAAGGAGATTCTGGGATTATTGTTTTGAACCATCATTTTCTTTTGAAAAGAAAGTGAAAACGTGGGAAAGCCAAAATAAGAGCTTGCAGAAAAAGTTACTTCCAATGGAAACTCTTACGGCTGTTCAGAAATATCATCAAAAGGCTTTATTAAAACACCTTTCCACCTTATTCTTTCTATAGAAAGAAACCAATCTTATCGCGTGGCTGAAAACATTTGAAAGAGAAAAAAGTATTGTTAAAATTGTTATGGATGCCACATTCAAAATACACCACGTAAAACACAATTCTTAGCACTACTGAAGCGTGAGGAGCACGTGGACTTAAATCTTCAGCAGTGCATTGGAAAATGATTAGCATCATCTCAAATGTGCCCAACTGGGTGAGAAAGAAGAGAGAAAAGGAAAGGGGGGGAGGAGGGAAGAGACAGAGAGAGAAAAGAAGTGTGGGACAGAGGAGAGAAAGAAGTCTTCAGTCTGTTAAGATTTTCTCTCAATGGATTTCCCCGTAGCAATGCAACAATTCCTACAGCTTTATCTAAAAAACCCATTAGCAGTAACTTCGAGCCTCCTTAGTGGAAATGCTGCTCATTATTAAACAAACAAAGCTACTTGAGCTTTGTGAAGATAGAATCCCCATAACTGATAAATAGGCTTTGAGAGTGAAGGGGACAAGTGACAAGTGCTTCAGTTCACTGTATGCAGAAAGAAGCTGGCAAACCAAATATCCGCTTGAGAATCTACCATAGACTGAAGAAAAGCAACCACTCACATTTTAAATCAGTCCCAAAGTATCACACCTCACAGGAGCACAATGGCAGATATGGAACACAGTTTCAACAATGCACTACTGAGTTTTTAAGGAAACCAATTGCTCACCATTCCTTTCTGTAAAGCTCTGTTAAAGTGCCATCTGCTCCCTTTGCACATCTAGAGTCACATGTGTTGACTTGTGACACAAAGAGACAAATTAAAAGTTGTGGCTTGATTCTCTGCTTACACTGAATGGCTGAGGAGGAGCCTCAGCTTTATTCCTTCCTGATTCACTCTCATAGCTGATAAAAGCCCTTGCTACAGCTGCAGGAACAAGTAATGGTCCTGATAGAAGCATTTTGTACTCTGAAATTTCTGATCTCTTCCACCTGCTCTACTTTGAATAGGTATGTCCATGAAGGTGTAATAGAGGAGGTGACCTGGCCTCCTGTGTGACAATACCCTTGGTAGGCTCAGAAATGACAGAGGCATCACAAACACAAAACATCAAAACACACACTTTAATATTAACATGTGACCAGCATCACTTCTGTTCTGCACCTCAGCTCCACGAGCAGCAAAGCTTCCTTCCCCTCAGATGTGACAAAAAGAACTGCATTTAGTTGAAAGTAACACTAACTCTAAGGTGGAAGAATAAATTGTGCTGAGGCGTCAAACATTGTTCCAGTGTTAATTACAGCTGCCTCAGTGGAGAGCAGATGACAGCAGCATAGGAACCCCACTGCTGGATGAGTGCCTTCAAAGTCTGAGCAGGTACATCTAGCAAGGAGAACAGCAGAGTGCCACACAGCAGCGAGTCAAACTGGAATATACAATTGAGTAATGAATCAGGAAAAGGAGGAAGGTTGCTTGTCTGTGGGAAAAGATAAATTACCATCAATTTGTGATCTCCATAGGTAGCATAACTAGGAATTCTGCCATTAAAACAATTCATTTGGTACTCAAGATGTGCTACAATTCTGCTGGGGTATTCAGCATGCACACAAATGCGTGTGATGTTAAAAAAAAAACAAACAACAAAACACAAAAAAATAAAACCCTACAATGTCAGAGTACTTCAGCTTTAATGTGAGATAAATTCAGATAAGTCAACTTTAGGTAGATGTATAGTGTCAATTTCATAAAGTGAAGTGTCTGCCCTTCACTATGTTTTACCTCAGGAAAGCTAAGGTGTGTTAGATACCTCAAGGTTAAAAGGAAAAAAAAAGCTATTTCAAGTCACAGTGAAGACAAGCAGTCAGTTTAATTTACAGTAAGGTAGGCAGCAAGGCTGTGCCTAGATAAGAATATAACGCTGGCTTTATATGCCTAGCCAGAGGCAAGCACCTGAAGTGTCATCATCTTTGGTATCTGTGGTGACATAACCCATATTTGGTATCTTGCTCTAATGATCTCATCTGTCTTGTGCAATGAAGACAAAACCTCCATCTATCTCAGTTGCAGGGTCAAAGGCAAAGCCTAGAGGAGATTATTAAAGGATCAAACATATTAGGAAGTATTGTTAAAAGATTTTGTTCTATTTAAAAAAAAGGCTTGGTTTTGCTCCTGAATTTCGGAGGGGTTTTTCTTGATTTCAGTAAATGTACCATAGCTTTTGTCTCCTTCTGTTGAATCTGATTTACCTTTCCCCTGCCTTTAACACAAACTGATACCTCACTGCCCGTTTACATCTCCCATTCCTCATTACTTCTGAGAATGAAGGTTTTATGTAGGATACATCCTGTGCTTTCCTCCGAGGGAACCTAGGAGCTTGTGGAAGCGAATATCTCCAAAAACCATCAGTCAGCAGTTTTTAAATCAGCTCATTTAAATTACAGGACTAAAAGAAAAAAGAACACCGGACTTTATAGATTGAAATGGAAGCAAAGTCACAGAATTTATATTAAGTACAACATGGAATCAGAACTAAACTAGGGCTTTCCCGTTACAATTTGCTGACCAGGCAAGAATTATACCTTACACAGCAGAAAGGCCAGCTTTTCTTAAAACTGCACACAATCTGCCAGGCATCTCCACTGAAATGGCATAACCTTTTTCTGACATGCTCTGGGGACCCTGTGTTCCTGTGAAAAGACTTCATTTGCAAATGGGACACAACATTTCTTGCAGTCTAACTGTTGTTTTGTAACTAACTGTTGTACTCAGCACTGCAGATACCGCACCTCAAGTGCTGTGTTCAGTGAGTGTTGGGCCCCTCATGACAAAAAAAGAGATTGAGTTCCTGGAGAGTGTGCAGAGAAGGGCAATGAAGCTGATAGGGGTCTGTAGCACAAGTCTTATGGAGGGCAGCTGAGGGAATTGGGGTTGTTCATTTTGGAGAAGAGGAGGCTCAGGGGAGACTTTATTGTCTTCTACAACTGCCTGAAAGGAGGTTGTAGTGAGGTGAGGGTTTGCCTGTTCTCCCATGTAACAGCAATTGGATGGGAGGGAATGGCCTGAAGTTGTGCTGGGGAGGTTCAGGTTGGATATTAGGAAAAAATTCTTCACCACAAGAGCAGTGATGCATTGGCACAGGCTGTCCAGGGAGGTGGTGGAGTCACTGTCCCAGAAGGTGTTGAAGAAACGTGGAGGTGTGGCACTGAGGAACATGGTTAGCGGGCATGGTGGGGATGGGTTGACTGTTGAACATGATGTTCTTAAAGGTCTTCTTCAACCTTAACGATTCCATGATTCTGTTACATACCCTGAGCATGGAATAATTTCCCAACTGAATTACTAATTGTGTTTGGACTAAGCCAATATATATTGTGAGCATTTTAGGCTATCAAGGGCTTAAGGTCATAAAAGAGAGTAATTTGAATTCCCTGCTACAGGCTATAGAATTCATAATCTGCAATTCTTAGAAGCTTTGAGATCTGTATTTTAGCATGTCCTTTTCCAACTTGTACACTATCCTTCCAGGTGTGTCCCTTCAGTATAAGCTCAACCTTCCTTCTTCAGAACATGGTATTAATCTATGGATTATAATGTGTGGGATAAATGCACCACTATCTACTAGCACCAACTGTCATGATCTAAACTAATATATATATATATTCATTGTAGACCTCTGCCACGAAACATGGCAAACAAATCATTAGTTTGAATCAATGACTGAAATTCTCTACTCCATTATTTAGCATAACCAGTTATTCAGATACTATTCTTATGGTTCAGAAGATGCTGCTCCCTCATCTTTACTTTTTACAGCCACTAGCTGTTATTTAATTTTGCAATTTTGCTGACCTGCAAAAGAACTTAAAAAGCTGAGAATGAAACAAAATTAATTTATAGCCATTTGAATTACAGTACGTTTGAATGAACAAGCGACCTTTTACGTCTTTCTAATTTTTAACTGAAATTCAATCTATTTGCTTTTCAGAGGAATATGGAGTGTCTGATTTTTAGCAAGAAGGCTAAAAGAAGGCAAGTCAGGGAGGTCTCAAAAAATTCACATTTTTTTTGGTGCAGATAAAAACACCACCGATAATATTTCCATTAAATTCACTGTGTCTTAGTGCTTGGTCCCAGGTATCAATGTACAGCTGTAAAGGCTAGTGGAAGCAGCAGTATGGGAGAGGCATTAGAAAATATCTTCCCAAACACTCAGCCTGTGACAACATATCGGAATCTCTCCCTTCTGTTGTCACCTGGAATAGTTTAGAATCATAGAATCACCAAGGTTGGAAAAGACCTAAAAGATCATCCAGTCCAACCGTTCACCTATTACCAATAGCTCCCACTAAACCATGTCCCTCAACACAAGATCCAGTCTTTCCTTGAACACCCCCAGGGTCGTTGACTCCACCACCTCCCTGGGCAGCCCATTCCAGTGCCTGACCACCCGTTCTGAGAAGTAATACCTCACTATAAGTAATTAGTAATAACATGCTCTAAGTATTACACTGAAGACTGTGATCGGAGAGGAAGCCAGTATATCCACTGTTTTATCTATGAAAAAAGATCTAGGGATGGATAGTAAAGTGAAGTAACCTCCCTGAAATTGGAAGCTATCTAGGTGGTTCCACGTCTGAGAAAGATATAAAAATCAGTTCAGAATGGCAGTCTGGCAGAAGATTTCAGGTAGGAGGGAAAACGTGCTAGCTCAGTTTCTCAGCACAAACATGCAGCAGGCCATGACACGCAGCTGGGCTAATTTATCAAATTGTGTATCTGCATCAGTAGACCTGGAATAATCAAAGGCTCAGTTACTGACCATGTCATTTAATAATCAATATGTTGGAAAAGGTTTTAATTAAGAGGTACTAATACACAAAGCATAACCACCTAAACTGCCTAATCCAAATCAAACACTAAAATGAGTATTTTAAAGGGAGATGTTGTGATCTTCATGAGTGTGTTCTTCACAGTACTATCTGAAGGTGTCCCACAAGGGTTATGCTAGACTTCTCCTAAGCAACAACACACCTTTTGCAATCACCTGCACGTCTGCTCTCCCCAGTTAGTAGCCCAGTGCTGAATCCATCATTTTGATGGCAGCTGGCCATGAAAAGATGCAGAAAACTTCTCTATATCCAGAAACACATAGATGACAAAGCCTTGCCTGCATTCCAGATGTCTGTACTATCTCAGAACCTAATTTCACAGGAATACATTGTCTTTTAATTGACTTACATTCAAACTGAATTTATACTGTCCACAAACACCATCTGCCCTAGCAGTAAGCCCTGTACTTGTTCCTTTCTGCATTACCAGCAGCCCACACTGAGACCTGGAAGCCAAACACATTGCTGCACAATCCAACAGATGGCTGTCTTGCATTTCTTTCCACTAACAAATCACATTCGCTATAAAGAAACAACAGCTCTGTTCACTGATTTTGCATAATTTTGCAAGGAGGAATAAGAAATTCCCTAACCTCTTCCACTTTGTATGCGGAGGAAATTTTAACCATGATATGGCAGCACTGCTCTTTGCATCTAAGAAGACTGCTACACTAAGCCACTAAACCCTCTTCTATTTTTTAATTAATAAGCTTCCAATTACTATGCTAGATTTTTTTTTCTACTTTAATTTAAACCTTTTCACACTACCTACCCTCAGAATTAAAAGGATTAATGCAGAATGATGTAATTATCCAGAATAATTAGTTAGAAATATCCTATCTGCTCTACCTGTGAAGTCAGAAAAATTACCCATTATTTCCATCTGTAAGTCAGAAGTTATATGGATCCTAAGCAAGGTAACAACAACAACTACAGATTAACTTTTTATAAGTAGTGTAGGCTCATTCTCTCATTATTTATTGCTTATTATTACTAGATGCATACGCATAACTGCATAGCAAATATTTTTAGTCTTGAAGATAATTATGAGTTCTAAACAGTTTACAAATAGACAGTGAGTAATCATCCATGCTGAAAAGTAATATTGCTAGTCATCATGGGTTTGATGTTTTTGCTTATTTTCTCATCTTAACAGAGTAAATTATCTAAGCATAGTATGGAAAGAGAAAACGACTAAGCAGGGATATGAAATACATGTCTGAATAAAATACCCAGTCCTTAAAGAAACAGTATCAGTGAAAAGCTCATTAAAGAAAAACCTTCATAATCAGTTTGTTTTTCAGCAAGTGTTAGATGAGTTTTTGAGCAATTAGCACATTCATAGAAGGCCAGATCAGTTCAGGAATGGGAAAAAAGGCAAAAGATGAAACAGTTCAATAGGTCATCAAGAATGATTTGAAGACTTTTAGTCCACAGTGCACTTGAAGATTTACAATTAATCACCACTGTCAGAGTCCTATTCTTAGGATTTGAAATAAATTAGACTGTATTCTGGAAAACTCAATTGTTGAACACAAGAACTTGAGAGAGTATTTCATTCAGATTAGTGGACAGAATAATGAAAGAGATGAAAAATGCTGCTTTACAGACATCTGCATGATGCAAATGCAATTCTGGTTGCATTCACATTTGCAACCGACATTCCACAGAAAGCACACATTGGAAATACACAAGCAATGATTTCTGCAGTGGTCACTTGAAAACATATCAGTGTTTCTTCTTCATCACCCTCTACCTACAGAAAACGTTGTGGAAGAATCCTACCTGCCCCATTTTACATACTTTAGCTAAAAGCAATAGTACATTCAATTCAAAGCACTTTGAATTCCATTGAATTTGCACTCTTTTATTTGCAGGAATCAGAGGATGGCATGCCTTTCCCCATTAAGAATTACATTAGGTGCAATATGGAGTGTTGACTTTGAGAACTCAGGCACAAAAGTAACACAGGACAACATGACAACAACCCATCCTTAAAATGCTTGTAGTTTTGGCTGACGTTATTTGATCAAAGCTGAAAAACAGTTGGGGGCTTTAATTCCATTTTCAGTTATTACAGTTTTCTACACAAACTTGCTCTTTCTCAGGATGTATATTGTCTTGATTCAAATCCTTTTTCTGCTTATTTATTTATTTATTTCAAGGTGAAAAATCAGGTCTGCATAGAAACAGAGCCTCAAATACTGGATAAATACTAGGATAAAAACTAGAATCCTAATTCAAATTCTTATGGACCAGCTGCTAACAGAACAGAAACACCGTCATAAGACTAACGTCACCTCAAGCTATTATTACCTTCTCCAAACAGAATCCAGAACGCATTTATAGCTCAGTTATACACCTCTCATTCTAAGCAACAAATACATCTGGAAACAAATACGGCTAATTCAAAAAACAGAAGGCAAAAATAAAATGTATTAAGTATATTTTCTACAATCAACATGACCCAGAGTTCTTCAGAGTGCAGTTGCTGAGCTTACACTATTGTCGGATGAAAGTGAGTGATGATTAAGTAATATATAAAATATTTGATCTTTTCAGAAAAAAAAATTCAAATTACTTGAAAATAATCTGAGAGAAAGAAATGAATTTCCGGTTGGAATGATAACGAAAATATTCTTACAAAAAGGCATGGCAGCCTCTTGCATCCATTAACTTGAACATCTGCAGCATTGAGTAGATGCCTGAAAACTTGGCCCTGTATTTATTATAAATACAGGGAATCGCTATTTATTTATTCATTTATTTAAGAATAAGCTCTATCCTGCGAGGTATAAAAGAGTGAGGATGTAGTTAGAAACTGAGCCAAAGAAAAGCGCTTTTTAAAATCCCATTTTGATGGAATTTTCAAATTCCACTTTGATGAAAAGTAAGAAAAAAATGTAAAGAATGGTCCTTTCCTATACTGGTTATTTTTTTCCAACTTAAATGCTCTTTCTTTGTTTATTTCCTCAGCATCCTAGGAAGGAAGCCGCAGGGTCACTCATATCAGAGGGTTCCACCCATGCAGTAAGGAAGCTCCCTCTGGGGACATGTCACAGGGTATTAATTCCTCTTCCTACCTTTTCCTTGTCTTTCAGCAAAGGATCTCTTTATTTTTTTTAATGTTGTAGAGAACAAACATAAAAAAAGTGGTTGGTGAAAGAGGCCAGGATAAGAGGAAGGAAGTGGCAAGTGATGGTTTTGGAGAATGCCTTTGCCTGGAATTTTTCACCTTAGTCTAAGCATCTCACGTTGCTGAAGGGCATGAGGAGGATGGTGAAGAGCAGAGACCTCAGCAGCCCACTCAGCAGAAGCCAGCTGCTGACAGTACAGCTGGGAGCTTGTTCTCTTATCACTCTGTTCACTACCATGTATACTTGCACAGTTCCAAAAGTATTCTTACATGTAATCCACATTCTATTACAGCTTTTGTTCCTGCAAATGTCATACCTTCTTATTTCCCAGCCTTGCTGTGATTATATCAAGCTTAACTTGGTTCATTTGCAAAAACAGCCTTCAAACTTTCAGGACTGGGATGGTTTGGGGTTTATTAAGGTTGGTGCCATTAAGCCAGACAACAAAAGGACAGTGAGTTTTATATTATTAAAATGACTTGATCCTCTATACTTAGAACTCTGCATTTTGATGCTGAGATCAGAATATGAACAAAAGACCAAATGAAAGAAATAAAGGACAATAAGTGTCCTTCAAAAGATACTAAAACTATATTTTTTCATCAGAAAAGCTTTTAAATGAACATCTACAGCTTACTAACTCAAGAGGCTGTCAAGGCAACAGAGGTCTTTGAGTCTATGAGGCACTGGCTCATATCCAGCCTAGAAGCAAGCATCACAGGAGAGCTGTTGGTATTAAACAAATTTGCTGAGGTAAAAAATGTTTTGAGGAGATAGGAATCCCATGACCTCCATCACAACTGACACCTTTTAACCAATTTGTAAAGAGATCTGCTTAAGACTAAATCCAGAGATACAGTTAGAAGACAAGGATGCTGCTAGAGACTCTTATTCTATGAGTTCAGTAGAAAATTGGCAGTTTCAGGTCTTCTCCTTGTTGAGTGTGCACTCTAATTCTTTTAAAGACAACAATAAAGAACACACTGACTGTGGTGGAGCAGAAGTAACTGGTGTACAGCAGAGCTCTTTAGGAAACATCACTCATACATTATGAAAAATAAAGGACAGTTTTATAGATCAGAGATTGGGGTGCAAAAGATCCAGATTTGCCTCCTAGTTCTGCCTGAAATTTCATGGTTGAAAGACAACAAACAAACAAAAACTCCAAACAACTCCCACAATCCCTCTGTATAAGAGCTGCCAGATGAAAAATAAAGCAAAGAAGCCTTACATTCCTTGATATTTATTCTCAAGTTAGATGAAGATGGAGGAGATTAATACCCATCTCCTACTTCCTCAGCATCACGCCTGTAGAAACGCTGTAGCCACAAAGTGCTCTTTTATACATGGGGAGCAAGCCTAAAACTAATGAGACCAACTCCAAATAAAACAGCCTGAGCTCGAGCTAACAGGGCAGCTGTCAGACGCTGCTCGGGGAACCATCTCGTTCTGTATAGTTGCACAGAAATGCCCAATTTAAACATCTATGGAGCAGCTGAGCTGCGACAGTAGAAAAGTGAATACATGTAGTTTCCAATAAACCAACACTGGCATCTCCCCTCTGTGCTGCAAGCACTGATGTACCTTTTGTTAAAGACAGGACATCACTCATCTCTCTCTCACTCCTTGAGTGCAAATGTCTTACAAGTCAATTCTGTGGTTAATACAAGCTGACAAAACGAGGTTTATGTGCTGTGCAACAATACCCACTGCCACTCATTCAAAGAGAAGACACTTCAAGGGCAGCCTGCTCCTATATGATACAACTACCGCTTTGCTAAATGGAACAGAGGTCTTACAGCAGTAAGAGTGCTTCCCACTTTCAGTCCCTCAGCTGGGTTGTTAACTTCTATCTTGCGGCACATCTGAAGATTAATCGGTCTCTTAGACTGCAGTGGCCCAGATAATTTAAACACAAACACACTCTGTGGAGAGCAGAAAGCTGGTGGGAGCTGAAGAAAGTGCAGCCAGATAATATCTTTGCAAAAGCTGTACACAAAATGGATAAAACCAAATTAGAGATTGTTCATCTACAAATGAAACTAAATTTAAGATAATTATTCTAATAGCAGGGTCTCTGGTGAGCATTACTGCTTTATTTTTTTATTATATTTGATGAAAGCATCTATTAATCAAAAATATTTATGCAAGGTAGAGGCTTGACAGGAATACTCTGTGCAACCATTCTAAAGAGAACTGCTTCTATTAATCAGCTGTTTTAGAAGAAAATGCCTCTACTCTATACAATGAAGGCAAGAACGTACTTCAATAAATCTTATTTAGGGGCTGTGATTTCTAAATATCCTCTAGGGCTCGAATTGGATGGAGTAGGCTGCTTTCTACAGCATGATATAATACACTTTCAATCGTTTAGTTAGCTCACACTGAAAATAAACCTCCATCTAATCCTCTGCCTCCCTTTCTATTGTTAACCTTTTATTGAATTGTTGAACATCCAAGCACAAAAGCAGATGATCTGCTTTTGTACAGCGTACGAATACATTGTACAAATGAGGAGGGCAGAGGCAAACATTCAATAGTTGGTGTGAAAATATTACCGCCCTTTGAGGCAGGGGCAAACCAAGATCGTGTGTCATTAATGAGTCTATTCAAAGTCATTTTGATGAAGTTATGTATCTATTGTCATTCAGTACTGTGAAGGAAGCGCTCAGTGTTGGTTGAAGAATTGTTAGCCATCATGTAGCTCTCTGGGGCACTAACACTTCCAGGATTTCCCCAGTTCTCTCCCCTCCCCATCTTTTCAATGTGAGCAGTGTTATGAAGATGGAGATGATGAGTTGTCCCTGACATAACTCATTATAAGTTGTTAGTTTCCTCTTTCTGTATTTATTACTTTGAATTATATATGAGGCACATGTTGGCTGTGGAGAATAAATCAGCAGGGAGGTCACAAATGATGTTATGCTATATGCTTGTTTTTAGGCCTTTGAGGAGCTCGCTGCTTTGCTCTAACAGGAATAAATGCTAGAAAGGTGGCCACTCATTCCATCCAGCACTATTTTGTCACATGAATTGCATCACCTCCACAAAAAAATTAACTCCTTTCACTAACACGATCATAATCTAAATCAGATTAAAGGTGGCAGCAGCCTCAATTAATGGTATCAATTAAGTAAGCTACAATTAAATTTATCCACCATATCTACTGCTATGCTGCAAGGAGAGAAACAAGCACCACAAAGGGATACTTAGAGAAAAAGACAGGGAAGCATAGATGGACTTTATGCAGCTTTCTGAAAGCTCTGATATGAGGATATGATATGGCTGTGCAGTCCATCATGCTCAGTAAATCAGGGATGTGTGGTGTAAAAGCAACAGTGACAAATGCATTATATTGAATGAGAGTGGAACAGCAGGAAATGTGTTTTTGACTTAATGATTTCTTTTGATTACGCTTACTACTGTGGTACAACACACATGTTGCCAGCCATGTAGCTACAACAGAAAAACTGTTGGGAGACTCTTGCATCCTTCTTTTTCTCTGTCCAGCTGCAATGCAGCCAAATGAGGGAATGGTTTTTTCACGAAAGGGGAAGTCAAAACTTATTTTTAACGTGTCTCATGAGAATTTCCAGTTCTCTATGTCCTGGAAAAACTGTAGTTAGGGTATATAATGCTACTCCTCTGCAGTGCTGCCCTTATATTGTGCACCATAGCGTATTTATGACTACAGCACTTGCCTGAAAAATGGAATACAAACTTCATGCCCTCCTTGGAAGAGGAAGGAGACAGATACAACCCTACTAGAACTCAGAAGCCTTGTTCACCTGGCATAGGCGCTGTGGGCACTCTGTCCCTCCTCCTACAATGTATTTTTTCACTCCTCTCTGCAATCTGGAGCTGCAGCCAAAATGAAAATCAGAGCACAGATAGAACACCCATCCTTGCATAAGTGAAAGCATCAAGAATTGTGAATGAAATCCATACCATATTGAAGCTCATGGTAGATATTCCACTAGCTTCAGTAAAGGTAAAACTCACAGATATTTCAGTAAAATAAGAGACAAATATTACAATTTAACCCATTTTAATTGCAATTAAATTTAAGGAACATTCAAGTATACTAACTACAGTCAGCAGGTAAAAAATGTTAGTTTCTCACTGAGAAGGAGATCTTCAAATGTTCACCAATCGGGGCCTTTCTTTTCCCCCATAAACAGACCATTCCAATTTACAGATGCTGTACATCAGGAAACTGTATTATGAACTTTCAAGAGATTATTCCAATAACAACTAATTGAGAAATCCTGAACTTCTAGCATTTGCTCATCATTAACGTATAGCACAAATTGGCCTATTCCCCAGAAATCTCACTCAGCAGTACCTTCTGATGATACCAACATATTAGCAGCAAAGTAAAATAGACAATGAACAAAAAATGAACTATCAATCAGTCTCTAAGTGTTAGCAGACTGGCATTACTAATGGCTTCCCCACTTCTATTGATGGCTACCATGCTGCAAGCACCATGCAGTGCCAGCTTGTGTAATCTGTCATTTTTCTGATGAAGTCAATAGAAATGTTCAACTTTTGCACCCAGGTGAGAATCTGACCCAACATTCAGATGTAACACTACTCTGATAAACATGCAATGTAAAGAGGATGGTGCCGTAACAAGCAAAAGACTCATTGGGAAGGCAGAAAGAGAGACAACTGTAGTCTGTCAGCACAGGTGAAAGAACAGGGGCTGAAGAACAGAATAATAGTGATAAGTACCAGAATTTGATTTCATTAGCCAAAGAAGACTGAGGCTCTTTGCTGGCCATTTTACAATTCTCTCACTTGACTTGTTTACTGATGGAAATGTTTGCCAAGGAACTCTGGAAAAATAGTGACATATGAACAATCTGTTGCGGCATATTGTAGTGGTGTTGTTTGTGCTGCTTCAGTTACTAAGCTTTTAGCATTTTCATAACTTGTCTCGAAAAAGCTGGAACTTGGCATGAAGTTTCTGGGTGACTCTGTCTTCAAGTCAGATGGTTTTTATTTCTTTTTGTTTTTGTTTGATATGTGTATGTAGCTTTTTCATTTCTACGTGTGGAAGAGCCTGAAGAGATGCTGTGTCAAGGAAAAGGAAAAAGTGTACTTGGCAGTGAAAGAAGAAGGTGGGGAAAAAAAATAAGCACTGCAAGATGAGAAGAAACAGGTGCAAATTTGTTTTCAAGGTGAGAAAAGTGTTTATATGATAGTCACAGGCCTTATGTAGCTGCAAAATCAGTAGGGATATACATGGAAGCCTTTGGGATTTTTACTTTCTTTTAGTCTCAGACCTTAAAGATGATTTGCATCATTGCTGGCTGTCTTGTATGAGCCATTAGCCTGACACAGAACCCCGGTTTTCAGTGAGCTCATTGAACACACTCCAGAAAGATCAAGTCAGTGCACTTTGGAAGGAAGTGCTGCTGGCAGCTGAAATCTGTTTACACTTCAGTCTGCAGCATGGATCACATCAGTGAAACAGAAGTGTTTGTGACATTAAATTTTCCATACCTTTCTCTTGCATAGACATGGCCCTCAGTTGTGTTGAATAAAAAAGAAAAACACTCAAGGAAGCAAATTTCTACACGCGTATTTTAACATTGGACACAAAATAGGTATGAGGAAGTGCAAGGACAAAGAGAGATGGACAAGGAAGATAATACGGCTCTGCTGTGGTGGGACACAGAATTACCCACCAGAAACATGGTCTACACAAGTACAGCAGACACCTGGTGGAGGGAAGGCTAGACTGGCCATGAGGGGCTCTAGAGAGGACTGATAAGAGTACTCAAAATACTGGTAGATGTTATTCTGCTCAAGACTCTTTTCCCATTACAACCTAGAGCTCTGTAATTGCTAGTTCCTTTACTGCTAAAGGCATGTGAAATATTAAGTTTATATCAGAAGAATAATACTGTCATTTCTCCCCCCACAGAACATGACCTGCTTGTCTGCCAAACATCATCCTAAATGCAGGAAAAATCTCATCTGACATATGTAAGACTAATAAAGCATTTAGCAAGTGTTATGGAAGTCTTAGCTGCTCAAACGTCATGTGTTATCATGATTTTGCAGCAATTTTCTTGACACCTTGAACTTTCCATAGGTCTTTTTGAGGGAAAGGGAGGCTGAATGAGAATCTCACAGCACCGTTGATGATGCTCAGTGTGATTTGGAGAAGAAAATATACAGATAATTGTTCACTTTTGACATTTTGTCTTTCATAATCGTTTAACAGGTGGACTCAGAGAGAAGCTCATTACAGTAGCTTTAAAATCAATCAAAACCAACTGAAAAAATTATACAGTGTATGCTTAAACTAACAGAATTAACTGAAGATAACATAGCTAGATGTTTGGCAAGATTAAATGGAATTAGATGTCTGTAAGCACCACGGTATAACCTATCAAGGTGTGCACGTAGAGAGTAAAGTCCTTTATTAGATCAGCTGAAATACATATTCATATCTATATATAAATTCTGATATCCGTATTAGACATGGTTATGAACCAAAAGAACAACAGCTAACCAGATGATGATTAGAAAGAAATTTCCCCTCTGGGGAGTTTATTCTACAAAGTATCTTCTAATTTACTCTCTTCAGGAGCTCACACAAACCAGTGTTTCATGCAGGATACTGCTTATGAAACTCTAGTTACCCCTACCCTGCAACATGTCCTGCATGGCCTGATGTTTTCCTCCTCGAGTCCCTGTCTGGCCATCTCATACAATGAAACATAAATTGCCCATAAAAATGATAATTCTCTTACTAGTTTTAAAGGTCAAATCAAATGATGTGGAAAATATGCAGTGGTGTGACATATAATTTACATAACTTCCACAAAACACTGCACTAAAGCTGTGTGAAAAATCAAGCTTCACTCTAAGGAAAACCCAATCTACCAGAACTGCAGAGAGAAAAGTGGGACCGCATGCCTGACATGAGACCTGATGGCACCCACCACAATCAGTTCTGAATTTACCCTTCTCTCCCTTCCCTCAAATATACACACACACAATGAAGCTTCATGGAGCTTCAGATAGACAGGGTCTGAGAACACTGACCCCAGTGGAGGACTCGCAGAAAGATGAAGCAGCAGCTGCTATTCTTGAACAGCGAGAAATGAAACTCAGACTGCTGGCTTTACAGTGATTTCCTAGGAGCTCTTACAAAAAACAGACTCTGGAATAATGTATCAATCACAGAAAAAGCAAAACCATAAACAACACACAAAATCTTAACTATTTAGAAGCAAACTTGTTCTAGTGTCCCGTTGCTGCATGCTTCAAGTAATTAATATGATGGCTGGGTTTGGCTGTTGGTTTTAGGGGCATTTTTACACAGGAACTATATAACTCACAGAAGTAGTAATAAACTTGATTCCTGCTCATTTCTCTTACATTTCAAGGTGCATTTCTCCTCTGTCTGTCAAGTGTATCAGCCATTACTCTGAGCTTTCTGCATGGCACATGTAGCAGCTGACAGTTATGCTTATGTCTGAGATGCACACAGGAGACTGTCCCTTCTAGAGTAAATGAAGTATTAAATCTGACTATGTAGCTGATTAACTCAGTTTATTAGTACATCTTATTGCATTCTGCTTTCTTTATGTATGCATATTGTATTAGGCATTCATCCATCTGTTTTGGCTATTTTTGTTGTTTTTAATATTACAAAGCCAGTGTTTTTTTTAATTAAAGACTGATTTTACCTTAAAATAATTAAGCTGACAATAGCTGTCCGCACACTCAAAAAAATTAAGTAGAATACTGAGGAAAAAAAAGGTACTTTATTACATTATGTCTCTATTCTGGATTTATTACCTAGTTCATTTCACATCATACAAACTTAACACCTAAGTTCTTAACAGAACTTTTTAATCAGCAGAAGTGGGAAAGATAGCTTATTCATTTGACATATCACAAACTAATAAAAATGTAATGAATAAGCAAACCCAAATGGCCTTTCAGACCAGAAGCTTTACTGCCTCTGAAATGCAAAGTTCTGTTATAAAACAGAAGAGGCAAAATTGTCTTTGCTATCAACAGGGGTTTGTATAATTCACTGCATATATTAAAGGAATCCCCACAAGGTAACTATTCAAGGACAAGTTATTCTACATTTCCATAATATTAAAATGAAAAAAAAAAAAAAAAAAAAAAAAAAAGAAAAGAAAAAAAGTAACACTGAGTAATTCTGTGACACATTGAAAGAGGGCACCAGGTAATTAGACAAGGACCATTTGTGATTCAGGCATTTAGAGAGCTTAAAACTAATTTTAGAAGTGAGCAATACTGCTCATGATTTTAGGAAGAGATTAACAGCAGCTTCCAAAACACAGCAGAGCTGTAATACAGCAGTGTCACTTTGCACACGGTTATCAGGGACACCACAGATGGAATACAATCAGTTAGCACTGATCAATCACCAGAAAACCCTTGTAGTTCTTAAACATTGCCAGAAATGCATACATATAATTAATTATCACATGAATTTCCTTTTCTCTAAACTTCTACGCATATCAATGGGTATGTGATAAGTTATTTAATGCTAAGTAAATAAACAGCAAAGCAGCGCATATGTAAATAACTCATCTTTCTTACCTCATTTTTCCTTATCCCCTGCCTCTTGCTGATGAGTGTATGGGAACTGTTGATCACGGTCCGAACCTCTGATTGACCACCTGAAGCAAGCAATGAGTCAGCTGTGGGAGCACAGGTGAAGGCAATTCAGCTGTGTGACCAGAAGGGGTGGAGCCTGGCTGTACCTCTCCTAGACCCCATTTAAGGGCTGTCTGCCACTCTTTGGAGATTGCTCCTTTGTGGAGTTTTACTGCAAGCCTTCAACATTGATGAGCATTTTCATTTATCATTAATTATTTTTCCATCCCTTTAATCTTATTTAACCAAACATCTGTGTAAGTCTAACCTCTATACACCTATTGATTGCACAGTGGGTTTTTGGCTTGCTGTTATTTTTAGTGTCTACTTACTGTGCCTCATCTCTGACAGCAGCTTTGAAGAGTGAAGGCTGTCACTTACAATGTTAGTAAAACCCAGCACAATCAGGCCTGTAGATGTTAGAGTAATAATAAATCACATCTGAAAGGACAGCTGAAGCAAGGGAAATATTCTGAGCCAGGAGATAGACGCTCTGACACTATCTGGGCAAACTTTCCTGCATTTAGTGCAAGTATACCTTGACACAGTTTTGGAGGGAACTGCTGGGAATGAGGGCCCTCATTCAAGTGCCTTTCTTGGATCTCCTTGACTGACAGCATTCACATTTATAGAGCACGTGTCACACAAAAACCCTCCTAATAACATGAAACCAGATATTTTTTTGCACAACGCAGTCTGGAGTTAAATTTATTAGTTTCCTTGGATGGAAGAAGGAAAATGTTTATAACAGTTATTAGCTTTTTATTAACATTAGGATTCCCAGGCATTCGAGATCCATGTACGTACTTCTGTCCTCAGACTGGAGGTGCAAATTAGCATTATTACACGAATTAAAAATAAATTAAGGCTCTTGGGCCAAAGCAGCTTCCAAGAATTTGTAAGACTGATCCTGACATCTTGTTGCCAGCCTTGGTCAAGGGTCACCATGTTAATGAACTGCTCCTTCATTCCATAACCCAATTCCTCCCAATATTATGAGGTTGACAAAAGCAGAATGTTTGCCTTTGTTTTCTATTATGATTTTAAAAATATACCTATCATTTCTTATGCCCACTGATTTGTTTCTTTCTCTGATATACACTGTTTATTATCCCAGACAGCAGAGTTTCAAGGGCAGACGCTTTGTGTTGTGTGCCAAACAATATGATGCTATCCTTGTTAAAAACACTTGCAGACACACAGTTCTGGATAGTAGGAAAAGAGATTGGGAACAGTAAATTCTAACTTTGATTTGTGAATATCACATGACACAGCCCGGAGAGTCACAGCAATAATGAGCTGCTGAGGGGTCACACTGTGAGCTCTCACTCACAGCCCTGCACTGCAGGTAGCTGCGAAAGCTGCTGAAAACCTTAAAAATCTCATACTTACGGTCACTTCCTCCTATGTGTTTCAAAGGCGGTGGAGAATGTCACAAACTGGATTGAGAAGATGTTTGAAACAAGAAGAGCTGATGCCAAAGATAGCTGGAAATAGTTACATATCCACCAAATCTAAAGTTTGGGCAAGATTTATTTTTAATTTGTAGCTTGCTAAATATGGGAGAACAGGGACTCTGTAATCTCTACCTCTCATATAATGGCTTCAGACAGGATTTCGATGATAAAACACACTGAAAGAAGAAGACAGACCTACGCTACTATGTACATATGCATCAGCTTAGACATCATTACTGCCATCAGTTTAGAGCAAGATCTTACCTGGAAAGCTAGTACTGAGGAAAGCAAAAATGTTTTAGGCTTCCTTTGAAGCAGTTTGGTTACAGGCTGAAGATCAGACTGCCATGCTGAGATAACTGCCATTGGCCAATCTCACAGTTAATACTGTGATTTCTTATTAATGTACGGAAGTACAGTAGTGGTACAGGTGTGTCAATTTTGTGCCACATGAAAATACTGAAGTTTTAACGCAGATGCACTATTTCCAAGTTGTTTCCACTGCTGTAAGTCTTTCTTTACAGTGTTCTCCTGTATTACAGAGGCTACCAAGACGGGGACGTTTCTCTCTCCAAAGTTATGCATCAGCTGACCTGCAATTCTGCTTGCCCTACAAAAGTCTCAATTACAAGTTCTTTTATTTTTCTGCACAACTGCAGGCAACCAAATCATTTTCAACAAGAAAGGAGCTCCTGTGTTCTTCAGCTGCCAGCTGTTGTGGGATGACACAGAGATCAGGAACAACAGCAAGCTGCATCTGTAGGGTAACTTATGGGTGTGCAACCTTCTGGCTTGCCTGGGCCACACTGAGTAAAGAGGGATTGTCTTGGGCCACATAAACACACTTTGCTCTGAAAGTAATGCCTCCTACCTATTTCCATGGAAACTACAACCAATACAATGAGCACAATAACACAGTTTGTTAGAGCAAATTCTCAGCTGTAAAGCACCATTTTTCAGCATAGCCACCAGCATTAGCTGTGCATTTTTGGCAGTGATCAAGAGTCTGCATGCCATGCTCATATAAATCTGCACCATAGGAGGTGACAAATTCAATGACACACCTTCACTTCATATGCAGTTCAATGTCAGATGCCATTGTATCAAACTGCCCCTCTGCTGCCATCTGTTACACAGCAACAAAATGGAATGGAATATTGTTGGGAAGGTCCAGTCCCTACTGTCAGACCACCAACATCTGCCACTGCCATTGTGGGCTGACATAATAAACCAGGACTTTCAGAGCAGTCCTTGTAAAATATACAATATTGACAAAACATTTTATTTTTTAGTAGTTTTCTTAACACATTAAAAAAGAGGAACAAAACCATACAACTAGTAGGATATTTGACCTCGTTTCTGTGAAATTAATGTATTGGTCTGGTTCAACAGAAATAGTTTCAGTTCTTAGTGAGGTCTCGAGGTGTTCGTGAGAGATTTTTGGTGAAATTTTACTCCTCTGTACTTCATCCTTGACAAATGCTCACAAATGTGCCTACAGCCAAAAAGCAATGACATGAATAAGGCCTGGTTGTGAAGTGAGGGATATTTCTCTGTGGTAAGAGAGGTCTGACGAGAGTCTGGTAAAGAGATGTGATGAGCTTTTTGAGTTGAATATCTGATTGCAACTCTATATATTCCATCTGAAAATCTGGAGGCAACATATTTATATCAACTGAAACATAAACTGAAGATTTTGTTTTGCAATCCCAGAGCATATACTCAAACTACTTTATCAAAACAGAAAACAGATGCATTTTCTTTGCTGTTCAGAGCACCACATTCAAAATGTATGCAATTATTTGTCATCGCTTGAGTCAGCGCTGCCCTCCCTTTGCCCTGTTTTCAGTCAATACTGCATTAATAGGGCTTGGATGGTTTGGCTGTTGCTGAACAATGGGTACATGCCAAGGGTTGCTTTATGGGGAAGAGCTGCCACCTTTATAGTGTGAGGCAGTGGGCGGCTGCATTGCCAGCCATATCAGCCTGCAGGTTAGACATGCCTGGTAACTCTTACCAATGAGACAATGGGAATGAGGGATCTACACGGGGATTTGAGATTATGACAGGCAGAAATTCCCCTTACACAGCTCTAACCCTGATTTACATGAGTGAAAGAGATTTTCCAGAGAAATTTCATATTCAAAATTTACATTTCAATGCAGAAATGAGGAATTCAGGCTTCAGCAATTGCCCTTGTTTTTCACCGCCCTCAAAAGGATCAACAGAATGCTCATGAATCTGAATTCCTTACTCAGCCAGGCATTTGTATCATTATTTGGGGGCTGTGGGAATGACACTGGTATTACTTGAAGTGGTTTCAATAGTGCAGCAGCAGTTATTTGTCTACGTAAGGTTTGTCTTGAGAGTGGCTGCTGAGACATCAGTCAGGTCAAGCAAAAACAGAGTTACGGATCAACTGTGACAGCCAGTCTGTTGGCAAATTGTTACTTAACCTACAATTATATGTGGATCATTACTAGAAATTGAGTAACGCTCAAAACAGATCATAATGGAATCTATTTTAGTGCTAGAAAAGCCAACTAGTCTTTAGTGCTTTTCACTCAAAAGAGAACCAAACACATAAATGCCCACAGAATTCAATGAAGGTAATGGGACCTTCTGAAAAACTTCCACAGCCATATTTCTAGAACTGCTGTCTCTATTTCTGTAAGAGGGTCGGAAGCTTTTCCCCTAAATAAGCTCTGTTTAAATCACGGCACAAGTGAATAGAGAACACACATCAAATGACACCGCATTGGTTTGGTGGGGTTTTATCACGTACTTAGTAAGATTAACATGGAAGACTGTTCTGGGCCTTCTGTCACTATTATTTATAAGCAAGCTACAGCAGGACTTCTGTCAGCAGAAGTTAAATGTACCAACTGAGGGCAGTATATCATCTGCACAAGAGCTCACTTCGATAGGCAGCGTTCATTTGCTCTATACAATTTTTTCAGCCAACTAACTTTTCTTTCTCGTCAGAATTTTTTTCAAGCAGATATTTCCAGCCAGTTACAGAATAGATGTTATGACACACAAAAAAATCCAGTCTGCTCCTGTCTTTTCAGAACAAAATATTGCTCTCTGGCTTACTCTTTCAGCGCTTACCAAACAGAGTAGCAAATTATTGCTGCAGGAGCTCTGTAGAAATTTATGCAATATTTTGCTCACAAAGGCTTGCTGTTATTTCTCAGTAGTCATAATAGAGAAATATATACTAAATACCTTATTGCTTTTTAGCATCCATAGAGTGTACAACAAACATGTTAGGAGTTGCCAAATGCATCATCCAGATGGAGGCAAGGCTGCCACAGCTCTGTGTTCCCAGGTCTGGTGAGCAGTAAGGCTGAACATATATCCCGCTAGGTACACACAGAAACACAGCTACACAACAAATGTATGCAGAAGCACATGGCCAGCAGAGAGAAATGCTAAGCACTTGCACAAATGGACAACACCAACTGCCTCATCTCATCTTCCTCTCTGGCTGAGAAAAAAAGCCTGTTAGTGGGAAACACACTAAATACATACAAATACACATAGCACATGCCCTAAGTAACTGGGCCTATCCTGCAGCTAGCCCTCAGTCCTTCCTCTCTGCCCCAGCTACAGGTGCCTCAGCAGCAGCAGCCCATGACAGATGCTGGTCCACAAACCTGCTCACGCACACACCAGAAATCTCTGTGGTCACTGGCCTTAGACACTGTCTATCCACTAACCAGCTGTTGATCTTCTCATCTCAGTGCCATACACAAACACACACACATTCTAACTTTTATATGAGAACATACTTAACATATGTGAGATCAAAAATACACACAAGCACTGCTGAAATCCAGAGGTCTTTAGATCATCTGAAGCTGACATAATTAATGAGGTGGCAAGGCTGAGATGGTACCATTAGGACTGTTTTGTGGCTGACAGTACAGGAAAGGTTAAAATTCAAACTCAGATCATGTCATTTCCATGCAAATTATTCCTTTCCATCCACTTTCTGATGATTTACTGTGAATGAACAGCTCAACTCAGGATGTAAGGCACCAGCTGAACAGCTGACAAATCACAAAGCAATAACTTTGCAGTCTAAATGCCAGAGGAGATTGGTATCAGTGTTGTAAGAAAAACAAAACAAAACCAACAGGTCTGTTTGGTAAAGAGTCTGTTCCTGACTAATG
The DNA here is from genome assembly GCF_039878825.1 of Excalfactoria chinensis. NCBI lineage: Eukaryota > Metazoa > Chordata > Aves > Galliformes > Phasianidae > Excalfactoria > Excalfactoria chinensis. The sequence continues at coordinate 93,203,372 of NC_092827.1, read as the reverse complement.
GGAACAGAAACTCTCCCTGATGACTCCTAAAGATGATGCTGTCTGTAAGAATAATGTAAAGGAAATCTGCATCACGGAAAAGTATCAGAAGGAAAAAAAAAAAAAAGCTAGAAATCCAAGTACTTCCTACCCCTGGTGACAGAAGGGGACTGTTATTTAGACAGGTCAAGCAGTAATTTAGGCAGACCAGGCAGCTGCCATTACAGGATAGGAATTCACAGAACAGCAGGCATCCTCTTTTCTTATTTCCACTGTTTTTACAAGAAAAGCGGCAGCCTGCAAATATCCTTATGGGATGCAAATATGAACTTGAACGGTTGTGTGAGTATGAACTGGAACACTACTGGGATGATGGACTGGAGGGTGGCCTCCAAGAACTTGTCCAGGACACTTCAGTATGGCCAATTCACAGGGCCATGCAAACACTATTAAAAATTAACTTGACTCCAATGCGATACTTGTGTCATGAGAGCACCCTCCACACCAGCTGCTTTGCTTCCTGTATCCAACCATGCTTGGCTGCCTCATTACTAACTCTAGATTTCATATGGCCAGTGACCACTGAGCTGCTCCATTAAGGAAGAGTAGAAGAGACAGTGACACAGCGTATGCAAAGCTGAACTGTGCATTTGCATTTCCAGGCACAGACAAAATGGTAAAATGAATGAACCACTAACACGCTGGACAGAAAATACTCCCAAGTCTACAGCAGCAATTATTGAACATGCACACCAAGGTAGGAACTGAGGTCTGTCCATATTGACACATGCTTCCTAGCTGCACTCTGATTTAAAACCCATCACAGCAAACACTGTGCTTGGACTGAGGGATTTTTTGGAGCACCACCAGCATAAGGTTTGCTTCTGATCTTGCAGTACTTGAAAGTTAAAAGCCAAACAATCAGTCTAGGCAAATTAGGCTCTGTATCGGTTTTACTGCCTTTGAAACATGGGCACCAGCATCACTGACAGTAAAAGCAAAGTTCAAGAAAGTAGATGATAGTGTCTATTCCATTCAAGGGTAACACCAAAACAGAAGTGGTATCAAGGACAGAGAAGGAATCCAAAGCATTTTCTATAAATAACAGCATGTGAAATCAAGATTACATAGCATCATAATGAAATCGAGAACCCTCAGCTGATTTAAGCCTAACACACAATTGAATTCATTTCTTTTTTTTTGGTTTCAGTAGAGCCATATGAAAAGTTACCACAAATAACTTGTCTTTATCACAATCAGAAAGATGTTAAATGCAAAGGGTTATGTACGGTGGAGGCTGAGGCAATGACCCATGCGAACCTGTGAGCTGAGAGCGAGCCCACAATGGACCTTAGCAATGAGGACAGAGATCATGGGAAAGAGCAATGGGGCAGAGCAGAGCAAAGTAAGTGCAAGAAACAGCAATGAAAGGATGAGGTTAGAGTTCAGTCCTTCTTTGGTGTGCAACAGAATTGCCACAAGACAGAGATACAAATAAGCATGGAACACCAAAATGGTGTTTTTAAAGGTCTGATGGATGCCCTTGATATCAAGGTAAATCAGTGGTGACAGTTCAGAGATGGACCCCAAAAATTAGCATTACAAATTATTTTAGTATTCTTGCCTAGTCCATGCTTGAGATCACAATCAGGAGAGGAGCAGACTTTATGCTAGATAGCAAACAGAAAACTGTGAAGGTGGTAGAGAGGTAGCATTCTGAAAAGCAGCCAGATTGCAAATGTCTTTTTTCTTCTCTTGGAAAGAATCTTTCCTCTTGTCCAGCTGAGCAGCCAGCTGTTCCCCAATGTGAGATAAGGATTTACCATTCAGCCCACGTAGGGTAGAGTCAGTGTTACTCAGCAAGACTGAGCTGTGGTCCATGCTGTAATTTAGGGATCTATGGAAAAGCTCTTTTGCACTGCAAACAGGCAACTCAGCTGTGGGACTCATGACATCCAGCACGCCACTCTGCTAGCAAATGCAGTAACCTCTGAAAAGATCTGACTAATCGGTTCAGCTCTTAAGGGAGACACCTGAAATCAGGCATAAGCAAAGAAACGACTGCCTTGATTTTCACAACTACAAAACACCTAGCACTCTAAAAGTTCACAGGGTTAAGTGCTCAAAGTTTTAGTTCTGAATGTTTTAAAGAAAACTGATGCAAATTTGCATCGAGCTGAAAATCTCAACAATTTGAGGTGATTTAGCACGGTTATAATTTGCACTTCCTTGAAGACAAAGATTCAAAGATTCAAGGCTGTTTGGAAGGGTTTCAATTTGCACCCACAGTCAGTTCAAAATGAAAGATTAACTAAACTAGCCAATATAATTGAGATAGACGGTAAGGATGCCATTTTTCTACTCCTAGAGTCCTTTTTTTTACCCTGGAGTAAAAATCTGGCACAAGGTTTCTAAGAAGAAAAATACTATTTCTTTTCATATATTTTGCCTGCATTGTGGAAGTCTCTTTATTGTTATCCTGCATTGCTGTTGTGTGTCTGCCATAATTGAACAGCCTAATGCAAAAAGAAATATTATACAATCTGAACGTAGACATAATGGGTACTGAAAAAACCCTGGCAACAACGAGAAATTAAGTAAACAAACAAATTATCTTGCCTAGGCACAGCAGTTCTATTAAAGGAAACAAACAGATGAGATGCCTGTGTTGGAAAACAGAGTATATCTATATGTGTTCATATATATATATTTAGAGCAGGAATATTTCTCTCGCTTTTATGATATCTCCTGACCACAAAAACTTAGCTACCCCAAAAACCCACAAAGGTGTGGACAGGAGGGAAGTGGATTGCTGGTGACCGGCACAATCATGCAAACAGCTGTGCAAGAATGGTTTTAAGGCAGAAATAAGTGCTTACAAGAACAACTAGAAGGTTGAGACAGGGCCACCAAAGGCAGTGAAGTAGGATTAATGGTGCTTGTAGATTTGTAGTTTCTTTTTTTTCTTTGTTTGTTTGTTTGCTTTCATAAATGGATCATTTCAAACATTGTTAAGGAAGCTTTATGTATTTCTTGTCTTCATTTTTGCTTATTTGCACAGAACAACTATGCTGGCTTTTTTCATGACAGTTGGACAAGTTGATGAGGAACAAGCTATAAATCATGCAAGGAATTTTAATTAAAAATGCAACTCAAGGGCACAAACAGCACTGGCAAACAGAGGAAAGTGACCACTGCTCAGAAGTTACAAACTAACACTAAGCATATTATATGCATAGTGATAGATCTGATATATTCTAACTGATGCTAAGAGCTCCACGTCTACTGTGGCAAACAAGGATGTATTACTTCGAATACATCAGGGTAATCTGGGTGACTCCCAGTTTCCTGCTAAATCCTGTATTTTATATACATATTATACTTATATCATAAGTATAATTAAAAATATATTTATAAATATACACATACACACTTCCTGCTCCCCTGGCCCCCAGGCCACAGTTAAGTTTTACAAGCATCACACCCTTTAATGAGAACTTGGAGTGAAAGAGATTAAATAGTATGTGGTTACAGTATAAGTCCTAAACGTATCAGAGCTCTAAGCAGTTTGATTTATGACTCTTTTAGAATATTCAAATACGCCTTTTTCAAAAGATATTGGAGAAAAATGCTAACTAAAAACATTTTTCTTCAAGCAGAAAAGCATTCCAATATTTCTTAATTGGCACGTAGATTTCTCACAACAGTCTACTTGACACAGCACAGATTTCAGAAGGAAACAATTTTCTCTTTTCCCCTCTGTTTCTGTTATTTTGGCATCTTTTAGCTTATGTTGTCAAATTTGCCTTTGAATGGAGAGATAGAGGATGGTATGGGAACTAATTAATCAAACCCTATATCAGTCCTTCAAGAAATGAATGGCTTTACCTACTTCCTTACATTAAAGGCCTTTTCCAACTACAGCTGGGCCACTGAGTCCAGCACCAGACACACGCTATCATGCTCCGTATCTGGGTCAGCTAATAAGAAGTGAAAATCCAAAGTAACGAGTTCTACTATATCGGGAAGTCCATTCATACAAGTCAAAGTTACATGTTTAAATTCCTAAACACATGAAAGGCTCTTTAGTAGTGTTGCTATCAAAAGAAACCTGTAAAAGAGAGGATGAATATCTGAGAGCTTTTTAAGCAACAGCAAATATAGCTAATAAATAGTAATCATAAGGAGGGTTGTGACAGAATGCTAATGCAAGCTCAGATGGAATCACCTTTTTAATAGTACCACGATGAGTATCTTTTCTGGTAGGGATTGAGATTATTCCCCATCCAGCATGTAAGGTTTTCTGTGGGAAATCTGAGCAGCACCATACTTAGGGCACCAAAAATGGTACTTGGGAATTATTTAGTGCAACATCATAAGCAATTTAATACCATTACAGCATCACAAAATGGATCAAAGTGACTAAGTTTGCCTTAAACCACCTAGAAGTAGTACTGAAGAACAGAATAATTAGAGTGAAGAGCAACTGATAATGATCAGTTGTCAAGTATTCATGGGTTTTGGTTCTCAGTTCAATTCAGACTTCTTTCAGAAACCCAAAAGAGTGAAGCCAAAATGGGAAAAACCTCATGAAACTGATGATTCTGTTCAGGTTCCCATAAGGCATTCTCTGTCCTGGCATCTGGGGTTGATTCCTCCTTTTCTCTGATCTCATCCAGTTTCACTTCTGCTATCCACATCTTTATTGCTTTATGAAAGAACTGTTGCTAAGCTTCTTTAGGACAAAGTTGGAAGAGGACAGCAAGGAACACTTTGAAACACATCCCCAAAGACGAAGGTATGAGGCTTGTTGAGCAAATACCCCAATTTTATTTGATACTGAGACACTCAGAGCCCTCTGGAAAACATGCAAGCACGTGCCAAGATTTTTGACAGTTAGGATCAAATTACCTTTAAGAAGCAGCAGCCAGAATATTCCAGCCAGAAACTCATTTCTCTCTGTGGTCAGAGGAGATGTGGATTTATCACCTTTCTTGATGTTAGTTGGAAGCTAGTAAATGGATACTTGACAACTGATGTAATAGGTGGACTGTTAGAAGGAATGAAGGTCAACTGACTTGGGAAGGATTTCTGAAGGGAACACTGCTCACCAAAACAGACTACTCAAGAAGGTCTACAGGAAGCACCTTTCTGTTGCTCTTCGTGCCACCAGAGGTTTGTCTAGTTTTCAGTTTTGTGCATGGATAATTTGAACATCAAGCAGCCTGTGGGCTCCATGTAAAGAATCAGAAACAAACTGAAGGCAAGGGAAAGTCACTCCCTGGATAGCAGTAGTTCAGTGCACAGCATTCATCTGTAGTACCACAGTATTCCTCTTGCTTAAGCAACAATACACCATGAAGGCAACTTACTTAGAGTCTCACGAAAGGTAGCCATATGTTTGTGCAGTGGAACAGGGCAATAGCAGAGAGCTTCCTCTCTCCCTGCCCACTCAGTCTGCTCACTGCTCTCCACAAAACAAACTGTTTTCTCCTTTCCTCTACAGAAGCAGATGATACGGTGGAGGAAGTGTCAGGAATAACAAGCACTATCACAGGGTATGTAGTAAAGCCTTACAGAATATATAACCCTTCAAGAATTATTATTTTTTAAATACTGTAAAATGTGTTTATTGGAGTGTGGGGCACTCAGGTCCTAAGCTTCCTATCAGCCAGGAACAGTTAGTATAGACAGGCTTTAATTTGCTCTGAGACCTGGTGAAAAAACATCTTCCTTTCATCCAAGGCACTAACATATCTATGCACAGAATATCTTTTTGCCTACTAAGTACTCATGTTAATATGATTTCATACCTGTGTAAATAGGATAGTAGAGATACTTCTACATGTGTGATTTTAAGAACCTATCTGAATGAGACAGTTTCAGTGCATCCTCTGAATAACAAAGCAAAGCCTAGATGAGGAATTAAATTAAAAAATAAAAATGCAATGAGCTTGATTTCAGAGTTAAGCCTTTCATGCTCCATAAATCTTCAGTGAATGCCAAGGCTTATACAGGACTTATCTATATCTGAGCAGTAAAGATTAAGGTATAAGATCAATACACGTAATCAGAATGTGCTTCAATTTTTTCTGCTTTTCTCAAATGATAGCTAATGAGGCCTGGAAAGATTTGAGAGTGTGTGTGCAAACTCCAGGGATATAATCTATTCAAGTTAGAGGTTGTTTGAATGTGTTATTCTTTGATGGAAGGCACTGGAACTTTTCCAGTGTATTACTTTGCAACTTGTGGAAAAAATGAAAAATAATCAAGAAGCTGATGCTGCTATTGTGTCTGTCCAGATGTGTTCCAAGGAAAGCAACATAGGGTATGACTAAAGCTTACTTGAGTCATGGAGTTGCAGCAGTTCACACCCAAGTCAGATCTCAGCAAGCAAAGAGCTTCTCTTAGAATTTTTCTCCTGTGTTTAACTCCAAAAATGTTCCAGAAGCAACATTATTCTCTCCCAGTAAAATAATTCAAATTACCTTAAGTTTTCTTTTTTAAACAATAATTCCAAACGGATGGAACCAGAGGAATGCAGTGTTTCATACAGGTGTCAACTTTGCACATCAACATTAACAGAGTTACATTTTCAAGGTAAACCTATTCATTTATCCTTTATCTTGTCTACCAAGAAATCTGACATGAAGTAACCTGACATGCAGGAGGCAATCTGTACTTTTGTGGGTGGCAAATCTGTTCACTGACTAACTTCTAGAAAATCTGTCACCCAGCAGGCTCTGGAAGTCCCAGCAAGCAGCAGGACAATCTGCTACAGACCTGCTTGGGCATTCGATCTAGGTTGATAATGCATATGGCTGTATTGCAGGGGGTTGTTCTCCCTTGGCAAGCAGTGGCTAAACATCTTCGGTAAGCGTCAAGAAAGCAGGGAAGAAAACTAGAGGCCACAGAGTGTGCTGTCAAAATGGACTTACTGACAAATGACTGCTGCAAGACGTAACTACAGAGAGCTCAGAACTTCAGAAACACCTGGGTTTACCATCTTTCCAAATATTATAAACTATCTGTATCCATATCTACAGTTCTGCATCAGAATATGCAAAGTGTATACTGAGGATTCATTTGTGATATTGCTCCAAGACTGCTGCAAGGAGCCAAGATGAATGAAAATAGGGAAGGCAAATGAAACATCTCCTACAAATAAGAAATAGATCTTTGCTATTCAAGTCATGATTCCTGTTCTACATTCAATAACTTTTTCAGTTATTCTGGACCCAACAAATGGATAACTAGTCAAAAGTAACCAGCCAAGCCTGACTTTTCATCTGTTTTTATATCAGTGGCACTAGGGTACAGCTTCTTATGTAAGGTTTGCATTCTACAGCATTCATATTGGACGTATATTGGATTGCAACCATGCAATCACAAGACTAACTTTACCACACCAAATCACAAGTAATTCCTCAGCTTTATTCTGGTGAGGAAACGGGTCTCAACCCACCAATATGCATTTGATATTTAAAACACAAAGAGTCCAGACTGAGAAATAAAGAAAATCCCAAAATACAAACAAAAAAAAGGCTGTGAGAGCACATGGAAGGCCACAAAAATAAAATAAAAACCATCAGACACCTCCATTGGTCCCTGATCTCAGAGCCACTGTTCCTGTGTACACAACATTTTCAAATATGAGATAATGCACAGTCGCATTTTACTCCCTTTACCTCACCCTCAGTGCCCAAACACTAAGGCAATCACTGTAGTTCAGTTCTTTTCTTGGTCTGTTAAAAGACCAAGAATTGAGGCAGTAGATAGTTTAAAAATGATTGCTATGTTGTCTGAAAACTAACTTGGTTAAATGTTACTTCTTAATCAAGAAAAAAGCAAACAAAAACATCAACAGAAACGGTCTAAGGAAATAAGCCTTCTCTTCGGACATTTAGGCTACTTCATTTCTTTTGCTGTATAAAAAAAGTCACAAATGAAACAAAGCTAAGACACAAAAATTCCAAATTAGGACATTTGGCAGCATCAACAATAAAATTATAAGCATTTAATTAAATGAAACTGAATATTTCACTTGAAAAGACTCAAATACAGGAAAATAAAAATAGGTTTTCCAAAAGTGTTTCCTCCTTCATTTCTTCCTTCTAAAAGACCCAAATACCTTGAAAAATTCTGAGCTGTATTTTCCTTTGGATAGACTTTCAATGCTACAATCCCCTTCACATTTTCCCAATGAGTTCTATTTTCAAGGACTGCAAGCATGTTACAGATGAAGCTCCCCAGGCTTCACAGGGAATAGATGAGCCTACTGCTTAAGAACCTGCAATCCATTCTGTCTTGAAAGCCTCACACAAATTACATTTTTTCCCACCACATCAGTACGTAGCCAGAGTCCCATTCTGTTTCCACCACTGCCACATGAAACAAAGCCCATAAAGCAGGAGAAGTAGTCTAAATTAAAGGCAAATTTCTCTTTGATCTATACTGTTAGGGCCTATTCTTCATTTACACGGGAGCTGTTTTACAGCTGCAGCACAGAAGTTAGGAGCAGAGGCCTTGTTCATGCATGGCTGCCTACCTGTGTGAAGCACCATTTGACTTCCTTTGCTTTTTTTGTTATCTCAAGCTTAAATAGGATAAAGTTCCTCTCTTACCCTTCTACCCCAGAAGGCTTACTCCATCACATTCTTATTTAAACATCTCTCCACTAATTTCCACATACACTTCTTTGGTGCAGGAAAAAAATTGATCTTTATTATTATTTTTTAAATACAATTTCATTTAATTCACATATACTATTTTAATAGTTCTCCCATGCAACTATTTCTCACTGGGAATCTGTATAGCTCTAGGGAACTGGCAGAGACTTTCAGCTTTTCCAAGTCAGCAATTCAGACATAACCAGACCCACTAGTGACTGAATGAATGAAAACTGTTTGATAGTCTGTGTGAAATAAGGTAATGATTTGACTCCAGTTGCAATATGACAGATTACTGGGAGAACTATTCAGTGCTTTCTTGGGCCTTTTGGGAAAAGGTGCCAGAAAATTAGCTTCTGCAAATTATCTTTCATGCTAGAGCCATCAGGCATGCAAGGGTGTAGCCGTCATTATCAGTACACCATTTTTTCATGGCCAGTTATGGAGATTTCAGAGTTTTTTTTTCCCAAGTTTTTTCAGTTTGATATTCTGGAGGGTGTTTACCATGTTCTGCTTTAGACTGAGAAAGCTCACCTCTTTAAGCTTCATCTATTATCCAGGGGAGGGAAGGAAAGAGAGAGAAGGAGATATTTCTGGATTATTTTTTAGAGCCTAACTTAGGGAATTTAGAGCATCTCCCTTGCACTGACTATAGGGACTGTCTGGGTAGCATAACCTTTACAAGGTTAAAATCTCAGACTGTGACCTTCACCCTCATGCCTCCTGCAAGTATTCAGATTGACTGTCAATAAGTACATCAGACCACTAAGTTCAGAGAGACGCCCTTTAGCACAGCAGTTAGGGCTCTACTCTGCAATAAATTTCAGATTCAGCAAGTCCAAACTGGGCATTTTGCTTAGGATCTCTGGCAAAAATATTGTCTTCACCTCACGCTCCTGTTCTGATCAGCATATATTTTTAAACCTCTTATTCTTCTCAGTGAATAAAACCAGCTTTTAAACATCAACACTATTAAAGAACATGCTCAGGACTTTTTCTTTCTCCTCCTCCTCCATCCATAACATGGAGAAGTAAGTTGCAAAGCAAATCAGTGTTTGTAGCAAAATACTGTTCTCATAGATCACAAGATCCTGCAGGCTTTGAAGAACAGATGCATTGATTCAGCTAAAATTAAAGCATAAGATCAGGACAAACGGAATACACACACATTCTTTAGATTTCTATGTGCTTTTTCCCATTCTCTTATTAATTTCTACTGAGAAAAAGTAACCAGCAAGGAACTTCTTTTTTTCATAATTACTCTGCCAAGCTCTCAGTTATGTACCAATATAGGGATATTTGAGTTGTTTTCCTCGTGAGGTTTGTAATGAACTACCACTGGTAACAAACTAATGAGGTTGTCAAAAACTACAACAAAACAGTTCCACAATTTACATGAGCAGCATTGCATGTAATGTATCTTTTTATATATTTTGAATAGATTCTGCTTTTCACAGCATTATATGAAGAAGAAAAGGTAGGAACATCTCTGCTTAATGTCATGCAAGGAAAAAACCAGAATGAGATGAGAGATTTCCCAGGGAATGAAAAGATTCAGAAAGAAACCAAATGGCCCATTTTTGTCCACAACAACAGAAGGAAGGAGGAGGAAGCAAAGGAAGCAATGCACAGCTAATACCTGGTTACTGAGCACTTCCCTAGTTTTATGGCAAACTATTTTGTTTGCCTGACCTTCTGGGTCATTCTTTCAATCCCGAACTCTTGTTACTTCACATAAGGGCAGAGAATGTAGGTACTATATTCTGAGCAACAGTGCCAGCTGATTTTCTGCTTTTTTTCCCTTCATGGCATTCAATGCTAAATTGGCAGTAAGCTTTATTAACTTCTAAAGCTTTCGAATATTGGAAGCAGCTGTTCAAAATCCATGGCAGTCCCCAATCCCATAGAAGAATTTAATGCTGTATAATAATCCACAAATTAGTAGGTGTAATGCATCATCTTCTATTACAGCTGTCATTTCTGGAGGGTACTGTTTCAGTGCAAAAGGCAGTCAGAATGTACAGGAGAGTGCACACCACAGAACCTTCCAATGGAATGGCTCTGAAAGCACAGGCAGCTCTTTCTGCAAGGGTAAAGCTTTGAGATTCTGCCTGAGCATGGAAAAATAAAAGCAGCAGAAGGGCTGTCGCTTTATCAAGGGGCTAATCAGATGACTGGGAGCAAAGTAGGCTAGGTGGGAAGTCACATCAACTAGTTATATTGAAAATTAGAATGCAATTAGACAGATAAAGGGTTAAAATTAGCATAGCTCAGGGCATCATGCCGTTATTTAAGCAAACATAGAATCTAAACTTCTTCTAAGTGAATAAAACACGTGCCTTGTAACTCCACCATGGTAGGAAACTGATAATAAAGTTGTTACATACCAAGGCAGTCACACCTCACAATTCTCAATGTCTGTCCAACACGAAGTATGGAGGGGGAAGGACCTCTGGTCAGGTGTCAGTTCTAGCTTTCTGAAACTGTCTGCTGGTTCCTGGAAGACTAGATGTAATGCATACAGGTGATGGATGGAAGTTATCCACAGCTTATCCAGGGATCGTTAGGGTAACATATGGCAAAATACTCTGAGAGCAAAGGGATCAGGTGAATGGAAACCAGTTCTGAAAACAGGCTGGAAGCAACCCAAGGAAAAGAAGGCGGAGCTGCAGCAACACTTGGCCTAGACACCTCAACAGTGTGATTCGCAAGTGAAGACAGCTTGGGACTCATTCCTACATCCCTCCCTTCTCAAGATTTTTTTCTGCTCCTAAGCCCAGCTGCTGCAGCTCATAGCTCTGCTGTCAGGTAGAAAGTGCTGCTTTTCTCTCTCTGAATGCGCCAGATGATAATGCAAGCAGTTCAGCAGTTGCCATATGTACAGTTATACAGACTATAGGTAAACAGAGGTTAAACAGATGTTTTATATGGAAGATTACCGTGATAGAAAGAAAATCTATGATAAATGGAAAATGCTTACCGATGCTGAAGGTTCGCAGTAAACTCCACAAAGGAATGATCTCCAGAAAAAGAGATCCTGCCTTACTGACAGTCAGCCCTTAAATGAGATCTTCTGGTAGAACAGCTGAATTACCCTCACCTGTACTCCCACAGCTGACTCATTGCTTGCCTCAGGTGGTCAACCAGAGGTTCAGGCTGTGATCAGCATTTCCCATACACCATACAAGAAATTCAGTCATCCCAGCAAGGCAAGCAGCTAAGGGTTAGAGGCCCTAACAATCGCTAAAACACTAGCAACCTCTGCTTGCAAACAGGGTATACCAGATAAGATGCACTGCATTTAGTCGTGGATAGAAATACAAAGCACTGAATGACACAGCTTTACAACATGAAAATACAGGGGAATGAGAAGTTCTTACTCCAAGACCCAGCTGCACCTCAAAACTAAGTTTGAATCAGAGAATTCATCTCAGGCCCCCCCTCCAGCGCCTTGGAGGTTTTGTCAGCACCAGGCTGCAGCCAGAAAGTAGCTCAGAGAAGAAGTAGCGAGGACTGCCACTGGGGCTATGCACCTCAAGTTGCCCAGCATACAGCTTAGAAGAGGAAGTGGATTTGGAGATCTGCTTCTACCTGTTACACCACAATGATCTACACAGTAATTTGTTTCCATGCATGCGAACAGTAGTGTCATAGTCATTCACAGCAAAAAGGCAGACAGCGGAAAGGATAACCAGTCTCTAACTACAAGGTTTCAGAGTGCTAAAAACAAACCTTGTAGAATGAATGCTATTCCCAAGGAGAGAAAGAGCCAGCAATGCAGGAGTAGGTTCAGGTTTCCACCCACTGAATTAAAAAGTCCATAGAAATGACAGGAATTGGGAATGTTGGAAAAGAGAAGTCACCAGGCAATTCCCTGACTGCTTCCCTGTAAAGTATCCACTTTCTGTCTGGAAGATGCAGTAGATTGAATTTCTTAGGCAGTGGAGAGCAGGGGGAAGACAGAATAAAAGATGAAGAAATTAAGAATTTAGACCGTAAGGCTAAAGGAATATGATGCTATCTGCTGCTTCTCACAGCATATGTGCACAAGGTCAAATTCTGAAGCAAAGTGTGTGCTAATGGGTGTGTCTGCCTATACATATATAAAGCCAGGTCTACCTCATATAGATGTGCTATTTACTTCATTTTGAGCACTAAGGTGCATACTGTGCATCACCATCACTCATGTCCTGCAAATATGCTATTCCAAGAAAAAAGACATTGTGGAATTTTCTTGGCCTTTGCTTCAGGAAGGGAGCATCACATTTACAGCAGAAAGTTTCAAGTGGCAGCTACAAGAGTTCAGTGTCCAACGGGCTTCTGTACCAGAAGCAGCAATTCCCTAACCCATGGTCTGAAACAGCCATTGCTTGAAGGAACAGAGCTGGTTCTTACACTGATTTTAAACACTACCACTTATCATTTCATATCTTGGCACTAACAGGCCCTTTTGGTGAAATGTTTTTTCTTGTTTGTTTCTCTTGGTTTCTTGCCCTACATTGCAAAGTTTGGAATCAGTTATTAGAGAAATAAGGAATGCTGTATAAAAATAATGGGAAAACACTTTCAATTTCTTGTAATGATCATGAGAGCAGTAAGGTAAGGCAGCTTTACTGCATTTAATGATGCTACTACTCATGCCCAACTGTATCACCTAATGACCCTTTGTACTAGCAGGAGAAAGGTGAGCACTTTCAGAGGAGAATTTATCCTACACTAGGGTAGAAAACATCATTCTCAGGAAGTGTTTATATCTCTGTGTAAATCAGTTTAAACAAGCTACTGGCTTGAGGGCTGCTGTAATTAGATAAAGCGAGTGTCATACTATTTTTACACTCCTCAAATGAACCATGCTTTGCAGGAAAACCGCAACCACAGCTGCTTGGAGCACTGAGACAACCTCAGATCATGGTTACAAGCACTGATCATCTTAGACTATGCAAAAAGTAATTTCTCAAGTGACAGTAAATTCATTTTAAATAAATATTCAGTGAGTTATAGAATCTAGCAAGTATCGAATAAAAAAACCTCGTAAAACATGCTTGTAAAATGCTTGTTATTTTTTATGGTTCATCCAATCCTCTATAAGCTATTAAAAATGTCTTCTAATTTAAAGTGCATGCAGTCTCCACCTGGTGATCCATGCTTCTGAAGATTCATATGAGGGATTACTCAAAGTATGACCACTTCCACCGTAGCTAAAACAATTTGGTGCAGCAACATTATCTGGCATTGCTTTCATCATCAATTCCTTAGGAAAATACTCATCTAACACAAGATACGGTGAGGCACAGCTGAAGCGTACACACGTTCTATGGACAGATGTTCCCCATAGGAGCACAGACCCTGAGAGGCTGTGTTAGCAGGCATCACTTCTGCTATTTCATGAGAAAGTGAGGAATAACTTTCTATCTAGATGCTTTGGAAATGTGCCTGACTGAGACTCAAGAAGACCAACCAACGTCCCAGCAGAGAAAAAAATTAAATGAGAACAGATGGACTAATTCAGCATTTTCAAGCAGTGAAATCCAAACGTGAAAGAAACCTGGCCGACTACAGATGACGAGGCCTGTCTCAGTTCAGTGTTCAAGCAGTAACAGCAGGCTCTTGATTTTTTGTTTTTATTTTCCTCCATCAAATTAATCTTCTTGAGGAGGCTGGCATTTCAGTGGGTTTGAAGCTTCCCCCTCTAGGGGCTTCAGATTCAAATCAAAATTCTATGTACCGCTCACTAGACTTGTTGCTCTCAGTCTGTTCAAGGAAATTCAAGCAATGCACACAGTTTGTTATTTACATGTGCCAATATTATCTGCTGGGAAAAGGTCAGGGTAGAAGAAAAAGTTTTCATAGGTCAGCCTTGAAGTGCCCTTCCAGAGGTGTACAGATACTCAAGCAGCTCTTCAACACTGCTAGCTTCAAGCACCAGCTGATTATCCACTATTTAATGAATGCTGCATTTGGATCTTAACTAAACTTAAATAAAAATAAAACCAAGAAGAAAAAATAGCCACCAAACTCAATTTCACTTGCCAAAGACCCCCACCATGTAAATATAATCTATTTGTAGTCCAGCAATACGTACAAGATGATGTTCTCTTGCAATACTGGGCAACTTCAACATTCAGACCAGTGTGTTTTATAGCTGGAAAGAGAAAACATCAAGGAAATCTGAAGCATCTTGCAATTCCTACATTAGAGGAGTAAATATGTTTTAAAAAAAAACCAACACATACTTTCAAGTGTTTTGAATTGTAGAAGTTTGGAACTTCTTATTTAAAATTGCAGTAGGTTTTCTGAGAGAACACGCAGCTTTAGTCATCCTCACATAGCAACCTTTCTGTTAACTTCTTGGTTCCCTTCAAAATGCAAAGCACCGCATGTTTTGAGATGGAACCTTTCTTTTCTTTTGCTGTCAATGCTGTTAATAAACTAAAACTAAGTTATTTCCATGTGAGGCTTTTTGATCAAAGCCAGGTAGGCAATGTAGGAAAAGGTAGGCAGAACAGATAGCAGCACTTTAAGTATGTGTCAGAACTTTATATGTCTGACTTATTTAAGATATCTTACATTTAGATCCATTTTCAAGGCAACCGATATAAAGGAAAATAAAGCACACGGATATGCTCTTTATATGAGCAATCTTCAAACTCCTGTCACTCTGCTCTTCCTATTGTAAACTACCCTAAGTTACTAGAGCCTATGCTATTGCATTTTGCCTGCAGGGCAAGCTCCTTCCTCTGATATATCTTGCAGCAGAGAAGGATTCCCTCAAGCAGGGAGACAACTTTTCTCTAGAGAAGCTGCACATTGGCTCTGTGGTCAATTCTGTCATATTCTTAGAGTTCAGCAGTACCGCAGACTTTTGGAATTCCAATTCTGCCTAAATTAGGAAGAGAAAAAGCTCTGCAGAAGCATTACTGGGATTTGCTTCTTCCCCTGCCAAATTGGCTATTTCCACCCACGACTCACACAAGAAAACTGCGTCTGCTGACAAAAGTTCTATTTATCTTTAATAAAAAAATTAATAATTAGAGAAGGAAAATAGGAAAAAAAATAATCCCTTTCTTTGTTGGAGCTCTTCATTATGTTTGCTTATGTTAATTTTGATTATACAGCAATGACTGTAGTTGCAAGATAAATTTGCTTTGCAGGCAGACTAGTAAATACAATTATAAAGCTCTACAGAAAGGGGAGAACTACATCTGTCTTAAAGTAGGGTGGTTTCCTATGTTTTGTTTAGGCAGATGTCCTTAGCTTTCACTAGGATTCACCTCCACAAAAAAAACCCCAACACATCACTTGAGATAGCAAATCACTCACTGAATTTAATTGAACACTGGTACATTTCCGTTGCAGTCATCAATGTATTTCTTTAGAAACACAAGGGAAAAAGAAACCTGTAGGAAAATCATATCTGTATTGACATTTCTCTTCAAATGAACTGAAGAGGAAGCAGTTGCCAGTTTTCTCATGCTTTTCATTATTCTACTGTTTTCTGTCCCTTATCTTACAACTTAAAGAACTCCTGAATACTAAAAAAAAAAAAAAAGGAGGAAAAAAGAGGAGATACAGTTTCCTTTGCATGTGAACTGAGTAATTTATGCCAGAGTTGTCATTAACTTATGATTAGGTAACTGAGAGGTTAAAAGACTAATACAAGTGACAGAAAAGAATGTTCACTGTCAAGTGGTACAGTTCAGAAAAGAAACAACTGAGTCAAACTCCCAGGCCATCTACTTTGGTGTAAAGGATATTTTGCTAGGATAAAATAGAGTCATTTTATAACACAGGGTTGGGCTGCAAACTGTTACCTGTTCTTAATCTCCATGTTATAGTAACATAAACCATTAATTATTGATTTTGAACCATTTGTCAGTATTGGTGAGATAAGCTTACCTGACTGTTTGGGGTTTGAAGCGCAGGTGGGCAGAATTTTGTCATGAGATTATTTGAATCATTCAAGAATGCAATCAATGCTTCCATTCAAATGCAAAAGGGGAAGAGAAGAAATCTTGTTTTCCTGACTCAAGGGAAAAATGCTTAAAGTGATAAGCAAAACCAAAATTTGAAATATTGGATTCATTATTAGTTTTAAATGGAAATATGTTACAATTCTAAGTAAGTTTTTCACCTCGTTAAAGAAAAGCTGAAAAAGCCAGGTCAGATAAAAGAAATACTATGCATTAGTCTGCGAACAAAAAAAGAACAAAACGTATAGCAAGAACCATTTTGACTTTTCCCAAACTGTTTTTAATCTTTCTTCCTTCCCTAAAATGAACAGGCCAGCAGAATAACAATTACATTCACTAAAGGCATTGTTGTCACAGGGTTAGTCACTTAGTTTTGAATCAAAATACCCTGATTGTTAGTTTGCTTTGTTCCAGTCACTGGTACCTTTCAGTGGGCTGTACAAAAAGAAGCTCCTGCTGGCTGGAACATGCCGGCTACATCCCCTCAGATATTTACATTTTCATTAAGAACATATTATATCAGCATTACTGTAGATACGTTTTCAACTGTAAGACTAGCAAAGTGGTTAGTGATAAATCAGTAGAGCAATAAAACACAAGGAAGATAAAATTGGAAGGCTCGCAAATAGTAGATTACAATCAGTAACAGCACAATCAAACATCACTGTGTTCCTGATTTCAAGCAGCCCTATTCTAGCTGTGCTCATTACTCACTATTCATCAGTGGTTCCCTACTTTCACTGAAGATTTTCAGGACTGACATTCTTACGCTGTTATTTATAATATCAATAAGAAGTATGAGGAAGAACTGTTTTCACTTATGCTGTGTGCTGAGCACTGTTAGACCAAAATCCATTTAGATGATGCATTTCTTCCTGGAAATTATCTTGTTAACATATCGTCGAAATTAGAAACACAAAAGAGTTTTCAGAATTCTACTGTTTTTCATTATTGAATCTGTTGTTTACTGATTGTTTACGTCATGATCATCAATCTCCAGCACTGATTCCAAGGTACACTTCACCACTCCTACACTTATGTGAACCATAATGGTAGAAACCACCTACAAGAGAGCTTTGGTTCAGACTCATGAAGAGCACCCAAGCTCAGGAAGAAAAGTCACAATTCAATCGAGGTGCCTAGTAGTTAAGTACAAAGCACAGGGAAACTTTAATGACTAAAATAAGATCGTTAAGTTAAAATCAAATTATTAAGTCAATGCTTTATAGGAAGAAGTTACAAGTATCTGATGAGTCATCTAATAAAAAAAAAATATGATGTGGTATCACCACAACAAGGCAGAGTCAAAACATCAGTCCACAGAACGGCGATGTGAATTTCCCATCAAATAAGAAGTTCAAGACACAATCCTCAGCAGGTAAAGGTATATACACTGTCTTTTGGGAAAGGGGTGATCCTTCTAGACTTCTCAGAACAAGGACAACTATCAACTCTGGATGCTACATAGTAACACTGAATGAGTTGAAGGCTCTGACTTCCAGGCTACAGAGAGATTCTTTTGCAATACGATTACACCAGGCACCATACTGGTTGGAAGACTGCATAGCACATTGCCAACCTTGGCTGGACTGTTCTACTACTTTTACACTATAGGCCAGTTATCACAGAATCACCAAGGCTGGGAAAGACCTCTAAGATCATCCAGTGCAAGTGCCCACCTATCACCGTGTCCCTCAGTACATCTAAATGTTTCTTAACACTTCCAGGGACAGGGACTTCACCAACTCCCTGGCCAGCCAGTTCCAGCACCTGACCACTCTCTCAGACAAGTATTTCCTTATGTCCAACTCGAATCTCCCCTGGTGCAACCTAAGACCCTTCACTCTATCCCTATCAATAGTTGCATGAGAGAAGAGGCCAATTTCCACCTCACCACAGTCTCCCTTCAGATATTTGTAGAAAGTGGTAAGGTCTCCCCTGAGCCTTCTCTTCTCTAAACCAGCACCTTCCATTTGTTC
The DNA here is from genome assembly GCF_039878825.1 of Excalfactoria chinensis. NCBI lineage: Eukaryota > Metazoa > Chordata > Aves > Galliformes > Phasianidae > Excalfactoria > Excalfactoria chinensis. The sequence goes on along the minus strand of NC_092827.1, from coordinate 93,184,775 downwards.
AGGCCAATGAAAGTTGAGCTGCATGGTCAGTTTTCTTAGCAACATCACCATCAATGCTGCTATGAAGTAGTGGGCTAGCCCCGCTGATACAGATTTTAATGCCATGCAGAGCATGGCATGCAGGCTCTTGTGCATGGCTAACAGTGGTGACTACATTGTATTGATAAAAAAAGTGGTTTTAGTTGAGAATTTGCTCTATCAAGTAGGGTTATTGTGCTCTTTGCATCTGTTTTAATTTCAATGGAAATAAACAGGAGGGGTTATTTTTGCAGCAACCTACATAGACACAGGCTGGGATGTAGATAGAAGGCCTTAGAGAATACATATTTTAAGCTTATCTTTCCAGATGAAGCTCCAATATCCTTTTCACCCTTCCTTCTTAAAGTTAGGCACTGGCTTAAATGCATTTCTGGATCAAGAATTGATGGAACAAATGACTCATTTAACTCAAGGGAGTCCATAGTAGATTCAGAATTGAAAACTACTTTCATAAGTTGTTGGACTGTGAATCAGTGCAAATTTATCTTTTCCCTGTGCGACAGGGAAGCACTTGATGCTTATCTGATTTAACACCAGACATGCTAAATACTGTATCTAAAACAGAACATTTAAATGGTGGATGAGGAAGAAAAAATAGAGAAAAGGGCTATGAGAAAGAAGAATTAGGGATGACATTTTATGTCTTTTAAAAGCCTGACCTTTTGAAAATATCACTGTGTACATTTTAAATATTAATAAAGGCACTAGCTGTTAGAAGGCACAGGGCTGTTGTTGCGAGGTGACCTTTTATTGAAGTAAAAGAAAATTGACAGTTTTATTAGCCATAGAATACTGCAAATAGAAGCTACAGGGGGAGAAAAAGCAAGTAAAAAAGCTGTCATTCTAATTAGCTACATTCTGTAAATTAATCTGAGGATGTGGTCATGTCTAAATATTGCTGTAGGTCCCCCTTTATCTCAGCCCAGACATTCCAAACAGCTTCAGAGTGAGACAGAACACCATTTCCCAGATCATTTATTAAAAGATACACTGTTACCAGTGAGAAGAACAAGAATACTGGGACAAAAAACAATGAGATTTTCTTGACTCAGTATCTGACACCTTTTGTGCGCTCCCACAGGCAACCTCCTTACACCAAAAATTCTCAGGAATGATCAACATCAAAAAAGACCTTTCTTGAAATGACTTAGATTTACTCAGACTAGAACTTTGGTGTTACACCACTAAGAAAGAAAGCACTCCTTCACATGCTCATCCCAAACCACTTGTTTTTCAATAGAACCAAAACAGAATAGTTGACTTGTATTCATATTTGCTGGTGATAATCATGAGGGTTCTGCTGTCTGTGATCCAAGGCCAGTTGATAAAGCACAGCTGTGTAACCTTGATTGAAACTTGAGAAAATTATTAAGTTGTGAAAATGAGATGTGAAAAACAAACGGAGACGGTCACCCAGGATAAGAAAGGTAAAATTGTAGGCAAGTGTGGGATTCTTGAGATAGAACACTTAGCAGCTCAAGGACTTGAGAGAAAAAAGCCATCAACATGAAAATGTATAAAGGCCTGCAGCAAAGAAACAAAACAGGACTTGTAAGTTAACAACACTTCACCAAGGATCTCTGTTCGAAAGAGAGGATGTTCTAACAGAGGCACTTCCCCATCCGATAACAACCTACCCATCTCCTTTTATCTATCAGCCTTACAACCTCCAGCGTTGCTTCCAGGCAGAGGTAACAAGTTTATGAAGGAGTTGATTCAGATTCTACAACCCCTGGTAGAAATGAAGAAGCAGAGAAGGAGAAAAAGAATCCTTCCTTATCCTTTAGATACCTTTTACTTACAGACAACGTGCTAAATAATATTTCTGTACTTCACTGCCATTTCCTTAACATGATAAGACATTTCATGCATTTCAGCTCCATTCAGTGTGTTTTTTTCATTATTTTATAGTGCAGACCATAGGAAAAGCTGTGTTTACAGATTAGATCTGGTACTGGAGTTATTAAAGGGCAAAATCTGCCCTCCCTTGAAAGAGGGACAGATGTCACTGTCTGCATAAATGTGGCATTTCAGCAATGGATTTAGAGTTGATGTGCCCCCACATAAAGCCAGCTCTTGAACACTGTTCCACCACTAAGGCTATAAGAAGAGATGAGTTGTGTGGATGAATAGGGAGCTATTCTTGAGGCTCCGGCAGAAAAAGAGAATCTACGTCCTGTGGAAGAAGGGAAGGGCAACTCAGAAAGAGTACAGAGAAGTTGTTAAATGTGTAGAGAGAAAATCAGAAAGGCAAAAGCCCAGCTTGAACTCAATCTGGCCACTGGAGCCAAAAGGAACAAGAAGCTCTTTTACAAATACATCAACAGAAAGAGAAGGACTACGGAGAATCTCCATTCTTTACTGAATGAAGCTGGGAATGTGACCACTGAAGATAAGGAAAAGGCAGAGTTTCAGAATGCCTTCTTTATGTCTGTCTTTAAAGGCCAGACCAGTTATCCTCAGGGTACTCCCACTCTCTGACCTGGTAGTCTCGGCTGGGCAGCAGACTGAACTCCCCATAATTCAGGAGGACACAGAAGCCTACTGCTCCAGCTGGACTGCCACAAGTCCATGGGGCCGGATGAGATGCACCTGAGAGTGCTGAGGGAACTGGTGGAGGTGATAGCTGAGCTGCTTCCCATCATTTATCAGTGCTCCTTGTTGACTGGTGAGGTCCCATCTACAAGAAAGATTGTAAGGAGGACCTAGGGAACTACAGGCCTGTTAGTCTGACCTTGGTGCCAGGGAAGGTTATGGAGCAGTATGGAGCAGACTGTCATGAGGAAGATCACGCAGCATTTGTGGGACAACTGGGAGATCAGGCCTAGCCAAAAATAAATAAATAAATAAAATTGATGATTTTCTGAAGTATAATTAATTTTCTATTCTCAGGTTTGGGTTTGTTTTTTTTTAGATTTTATTTCATTCCTTGGCAGGATAGAACATCAGGCTATATTTGTTCAGAGAAGCAGGCAGGAAGGAAAAGCTAAGCCTCAAATAAATATTTCTTCTGTAAGCCACAGTTTAATCAGTTAATTCATGTAGGGATGTGAACGTGAGATTAAGTACAAGCTAAAAATATGACCAGGAAACCACATGTATATCAAGTGGGAGGGAAAAGACAGAGAAACAGTTGTAAGCGGATTTATAAATGTTACCTGAAAAATAATCCAGGTCAGCTCTGTGTATTCATCTATTTTGAAATGTCCAAAGTATTTTAGACATAAGAAAAACATAGAAACAGTGAAAGTGCACACATTTATCCTCTTAGTATTTAGTTAGAATTAAAAGGTACCTATTTTCATCCTTCCTCTTTTGTCTCTGTACTGACAGAGTTTAGGGTGGCTTGAGGGTACTATTACTTTACAATAAAGTGCAACAGCCACAAAAGGCAGGTACATCACTGATGAAGCTGAGGACACAACTAGCACATGTGAAGGATAAAAGACTTGGCAACCACCACTGAAACACCGCACACAAAAGGTCATACCCCTTTTTGGTGTATGCTTAAACAGGAATTAACGATTACCTACTGATGTCAATGGAAGTAGTTCTCTGACCTCAGTAGATTTTAGGCTAGACATATGCTCCACATGTACCAATTAACTATCCAGAATCTAAAGGTTATAAGCATTTCCCTTTCTTTTTTTTCCTTTCTTTCTTGGAGAAGGGGATGGAGGAAGGGGGGAAGAATCTATCATAGTACTTAGATATCTCACATAAAACAAAAACTTTTTATTATTAAAAGAGAGTAATTGCCAGTTAGTAGTTAATATGTCATTCCGCGGTGGAATAACTAAACTGCTGCTGAACGAGATCTTTGTCCTTCCTCAATGTAGAATAGTAAATGTTCAAAAGCTACCAGATTCACAAAGCTGCACCATGAATGACAGAGTTATTTAGGGATGTAAGGAAAAAAAAGCAGACTAAAAAGCAAACTGCTAGAGAACAATTTATGGTAACAGGAATGAAACCTTCACAAAAAGAAGTTGCTATAGCAAGTTTCCTTGACTAGCTTCTGTAACCTCAAAAAGACAGATGTAAACCTTAGAGGTCCTGGAGACGCTCAGTAGGCTGGGGAACATTCTTTCACAAAAGGGATTAAGTTTATTTCATACAAAACAACAAGGCACAATCATTCCAGTAAGATTCTCTTGGTCTGTCAGTAACTAATACTGATTACTTCAAGCTGCATACAGAGAATCATCTCTTCTGAGCATCTTCCATACCAATCTATATAGTTATATTTAAGTAACAGCAATACATAAACTGATGGTCTTTAATGCTGCCCCTTCCCTTATTATCAGGAAAATTACTGATTTTTAAGGCTTTCTGGCCAGGGAGACGCAGAAAACAATTAGAGGACAGAAGTTTAATGGGGAAATAAATTCCTCTTTACTATCAAGAAATATTTCACTTCTCTCCCATCTGTGTAGCTGTTCTGAAGCTGAAAAGCGGGTTTCTGCTGAAATACAGCCTGAGGAAGTACAGCCTTCTCATTACCTATGGAAAGTGAAGTTACACTCCAGGGAAATGGCTAGAGATTACAGCTTTTTGACCAAACTGAAGACATGAATCATTTAACTGATATGAAGCATTCAACAGATACCCTACTGGAATAAGAAAGCATTATATCCAGCCCATGATATGCTATCTTTTAATGGACTCTTGCCCAGAAAAACACTTCCAGTGAATCTGCTCACACATGAGCTACAACCCTGCACTAGTCCTACACACCACTAAACCTCCAAGATTATCACAAGCAAGAAAACATCACCTCCAGTATGCTCAGCAACCAGCCAGGATGATAATCCAACCAAAATATCAATTTCAGTAAGTTTGAATATACAACATTTATCAATTATAGGATATCTGATGTGTGTCAAGAGAAAAATATACGCATCCTAATGGTACAACAACAGAAAGAGCACAATTACCTAATAAAACAAGCACGTCCTTTTGGCAATTAGTAACACCTGTGTCAGTAACTCAGCATGACAAGGGTGAAGAAGGAAAACAACTCTCTGGGTAAAGAAAATTCCTAATTTCTTAAAATTGGAAATAATCATCTTTTTACCTTGAACTGCAAAGTATTCTGGAACAGATTGTCCAAGGAGGTTGTGGATGCCACCATCCCTGGAGGCATTCAAGGCCAGGCTGGACGTGGCTCTGGGCAGCCTGGTCTGATGGCTGGTGACCCTGCACATAGCAGGGAGGTTGAAACTGATGATTACTGTGGTCCTTTTCAACCCAGGCCATTCTATGATTTTAGTCACCTGATAAAATATAAGAGGAAAAAGAAAATTAATCCAGCTAATCAGAAAGAGGCAAGCCTGGAAACAAAAGAGAAGGATAAGTATTTTTTATTAGCTTCTGAGGATTTGCATAGATAGTTAATATTTATAGAGCTTGTTGCATTTGGAGTGAATCTGAAGGTGTTTAAGGCATAATTTGAAGATGCCAGAAATATACAAGCCAACATTTTGTAGTCAGCACTGACATTTTAATCAAGAGTCAGTTCTGAATTAGCACATTTCCTAGGGATGTTTCCTACCTCAACCAGAACATGGCGCACACAGCACGTTCTTGTACCAGAGATGAATGGCAAAAGACTTCCTAAGCATATGGTAGGCTGGTTTGGCTCCATGACAAATGAACTGTATGTTATCTGCTAAATGCAAGAATGGAGAAGAAACAGAGAGAAGATGCTCTAGCTGCTGGCTCAAGAATTTAATGGGCAGATGTTACCAGTCAAAGGTGGTAGGTTTTTTTTTGTTGTTGCTGTTTTTGTTGCTTTTTAGTAGTTATGCAGTTCTGCACATTATGAATATGAGATTTAAGCTCCCCAGTGCTTTTAGTCATAATGAAAGTCCTCAGCATTAACAGCTTATCCCCTCCTACTATAGGAGTCTCCATTGTGGTTAACCAGTTCCACAATGCCCAGCAGAACTACCAAATAACTCATTTCCTGGCTAGATGAGATTCCTTTCATTTTCTACAGTCATTTTATGGAGCAATGCTACTTTAAAAGGTAACTGCTTAAATCATGACTCGCTTTGATTTAGTGCAATAAAGATAGTTCGGTAACATGGACTGCAAATTTTCCATATCATTGAGGCAATGAGAACCTGCAGCCATTTCTCTTCATTTTTCCTTAAGATAACAATGGCATACTTCAGCTAGGACTGTAATTTAAGGTTCTTTTTATACACCCTAGCAAACAGGCTGAACTGTCCTCTTAAAGTAGTAGTTTCTCACCCTGACAATACTGGGAACTAATTCTCATATTTTTAAGTTACACAAGTATCTGAAACTTTACCTCTGAGAAGAAAATACTACTTTCCTATCTTTGAGGATATTACCTTAGAAATTACAAAGATTGAAGTCACCGTGATCTTACAGGAACAACAATGATGGTAAAACAAGCTCTGGAAATACTATTCAGCATCATCTAAATCTACACAATGTGTGCACAGCCATGGGCTTAACTGCAGATCAAAAGCTGTTAAACATATGAATTTCACCTAAGGAGTGATTTCAGTCTCTTTATAAATAGACACTGCATTTACACATTTTTACACCCAATCTATTAAGGTATCTTGACAGCTGTAGATTCAAGTATTACAATCCTGGGCTTGTCTACTTGGCGAGGAACATAGCTCAACTGGACAGAGCTCAAAGGGGAGTCAGGAAAATAATCAGAGACCTAAAAAACACAAGCTACAGAACTGGATTTGATGAACATGAAGAAAAACAATAAAGCAGGAGAAGATAGCAATACCCTTCAAATAAAGAACTGCCAAATGAATGAGACCAGAATGGTGGATCAGAGAAGGAGGAAACTTGAATTACAGCAGAAAAGATATAACAAAGTTTTGGAAAGACTTCAAGACTGCCAGTGTTAAGGACAGGGAAGCACCATGAGCTCCTTGGATGTCGCTTCCCTTTCTGAAGGTCAAGACGCACATCCCCCCTACTAACTTACTCAGAAACTCTTTTGTACTTCCACTACTCAAACACCATAGGAATATATTAATGTGACAGATGAAAACAAAGATAAAAAATGTAAGCCTTCCATGTCCAGTATGTATCCTGAAAAATCATTTTTGAAAGTAAGCAACTATTTCAAATAAAGTTAGAATAAGCAGCATCCCATAGTTGGAAACCTTTTGAAGATAGCTGGAGGTTCCCGTCACTTTCCTTTATTAAAGAAAAGATTAAATAAGGTGTGAAACACAAACAAACCTAGTAACTCTCTCTCTCAGGTCTATCTCAAGTATGTTGACAGTATTTCCCACACACGCATTCTTCTGAGAGGCTGAGTTGTTGCTTGCAGTTCATGTTTTCTATACACTTGCTTTTGTGTTTTGTGTGGGTACTCTTCTACAAAAGCACTTGAGTCTTGCACACATGGACCTGTGCAATCATGTTCCATCTTCAAGTGCCAGCTGAGAAAACAGAAGCATTACGCAAGGGGGCAGAGAAGCAGGTAGGATACAACAGAACACAGAAATGGCCTTCATCTTTTGAAAGGTGTTACTCTTGGTTTATCAGTGCACAGCTTGCACAAAAGACTCTCCCTTAATCAGGCTGTCAGATTACCATCCCACCCACACACAGTACCTCCAAAAAAGAAGCAATGTCAGTGGGTATTTACGCTGGTTACGAACTTAATTACAGGCTATTTGCAAGCAGCTGGCACTCAAGGAAGAGGCCTCTTGTAACCTACTATCAACCCATTATTTCGTGTGGCATCTTCTAATTTTGCTGAGTGGTGCAAACTCAAGGAGAAATTTGAACAAATTTAATCAGTTTGCTGAAAAAAAAAAGAGTAAAATAATCACACCAGTGAATACAGAGCAGAAAAAAGCAGACTCTGACAGTGTCATGGCTTTACATTTCAAGTCTATTTTTTTGTCTGCAGCTACTTGATTTCCCACTTACCCCTCCAGCAAAGGGCACCGCAAGAAACTGATTAAAATAACTCCATAAACTTGTGGTTTGTATCTGGTATGAATATATATAACAGAATCAAACAAGTTGTTATTTTAGCTACTGGATACGGAGGCTGGAGGGCAGCATTCAGAAATTTTATCGTATCACAAAAGCATAATGTATCAAGCCAGCTAACTTCTGTATATGATGGCCACCTAATGAATTCAGACCTAGAAGCCTCACATATAAACCTCAAATCAGCTGCCATAAAAATGAAGTTGTATTTCACTTACACATAAATCAAACATACTTGTGGATTTCTGTTGAATTCTTTGTTCATACTCCTGCGCTATGACTGTTCCCACATACTTTTTCTTCCCTCACGAGGTGGAAAAAAATAGCTTAGCTAAGCCTAACAACACAGTTTTATCTTGCAAAAGGACTGTCTGTCCCTCTACTGGGTAACTTCCATTTTATAAAAACTCTGAGGACAGGTTTGCAACTACATAGCATCAACAGCAGGCTGATATGCTGACTAAAAGTCAGGCACAGTGGATATAGATGTTTGGACCCGAGTTCAATAGGGGACTTAACAGTCTGTTAATGTAAGGCCAGATGGCATCTTCTAGACAGCTATAAATGAGAAGGAGCAGAACAAACTAAAAGCTGTGTTAATGCAGAGCTGATTTAAAGTAAGCAATATTGACCAAAAGGTTGGGGAAAACTCATTCAGGTTTGGCTTTTCTGGGCACCGAGGCCATAAAACAGCCTGCAAGGGACACTGAATGACAGAGCACATCTGTCACTATGCATTAAGTGAATATTTACTCCCCTCCCAGAACCCTACATCTGTTTTTACAGAAGAAAAATAATCTCTGCTTTTTGGCTTTTATGGGCAGGAGGTATTACACATATGTCTAACTACATCAGTCCATAAGGCTCCAGTTTTAGTTTTAACACCACAAGCAGGCAATATAATAATTATTAATGCTTCTGCCAAACCAGATTCCTGGAGCTTTTATTTACGTGAGCACTGTAGTTCCAAAAACTCTCTGTGCCTGCTCTCTGACAGAGTGCTGTATTTGGAAATCACGAGTGGGAGTTTAAAATAGGTTCAGCACACAGCTCACACTGTTCCCATCCCTGACATCCATATGGGGTTTGGACAATCTGGAGCTTTCTTCGAAAGGACCCACTCTGTGAATATTGCAAAGTTAAGTTCTATATTTGCTGCTATTAGGCTCAGCAAGTTTCAGCACTTTAAGATGTCACTAACTCAATAAACAATGAGGTTTATAAAAGCATCTGATGGCTAAATAGACACGTGCACGATCAAATGTTTGCCACACAAGCAATCAAACAAATTGATGAACATCTAAAAAGTGATTATAGAACTATAACTGTTCTATTATTAACCGGCAATCTGCATATCCTTTCCCAATTAATGCTAGAAAGGAGATGTGAGTTAGTGGAAACCTAATTGCTGGCATAACACTTTGTTGATTAGAAGTGCAGTAACAGTCATTGCTTCTACTTCATTTATGCAAGGCCCATAATAATAAGCCAAAGGATGTCAGTCAGTCACTGCTTTCCTGCCAGAAGTTTCTGCCATAGCAATAGCTTCTAGTGTAAATGCACTCCTCTACCCGTGTCACTCAGCTCGGTAATTGCCTTGCCACTCACATAAAGGAAACAATTTCCGGCTCTGATGGGATTTTGTCTGCAATGTGAAACTGCTACTGCAATTGCAGCAGCTAGGTGTTAGATAGGTTACGTTGGCAGATCATAACAAGAAACTAATCTCTAAAAAGCAGGTGGAAAGAGAGACTCACAGGCTGGTAGGCGCTAGGAAAATGGTGCTGAGTGATTAACATAACATGCTAGGTGAGGTGGAACTGAGACAGAAAGAATAAAGTAGAACCAAGTGAAGAAAGTTCCTTGGCCATTTTCCTTTCATCAGGAACATCTCTCATTTCAGTATATCTGACAGAAACTCCTATGAAACCATATATGCCACAGGCTGCTGACCAGCAGCGCCACTAACTCAGGGACAGCAAACAAAAGCAAATATTGTCTGCTTCCCTTCTGCAGCAACTGAAACCAGATTTTATTGATCACCCTCCCTTACTTTCCAGGTGGGTTCATACTGAGGTTTTTATGGGCAGGCTAAGAAAGTCATAGGTTTTAAATTGTCCTGAAAGAGATAAATTAATCAGAAATACGGTTTCTCAGTAGCAAGCTGAGTACAGAGCAAATGGAAATGCTCACTTTCCATTGGTTACAGAAAAGTACATATAGAATGTGATCCCATTTTAATAACCTTTTCGACAGAGGATCATAGCAGAAAGATGGGAATGAGACAAAAAAGGAAAACAGAAACCAACCTACCACCCTGTAGCATCGATCAGAGAGAATCCCCAGTCTTACAGTTCAAAGTCTCACCTTACAGACATAATGCAATTTGAACCAGCCAGGTTGATCATGAACAAACAGAAAAACTACATTTCCACATTCGCAAAGCTGGTGGTGCATGAGAGCAAAGCATTATGTTCAATTCATACAAATTGTATAATATTTGTCTACTAGAAAAATAAAGCCCTAAATTATTGGAGTCCCAGAACTTTAAGATGCCAGAGACAGTGGCACTCAAGTACTCTATCAGTTACCAGGCAGACCGACCCACAGGAACACACATTCCAGCAGTGAGCCTGCTGCAACATTAGATAGGAAAATTAAAAACAACACAACTTCTTCTGTTGCTTCCAATGATGCTCTGGCTTCATATTATATCTACTGCTTTAATATTCAATGCTGGTCTCACATGATTTAGTAACAGGACTGGAATTAGTTCTCTTCAACAAGCTTCCTATTTTTGAGCCCATGTGAAGGCTTTAAATACATTAAGCTTCTCATCTGATCATGACATCATCTATATCAACCACGGCTCATACCTTTACCATGTATATCAAATTCCTGGGCAAAAAAAAGCCTACAAATTTTAATCTTTTGCTCAAGCAGATTGACTTCAATTGCATTGTGTTTAACCGCAGTAAGATACTCTAAAAACCACCATAGCAGTTCAGAGGTAAAAATTCCTGATTGCTTAAAAGCTACATGAAATCTGAGCTTTTGAGTAATTACTGCCCTTTTTCTTATAGCGCAAATTGAATGCACTCAAAGCACAAACTCAGGGAAATCCCTTGAGGTCAACTGAGGGCCCCTGGTTTCCTCTCCTATCCAAAAGAAAGCATGGTAGCCATTCAGAAAAACCATAAGAACTCAGGATGTACACCTAGAGAAGCATCCAATGACTCCAAAGGCTTCAGGCTTTCAGCTCTTGCTAATTTCAGAACAGCAAAAAGAAATAACATTTAGGCATTTTTCTCCACAAACAACACAGACTTAAATTGAAAGAAGAAAAAAGAATATGAAAGAATAACACTATTATGTTCTTGATCTTTAAATATACATATATATATGAAAATAATCACTCCTTGGCAGATATCCGGCTTTGGAATGATCACTTCTCGTTCTTCGCATATGGTGAAAGGTTAATGCTGACTACACATTAAATAAAAAGAGAGATGCAAAAACAGCCCACGCTTCACTTTATTGTGAGATCGCTGGCAGCACCCCATAGTTGATTTGCGTTGTATTTTTGGTATGGTTTATTTATTTAGCGCAGCACTTTTGAAAAGTGAAAAACAAGCAGAAATCAAATAAGCTTGAAACACAACCTGGGCAGAAACATTTTTAAAACATAAAGAACTACTGAAGCAGAGCTTAATGTGCAATCACAAGTTTAGGACAGTTTTCTCCGCATAGTTCCTTACTCCATGTTTTCAATAACTCTCTTACACTCTACTCTCACCCTCCCTAGATCTTCCTAGCTTTGTATTCTTTTCCTCATATTTATTTTTCCTTCCAATAAAAACCCACTTGCCCGTTTCCTTGTTTAAAGGAAAAAAGGAAAAATAAAATAGAGTCATTATACAAATAAGTAAGAAGCTACTGCATATTTTAAAGAGGAAATGGCATTTCTAACAGATTGCAAAACAGAGCGAAGTTTTGTAACACAATGGAAAGTACAGCAATAGCAGTAGAACAGCATGGTCCCAGGCTGAAGCAAGCACAAATCCACTCAAATAAAAGGGCCGTGGACACAGAAATACAAGACAGAAGCTGCTTACCTTTAGAAGGCCTCCAGTAGGTGGAGACCTCCAACAAGAGGTCACCTCCACTGCCAACCTTCAAATGAGGTCTGGAAAAGGGGTAGATCCTGACTCCAGTCCTTCTAGTCACTCAGAAGCACTGCAAGCACCTGAGCTCCCCCCTGGGTTGGTCCTGCCTTCCCAACAGGTGCTCAATCACTGGTTCAGGCCATGACTTCTGGTACAAGTACATAGATCCTTTCTAGTAAAAGCAGAAGCAATTTCCAAGCATGTCTTCTAAGTTTCAGGAATTTCTCCAGTAATTTCCCCCCAAAAAAGCTTATAGAGAATCACAAAGCAACAGCCATGCCCAATAAGCAACCTCAGCACGAGGTTCTGTAAAACCTACCTTATCCTAGAATCATTAAGGCTGGAAAAGAGCAGTAAGATCATCAAGTCCAACCATCCACCTACCACCAATACTGCCCACTAAACCACATCCCTAATTACTACACCTATATGTTGAACTGGAAATGGAAAAGTTGTGTGGAGATGGGAACTTACCTGCATCACTTTTGATTTCACTCCATACACTCTTTGCTGTGTGCTTACCTTTGAAATGCACAAAACAGAGCAAGCTCTACTCAAGCGAATAACACATTTGGAATAAACTGACAACACCTGTGTTCCAATCCTTCATGCTTCTACCAGAGAACACAAACTACAGGGTCAGCCAAAGACAAAAACGAGGGCAATAAAAAAAACACAAAACCCAACAAACACTACCACCGATTGCTTTTTGGAACATAAAAAAAGGCGTGAACAAATAAAACCGGTACAGATGACCCCAGGAACTTTACCCCACATCTCCCTAAGTGTTCCAGCTTTGCCCCTTCAGAATCCAGCTAATGTCTCCTCCTTGCTCATTCCTGTTTCTGAGGTCCCTATTTGTTAACCACCTGTGTCTCCAGAGCAGCTTGGCTAATTTGGCTGAGACAGCTATTAGTCGCCAGGCAACACCCAGCACTAGCTTTTACACTGCTCTCTATTTACTCATTTATCCTTTTCTTTAGGAAGATCAGAAAGTCAGCATGCTACAGACATGAACAGAAGGAAGCACCTCAAATAAGAGCACATTTCTCACACTTAATTCATATCACATTTATGAATATTCATAAGAGAAACATAGCCAAGATGGAGAACAGTATTTTGGGGATAAGTAACAAATGCAGCTGCTGATTAGCTTTGTGAAGGCACACCCGAAAATTGTCACAGCTTTAACTGATTGCAAGAAAGAGTCTTCCTTGCATGTCAAAAGCCTTTCTTAAAGCAATAAATGCCCTGGGATATTTCTACTTGGCAGAATGAACCCTAAAACAACTAATGTTTCAAAATGCCTTCCATGGTCACTGTAAAAGAGTCATGAAGACAAAATACGTAACGCAAGTAGTCTTCAGGGATTAAAAAAAAATACACAAACATTTCTAAATACAGTTCAGCTGACCTAACAAGAACGAGAAAGGCTCAGTACTCCAACAGCTTTTCCCATAAAGCAGAGCTGTCAGACTTCATGTTAAAGATATCTCATTAATGCTTATGTAAACGTGTAGCAGCCATGTCAAGTCTGCAGGAGAGCAAGAGACCCTAAGCGAGTACAGAAACAGAGAGGTCTTTGGAGCTTTGTTTGCATTTAGTAGAATTAAGGAACCCTATGAATATTAATGTTAATGGAATCCCCAGAATGACAGTGTGCTCAAAAAGCCAGCCCTACGGTGGCAGAATTCTGCTGAGCTGGCCTCTTGACTTTGATAACTGAAAGAAAAAACCTAAGTGATGCCTCAGACGAGAGGTTCTTGTTAGTCAGTGTAGGCTTCTTAAATCTATGGAGTTTTGTTGCTTTGTTTCTTTTTTTCCCCTGTTTGTCACTGCTTCTAAGGCTGTCATCAAGAGCTTAATTCTTTGTTTCTGTACATCCGCTTTGTATTCTTGCATTTACTTTCATACATGAATTCGTATGTGCTGTATAGCAACCTGTGTTGTTTCTCCAGAAGACAACAATATCCAGAAAAATAAGATTCCATAAAGAACCTGCAGAATATCCCATCACAACTAGGTGCTCTGAAGATTCGTATTATCAAGATACAAAACACAGGGGAAAAAAAAGCATCTTCTGATATACAGCTCGATTACATACAAGTAGGGGAAGAGATGGTTGACACCGTATAAAGGAATTCAAACATTATCTGATCTTAACAAAAACAGAACCTAGGTTTAGCCACTTGTAAGCCTAATAAGAAAATATTACTTTCACCCAGCAACCTGAACAGGATTTCAAAGCATATTTGCATACTCCCTAATCTCTGACTCTTAAGACTATATTGGCAGCGCTGTATGTGTTGATTTAAAGAGGTGCGTGACTATTAGCAGCTGCGCCTGATTATGTGCCAATTAATACTGGAGCTCCCACAGGGTTAATATGGATGTTTTCCTTCTTCTACTGTTCATTTTTATCTGACTTTGAAAAAAATCAAAGAATTACCCTACGCGTGTTCTCACAGTGTTAATACAGTCATTTATTATGGTTATTAAGCTGCTATAAATCCCAGAGAACTTTGACAGATCTTACCATTCTAGACAGGGGATTTTTAAGAAACATTTAGGAAACCATTTGTAGGAGCTGAATGTCCCATCTCCAAACTACACACCCTTAGAAGCACCAGGCTTACCAATTTTGTCTCAATCACCATAGTGCTACCCAGAATACCTACCTGTCTCTCTGGTTTCTGGTATCAATGCCTGTCCTGGTGAACACTGATAATCACAGAGGAATATAAGTAAACAAATTGAGAACCAAATCTAGAGACCAGAGGGAGGCTTTTAAATGTGGATCGACTTGGGAGGCCTGGAACCATCCGTATGCCCCACAAGGTGACTGCGGTTAGGTACCCAGCAATGAACGTGGTTGTGTATGCTGGTGGTCCCACATGGGATTCTGACAGGGAAATTTGCAACTGTTACTCCTAAATACACTTCTCAGATACCAAGCAATTCATTGGTTCTTTATTACTTTATGTCACAGCTTCACTGGTTCCTTAAGTTGAGCTTTGTCATAGAAGCTGCATCCCGTGGAGGGATTGGACATCCATGCTATGTCATATTAGTGCTCCTGTCTATGCATAGACAAAACAAAACCCTTTGGCCATGATTTACAAAGGCTACTAAAAAGGCTTATCATCATGAGTTGCCTTCAATCAGTCTCCTGTTCTTGAAAACTCTCCTTCTTGGCCTTAATATATTTTCTGTAAATAGTGTATAAATGCTCTGGGAATTAATGTTCTCCTTCTCATAGTGACTGCATGACACAAAAAGAAACACCACCTAAAATAACCATCAATTTAAAAGTGTAAACAATTTATTCTCAGCCAGCTGGCTTGTGATATGAATGTTTACATCTGAAAGCATAGCTTTCTCCATTTCCTTACTAAGTTTGGGTGATTTTAATGGTCTATCTTTGCAATGCTCTTTCACCTGGGAGCAATATGTGGCTAAGCCTAGTAAGACAGGAACGAAGAAAGGGCTTCTTCTTTCACACAGTGGAATTTGTGTATGTGGACAACAAAAAATCACCTGAGTCAAATGTTTGATCCTGTTGCTGTCATCAGAAAGTTGATTTGGGCAGAGCAGCATTTTCTCTTTGGGTCAAGTAAATCCATCCCACTCTCACTGTCTTCTGATACCTGCAAAAAGACAGCATACAGGATATATACATCAGGATGTAACACACACGTCTGCAGGAGGGTCTCCAGATAAGTCTATTTTGAAACATTTCCAGCATTGTTTGAATATTTTTGTTTGCTATAGTGTTTGAAATGCTACATACATCGTAAAACTTCCATAGGAGTAATATACAGAATAGGTTATTCAAAGAGAGAATGGGAAAAATAAATTTCAGATATAACCTTTTCTGATTGTTTTTTCCCTGTTTTCATCAAATTGCAGGAGGAAAATGAAAATATCTTATGTCAAACATGTTTAGACATTTGGTAAGAAAACAGTAAGGTTTTGGTATTTGGTGTTTTCTATTAGTAAGGAGCTCCCCTGCAACTCTTGAGCTTACATTATTATCTCCAGAAGATCAGCCATATTGTGTGCCAACACACATGCAGAATGTGCTTTCTGTTAATCCCTTGGTTATTAAGCCATGCTCCAGCTACAAAGCTATGGTTCAGGATCCAAGCAGAAAAAACACAAGGGCTGGAACTTAATACAGACATAAGATACTTGTTTCCATTTCTGACACACCACCAGCCAGCTGTTTCCAGATGTGATATTAGTCAATAAAGTGTAGAAAATGCTCTGACTACACAATTAAAAAATGATAACCTCTTACTATACAAATGAATATATTAGTGTTGTTAATAATCACTTGCTATTAATGCAAAGCTGTGCTGTCATCTGCAACAGAACAATAGCTGATGGGAGCTGTTATATTACCAGGATGCCTGAAGCCTTATGCTGACAGTAGGTAAAGCAAGCACCAGATTTAATGCATTTAACTGAGTTAAAAATATATATGTATATATCATACCTTTAATTTAATATATGCATGTTCTTCACTGTGAACAGTCTGGGCTTCAGGGCACCAGACAGTTTATTCAGGATTATTCTTATGGATGATAGCACTTTATGGTCTCCTAAATAGGCTTACTCATTATATTGCTTTCTGCTAACAGGATTTCTGGAAGATGCCACATCAAGTGTTCAGCGAGGGTGTCCCTGAACCATGAAAACTGTAAACTGATGTGAGAGTGATTTCAGGATCACAAAGCAAATATGAAAAGAATACACTGTGTTCTGATACAGTCCCTTGATGAAAGAAAACATTTTTTCAGGCATGAATGAATGACTGGGAGCTGAAGGGGAAAAAAAAAAAAGACCCACTCAGAATTATTAACCTGATTTTCAGCTTGATTTCCAACACAAAGTGAAAATAAACAGTCATCATCTCATAAATCCATGAACTCAGCTATCTAAGTAAGGCAACATACATTTATACTAGCTGAAAATTAAGCCAGTTGTATTTATCTAAACCCGTAGCCTACCAGAAATCTGTTCCACATTACTGAACAAGAACACCCTGATGTGCTATGGGCATCCAAGCGTTCCAGTTAGATCATTCCCAGCAATTAGCAAACAGAGCTTTGGTCAGAACAGACCAAATACTAATTTAGAAACTTAAGATTCCAATGGCCTCCCCTCCCACCCCCATCCTCTTCAAACAGAATTTCATTTTCATTTCTAACACATAGAATTACTTTGTTACAGGTTAAAGTCCTGATGATATACATATGTATTTTTAAATTTGTCATGTTTTAGAGTGGATTTATCCTCAAATATAATCATCTTACATGCTAGACGTAGAACAAGTTTCAGATGTTGTATTTATTTACGCTTCATGAAGGATATGTGACTAGAGGAGAAACCATTGTCCTTATTATGGTGTCCATCCTGCCATACTGGTGTGAGAGGGGTTGTTCAGTCAGTGCTTGGAGCTGCCTAATCTGCTGATGAAATATCCCACTAATGAAAATGATATACCCAAAGGCATGGTTAAGCCCTGCACTCAGGAAATCCAGGAAGATTTCATAGAGCATCTTAGTGCTACAAACACCCAGGGAAAGCAGAAGAGAGGGAGCAGTGGTGATTGCTCACAAGTTTGTCACTCCAAATATCTCAGTAAAAGAAGCTGCTGTTACGTGGGATTTCTTAGGTAGTACCAGGAAAGTCCACAGCACACCAAAATGGCAGAATCTGCTGCGTTGATGGGTCAAAGCATGACCAAAATGGTCAGCAAAGGCTGTGGAGAGGATGGGGCAACCCAAGGTAGAATAGAAGTCATCTCATGCCAGGCCAGCAGCTCTGTGGTGAGGTCTCCTCACCCCTTCCAACATGGTGGCTCCCCTTCCCTCCCTCAGCTGTCCCTGCTCCAACACCTGTCAGCTCCATCCCCTCAGCAAGCAGGAGCAATCCAACTCAGGCAGCACAGGTGATGGCCACTGTGAGGGCCTTTCCCTGCAGAGATGCAGCTGGGTGGCTCAGTGCTAAGCAGGCTGCAATTCCACAGCCCCTTCATCCTAATCTCCTCTGAACTGCTCTTCATTGTTATCCTGGTCCTGAATCGGGGATCTGCAATGCTTGGCCACTGCAAGTGCCAAGTCCTAGGTTATTTTCATTTTTATTTAAATTCCACCTCAATATTTCATTTCTATTCTTCCTGATGTCTTGGTGCCTATTACTCTTTTATTAGCTTTCCCACTCTGCTTTTGAGCCATCCCCAGCAGCGTGCTAAGCACTCCAAAATGAATTTACCTTCTCCCACTGTAGTATTGCTGTTACCGGCAACAGCCTCATCATTTACTCTGCACTAAAACACAGGAAAGGTTCAGCCCTTGGGTAAGCTTTCTGGCTCCTCACTCTAATAACTAGTGCCACTAACGCAATAAAATTTTATATCATTTTTATTGGATCCCTCCTAGAGACTTATCGGAGGAGCACTGCCTTGCAGAGCAGATGTGTGAAGCTGCAGACTGAATCGCATCTGTTGCCTTTTGCCACAAATTGTTCCATGTTGTCCCCTGCTGATAACGAAATTTAACATACCGTCACTGCGCATCACATTTGTAATAAAATCACTGTTGAACATAAGCACATTATGCCATTATGTCCTGCTACCTTTTTTTTTTTTATTGTTATTTAAAATAATAAACTGACCTTATTTCCTCTACAGCTCCCTCCTTATTCTCCAGAATAGATTCTCCTTCTGGCCCTGTCATTCCTTGGAGCTGGGCCAGCTCCAAAAGCTTGATACTGCCCCTCACAGCGGTCCTGAGATTGAAAGAAAACCAGTACATGTGAGGTGGGGAAATGTCAGTAAGAATCTGCCACTTCCTACTAAATCAAGAGATATTTGGCACTGCATTTCTTGATTGTTAGTTTTTTTTAAAGCAGTAAGCGTTGCTTACTGGCAAAGATAAATAAGCTGTAGTCCAGATCCAGATAACGAATGAAAAGAGAAAAGCTGTGTTTCCCTGTTGCAGAAAGTCACCAGCAGCCTTTAATACACAAGCTGTGGCAATGCCTTACTTTTGCTGAAGCCTTGTATGCTCTGCATATGGCCTGGGTCACTGCAGCCACTCTAGTCTTTAGGCTGCTGGATAAACCAGCTGCTACTTGCTGATTAACACAGAAAACAAAGGAGTCCAAGACCACACTGACAAGCAAAGACACACTTATTTTGCTCATTTTTCCAAGCTGAGGGAAACTGAATGCCTGCAACATGTGGAGGTGTTTTGGTGCTGTGCTGGCATTGGCTTCCTCCAACTGCATCCAGCTTCAAGATGGCTTGGGGCTGTGGCTGTACATTGCTCTAAACAAAACCATCACCTTCTGCCATCCTCATGGTGAGGCACTGATGAACCACTGAAACATACGGGTATGGTGCCAAGCTGGGAACACAGCCGACACACACAGCATCGAGAGGAAGCCAATGGGATTATGAGTGAAAATCACATCTGCAATAAAAGTGACAAGGGCGGTCACAAGCCTTTTAAGGGGCTCTATCTTATTTGCATTTTCTTATGCTGCTCAGAAAACTTAATGAAGTTTAGCTTCTGACATTAAGATAAACCAGCTCTGGGATAGTGCTGTCAGCTGTGCTAATTAAAAGTCAGCCTCTGAGTGTTTAAAGCCTGTCTATGCTTGAAAATACAGTTCGAGGTAGTGCATAAATTCAAAATGTAGTTGTTATTTCAATGAAATCTTTAAATCAATGTGTTTATTTTGGGATATTACTGCCTTTAAGCTTGACTCAAATGGAAACAGGATAGTTTCTTCTTTCCTCTCACGGCATAAGAAACAACTGAGGGGTGCCCACTGGAAAGCATTCCCATGCACAAACAAACCCTCACGTGGCTGCAGGACAGCAGCACTCCATTCTGTATGCTTCCTTTTCCACACTGCTTTGCCAGCTGAACTGGAGATGTAAGCAACATCTGAATCATTTCTTCAAACAAAGTACTAAACTAAACTGATACAGATTACAGTGATTAAATTTTTAAGGACCTGCGAAGCTGCTGTTAGAGGATAGGGCCTGAATTAGAAATCTTAAAGCCGTAATAAAATACTTCTAAGAAGTATGAAGTACTTTTTAAATATTTCATGAGCAAGCAAGTTAAGAATAGAGCTAGACGTCTGAACATGTGGGATCATCATTAAGTGCACTGTAGGAATACAATTATCAACTAGTTTAAAGAAATAGCTAGAAAACTAGCACTAGGGAATACAACAGATTCCTACTACCATCAAATGTGTTTTTGAAATTGAATTCCAACAACTCTTGCAATATCCACATCCTTTGGAAACATCAGAATACCTGAAAAGCACAAAACAAAGCTCCCTGTCTTCCTTTCTTTCATGCGCTGCTCTCCCTGCTGCAGGTTTCAGGCAATGCTTTCCTGATGCTAGAACAGAAACAGCAGCTACAAACCATCAGTATTAGGGAAATATGTCTAAGGCAAGGGTGAGAAAAGACATGTCAGAGCAACATAACATGCACAACTTGGCTCTCATTGTTAAATTTGAATGACAGGCATAGGCGGAAAGATGCTGTTTGAAAAGGAAGGCTGTTCCCATTCAAGAGAATGAAAGTGGGGAAAAATAATGGGCCTTTTGGATGCTTATCTCCAGTTTGCATTGTTGGGGTCTCATGGAATGTAACTTTGGGTTGGCTCTTTGGTTTCTGACTTCTCCAGCTAGGAAAGCCAGTGAGATTACAAGTTTTGTTTTCAGAATCTTAAATGTAGATTTATTACTTGTGTGAAGGAAGGCAGAAAGGCACTTCTCTCATCCATTCTCAGCACAGATTTTGGAGAACGTTGAGGGAAAATGACAAATGGGGAGTCACATCTAGTAAAAAAATACTCTTCGTATGAAAATAAACAGTTTGAGAGTCCTTGCAAGGGTGTCTGACTGTGCCTGTGTGATGTGGAAAAGAACAACATCAAACACAAAAGCCAAATAGCATTTTTGCTCTTATACGAAGTAGAGAAAAATAGGACTGTGGTGTAGCTGGGAATAGACTACTCTCTAAAAATTGCAGTCGTATTTCCTAATTGGCTGCCTCCCATTTCTGGAGGAAGTCCTCCAACATCTCAGAGGTCTGCAGTGGGTTCCCACCGAGCAGTCAGCTGATGGTTCAAACACTGCCACCTGCCTGCTACACAAATGGAAACCTCTGTTGCCGCTCCATTCTGGAGGGGATGCTGGTAACACAGAGCTACCCTCCATTCCTTATGGGGGGAATACAAAAGGAAATATGCAGGAAATACGCAACATTAATAAATAAAATGCAGCTACAAAACTGTTTAGTAAGAGGAGGAATGCTACATACTATTACACAAAGGCAAACAGCCAACAGGACTCCTACACACACATAAGTATTTATATGAAAACATATATACACAGGACGGGACCACACGATTGCTTTTCAGCCTGCCCTGAAGGAAAATACAGCATGAAATTAGTAGTGGTCATCCAGCTGGGATGAGGTGTTCCTCCTGCTGGTATCCAACCGCTTGCTTGAAATTGAACCACTTGGCAGTGGCGACGTGCCACTGCTGGAAACCACAACCAAGTCAAAGCAAATAAACAGTCTCAAAATTAGCTTTAAAGCAGAGGGGGGAAAAAAATCAAACGTCATCTGAAAGCCTACTAAAATTGGCTGGTGTCTACAGGAGTGCTTGGTAGTTTAGTGATTCTCTGCTGAACTTCAGAAATTGAGAGAAACAGAGAAACAGTCTTAGATGAAGCAATAAATAATGGACACTTTCAACACCTAATTTGCATTTGAATTAACTAGGCTGGCTAAATTAATTCATCCATTATGAAAGAGGAATTTTACTGTCTGTATTTTCAGGCTCCCTATTGTGCTAAGTTAAATGGGCACTGAAGCAGAGACCACTGGCTTTGTAGAAGTTGCCAGTAAATTAGTCACCTCCTAGCTATTATCTAGTTTTACTCTCATGCTTTGGAAGCTTAACACTGATGATAAGAATTGTTACAGGGCCTTGTCTTCACTGTTCGCACTAGTGATGATGTACAGCCACAATTTTTCTTTTATGTGATACGGGGGAATGGGAGAATTCAGCCAAAGGTTTTGTCTGAAACATTTTTCCAGGGTTCCATCCCCAAAAGGATTTAATTGCATAAGATAAGTTTATTTTGTATTAAATATCAATTTAAAAGACTGGGAAGGTTGAGAGGGTGATTCCTTTGCTATATTATTTGAATTGCTCCCTTGAGACAATTTCAAGCCATCTTAAAATAGACGGTTGACACAGCATATGATAATAAGTTATTAATTACACAGCCTGTAGCATCAAGAGCTGTCTGGAGGAAGACAAACTTTCCTGGAGACTTACAGACTAGTGTATTTATTCAGTTGCTCTTAAAGCACAGACATCTTGTTTTCAACTGCAAACAAGTTATATTTTCAAGAATTGTACCATCGTGTTTTTTTTCTTTCTTGAAACTGATACAAATTCTCAGTCACATTTCACAGAGATCTTACAGCTTAAGCCTGGAGATTTTAGCCAGGTAATTTGTTTGTTTTGCAATATTGGTGCATATATTTATTATTTGGATGGTATATTATGCAAGGAGTGTAACTAACACAACACACAAGACAGGTCACTTAAGTACCAATCCCTTGCACTCTACGTAGCCCTTTGACACAATTAGGGTTGGAAAAGCATGTTTGAATTTACTGGAGCAGATTAGGAATGAAGATTCAATGTGAGGAAGATCCCTCTTATGATGAGCTCAGAGAAGAGCAGGGAGCACCCCGCTGCATTTCTCCAGGTCACCACAAATTCTAACTTCTCTTACATGAGATGCAAACTCATCTCATGCAACAAGGCTCCAGCACTTCTCTCTCTCCAGCCTTTTCCACATGAAAGTCCATCACTTTCCCCTCTCACAGCAGCTGAAAAACGCCATAAACAACTGAAGAAAGGGAAATGAAATACTACTGTTTCCTCTTCGCAAACAAACAGTGGCAAAGGAGGAAACGTGTTTCACAATTCTAGCCATGTTAGGTGCCACATCCCTCTACCCATGCTGCTTAAGGAAAGACACACTACACCAAATACAACATTGGCAGCAGGCTTCCTAAGGGACAAGCCACGCTATGGGCTGAGGGATGAGATTGAAATAGTGCTTCAATGAGAGCATGGCTCACCAGCAAACCTATTTAGCTGACTGACACTCTTCTCTGGTGTCTGGAGAAAACTTTTCCTGGAAGAGTATAGGAATAAGCAAGTGATGGACAGCTGTCTGGCAGCACACACATTTGCCAGCAAAGCTTTCAACACTTTCTCAGGAGTCACACAGAGGCTTATACCAGGTATCTCAGTTCCTGTAGCTGGGTTAGGACAGGATGAACTCAGGCAAAGCAACATTATCGCAGAACAACTAAGTTAGAATAAAAATCAAGTACGTAACCTATGCATTGCCGTGCTTTGTGCCCCACTCTCTGGTCTGTTGGTGCCACTATCTTTGCAGTGGGGCAGCGGGTCTGCTGTGGAGAGCTCTGGTACCACAAGGTACCACAGACACAGTGATGCTTTCTTTAGACTGCCATGGCAAGACGAGCCACATGAATCAATGACTACAAAAGCCACCCAAATAGCTTCTACTGCACTTCTTCCCCAACTACTGATTTCTCCCAGGCAAGCACACCTTGTTGCAGCAGAAAACCACACTTAGCCATAAAATCCAAAAGGATTACCTCCTCCCCTTCGTTCTTGTGACACTGAGAAGGCAGCACCAGGCTTTGTGACAGCCTGCCCCTGCTGCTCTGTCACTTCAATACCAAGCAGGATTATTGAGTATATTTTATTTATCATTAAATATCAAAACCAAGATGTGTTGTTACATCCTTCATGATCTAAATCTATTTACAGAAAAAACAAAACAAACCTAACAGTTTCTTCCCTTGATTTTAATTCCAGAGGGGATTAAAATACATCCATCTCCAGAGTGAACTTTAACACTGTAACAGGCCTGGGCTTAAAATATTGATTTTCTTATTAGTAGAAGGTTACAGCAGAAAGCATTCATGTCACATGGAGCAAGGGTGGATCGACACTGCCTATAACAGCTAATGCCCCGGAGCTTTACAGAACTTTTTCTAAGTGTCCACCAGACGATGAGCATAGAAATTACCTGGCTAAATATAATTAATCTACCTCAAGTGACTGGCAAATGATTTACTCTTGGAATAGCCGTCTTTAAACCTATTGTGAACTCTGACTGCACTTAGGTAGAGAACAACTGGAGCAGATCGCTGCTGAAGGGTGTGATGCCTTTCCAGCCAGAGCCTGCTGGTGCTGAAAAGGAAGTTCAGACACCATAGCTAAAGATCTACAGATTAATATTTTACTTATTTATTTTCTGTGAGATGACACAAATCAGAAAGTACTTTCAGGAGGTGTGTGGAAGTACTAGGCAATTCGGCAGCAACGGTAAATTATAATAAAACTATCCCACAAATCCCAAGGATGGGCATTCTCCAAATTTGATGAAACCATTTGCATCTTCAAAGATTCAATAGCTAATATGTATTAAATATTATTTATGCATTCCTTTGGCCTTCAAATTGAGGGGAAAACGATGCATTTCATAAGCTAGTGTGGATAAGGCAGCTTGCTTCCCTATCAGAGACATTTCACTTTGAACAGAAAATTCTGTATCTCTGAAAAGGTCATTTATTTGGGATGAGTGACAGGTGCCATAAACTTACTCGATGTCATTTGCATGTCAGTTCAGCTCAACTGAACACAAAGCAAATCAATTCAGCCCAGTCAAGTGTAATTACCTGCTGGAGCAGGATACATCGTTCTGCATTAATTATTATTAACAATGCCACGGGAGCACTAAGTTCAATGGCACATTTGAGGTCAAACAGAGCTCTTCCTTTCCAAATGCCTACTTCTCTGGGAGTTTACAACATGATCATAATAATAATAATAATATTTGCACTGTGATAGCAATTATGTTCCAATTATGAATGCATGTTACTAGGTCTGGTGCTAGATAAGCAGGACCAAATTCCAGTTGGAAAGGAAAACAAAAGCCTCAAGAGGATGGATTTCCAAGAGCTGCAACTTCATGTGTGCTCACAGGACTTAATCTAAGGACATTTGCTCCTGTTTCTTTCCATTGCTTTGAAAATGGCAACATACCCAACTAAACAGGCTGATCTCATTGGGCTCATTGCTAAACCACCCAACAGACAAATGTGTCAGCATGCACTGGACTGTAATTCCCCTAACACCTTTCCAGAGCATTAGAAATCACGATTCTCAGAAGTTCTCTAGTGTAACTTGCTGTGTGTTATTCAGCATAAAATGTGCTTCAAGAACAAAGAACCGATTCTGTATAATGCAGAGCACAATTTGTCTTGTTTTGTAAGACTGCTGCTGAAGTCCTGGCTCTCAAGGTAGCATAGTCAAAATCAATTCTCACCTCCATTCATCATGCCTTGGGGACGAATGGGTGCAGTCTGTGTCACATCCAAAAAAGCTACTTCTATTATACTCCAGTCTCCCCCCAACAAGCATAATTCAATTGATTTTCTCTATACTTCTGAGAAGATTACAGGGAACAAAGCTAAGCAAAACAGAGGAGAACACCACTCTTCTCACAGGGTTTGGAAAATGCTAGGAAAGGGTGAAGCAGGACTTTCAATAGAGGATGCTCTCAGGCATGTGTGCCCAGAGGCTGGAGGCTGCAGAGATGTGTCTTTCTAAGTCTCTGGTAACAGTAACAGCATAGGAAAGTGCTTTGACAATTTAAAAACACCGTGCTTTCATATATTTATTTTTCAATCATTTAGTTAAGACAATGCCTAGTGGTCACAGGTTACAATACAGGAGATTGTATAGTCTCCTTCTCTGGAGATATTCAAGACCTGCCTGGACGCCTACTTGTGCAACCTGGTGTAGGGAACCTGCTTTGGCAGGGACATGGAACTTGATGATCTCTGGAGATCCCTTCCAACCCCTACGATTCTGTGACAGGAGTATCCTTGACATTAGACAGATGAAAACCAGGAACTGTATCTAGTTTCCTTACTTTCATTCCTGGCCTTGGGGCAGGATGAAAAGAAAACCAAAATGAAAATCAAATAAATAAAAACAAACAAACACAACAACCCGAACCACAAAAGTCGTCAGCCCCTCTTTCATGTTTTCCATGTGAAACTGACATCTACAGGTACCAGTTCCTTATCTTGTTCTGTTAAATGCTCTTCAACTACAAACAGCCCTTGCTTGGCTTAGGATCCATCTACTTTTTGTTTGTTTGTCCTGAAACAACAAACAATTTCTTTCTTTAATATATCTTCGCCATTGCAATCTAATGGATTCACCAGAAAATTTCAAGCTATGGGAAAACATCACTTTCAGTTATTTTTGTTTCTTCATCAAGAAAACATAAATGAAAAACAGCACTTGCAAGTCCATGCTTTGAAAAGGAAACATCTTAAATTTAATACTATTATTCTTTGGTGAAAAACAAAGAAAGAATCAAAACAAACACATCTTGCTCTACTGAATCATTTTGTTCCACTGCTTAAATCTCAGCATTTTACTGCGTATGGGAAAAAGCCCCATTACTCTCCTTATTGTTAGAAGAGAGCCTGTCACCAGAATATGAATAGATCCACATAGATCTAACTGGCGGTATGTATCCATACTGTGTGCTTTTTCAGTCACAGTATAAGAACAGAAAATGAAGAGTTGTTTCCTTTTTCACCGGTACTGGATGCCATAATATTCCTTAAAACAGTGTAATTCATTCGTATCTCTCTTGCCTTCCCTTTGTGAAAGCAGCACCCTCCATGCTCCCAAATTAAACTGGACCTGCTGCTTTCCTGGTCTGCCATCAAAGAGATGACAGGTGCTCCTGGCAGGGTTGGCCCTCTCCTGCTGAGGAAGGTGTCCTAACAAAGCACACACATATCCAAACAGCAGGCCTGCAGACTTCCCAAAACCACTTGCACTCTTCACACAAATAACAGACAAAGAGACAAGGGCTGAGTTCACAATTACCTATTTTACATGAAGTCATAATTAGCTGCAATGTATGTACTTCACTTTAAAATAGCTATGAATAGACAGAGGAATTGCCAGGGACTGCCATCTGCTCTCTATGCCATAATTAACTGCCTGATTACAAAATACATATATATTTATCTAATTAGCTTTAATAGCGCTGCATTTGCTGGCACTGCACCAAAAATAAGGTGAAGAAACAAGTCCTGCTGCTTTGCAGGAGAGGCTGGAGCAGTGCACAGCTCTCATGAGGACGTGTTCCAGAGCTCAGCAGCAGCACCATCAGGTCATTATAAGGGTGCAGTTGGGCACCCCAAACAGGGCAGTGCAGCTTAAAACAGTTCATGTTAACTGTATTTGAGCCCATAGAATTCTATTGTCAACAGAATCACTTTCCATAGAGACTGGGATATTTATCTATTTTATTAAAAAAAAAAATATCTCTGAATATATATGTATATTTTTTTCCCCAGTTCTCTCTGGAGCATAGCCAGTGTTGCATTTGCTATTAATTCAAGGCTTATTAGCCTTAATGTTTTGCCACAGGACAGGTTTTGTCATTAATTCCACATTTTGAGTTGCAACTCATTCACCTTCTGCAAAACAAACACATTCAGGACCCCATTTTAAAAGTATTTCAGATGCCAAAGGGTACATTTGATAGTGATTTCCAGGGAAGGCAGGAATCCAAATGCATCAAAATCCAGTTTTTCAGCCTCACCCCTCTTAACCACTCACTGAGTTTCCAAGGGTTAGCAGAGCTGAACTTCTGTTTTAGCTCAGGTAACTCCAATTACAGTAAGCATGGGACATGACTATGCACAGGAATTCTCAGCCAAAGGTGTAGAGAAGCTGGTCAGTATCCTCACCAGATTTTGCAGAATCACACCCAATCCGTCAGATTTTCTCCTGTGTACTAACAGCATCTATTATTTACACATCCTCCATGGTTTCCATTGAAGTTCATCCACAAAGTCTGAGAAGTTTACACACAGCCTCTAAGATACACTGCTGGAGCTCTGGGTCTCCCCATGCTCATTTCAAACCCTGGCAGCAGGAATTTATTCGCACAGGGGAATACCCACACCTTGTAGGAGCAAAGGGCCTAACTGCCAGCTGATTGAGTGTCCCACCATGACCAAGGACTCCAATGCAGACCCTGGGCAGTGCTCCCCACGTCCCTGCACCAGGAGGTGTGACTCAGTTTATGGGGAGATGTCAAGGCAGAAGAATCATCTCCTCTGTCTCCTTCTCACTTCCCACCCCTTCCTGAAATGCAGCGTCAATGTACAGTGGAGGCATAAGGGGGATGTCCAAACCCTTAATTATCTAATAGCACTGAACTACTTTACACATCTCAACAGACAGCACCTAGCACCTGTACCCACAATCAGTTATATGGAAGTACAATCTGTCACCCCTAGTCAAGATTTTGCCAAATCTACCATCAAAGCCCAGTAAATTAAGTGCAACAGATACTTTCTCACTTGGTACTTGCAGTGGTGCCAGATGACAGCGGTGACACTGACGTGACTATCACCCAGCATAGCAGCTACATTGACTTGGTGACACACGTGCCTGCATCCACTCTCCAGCTTGCCCCCATTGACCACCAGCTGTAGGCACCATTTCTCAGACTCATGAGGAATCCCTTTATAATGATTTCATGATTTTAATTCAGCAGATGGGCTGAAATCCCCTGACCCCCGAAGAGCCTGCATAGCAGCATCTTCGCATGCTGCTGGACATGCAAGAAACCTCAATTTTCTTGCTCTTTTGGGAAGCCAAAGGCCCCTTACAAGTCCAATGAACTGTCATTGCTCGGGTACAGAATTTATGTGCTGTACAGGGCTGGCTATATTGCCAATAACATACAGAGGGAGATGGAGATTGCAGGCTTTTTTTTCCTGGGGAGAGAAAAGGAAGAGATGAGGAAGGTAATTTTTCAAATGGGATCAATAAAATGATCCATCTCTCTTTAGAACCGGTTTATTGAGTGCTGCTCACAGCCTCTCTGAGCCACAACAAGGCAACAATTGTTGGAATAACAGAATAGAATACGTTTTGGTGAATAACATGGAACAGGCTTAACTCTCATATATCCCACAGAACACACCAGCAGAAAGCTGAGCAAGATGTTTTATCCCGCAATAATAATACACACAATGAGCTAAAAAATCCTCACTAAAGGAAAATCATGCCATCATTCTGGGCTTCAGTTTCTTCTGGGAGACACACAGAGCTCTATTCCTCTGACCACAAGCCAGCTGTTGCCTACTTTTTATTTGTGAAATTAGGATCCCATTCTGTAAGACCATTAACTAAGCAGCTTTACTGCTCTAATGGCATTGCTTCTGTAAGTCCTTCCGTCTGACTCCTGATGGCCTCTATCCAGAAAAGCACTTAAGTATATCGCTCCGTAGCCAAGGGAACATCCGTTCTTTGGCTCCAGAGGAACTTCTCACATGTTGCAATTCACAAGTGTGCCACTGAATCAGAGCCTCCCACTTATCTGTCCAATTAAGAGCACAGGGCTCCTTAATTACAAGTGAAACCAGGCAGGTATTGCGTCTCATTTGTAGGAGCAATTTTGGAGGCTCTGTGAAAGCAATTATCACCAGTTACTTTACAAAATATATACATATATACACATCTATTATTAGAAGCATCCTCCATTTTAAGAAACATGCTTCCGTCCCCATATCAGAGGTCTCTGTTCATCAGCACCGGGGTTACTGCTTGCTGGATTCCATAAGCAGAGCTGAGGCCGTGCATTGCTATGATCCCAAACACCAAGCTTGTACAGACCTGTGCAAAACACCTGAGTTTCCTCTGCACCCCTTCGCATCAGGCTGTTTCACTTCCCTCCAGTCAGAAGGAGTCCACATTGCATCTGCCTGCTCTTTTTGCCCCATGATCTGTGAATACCCATCCGCTTTACCAAGCCACGCTGCCAAGAACTTCTCAGAGCCCCAAGATACCCCTATTTTCCACTTTTGATACAGATCCGAGCACACATTTCCAGAGGGAAAACAAACAAGCATCTACCTGCACACATCTCAGAAAGGCTCACCTTCCTCTGAGCTTCGCAGTAATCCAGCTCTAAGCTTACTGTTCCACTGTCACATGCTACAGGCTTTTCCAAATGGAAAAGCTCACAAACTTCCTCTCTTTTCCCATGCCTCGCTTTGTTTTTCTTAAACCATTTGTTAAGATAAATGCATTTCATTCAGGAAAGAAAAAGAAATGGAAAAAAAGAGATGTTACAACATGCAGTTTTCTCCCTGCCTCCACTGCTCTTGGAGCAGCAGCACCATCCTGATGGCAGCATCAGACACAGCTGCTTCCAATGTTGCAGCTGCTTTGGTTTGAGCCACTAGGTTACAGTATTTTCCAGGGCAGGCTACCACACTTTTTCACAGGATAAAGGCTCATGCATCTGAGCAGTGCAGAAGGAGTCTACACGGATCAAGATACTCTTTGCACGAGAAATGAAAAAGCCATCCTCAGGCAAGGGCACAGCTGGAGGTTTAGCTTCTATTTGTGGTTTGCCACCTAGTTTGCTTCAACTTTAAGCCATTCCATCCTTAAAACTTTTTGTCTTTGTGAAGTTCTTTGAAACCACACAAAAACATAGCTGGATATTAGAGGTCACTGCACAGCACATCGTCTCTGCAGAAGCTCTGAAGTTTCTTCCTCTTAAGCATGCAGCACAGTCAAAACATAAGTGAGAGTGAGCTGAGCCCAGTCTGACTGTGGATAATGCCAAACTTCACAACAGTATCAGCTTGGGATTTCTGTGTTGCTACAGTTCAAGGAACAGTTTCTTACAATAAGGATATTTTGCAGTCAACTCCACAAGCACTCAGTGTGCAAGAGCCCAGTGTGAGAAAGCATGGAGCCATCTGGCTGGCAAACAACATTTTTAGAGAGGAATAGGAAAATAAATAAATAAATAAAACCAGAGCCCTGTATGATGTTGTACAGTTATACAATTATATAGTCTATAGGTAAACAGAGGTTAAACAGACATTTTGTATGAAAGATCATTGTGATAGAAAGATAATCTATGATATATGGAAAATACTCACCAAAGTTGGAGGCCTGCAGCAAACTCCACAAAGGAGCAGTATCCAGAGAAAGGAGATCCTGCCTTAGTCAGCCCTTAAATGAGATCTGGGAGAGGTGCAGCCAAGCTTCACTCCTTCCAGTAGCACAGCTAAATTACCTTCACCTGTGCTCCTACAGCTGACTTATTGGTTGCCTCAGGTGGTTAATCAGAGGTGCAGATTGTGATCAACAGTTTCCCATACAGATGAGAATGATGGAAATACAAGAGAACTGATGTATGACTTGGTGAGACACTGGCACAGGCTGCCCAGGGAGGTGGTGGAGCCACTATCCCTGGAAGCTTTTGAGAACCATGTGGATGTGGCACGGAGGGACATGGTTAGTCAACATGTTGGGGATAGGCTGATGGTTGGACTATGTGATCTTAGTGGTCTTTTCCAACCTTAATGAATCTACGATTCAGTGCTTTAAAACTTCAGGTCTCTAAATCTGTGCAGACGCTCTCTGATCTACCTGCACGCTGCTCCTTTAACAGCCTCCACCTAAGTTCTCAGGTTGGCTCTCCAGAGCTCACTGCTTCCCAGGGCAGCTAGGCTGGAGACACATGATGGCACAGGGCTCCTGTGCCCACCTCTGGGCAGTGCATCAGGCAAGTTCTCAGCACCCACGTATTTGTGCTTTTGTATGTCACATTATCAGCCAGAGACAGTAGAAGCACTGACATTTAGACAACCTAAGTAATGACAAGCTAACGATGCATTAATTATGACAGATGATGAGCTTTGCCACGTATAGAAGGAGCACTCTACAAAAGAACGAGTAAACATCTTTTTTCCCTTGACTCTGTGGAGGCCCAGCATCTCTGCACAGAGAAAGCATCCTCCAGCTCCCCCTCCGCCAGCCAGCCCCGTGGTGATATTTGATTGGATTTTTGTCACCTCTGTGATTTGGTAGCTGGCTTCTTGACAGTGGGCAACAAGTCTAAGTGCTCTCAGAGAGCTCTCCTAGCAAGGGTTTTTCCTTACACAAAAAAATTGGATGACAGCATGATGCCTACACTTGTCAGCATCCCTAACACCAACCACTATTCTCATTGATCTAACGCTTCTCCAGAGAGACAAAACCAGGGACCAGAAGCCCCAGCCTGAGTACAGGAGACACTGCAATAGGGCTTAGAGAAGGCTCTGTGGAGGTCTGATAGCAGCCTTTCAGTGTGTAAAGGGGAACTATATGAAATAAGGGGATAGACTTGTTAGCAGAGTTTGCTGTGCCAGAACAAGGAGAAATGGCTTCAAACTAGGACAGGGCAGATTTAGATTGGATGTAAGGAATTAGATTTTTGGTGTTTTGTTGTTGTTTTTTTAACAGTGAGGGTAGTGAGGCACATGAACAGCTTGCCCAGCGAGGTGGTGGATTCCTTATCCTTAGAGACATCCAAGGCCAGACTGGATGGTGCTCTGAACAACCTGATTGAGCTGTAGGTGTCCCTTTTCATTGCAGGGCAGCTGGACTAAGTGACCATTAAGGGTCCCTTCCAACATAAGTGATTCTTTCTAAAAATAGTGCAGAGTGAAGTTTGTTGCCATTCCCCCACAACTAGAAACAACCCTCATGTTCATGAGGGAAAGGCTGTGTGGGCACAGCAGCTCCGGTGTTATTAAAGCTCAGCACCCCATGTGTGTAGGCCCTTGTAAAGTAGCTTGAAGCTCATTAGAAAAAGGGGGGAAATCTGGGAAGTCACAGTCCTACTGATGAGCAAATCTACGAGTGCAGCTGCTGTAGTAAAACTGGTAGTGTGGCAGCAAGAATTAGTAAGGTTTAAGTCTATAACCAGTAAAAAGATATTCTCTGAGTTCTGTATATAGGGATAACGTATTCAGCAGAACCACTGCTCCTAGCTTTTCTTCTCTCTGTGATTGGCCTCCCTTTGTGCTACTCTGAGCATGTGCCTCTATGCTCAACTATTAATCCTGTAAAGCTGCTAGGAACACATCCAGTATAGGAAATGGAATATAACAGTGAAAGCACATCATCTTTGGTGAGATTCCAGGAAATGGAAGGAAAGAAAAAAACCTCAACAATGCGTCCAAATAGGAATGTGGGAAAAAAACTCTGCACAAACATGTTGTGCAAAACCTCAGTGCAACCACATTCGCAAATATCAAACCAGGAGTTAATTTACTGCAAAGTCTGTTTTTTTTTGTTTGCTCTCATTATCCCGTTAAATAATAATAAAGCCCAGGAAGCCTCAGCAGTAGGTATGTAAAAGCCTGGAAGAAGTCAGCTTCAGGCACAAAGTGAGCTACCTGCAGTCTTCAGAAGGAGAGAGCTGTGACAACTTCTGAAGAACAGAACATGCTGCGGATATATCCATCCCATTTGCAAGAGAAAGCACACCAAAGCAGATGCATATGTTTGGTCTACTGATTTCCCCCCCCCCCCCCCCTCCCCACATAACAAAGGAAATGGACTTTTGCCGAGACAAGCTTCTTTTATGGGTTTCACCTGCATTTGCAGGACCTTACCAACTCATTCAAAAAGCTCTGTAAAAAGCTCTGCTCAGTAGCAATACTACTTTGTGTATTATATTCCTACCAAACCACAACACAATTCTTTCTTAAGTTACTGAGATGAAGCAGCTATACTACCACAAATACGATATCCAGCTCTCAAACACCCCGATTTGATATTTACACTTGGCCCGTTGCAGCTTGTTCACCTTGAACTTGTGTTTTCAAATGGAAACCGCTAAGAGCTCTCCAGCTATAGCTGACAAGAGGACAAACAAAAGGACAAGCAACATCTCCCTTCTCTACTGCAACAAAGAATTTTGCTCAGCTGGAAACATCAGATCAAGGCATTTAATACCCACATTTGAGTGACATTCAAGGCCAAGGTCTTTCTCAAACATCTTCCCTAGGTCAGAAGGAACAGGATTCATACCCTTCCTGCTTGGAGAGCCCGTCAGTGTCACATGAGCAGATTGTGTACTTCAAAAGCCATGGCTCCTTTTGTACTTAGGTAATGCAACTTGCTTCTTTAGACAAGTTATTATTAAAACAAATTCTCCATAGGATTTAAACAGGGCAGGAAACAATTTCAGGAAAAGTCCAGCTTTTATGTTGGATGTAGAAAAGGCACAGCATGTAAAAGATGACATCTGAAGCTCTTGCTTCCCCCCCCCCTTATTTTCCTTTTTCCTTTTATCTCCTCATCAAATCAATGAGCTGAGGGATGGTACCTTAGAAAGTAACAGCTTGACAAAGGGTTATACCTCAGGAAGCTCAGTGGCATTATTCAAAAGATTTTTCCCCCCCCCTCCCCAGAGTCACCCTGAATTTTGTGCAGAAATCCTATTCCTTTACACCAAAAGCATATGCTGGTTAAAACATACTGAATTGTCCTAACAATAGCCGAGTACCTAGCCTTTGAAATAACGAGGGGGGCTGATTCCTCATTCCTGCCAGCTGGGCCTCCTCATGAATTCAGCCCCTTGCCAGGTAATCCACCCATAGCTTGTATAGTCCCATCATTGCTACCCTCTTGACTGAGTAAAAAAGCCAGAATAAAATGAAGACAAAACATCTTTTCTTCTTACTTTGCCTCACTTCAGGCCAGAACAGCTCAGCGTCTTAGAATTCCTCCAGGGAAAGGAGCTCCTTTCTCAGCTCTTCCAATGTTATCACGATCCCAGAGCTGCAGGTTCAATGAAATTCAGTGACCTGTGTAATCAGAAGGCACAGCTCATAGGAGACGCAGCTACTCCTCACTGCATCCATAAAGGTGCAGACTTCTTTTCACCCACAGAAACAACTGTGTCCTCTCCACCCTTCCTCCCAGCGTCTTGCTAAGGGGGAAATACTATTCCTGAGTCAGCTGAAGTACAGCCCCAAAATGCCCCTCTCTACCTGTCTCACCATGGCCCTGGCTTGGTCCTAATAACAGCCTGGGCAAGATGACCACACAATCCTCTTTCTCACACTGCTAATATAACTCTCATACAGACTGCTGTAGGATTCAAAAGCATAAAAAGGATCAAAATTTGAATGGAATGCAACTTCCAACTCAGAAAGCCCTGCCTTGCCAGGAGCACAGGGAACATACATGCACAAATACACATATCCCATTTCTCACATCATTCCCAAGTCCAGTGTCTACTGCAAGAGCTGGCAGCTGGTCCCATGCTGGACCATTTG
The DNA here is from genome assembly GCF_039878825.1 of Excalfactoria chinensis. Classification (NCBI taxonomy): domain Eukaryota; kingdom Metazoa; phylum Chordata; class Aves; order Galliformes; family Phasianidae; genus Excalfactoria; species Excalfactoria chinensis. Next base: position 93,149,210 of record NC_092827.1, on the reverse strand, counting down.
AAACCTCAGATGACAGGAATGGAATATTAAACTACTTTCAAAAGAAAAGTCCCCACTCCACACAGAAATCCAGCATCTCTGGACTTCATTTAGTCATAAAAGATGAGCCCAACCTGCCTGAGCATTTTTGTTCTCACAGCTATTCAATCAGGATTGGGCCTGTATGGGCCTAAATCACTAAAAATAAAAATAATAATAATAATAATAATAAAAAAGGCTGTTTTTAATCACATCAGCTCTTGCTATTCCCCTTTGCCCCAGGATCAGTTAACTGCACTTTGGTCAGTAGCTCATTGCAAAGTATGATCCTATGTGTGAATTACACATGTAGCATAGGCACTCAGGGTTCCTATTTCTTCATAAAAGGAGAAAAAAAGACCTGATTCCTTACAGCCCTTCTCCTGAGAGCACAGACCTTCTAAGGCCCTTGGGTTTGCTCTGTGATGGGCAGCAGTGGAAGCACTGCAGGGTAGACAGAGGATCCTTTTTCCAGGATGGGGTTTCAGACAGCCTTGTGCCTCTGCCTTCAGCAGGGATGCTCCAGCCCTGCACAGCTCTGCCGCAGCAGAGGCAGCAGGACATGGCAATGCAGTATAGATCCTGCTGCTTTCCATTCTCAGCCTCAGCAATGCTGTCCCTCTGGGCTTCCCAGTATTTCCATCTTCTGCATTTGCCTTCAGACTTTCTTCACCTCCGTACCAGGGCAAGAAGGAAATAAAGACCTCATACTATCAGTTCATGATTGCACAGACCATGATCTTTCCCGGCAAGGACCTCTCCAAAGCCTTCAGGGCAGGGAAAGAAAGGCTAAATGTGCAAAGCTATGAACAGTGTTGCAGCCTGGGTTGCAGGCAGGGAACTGCCACCTGTGCTCAGCAATATCAGGTTTAGCTACTAATCATGGAGAAAAAAAAAGGTAGAGACCCACAGAATCATTAAGGTTGGAGAAGACCTCTAAAAAAAAAAACAAGAAATCAACATTTCTGACAACTGTCCCACCCCTACCATGCCCACTAACCCACGTCTCTCAGTGCCACATCCATGTTTCTTGAACTCCTCACATTCTCTTTTTTGACACAAGTTTGTTATTTTGACAGTACCAAAATGAATTTTGAAACACTATGTTAATAAAGGTTACATGTATACACACACACACACACACATATATAAATTAAAGAGCAGATTTAACGATTGGGATGGTTTTAATTTTACCTGAGCCTAACCCTTGCTCACTCATAGGCAACACAGATCAAAAGATTAATTCATGAGCTTTAATGAGGGTATGGATCTGTAGATCCCTCCTATCCACGTGGTGTGCAGCAGTAGGGAAGGGGCTGCAGATCCCCACAAGACTTACAGAGCCTGTGCTGGCAGGGGGAGAACAAGCCCTTGCTCCCCACAGTGATAAGAAACAATATTTCCAAACAGCTCTCCATCTAATTTGTACTTATGCAAAAGAGCCGTCCCATAACGCAAATCATCAAGCAATTAGCATGCAACGTTGTAGCGAGACTCTCCTTTGCTTGTTGACGAACTATCTTCAATGCTATTAATGAGAGCTAATTAAATCAATCAAGTCACCATCATTCCTCCAACATTAGTGCAGTTACTGAACCTGTATTGGATGGGGAGTGCTTTCTCAGGCACTGTAAATACAGAGATGCACATTTATCATCTTGTCCTTCCAGCATACATCTGCCCTCACTGCTGTGCCTTCCATTTATCATCTGTTGTCACCATCCCAGTCCCCAACACATCCAGGTGTCAATTAATTCTTTCCCCACTTCCCTGTGCGGCTCAAGTGCATTACACTGAATAATCTGTCTTAACACCTACGTAAAGATCTCCTTATTGGAAAGCATCAGCGTTCAGCCACATCCCCTAAGTTGCGTGGCCATGACCATACCCTCTCTCTGCTCCTGCGCTGCATGGAACCTCCACAATATCTGAAATCTTTCAGAGGAAGAAGCATAGGTTTCCACTCCCCTCTCCCAGGCCTTGGCAGGAGATTTTGCAGTGAGGTTATTATATACATGCACAAATACACACACACACACACACACACACATATATATATACACATACAAAAAAATCATCTGGGAATGATTTCCAGGAAAACCTTTCAAGAGGGTAATTGCTGTGGATCATGAACCTTCAGATTGCTTTTTGTAACTGATCAGCATTTCACACTGGACTATTCCAGTACCAATAACACTAGGCAATAGCATTTCTGATACAATAGCCTACAAGCCTACTCCTCCATTCCTACAAGCAGGTGAATAGGTAGCCTGTTCCTAAAAGGAGCATCATCTTAGATTATATCATTTAGTCTCTGTTTACATTTCCACTCTATCTGGCTAACTCTCCTTTTCATTTATAAATCAACTATATTAATATGCTTTCACTTCAGCACTGGATGTTTATTTTAGATCGAAATCAGTTGGCAAAAGAAAACACTCTAATGGAAAGCAGCACCAGTTCTGGTGATACATCCCTTTCTTTGTAGAAGGCTTAAAAGAAATGAGATGTTTGTGGGGTTTTTTGTGTGTTTTATTTCCCCACAAACATACCTAATGGCATTTTCCCTGTTTTAATTTTTCAATTATATAAATGCATCTCATTGCTCAGAAGGAACAGCAAAGCAATGCAGCATTAACTTCTTAGGTACTCCTTGCCTGTGATTGTGCACTCTCTGCAGTCACTAAAGGCTGGGCTTTTTTTGTCCCCTTGTGTAAAAGCACAGCAGAGCCTCATTGGGAAACTACCAGTGACATACTAGGAATAACTGGACCATTATTATTAATTAGTATGTAAGATCACAGGAAAAATTAATGCAGGGGATCTCATTTCATCCATCATTCAGCTGTAGAAGAACCCCAGATTAAAGTCCTCCAGGCTAAACAAGCACAGTTGCCTCAGCTGCTCCCCGTAAGTCTTGTGCTCCAGATCCCTCAAAGCTTTGTTACCCTTCTCTAGACATGCTCCAGGGTCTCAGTGCCTTTCTCACAGTGAGGACCCAACACTGAACACATTACCTGAGCTGCACGAAACAGGAAAGCCTCAAAGAAGTAGAAATAACGTTGTGGGGTTCTTTTCTTTGTTAGACCAACTCTCCATTATAAATGCTGCAGAAAGGAAAAAAATAACCTGCACCCCTGCCAGCAAAGGTCACAGGGACAGCAGCACAGCAGTCTGGACTCATGGAAAACCTCTGGAGCCAAACCTCCCCCACACAGGGAGTTTGCTGAGCCCTAACACAATTTCCCCTTGTTCTGTCATGCCTTAATACAGTGCTGTACCAATTTTAAGGTTGTTGCAGGCTTGCTCACTGAATAAATACATCTGGCTGCATGGGTCTCTTCCACTTTCAGAGACGATCAATGAATTTCTTTCCTTAGAGGGAAGGCTCTGACAAAATCCTCAGTTTAATCCAGTTAATATCATATACTCAACTAAATTCATACGACTGAAAGCATTCTGTCAGTTAAATGCATTTCAGGCATACACACAGTTCTGGTGACAAAGTGATTTCTGTGAACGGAACACTGCCTGGCACACAAACAGAAGCTCGCTTAGCGGAGCGCAGTTATACAGCGATGGCAGCAATCAGATCCCTCCAATTACATGGTTATAAAAAGGCACGGAGGAGAGAGAAGTTATCTGCTTGGTGCCAGACCGGGGGAAGTGGCTGACATGAAAAGAGGAGCTCACGTGGCAGCATCAGCTTCCTATGGGCCTTTAACACTTGCAGAAATCAAATCACCAGCACAGAGCCCTGGTCACATCACATGGGTGGTTCATTTCCTACTCCGCTTTTGGCTGCAATGCTTTTGATCTTGTCACTGGTTGATCTGTTTAATGTGTTAATTGCAAACTCCTCTGGTCTTCATCCAACGTTTCCTCTGTTTATTGGTGTGTCTGGCATCAGAAACATGCAAATAAGGTGACCAAATTATTTTGCTTTCTGCGTATCATTGAGCCTGCATCCGGCCTGCTTTGAAGAAAGCGCTTCATCCAAGCAGGGACTGACAAATGAAACAGCAGCACAGAAGTTCCACAGTCCTTGCTCCTGGCTTTCTCCATACAGTGTTAGCAGGTTACACCCTGCCCATGTACTCAGGGCATTTAGAAGATGTCCCAAGTGATGCCATTCCCAGTGCAACACATGGGATGGGTGAGCTGACTGCAGCACAACCACTATGAGACTTCTGCAAATAGCATTAGAAGTAAAAAAAAGCACCTGATTTTCTGTGTTCAGATGTGTGAAGTGACCAATTTACTGCTGTGATCAAATTACTCAAGATGCTTGAGGCCTAAAGCACATCCTAAAACTGGAGAAAGCCTTGATACAACTTCAACGTGCACAAGTGATACCACCATTGGGGAGGAGACCTAAACATGTGCCAAAATCAGTAACCGCACTCAGGAAACGTGCCTACTGCAATATTCGACTGGCTTGATGCATAGCACTCTTCGCTGACTGGTAAATGGTTTTAGGCATAGGAGTCAAGGAGGAAGAGGCTGTGTGAAGTGATTCATCTGCAGAGAAGAAAGAAAATGCAGAGAGAGGATACAGCTGCTACGCACTAAGGAAGTTGGGCTGCCAAGGAGCAACAAATGGGGTTTCCTATTGTGGAAACAGAGCACACAAATACAAACATGCAAACAGAAGAGCAAACTCAACCACATAGCACGTGATTACGGTACAATGCCTGTCTTCAGAAGATGCTGGCAGAGAAATATATAGGAAGTCTCAGAGCAGCTCTGTTTATATAGTGGAAGTGCTGTGACCTCTCAGCTACACAGCAGCTATACCAGAAGCAGAGTGCATGCTGGTATCTGCACACCGAGGCTAAAGCAAAACTATCTGACCCAAGCCCATGGGTCAGCATGGAAACTTGTGCCTTTCCTGCTCTCAGAAGTCAGAGCAGCCAGAGAAAGGTTCCTCTTGTGTCAAGAGGCAACAAATCTCTCTTTGGTAGTTAGGAAGCCTTGCTGGTGACGTGAAAGGGCAACAGGGTTTCTGCAAGAATTAGAAGCTGAGCTCTGTGGCCCCTTGGTGCAGTTCCACTGCTCGCTGTGCCCCTGGCACTTGTCTTTTCCTAACATGACTCTCAGGGTCATCCTAGAGTTGCTGATGTGTCTCCTCCAGCAGACTCTTTCTTCAGTTACTGCAGAAGGCTCTTCATTGCTATAATCGTTTTCGAAGCCTTTGAGCTGTACTTACCACAAGTGGTTTGCAAGCAGAGCCAAAGTGCTCTATTAGGAGATGCTAAACCAAAAAGCCATGTTTTGTTTCTTTTTCCCTCTAGGAGAGGAATCAAATTAATCTCATTCCCCTCCCTTCATAGTAGCAATTGAGCTGAGGCAGTAATAAAGAAAAAAAATCTCATGAACAAACCACTGGCCACCAGAGTCATTTGTCTGCTATTGATCTACAGTGTGATTTAAAAGCTGGGAGGGCAGGTACAAGAGCATCCAGCCCATGGGCATGCTATACCCCCAAGCTCAGCAGCCCCACCTGCCAGCAAGTCAGACCTCAGGTGAGGAGCAGGGCACGCAGCCTTGCTGCCATTTCCGCCCCAAGCAGGGATTGCAAACCTGTTGAATATGACAACATCCAAATGGCCCTACTGAAATATATGACAAGTAATTATGGTCAAATTAAACCAAAGTGACAATTAAGAGAAGATTCTGTAGAGGAGTTTTCACAAGGCTGCTGCTCAGAAAGGCTTGAGCACTGCCTTTCCTTCCTGCCAGCCCACATACCTGGGGTGCGCAGCTGCCCCTCAGGAGCCAGTGCTGCCTGCAGGAGAGGGCAGTCCCTTCTCAGTGCTTTTGAGATGGGAAAGAAAATGAAGTCCTTTAGTTCTGCACTCAGTGAACGAACCCTGAAGAATAAGGGCTTAGAATCAGTCTGCCAAAAATGGGAAAAGGATTCACCCCACCAGGCAGTTCTTGTAGGCTTTTATGCTCCAGCTTTTGCCATAGAAAACAGATTTGCTCTCACACTGTTTGCATCCTCTGCACCAATAAGAAAGCTAAAGCTACATTGTGAAACACCTTGCAATTCATGACTGATGTCATCCACCAGCCCAGCTCTACCTAATCATGCAAAAACCATAAGGAGTTACATGTACTGAGCCATAGACCCCCAGCTCTCCTCTCTTTCCAACTTGATACTGAGCAGTACAGATGCCCTTGAGTCTACACAGCTGCCAGCCCTCCCCCCTTGCTGATCATATGCATAAATAAAAAGCCACAGTGATCTCATTTGAGTCCCTTAAACGGCAGAAGCGAGCACCAGAGGTCCCAGCCAGCCTAGCTGGATTGACTCACAGTGGTTTTTGATTGAAGTCAACTATTAACAGAAACAATTAAGACACTGCTGCAGTTTAAAGATGAATTGGCCACGCAGTGACAAATTGTGAGTGCTTATTGCTGCACGCTGTGGCAGGTAATCAGGGGATGAAGCTGTAATTGTGGCACCTCTTGTTTTGCTTCTGCTGGAGCGCAGAATGCAAGATTCAATTTAACAAACAATTTGCCACACTGCTCATTCCTGCTGGGTGGGAAAGCAAAGCTTGCTGGCAAAGCTCCCTTTGAGTTTCACTCCTTTTTAAACCCGTTACAAGCAAAAGTGGTACTTTCACCTTTGCACCAAAGCAGAAAGGAAAAGGAGAACCCAGGAGTGCCACTGAGGGTGTATCTCAGGCTTCATCCTGAGCAGGTGAAAAAACATGAGTGGAAAGAGTCATTCTTATTTTGAGGTCTTTGGAAGCATTAGAGATATCACAGTGCTGTAGGGCCAGCATGCTGAAGCTGTGAATACAGAATAAAAGACTCATTAGGTTTGGAAAAGAAGATTGTCTAGTCTGGCCGTCAACCCATCTCCACCATACCCACTAACCACAGCCCTCAGTGTCACACCTCCACATTTCTTACACACCTCCAGGGATGGTGACTTCACCACCTCCCTGGGCAGCCTGTGCCAGTGCATCACCACTCTTTCTAAGAAGAAACTTCCTAATATCCAACCTGAACCTGTTCTGGTACAACTTGAGGCTGTTTCATCCTATCGCTGTTAACTGGGAGATCAACCCCCACGTTGCTGCAGCCTCCTTTCAGGCATCTGTAAAAAGACAAAAGGTCTCCCCTGAGCTTCCTCTTCTCTAGAAGAAATAGCTCCAGTTCCCTCATCCACTCCCCATAGGACTTGTGTTCCAGACCCTTCACAGCTTCACTGCTCATTTCTGGACAGCCTCCAGGGTTCTCAGTGTCTTTCCTGAAGTGAGAGGCCCAACACTGAACACAACACTTGAGGTGCAGCCTCACCAGCGCAGGGTACAGAAAACATGGATGTGTGAAAGGGGGTACAGATCTATCTGAACGTGGTGGGAACTGTCCTCCCTCAGCAGGACTGTTAAGCGGGAGGTGCTGGCTGACCTTCAAGCCAAATGACCTCCCATGCTAAAGGAAGGGGAGTGATGTAAGGAAGAAGCTACACACAGATTTAGCATCTCCTCACCAGCCTGTCCCTGTTCTGCTGCTGAGAAAGGAACACCAAAACTCCCACAAGGCAGGTTCTGAGATGCTTTTTTGTTCACAGTAAGTGAACAAGTGTAAACTTGACACCATGGTCTGGTTATTACAGTGTGTGGCTTTTCTTTCTCAGGTGTTGCTGAAGCAAGTGGTCTGCAAGACAAATAATCTTGTTCTGGTGAACCTCTAGAAATAGAGATAATTTTAATAGGTATCTCACTGTCAACAGTTGCACATGTGCTGAGTGCTAAACTAGAAACCAGGAAAAACAACTCCATTCTTCAGTTTTATACCAGCAAGTTCTCTGAGCATTAAATGCAATGCATGTTCCGTGTGTACCCTGCTTTTGCCATTGCTACCTAGGCCTTCTTGTGCTTTTCCCCAGTTCACTGCTTCAAGCCCTAGGGGGATGCAATTAAAGGACTCCCAAAGATGTCAATGGCAGAGATTTCCTGGAGCAGAACAGAGCTTTTCTGTTGCTTCTCTTACCCATTTCAAGTCCATCCTTTCATGTAGCCAGTGCCTCAGAGTTTGCAGTCTAGACCTGGCTCCTCCAACACAATCAACTTCACAGATGCACGACCACCACACCATTATATCCTCCTCACTTCACTGCTCATAGTGATTCACAACCAAGCAAGCAATTTAAGCTTACTCAAAACCCCAAATCTCAGGGATTTTGTTTTGTTTCCTTAGGCTAACTATGCCCTTGAATGTTTTTGGTAGCTCAGAGCCAACCAGAATCAGCTGTTGTTTCTTCAGGATGAAGATGCCAGCATTGCCTTTTTGGTCAGAAGGAGGACAAAGTTGTCCTCAAGTTGCCAGTTTGACTTCCCCTGAGCTATTGCAGACAGGTTTCCCCTTTTATAAGCTTATCACTCCTCCCCTCACAACCATAACAAAATGTCAAAGAGCACAAGAGAACATTCGGTGGCTGGTAAGTAGAGAGGCTCCAACGAGAACCATGGAGAAAAAGAAAGAAGAGAAAGAAGCTTCTGTCTTTATAAATCGTTTCTGGTTATGGTCTTCAGAGAAGACATTTTCTTGCCTGCAAGCACCACACATGGCTCAATATCTGTTTGATCCTGCTCATGATTCCTCACCAGTCTTGGGAAAGCCCTGAGGATGGTTTCCAGGCAGCCAGCGACAAAATTTGATAGGGCTTTATGCGGGCATGACTCAAAAGCAAGAACAGCTCAGCTCATTAGATGAAAGTTCAGTGCTTTGGGCAGAGGCAGGCTGTCAATGCCAAGAGCTGCATGCTCCAGCAAAGCAAGAAGCACAAACAAATGCTTCATAATTTGTACATCAGCGGCACTTGAGGGAAGAGGGGAATATGCGAAGAATAACCTGCATGTTGATGAATGCTACTCTCCAACACCTCCCTGCTACAAGCTGGCCTTGCCTTATTACAGGGCTTGCCCCTGCTCACATGGCTGACAGGAGACTAATAGAATCGTAGAATCATTAAGGTTGGAAAAGACCTCTAAGATTATCAAGAACTGGCCAAGCACCAATCACTAAAAGCACCAGCCAAGATGCAACATCCGTTACAGGGATTCATTCTGGGGCAAGATTATCTTTTTTGTTAATTGCACAAAGCTTGGAGATTCCTTGTTAAAACTCTCTAATGGAGGGGCACAGCAGCTACAGAACAGAAATAAGCTTATGAGTAAGTCACTTGTTCACTTCCAGCTGGAAATAATTCATCTTACTCTTTTAGAAAAGGAAATTATATACAGGTTCCTATTTTAAGGAGTAGAGAATGAAGAGAAAAGCAGCATTTGGATCTGCCCCAACACATACATTGAATATAAAGCTTTTTGGCTGGTCAAATGGGATCTTCAGGAATGAAGAGTTAAATGTGAAGGCTGTATTATGAGGTGAATTCACTATTCCCAGGAGGAGCTGCTGGGGCTATTTGGCTACTAGACAAGGAAAGAAAGGGCTTGTAATCTCTGCCCACTCCCTGATAGCAGGACCTGCCCCCTGGATATTCCTCAGGAGCTATAAGCATAGGTTACTGCAGAGGAAAGGGACAGATGAGGCAACTCACAGTATCCCCTTCAGGTTGCCCCAGGCATGTAATAGAGGTGCAGGTTACAAGAGATAATAAGTGTTCCAAGATGGGTCTATCTTTGATGGCTCAAGTAAGCTAGAGAGAGACACCGCAAGTATCTTACCTTTCTGACACATGTTAATTGCTCAGCTGTGCAGCTGGGCAGGGAAATCAGGCAGAGAGAGGTCAAATGCCTCACCCTGCAAATACCTGCACGAATGCTTAATGTCTCTTCTCTGAGCAAACCCACTGCTTCAACAGAACTGTAAAAGATCCATAAGAAAAAGGGTAGATCTCTAACCTGCCATTTGTTTCATAGAACTTGGGGATACAGGGATGCCAGATACCTACCTGAGCCACTTCCAGTCTACACCACTCTCTAGCACCAGGCTAAACATTAACGCTATCACCACCACATCATTTTCAGTTATTTAGCATCCTACCAGAGCTGAGGCCAACCACTCCAGTTATCTCAGGCCCCAGACACGACAATTAACACTACCTAATCCAATAAACCATCAGCTCTATTGCTACAAAAGGGACGAGGTTAAAGAAAATAAACAAATCTTACCCTTTCAAGTGAAGATCAATGTTTTCATTTTCAGCAAGGACTAAATTCTGAAGGTGAGACACATTGAGAAACAAGATGCACACCTCCTGCTCCCCTCTACAGCCAAACTCTACACTTATGACACGAAATCCAGGCCAGCAACCTATAAAAAATCTCTATGCATGGGGAAACCCTACTAGGGCTTTATGTGCCCTCTCCAACATCAGAGGATCCTTAGGCTCTGCTAAGAAGGTACTACACCCTGCAAAAACACAAGCCCACCACCTGGGGCTAATTTAGCCTCCTGAGAAGGCAGAATAGACAGCCATGGGATCAGCTCCACCTCTCCCCAGTCTTTGGCCAGCTCAAGTCCTGTCCTCATCAGTGATTGAGAGCAAACACCTGGGCAAGCCTTGAAACACCACACTGGTATTCAGCTGTCATTTCTGAGGTTGTTAGGTGATACAAGGTCATACCTACCCATACTGCCCTTTCTGGGGGCACCCCCAGAGCTGAGCCTTAGAGCCTTACAGGCTTTAGAGAAACACCACATGTGAAATTTGTGCCCTGGTTTTAGCTGATGAAAAGCACTCCCTTAGGTGACTGCTGAAGTTTCTTGTGGCGTGGAAATGGCAGAAGAGCTCTGTTCAACCGTCACCCATTGCTTTTATCTTCCAGGGGCAGGGACTAAGTTATATAAGAAATGCTATAACCATCTGTAGATGGCTTTATTTGGAAACAAATGCATGTGTTACCACACTAAATTAACTCAGCTAAGGAGATGAAAATTAGATCATTTAAAAGCAGAAAGCTCTCCCATATTGTTTCAGCAGAATCATCTTTTTTATGTAGCTAGGCAAGGGGCTCATTCTGGGGGAAAACAAACACATCTTTTATGATTATGGCTATTCAAAGCTGTTTCTTATGCTCCAAATTGTCTAACATGAAGGATCAACGGTGTTCTCAGATAATGATTTAATTAAAAACTCCTCCTTTTTTCAAGTTGAGATCTGCAAGATGCTCTGAATGGCTGATGGATGATTTGCCATTACTTTGCCATCTTTCCTTTAAATATATATATTTTTTTCTTCAGCATTTTAATTGCTGCCATTGGAGGATTATTGATTAACTGTAATTGCTTCTTTTCTCAGGCATCTCCCCAGTTATTTTCAGCTGCGTGGTCTATGAAGTGCTTCAGAACTGCAGTGGTTTTGCTTGTTTGTCAATGAAGATGCAGATACCTTGAGTACGTGTGTTTGCATGTGCACATCTCCTTTGCACAGACTCTACACTGGCATGAGCTTAAAAGTGGATCACCCTGTAATTTCTCTTTCCTTAAATAAGCACACCAAAAGCACCAAAAGCACAAAAAGCCCTGGTGTAGCTCAGTTTCTGACCAGGAAAAATTCAGACAATGAACTCCTTACAGCACAGGAAACTCCTGAGTTCACAGAGAAACAAACATTCCCTTTGCCTTTGGTAGTTTCCAGGGTGGGCCCTTTTCCTCTGTCTTGTCTTTGCTCCATCACTCCTGTATCTTCTGTGGGTTGCAAATGAACAGCTTCTCCTCCCATCAGAGGTTTTGCTGCCTGATTCCTTTTGTTTCTCCTACATTTGAGAGTCTATGTATTTCAAATTATGGGGCCAGGCATGTTGTTACATGTACAGTGTCAACTACAAAAGGACACACTTTGCTGCAAGCTCAAGGTTGTGCATTATACTCTCAGACTACAGTATTTCTGGGAGGCAGTAGATGATGCTATTAGAGTAGATCTAAGTCTAGTGTGCATAAGTATACAGATAAACAAAAACTAACCTTCATCATTAAAACAAGAACAATTGTTTTTAGAAGCCAATCATCAGCTAAGTGGGAGTTTGTTAGCAGAATTTCCCTTTATAGCATTAAGTTTCAGATACTGAGCAGCTGCCCACAAGACTTAAATAACAAAAGTTATGAAATACAGAAGTAGAAACTTGAGAAATTCTTTGCTTTGGTTTTTGTTTTTGTCCACAGATGCCTGTGCTCTGGTGGGGAAAACAGCACTGTACTCAGCTCTGCTTCAGCCCAGACACTGCAGCACGTACTGTTGTGTGATGAGCATCCTGCAGCCAGGAGAGCAGGCCACAAAATGTCTCAGTGGTCAAAGGGTGCAGGAGCTTTGCACCCTACCATGGCCCTGCAAAACTTTCCCTGCTACGATCAGGCAGGCAGATTGCTTGCAAAAGACGCTACTAGAAATGTAAATCAATGCACAGCAGCGGGCAGGGAGATGCATGAAGGGAATGACAGATTTCTAATCAGGTTTGAGAAGACAGCTCAGGTAGGCAGCTAATTAGGGGCCCAGGGAAATGGCTTCCCAAGCTGCATGCAGCAAGCAGCTCAAGGAGAGAGGAGCTGTAGTTTTTCTGCATGAACAAGCTGACAGTTAGATTGAGCACAGTATTGATGGTAAGTGCATTTTATCACCAAATTATTGTATACGTATATATAAATATATATAAAATACAGCAGAGGAAAAGAAAATCAAAGTTTCTGTCAAGTTTTCTGTGACTTTTGCACTTCTCTAGGAAAAAACTGTTTCCAGTACCCGGGGAGGACAGCACAGGTTGGAATGCTTTCATTTAAATAAATGTCACTTAGACAAGGTAACCCCATGTCCTATGTTTTACTCAGTGAAGAAGAAATTAAATACTGAGAACTGTTTTGTAAAGATGTTGGTCAGGCTTATGTATTTTTTCCCCACTTATTTTGGATATGCAAATAAATATTTGGATATGCAAACAGTTGGAAGGAAGCCATAAAGGATTTCACAGGTGAACTCCACCTTGAAGATTTAGTGTAGATGTTATTTCTGGGATAAGATGAAGCTTCTTGCAGCACTTCAGCAAGTCTTCATTCTCCTCGTTATCATCAAAATGTACTTCAATGGATTTTTTTTCCATATGTTTTGATGGGATTAGCAGTATAAATTCTTCAAAAGCTTTTTTTTTTCTTTTAAATAGTATTTTTAACAGAAGAACATTTCTGTTAGTCTCAAAACATTGGCCTAATTCTCTCTGCGTTGTATGACAAGGGCAATTTTAGCTTTAGTCAGAGAGGAGTTGGGCTGATGGTGAAGACATCATGTAGGTGTATCATGGACATAGAGTTACAGACAGCAGAAAGACAAAACTCATTGCTGCAGCTGCCATCAGGGATTTGGGGGAACTTGGGCTGATCCCACAACGTGACTAAGTTGGGGGCCAGATAAAAATGTATGAAGAGTGATACAGAGAACCACTGGAAAGCTGATTGTATAAGACAGGCATCTATCTCTGCTGTGTGAATTTAGATGATACAGATACCCATCTGAGAGTGAACCTGATGTAACACAGTTAAGGCAAACACATGCATTTGACAATGAATAAGCAATCTGGAGGCATCTCCACTGCTAACTGACATAGTACTTCAGAGTCTTCATGCAGAGAATTGTTTTACCCATGTCATGGGAAAAACTGCTTTTTGTGAAGGATTAGCTGGCAGCCACTAGGTGGGATAGAAGCCTTGCAGGCTGTGGCTGGGAGATTCCCCATTACAGCCCACACAGCCTTTGGCCAGCATCACTTCAAAGGGACTAGCAAGTAAAACACCACACTAGCTATTAAACCTGCTCAGCCTTGGTCATGAAGTAGAATTAGAAAACTACAAAATCTTTTAAAATATTCATAAATGCTCTCTGTAATTGCTCTGCTCACCTTCAAGTGGTTTTATAACTTAACTACTGCAGTTCCATACCTGAACTTGTCAGATTTGCTAATATCCTAACAGTGTGTTTCAGAACTCTGGCATAATCTGTAACACTCCACAGAAGTAAATGGCAATAAAATACTGAAGTCAAAAGGCCTATCTTAATTTTCAACCGAAGTAATTTGACCTGGAGATTTCTGTGCTATATTTTATCATGTAAGAAAAGAAAAAAAGATGATAGATCCGCTATTTACAAAGCGTCTTTCATTAATCTTTACCAGCACTGTTTATAAAAAATGCATTATCAATTCTGGTTTTCTTCAGGCAAGGGGACCCTTTACAGGATGGGCAATTTGATTTGGAACTTAATGATTATGACGACCCACCTTTGTTCCATGAACTAATGCATCTGAGAGACAAACTTCTGAGGAATATGCAACAGTGAGAGCATGGCCTTTGCACATCAGTATTCCTACAAAGAAAACTCTTGCTGTTTTACAACTCAAAGCAGCTCTGGAAGAAATCTCTACTCAGAGCAGGAGCGAAGTCAGCTATTAAGTAGTAAAAAAGACAAAATAAGGCTTAATAATCCCAACCTCAAAAAACTTTTGCATGGGCCTGGTTTTCCTGTCTCTGCTTTCTCCATATGGACTGTTTGCATTTCTCTTATTTCTATTTGTCTTCACATGGGCAATAGGGATTTAGTCATCCCAAACTTGCCTCCGTTCCAAACGATCAATCATCATCATGCCCCACAAGCCAGTATGGCACTGCAAACAATGCTTCAGTATATAGGTTTCCATAAGAAGTTCACACCAACAGTTGGACTTCAAACAAGAAAAAGCTTTACAAGAAGGTTTGCACAGAAAGTGATTGCTGCAGGTCAACAATTTAGGAACCATTTGGTCATGTGTATGTAATTCACAATGAAACATACTATCTCTAAAATGGTGAAGATGCTCATTTTGCAGGAGGGAGGGAGGCTGAATGTCTCCTATGAGAGTTATGGATCAGAAACTGGCAATCCTTAAGAAAAAGCAGACCTGCAATATTAATGAACCCCAGGCAGGTCCAAAGTGAGAGAGAAAATACTAAGACTGGCAGGCTTTTCCCACTCAGAGTCCTCTTCTATGAAAGTGGTCTGAAGATGTAGGGTTCCTTAAGAGCTTAGCCTGTTGTGAATAAATCCATCTCAACCTAAATATAATAAGGAGAAAAAATATCTTTGTGTATTATAGTGCTGATTTCCCTTCCAATAAGAACCTCACTTGCCTATGAAACCAAAGTGGGGAAAATTATGGAGCAACATGGAGAAAATTTGCTGGATGATCCAATTTACCTTTCAGTTTGCAGAACAGAGAATTTGATTTTGCAGCATTTTCAAATGGATTTAGCATTACAAAACCAGATCAGAATTATTATTGTATATAAAGTGATTGAGAGACGCTTGACTGATTCAGGATTGCCAATGTCCTAGCTAGAAAACAACCATGTATTAGCAGTTTTCAGTCTAAAAAGCCAAGACAAGAAAAATGCAACAAGAAAGAATCATTATAAGATTTCAGAAGCTGCTACTGGTACTAGCTGCCAAAATGCCTCGCTCTTAACAATTAGGCATTGTCAGGGAGCTCAGACTTTGAAAAGCACCAACTCTGTGTTCCTTAAGCCATAAGTCAGGCACTGCTAAAAATAGCAATCAGCAAGGAGAATAGATGAAACATTTTTCCCTGCGGTGCCATTTTTTACACATAGGGCATAACTGTAAACACATTGTCTCATGCCTTACAAAGTCCTTTGCTCCCACAGATTTCTAGTAGAGTCTGGCTCCAAAATCATGTGGACTTATCAATAATAATAACAATCTGCAATTTTTGCTAAGTAATGGATGTCACTAATCATTCTCAATGCCTAATCCTCAAGACCATGTCTGTTTGCACCTCATTTTCTCATAAGAATGTTCATAGAGTCACAGTATTGTTAAGATTGGAAAAAGCCTCTAAGGTCATCATGTCCAACCATCACAACCTTGCCTAATAAACCATACCCTTAAGTACCCAATCTCCACGTTTCTTGAACACCTTCAGGGATGGTGACTCCCCCTCCTCCTTGGGCAGCTTGTTCCAATGCATCACCACTCTCTCTGAGAAAAAATTCTTCTTAATATCCAACATAACCCTCTCCTGGTGCAACATAAGGCCATTACCTCTCTTCCTGTTACAAGTTACCTTGGAGAAGAGTCTGACCCCCACTCCACTACAACCTTCTTTCAGGTAGTTCAAGGTCCTCAAGATTTCTTTTGTTTTAGGAACTCTAACAGCAAGTGTGGCTGAGAAGAGACTTGTCTTGGGCCTCAGAGGAAAACAGCCTTTGGTGTGAGACCTCAGCACTCAGTGTTGACATCATGCTTCCACTGCAAGGGCATCTGTTCCAATGTGGGCACTGAAAGAGATGTCAGTCAAACAGCTAAAGGATAGAGAAGACCTATGGGGATGAGAGTCCTCTAGAGTGACATGGTTTCATGCTGTTTCTTTAATTTTTTGTCTGGCAAGTGAAGAGTATTTCACCAGAAGGTGGGAAAGGACTTGGAACAAAATTGATCTTGGCTGAGCAAACATTTGACAACGTTCTGTGGGAAACAACCATCTGTCTTGGGAGATATCAACTCCAGGAGATATTGATGGCACTAAAAATATCTGCCTTAGTCCACAGTCCCAAGGCATTTAGTTTTCAAGCAAGGAGAGCCTCAGAATTTAATTTTTTTTGAGTGTTGACTTGCCAGGTGTGCAGTGAAAGGCTTTTGTTTGTTCAAAATGCAGCCGCGCATGTTTTGGCACCTGGGCTGAGTGCAAAGTATAGAGGAGCTGAAGCAAGATAATTAATATGGATTAAATGGAAAAAGGGCTTTGTGTTCTGCTTCACAAGTACAGACCGTACACAGCAATGGATGTCTTTATCTCAGAAGAGCTTCCTGGAGCAGTTTGGCAGGCTGGTTCCTTCTGAGATACATGAGAAGAGATGGGAAATAAAAGGGAAAAAAAAAACAACAAAAATCTTAGAAACTTGAAAAATGCGACATGAATTCAAAGCACTGACGAAGAGGTCAGCTTATTTATGGAAACCGAGAAATATCCCCCATCCCACAAATCATTAAGATTTACAGCATTCCGTCCTCTCTGTGTAGATAAAATCAAGAACATCGGAAGTTTTTCCAGGGAGATGGGAAGATGGTGCAGTCTAAATTCACTGTTTGATGTTCTGCACAAAAGCTGGCAGATCTGCTTTCATACCTATCAATTGTTGCTCTCCCGCTATCCGTATATGTGCTCTTTCATGACTTGAGAAATAAGGAAAAAAATAGTTATTTTTCCACCACATTTCTTGCTAGAAGAATGTAGAATGTTCTCCCTCAGAAAAGGCAGCCTCTTGGCCATCAGAGGGATACCAGAGACCAGGCAAAAGCTTTGACCTGTCGTCCCATACCTATTCCATGCTCTATGACTCTTACCTTATCCGCAGCTAGCACAAATTCCCTCCTGGAGCTATGCTAACATCCACATCTTCCCAAGAAGAGCTTCGGCTGCAGTAAGAACAAGATATATACTTCCTTGGGAGCAATTTGTAGCTGTCTCTTTCGATCCCTGTCCCATCACACTTCCACTTGCTGTCATGATCATTACAGCCCTGCTGTTTTTCCCTTTTTTTATACTTGTTTGAGCCTGGTTTATGGCTGTTGCCCAGGAGAGCCAATAACGAGAGCCATGTACTTGTGCTGAGAGTAAGCAAAAATGATACTTCCTGGGGCTGCCCTCTGAAAAATCCCAGAGCTGGATGCAACTTCTGTGTTTGGATTCTGTTAAAGGTAACTTTTTTTTCCATTGCCCATGTGAAAATCACACAGGAGCACACACTGCTTACCTTGCAGAAGCCGCTGTCCCTGCATTTTGATCAGGGACATGAAAAGGCTTCCCAAAGAGTAACTTTTTGACATGGTGAAGATTTCTAATACGAGCTGGCTTGGCAAATAAATAAGTAAATGAAATTTATATTAACACATGTTGAAGTTTTCTGGCTAAGCCTGCTTAAAAGCTGACTCAGATGATACACAAGAGTAAGAAATAATATTGAAGACAATCAGATACTGAAATTGTGGAGGAAAGAGTTGCAGTGACTACTTCGTTGAGGCATGCTCATGTGGGAAAAGACAAGAGGGTGTCCTAGCAGCACAGCATGCTTTACAGGACAGACTTTACAGAAAAGAAGAATCACCACCACCCCTGATCTAGATTAGCTGAGGAAGAAAATGTAAATAAAGAGTTCCACAGTCCCAGATAAGTAGGGTAATATAGGAAATACCACCTATGCATGGTAGGGTAGGGAGTAGTGGTTTATTGGGCAACCAGAGCAGACCAGAGCATCTTGGGGAACCAGAGAAATAATGAATTAGAGATTAAAATAAAAGTCAATATACCTGAAAGAGAAGGGCAATCAGGAGAAGGGATTTTTCCTTACACATACAGTGAGAAGAAGCCAAGACAGAAGGTTGATAGGATGAACACCTCTGTAATGATTTTTAATTTTTTTTTTTTGAAGTTGGGTTTGTTTGCATGACAGCTCTGAAATAGGATAAGAACAGAGAAGGGCAATGCTGCATAATGTGAACAAGGAAAGGGAACTGTTCTGCTTTTTCATTTAAATGCATGAAAATCCCTGTGAGGTCTGTGCATGTGTGTGGGGGAGGGAATGAATTAAAAGAAAAAAAGAGATGTGCTGAAGTAAATGATTCTGGTGAAACAACAAACGAAATCTGAAGGTTTGCAAGCGCTGCTGAAATTATGAACTGTGCTAATGACCCCCCATGCTTCAAAAAATTGAGTAGGGCAGCGTCTCAATAAATATGCTGGGAAAACAGAATTTAACACCAGAAAGCCCTGTGTAGTACTTCAGAAACATACCTCTGTGGTCACAGGGACCTGGCTGTCAGGAGAGGATGGATGGATGCTACTACTGCGCTTTGGTTCTGCTCACCCACTGGGAGCTCTTGAATGCAATGAGGTTGGTGTCCACAAAGTTGACGTGACAAACTGCCCTTGTAGAATCATTGCACAGATCCTTCTGAATCTCCTTGCATTGCTTCATCCTCCTCTTTCCCTGACACCAGCACTGCTCACCAAGGGAAGAGTGCAGCCCTGTGACTTGGCCTCACAGGGACAAAAGAGAGGAATGAAAAAGACAGTAGATTCAGGCATGGATGTAACCCTAGAGGAGATAGGCACCCCAGAGCAAAGGGACTCACTGATTTCATGGTGGAAGCAAAGAATCCATGCTTTGCTTCTTGCTTCCTCTTGGCACAGAATCTTCATCCAGCACACGTTGCCAGGGATGGCTGCCACCAGCATTCTGGCTGCCTTCCTCCAAGTGTCATCAGGCAAGGGTCAGCTGTGAGCTAAGATGACCTTCAAGAGTGAGGAACAGGAAGAAAACTTTTGAGAGGCACTGAACTAACTGCTCAAGGTCAAATGATGTGAGACCTTCCCCACGAAAGGTCTTGCTGGCTTTATGCCATCTTTCCCAGATATCTAAACCCAAACTGTGTCCCTTTTAGCATCTAAGGGCTGGCCTGGAACCTAAGGAAATAAAAATCGGGCCATGATGAATAAGAACCAATGACAGATCAAACCTCTTACTCTCTACAACTCAAACCCAGATGAGGCCAATTAATGGAAAAGCTGCATATGGTCACAAATAATACATACATTTCAGTTGTCCTGTGCTAGCCAAAAGGATTTCTGTCACATCATCAAGTATCTGCACACACTGTATTCAATAATGATTTATTTCTGTATGGCTACAGTACAACCTGAAACACGTAGCTTGCTAATTAACTCATAGCCACCTGGAATGGTAATAAGCAAAACAATCTGGAGCAAATCTATAAGACTGATCATGGGATGTACATGCTTGAAAATAGCCTCAGTGATTTTAACCCATGTAAGGAGAAAACATGCATTTCAAGTTATATGCCGAGGCTATCCAGTGCTAATTACAGGACTGAAAATTAGGTTCTGGTTTTACAGGGAAGTGTGGGCTTGATTTGCAGTGGCCTTCAAATGTGCTTAGCAGCATCATGAGCATCATGGAATCCTTAAGGTTGGAAAAGACCACTAAGATCATCTAGTCCAACTGTCCAAGTACCACCAATACTGCCCACTAACCATGTCCCTCAGTGCTACATCTCTGCGGTTCTTAAACACCTCCAGGGACAGTGACTCCACCACCTTCCTGGGCAGCCTGTTCCAGTGCCTCATCATTCCTTCTGAGAAGAAATTCTCCCTAATATCCAACCTGAACCCCTCACACCCTCCTGCACAACTTGAGGCCATTCTCTTTCATCCTGTCACTTGTTACCTGAGAGAAGAGGCTGACAGTCACCTCATTGCAACCACCTTTCATGCAGTGTTGTAGAGAGGACATGCCTTTCCGTATTGAAGGGACAGTAGGGAGAGAAAGTGCTGGAAGTTTTTCCTCTAATGGAAACATTGCTGTCCATTGCTGTCCCTCAGGAGACAGATAACTGCTGAAGTTACTCTGGACTGGATGCATTGTGATGGCGAACTACAGATCTGCATGGGATCTGTGTGCAAGACCCTTTAAATTTGGGTGAAAGACTTCATATTCTGTGTGCATGTGCAAGAAGGCAGCTAAGTTGATACAACGCTTTTTGACACTGCAGCTGCTTGGTTTGAAGCTTCTGGTATTTTAACACTTGCTGTTTTACTGTCACAAAGACATACAATGACTGGGCACTGCTGATACAACTCCACAATCTGCTTTTGCTGCTGGTCAGTAAGTTTAGTCCTGCTGGAAACAGAGGCAGGCTCTGGAGGCCAAATTGTTTCCTATTGGTGTTTAGGTTCCTTTGTGCCTACTGAACAGCTTTGCCTAAAATCAGTGACAACCTGCCCGCTCCCATGCCTATTCGTCATAAATGTGTGAAAACAGAACCCAGCATAGTTAGTAATTATCCCCTCATTATGCCAATATGCTTCTGAAAGTATAATCATGATCAAAAGGCACGTGATTCTCCTCTCACTGCTTTCTGTTTGCAAGTTTCAACTTTTTTTTTTCCCTTTTTTTTTTTTTTTTTCCTGCTAATAAGGATTTTTTAATTTGAAAATCAACAACAGCTTTTGAAGGCTGTGCCTGTCCTCGTGGTAATGACAAAATTCCCCTGACCTGAGGACTCAGACTCTGCAGCAGTGAATAGCAGCTGAACTAGCAGGCACATGGAAACGCCACAGAGAAGGATACATGAGAAGCATCTGAAGCTCCAGGGGACTCTTAGGGATAATTTGGTGCCCATTTCAGACAGCTCAGTTTGTACTTCAGCGAGGGTAAGTTTTGACTGAGATTAGTTAACCAGCAATTTCCTGTCTTGTTTACAGCACAATCAAAGAAGCTGTGCGACGCACACCTGAGCGCACTGGAGTCAGTTCAAGGCAATAAACTCAAGCTCAGTGTGTGTCCTCCAGCTGGAAATTGTAGAGCTTCCCTAGAAATACCTAACTGGCCCCTGGAAGGCAGAAAGCAAGAGGTCACCTTTCCTGCTTCCTATAGAGGAGGCTGCCAAGAGCCACTCTTGATCCATTCATCCATCCAGTGTAAACTAATGCCTTCTTGTTAATCTTATGCTAAGACTGATCTCAATTTTAACCTGTACCTGCATGGCCTTTATTTTCATCCCTTTCATTCCTGTCTCTCCAGTCTGTTTGTAAGAATGAATTGCCCATGGCAGTCTCATCCTACCACTACCTATCCAAACTGTTCACATTCTGCCTCATAACCATACTGACACAGTCTTCTGTCCCATCAGTTCCAGATAACCAGTCACTACAGCACTAGTCAGAGGACTGGAGCACCTCTCCTATGAAGAAAGGCTGATAGAGTTGGGCTTGTACAGCTGGGAGAAGAGAATGCTCTCATTACGGCCTTCTAGTACTTGAGAGGGAGTTTACAAGCAGGAAGGGGACCAACTTTTTACATGGTCTGATAGCAATGGGACAGGGAGGATGGCTTCAAACTAAAAGAGGGAGATATAAATTGCATGATAGGTGGAAAGTCTTTACTTGGAAGGCAGTGAGGCCCTGGCACTCCTGCCAAGAGCTTTGGGTGCCCCATCCCTGGAGGTGCTCCAGGCCAGGTTGGTGAGCCCTGGGCAGCCTGAGCTGGTGGGGGGTTGGGGATGGGTGGGCTTTGAGTCCCTCCCAAGCCACAAGGTTCTGTGATTCTATAATTCTCGAGAAATAACATTTTAAATGTTAGTAAAACTGTGATGATCCTGGGAAGGTATTTGTTTAGCACACCGCACAGAGAATTTAGGAAGCAGGAAACTGTTTTACATAATATGCCATCTTTTTGGCAGGACTGATTAGGGCATACCTGCACTAGTCATTCTACAACTACCGTGTGTATTGGCAGCTGTATCTGAGACCTTGAAATGGACAAAGGACACTCATAATTTATGTCTGGCTTACTAGGTAAGGCAGCACTGGAGTTAGGAATGGTTAATTTGTGCACTGTGCCATTTTACAAGGCAGCAACACCACTGGCTGACTGTCACCTTCAAAGGAGAAAGCAATGACTCCTGTACAAAGATAGTGCTGCTAGAGGTGAGAGCATCCATTTACCAGCACTGAAGGTTCAACCACCCCAGTGCCGTATGATGATCAATGGCCACAGTAGCTCAACACTGACCCCATGAAAGCTCCTCAGTCCTCTGGCAAATTGATTTGACTTTCAAGGACAATTAAACTGTTTGCTCCTCCACTCAGTCTGTTTGGTGCTGTTAAATTCCACTGCAAAATGAGTCTCATTTGAAAAAGTGGCATTGGTGACAGATAACTTTTTGTAATTACATCCTTTTATCTCCTTTGATAAGTTAACAGTGAGCAACCACAATAGTTAGCAATGCAGATAGCGTGCAGCTACTGACATCTGAGTTAGCAGGAGATGAATTTACACATCAGAGCTGAAGTTTCAGGCTTCCAGAAAACTGAAGTTAGTCCTTCCTGCATAGAGACCTGCAGCCCCAAAACACATCTGCCAGCTCTCACTGGTAACACAGCCCGTCCTCCCCAGCTCCACACACCACTCGTAGGGAGGACACAGGCAGAGTGATCCTGTTCAGACCTTGCTTTGCTGCATTGCACTGCTGCAGTTTGTCAGCCAGAAAATCTCCCTTTGGGCAGCCACAGACCTCTGCAGCGAGCCTGAATTCAAGCCCAGAGCTCTCGCACTGCAGCTCTTCTGGCACAGAAATCCCCACTACGTTCAGACTAATCTGAAGGAATTACCAACAAAACTGAACACCCCCCTCCATGCACACGGACATTTCGAAACCTCTCCAGGTACCACTCTGTGTATTTCATCCATTTTGCCTTTTCTCACTGAAATGCAGAAGAATGCATCTTTCTTACAAAGAAATCAAATCACATTTAAAAAACAAACAAACAAACACAAAACCACCAAGCAAATAAAAGCAAACCACTCCCTTAGGAAGAAGCCATACCCAAACCAGGCAACTCATTGCATATGCATTTCCCCCAGAGGGAGCATGCGAAAGCAAACAAAACATGGCAGATGTTAGTCCTGGTGTTCCGTGTGTGCTGCTGGAAGGTGCTCGCATCCCATAGCAATGAGAGAGCAGAAGCCTACAGCACAGCAGCCAAACACCTCCGGATGAGCTCTTCACAGTGCACTGTTTTGAAATACTTCAAAATGATGTAGCACACAAATAATTTAAGCAAGACTGGATTTTCCTAAGCAAGACAGCATGATAAAACTTTGTGATACACAGCTGAAATTACACTACCTGAAAAGACAATGCCTCATCTGAAACACTGAGTATCAAAATTATTTGATTTTTTTTTTCCCCCATCAGAATATGGAGAAGACAAAGCACATTAAAGCAAAGTACCTTCAGAGTGAAATCTAAGCTATCTTGCAAATACAGACCTTTGGAAATGTGAGTTGTCTTCACTTCTTCAATCTCTTTGAGTTAACTAAATAACTACCTGAGCTAGGTTTTAAACAGCAGTGACAGCCTTGTGGTTAAACGCTCAGATGTCATTAAAGATATCCTGAGTGACTAAAAAGGACAAAAACCAAACCCAGCTCACAGTTTTTTGCGTGTTGCATTATATCATCGTTTGACTTTAGGACGTCGGAGTTTGCTTTATCAGGATTTGACAGCATCTACCTCGCTAAGCAGTAGCTCAAACACGCAAAGACGTGATAAAAACACCAAAATGTCATGCCTGTGAGCTTCAAAGCAGTACAAGGCTCAACTAATTTAACATCTTTTTACTCTTAAGGGAACTGCTCACCCACTGATTCATCTTCTGTTCACTCAGGATCGTCCTGTCACTACTGCTTGGAACACCAGTATGTTTCTCTCTGCACAGTAAAAAAGAAATGGGGAAAAAAAAAAAAAAAAGACAACCACCAACAAAAAACCCACACAATTACAGATATAACAACAAGCTTTGTGGCCTCTGCTGAAGGCTGCTGAGCTCCCTGTGTCCTTTGCAGGAGAGCTCATTAAGAATGCATCACACCAGGACCAGAGCAACAGACACCTGTGCCAAGTGTGGGGCATTTAAACAAGAGGGAGGATTCACTGCCAAGGAGAGCAGTGATAAGGGTGGCTCTGTGCTTCTCAACTGGTGCTGGTGGTATGGCTGACTGCTATCTCACCTGGGGCTGTTCTGTCCCCATGTTTGGGAACGGCACTCTGGGAGGTGGGCAGTGATTCCTGTTACCTTTTGCACAGTAGAAACAGAAAAACACCCACTCAGGAAACACAGGGACACAGCTATCCCATAGGATATGTCCTGTAACACCACTGGGACAGCAGGGGACATTTATTTTACAGGAGTGTCTGTAGGGCTGGTGGAGAACTTTTCGTGCAGCATGCCCCATTACTGGGAAACACTGACAAGAATTGGGGAAAACGCTCCCTAAGGAGGAAGCCTGTATAAACCCAAATCCCCTCAGCATCAACCTATCCACATCACTTGTGTGGTGATCAATGAGACATTCAGCAATTAACATTTGCTCGTTTATGTATCTTCTCCTCTGGGAGCCCTTAGGTTTTGTGTGTGTGCAGGAAGGCAAGAAAACTTACCTTTTAAAACTTACCCTTTTATTTCACCTCTTTTACTGAAGAAAACATTGCTCCTCTTCAAGTCATATATCACATCAGATATTCTGGACATCAGCAAACATGCATCCTGCTGCAGCATTTGGGTTTCTGCTTTGTGCTGAACTCAGGATGTAAGGGACCCGGGCATCATATAATTTTATGAGAGCTCAGTAGGTACAAGATTTCACTCACACACACGCACACAAAATGAACAGAGATAAACAGCCAGAATTAGAGGAGGCTGCATTTTCTATGGGCAAATATTAACACTGCAGAGAAGTTAATAAAACAAATTTTCCTTTTAAGCAAGTGCATTTTCACAAAACCTTTGGAAAAAAAACCAACACAAACATACCTGACAGAATATCTGATTCATCCTGAATATCCTTCTTTGATTACCCCCCTCACGCCCCCCCCCCCCCTTTCTTTTTCCCTTTGAGGGATTTATTTCTTTTTCTATTCTTTTGTTGTCATACTTGTAAGAATATTTGTGCTGTTCTCTTCCATGTATTTTGGGTACTGCACAGCAAACTAACACAGAAGCAGAAGACTCAAGGCTGTTGTTTCTTCCTATTTGGGGAGAATAGGAGCACAGATCTCTGTGGCATTCGGTGGGAATGGCTCCTTCACATAAGGGAGACATTAAAATCAGCTTTTTGTACCAGTGCTCCACTTTTGATAGCAAAATACCTTAAGCAATAAGCTGGCACAATAAGCACAGGTATGTCTGCAGACCCACAGACTGAACAGCACAGTGAGCAGGAGAGGATTAACACATCAGGAACAAAACATAGCAAAAAAGCACTTTCCCCCCTACTTCTACCCACACAGCCTCCCCAAGTACTAGGAGAGGGGAAACACACTGCAGACACCTTATCACACCCAGCATCACATACCATCATCACCTTTTGGATGTGCCAGCAGATAATTTAGATAAAGACCAACAGGAACAAGGACAGGCAGAAACACTGCCAGCCCCAGCTCTGAGGATGATAGGTTGTTACCAGCATTTCCTAGGAGGCTGCAGTTGTGATCTCCCTTTTTCTTTTCTGCTTTCACCTCCCAATCTACAACCTTCAAAAAGCGGAGTTTAAGTTTCTTTTAAGTTGACGTGCTACAAAGGAACTGAAAGAAAGCCTGAGGGGGAAGATACTGGCTTTAGCTATTTGATCCAGCTTTTCACATTGCTATTCTATGCCCGGTTCTGAGAAAAAGAAATCCCTTTATCCTATGATTCCTTACCTAATCAGAACTAGGCTGTTTTATCCAAATAGCCAAGGCACGTTGGTTAAGTCCTGCACTGATTTTAGCCCCTGGTGAGTTAGACCTAAAAGATCTTTCCCGGAGGACTAGTCAGAAAGGAGAGCAGTTTCTGCTGCTGCTGTCACAAAGCCCTACCTTTGTCACAAAATATTACTCTTCCCATCAAGAAGAAAAGCAGTGCAGCAGCATGGGGAGGGACCATGGGAACACAGGCAGCTCTGCCCTGAGCTGTCATGGAGCTAGCTCCTCATTTTGCTTGCACAGGGAAAGCAACAGAGCTGCAACATAGATGGGCATCATCTGATGCAGGTGGTGGAGGAACCAACGAGGAAAGGGGTGTTACTGGACCTTATTCTCACCAACAACGAAGGACTTGTTAAGGAAGTTAAGGTCAGGGGCAGCTTGGGTTGTAGTGACCATGAGATGGTGGAGTTCAAGATCCTGAGGGGAAGAAGCAAAGCAAAAAGTAGGATTGCTACCCTGGACTTCAGGAGAGCCAACTTTGATCTCTTCCAAGACCTCCAAGCTCAGGATCAGTGAGTCCCTGTGAGCAAGAAATCGGGAAAGGGTGGCAGGAGACCTGCGTTGATGAGCAAGGAACTCAAGTGCAGAGTCTTGCATCTAAGGAGAAATAATTGCATGCACCAGAACAGGCTGGGGATGACCTGCTGGAGAAGAGCTCTGCAGAGAGGAACCTGGGTGTCCTGGTGGATGACAGGTTGGCCATGAGCCAGCATAGTGCCCTCATGGCCAAAAAGGCCAATGTCATACTGGGGTACATTAAAAAGAGCATGTCCAGCAGGTCGAGGGAGGTGATCCTCCCCCTCTACTCTGCCCTGGTAAGGCCTCACCTGGAATACTGTGTCCAGTTCTGGGCTCCCCAGTACAAAAAAGACAGGGATCTCTTGGAAAGAGTCCAGCGGAGGGACACAGAGATGGTGAAGGGCCTGGACCATCTCCCCTATGAAGAAAGGCCAAGTGAACTGGGTCTGTTTAGCCTTGAGAAAAGAAGACTGAGAGGGACCTGATTCAGGTCTATAAATATCTGAGGTATGGGGGGCAAAGTAGGGAGGCCAGACTCTTTTCAGCAGTGTGTGGAGACAGGACAAGGGGAAACAGCCAGAAACTGGAGCATAGGAAGTTCCACACGAATGTGTGCAAGAACTTCTTTACAGTGAGGGTGACGGAGCACTGGAACAGGCTGCCCAGGGGGGTTGTGGAGTCTGCTTCTCTGGAGATATTCAAGACCCATCTGGATGCCTACCTGTGTGACCTGGTGTAGGGAGCCTGCTTTGGCAGGGGGGTTGGATTTGATGATCTCTGGAGGTTTCTTCCAACCCCTACGATTCTGTGATTTCCTACAACTCACATCAAGAAAGTCTTGACCATTTTAAGGTTCTTCCACCTCTGAGGAGCAGGTATCACCAAAGCTGAGGAGGAGGAGAGGGAGGGATACCAGCAAGAGAAATAGCATTAAAGACAACAATGGAGCTCCAGCATGAGCCAACATCTACTTAAAACAACATCCACATCTCAGTTTTCCTAGAAACCCGCAGGAGTGTGGAGGTGTGGGGATCTCCCGTTTTCCAGATACCCTTTAAAACGCAGCCTACTGGGTGAGCAGGAAGAACATGAACACCTTGTGCCTCTTCCAGGGACCATTATCACACAGTGAAAATCACTAAATTAATGGATAATCAAAAGGTACAAATTTTGTTATTTTTATTGATTTGTCTTTCAGGCATTAATGCCAGAGCAAAGCACTTGCAGTCAGGGAAGCTGAATTTGGAATACAAATGAAAAGAACTTTCTGTAGCTGTCCTACAGTAATAAGCCATGGAGTACTGTTGCCTCCCAAAATAATGCAGATGAAACTGAGCCATCGTTACACAGTTGGATCCCCAGCAGCGGCAGAGAGAAAAAGAGTGGATTTCAAAATAGTTTTGACTAGAAGATGAAGCTGCACCCTTCAGTCTGAAATTGATTTGGAAGATTTGCTGAGCAAATGAAATGCTGTGCCTGCATTTTGTCTCTGCATTCTGAACTCACTTCCCTCCCCCATAAACATTCTCTCGCATGCTGCTCCATCTTATTCTTTGCAAAAAAACAAACAACCTTAAACCCAAACCTGTACACTGCATAAATGTTATTCAGACTCCTCTGACCCACCACAAACTCTGAAGCAATTCTTAACCTAACCTCAGACAGTGGTAACACTGAATATAACTAGACCATTCCTCCCAGCACAAGGCCTGCTCAAGCCAACATACACTTCTAATAGCAAGCCCTACTCCAGACCACTGTTCTCCATCAATTCCAGAATAGGGATGGGCTGACAACTTATCCTGAATCCTGCCCTCACTCTTATAACTGCCAGTATCTGCAAAATGAAATATGTCATTGACAACCCTCAGGGCAGCAAAGAAGACTCTCCACTAAGCAGGGCTTACCTGCTTCTTCTTTCCTCTCAGACTCCACGTAAATCCTGCCCTGACCTTTGCTTTAATGTGTGGAGGGTAACTAACGTGCTAACACTGGGAAGTTGCCTAACTCCTTCTGAACACTGCCTTATACTGTCTTACCTTTATGTGCTGATAACAAATGAAGCAGAAATAATGACTTCCCCCCCCCTCTTTTTTTTTATAGCAGAGCATCCCAGAAGACCTTGCATAAGGTCTGCTGCCTATGCTGCCCAAGGAGATGCTGAGGCATTGCCATCCTCAGTTGCTGTTACTCACACTTCAGCAAAGGCAGGCAGGACCCTGAGGTTTTCTCTAAAACAGAGATGCAAAGATGAATTTACTGCTTCAAGAAACAGAACCGGTGGTGCAGAAAGCCACCAATTACTGGATTATGATTTGCTTTGGAGCTTTACTGTCTAAGACTTAATAAAGGTGTCGGGACTCGGGATTCATTTTTTAGGATTTTTTTGGTATGGTTTTGGTCTAATGTGGTCATACTGTCTGTACCCCATTCTTTCATGTAAGTGTTTATTCAATGAATTTACCTTGGTTTTGTTACCTTGGTAGCTGTCATTAGTCTGTGTAGCTGCTCCAGGCAAGCGACACCTGGGTGAGGAATGCATATTTTCTCAGAGCAAGCAAAGTACTCCAATATCTAGTCATCAGCCACCCAAATTCCAAGCCAGGACAACACGTTTGGGATCTACCAGCTAGCAGCACGTATAGCAGATGCTTTGTATCAATCAATGAGGAAGCAGCAGGTTTTGGAGCAGGAACCTTTGAGACTTTTGCAACAGAAGCAATATTTCCACGAAAGAAACAAAAAGAGATTGGTCAGATGATGGTGGATCATCTGCCTCTTTCTAACTTGACTCTCCTTGAGAAGCAGACTAAATTGCTGGTTGCAAATTCTGCAGAGATCCCAGGCAAGCATCCGGCAGCTGTTCAGTCTGCATCACCCCAACACTGAAGCAGCCTGAATTCACTTTCACCTTCAGCTGTTTTCAACCACGGTATTAAAATCTTCCTCAAACACCACACTAACAATAGCCTTAAATATCTACACACCTGTAACCTTTTCTTTCTCAACAAAATCTTGATTTTTTTTTATTTTTTTTATTTTTTTTTAATTAAACAAAAGTGCATGAATAGACAAAAGAAAAGGAAAACAACAAGAGAAGCCAAAGCATAACGGATGAGGAAGACAAGAGTCTCAGTTAATGAGCTCATAGCATACCTTATTTGTCATCTTATTATACCATAGAACCTTCCTGCCATAAAACACATTTCTGAAGTTCACCTTACATCCTGATGTGCATTAGCGGGAGAGAGCTTTGTACTTGAGAAGCAGAGTCCCTGCTGGTATTGCTATGGCAAACTGGATTTTCTATTGGAAAGGAAAATGAATCACTGAATGAATACTGAATAATTACTCCAGAAAGTAACAGCACTAGAGCAAGATCAAAACCTACAGTAGCTTTACCTTCTGTAATGCAGCCATATCCTCAGGTTCGTTCCATACATGTGGCTCATAACAGCATGGCACGCACAAGAATATTGAGTCAGTTCTCTACTACAAGCCTTACTTGAGCTGAGGAACTGAAGCAGTAACTCTGCTTGGGGTTCATGGGACGGAATTAAATAAGAAGTAGCCTTGTTTCCCAACAAAAATTACTAAATGCCCGCTGTTCACACTATATGTCAAATTTCTGAAGTCCTCACCCTCTAGAGCATTTCCAACAGGTTTCAGTGGGCCACTCCTACCCCTCCGTCAATGCTGCTTCTATCTGTGACTTTGGGGAGACAGAAAGAGTAAACATCAAAATATCTGTTAGTGGTATGTGATGCGTACACTCAGTGACATAGAAATTAGGAGGAAAACAAATAACAGTCAGACTCAACCAATCAAAACTAGTGAAAGGCAGCTCCTAGTGGGGAGAAATTTTAAGCTGCCACATTGAATTCACAGTTAGAATAAAGGGATCTGCTCTCAGCTTTCAGCCAGGTAGTCCTGCTTCTGTCATCTGATGCTTCATCCCATCAAACAGAGGGCTACTGAAAAGGTCAAGAGACTGAGCTCTCCACTTCTGGTGCTGTGCTTACCATCTATCCCACAGCCTGGAGGCACCAAAATCAAACGTAAACTTAAGAGTGTGCTGCTGGGAGAATGGAATCAAGTGAAGAGACTGGTGGGTGGAAGATGAAAGAGAAGAAAGCCTGGGAAAAGATGAGAGACTTTGCACAGCTCTCCCAGAAAGTCAGAGAAGAGTCTAAGCTGACTAAAACAAATGATGTTATCAGATTAGAAGACTGTTTTGTAGTATTCATGATCAAAACCAAGCAGAATTTCCTCCAGTATACTTTTAATTTAAAGCTTTTCTACTGTTGAGAAAATACCTGCAATTAACTTCATTACCCTGTTTCTGGATGGCAGAAGTCACTATTGATTTGTCTTGTCAGAGGCTGTGCCTAACCATTACAATACACATCTTATTCCAGACCCATCTGTAAGAACAAACTGTCCTGACCTCCATGAACTGGCAGATATATCCTCATTGAAGTCGAATGAAAACTTTTAAAATATCTTTCCACTGTCTGCTGTTTCTCACCATAGAATATATGACTCCTCACTAGCTTAGATGACAAACAGATCCGAAATGCAAAACTTAGACTTGTCATAATTCAGAAAAGGGAGAAGGTGCCCGCAGGCAAGACAGTGTGCATAGATCTGCAGAGAATGCAAAGCAACACACAGACGTGCAGAGCTAGGGGTGACCACAACTATAACCTGTAACCATACAGTTTCTATCTGACACCCTTCTGCTTGTGTTTGCATAGCTGTTTATGCAAGGAACAATCATTTTATGGGGGGAACACAGCTGTAAACATCCAGGGTGCTCTAAATTTTATTTCAACAGCTAAGAGACATCCTTCCAGATTATCCAAACCCTGGTTGAACAGTGCAAGGAGCAAAGGGCTTCTTGCTAAAATCAGGATTATTAAGAACATAGGAAACAACAGAAAGCATTCAAAGCTCACATCCCTGTGCCTCTGTCTCTACAGACACCTGCCCATGCTGGGCCCTTTCTATTAGCTAACCTGTAGCATCTAATATGTGCTGTCACTGGGGAGCTCAGTGTGTAAGGCAGGAGTTTGATGCACAGAGTATGATTTCCCCTTCTGCTGCTTGCTGCTTTTCCCCTCCAAAGGGGAATTTGAGATCGCATAAGCCATGCTACCTGGCTCTCAGATGATGGGAAAAAGAAACAAATCATGTGCAAACTCAAAAGACTGCTTGACCCTCCCTACAAATGTTCTGAGAATCCACAACTGAAGGACACATCAAATGGTTTACAATGATGTCCCAGAGGACCAAGCCCCCACTCCCAGGCTGGCCCTGGTTCCACCTCATTGGATCCATTCCTTGCCCAAAGCATCACTAAAGAACCATGGCCTTGTATCCTCTGCACCATGCAGCACAAGACACTTTCAGGCTTACCAAAGGCTGATGATTTCCAACAGAATTTCACTCAGACTAATTGAAATATCCTTATATTCTCATTCCCCAGGCACAGTTTTAGTTTGCCATCCCTCTTTCCAGGTATGTTATTCTGACTCTTTGAGATTTACAGCTACAAAGGCAAAACTTCCAAAATACTTCCCTGCAAGTCTCCCTGACTTCAAATGCTAATGCATTATATAACCCTGCCATGTGCTGAGGGACCCTTTGCATTATTTAAAGGTTGTCAGTCAGGTGTGAAACCTTTCCATTGATTTACCATTCGCTTCTCCTCTCATAGATGCATTAGGAGGCTGCAACCCACGGCTCGTGTTGAAGAATAACAATTCCATTTGTTTGAATCTGGCTTAGCGCTGTTCACTTCTGCAGCCCATATAATTCTCCTTACTGCAGTTTGTGTGACATTAATGACAAAATAAATAATTCAGCATCGTTTTCACCCAGATGTAGCCCTGTCAGAGACTAACATACGGTCTTTGCTAGCTTATTTAAGGTAACAAGCCACTGAATTGTAGTTTTAAAAGCTGAAACTCTTATTTTAATGGAATTTATTGGCAAAGCTCTCCTGAGACCCGATGGTAACTAACAGGTACAATCTCCTGCTCCTGTTCCTGCCACCCTAGCTCCCCATTTAGCTGTTATATTTGCACTCAGCAGGTCTGAAGCCTCCTACCTTGCAAATGTAACAAAACAGGCTGGCTTTTTAGGAACCTGCACTTAGCTCAAAGGGAATATGAACAGAATGGGAGAAGCTGAAGAGCACAGGGGATGTCTGCAACAGGTTATTATGAGAAAAGAGATCACTTACTTCACTAACGAGCTCTGGCAGTGAGGCTTCATGAATGAAATCACTTCTGATCTGGGTCTCCGGGCAGAGGGACTGGTGATGAATCCAAACTCTCCTGACATTTGAGCATTTGAGGAGTACTGCTTGTCTACACAGCTCTCTAACAAGATCACTGTGGAAAAATAAAAAAAAAAAAAACATTTTTATTTATTTTTTTAACAATAATGACAAAAATTCCATTAACTTCACAGAGACCAGGCTATGCTCCTTACTACGGACTCCCCAGTCCCTCTGCTTGTGTATTAGTTCTTCCTTTCTCACACACTCGATCCTACTTGCCCTGTGCTCATTATTGCTTTCCCTGAGCTGCCATGCTAAAATTGGTGTTGATAGCTGTATAATTTCTGCATAAAGGAACACTCCTATCAAGGAAAGCCTCATAACTTACACTGTGCTGCTTTCCCTTAGCCGGAAAGGCATCATCTCAAAATGATCTGAGGGTTGCACTTGGATCCAGATCCTCATTTTTTCATGACTTTATATTCACCTCCTGGTCATATTTCTCTTTTATTTATTTTTTTCCTGAGCACACCACTTAATCTATGGGTAAGAAACACATTCGCAAGTGGCAAACACCTCATGCTAAATTGTTCTCCCCTGCAGCAGGGTCAATTTGATATTCAGATTGACTTTTCACTTATCGTAGGTCTGCAAAGTGATTTTACTTTCTTTCAGCTTCCATTTACCTAAACTATTGTATCTGATTTTTAATTTCACAGAATTGAACTGTGCCTGGGCTGCTATCCAGGGTGTTTTTCCTCACAGAGTCTGTTTTTCCTGTTGTGCAATTGCTGTTTGGGAAGATCACAGTGTTCGTTAGGTAGCTGATCAAATAAAAACATCGTGAATTCTCACAAAGAAAAATCATTACGGATTGTGATTTCAAAATGCACAAATGGCCTATTTTCTTCAAAATAAAATAATCATGAGCAGGTGATACATTTCAAGGCATAATCCAAGAGAAATTGGTAATTGTTTCACGGAAGCTGGAAACGGTGGTCAGGGAAAGCAATGTATTTGGCTCCCCAAAGCATCTGTGATTAGCAGAGAATCAAAGAGACAGGTAAGGTATTCATTTGGGTTATTTGTCTCCAATCCTGGCCAAGAAGACTGTAATACCACAGCCAGAAGGTTTCTCACGGCGCAGGTTCCTCTGCAGCCCACATTTCCCTTGGGAACCTTCTCCCAACACCTATCCAGCCACACTTTAATCTCTTTCTTGTTCTCCCTATGTGAAACTGAGCTCTAAAAATAGCAGTGCATTTATGACCACATCATCTTTGCAAGGGCAAATACAGCCTGGTTTAAAGTCCTGATTGGCTAAATATTAGTTGAGAAGCTATTAATTTATTAAGAAAAAGTGGAGTTTAACATGAAAAGCCTTACTTTTAAATTAAGCCTCCTGATCGCTACAGACTTTAGCCTTGACAATGGCACTGTCACACAGTTGGCACAGATTTTTTTTCCCTGAAGTCTGCAGCCTTGTTGCTCCCAGATCTCCCACCCATTTGATCCTCGTGCACCAGTTTCCTGTTGCCTGTCTGCTCTGCAGCCAGTGAGGAGTGGAGGTGACTCTTTGGGGGTTCTTGTACCAGCTTGATAAGAAAGCTTAAGGTGAGCCTGTGGTCCTGTATAAGGGTTTTGCTGCTTTGAGAGAGTTCTCTAAAACTGTCATCACGGACACAGCTGAACAATTTAACACACACAAGCCACTGTTCCTGTCCTGCTGCAGCCTTACTCCGTATTCACATATATTGCTGCCAAACCACACATGTCCTCGCTCACCTGAGATAGCTTGCGTGGCTTTGGCAATAGAGCAGAATATCAGCGCAAATAACACACTGATATCACCCCTGCAAGGAAAGCAAATGCACAACCAGCCCTGCTCTACATGCTACCAGAATATTTATAACCTGAGTGTTTTGCTCAGGGATCTGCAGCCTAATTTAGGCTCCTGTTTCCTGCTTACTTTCCTCTCCCCGAACAGGCGCCAGTTTTCCATCATTAATCTCCAGAGCCTTGCACTTCCATCTTCCTGAACTTGCATTTCTCTTTCCTGTAGATGCATCCTCCCCCCTTGGAGCAGAGAACCTGGACACCATTGCTGATAACACCTGCAGCCTCACAGGCTCAATACAATGAATAAATTACTCCTAGCTCTCTGTGCACATTTGAACAAGACTGGTTAAAGTGCCTATACAACCTGCAATAGGTTACCCAGCCCCAACTCAACCCCCCCCCAACTTGCTTTAAAACTGGCTTCCTTCAGATTTATTCCTCATTCCACAGTCATTTTTGTTAGACCAGAGGTCACCTCTGCTCAGCACTGCTCCTTCTATTCTCCCTGAATATATTCTGTGAAGTTTTTCTGCTGGTGTGGATATCAAATGCAGAGGGATTTTAGAAAAATAACCAACAGCAGTGAGACTACAGGTAAGAATTTTTAGCAAAACTGAATCAGATTTGAAGTGACATGCAAGCCTCAGCAGGAATGGGCAGTTCGAATGCTCATTTAACTCAGTGCCACTCTTGCCTCAGTAACCCAAGGCAAGGGGAGCCACACAGCCTGACTGCCCCCAGCACCCTGCTCAGCACAGGTAAAGGATGGCTGCTACTCCTCTGATACAGCCTTTGACCACCTTCCCTTCAAGCTCCCTTGTGCCCTGTCTTTGCTACAGTCTCAAGAAACAGCATCACTGCTGGACCCTGAAGGATGAGGTAGGTGTGCTTCTCTCAGCTTGTGATTCAAGAGGAGCACAGCTTACTTTTTCTGCACTAGAGTAAATGCCTGCCACAACGCACACCAGACAACACAATGAATGACACAGCAGTCTTCACCAGCGCAGGCATGTCATTGCTATCAGCACTAATGGGAGATGTATTCATTTCTAAAGTGCTCTTCTGGAAGCATTTTGCACAGTTAAGCAGAGATAGGTGAAGTGATACGGGCCAGTGCTTTATACAGAAAGAAATGAAGAGCTAACAGGAACACTGACCATCACCAGCATTGGAATGGGAAAATATGGAAACATTTCCAACCTGTTTTTCAAATTATATCTCAGAGTTGTAAGGCAAAGTAAAAGGGATTGAAAAGCCCTCAGTGATACTGACAACAACAACAAATCAAACATGAAATAGTTTTTACTTTCACTAGCTAACAAATAATTCGATTGCTCATCCAGCACTAAGGTGAGGGCAGAAAACCAGAACATGCCCTTCTACTGACACAGAGGAGATTCGGGTGGGTAATCCCATTAGCACAGTGGAAGCCGCTCCATATTATTATTTTTTTGCATTAATGAGAAAATGGGGCATCAATAATGAACAGTGTTTGGGAACATCTCCTTGGTTCTACTTCTGTGTCTCAGATAAGGAAATCTCATATTTCCCATCTCAGCCAGAGTGTGGCTCATGCACTGCTAAATCTACACTTATACTCATGGCAGAGAAATGCAAACCGTTGCAAACAAGAAACATTAAGTGCTAGGCTCTTAGCATTCACAAGTTTGCATGCCATTAAAAGCTATTCATTAAATTACACAGTAAAGAATCATAGAGCCATGGAATCCTTTGGGCTCACTCAGCCTGTCCTCATTAGGAAGATGTTCCATTCCTTGTATCGTGTTTTTGGCCCTTGTTGGGGAGGGGAAGAGAAAGAGTTAACCACCTGGCTGTGAGTGGATTTGTGCAAGCACTTGACTCAGTAACATCCTCACCAAGCAACTGTGTGAAGGCTCCTGGTGTCACAGCTATTGTTTCATCTCCTTATCTGTGCTCCACACTGCTGTGGGCTCTGCAGCTCTTTCCCTCTTTCCCCAAGAGGCCCCCCCAGGATGCTTGCACACACACAGAGCACCATTAAGATGAAAGTGCTCCCAGATGCTGACTGTCTTCCTGCATGCTGTCTCTGCAGGCTCATGAATTGTGAAGCAAAGAAATAGTTTTTGTTTTTAGGCTGGAAAAGTAGCACAGCAGTTAGAAGAAAAGAAAAACAAAAACCTGGATACTCTGCTGCTCTGGTGGTGGTTCTTCCAGCTGTTAGGACAGACCTAGAGACAGGACCTGTCATAGAAATTGCTGTGATTTCTATTGCTTGCTGCTGCATAATCACATCAGGCTTGTTTACATGTGAAATCACACATTACTTCAAATATTTGTCATTTAAAAAATGCACAAGTCCATCTCCCTCTCCATCATCTGAAAGGGGGAAATAGTGACTACCTGGGGTGAGACGTCCACCTTTCTGAAGTTTTCGTGTGGCAAGGCCATGAGGACCACTGCCCACAAGAGGATGGGAGCCCAAGTGCCTCTTCAGCCAGAATCCAGTACCAGATTACAAAAACCATCTGTCTAGTTTGTTACTAATTCTGGTTCTTAATGACTCTCCTTTCTGGCTTACCAATGCTCCCTATTTATCTGATTTCTGTGATTTCAGATTAACTCCTGTATGGGTTTGAG
Source organism: Excalfactoria chinensis (assembly GCF_039878825.1). Classification (NCBI taxonomy): domain Eukaryota; kingdom Metazoa; phylum Chordata; class Aves; order Galliformes; family Phasianidae; genus Excalfactoria; species Excalfactoria chinensis. The sequence continues at coordinate 93,111,582 of NC_092827.1, read as the reverse complement.
CCCCTCAGTAAGGCAAAAAGTGGGAAGGCATCTGGCCATCTCGATCAGATTCATGCAGTTATGACGTTCATGTTAACGTTACTGTGTTAATGATGTGTCAATGCTTTTCTGTTGGGATGGTCTTTTTCAACATTGATACTCTTCCCAAAGCGAAATGCAAGAGCAATAAGCAAAGGTAAAGCTTTCTCCCCACCAAGTCCCAAACTCTTTCATGCTGGTTGGATAGCAAATCATGTTTCAGCATGCAATGAACAACTTCTCCTATGCTGTGCTAAGATCACTGAACTAAAACAAGAAATTGGGGGAAAACTTATGAGTCATTCTTCTACTTAGCTAAGATGAGATGATGGACACATAGAATGCATTAGTATTTTTGGCTTCCCAGTGCATCAGCTGCTTGGAAAGTTAAAGCTTTGCAGTAGTCTTAGCCTTTGCAAGAGTCCCAGAAGATGCAACCAAAGATTTCATGGTCCATTCTCTCAGGTCCTAGTCAGGCCCTGCCACACTCAGACTAACAGAAGTCATCACACAGCAATTACATGGCTCCTTAGCACACAACACACAAACACGAATGCTGGGACTGCATGTGTGCCAGCCTCAGCCTGGCTGAAGACCCAGATACATCTGGTTGGGGCAGCTTCATGCTCCCTCCACAAAAGACCGGAGCTCAGCAAAAGCAGAGCCACTTGCAGCAGTCTATGTCACCTGACAGCCTGCGGTATTTATTTTGTCCTGCTTTACAAACCATTTTGAGATCCAGTGTCCTGGTGTTGGGTGGTGGTTGTAATGAAAAATTCAACTCCTGGGGAACGCAGGAATCTCAGCTTTCATGGAAACCCAATTACAGCTTCTAATTGCAGAGTCAACCTGAGAACACCCAATGAGAAAATTCTAAGGGAATCTGGAGGTAAACAAGAAGACCCTTCCTCTTCACTGACCAAATTTTATCAAAGCAAATGCTCTCTGGATTTTCAAACAAATCCAGTGGCACAGGAGTCATACAGATAAACGCTTTCTCTTAGAAATACTGATATTAATACAGTCACGCAGGCTGGCAGGGAGAGCAGATAACCATTGCATTGAGCGTTTTTAATGGCTTATTTTAATAACAATATTAAAGCATTTTCACTATAGCTCAGAATAGGTAACACACTCATTGATAGCAGCCCTTAGAATTAGGCCTACACGAGGCAGATCAGTGTCTAAGCAGAGCTACAGTTGCATCTCTTTAATATTGATATCACAAGGGCATGAATTCAGCAGCAGCCAGGGAATACAGGGAAGCTCTGGAGTACCTGGGATAGAAAACTAATGCTGAAGTTTGGGGGAAAAACCCCCACAAAACTCAAGCGGAATGAGTTGCAGCAAATGGAGCTCCAAAAATGAATATCACTCTCTTTCCTAAACCTTGGAACCTAAGAACTGATAAGAAATAAAGCCTGCGATATTTATGATTCAGTGAGAAAGGGCACACCTGTTTTCACAAGTCCAGCTGCCTTGCAGAAGAAAGGAACCAAACCAGCCAGAGTCTCATGTTCTGACTGTAAATTAGGATTCTTTCTTCCAACTATATTTCCGGTTATTAAATTCAAATTGAAAAAAAACCCACTTTTTCTTATGTTTACACACCCACCGAGGTTAATTGGAAGTAAAAGTACATCTGTTTATAGGCAGAAGTTCTACCCGTGTTTGGAAGAAACAGGTTATTGCTCAAAATTCATGTAATTGCTTTCCACAGCCCAGAGCAAATCAGGAATAATTTCTTACAGCAGAAGAGCAGATTTATCCTGAAGTGTCCCTTGAAATTTCTCATTCAAAGGCTGATGGCTCTAATGACTGCCTTTAAATTGCTATCAGTAAAAGTCTAGGCAAAAATAAAATAAAATAAAAGTTAGTGTGCAGTTTGGCAAACAGCTGTATGTTCACAGCCTTCAGCAAATAATCTAATCTGGGTGCTAATTTCTCTTTGTGTAGATTGGTAATGTATCCAGGCTTGAGCTCAATAAGGCCATTAGCACAAGTAGATTTGCTCAGATCCATAAGCCTGTGCAGAGCCCTCGTCTGCCATCGGCTGGCACCAGGCCATCCCCTTCCCTTGCCAGCAGTGTACCAGGGGAAAAAGCCAGTCAAATGTTTCCCTTCTTGGGTCTCTACCAGCTCCAGTGCTCAGGACACACAAGTGTCTGAAACCAAACCGCCCTGTACAGAAACATGAGCCTCAGGCTTTGGCTGTCCGGTCCCTGCCTGGATGTCAGCACCAAGACAAAACGGGGTCCTGGCTCACAATACCCGGGAGCATCTCCCTTTCCATTCCTCTCTGATCTGGGGATAAGCAAATTGCTTGCTATTTCATTCTTCCTGTGTGAGAGGATGAACCTTCTGAATTCACCACAAGGGACAGCCTGTGGTGAAACTGGACCAAACACCCACGTTTACAAAACAAATTATTGACCAGCAAATCATTTTCCCATCAGACAGTGATATAGCAGTGATGGTGATAACTCAGGTTTTTGGAGTTGAACTGCTTTGGAAAGCCTTTTCACCATTACAAATCAATGGGGCTGGCTAAGTGCAGGCAAAGATGGATGGCAGCACTTTCTGCATCTCCTGCTCCCACAGGAGTGCTCTATGTAACACGAGCTGGCAGATCTACCCCAAAAAGAGACAGAAAAATGTGCTATATATTACAGTTACGAACTGCACTACATCAAACTCATCTTCTCTTTTCCTATTAAAAACAGGTAGCAAAAGATACTGCTATGAGTTGAACACAGAATTATTTTCCTGCTGAAATAAGAGAACTCCTTGAAACACCGGTTGTATAAAAACCTAAGATATCTTTCCAGAGTAGGTACTAGCACTACCATTAAAAGAGAATTCGGAATGACATGACTCAAAATGAAAAAAAATCTCTTTTGCAACAAAAACCAATTACATACAATACAAGCATTGACTGTTCCTCAGCCTGCTGCTCCTTGCAAGAGAGCCCCAGACTTTCTCTGGTACTTTTTCAGGGCAACCCAGAAGCTTGAAGCTGTTCTCTCTTAGCTTGCACCATCCAGAGGTCTGTACAGCTTTCATTCACATACTGCAGTGTCACTCTGCAAACATGAAAGGCACAACTGGTAGGGCACACCTGTGCTTTGGCCTCGGGCACTGTTCTGAACAGAGAGAGCTGAGGAGAAAGGAGGGAGAGAAGAAAAAATATCCTGGAAAGCCTGAATAACTCATTAGGGGAAGAACAAACAAACAACCAAAAACTATCAACGCTAACAAATAGTGGCTGGATTTGGTGGGTGAAAAGAATGAGAGGGCAGACTGAAAATTAGGCCCTAAAGAGCAGGACCTGGAAGGATGAACAAATTAAGTACAGATAGGAAAGCAGGACAGACACAGCAGAGTCTACAACAGGGTAACTGTAGGCAGTGAAAGAACACATAAATCCTTCTCTTAAAAAAAAAAAAATAATAAAATAAAATAAAATAAAAAGACACTTTTTTCTGAGGAGAAAAGACAGAAGCAATTTCAGCTGAGAGCAATGTTCACTGACATCACTAGAAGCTTTTGCATGGTCTTAACAGGACATTATTTCAGAACCTCAACCCCTGAGCAAATAAACGTACAATGAACAAGTGTGCAAACAGCCACAGGATGCTCTTTCATCATCTTCATTAATGCAAAAATAATTCACCGAGTGGAATTTAAGATTAATCCTTCACACCCTGTAATCACCACCGTTACGCGTAAATACTCACATGAAGAAAACCAGTCCAAACCTATATGCTGTAGTCAGGAGATGAGGAGATGGAATCAACCCCTGTCCAAACACTAAGACTTGCTGTAGGGATGGGTAAACTTAGAGCAATCCAGTCAGGGCTTTTTGGCACTGTGGAGCTGGGAGAAGGCATTTGCTTTTGTTATTTCTCCACTAGACACCTGTACAAAACAGGCACCTGACAGATGAGCTCCTCAGCTGTTGGTGATGGGAGGCCCAGGAACGATTGAAAACTTTTTTTTTTAGAGATTGAGCAGATGAAGATACCAGCACTTTGCTGTATGGTGAAGGCCAAAAGCTCAAAGCAGCCAAGACTGGAGTCACCTTTGAGTTCCTTCCTGGACTGTGTCCTCAAGCAACCTGGAGGGACCCATTCAAAAGAGCTGCCACCACCACCTGCTCAGCTCCCTCAGTGTCACACATTCCTCTTTTTTCTTTAGAAAAAGCTTTGGGTCACCTGTTCTTTTTAGCCTTATTAAAAAATAAACAGAATCTCGTCTTCCTTTAGACTTCACAAATGACAAATGTGTTTGCAATGACACAAGAAGAGAAATCCCAGCTGCTTCCAATGCCAGAGAGATTAATAGACTCCTCCCTGCTCTGAGGGACTTCAGTCCTCATTAAGGTCAAGCCGAATGGCCTTACAAACAGTTTAGCTATGATCCTCAGCTCCTCGTTTCTGAACTGCCAGATTATGCAGCCACTAATCAGTTTGGCCTTTGCTTCTGACATTCAGAAGGTAAACTTACTCCATGCTTGTCCTCTTACTGCATTTCACAGACACATTAGAATTAAAAAATAACATCTCATCCCCTGCTGAGGACTGACAATTCTTCATGTTTCATAAAGGACTGAATGCAACTTTTAATCAGTTTATTTGAAATGCACCAATTCCATTTTGCCTACTCCCAAAAAAGCACATTTCTATTTGATGGGCTAGAGGACAGGAGAGATTGTTTATCAGTGTACATCTGGGTCTACTGTTAGTTGCAGAGCCGTACATGGGGAAGACAGCACAGTAACTGATCTTCAGTTAATTTCCTGGAAAGTCTGAAAACTTTGCTCTGAGTGATTGCTGACAAAGATATAATAATAAAAAATACCCAGAGATGGCTAAACTCAGTGCGATAGTTTCCACGAAGATCATTTTGATCAGAGCTGTGCAGGACTTCATTCACTGATACAATAGCACTGACTCCATAGGACTAGGAGCGAAAATTTGCTTTTATACCCTGATCAGATTTTTAGCTGCATTTAGCTCTCAGATAACAGAGTGGCTCTTTAATAAGAACCACCTGCACATCCGAGGGCTGAATCTCACCCAGCAAGGATGTTCAGCGAGGTTTAATTTTGACAAACGATCAAAGGCCACGGCCTTATCGTTCAGTGCGTGCTGCAGCTCCCAACGGATAGCAGGTCTGCTCTTGAAATAAAGCTCTGGCTTTCCATTACTGCCATAAAGCAAGCTGCAGAACCACTCTTTCTTCATTTGTCTTAATTATAAATGTATCTCCTAGCTCATGAAATATAGAAAACTCCTTTCCATAAGTGATTAATGAACTTGCAGATTCTCTTGCAGATACAGTCAATGGCGGTGAAAGGACCTTTTCTGCCAAAAGGCCTGCTTTGACTACTAATTATTTACATTCCATCCACAGTATCTGACAGTTAAGGACAGCTTTGGTTGCTTTGATCATGTTCCCACCAAAATCTAGAATAAGCCTGCAGAGCACCAGCTCTCAGCGTTGTAGCAGTGCTTCACATGGGTGTGATTTTGAGGCAGCTATAAGAAAGCTTTTGCTGTAAAAGCCTGAAACACATAAATACGATGGATCAGCCGGACTGTTTTTCCTATTCACATATAAGGATCATTCTTACATGCAAATCTTTTCCTACTGAATGCTCATACATGAAATAAGAATTACATCTTTCTCTATTATAGCCCCAGAAAGCTCTACTAAACACCTACCATCCACATCCTGGCTTGGAAAATTTGACTGTTATTGAAATAGTTTTACAAAAAGTATTTGTTTGCAAATACATATTAAGTTAGTGCATAGATTGAACTCAGCGTTTCACTTATTTATGTATTTAACAAACTGGGCTGTCCTACGCACTTCTGTGTGAGTTACAACAAACCAGTCAGCGTGAGACAGGGCATCTTTCACAGCTAAGCAGGTCAGCAAAGGTCTTTGATTTCATTTGCTACCACCTGTATTACCAAATCTTGTGATTTTTCCATTAAACTTAAGGTACCTGACACAGCAAGAAAGAGGGCTCAGGTCTTTTCTAAAGAAAAAACACTCCGCAGGATATATGGAGAATATTTTACAGATATTTCATGCCGTGGATTGAGCTGAAATTTATGATTTATATGGAAAACTCAAAAAGAGCACTTCAATTTTTTACTTGGCTATAAACACTTCTTGTTTTCTTTGACTACAAGAAGTCAAAATGCAAGCAAGGCCTTTATATTAATCCTAGCTGTTTCCTCTTCCTTTTCATAGTAAATTTTCAGAATGATAAGTGAAACACTATCATTAGGTTCTTGATGCATCCCAATTTTCCTTTGCAGTTGCAGCTCTACCTTCATAGGATTCTCATTGTCCTCCCTCGCTCTGCTCATCGTAGGGAGCATTTTAATCTTTTAGAAATAAAAACAAAAAGCAAAGAACAGCAACGAGAAAACCAGGAGTGAAGAGAGGAAAGGTGGGTTGTTGAGGGGTTTTTTTGTGTGTGTGTGGCTTTTTAGTCTGTTTGTTTTAAAGACCTTACAATTTCTGGGGATACAATGTTATACTCCCTTTTTCTTGTTGGAAGCTGGGATGCAATGCTGACTACTTGCATTCAATTTTGCATCACTTTAGAGCTCAGCAGCTCAAATAATTAGTCAGTTGAGAATTTGTCCAGCTATACATGTGTTGTAGAACTGTTTGTAGCTGTATGTGCCTGCAGACAGCTCCAAGTTTGCACTACTTGAGCACAAAGCAGTAGATTTTCAAAAGCTTAGCAGTCAGTATGAGGGAGATGTTTCCAGGAGGTCCACTCCTGTTAGACAAACTCCATAAACAATTAGCTTTCTCCTCTGGGGGACTTTTATAGCCAGACTGTCAAAGTTGTTTAGCACCTAAAACAGCCAGTTTGCCTTGAAGCCCTGTTGCTAATGTTAGAGGCTAAATGAGAGCTGACCTCAATCATGTGAGGGAGCTCTTTGGAAAATTCTGATCACAAAGCTTTCATCTAAACTGACTGTTCTTGAGGCAAGCAGTAAATATCTTCTGATGCCATCCTCCTACTTTGGTGTCTTAACACATGCAGACTGCTTATTTATAGAATGTGTGAGCTCCATATACGCTGGGCCAAATCCTTCAGGACAAAATTTCACTGTTTCATACAGTGTGGCCAGTGGCTTCTCCCAACTGCCAGGAGCTGAAGGAGCAACACGCCACACAGGAAAGGGCAAAAGGATCCAATCAAACCCCAAATCACCGAGCTTTCTGGGAACAGTATAAACTAATAAGAACAAAAGAAGGAGAGAACAAGCTGATCAGCTCACTCCATAGGCCCTCTCCATAGAAACAAAAGCAGAAGGAAGATCACAGTGCATCAGTTGGTTGGGAAACTGTTCTCTCAAGTGCAAGGTCACACAAAAACCAAAGCCTAAACCCAAAATAAAGGACATTCAATGTTGGAGACTGAGTCCCTATGTCCCATCTTTTTCAGACAAGTTTTTCCACCAGAGCTCAAAAAAACCCCACTCCAGAGATACAAACAAATAAAAATAAGGAAAAAATCATCATAAAACCTGAACAAACAGAAGAAACAACACCAGAAGCCAACTCGCCAAGTTTGATGTAGTGGAGCTACCAAATAAATCACGAGAAACCAAAATTAATGCCGTTCTATTCCATCTGGATATCAGTAACACAAAATGTTTCTTCATTTGGGGATAGATAATTCCCCACCACCACCCCCCCCGTGGAAATGGAAAAAATGTACAAGAATGTGAATTAGTATAGAGAAAAATCAACATGCAAATCCGTCTATCTATCCCCATGAGAGGTTTGACACAATGCTTATTGCAGACAAAAAAAAATGGAGCTGAGGTATTTAATTCCAGAGAACTGTAGCCACACCATCACGCAAGCCTTCCTCTTAATCAGCATGCAGGCATGGAAGCGAATTCCCTTCTTCTACGGCCACAGTGTGTTCTAGTGGGCTCTGAGATCTAAGGGAGGCCAATCATCACATAAATAAGCTTTAACTGGCACTCTCAAATGCTTTCAAGTTGTATTTCCTCCTGCCAACACTTCAAAATATAAGCCTCTAGAGACATAAAATAAAATAGTAAAAAATAAAAAATAAAATAATAACAAAAATCATTTGCAATTAAATGCAACAAAACCATACCTGACTGGTATGTGTCAAGGTTTAAAAATAGCATCAGCCAAAATGGCAAATGCCTCTTGGTTTGTCAGGAGCTGAATGCATAGCACCAAGCAAGTGATTATAACTACCTCTGATCAGTGAAGCAGACAATCATTTCCCTTGTTATCTCACAGCCTGCCCACATGAACAGTATCAAACAACAATTAAAATCACCCCACTCCCCGCAAAGGGAACACTGGTGGCGAATATCTGAAGACCTTCTTGTTAACAAGGTAACCTTTGAGACTGGTGAGAAGACAAGGAAGCATTTACCAGCTACTGCATCGATAATTATGGGATAAGAAAATTGTAACTCATTCTCTTCTCCAGTGAGAGGAGTGAGAAATAAATAAGGCAGAAATACCTCACGCCATGAGCAAAGCAAGCAGCCCCTCCACAGCATCTCCCACCTAGGGGGCCCCTCTGACAAAAAGGCAACTATCCATGGAGCTGCTCCTGTGGGGTTGCTCAATACCACAGTGGCATATATTTGGTAATTAGCCCAAAGCCTTTCTGCTAGTAACAGGAGGCTCTGTGGCACCCAGCCACCCAAACACCCTCATGAAAGTGCTCTGAGAGGCACCTACAAGGGTGGGCAGCAGTACTGTACACCAGGGCTGAAGTGCTCAAAGCTGGTGATTTTCCCTCCTTGAGGCTCTTCAGACATGTTAGAATGAGGATGCAATACTAAAAATACCTCATGGTAACTTGGTTCACTCCTCTCAACACTTCCCTTCCTGTGTCACCCACGCAGCCTTAAATACCTTTTACTGCTTCAGCATGCAGCCATCCAACCTTGATGGGAGCACTGTGGGAGATGGACCAACTCCTGCCCCAGGCCCAGCCCAAGTAAAGCTATATTGCCCCTGACTCCACAAAGTATCCCATTCCACCCAGGCACAGCTTCACACTAAACTACCAGTTATCTTCTCCATTAATTGTAGGTATCAGTGTGGTTGACAGGACAGCCCTACCACCAAGGGATAATTTAATATGACTAAACTGTAATCAGAGCCTCAATAGCCTCAGAATTTAATCTGTGCAGAAGCGGTAGGATTTATAAAAGGGAAATGACGACCAAGGCTAAGATGAATAATGTTAGTTGTAACATTACAGCCGGTTGTAATAGTATAATTAGTTGTGATATCAAGAATTAAAAATTACTCTGCTTTGAGTTCCAGGACGGGTGCCAAAAAGGAGCCGTTAGTCACAGAGATGAGGAGCAGTTACAGAGTCCATTATCTCACAGACTGTGGGGCCCAGAAATGAATCCTGCACATCACAGGAAAACCAAGGCTCGGTGTTTTATAGCAGCACAGACCACTTCATTTCAGCCCTTAAACCAGATCCTTCCTGATTATCAGTGTGCTGTACTTCCCCATTTCTACCTTGAACCCAGTTTGACATGACTCCTGGCTAAGTTGCCCTTTTCCTTTGGGAATAGCTCCATATGATCTCTCCCAGCTATCAAAGCCTGCTCAGCCCTGGCAACCCAAAACACAACAAAACCCCATCTTTTTTTTTTGTTGTCTTGAAAGGCAAGGATACAAGGTGCTGCTCTGGCTTTCCCCACACAACAGGTGCTGCTCCACTGAGAGATTAAGCAACCCCACTGATCCCCCTTCAAGACCAAATAGCGTGATTAGGTAACATACTTTCAAGCACAGAATTGGTAAGGTACTCATAAAAGTAGCACTCAGTACTGTAATATGCAACAAAGAAGCCATACTAAATCAAAATGGTGTGACTCAGAAACACTTTTGCTTTTTCAAACCATCTCACTCGCTGACAGACAGCAAAGCAATTGCTTGATAGTCTTTGCTGCAGGTATTATTTTAAATGACCTCTACATCAAAAACAAAAAAGCCAGCAACCAAAAAACAAACTCACCAAACTACTCAAAATCTCTCTCCTGATTTTAGGCAGTGACAGAGAAATTAAATGCTTTTTAAGGCTGTGCTTATCCTTTTCTCCTTCATTTCCTCCTATGTACTTTCTTTTCCCTCGGTGCCAAAAAGAAAAAAAAGCGTGCTTGTAAAGGAGGAAAACTGGGAAAGAAAAGATAACTCCCTCAAGGGAAAACAGGCAGGAAGGAGTGAATAGAAAGAGCTGTGATTCTTTTTCCCTTTTCAAATTACTTGGGATTGAAATAACCGAGATCTTTTGTCCTCTTTGCTTCCTCCTCCCCATTTTTCTTCCTGCTCCTGGCTGACGCACACCTTCAGGGCGCCTGTTTTGCTGCTGCAGTGCAGAGCCAGGAGATGCTCCCAGGAGGGGTTTTTTGTAGGGCTGAAACCAGCAGCACAGCAGCGCTCTATTGCTCTTCCTTGAGCACGTGCCACTGCTTTGCGGCTGTGATGCTGCAGGCTTGAGAGCACTCGGTGTTTTATATATGGGGAAGGACTCTGCTTAATACATGCGGGAAACGCTTCCTACATACGTACTGGAGCCCTGGCACAGAGGCAATTAAACACTCCAGGCTGCACATGCTCACACAATTACCTTTTGTGACTGTCACTAAATAAATGCTGCACTGAGCCAATAATTCTTACAATGGCCTCATTTTGCTAGTGATGACGCCTCAGGCAAGGCCTACATGGCCCAGAAAGGGAAAAGGTTAACTTTTTCTGATATTCCCTAGTCCCACTTATCTGCTTCTTCTCCCTGAACATCTGCCAGCACCAGACACCTGTTAGGAATATTGGTTTGTATTGTTGCAGTTCCTGGAGTCTATCAGCACATTGAGAGATTGGTATTGTCAGTGAGTCATTCATTAACCCAATGATTCAGTTTTGGCTAACCTAAGACTAATCACGTATTTAATTCCTGTCTAGCCAGACCAAATCAATCAAAGAGGGGGGAAAAAAAAAGACTGGGTAAATATCAAAGATCAATAGGTAATAAGCAAAAACCTCAGAACCTTATCTGAATGCTAACAAAGTAGAGTGAAGGAGATTGTTTCCCATCAGGTCATTCTGATCACCATCATGCTTTCTCCCCCATTCAACCGCTGAAGCAACTTAAATCCATGGTGAAATCATCACTGCAGCAGTTTAGCACTGTACAAAACTCTCCCTGCCCATGTGGCATGGACTCCATGCAGCAGCTCAAGGTAAAATATGACACTAATGTTTTCCTGCATGTTCCCTGTGAAATGGGAGCCACAGCTACTGAGCTTCCTGGTGAAGAAGCAGGGTTACTGCTGGTTGCTCCCAATAGCCCTCATGGCTGTTAAAAGGGGAGCAGGAGCTGATTTCCTTCTGTGAGTCAGCAGCAGAGATAAATAACCTCAATAAACTATGCTGTGCAAACCAGAGAGTAATTACACAGAACTGGTCATTAAGTTGATACCCACGTGAATTGGTGGTTCAGGTCCCATGACATACTCACTTCCTGTTATGGCTTTTCATAATACTAGGCCAACAAAAGCGAGATAAAGAAAGCAAAGATCCAGCTGCTTGTTTTCAGCTATAGTCAGATGCACCACTTTCAATAACATCCAGGCCAAACAGATACATCAAGAAGTTAATCTCTATTGATGGCAAGAAAGAAAAAAAACCACAGCTTCACTGGGGTGATACAAGCAATCCCAGCTTTGCTGGCAGCAAAACAAGCTCAGAGCACAGGCGGTCCGCAAACACCATCAGCTTCATGCCCTGCCAAGGAACTAAGACACCACACCCAACTCCCTGAGACATGACTGCCAAGGTCTGCTCATATCCATCAAGTTAACACACCTGTAACAAGGAGGAAACTCAGGAGCAGGCAGGAAAAAGAACTACTGAGTTGCATGTTCCCTTGCCCTGCCCTTATTTATGCCATTCTCTGTCAGTTTCTTCCATCTGGCTCTTCCCTTTACCTGAATTCTCCTTTCTGTATCAGTTCCTTCCTACACTGGTTACCTAAAAAGAGTCTCAGTGCAGTACTGAGACTCCACGGAGAAGATGTGAACCCTCAGAGTCTTTAACAGAGCTTTAATTCCCCATGTGAGCTGAGAGCTGCTATTTCTTGTCTTTCTGACCATGCCATGATGTTTTGGTCACCCAGGTAACTCATGACACAACATACAAGTTGCAGGCTTCCTTTGCTGCTGCAGGTTCAACTCCAAGCATCTGCCTGTTCCTCAGTGCCTGCTATACTTGCAAATGTAGAACTCTCTTTTAAACAGTTCCATACAGGGTACAGGCATTCCTAGAAGAACTGTACACTGCAGCATTCCCTAAATTAGGAGCAACATTTGGGTTACTTGTGTCTCAATTCCATTCTTCACTTCTGAGGCTAATGACAAGTGTGTTGGTCTCAACGATTCATGTGGGTCCCCTTCCAACTTAGGATATTCTATGACTGCATGATCTGTCCCACAGTCCAGCTCTCATTTCCTGTGAGAAGCCCTAATAAAGCAGAGAGTAACAGGTACATGAAAAAGATACGAAAGGCAAGTTTTCATCTTCTGAAAGCTTAAAAATAAACAGTTTAGCTTTCAGTAGACGGGTCTGATTAGAGGCAAAGAAACCTACGCTGATTTCCAAGAAAATGGACTGTTTTGTTGCAGCTACTTGAACTTGTTGAAAAGTATTAAGAAAATAAACTGGTGTAATTTCAGTACCTGGAAAGCACTAGTACGTTAAAAAAATTAAAATTAAATAGATTTCCCTTAAAAGCTGATTTTTAGCTCTTAAATTACTGCATTACCACTGGAAATGAAACACACTCTTGTAAGAGCTTGGCAGGAAATCACAGAAATACCAAACCAATGTTGCAGCAGAAGGTTATCCTCACAGGTAATACCTGCATGGCCAAGTCAGGGTCTTAAGATCTTCTGTATAACTCCATCTCTAAAAACAGTGGAGAATCTTTCTTAAAGTCATAAATCTTGCTTATGTTAAACCAATTACAAAATGGTTATTACATAGATTCTATGTAAGACGGATCAGGCTTGAATTCTGTTTATTTCTAATGCATAGGAATTTTTTGTAGGAATAAGAATTATCTACGCATGCTCTCGAAGCAAAATAACTCAGTTAGTTGGAGTCCTCATCTTATTACTGTGATATATATCTCCATAGGGAGACTGTATTTTTTTCAAATGCCCAGTGTCCTATTTTAGCTTAACCCAGACAGTAACAAAAGAATCACTTAAAATGGGACACCATTGCCATGACCTTCACTGCAATAAATACTAAACACAGGTATGAACAGTAGTGCTGCTTTGTTAGCGCAGTTGTTGTTATCTTTATAGACATGCCCTGAGGTAGGATCATCTCCAATATTTCAACACATACCAATGGGATGCTGGCACAGCAGTGTCAAAATGCAACAAATTTGTTAACAAACAAAAATTAGCCCCCCCCCCAAAAAAAAAAATCCAAAATATATTTTTCTTAGCTAAAATAACACATTGTGACAATAACAGCAAAAAAAAAACCAAAAACTTCATTTCCTCCTCTACATCTTCAAAGTGACATTTCAGCATAGTCAGTAAACTTATGGTTTTGACAGATTTTTCTCTCCCCGTAATTTCAGGTGACACAGCAGCTTGGTTTCTAACTAAGAGGCTGCTGTACATTCTATCATATACTGCATTCTCTTACATGGCAAGAACTAGCATATGCTTATGTTCCAGTAGCAATGACCTAAGAAAGAAAGTGAAGCCAGAAAAGATTTGCCCTGATGAGGAGAGTGGGACACAAGCCCCTTTCCTAGAAGTAATTAGGTGTCGATGGTTAATGAGAAGTCACAGTGAGCCAATTAACTGAGGGACTATGTGAGTACAGCCATCACCAAGGCGATGGGTGAAAGGTTGTAAGTAGCAACCTGGGTAAGGGCACACATATTCGATGATGGCCATTGCAGAATTCTTCTTGTTTGGGCATTTCTGTGTAGGGACACCTTCTGCTACTTACTGATGATTTTCTCCCCTCGGATAGGTTAATATTACACCTTCAAAAGCTAGGACAGCTAAGAGCTCCTCCGTGTCTGCTACTTGCAGCCATACAGGTTCACGATGCAAACCTGATTGCATTAAGGACTGAAGTTAAGAGCAGCTGATCAATACTCAGAAGAGTTGCCAGGATGAAATATGAATACCTTATCCACAAAGGAAAGGAAGAGCATGACATGTTAATGATAAAAAAGGAGCCTATCAGCTATATTTTCATCTGCTGTGCCTGGCAAAAAAAAAAAGAAAATAAAATATTGGTGTACTCGGTTCACCTGTTCAGTAATTTTACTTTTAGCAGCTTCTGAATTTGTATTCAATCAGCAGGCCTTATTAAGTGAGCTATTTTTTGGACACCCAGTGGTTTTGACTCTGTATGTGTCCTACTGTTTCTGGCCGAATGCATTTCTGCTTCAGCGCTTGCCGGAAGATACCTGAGGAGAGCAGAGCAAAGCCTGCCAGTCCCATGCTCTGCTCAAACAAGGCATTAGGTATGCATCAGCAACTTATATGTACGGTCTCCCTTTGAGTGTTATTTTCCCCTTTACATCACCTGTACAACTTGTGCTGCATTTTACCTAGCTAGCTTGGCCTTCAGTCCCTTGCAGTACCTACTCTGTGCAGCTGGACATCCTCATTTCACTGTTGCAGCTACGTTAAAAGGCATTGCTTTGTGGATGGTGCTGAGCAGGAAAGTCCTTGCAATTTTAAACAGATAGCTAGGGAAATCATAAGGAGGGACTTCCAGCATACGCTGATAGATTAAACAGCACACCACTATGTTGTTTGGTTTTGTTGCTATTGTTTTGTTTAGTTAAAGCTAAAATCCTTTTAAAGCAAGACCATGCTTATTTAATCAGAAGTAATGAAAATCGATTTGGACCACCCCAAAATGCATCCAAATTCAATAAAGGCCATGGCCTGACAAAGAGGCAGACCATCACTGAGCAGAGGAATGCAGCCTGCTTGGAAGACCATGAAAACCATAATCTGTCAGATAGGAGGCTGATTCCCAACAGCCTGACTCAGAGGTAAAGGAATGAACACAAAATCTTTCTCAGACCATTCAGATACAAGCACTTCTGATACACTGGCAGCAGATTAGCTCCCTTCATGATGAGCAGCTTTACTGCTTTCAGAAATCTCATATCTCACTATTTTGACTGAATCAGTCTTTGTTTTTTACTACAAAACCACAGCACAAAAAGACTTCACTATGGGAGAGACTAGCTCTTCCTGCCTTCTCTTCTAGGGTTAGAAAGGGTTCTCTCCCAGCTATTAAAGGACCTCCATCCATGCAAAAACAGTTGCTTTCAGCCCACTTTCTCAAAATCATGAGTGAACGTGGCTTCTTATCTCTTACCTTTCTTCTACAAAGGAAAGCTACAGTTAAGCAGTATTTAGGTCAGCAAGATCACATTCATAAGCCATCTATCAAATCCTACAGGCCTCAAACACTTATTTGTTGCACACATAAGCTTAAACATTCCATGAATCCCAACGGGATTAGTTCCCAATGGGAACTGTTGGGTTTAGTTTCTGTGTCATAGTGTGCTCATCACCAAAGCGCCCTAGCAGTATTTGTCAGCTGGCATGAGGAGGTGAACTGAGCTGACGCATATGACAAAAAACAACAGTGTTTTGTTCACAAAATGCCAGCCTCTGCCACATCAAATTGTGTTCCATGAATGATAGCACCATTGCATTCCCTCTGCATATTATTTCTGCTTTTCTGTGCATTAGACCAGCTTTGTGTTGTAAGTCCCTGTGCTTTGTCCTCCTTACATGCAGATATTTTAATTCATCAGCTGTATTACCCTTCCCTTCTAATCCCTCAGTTGTCTGGCTTGATGCTTTATATCAGTCATAAAGAAGTTGCCAGTGAGAATCTTTTCAATTAAGGCAAGGTCTTCCCCTTCCTGCACACAATCAGATCTTCAAAATAAAGTGAGCTTCTGCTTGAAAGAAGCATCTGAAATGGGAAGGATGCAAACTGTTGGAGTAGGTGCAGAGGAAGCCCACAAAGATGCTCAGAGGACTGAAGCACCACTCTCATGAAGGCAGGCTGAAGGAATTGAACTTGTTCAGCTTGGAGAAGGTTCCAGGGAGACCTCACTGCAGTATGTGAAGGGAGCTTACAAGCAGGAGGGGAACCGATTTTTTTACATAATCTCATAGTGGTAAGACAAGAGGAATGGCTTTAAGCTGAAAGCGGGGAGATTTAGGTTAGATGTTGGGAAGAAATTCTTTACTCAGAGGGCAGTGAGGCCCTGCCACTGCTGCCCAGAGCTGTGGGTGCCCCATCTTTGGAGGTGCTCCAGGCCAGGCTGGATGAGTCCCAGGCAGCCTGAGCTGGTGGGGAGCAGCCCTGCCCACAGCTGGGTGTGGGGCTGGATGGGCTCTGAAGTCCCTTTCAACCCAAGTCACTCTATGATTCTACGACAATCCCCATATATGGACAAGAGCAATTATTATGAACAAAAGATGGAGAAACTTCTCATTTAGAAACTGACTCTCTTAAAGGGTGAGGAAATGTTTTTCCCAGATGAATTCAGATGGAAAAGGGACAGTTAAGTTCTTGCAGTTCTTCCTATGCTGCAACACAGCAGTGGGGCCAGAAACAATGAGTCTACCTGATGACCTCTACTTACACTATTGGCACAATAGGAATTACAGTGCTCTCCAAGGGAGATTCCTCAGAATTCAACATCCTCCAAATACAATGGAAAACTGGGCTGGGAAAAGCTACGTTTTCAGGCATCACACATCATTTATCTGAGGCCACAATTAAGGGGGGCTGGTGGTAAGTGAGAGGAGGGCTGTGGAGGATATACAATGGCAGAAGCATGCTGAAATACTGACACTGCTGTCTGTAATTGCATAAGTGCTTTCTCAAAAGGATGGGGAGAAATTTTCTAGGAAATTGGCTGTCTGAGGTTATGGAGATAATAAGTATTTTCAGAAATCATCGCTACTGCCAGAAAATAAAGTGGAAAGCCTCCCCCATAGAAATGAGAAAAGGCAGAGTCAGGAGTGCTGGAGGAGGAAGAAAACACAGTGATGAGAAAACTGGGCAAATACTAGGGGAAGTCTCCCTTCATAAAACAATCTGCTGCAGGGAGCGTGAAAATTAAGCTGGCTCTTGGAGGAGAGGAAACTCACTCAAGACATTTACATTTTTTTGAGGAAGGGGATTGTCTCGGCTTCGTTCCCTACAGCTATTAAAAACGCATGGGAATTTAATGCTACTTGCCTAATGGTTATGGCTATTCTCCGAGGCTCCCAAGACTTTCCAAATTCTTCTGGATTTGTCTGGAGATGGATTTCTTAATTAACAGCTAGGTTAGGCAAGCAGTGGGGTCTGGATCTTGGTGCCCTGGTCAAATAGCAGCTCTGCTGGCTTATGAAGCATTGACATAATTCTGCTGAGATGCAGCCAGACACAGGATTTATTTTGCTTGTTCTGTTCCTCCACCTCAGCTGGAGTTTTCCATTGGGCACTAGCACAGTACTTGCTTGCCCTGTACCACAAGGAACCCTGTGGTGTTGCTGTGTGCTCTATTTTGGAGGGACAATGTTTCATAGGTTGATCTTGATCTCAGTCTAAAAGCAGGATGTAACACTCAGCCAGCTCACAGGTTAACAGCTTTCTGTTCCTCTGATGGAAGGAGCCCCAGTGGGATTAATCAAATTGTTTTGGGCCAGAATGTAGGTTTATATACTGTTCAGACTCCAAAAAAGCAGGTATCTGGGGCAACACTCATCTGTTCCTGGTATGTGCGAGTGTACTTCTCAATACACACAATACATCTGTTTTTTTGCAGGTGTGACTTCAAACTGAGCAAGGCTGAGTAAGTGCTCAGAGCTTCCGGGCCTTGTTAAAACACTCCAGCCTTGAAATTACATAACAGGAAAATGAAAAACAATTAAACTTCTTTTAGACACATTACGAGCTTATCAATTTTTCTACTCAGAAGTTCAGCCAAGTGAACAATAAAAAGTGACCACAGCTTCAAGCTGAGCAAAATAATACGACATTCCTACAACAAGATGCAAGCCTTAACCTCTCTCCCCAGCTTCAACTGCTGTACCGACTCCCCAGAATATGTGATTTATCAAGAGTCCTCAATTTTGGGGCTGTAAATAGGAACCAAAGAGCTAGTGTCAGGAATCGGCATCTGTCTAGGAGCTGGCTGCCAGGTGACACCCAAGCACAACACGTCTCAGAGGCATGTGCCAGAGCCAGTCAGGTCTGGTGGCACAACACAGGACACGCTCCAGCTTTCACAGTCTGCACCATCGGCACTGCTCAGCACCAGCACTCAAAGGCAAAAACACTAATGCTACCCACCAGGGCTGCTGCAAGGTGTCTGACTTTAACGCAGCCTGACATGTGGGTATATGCTTAAAATTGATGAACAGCTGGACTGTTCTTGCTAAACCCTCCTTTAATCCTTCCACTCTTCCAAAGCTACCCAACAACTTGAAGCAGATATTTCGAATTGAATTTTCTACCTGCACAGTAGACTTGTAACAAGATTAATTACAAGGAATAAATTGTGTTAGACAGCAACAGGAATTGCTACGAGTCCTACCATCAATAACAACAGATTCAGACCAGTGTGCCACATTATACATATATATCTATATTAATAGCTCTTTTCTGGTATTTGGCAGGAGATCTAAAGTTTTTATTAGCATCCTTTTCTTGCCTCATGAATTAAAACAAACAAAAAGCTCACAGCCGCTAAGCAATGTCCTAAGTTGTCATGAATTCTCCCTCAACATACTGCAGTTGTAAATCTAAGAGGAGCAAAGTGAAGAAACTGTAGCTGTAGAGAAGTAAAAGAGAAGCTATTACTGAGATTTAAAGCAAACAGTATCTGTTACGTCCTTCCTGTCAAATGGCTCATGCCTGAATGTCCTTCTGCTGTTGTGTTTGTTTTCTTTTCCAAAATTTGATTTGAGTAACTGATTGATTTTTCTTATGGCATGACGTGATGAAATCTGAACTGACGCTACATTTTGCTAATGTACAGCGCCCTTGAGCCAATATCAATTTTGTCTATAATGGTTTTGCGAGGGCAGAGGTCATTTAGGGGACTTTCCTCTTACTTCCATCAGAACTTCCTGAGTTTCCACGATAGCCTTTTAAATAAATCAGACTTCCACACTTCAAGAAAAGAGTCAGATTCTGAAAGGTTTTTTCATACCAAATGAAGAACCATTTTTACTTGAATGATATTTTAATAATAATAAAAAAAAAAGATCAGGAATGACATGATTCAGTCCTTAAATGTGAGCAGAGTGAATATCAGATTTGTTGGGTATACACAGACCACTATCCAAAGCTTGGAAAGTCTTAGACTGAAAAGCTATAATTTGTAGATGTATAACTCATATCTGTGTGGCTGCATTCATCTGACCATGTTGCGTACCTTCACCTTCTTTTTGGATTGCATTTCCCCTTAAATCTAGACTACCTAAAGGCTCTTTCAGCACAATAACCTGCCATATGGACACTGTGCTGGGGAACTGTATCACACATTGCACATCTCAGCTGACTGCACTGTTAACTCTGATTCCCCACTCTCCAAGAGTAATGCTGGCTGATGTGGCGAACTAAGGTTATGGCCTTTCTTCCCTTCCAGCTTCCTCCTTCCTTTTTGGGAAAGATTATAACTTGGAACTTCTTGGGAAAGAGGATGCTGCTGTGGCAGCCCCCCAGGCCTCTAGATGAAGGCTGTGCCTCCTAGCCTTACCAGGAGGAAAGTCCACTCCAGGGGCAATTTTAGTACTTCTTTGTTCCCACAGCACTTGGCAGTGCTGTCAGCTCATTGGCCACTGCAAGCAACTTCCCTGGAAGGATGTCAGCCTGGGACAAATACATTTCCATACACTGTCAGGATGAATTTCACTTACCGAGAATTGCAGCAATGTGAAATTGAACTCGCTTGACTGATGGACTAGGTAGAAAAAGCTATTATTTTACAAATACTGGACAGACTAGTCTGTGAAAATCTTTAATTACTATTATGGTTTACTGAGTCTGTTTGGGCTCCTACACTTCCCTGTAGTTTTAGCTGAGCCTATTCAAATTCTATTATCTGAGGAGGTTTTCCTACACAACATCTGACAGATAATGCACAAAGTTATCAGCTTGACAGGCACAACCTTTTTATTCTCTTTTCATTTATTTTTTGCCTGGAAGTATGACACGAAGCAAGCTGAAGCCTCTCCTGCTTCTGATGAGGCAGAAAACATCCTTGGGACATAGGACTCAGAAATGGTATTAAATCAAGGTAGGGGAAAATGTGGGTAAACTCTTTAGCTAGACTTTCTTTAGTGCCATCAGCCCCACTAGATCTTCCCCATCTTTTTATTTTTATTTTTAAACTGACAGCTGCTTCCCACCATTTGTGTATATTTTTACTAGGTTAAATGTGTATACACATAATGTAAATCTAGCATGCAGCTGAATCAGTCTTGAGTTCTCACACAATTGCAGATGCAAAATACTGCACTTCTTACATGGAATGACCCAAGGTGGCTCCAGCTGAGCTGACCTTGGGATGCATGTGGACTGAAACAGGTTATGGAGTCACTGCCTGATGCTTTCTACCCCACAGTGACATGAATGAAACCTCTAGCTATATACCACAGTAGCCAGAGGACACTGTTGGTACAGTGAGATCACAAATCATAGAACCATTATAGTCAGAAAAGACCGCTAAGATCATCATATCAATGATTCAGATTCAGCTATCCCCACCATGTCCACTAACCATGCCCCTCAGTGTCACAACTCCACAACACACAATGAACACTTCCAAGGACAGTGAGCCAACACCTCCTTGGGCAGCCTGAGACAATGAATTATCACTCTTCCAGAGAAGAAATTCTTCCTAATATCCAACCTGAACTTCCCATGGAGAAATTGGAGGCCAATCACAGAATCGTAGGGGTTGGAAGGGACCTCTAGAGATCATAAAGTCCAACCCCCCGCCAAAGCAGGTTCCCTACAACACGTCGCACAGGTAGGCGTCCAGGCGGGTCTTGAATATCTCCAGAGAAGGAGACTCCACCACCTCCCTGGGCAGCCTGTTCCAGTGCTCAGTTCCCTCTTGTCCTGTCACTTCTAATGGGGGAGAAGAGACTGACCCCCACCTTGCTACAGCCTCCTTTCAGGCAGTTATAGAGGATAAGGACTCCCTTGAAATCCCTTTTCCATACTAGACATTCCCAGTTCTCTCAGCCAATCCTCATAAGACTTGTGCTCCAGACCACAGATACTACAACACAGCGTAAGCATGCATCAGTTCCAGCTGTCACCCTTTACTTGGCCAGTGCTCTTTGTCTCCTTGCATGACTCATCTCCAAGCAAGTCCAAGAAAACTCAACATAACAAATGGACCCCCGTATTCTCCCCAGAGGGGATGCTCAGAGCAGATACTCAGTAATTCTCCTATTAAGACAAGTGAAGTGAAAACATTTGTCTTCATAATTTTGGAGCCAAAGAGGAGATTATTTATACACACACAGTCCTCAGGAGTCGAAAGAAAAAAAAATCCACACAAACTCTACATTTTCCCATTCCAATCTCTAATTACTCAGCTACAAAATGTCACAAAAATACCTTATTTTCACAGTCATCCTTAACCAGTAAGACATTTGAAGCTACAGTGTTATCTCAAAAAGAAGAAAGGAGTAGTAGGACTGACCTCAGTGCTAAGCTTAAAACATCCTAAATTCAAATGCCAGCTCTCTAGGATACCTGAAATGCATTACTCAGGCTCTGAGAAGTTAAAAGGAGAAGGAAAAAACCCACAACTTTCTACTTCTCTGGCAAATTCTGAGGATTAAGATGCTAGGAAATAGGAGTTCTTCAGTAATACCTTTCTTCATCACAAAGATCTGGTGAGATTAGGTGACTAATTTACTTGCTGATGTGAGAAATGTTCAAGTTCAAAGGATTTTTCTTGTCCTTACCTGAACTCTCACTGAAGAGAAATTTTTCAACTGAATAATGACTGCCTTAAAACCAAGTTATAGGTCTCAAGGGAAGAGTATTTAGGGTTTTAATTCTCAGCAGTCACGTCTAGTTCCTCAGTGAAAAATGCCATGACACCAGAAGAAGGAAACTGGTTACTTAGATTGAAAACAAGCTGAACGTTTGTCATAAAGAACAGCTTAAAAACGTGGGGAAAAAGCCAGCATGATAAAAGTAGAAACTAACCCGGCAGCTAAGAGAAAAAAAAATAATAAAATAAAATCACAGGTCCATGGGATTCATTTTTCTGATAGATTTTCTGCTTCCATCCACTGCAATTAATTTGGTCAGATGACTTGCAACAGGCTTATTTCTCTTGATCCCCAAGAGTCTTAAAAAGTTATAAGGCTGGGTAACGATCTTCAGCCCCAGAGAGGCTTTTTTCATAGTTATGAGAGCCCTTGCTGGGAAAGCAGAGTGGTTTTCATCACTAGCTTGACTGGACTGAATCTGCAGAGATTACTTAAAATCAGAGACCTGGAACCTCTCAGGGGTATTGTGACAGCCTATTCCAGAGTCTGATATTGTTCAGCTCAAGAAAGCTTGTTTTATGGAATTTCCCACAGAAAGCCAGTCTAATTGTAGGTCAAGAAATATACCTTGCTCCCATGTTGCACTACAGCACCCACACCAACAGGGAAACTAGTGAACTTTCCTGAATAATAATTTCTCTAGAGATAAAAGAAGAAATAAATCAAATGCTCTTGCAAAAGCAAGAATTTTTATATGAAACTGAATATGGAAACACTGGGATACTACAAGGAAATCCATTGGAGCAAGACACTGAACTACCACTGGCTTCTGTATGTTTCTCAGCTTCCTGCTCTGTGCCTAATTTCATTGAGAGGCTGACAGTGCTCAAAGAGACCCAAAAGGATGTGGCAGAGGTGGTCACTTTTTGCTGCACCAATGTTGCTGCTGCTGTGCTCTTCTCCTGTATAGTTCATTAGGTCTTTTTCAAGCATATTTCTATTTACATGAAGCAAGTAAAAATTTGGAAGCACTGCAGCAATGTCAGAAGGTGAGAACGTATTCTCAAAACAGCCTTATTGTAACATCCAAGGGGACATTTAGGTACCAAACACCTGCTTTGTGGAATCCACATGGATATCAGTGGCAGAGGCAGTGAGTGCAGTGATAGCCCTGAGCACTCATAAGGCTCCTGAGGGATGGCAGATGTGGGCTAACACTGCCAGTGAAATGCTCTATGCAAGCAGTGTTGCAGCTCAGTGGATGAACTGCTCTCATTAGAAACCCAGGGCACTTTTATATTATTCCTACATGAATTTGAGTTTCATTCAAGCCCAAACGCTCACTCTGCTAAGATGAATCACACTTCCATCCCTTCTCCATTGTTGCCAAAGCTCATTTTCCCCATTGTTCTTCTGTAAATTAGGGTAATTCATTCAGAAATGAAATTCAGTCCTATACAAAGGCCTTGGCAAACCCAAATGCTGTTGAAGGGAAAACAAGGGATGCTAGCTCTCCTAAAATAGGGAATTTCACTATAATTTCCTTTGGCCAAGTTTTATAATTAAATTTTGAAGCAGCCTCATTGAAAAGAAAAAAAAAAAACAGTGAAAACTTGTTGTTTTCCTCCTTTTTCTTGCTTATTTTTGTTGAATTGTTAATAGTTTTAATTAACACCAGAATTTCTCAGCAGCACACCATCTCCTCCTTTTTCATTATAGGTGTTAATTGCAGATTCAAATAAAAGGATTAAGTAGAAACTGAGGTAAACATCAAAAGAAGGGCAGCAGTGCTGGATGTGCAGAAGGAAATCACTTGCTCAGTTGTTTTATTTGGGCTTTGCTTGATGTATAACAAAGTCTAACATCTAATTTATACATATATAAACACACATACATCCTACCTATACATTTGTTGTTTGTTTGTTTTGTAACAAAATGCATTTCAAACTATCTACTCTTTTCCAAATATATATTTGTTTTTATTCAGACACAACTTGTTCAGAAAAGCTGACAGATCTTAAGCACATAAGTCAATGTCGTTATTATCAATACTGATTTTGGGGGATTTTATCAGTAGTTGGCCTTGTTCAGACCAAATTTTGAGGCCTTCTAGAATCTTGACCTAATCAATATCAGTTACCTCTGTGTACATCCCTGCATATGATTACATATACATATGGGAACAGCAACGCTTTCCACTTCATGGAGCTCCATGTATGGACACAAAAGAAATCAATGCAACAAAAGTGCATCAGACAGCTTAAGATGGCTGTCTCTCAAATTTTCCTAGCCTCCCTTGCCAGAATTTGCAGATCACAGCCCACACCCTTGTTCTAGGCCACAGCAAGAACAAGACAACAGCATAATGTGTCTGCTGTTTGATGCACCTTCAAAGTGCACTGTATCTCCAGTGTCATCTTTCCCTGCATTCCCCCAAACTCAGAAGCCCATTAAATCCCAGGTAAGTGGAGGCACTGTTGTCCTGGTCAGTCACCTCCATGCTCCACCAACACAACTCTGACATCACCCTGAAGCCCTATATACCAAACACTGTTCAGGTGGGACCTGCCCAGCCACAGTTATGAGGGAAGGAGGGATGGCTGGGAGCTCAGAACACTCATGTGCATTGACAATAGTCTTTATCTGCTAGATAACAAAGAAACATAGACTTCATTCACCTATATCAATTTCTTTACTATGAGAGTGGTGAGGTGTTGGAGTAGGCTGCCCAGAGACGTTGTGGATGCCCCATCCCTGGAGGTGATCAATGCCAGGTTGGATGGGGCCTTGGACAACATGGTCTAGAGTAAATGAGGATATTGGTGGCCCTGCCTATCATGAGTGCTGGAGCTTCATGATCCTTGAGGTTCCTTCCAACCTGGGCCATTCTGTGATTCTGCGATTGATTCTGTGGTTAAGTTTATAATTTTAGATATGAAGAAAACAGACATCTAGTAGATCATAACATGTCCCTTAGCTGCCCAGCACTGAACCATGAAGTGCATAAATATTCATAAGAGCACCGTCCATACTAAATTTGGATAATATAGTAGTCTCCATTTCAGAGCTTCCATCTGCACTGTTCCTGCCCTATGTCACACTGTCCTCAGCACTCATGACACTTAAAGAATTAAGACTTATTTATTCTTACCTGCTGGACAGCTTTCTCTCATTAACATGTAGGTATGTCTTCATCTGTAGGCTCTGTGATTCTTTCTTTCCTCAGAAATCCTTCCAGTTTTCATTCTACATCACTTTTCCTTTTGCATCCCACTGAAAAACAAACAATCAAATCAAAACTCACGTGTATCACAAGTTATATGCACATGTGCCTCTTGCCGAGCCGAGTAAAAAGCAGTGATTACTGATAATGGTATTTCAACCTACCTAATGTCATCTCAAAAGAAAATAGAACCCTAAAAAAGAAAAATCGTGGATGAAGGAAGCGTTCAACAACAACAAAAAATGGATGGATGAGCACTTTGTTGTCAAGACAAACAATAAGGCACTATGCATAATGTGTAAGGAAGTTGTATCAGTTTTCAAAGATTACAATTTGAGAAGACATCATGTGCAAAAACATGCTGCCAAATTTGATGTATATCAAGGAATGTTTTGTAAAGACAAAATAGTGAAACTGAAAAAAAGTCTGTCATCTCAAAAATCTTTTTCACAACATTGCAATTCAAACACTAAGCTAGTTACGTGGCAGCAGGACTGACAGCAAAAGAATCAAAACTGTTTACTGATGTTGAGTTTATTGCAGAATCACAGAACTGTAGGGGTTGGAAGGGACCTCCTGAGATCATCGAGTCCAACCAATTATTAAGCAATGTATGGAAAACATGGCAGATACAATTTATCCAGCCAAAAGAAAGAAACAAAAAAAAACTCAAACCAAACCAATCAAACAAAAAAAAACAAAACACCCAGATTTTTCTAAAATCAGTCTCACCAAATTACAGCCAGGCAAACTGAAGAAACAGGAATAGGTATCAAAGTTAATTTGGGGAGTAAAGCTGCTAATTTCAAATGTTATGCTCTGGCAACAGATGAGAGCCTTAATGCTACAGATACATCCCAACTTGCCATTTTTATTAGAGGTATTGATAACAAATATAATGGCTTCTCTGGTGCCATTAAAAGACAACTAAATCCATTGATTTATATGAAGCAGTAAAAATTACATTACAGCAATTATAACTTTACCAGCATATCTGCTATAGCTACTGATGGAGCACCAATGATAACTGGTAAAAGAAGAAGAAAAGATGTATGAAATAGGAGGTGATGCAATTACCACTGGCAACTCACAGTGGATGAGATATCACCACATTGGACATCAAGAAAATGCGTGAAAGCTTTAAGAATGGATAACATTGTGCAAATCATCATCAACGATTTGAAGTTCACAAAGCCTGAATGACTGAACCATCTCCAGTTCCAGGAGTTCCTTACAAGTATGGATGCTGATTATGGGGGCATCATTTACTTATACCCCAACTTAAGTCTAAAAAGATTTTATGATTTCTAAAATGAAAGCAAATCGTACATAGAATCAGAAGGAAAAATTGTGTCAGAACTTTCAGATTTAAAATAACTCGTAGATTCAGGGTAGTTTTCTTGGTGGATTTGACAGCCCATTTAAATCATTTAATCGTGCCTATTCAAGGTGAAGATCAACTTATCTGTGCTGTGTTTCAAACCACAACAACATCTGAAATGAAACTTAAACTACGGCAAGCTTGAGTTATGGCAAAAAATTCCATGCATTTTGATATATTGGATGATATATTCACTGGAGTTTTATAAGCCCTGTCTTACCAGAGAGAAATATCCCACACTTCACAATCATGCCTTATTTAATGTCCTTGCTTTTTGGCAGTATGTACATTTGCGAATAACTAGTTTCCACAATGAAGAACAGGAAGAGCAATGTTACATCAAAAATCTCTGGTGAGCACCTTGAAAATTCATTAAGAACTGCAGTCACTTCCATAGAAGCAGATATTGATGCATTAGCTTTGCAAAAACAAGGTCAAAATATCTCACTCATTTTACCCTTTTGTTGTCCTCTATTTTTTTTTTTTTAAGCTTTAATAAAAAACATAAGAAAATAAAAATAACTTTGGTTACTTATGAACATAACTATATTATATATGGTTTAAGACAAATTTCTTTCCACTCAATGCAATCCAAGCAAGCCAAAAGTTTGGATACTTATGGCTTTATAGGATCCCAAAGTTCAGATAGCCTTCATAAACCAGTGTATTCACTTGTGCTTAAGAAAGGTTTCTGCATTGCCAGTTCAGATCCAGGCTATAAAGTGGTGACATCTTTCCAGACTCCTCTCTCTGTGTGACTGAATTTAATCTAAAAAAAAAACCCTAACACTTTCTATTTTCAAAGTTAAGTTTCTTTATAATTTGTGTATATATATTTGAGTGTGCGTGTGTTCTTTCAACACCCCCTCCCCAACCCCCATCAGTACATTCTAATTCATATTATGCAACAGCAACAAAGTCCTCTTCTGTTCCCACTCCCTAGTTCAGTTCAACTCTCCATTCCCTGAGAGAAACTGTGCAATAATTTGCTAGGGAATCCCTCAGGAAAGGTTCACTTGATTTAACTACAGTATTTCACAAGCCTTTCCAATTTAAGCCCTTGAAAAGAGTCTCAGGAGGAACACTGCTACATGCAGCCTCAATTTTTCTAAAGAAGTCCTTGCTTGCCCATTAGATGCTCACTTCATATTTGCTTTGGTCCCCAACTACGCTTTCATAACCCAAACGCTCTCCTTTTCCTCCACATTCCAAGTAAAGCAGCAAATCAGTTATACTCCTTAATTCCTTCACCATCTCCTTCAGTCAGTACACAAACAGGAGAACCTAAGGCCTGGGAGGCATTTGCAAAGGCAGAAAAGTTTGCAGAAGTTGTAGTATTTGGGGCACAGACTGGCAGTTCCAATGAGCACTGACAGCCAGATGACCAAACCTTTGGCTCACCACTTGTTTCAATCTGCTTTTCCACTAATCTAGCCTTATACTTCTTTCCTCCACTCACTTTCTGCTTTCAACCATCGAGTCCTTCCTGTGAAATGCTGCTCTCCCTTCATGGATTTTCTTCTTCGGGGTTGAGGGTTTGTTTTTTCTTTAAAATTTATTTTAATTTTTCATTTTTCCTGAAGGAACTAAGACCTATTTTGTTTTAATCACTGCTCCAGTTAGCATCCTCCAGCATTCTTCCAGCCCCTTTCATTTTCACTGCTTCCTCCCAGCAGAGCTGGCCTACTCAATTCCATAACTCCCTCAAATTTACTTTCTTAAATGCACTGCTATGTGCATAATTCATCTCTAAATCAAATTTGCTTCCTACAGGGATAATCATACAACCTTCCTTAGCATGCCTTTGAATTGGTATTTATCCTTTCCTTTCTGGTAATTCCATCCATAAAGGCATATATTTGGGGCAGGAAAGCTACAGGACAGAATAAAGCCAGGACTGCCTTTAAATCCGTTGTTGCTTTTTTGTTTTCCTCACTCTTAAAACGATGAGCTAAGTATCTTATCACATTAATTTTTGAGCCATTAATAGTGTGGAGCCTAATTTAGAAGCAAAGCTAACACATAAGGAAAAACAAGAAGCACAGATGACAAAATTATCACACCTTCATTAGTACTGGCAAGCAGCGAGGGTTGAGTGCTTGCACATGTGGCTTACTTGCATTAGTGTGAAAACAAGGACTTTGGGAAAAAAAATACTGTATTTTATTATTCAAATTGGATTTTTTTGTGTGTTAATTCATGACACAACACGTGTATTTTTTTTGTGAGTTTTTCCTGTTTGGAGGGAAACATGCTTATAGGCATCGTTGGTATGGATTTATTTTTCAAATTATCATGGGAGAAACAGTGATGAAAAGCATCCATGCAGGTGTGCTGCCTTCACAAGTGCTTACTTCAGAGTGAGGGAGAAGAGAGACAAAACCAACCCAAACAGATAGAAAACAAAGCATGACTATTTGTAAGATACATATATGAAGAGCTTCCTACAGCAGAACCACATCCCTGGGCTTCACGCTGCTCCTAAAGTACAAAATACATATATACAAAGTATCTCATATATCAGCTTGTTGGATTTTATTGCAAGAAAGCCAACAGCCAGGATATTACCATGTAAATCCTCTTACTGCTTTGACTGACAACAGCATTTCAGAAATATATGTGCTTAAAAAATAATAACCTAGAAACAAATTCTTTCTTTCATGCATGTCACCAGCTCCCATTAACAGTAACGAGGGTTACTATGTAGGGGCCTTTTAAAATAAGATTGAACTGCTCACTCATTTGCCTTACTTAGGAGGTAAGCAGTGAACTGCTGTGCAGTTACAATTGTACAGTTATACAGTCAATAGATAAACAGAGTTTATGCAGATGTTTCATATGAAAGATTACCACGATAGAAAGATAATCTATAATATATGAAAAATGCTCACCGATGTCAAAGGCCCACCATAAACTCCACAAAGAAGCTATCTTCAGAGAAAGAGAGCCTGCCTCAGTGGTGGTCAGCCCTTAAATGAGATCTGGGAGAGGTGAAGTCAAACTCCACCCCTTCTGGTAGCACAGCTGAATTACCTTCACCTGTGCTCCCGCAGCTGACTCACTGCTTGCCTCAGGTGGTTAATCAGAGGTTCAGGCTGTGATCAACAGTTTCCCATACACAGCCGCACACATATATGTGTCTTTTTTTTTTTTTTCTTCCCTGGCTTAATTTATATGTATATGTGTATATACACATCTATCTATCTATCTATACATGCATGTATAGATATATATATCTTGAGAGATAAAAGCAGGAAGCTAGGACAAAAGAAAAAGAATCCCAGCACGCATACACACACACAAAATCCACTGAAAATTAGAACATTTCCATCACAGAAAGGTGCAGAATTATGTATCTGCTTGCTCTCTGATAGTCTCCTGAATCAATGGGAAAGAGCCCCTCTTATCTCTGCCCTGATGCTGTGGGAAGGTGGCTGCCAGCCCACAGCTGGGAGCAGAACAGAGCTGCAGCTAGCAAGCATGGAATATGCTGGAAACTGAGAAAACTGCAATCATTCTTTGCCTCAGAAAATATAATTACTCTGCATATGTAATTTCCCAATCATAAATTTCAGATCTTTTTCTCCAGTGCAAACTTTTATAAAATTGATTTCTTTTGAATTCTGTATTTAAATCACAATCATTCAGCTCCACTCAACTCCAGAGATAAAGGCTATTCTGCGGTCTTTTCTCCCTCTTTCTGTACAGAAGTCTTCATAACTTCCTCTCTTTTTAAGAACAAAGTAAAGAATGGTTACCAACATTAAACTCCATCACTTAAATATTACGTAAAAGAGTAACCCTGTTGGTTTTCTTTGTTTGTTTTTAAAATTTGTTACATTTCCATGGTTTTGGGTTTTCTTATCCTCTGCCAGTAAATGAAAGACCAAAAAGAATATAAGCAAATTTCAGACTAAGGAAAGAAGCTTTTAATTTCACTGTTCAGGGTGACAGAAAGAATCAATCCCACACTAGCAACCCTTCCATATCGTAAAATGAGCTAAGAGGTGGGACTGGTTTCAAGGAGTTTAGCTTGCGGTGCTAAGTGTCAACATCAATTACAAAGGAACAAAGATTTCATGAACCTGCAAACACCACGGGGAACCCCATTAGCCGTGCTGACAGGCAGTTCTCTAAATGGCTCGCCCAAAGCAATTTCTGTGTAGGTTCCCATGCTACAACACTATTTAACACCACTCTTACCACCACCCCCCTCCTCCTCCTGCCACCAACCCTGGTGATGTGTCTATCCTGACAGCCTCCAGCTCTGGTATCTGCATGGCAACCAGGTATGTGTGTTAGGGGCACTGAGGAGAAGCTGCAACCCTGCAAATGCCATTTGGGATGCACAGGAGAGCACAGTCATTCACAAAGAGGTCCAGGCTGGTAGGGATTCTGCTTCTGCCACAATCAGCAAAAGGCTTTAAAATTAATGTTGTTGAACAAACAGAAGTAAAAGAGGAAAAAAAAGGCTTGCTGCTCACCTTGAATGCCTCTGAAACTTGGGACCATGTAGGGAAGCTCAGCTGTCAGGTGAAGCATGGGGTCAAGCAGGTTCTGAATTCATCCATTCAGTAGTGGTGAAAAGATAAAAGATTATAATGGCGTATAAGATGCAAGACATAATCAAGTCCAATGATATGTTTCACCTAAAAGGAAGGGGAAGATCTGGATATACTGTGTGCTGTATGTCTTCCAGGAGATGAGTAAGTGATTGGAAACTTATTCATACACTCCATAGGCTTCTGCCATTCACTAAATGGTGGGTAATAAACCTTATTGGATTTCATATTTTGTGGGAAATTACTCTTTCATTGCTTTGTCCCTTTAAGGGCACTCATTTAGTAAAATATTGTATAGGTTTTATTGCATCAAAAGGAATAAAAGATTTTAAATGAACGTTAATGCTCTCTCAAAGTGCAAGAGCCAGGGACTTCAAGCAAAATTCACAGCTAGAAGCAGAAATCTTTCATAAGCTTTGTGCATTCAAAAAGAAAAACTTTGGGTATAGAAGAGTCTCATTTTAACAATACTTAGGTCTCCTTTCTTCTTTTATTCACACAGGTAACCTCTTTCACCTCCCCTCAGTTTTTCTTGTCTTCAAGTTTCTATTAAACCTCCTCACTCTCCTCCTTTTGCCTCGACTCCTCTTTCCTTCTGCCCAATACACCAGTTCCAGCAAAGAACATGCAAAGAACTCCCCATCCTATTTCAGAAGTGTCTGTCTGGCGCTCACCACTTGTAGATTTCCTTTTTTTTATCTCCCCACAGGCTATTTATCAACACATCTGGGAATCACAAAATAACACCGTCTCTGTTTCTGTCATTATTGTTCCTGAGCAGGGGAAGTACCATAAAAGCAAGAAAAACCTCTTACTCCCTCAGTTTCCAAGGCTCACAACCAATTTCCCTGAGGCAAGTCAAACTGACAAGTTCATGAAGATTTCCCACGGATCTAAAGATATTGCCTTCTCTCATACTGCCAACTGCAAAGACACTTCAAACTCCACAGTTTGTGTTTCATACAATCTTATTTTACCCAGGTATATTTTCATAGGCAGCTTCTTTCTTCACATCTGCTATTGCCATGCCCAGCATTCTGGCACAGGTCAGTTATTCAGCATGGATGCATCTTCTTCAGGTGGTGCCTATTTTTCACTGACTATCTTGTTCTCTTCTTCATCTAACCTGATGCCATTCCCCCTTCCTTCTGCAAGCTCTCCTGCAGAAAATTTAATCATTAGAATGGCTTAGGTTGGAAGGTACCTCAAAGTTAATCTAGTTGCAGCAGGGTTGCTGACCACTAAATCGAACACCACATCAGGTAGTCCAGGGCCCATCCAACCTGGCCTTGAATACTCCAGGGGCACCCTCAACCTCTCTGGGCAGCCTGTTCCAGGGCCTTACCACCCTCTCTGTGAAAAACTTCCCTCTACATCTAATCTGAATCTCCCTTCCTTAAGCTTAAAGCCATTTCATAGAATCACAGAATCACATTTCCCCCCTTCCAATCATTATCTACCCATGTAAAAAGTTGATTTCCCTCCTGTAATGATGACAATTAATGATGACAAATCCAGTCTCCTCACATACATGCACCTCACCTCTGGGAGCAGACCTGTAGGTGAACAAGCCACTGCTTTTGAGATGCACAGTCAAGGATAATAATTCCATTTTAATTCTATTTCTCAGGCACACAACCTAATCTGCATGCATGCCAGCGACTCAGACTGGAGTTACTATCAGAGGCAAACATGCTCAGTGCCTTGTAGGTCTAGGACTGGTTGTAGCAAAGTCTTTAAAGGGGCACAGTGTCCCCAGGATTTAATCATACCAAACGATGTTTTTATGTTTCAAGATACATATATACAATCAAGAGCAAGCCTCCAATTAGGTAATGAAATTGCCCATTTCTGCTCTTATTCAAATCTTCTAATTCCAGTTCAGTAATGAACTTTGTTTTCTGTGACTCAAAGAATGATTTGCTTTGTTTCACATCTCAGCATCTAAAGCAGCTTTGACAAGGAGCATACCTAGAGTTTCTGATACAAGTATAATAAATCTAATGTTGTCAAGCATGGTGGCATTTTTATTTTATTTTCAAAGAGAATTTAATCTAACTTCCCAGGGGATTCTTCTCTCATGTCATAACAAAGTCTGGCTTGTAATGGATTTCCCATTTTTCTTTCTGTCTCGAATAATGACAAAATTGCTGCAAGGAGAAGCAGCATTTTATAATATGCCACAAAATGCAAGTGGGAAGTGACAGTTGTCTCAGAACGGCATCACAGGTCTAGCATCTTAAATCTAGCATCATGGGTACTTAACTGGTTAACATCTCACTGCCATTGCTTTCCACCAGACCTGGAGCACAAGGAAAGTCCAAGCGGAATAGGAAAGAAAGCAGACAACAGAGGAAAATAAAGAAAATACATAAATGAATAAGCAGCATTGAAGGATCACACTTTCAATTGATAAAATGTTGGTACAAAGCAGCTGAGAATCTGGTTCACAAATAATCATCTCCATATGTCATTCTACATCAAGGATTTATTTATTTTTTTTAAATTAATTTTATTTCAAGCAATAGTATTTAATGGAAACTGTATATCCCTTTGGGAAGAAGAATACTGTTATATTCCATTGTAAACCTTTATGAATCAAAGGATTAAAAACCACTTCTCTCTTCAATGACATAATTTTCTTCAACCAATTTTAAAATCCTTTCACTGCTGCAGAGCATCCTCGTAAAAGTAATATTCTCTCCCGTAATAGGTATGACTGGATCTATTTTACTAGCTCAAAAATTGCACTGGACATTCCTAGCAGAAAGATAAGCTTGTGCTCATTGTACACAAAGTCATATTTGCCACTTAAAGAAATAAAAGTGTATCTTTTCCCCCTGTGTTTCTCATTGTAGACCTCAGGCAAGGAGTTCAGAGCTCAGTAATTAGTGGATGAGCAACCTCACACTTGCAGAACCTCATGTTCTGTAACACTGATGGTAGCATGAAGTCGTCATGGGAACCCAGAGGTAATAGTCCTGCTCGTATCTCAGTATGCATTTACACAAATCCTAATTTGCTCTGTTGGCTGTACCCTCCCACAACTCAGATCTTTTACTTAAGAGGTCATTCCCTATCAAGCCTGATCAAGACCTGAGGTACTTTATACAGCCCTTGTGGATTCTGCTGTCTCTTCTCCCTGCTTACTGTTAACAGTACTTGCTGGGTCTTCTCTGCAGCCAATCCCAAAGCTACGGTCATTATTTCCATCTAACGGGTGAAAAAAACTGAGCAACAGACAGATGCTTTGCCCCATGCCCAGTGGACACTCATTAGATGTCCACAGCAAGGTGGGTGCTGCTGAGGCTCT
This sequence comes from Excalfactoria chinensis, assembly GCF_039878825.1. Taxonomy (NCBI): domain Eukaryota; kingdom Metazoa; phylum Chordata; class Aves; order Galliformes; family Phasianidae; genus Excalfactoria; species Excalfactoria chinensis. The sequence continues at coordinate 93,076,940 of NC_092827.1, read as the reverse complement.
TCAGCCTCACAGCCAATCTGCTCTCTGTGCTAATGCAGAGAGGAGGAGAGGGAGTTGTGTAATTATTCTGAAAGCCTGCCAAGCAGCTTGTTTACAGAGTTTAACTGTCTGTAGTATAATTTAACACAGGCAAAACTGTGCAGCTTTCTGTTACTTACGACACAAGGTAGCTCATTTCCTCATCCTACCATGACAGAAGAAAAGTGACCCATGTGGACGGGGCAGCTACTGAATGCAGCTGAACCTCTGCCCTGTTCCATATCTCAAGGTACCCGGGTCTCTGTTCCACGTGCACACTGCTTGAAAAGATGCCCAGCTCAAGGGGATCCAGAATGAAAATAAGGAGTTGCAAATTTGATCACTGCAAGACCCAACTTCAACACATCCTGGTGCTACAGTCCTGATTTAAGAGCCCATCTTCCCCTCTACTTTGCACTATCCCTTACACTATCTTGCCCCTTCAAGCACATATACATCAATAATAGCAACCTGCTACTGGATTAACATATCTTCTGCATCTCTTTCTATGATGTTTGCAGCAGTTTTTTTGTTTATACCAAGGAATATCGAGTCCTTCAGATCACACATCACAAAAAATTTCTTCTCAGAAAGACCAGTCAGGCACTGGCAAAGGCTGCCCAGGGAGGTTGTGGAGCCACTGTATCTGGAGGTGTTCAAGAAGAGTGGAGATGTGGCACTGAGGGACATGGGTTAGTGGACATGGTGGGGATGAGTCAGTGATTGGACACAATGATCTTAATGATCTATTCCAACCTTGATGTTTCCATGATTTTTTGGAAATCCAGCCAAGTTGTTTGTTTCCTCTGCTACAAGAACTGATGTAAAAGGTAAGAGAGATCCTCCAGGACCCTAAGTGAGAGCTAGGTCAGACTCAGAGCTCAGCCATACCCATCACCCTGCTGCAGAGAGAGGGGCTGTCAGGAGAAATCTGTGTAATCGAAAGGGCATCCTACTCATCTGACTCTGAACCACACTATTCTGTGAATGGGACAGTTTATCCTTGTTATCCTAGTAGGTTACTTACACCTACTATCCCACAGTAAATTCTTTCCTTTTCCTGCTCCTCCCTTTCCCACTCTTAAAGGAGAAGCCAGTCCCAGCCACATTTCCCTTGCTAGGCCAGTGTTGCAGCAGGGAAGAAGCTCTTCTTGCCAGGGGCTGCTGGAAGATGCTGCTGTGAGTGGTTTCTAGCCACCCTCCTCCCATCCCTCCCACCCCTACTTTCTCTTTATTTTTGAGAGGTTGAAATATCACAGGATAAAGAGAGTGCAGCTGTGTTGGGGAAAAGAAACCAGTCACGCCTCAGCAATTTATGGACAATTTCCCATTAATAAGAGATAATGGAGTGCAGTTCAATGGATTTGCAATTGTACATTTGCTCTTTGAGAATATGGAGGGGGATCTGACAGCAGTTTGCTCCTCTCAGAAATGGCATTACCATGATTTTGTATATCCCATTGTACAGAGGGAGGTTTGGACAGTCTGAAATGCTTGAACAGTCTATTAGAAAAGCGCAGGCGTATCCAGTTACTGAAATGACCACAAATAACTGTTACTGCGAAGGAAACATCTGATACACATTACCCATGAGCTCACAGCTCCCACCTACATGTACTCAGCTGGCCAGCACAAGGTGCAGGAACAGAGTTCCGCTGGTCTCGGTGAGCACAGACCCAACTCGGTTCTCCTTGTGAAAGAGGCTGGAGAAAACATGACAAGGGATGCTCCACGAGACATGAAGCTGCGGATCGTAGATCTGCATGCCATTTTCATGGCAGGTCAGCATGCTTGATATACGTATATTTGATTCAAGCTTTTTTGGAAAGGCTCTCCTGAACACAGCTCTCCCTCCCCTAGCCTTATAATTGTCTGGAGTTACTCCATTACTTTGCACTGAAAATTAATGCAGGAGCAATACCAGATTACCACAGGTAGGTAGACTTAGGGGTGAGAAGCAAGAGTCAGTTGCAGAGTGATGAGTTTCTATGGGAGTTTTCTCCTGGACCCTGACACTGAGTGCATGATTCACCCCTACAGAACCAAGGACTCATAGTGCCAGATAAATTTGATCACCCATGGCTGTTTGTCTTCAGATTCCCTCTAGATATGGATATACTCATCCTGGAAAGGCATATGGGTTAATGGTGCACACAGTTTCTCTCAATTTCAATTTGCAGTTCTCTGGTAAAATTGACCCCTTTCTGAATACCCTATAAACAGGGGCAAACAGAAGTGCACTTCTCATCAGTGGTTTCTATACACACCCTCTGATACATGTCCCGCCTAAAATCAACTTTTCCATCACTAAGATTAAAAGCAAGCTGAAAAATTCCAATTCAAATTCATCTCTAGATCCTTTCTCAGTCTGTACTCTCTTGGAGATAATACGATTAGAGTTCTCAGTGAATAAGTATCATCAGTTATTTTACAAGTCAACGATTATATCTGATGCTTTATTTTAGTCTTTCACTGTACTAACATTTTGTTTGTTACACCTACAAAATGCATTTTAAGCATTTCTCCAAAGTGACAGCAGTGAAGCGTGAGACCTCTTTTCTCCTCGATATACTGATAAGTCATTTGCTTATAAGAGTCCAAATACAGAGGACACTGCTATCCAAAATAAATGAGTCCACTTCCTACTGCCCCCTTCACCAGACTAACTGCACTGACAAATACCATCTCAACCATCACATTTTTAATGAACTTAAGAAATGTATTTCAAGTCATAAGCTTCCGTAGTAAATCTAAATTTCACTAAAGTTTTGCAAGCAAAAGTCTTTTTTGCAGAACTCTTAAGAGTCTATTACTATTTCCTAGCTTAAGGCATCTTTTAAAAGGAAATGAAACCATGGGTACACCAGTACTGCAGAACTGCACCAGCTCCTTACAGAGTTTCCTTTGGAAATAAACCAGAAATAGCCAAATAGTCCATTTTCAGGCATAGATGAAAGTGGGGCTGCAAGAACTGAATATGCAAACCTTTGAGATTTCCTCTCAAACAGCTTCCCAGACATGATCCAAGTTCACAGCACAGCCTGAAATTGGTCACATTTGGTATGATTTCCAGTTTCAGTGCAGGTCTCTCACAGCGGCGGGTATTTCCAAAGGATGCAGATTTGAGGCAATGCCATAAACACCCACATGCATCTTCCGTGACATCTTATCTCTAAAAATTAAAACCACAAATCTTTCTTGCATAGAAGCATTACTTGTCATAAAGAAAATTGATAGCCCAAGGTATCTTTCTTTGCTCAAGGCTGCAAGCTCTCCTTCCTGCACCTATATCCTGAGACCAAGGCACACAGCATCCAGTCGCTCAGTGGAAGGCAGAGGCACTTTCAAGATGGACACATGAAGAACAACGATCTCACTTATCGTTCACAAACAGAGGAGTTTGGTGATCCTCTTAAGTGCTCTTCCATCACTATGGAAAACTGACCTTTGCAGAGCTACAAAGATGATGAAGGTCTCAGAGGACAAGGTATGTGAGGAGCGCTGAGGCCCCTGGGGTTGCTCAGCCCAGAGCAGGGGAGCTGAGGGGAGGCCGCATGGTAGCTGCAGCTCCTCACAGGGAGCAGAGGAGCAGCGCTGAGCTCTGCTCTGTGTGACAGGGACAGACAGAACAGCACCAAGCTGTGCCAGGGGAGGGTTGGAGGGTCAAGGAATGATCTCAGAGGGCACTGGGCACAGAACAGGCTGCCCAGAGCAGTGGGCACAGCCCTGATTGCATGAGCTCAGGGAGCATTTGGACCCCGCTCTCAGACACTGGGTTTGTGTGGTGCTGTGTAGAGCCAGGGGTTGGACTCAGTGATCCTTGTGGGTCCCTTACAGCTCAGGATACATTATGATTCTGATTTAAGAGCAACATTTAAGAGCTGAGAGGACTCCCAGTGCTTCAGATGGAGCGGTCCTTGCAGGTCTAAAAATACCAAACATTCAGCAAAGCACAGAGCTCACCCTCAACACATTCAGGCTCAAGAGGAAAAAAGATGTGCTTTGCGTTTCAGAACATACCCAGAGATATCTCATTTACTTTAAAAACAGCCAGAATTGCAGGAGGCATCTTTATAGATTTTTTAAAATAGCTTGGATGAAAACCAACTCTCCTAATGAAAAACAATAGAAAATTACTTAGCTATTAATCTCGTGCTCAGAGGCAATTATTTCCCAACTGAGATTTCTGTGTTTTTTGCTTTTTTTTTTTTTTTTTTTTTTTTTTTAAATAATCATACAGATTATTTTGGAAAGATGACAAGTCTGCTTCTCAGCCCCCCTTTCTCTTGCTGTGTTCTGATTTGCATAAATATGACATTAAAATTGAGAGAATCGCTTTAAAAAACAATTACTCCATCAGCAAAGCCTGACAGTGCAGAACTCAACTGCACCACAGAGATCATCTTGGTGATCATCATTTACTGACATTAAAACACCTCTCACTTCTAACAGGACAGCAGTTCAGAGTTATGTTTTGGAATGCTCCAATAGTTGAACGTGTGCAAATATCATTATTCTTAGATGCACCGCAATAGAATAAAAATCCCACACTGAGCACCTGTGGGGGCTGTTCAGCCCAAGGGGGGGTGAAGGGCTCTGGAAGATCTTAACCATGTTGAGAAGAAAAATAACTAGACACCTTCCTATTATCACGCTGTGCTTGTCTCTGGAAGCTTTTGTTCCATTAGAAACTTGTTAATTGCTGCCTTAGTAACAAAGGAACAACATGCTGTGGTGGGACTATTAGGAGTCTACATGGCTTGTTCACCCTTAGAAATGCAGAGGGTTTAATTGGCTATCTGTTCTTAGAAGATGCAATAAAGTGGGATAATCAATGGTGTCAGCATACGATAATGGAGATTCTTTACAATACGGAAGAGGAAACACAAAACCTAGTTAATAAAAAGCTATAGCATGCAAAAGAGCTGGATGCAGAATTTGTGAAGAAGGTGTGCACAGCCAAAAAACAAACAACCTAAGAATGTTAGAGAGCAGTCATCACTTCAACTATCCGATGAGACATCCTCCAGTTCACCACAGATCTGCAGTCTCAAATGCAAAACAGCTAATTATAAGTCAGTTTGTCCAGAACACCCACTGCTCAATTGTATCAGCTTGCTAATAAATAACTCTCTTACTACAGAAATGCAAGGGCTGAAATCCTTCTTCAGTCCTTCTTGGCAAAACAGAAACTTTCTGTAAACCTCCTCCTACTTCCAAATAACCTGCTTAACAAGCTCTTAAGTACTTGTCTCTTTTGGGAATGCATTAGTGGCATATTCAGAGAAGGAGAATACAGCCCTCACTCAGCTTCCTATATTGGAGTAGAATAACTTAGAGAAGAACAGAGTCTCAAATCTACTGAGCTTGTAGTGCAAAATAACTGGATCTCCCTCTAGGAAAATCCAACCAATACACTCACTACATGAGAGTGTGGCGATGGTTCATTTTAGCCCATTTCTTAATGACATTTTGGCGTCTACAGATGGACAGACAGAGCCTCACATTTTTTCTTGTAAAAAAACAAACAAGAAGTCACCATCTCCTTTTTACTTATTATCTCATTATGTTTGCAAAGCAGAAGATTTCCCCCACTTCCTAAGAAGACAGTGATGATTGTTTCACTGTTACTGTTTTTCTTATAGAGTATTATACATACTTATTATTCTTATGGAGTTTTATACTTCAAAAGCAATGAGTAACCTTTTCAGTAAGAGACACAGCAGAAGGTTGAGCTCATGGCCTTTTCCTCACAGCAAGCATCCTCAAACAGAAAGCCATCAGATGGACCCCAAGTAAATCCTTCTCTTAAACAAACACCTTTTCTTTATTAGCAAGTGGACTCTTTTCTTGTTTGTGTAGACTCACCAGTGTTTGGCATGAGACAAAGAAGCAGAAAGAGCTAAGGGTGACCACAAGGACTAACCATTTATGTTCCCAGAACATAACCCCTTCGTGCAAAGCAAATGCCAACTCTAACAACAGTAGTGATCACAGCTTGTTTGCAAACCTCATTCTTCCCTCCCAGACCCTTTGGAATGCAGTAACAAAACGCAATATCTGCAGGTTTAATTGTATATATCTAAAGAGACCCAAGCAAGACCAAAGGTATTTTCCTGCCAGGAGTCCAGACCTTTGGCTGGAAGAAAGTAGCAGATTGGAGGCTTCAGATTTACCCCACAGGGCTGAGGCCTGGTACCTCCCGTGAATTGCCAAATGGAAGGAACAGTCTGTTTGTGTCCTCGTATTAATTCCAACCTGTAATGAAGTTGGGAACATCGCAAGGTTTTAGCTGTATATGGGATTAGATCAGGCTTAGATATCTGAATAAATGAACTGACTTAATTAGCTCTCCTGAAACAAATTACTGTACAGCACTCATTTCCAACTCTCATATAAACCCCAAAGAATTTTAGAACTGCATTAATTCCTTGAATAATAAATCTGTACATTTTTGCATACCTACTGCAATTATAATGGATAATGAGATTTTAATTAATCAGACCCAAATTTTTTTAACACTTGAAGAATGCAGCTTCATTAGGGACCAATTTATTTAGCAAATCTTAGGGGAGAGGGTGAGGTATAAAGTAAACAAAAACAACAACAAAATCCTATGTTAAACTAGCTGATATTTAATAATCTTAAGAGCACTTGTCCTTCAAACGCCCTTATTATGACTGTGAACTCTGTATGCTATCAAATGCTGGCCAAACTACTAACTCTAAAGACAAAATACAGTTACTAACTATCTTACCACTCAGAATACGCTCTTGGTTTGATGCAAATAAAGTTTTTTTCTCCTGTAATCTGTATACTCTATACACAGAGGATATTCTCTTGCTCACATGTTCTAAGCTTCCAAGATCTTATAAGTGACAACCACTTCTTATTATTAGCATGGCAATGGCAAAGCAGCTGTAAATACAATTATTAACTCTTTCACTCCTGTTTTATTTTCAAACTGTTTGAGGAGATAGCAAAAGATTTCTCTCATCCAGTTGTCATTAATCATAAATCAGTTTCTAGGATGACAGAGAGCAAAGATTTGGGGAAGGGGGGGGAGCGGGGTCTCATTAAATGAGATTTAAATTCCTTTAAATCATAATTATTTTGCAAGAGAACCTTGGGCTGGATTTATGAGTATGTATTGTTAACTCTGGCTTCCCACACTGACAAAGGTGACGTTGGTCACAGGGAAAGAACATCACTGATGAGCACCACTTCTCTTAGAGACAATTCTAGTGCTGAAGGAGAGAGGACTTCAAATTCTAATCCCAGGTTTGTGACCCTTCTTTCTGAGCAGCTGTTTACCTGGAGATGGCCAAGAAACTCAGGAGAACACCCTGGCAGAACGTAGTCAACTCTTGGGAGCATGTGAAATGAGGAAATAACAGCAGTGCTTCTAGTTTAATTAACATAGACATTTTTATGTGAATCATTAAGGTTTAATTGTTTTTGTCCACTTTGCATTGAACCTCCATGAAATTGACATAGGCAGTATGTTGTCCCCATTCACTCTGAACCATTTCCCCTGAAAAACCACTTCCCTCAGAAAAATAAGGTCAGAAGAAAATGTTTGATTATATCTACCAATTGACAGCATACTCAGGCATCTTTTCCCTCTGATTGTATTGTTAATCACTGCACTAAAATAAAATGCAATCCTTCCTGAACCATAGCGGAAGGACAGAGGTCACAGGCACATCCACATCTGGGGCAGAGCTACAGTAGTCTGACCTTAAAGTCCCAACGTACAGCACCAGTTGGCTGAGCTCAAAGGATTAGGAAACTGTATACTTGATGCCTAGAGGAGATTTTCCTATCTGTATCTCCAGGCTCTAGCACAGCCTTAAAAACCTGGGCCTTGTGAGTGCTTGGCAGAACACAGCCAGATGTATTCTCCTTGGTCTTTCTCTAGGGAAAGCTCACAAGAAAGAACAGATTTTCTTTTGTTTTCCTTTTCACAGACACACTCATTATGTGAACCAGCTCCTAGTTGCATGGAGCAGCCACTGGTTAAAAAAGCAGACACCAGCTTTCCTGGGCTGATCCTTTGTGCTGCTTCTCTTTGGCAGCTCCTGAACCCTGTGCCAGAAAGCTTGTTCCAACAGAAGGCCGAAACAACAGGGATGCAGAGGATGCTAAATGCCATCTGACCCAGAAGAACTGAGGACATGGAGATCAAATACCGTTGGGAAGTTTTGTTCTGGAATTCTTAAGAAAAAAGAGAGATTTTCTTCGAAGACAAAGTGGTTTTGCACAGGTCTCTGTGGGAAGAAACTTGCCATTTCTCATTAGCATCAGAGCTAACACTACTCATCTGTTAATTCCAAGCTTCATTTACAAGCTGCTGATATGTTGCGCTCAGCTATGAGTCCTGAAATGCTTTTCTGAGCAGTTCCCCTCACCCCACCAATTTAGATGCCCTCCCTCCCCACCAATCTAAATTTGCTTTCATGTGCTAGGAAAACAAACAAGCAGAAAAAAACCTAATGTGTGAATTTGCCACTTCTGAACATCTTGTCCTCTTAATTTGTACCGTGCTGGTTTCTTCAGCACAGAAACAGCACTGGGAGCACAGTAAATTTAGCTGCAAGGCAGGGTGGGCTGACGGGTGAGCAGGGACCCTCTGGCTGGATCTGTTCTCCTCCCAGTGCCTCTCCAGCAGGTTTCATTGTGCCCTCACTGACTACAGCTCGGAAATGACGCATCCTTACACAGCTTCTGCATCATTTTGCCCTGCTTCTATCATGTTCCTCTGTGGGCCCAGCTCCTTTGCTCATCCTTTTCACCTTCGACTCTCTTGCTCACAATTATGACCTTAATTCTGGCCATCTCCTCTGAGTCCTCCATGTTTCCCTCACCAAAAGCTGTTGGTATTCTATACAAGATGACAGCAAGTGAGGTCACTGAGCCCAAAGACCATGATGCAAAAGCCACTCAGGAAAGATGTCTCCAAGACTGAGATAAAATGAAAAATTATCCGAAAGCAGTGAGCAAATATGCTTTCCATCTGGGCCTAAGGAACACAAGGGGAAGCCTTGGCAAGATGCTTTATGCAAAGGACAGGCAATTTGGAGGAAATCAGTAGCTGCAAATCCACAAGTTAATCCATGCAACTTCTTAGGCTTGTTGCCCATTCGGTTTGAAACAACAATTTGTTTAGAATAAATACCAAGTTTTCCTCTTTAGATGTAAAAAAAGGGCAACTGTAAATCAGAATTAGACATCTCAGAATAGCATTCCTTTTGGCATTGTAATGAGCTGATGGCCTTTGAAAAGGGGGAGGGAATGGCCAGCTTCATCTATATTGCATTTATTTTATGTAACAACTTCTCATCTGAGATGAAAACTGAAAAGGACAGATCGGTTGTTAGCCCAAGAGAGCCAAGTCTCCTTGCATATATGGAACAGAAACAGGCACGTAAGCCATGACAAGTGGTTATCTTTAGCCAGCAATAAGACACTAGCTACAGAGAGAAAGTGGGTCAGAATCTGCACTGGTGAAAGGTACCTTGCACTTCTTGATGATTGACACCATAATTTTGGGTGTTTAACCTGCTCTGAGTAAGAGCCTGCATGTTCCTTGGGGTACCTGACAAGGTATGCGGGCATCAGCAAATAAATACATTCATTTAGCACCAGCAATACAAATTAAGTGGTTGTAATACAATCTTTACCCCAACAATGTGAGACAGTGCTGTCATCTGCTGATGTGATCTTACATCACCCTTCAGAGCTCCCCATGAAGCCCAAGATACAAAGTGCCAAGATCACAGGGCGCAGGAATTTGTGCCTTTCCGAGCAGCCCTGATATTGGACTGGTCCTGCCAGAAAGCAACTTGGATGTCCATGGCTGACACTGTCTGGACAGAACAACCCTAAACATGGTCTGGGAGAAACCCTGCACAATTACAGCCTAATGAACCAGTGCAAGTACCAAGGATATATAGGCATTTGCTTCTTACACTCCAATTACCTCTAGCACCTGTATGAACAGCACAGCCCCAGATTCTAGTGTCACTACCACCATTGCTTGCTACAGCCATTTCTGCAAGAACTGGAGCATTCCCTCACCACCATAAATTCAGCATGTGGGCAACAGGTTTTTATTCACAGGTACTATGAACATATTCTGTTTGGATGCAGGCAAAATAATGTCTATCTAGAGACCTCTGTTACTGGTTGGAGACAGTTTGTACTCAATCATCCACATGGGCCTGTTTCCTTGTAAACCAGCTCTTTGCGGTCAAGCTCCTTCTCCCTGTAAGAGATGCACCTGACTTCACCAGCCACATGCAGATGAGGAAGGTTAGTGTATCACCTAAGAGCATTTGCTCATCCATCATACGAGATCTGCTATAGAAACATTTATAGCCATTCATGGTCTGCAACAAGCTATGTCCCCTCAAAACCCTCATGAGGAAGATGCTTCCCAACCACAAGCAAACTGTTACTGATATTCTACTGCATGGTGGCACATGACTCATACTCAATAAGGCCAAGTGTAGGACTTGTGCTCTACAGCAGATTGGTGCCTTGATATTTTTTAATTATAACTATATAGAGAAATAAGCATATTCACAAAATGTGTTTATTTCACTCAATCAAACGTAATTTTAACAAACTCTGTTACTGTGCAACAGTGTCTCTCTGCTAAATATTTTAAGTTTCAGTGCTTTGTAATGGTATTTCTATAGGCGCAAGAAGTACTTTTATGCATCGTGGATGCATTTCATTAAATAGTATGAATTTACACTCTGTTGTAAATGAATGTTCATTTCACGTAGTAATGTCTTTACTGCAGAATGTTGCCATTTTAGTATTCGCTGTAATCACTCCACTGTGTTGCAAGCAAATGTCATTTATATGGTACGTAAAAATTCAGAGCTTTCAATTTGAGGGATCTCAGTGTGAGGTATAAATACATGCAAGCCACGTAACACAAATAAACTTACTCCAGATGGTTGCTTATAGCAGATAAAATCAAATTTCACCATCCTAGGAAGTTAAATTCCCACTGCAATTGAGGCAATTCTGTACAGTTTCTGCTGACCAAAATGGCCAGCAAGTTAGCACCAATCCAAACTCAATAAACATAATACGTTTTTGCTACTAATAACAGACCAAACATTATGGTTTCTAAGTGCTTTAACAGCTTTTCTGTAGGAATATTTTTGAGAATCCAGAGATTCCCTCAGCTGTCTGTCCCAGGAAATGCTCTGCCTGTAAATGGCTATGAACAGGACTATTGATACAATAAAATAAATGATTCTAAAAGCAACCATGCTTTATTTGCTCCTCTACCATTACGGCTGCCTGGAGTACTTACAGTACAGCCCAAGAGCATTAAGAAACAGCCAGGCTATTTCTTCTCTGTTGATAGCCACCTTATTGCTTTCAGCAGGTAGCAAATTAAACCTTCAAAATAATTCTCATGTGCACCGACTGTAAAGTGAATTTAAATTAAAGTAATACATTACAAGAAAAGTGAGTACCTAACCGGAGTTCTCAGCAGCCTCCTTCCTTTCAAAGCCACCTTTAGTACACACAAATATAGTTACACAGTTCACACCTGCCACGGACATCTGCACGTACCATACGGTGCAGGATACACCTTGTCCCAGCACTCACACACAGATGTATTTGCAAACACCTCCTGCCGCTGAGAGACAGATTAGTTGAGCCAAGTGCTCCTGCAAGCAAACAAGAAACACCTCACTGCACATTTCTCCTCCATAAGCACCCATTCTCCCCAGGGGCTGCTCAGAACACAGGACAAGCTTTATAATGGTAACATCCCACCCAGCCACCATAATGCCTACAATCATCCCCATACAAATGGACATGAAGCCTAAGAAATGAAATTACTCTATGTCATAGAACAAACTTGCATTCAGCCCAGAAGGCCAATAGTATCCTGGGCTGCATAAGAAGAGGGGTGGCAGCAGGGAGAGGGAGGGGATTGTCACCATCTGCTTTGCCTTCATGAGGCCCCACCTGGAATGCTGTGTCCAGGTCTGAGGTCTTCAGCATGGGAAGGATGTGGAGCTGTTGTAGCAGGTCCAGAGGCCACAGAGATGATCAGAGGGCCCAGGAGCACTCTGCAAGGCAGTCTCATACCTTTCACTTGCTGGCTGCAGTGCAGAACTAAAGGTTAACTGAAAAGCTTTTTACTGCTCTCTTTTCCCAAAGTGATGCAAATAGGATGGAGCTGAACTGATGGATCGGAAGCACTCTACCATAGGCTACAGCCATGAACAGAACTTATCTCCTGGAGAGAACCCAGCCCTGGAAATCTGAGCACCCTGATGTGAGCTGAATTATGTTCCCAAGAGCGACACTCACTAGTTACTTTGCTGAAAGTTGACTTAAATGAGAATTAGGGAAGCCACTCATTACAGATTATTTATTAAGTTATAACTAAGCAACATGTTATTTGCGATTCCATTCCTATTATTTCTGTGTGTATGTATCTCAAGGACAGTGTCTCCTACATGTATTGCCTGTAGATTTTAAGCTAAACTAGAGAACAGTCAAAAATCTCCGATTCCAGGTCAAACTCAAGATAAAGTTAGATATTTGCATGTAACTCCCTGCAAGTGTCTCAGCAGACTGATCACAGCCTAAATGGCACCGTAAGGCAAGCACCAGGCACAGCTGGGCTGGGAAGTGGGTATTAGCACATGTAAATAGGCAGAAAAAACAACACTGTCAATGCAGCAAAACCCATTAGGTGCACTAGGAGAGAAAGCCAGCAAGAAAATGAGAGAGCCTTTCCCATGATAGGTTTTCTTCTTCTGCAGGACCATAGAAATATCAAAGGAGACAACTTCTCATGTGGCTGTGCAGCCCTCTGCAAAGCAGGGTGTTAGGCCTGCTTTATAGCAGAGATGCAACAAGGCTTCAGAGCAGTGCCAGAGCCATGCAGCAGCTCACTGGGGACAGATGCACAACCTGTGCATCCTTAGTTCCCATGTATTAGCAGACAGATGTCTGGTCTATGCCTGCAGATGTCCTCAATGGAGTTTGTGCTGACTAGAGCCATTCAGCTAGGAAAAGCTTGGGATTGTCCTACCTCTGCTGGGTCAGGATGTTACGCTCAGTGCACTGGCACCAGCACTCTGTCTGCCAGATACTCCAACACTTTATCACTGATGCTTGCACTTCTCCCATTTTGCAAAAGAGTGTCTCATCTTCTCATTTATAACCTAAACTGAGCATGGCTCCAATCTTTTGGTTTGAGAGGTCCTGGGTAGGTAATAAGCTTTCCCCAGTAAACTCACAAACTACACAGAATCTGAATTTAGCATTGCAAACCTCGATTAAGCTAAATTAATTAACCTGTTTAACTCATTATCAATGTCCCCTCAATGTCAAGAAAGGAATTCCTTCATCACAGCCAACAGACAGGAGCACAAGACTTCCATACAGAGTTATAAACCATGACTCTCCTTGCCCTTATGCAGCACAGCATACGGTGCATCAGCTCATGTTATTACTCTGCACAGCAGAGACTTGATTACTAAGATCTGCTCAATAAAGAAGTAGCTGGAAACTACTGGCATTAGCACAGAGCTCCTCCTGGATAATTCTGCAGCACTACAAGGCTGCCTATGGTGTTTCTCAGTACAGAATTGGATTTATTGACATTACATTTCCTGATTCAGCCTTCCAGGTTGGAAGTTTCCAACTACCTTGGTAGACTGTCAGTCATGCACAGATCCAGCATCAGTTTAGGTACCCTTTTATAGAAAGGGACTGATATTGCTGGATGGGACCCATGCTATCTGCACTGCAGGTCACAGAGTACTCTGTGCTTGCTGCTAATTAAATTCACTGTTGGAAGCTCCTTACATCTCCACATGATGCATATCTGCAGCGATGGATGTCACCCATAATTGCTTTTTGTAACAAGGTTCTGAAAATCATATTGTTATGTCTAGGTATGGCAGGGCCATAATGGTACACAGTGATCATAGATGGCATTCATAGTCTACCACATTGTGCCAGAATTGGGTATGAGGAGGTTTCAGTTGTCTCCCAGTATGTTCTTATTTTGGCCAGTTTAGAGCTGTATTTACAAAGGAAGGTTAAGAAATATTACCGTAAAACAGACTCAGGTTTGAGGCTGTTGATAAAACCTAAAAGATGTGTTAATTTTAAGACACAATGTAGTCTATAGGAACAATATCGATTGCCCGTTTGTATGATTTCTCTAATAACACATTATTCTTTTATTCTTTGACCTGACGCTAAAGGAAACCAAATGAATGAATACATAGCAAGGCAGCTGCCTTGGGCACTGCTTGTGAGGGCTGATTGCATAACTTGGCAAGGAGCTACGTGGCAAACAAGCACCGTGTACAACCTGACCTGTTATTAATTTTCCCTTGCCAAGAAAGAACTGCTGAAAAAATTCACATTTGAGCATAACAAGTAAAAAGGACAAAGCTAAAACTACACCATCCCAGATGTTACTGTTTTTAGTCTCAGACATGAGAGAAGGAACTAAGGAAAAAACAACAAGGTAAGCTTGCCCCAGACGTGCCTCTTGGCACCAATACTGCTGCCATTTCCATCTAAAGAACACATTCCCTGTGAACTCAGCTCCTGCAGAAGATTCCCTTGGAACAAGTACCTGTGCTATTGAGCAGAAATTAAAATCAGATCTCAGAGGAGGTTTCATCCAGGCCAAGGATGAGAAAAGTATTCATACTACCAATAGGAACATTCTGCGGTTGCTTGTACTTTTGTATCACCAAACCCCTATGCAAAATTCACATGCGTTGCTTTTGGTATGTGAAGTCTGGGTTTGCTTTATGGAGAGATAGGTACTACCAGATCACCCAGGCTTTTTTTCCTGTCGTAATGGTTTAAAATAAGTCAGGGGAATTGCTGCTCAGAAGCGCTTATTGCTCACTTCTGAACACAGAGCAGCTGCTCAGAAGGAGATACCTCCACTGCAAAGAGGAGAAGCACTAGACTTAATGATCCCTGCAGAAAAGAACTCTTGAGTCACGGTCACATCCAAGTTCAATAGCAATTACTTATTAGCCAATTAATCAGTTAACCACATTCAGATACGCATTTGGCCTAGAAACTGCTTACCAGTCCTACATATGCAAGTTGTTTACATTAACATTTTGGAAAGCTTAGCAGCTTCCAAGTTCTTCTGTGTTTGCACACAGCACACATCTCTGGGAAAGTCTGAGCAGGAAACATAGTGTAGTTAAATAACAGAGTCACGTGTGAAAACAGTCTTAAAAATAGGCAATTACAACCATTATACTTAGAACTCAATCGTTGCTATCCAGTTTTATTCTTCATCAATTGCTCAGTCAAAAATGAAGTGGAAATTTGCCAAACATTTTAGGTAAAACATAAAGAGTGTGGAAAACTCTTGTCCCAAAGGGCTTTCTGCTTAGATGTGCCTTTACCCAAGATCAGGGAAAGAAAACATTTCAGCCTTTACCAGCAGTACCCAGATGTCAACAAAATTAAAACCATCAGCAGCACACCTATAACTAGAAAGTGCTGCTGAACAAAGCTCGCTTTGCTTGGGTGCACCAGCTCAAACCATGTTATGCTGAACTTTCCATTGGTAGTAATAATGTGCTTATAGGCAGAAGATTAAGTTACCCAGCCTGTCATTGCATCTCTCCTCCAGTCCTTCACATTTCCACCAGGAACCCAGGTAGGATGTAATGGTTTTGGTTTGCTAGAAGCACAGTTCCAAAGAAGGCATTCAGACTCAATTTGTTGGTGAGACAACGAGAAGAACATTCACATAACTCACTGAATGCTTCTCTTTCAAACACATGGTTGAAATTTGTTAGATTATTTCTCAGATGGCAAAAAGAAAACCTTGAAGAATCAAGACATTATTTGTTGCTGCTCTGTGCCTGGAACATCTGAGATTTCTCCATATTGGAAGAGGAGACCATGGGGAGCTGCAGATGTTCCCTGCAGCATCTCTACAGCAGCAAAGGCAGACCCTTCTGGTAGCTCCCGGCATGACAGCTGTGTCACAGAGGCACCAATGACACTGGCGTGCTTTATGCTTAGATCCCTGTTTAGCTGCACTGGTGTTTGTTAGTCACAGACAGAGAGGGATAACACCCAGCTACACATTCACTTTCCTAGGAGATAGCTGTAAGAATGCCAGGCATTTTGACTACATCAGCATCTTAGCTCTGTTCCTAAGACTGCCACTAGTTTCTTGTCATAATGTGAAAGACAATATCTGCTCGTAACTCAGGTGCAATAGAGAGCTAATGGAGGGCTTCTGTCAGTGACATGTCATCCTGGCTCTGACATGAGGGACAGTGCCCAGATCTGAAGGTAGACCATCTCTACTTCAAAAGCCTCTACAGCTCAAAGAGTACCATTTTGCTGGGGGCAAACTGCATTCAGTTTCACACATTCTTATGTTTTTTTACTGGCAGCATCAAAAAAAAAAAAAAAAAAAAAAAAAAAAAAAAAAGTGCAAAAGATTTAAGCACGAATATTATGTAAAGAATTACAAGAATGACATGAGGGAGCTGCAGTTCAGCGTTACAGACACTGGTGGGAACATGTTTGCAGAGCTGGTTGCTATTTCTTATTTGCAATTCAAGGAGCTCATGATTGATCAGACCGTTGTTTTTTCTCTGCTGCCTAACATACTTTTCCACCTTCAGGGAAATACCAAAGAACAATTAATGAATGATGTGCTTGATGTATAAACCTGGGACATTTGGGCTTTCAATTTCATTTAACGGTACTAAATAAAGACCTATACAGCCTGGTGTCCTTCGCACTATTCCAATCAGAGGCCTGAGTTTCAGGTGGAACGTTATATTTGCAAATCAGATTTTGGGGGTAATAAATCTGTCTGTCCATGGACTGACTGGAAGTTTGAAAGAAAGTCTTAGATTGAAAGGGTGAAATCTTGGCTGCAAAGTCAACAGCAGCCTCATCCAACATTTCTCACAGCTCTTTTAATAGCATAAATGTTTCAAGCTAGTACATCTGGGTCTCTGAAACAGTGAAAGCAGTATTTCAAGTATCCTCAAAGCCAGCGACTTGGATGGGCTTGAATTGGTGACACTAATTGTGAAGACTGGCTTCTCGGGCCAAGTAGAAAGAAGCCAGGGCCACGCAGGCAAGCTTAGTTCTCTCCCAGGAAACACGTGAGCAGAGCAGGATGCCAGAGCTCCAAAGAAGAGAAGCTGAAGGGCATATCAGCTCACGTGTTGAATGGCAGAAAATTAACAGTTTTGGAATCACAACTACTCAAAGCCAAATACTACTGACTGCATGAAGGCAAACAATATGAGAACAATAGAAACAGAGGTGCAAAACTAGAAAATATGCTTTGGGCACTGAATAGTCAATATTTATTCCTCAAATTGTAACCAGTGAACCAAACTTTGTTTGTGCCACAGAAAGGACCACGAGGGATACATCAGCCAGCGTTCAACAAAACAACACATACCAGACCTCTCCCCATCAACAGGATTCTCAAAACACGTCATTTAAGGCAGGTCATGCGACAGCAAGAAACCAGCTGTGCGCCTTTAACCTTCTTTTCGGTAAGATTCAGGCCAAATTCAGGTACAGTGCTGCCTCTTACCCCAGCCACTTTAACCCATCTGATAACCAGTCCAGACTGTATGCCAATGTTTCCAACAACTAACTTGCAAGAAATCTTGCAATGAACCTTAGTCTCTTTTCACACTGATTTTAATGTACTCACAGAGCTTGACATACATTCATATACAAGTTCACATACAACTTGAAAATAAAGCAGTGCCAGCCTAACAGACTAACTAGTGACCTGAACATTCCAGATAACGATGATGTAGTGAGATGATTTATGCCTCAGCTGTCCTTGCTGAAGCAAGGAGGGGTTCCATCAAATAACCTGAACTCAATTATTCCACAGAAGCACCAGTTTCCCTAACCTTGGGAAATTCTTGATGTAGCTGGTAAGGGGGAATACATCTCTCTGGCAGCTAACTACAAAAGGAGAGAGTGAGACATTCAGCACAAGAAAAACACTGAAAAAGTAGACTAATATACTGGAAGATACATATGAAGAGAAGGGGCAGAAAATGTCTCCTTTGCCAAGTAGTACAACAGGCCAGAGGGTTACAGATCCATTCTATGCTAACAATGCTGTGATCACAACCAACTGTATTCTTTTATTGACTTTAAATAGTGGCTTTGTAGCTGCCTTTTATAGGAAGGAGATAAAAGAAAGTGCTACAGAACATCTCTTGATCAGCCACTTGGCCTGACCGGCTGAATTTGATTTTAAAGCTATGCCAGGGAAGCTGAGCAGGCCCTCAATGATTGGATGCTCATGGTCTTCACTGGAGCCTGATCAAACCACTGCCTTCCTCCTGGGAAGATGCAGTCCTACAATCCTGCTGCTGGAACGATGCTGTGAAAATACCTTGTGGAAAACTGGCAGGAGCAACCATTTAATGTCACATTTCTGCTTTTACTGAGCAGCTCTTATTACTTTATACACATTAAAAATGCATAGCTGCTTATAAATCTTTGATTACACTGCACTAGACCTGTTACATTTTCCACTTCCCATCTAGGATGGAAATCTGCACATTACATACATGCCATGCTGGACATGAGACACGCTGATATTCCACAGGCATTCAAAGCGAGCAGCAGCTGTTTCTGGGAATGGTCCCAAAAGCATGAAGGCAGAATTTATCTTTTTAGAAAGTAATTATGGTGAAATTGTGAGAGGCAACATCAGTGTTTCAGAGTGGTGTGCCTGGAGGCTGAGATGTGCTTTCTTCTCATTGTACTTCCTTTCATGTTCCTGCTGTGAGAGACAGCATGACCCTTACCAAACGAACAGCTATGATTTCATATATATTTTTTTAAAGCTCCGGGTAAATTGAAAAATAAAACTAAAACTAGAAGTCAAATAAAATAAAATGGATGTGCCTGTCAGTATAATCCAGGTCCCTGAAGAAAGTAATAGTAGCCTACAAGCCACTGGAAGGAATCACTCATAAAAGATGCATAACAGTTACCAAGTACCTGCATTGATCCAGCTTCCTGCCAAATGGTACTCCTGAGAAAGCCACCACTGCACTGCCTCACCTGCAGGCTTTCTCCCCGCTTTCTCACCTTCCATCCCTCCTCATCAGATTATCTGTTGCTGTGTCCCCACTGCCACATAGCAGTCACATCCCTGTGCTGCTCCTCAGCAATTGAGAAACGCCATCACACCACCCCCTAGCAACAGTCAGTCTGCATGAAACCCACTGCAGAGACAAGAACATGCCTGGGGAACCTCTGTGTTCCTATGGAAAAAGAGGGGCACACCACCCCAAGGCCTACGAAGGAAGACCACAAGAATGATCCAAGGGATGGAACACCTTTAAGGACAGGCTGAGAGAGCTGGGGGTGTTCAGCCCAGACAAGGCTCCAAGGAGACCTGAAACCTTCCAATATCTAAAGGGGAACTATAAGAAGAGAGGGGACAGACTCTTCAGCAGGGTCTACTGTGATAGAATAAGGGGAAACAGTTTCAAATTAAATGGGAGGAGATTTATATTGTGTAAAAAGGAAGTTTTTACAGTAAGGGTGATAAAGCACTGGAACAGGCTGCCCAGAGAGGTGGTAGATGTCCCATCCCTGGAGACACTTAAGGCCAGGCTGATCAAGGTCTGAGTGACCTGATACAGCGTAGGCAACCCTGTTCATTGCAGGGATTTCTGATCGATTCTAACCTACAGAGGCATCCTGAAAACCACAGTTTTCAGAGCTGGGCGGACAAGGCAGTTGGTGAGGGGAATGTCAACAAAAAGGAAAAAGCAAAAATAGATACCAGCATACAAAGACGTACGGTGTCAAGAGTTGTACATTGTACTTCCTGAATGAGATCCCTCCACCACTCCCGCCTTGCTGCACTCAAGCAGCTGTGCTGTCTTTCAGTTTAAAGCTGATTTGGGATAAAGGTGGCATTTCTCTGCCCACGTAAACTTTTTCCCTTCAGCAGAGGTACATCTGGGTGGATTTCAGAGTCTGAAATCAATAGATGAAAGCCTCTGTGACCGAAGGAGCTGGATGCAGGTGACTGTGAGTAAACCCCCCTCAGTCTCTCAGGTGGTGATGAAGGAAGTTTTGCACTTGGTCCCAAATCCCCTTTACCTGTAGCAGCTCCTGGCAGCCAAGCCGTGCACTGCCCTTGACTCTGCAGGGCTGGTGCTTCCCAGGCCTTCAGGGTGAGCACTGCAGCACACAACCCCCTTGCTGACCACTTCACCCCCTTAGCAAACACACCGCTGCTTTCTGTGCTTTGAAATAATCCCTTTGTGTTCGGCATCGTGCAGATTACAGCCAGCAGCTTTTACCTTCTTTCAGCCTCCTCTCTTTTTCAAGCCAGCATCAGGACAGCTTCTCTGCGGAACTGCCTGTTCCATGTACCAAGAGATTAAGAGGAAAATGTGCTATTTTCATGAGGGCTGACACAGCCATTTTTTCCCATTTATTCTTACTGACTCCTTTTTTCCCTAATGTAGTGCATTATACAAGCTCCTCTTTCAGTTTCATTTTTTACAGTCGCGTTTTAATATCCTTTAGAAAACGCATGCATTATTTAGCATACTGCAGAGCAGGGGCAGAGCAGGTGTGAACCCATTTCACATTGCAGGAAAACACAGTCACACACATTCTCTTTCCCATATAATTATCAAACCTGCTTCTACAGGGAGCTCTTCCCTACAGGTAGGCAACAACACTGCATTACCTGATGCCGCGTGACCAATATTCAAAGAACATGGGGATTTCCCCTGACAGGCAAAGTACTTAGAAACAAGGAAGTAGCCAAGGAGGGGGAAAATGCTCCTAGGCAAAGCCTGGCTTTGTTGGCAGGTCTTTTCTCAACAGTTAGAATTGAGTATTAAGGAAAATCTGTGCTTCCCATTCCAATATTGTTTGAGGAATATCAGTTATCAAAGCATCACAGCATTCACCAGGAGCACTGCAAAGTGAAAAGCACTTTCCTCTTTAGACCCAGTTAAACAGAACAACCATTCAAAATGCAGGTGAGAGTATGCAATCTTACCTTGCAGGCACAGAACCATCTTTTCTGTCCCCAAATGCCCCTAGATTGCACTTTTACACCCAGGCATTGAAGCTTTCCCCTTTCATGCTTTCCATTCATTTTCCCCCAAGTTACCCTTTCAAATGGAGCTAAACTGGCAGCTAATCCCTTTGATGTGAGGGCTGTCTATATGAGAGTACTTGAGAGAAATCAATTCAGATTAATTAAGAGCGCAAATTCAAGGCAGAGGCTTCAACCAGCAAGAGCCCACTTCTACCACGGCCTGAATGCAATTGAGCAGAATTTGTTTCCACAGCAAACAATGTATGCCATGTGTGTAGGGTGCACTCGATTTTCAGGGTGTTCATTCACATAACCTGCAATAGCACACTGTCTCAGGACAACCATTCTGTGATAGCACTAAAAGCACCCAGACGCTGCTTGTTCACCCCAGTGCAGGCAAGCACTTCCAATACTTCTATACCCAAACCAAACAGTAATTGCTTTAATCACCAACAAGCCATGCAGCATTAACCATGCTTAGTGCGGTGTTATATTTGTCTAAGCTGCAGTAAGCACGCAGTAACCTCTTTAAACAACGTGCCCTATCTCAACCTCTTCTGAACACACCTGCTCCAAGACTCCTAGTTACAGGAAATTATCATTAAAAAAAACTCCTTCCAAACATCTGCCCTTCTTGTCTTCACTACAGAGGCCCATCCCTGCCTATTACAGACCACCTTGTTCCAAACAGCCCAGCCATTGGGTCTTTACCTGCAACACCTGGCTTTCAGCTTCTGCTCACAGCAATGCCTTCCTGTTAGTGCTGAGAATGCAGCAAAGATGAGCAGAGTGCTCATGAGATGCCTACGTAGCCTCTGAGCTAATATGCTGCTTCTGAAGCACATCTTCCAGATGGTCACATCAGCAATCCCTCTGTCAAGGAGGCACCGTGCAGCACGTCCCACCTGAACTCTGCAGGAACCAAAGACAGGTTGGATCCTTGCTGCTAGGAAAGCATGAAAACCATTTGCGTATTCATTTACACAGCTATTGAAAACAATGCTTTTCTGAGGCATCTACGTTGTGAACGTGATGGGAAGAGCAATGTTCTGAAAGTTGTTGGCATTGCATTTCAGGCACTCGGTACATGAGAGGAGTGTCTATGCTCACTCACTCTGGCAAAGCAGCTACAGGGCGTACATCACAATGGAGAAACTACATAGATTCAATAAGATGGTTACTCTACTAACTTAGTGGCATCCTAGGAAATAACAAAAACATCCCTGACTGCTCATGAAAGACTTCTTACCAAGAGTAATCGTGCATTTAAAAAACAACAATCCAGGCTTCACAGGGGAGGTTAACATAGACCCCATAGTGCAGCAAAGTCAGTCTATATGCAAGAACTTCGTGCCTCTTTGTCATTAGTTTTGTACCATGTAGTCGTATGGGATCAGAAGAGAGGAGTTCTGAACACAGACGAATGAAGAAGCAGCACAGACCTCACACTAGCCAGTCCAAAAATAGCAAAGAAATCCTTTTTCTACATTTAGCACTATGTGGAAGGGTTTACTTGTTCATTCAGGCACTCCACAGCTAGCTAATGTTTTAGAAGAGCCGTATCTTTCTTTTTCTACCAACAAAAGGATGTAGGAGTTTTGAATATTATATAGATATTATCTCCCTCCTCGCATCTCATTCAATAAGGCTGGCTCCAATAAACAGCACATAAATCCTAACAGTCTGTAATAGAAAGACATGTTTGAAGAAGGATTTCTTGGCAGACTACTATCCATTTTGTGCCACTTCTTGCCTGGTTCTGTCCTCTTTTCTTCAGCGGGAAAAAAAACAGATTTTTCCTTTTTCCACTATTTTTTGGGAGGCCCTGATCTTATTGCTGCTGCTGACACAGAAGAGCACTGATACAATGCAGTTTTTTTACTTAAGTGGCTTTTTCAGAATGGCTTCCATAGCACAATCTGAGCAGTGATCCAGCACCTCCACCCTGCATACTGAAGCTGAAAGATCTGCCTTCCTGGGGTCTGATGGAGACACAGCAGTAATCACTGCACAGGAGCAGTGGTGACTGATGTAGGGTCTGCATGCTGAGCTTTTGACCCAAACCGTTTCTACAGTAACTGCGCAATATATTGTACTTTCTATTCTCAGGCTCACATTGGAAGCCAATTAAATTAAAAGGCTATTCATTTCACTTCTGTCTCCAGGATGCTCAACTGGAAATGCAAACGATTCCTGTTTGGAGTTTCCTGCGTCAGAGAAATTGATATTGTACTGTTAATTTGCAACAACAGCATAAACCAATACATGATCTCTGGTAACCGAAAAGATACATGCATCGGATGCATGCTGAACTTAAAGGACACTGATTAGTGACATCATGGAATTAAATCTTCTGAAGGGCGAGGCTTCAAGCCCTCAAGGTAGCTCTTTATTTTGGTCTAATCAGATAGCTCACCACTGTAACTTGTGCTTTTTAAGAGCCAGATGCATCAATATTGGGATATGTGGATTTGTAATATTGAACAGCTACAGCCTCAGGAAAGCTTGGTGAAAATAAAATCTTTAAAAGGTGGTCAGTAAGTACTTTTCTGCTTCGAGAAAGGCAAAGAACAAGAGGAAGAAAAGAATATTTCCTAATAAAAACGAAACAAGAATCATCATCAGCTCACCAATCTGAACAACAAAGAACTATTCTTAAATATGCTGCCCTTGGCTTCCAGCTCTGTGAGAAATGAGCGGTTTGGTCAAATAACAGGAAAGAAGCAGGCCTGCAACATTACTGCCTATATTTTTATTTTCAATTAAGCTTCTTGTACAGTTCCCCGTGTCCTTTACAGCAACAGTAATTTCTGATCCGGAGGAACAACCTTCACAACGGAAGGAAGAGAGGACTTGAAGACCATCCCAGGGGATGCAAAATCACAGCCTGCAACACGCCATTTGGAGAGCATTTTTGCAGGCTAGCAGCCACAAATTGAAACTTGCCTATCATCAATGGCAGATCAAATTTTAGAGCTTTTGTAATGGCCGTGGTACTGAAAGCTTGTTGACAGAGTAGATGTGGGTATATAACAGAGGCAGCAGCTTTCATTACGGTTTATCTAGACGTGGCTGGCAGGATATAATAGACTGAACGATGTTGAAGTGACAAAAATGTCTCCAGGCTTATGAAAAGCTGGAACACTATTTCTAGGGAAACCTGGCAGCTTAGACAAAATTGACAAACAACTCCTTTTTGCAGATAGGAGAAGTCATTCTGGACTAGAATCATTCATCTGCTGGAACTCCTAATCTTTCCACCAGGTGTGAGCTTGAAGGCAGTTCTCCGGGGTGAGAAAATGCACTTTCTTCCCTCTCATACAGCTACATTAGTTCTGTTCTCATCTATCCCTGCCTCTCAGTAAATTCTGAGTCAGGTGCTGAAGTACCAAAAACAGAAAAAGATACAGTGAAAAATCTAAAGCAAAGAAAGGTTTCTTAAAATGGTTTGGAAGTAGAAGCAAATGTGTAAATTGCAGGAGGGTCACACGAGCTTCTCTACTTCACTATAATAACTGGAAAGCACTCAACGGGATGAAAAGCAACTGATTTTAATATGACTGAAGGAGAGGTTCTTTTCAATAGTTCATTATTAGCCTGAGGGGTTTATGCCACAAAGGAGAAATTGGGTCAGCAGCATAGCAGGCTTCCAAAAAAGGTGTGAAGAAAGAACATGATGTGCCACAAAACTGAACATGTAGGAGGGGGGTTTTGTGCATGTGGATGTATTGCATGGAACAGGTGGAATGGCAGAAAGTGAGCTCTGAACAACCAGGGCCAGAAATTGTGTCCAGGCACACTTTCCTATGGACCGAACACTGTGAAGTTTCTTAAGCAATCTTTGATGTGGTTAGAATAGACCCTGCTAAAAGAGAGCATGAATTAGAAAGTTCATAGGTGCATCTGACATGGAGCTCCCAGTGTCTGTGTATTCTTAGTTAACTAATTTCTTTGCTTTGGGATAGAAAACTTAAGTTTTCCTTATTCTTGTAATTCCTCTGCAGGATATTAAGTTTGGATTCGGTGCAATAGTGATGATGGTTAATCTTCCTGCCCATTTTGCAGTTCATGCAATGAGATCTCCAAGAAGAAAGCTTTGTCTTTAATCATATATTTCTGCTTGATTCTCTAACTATAACAACCAGCTTCTAATAAAAACTCCAATCACTTTTCAAAGCTTTTATCTTTCTGGATAACATTTTCTAAATTAAGCCTTGTCCTGAACATGAAAAAGGAAGAGTCTGTGCTGGATTTTTGATTTCATCTTAAATTAAAGTCTGTCTTAAAACCTAAATAATATTTTCTGTGGTTAGGGAAAAAAAAAACAAAAAAGGAAGAAGAGACTTTAAGTGGAACTCATTTCAGCAGTGTAATTGAGGCCAGGGATTTGGCCTGATTAGACTGGGGTTGGGGTTTTGTAGGAGCAACAACATTCAGAGTTATAAAAATCTAATGAGGAAAAAGTGCAAGGAAAGGGAGAAAATATTTTCTCCACTTAAGGAATTAATATAGAAATTAATTCCAGATAAGATTTGGTTAGGACAGTTTACCTCATTTTTTTGTTGTAATGAAGTGTTCTGCACAATCTCTTAAGGCACGCTGACCTGCCCATGGCACAAGGAGACATAAAGCCCAAAGATTATTCCTATTAAAGGAACAGAAAATGCATTGATTTTACGTGCAGAATAGTGCCTGCCCATTCTGATAACTGTAGTTATTGTCAGATTACTTGCATGGCACTTGCTACCCTTGTTACGTTATTTTGATTTTGCACTTCTGTTGTTAGAACAAAACATTGTGTTTTTTGCTTGAGACTTTAATGAAAACAAAAAAAAAAAAATAGATTCAATTTTCTCTGCTAATTTGAACACTTTCTATGTAGCTGTTTCTACAAAGAAAAAAAAAAAACATTAGAAAGAAAGCAATTTTTGTTGAGGGATAAATCAATGGGAGCTTTTCCTGACACTCTCCAGTAGAGTGGTTAACGTGCCCCAATACAACTTTAACACACAGGACTAGCCAGCCTGGAGCAACACCCCTTGAAACCCACAGGCAAACTTATGCTTCTACCCAGTTCCCTCAGCCTTCCAGCTCTTTTCTTTCATGAGTGCTGAAGGGCTTGAAATTCACAGTGTAACAAGGCAGGTATCACTGTTATCCAGCTAATATTAGGATATTTACAGGAACACTTTGACCAATTTCTGACGCAACAAAACCAAACCCAGATGAGGAGAACAACAATGAGAAGCACACCTTCCCCAGGGTTACAGGTTCCACCAAGAACGAAGTAGAGGCTGGTTCTTCCCCACGTATCTGAAAGATGCTCTGTCACCTTTATATATTTGGCGTAAGCTCAACTGCAAACCCCAGGAACCAAACTGCGGGATGCAAGGCAGAAGTCAGGGGGATGCAGTGCGTTTAGAGAGGCAGGAATGCAACATCCTTAAAGATCGTATGAAGAACAAATAAATTACAACATGGTGAACTTGAATTCTAAAGGACAACTGTTCTAGTGGATACTCCTCCCTTCCAAAACAACAACAAGAACAACAAAGCCTTGCACTCACTGTAGCATGATACCTCTGAGTCTTTCAGATGCAGTTTACACACATACAACATGCACGAGATGGCGCTGACACAGATAGTTCTCTCAGGGAGCAAATTCTGCAGGCTATGCCATCCAAAGAATCAGTCTTCAGCCGCACAGAAATAGAACACCTCTAAAATCAAGCCTGCCTGCTTGCAAAGATGGTTATGGAGAACAAAAAATAAAAACGAGCACAATCTTGCACCTTCAATTAAGGTATTAAAATAAAAATCAGACAACCAAAGCTTCTAAGATACGGGCCTTCTTATTTACAGTTACGGTGCTTTCCTAGGAATGTTACTGAGAGAAAAGGGGCATCGTTGTAGAAAAGATCATTTAGTCAGTTCATTTAAACAGTTACTGAAGGTTTAAGCCACAAGAAGCAGACGTGTTCTGGTTTGAAATGTCAAACATGAAGCTCTTTGATATTCCAAGTTTAGGAACCGAGTCAAAAAAGTTTCAAAATTGAAGGATATTTTGGCTGATCTTTCAAGTCTCTCTCAAGTAAGCCTAAGTGAATTAAATACAATATTTCATGACTGATTAGAGTCTACGTTTGACCATTAGTTATGTCTCACAGTCTGCTACCTACCAGCTGGAACATTTATGAGACCTTTTATAACTTTGTTATAGCTACCTTGTGGGACAGTTTAATCATATAAAAACCTTATAATACAGATGCACAAGTAAAACAATACCAGCTGCTGGCTTGTGTCCTTGTCATGTTGCTTTACTCTTTACTGCTCCCCAAGCCACGCTGCACATCCCCACTGCAGGGGGACTGCCTTAGGAATGATGCTATCCACAGGGGCAGGCTGACTTATTGCCTGACATCCAAGACACACAGTGTCTGAAGGAGCAGTAGAAACAAGAAACATAGGACTTCATGGGGCAATGTGTCACTGGAGGTATATTGTGCAAAGAGACTGATAATAAAGAGAGTGAGCGGGTAGATAAGTTAATACTGAGTGCACAAAATCCACCTACCCAACTGTTTGAAATTAGTCTCTTCCTCAGGGAAGGACCCTGCAAAGCTCTAGCACAGAATTCCCCTCTCTAGCCAAGGAGCAGAATGAGTCTTTGTTAAGCGCTTGGGTTTTCACAATAAAATGGCTTAATGCCATCTTCATCACTGCAAGTCCAGCAAAACATTGGAAGACAAAGCATTGAAAACAGGTACGGTGACACAGCTCATCAACAGGCAGCGCTTCTGGCTATGCAACACACTCACAACTGCAGCCCATTTGGATGGCACAATCTACTATTATAACGTTTTCTTGCTGGACTGTACTTCATTTCTTTCTTTGTCTTACCTCCCACTTCTTTGCCAGAGGTGGTACAGAAAATATGCTATGGGAAGGAGAGCAGAGAGGTGTCAAATTATACCACTGCCTTTGTGGCTAAGCTGAGCAGCATCTCCTCAGAATTAACATAATCTTTGAAAGGTTCCCATGTGTTTGATGCTGACTGTATAAGTGTGCGCTAATCAGCTTCATACTACGATCAGGATATTAGAACATAACTCCACTAAGCAAATGGATGAGAAGATCAGCAAATGCTCAGCAATGAGAATAAAACACAGCTTTGTAGGAAAGAATCGGATTTCCATATGCATATGGCATAGTCTGGGGAGGGAAGGAGCCCTCACAGTGGGACCACTGAGGGCACTGTGCTGATGGGATATCTCCTTCATATGCAAGCTGTCTATCTTCCATTTCTCTCCAACAACACAACCACCACAAAACATTACCTATGCTGCAAAATGGCTTCTGCCTAGATAAAGTTCCATTCCTGTGACTGATAAGAGGATTTCCTGGTTATCAGTCCCTGGAATGAACTCTGCAGGTAGGTACCTCCTGGAGCAGCAAGGTGCCACACAACAGCAGATCAATGTGCCTCAGTACTGGTATGCCTAAGCCTCAACGATCAGCCTCAAGATTTAAGGTGACTTCTCCAAAGGCTAGACAAAGATGAAAGTTCATATCAAACAAACTTCCCCTATCTCACATCTTCAGAAGTGAGACTACACATGCACCTTTCACACGATTCCCTTCTTGTGAGCTGGTGCTCTCCCTTCTCCCGTGTTTAATTAACAAATACCCAAATGAACTCCTCAGGATAAAGCTACAACCTACAAATTATTCACAGAAAAGAGATGTTGAATAACATCTGACACACAAAAACCCATTTGTAGATAATTCCCAATCAGCGATATCATTGACTAAATTAGACATGGTTAATTATTCACTCATCTTTCACTACACAACTCCCCTCTGCCCTCAGCCTCAACAAATTCCTAAAAGGATCAGAATGCTGATCACAGCCCAAGCCTCTCAGCTTTACATCTCCTGTTCGGTTTCCTCCCTCTGGTCCTTTAGTAAGCAAACCCTTCTGGTTCAGCAATTTGGCAAAGCAGTGGATTTTTTTTTTCTTGCAATTATATAACTGCTGCAAGGCATTCAGTCATCAGGAATGCTATCCAGGAGATTCACAGCTGTAGAAATGCATAAACAGCCATCATTCCCTACCGTAGGAATTTTATTGGCTAAGCAGTCTGTAGATCTGTACACTTTGATTTATTGGAGCGAGAAGCAGCGAGAAAACACTGTCAGGCTTTGGAAGCAGCTGAGATATTAGACTGCTCCATTCACGTACATCACGCTCATGAAAAGCACAGGAATCTTGTAGGCTATAAATCAGAAGATCCTGGAGGTGTGGGGTGGGAGGGGGAATCATGAGTGTAAACTTAGCTTGTGATTAGTGTTAAGTCCTGAGAAACATTAAACAAATTCTGGCTGCTTCAGGACTTACACCTTCCTCTTTCCACTGCTCCTTTGTTTATAACTTTCCTGCAGAAACAAACCCAAATCCCCACCCCACCCCCCATTCCTGGCTTGTAGCCACGTGGACCAGCAGTATCCACTGCATTGCTGAGCTCTTTTTGCTACACGTCTTCCTTTGAAATCACTTATTGAGGTCTTAGACCTAATATATTTTTTAATGCTGCTGCTGAGAACAGTGCTCTGGCTTATGAGGCCTGCCACCCTCCTCTGCAGTGCTTCCCTTCCTCTCACTGCTCCTGCAGTCTCATTCTGGAGGGCACTCTTCCAATAAAGAAGCAAAGGGCTCTCTTTTCCTACCTTATTTGTACAGTTCCTGGTATAGATGATCTTCCTCTGCATTGATTCACTGCACTCGGCCTGAGAAGAGCCAGCTCCCAGTTTTGCTCACACTCATCACACAAGCACAGTGCCCCTGAAACTCCCTGCCATCCCCTCCCCACTGCCAGGTGCAAAGACCAGCACCCAGCAGTGAATCCAGCTGCTCCTCCTGCAGCAGTGCTGAACGCTGATGTCAACCAGAGGAACCATACTAGTTAGTGTTTGCAGGCAGGGTTCTCTGCTACACCAGCTGCTTACCGTAAACTTTCACAGCAAGGCAGGCTTTAAAAGGAAAAACAAACAAATATCTGTGTCAGCAAAACATCTTTTTACCTCATTTCCTTCTGATGTGATTTAGAGGTTCCTCCAGCAGATGCTAAGAATGTTTAATCCTCACGCTTTTCAACTAAGAGAACATAAAAGCACCATCATCTCAGACATACCCTTAGTTCTTCAGGGTCTGTGCGTCCCCGCCGCAGATTAGACTGTTTAAGGCACATCCCAGGGCTCACTGCGGTGTTGATGAGGGCAGAGAGGTCAGGTGAGCCTGCGAGCTGGGAGAGGCAGCTGTGTGCAGCCGTTAGCCGAGCACTTTGCAGCTCGTTCTGCAAGGCAGCTCTTTTTTTTCACGTGCTAAATAGATGTATTTGCTCTTCTGTTCTCGTGTCTGGTTCCTAATGCTCTCAGCCTATCTTAAGCACACGAGCACCTGCTTCTGCCCTTGGATACTGATCCAGCTCTCTTTAACTTCACCAGCCCTCAGGTGGGCTATCCGAGGAAAGAATTCAGGATTGTATTTACACTACGTGCTAGTCATTAAAACAGCCACCAGCTCCTCGTTCATGGGCAAAGATACACATTCCAGGTCGTTACATAAACCGACTTTAGAGTGCGTTTGCAAAAGCCATTAACTTGACTGCAGCCCTCAACTCAGTGGAGGAAAAGGAACAGCGCCCAACTCTGCTCTCCCGCACAGGAGCTGGTACCGAGCAGAAGAAACACCGCACATCTCACCGCTTGGTCCCCTGTGGGAACTTGACCTAAATTCTGTGGCACGCCGGGAAAACCAATTTGAGATCTTGCAGCTGATTCAGCAAAGGGGAAAAGGCGAGCCGCCTTCCTGAGACTCGCACCGCGCTTCTTAATCAGGGCCGTTCCCAGGGCTGTCTCAGATGTTCTCAGTGCCTCTTTTCTCTGTCTTTAAAAAGCCGGTTAACGCTTCTCCCAGGTGATAACGAGATGAAAAAAAAATGCTCGAAGATTCAAACATAGCCCATGAAAAAACTTCGCAAGTTTTATTTGGGATCAACCGGCAGCAACTTTGAAATTCCAAAGGCAACTCAGTTCCCTGTTTTTAGTGCTGTTTTGAAAGGTTAACGTCTACGCTGCTGCTACCTTTTGGTTTGCAAATCCCCAGCTGTTGAGCGGGCATCATTAGGGGAAGGGGGAGAAGCTGGAGTTTTTGTAGGAAACGATCAGGAGCAAATTAATTCATGTTGGTTATGAATTTTGCATCAGTAGATTTCAGTACAAATCCAATTGCAGCAAACAGTTTATATCCCCCCTCTGGCTATTGTTTAGAGCTATCTTCAGATGCATATTGACCTCCCTGGATTGCTTTACAGGCTGCTCGTATTCGTTGCAGCTGATACCCCACGGCTGGTATCTCCGGGCTGAAAGCTGATGCTGTGCCGAGCTCTTGTAAACCAGCTCAGCGGAGCCGTGCTGATTGATAGCTGAGGGTCTCATTTGTAACTGAAAAGTGGAAAAATTGCTATGGGAAGAACAGTTCTGGGGTGAAGGTGGAGTCTGCTGTAAGCTCCATCACAGATTCAGACACCGGCTTTGAAATTTCCCCACGCAGAGAAATGGCCAATAAGCGGTACCTGCTTCCACCACAAACCATTGCCTGCTCAGCTGTGCCAGCAAGTTGACCGTAGAGCAATGCTATACACAAAATCAGCAGAACACCACGAGCAGAAATTAAAAGAAATGAAATCCAGATCATTTACCTAATCCACTTCCAGTGCAGCTCCAGAAACATTTTGTGAGCACAGCCAAGGGAGCAGTAAGTTGTACCAGGGGAGATCATAGAATCATTCAGATTGGAAAACACCGCTAAGATCATCACGTCCAATCACCAACACGCCCCCACCATGCCCACTAATCATGTCCCTCAGTGCCACATCTCCATCTTTCTTGAGCACCTCCCTGAGCAGCCTGGGTAGGTGGGACAAAAGAACATCCCTAAAACTGTGGAGAATGGCTGGAAAATATAGTTGCCACTGACATCATCCTCATCCGTGGCCATCAGAAGGCAATTAAGGAGAGCCTTTAGCCTAGCAGTAATGATCTTAAAATAAAAATAGCTCACTGGAGATCCTCCTCATGATTTCCACTCTTCAGGGCTGCATGTGGGTTATTAATAACCAATATATATATATATATATTTTCCCCCAGAACTTCTTTTTGCCATTTCCAATATCCTCCGTACTTGCTGAAGACCTCTTCTTGCCAGAGCTTTCAACGGTGTGCAGACACACAAGTAGTTAACGATGCCAACTTATATTTGATGCTTTTCCTCAAGATTAAATGGGCTACTGGCAGAGACAGACAACTCACTAACTTCAAAGCTTCCTGACTCGGCTAAAAAGAAACAAATTGCTTCCCCAGTGAATCCTCTCAAGAGAGCAATGCAGGATAAACCTATAATATTTGCATTAATTCATCTTTAAACCTAAACCTGAATAGATTCCGTTTCTCCAATATATGTTCACATTACTTAAATTGACTTATTTTAACAGACAGTAACATGTTTACTTTGGGTATATTTTGCATTTCTATTTACCTTTTGGCTGGTAGTTCATTTATAAGGGAAGAGGTGATGGAACTGGAGCAGTAGAGGCTTACACAGGTTTTAGAAAGGATTTACATCTGAGGCCACTTTCATCCCGATTTTCAGTAGTGCTACTTTTTCTCACTTTAGTGACATTTAAGAGAACCTTTCAGTGTCAGAGAGCACTCACAGTCTGGGCTGCCTGAGTAAAGTGGGGCTTCACTGCTCTTTGCCTGATACCTGCTGCCTACAGGGCAGTTTTGATCAGCAGATATCAAAGCATTGCAGAGATGCTCAGCTTCCTCCCATTTTTCTAGTGGGAGAAATAAGAGACATGGAGCGAAGGGAACAGCAGAGGAAGAAGAGCTGGTTTTTCTTCTCTGCTCACAACAAATGATATAGATCACAAAGTGCTCGCTCCCTCTCTCTTCTCCAGTTGTGTCGAAGTACTTTGAGGCAACTATTAGGATACTCCTGGGTGACCAACTCTTGTTTTAGGATTTCCAGTTGCCTGTTCTCTCTGCTGCTGGAGGACCCCTGCACCAATGCAGTAATAAATAGGGACTATGCACCATCTCACATCCAGTCTACATATGTTAATGTGATCTGACAATGAAAGTGGACTTCAACAAAATGCACTTAATGGCAGGATCTGCAGAATGACTCAATTCTGGATACAAAAGTGTATGCATATGCGAATATCTAAGATCCACACAAATTAAAAAATACATATTTTCTGAACCTCAGCCACCAATTACCCTTCAGGGCCAAGATCTTCCTGGCTCTAGACACTCTCTCATAGGATTGCCATCGTGAGATAACAGGGCTGTTGTGCTGCTTTCACTGCTGACATAACCCACAGCAGCAATACTCAAGAGTCACACAGTGCCAGCGATGACATCCTATTGCCTGAACAGCTGCATCTCTCCCAGCCTTTGTTTTTTTCTTTCAATTAGCTGCTAGAAATCAGCAAGCACAGAGAAACCAGACTCACAGCCCATTATTTGGGAACAGTATCTGCGCAAAGATTCCCTTAATGCAGAAACGAGGCTCTGCATTTTCTAATGAAATTCACAGCTGAACGTCAAGAAATGTTGGTGAGGGGAAAAAATCCTCGGTCAGTGGGTAAACACCTCTGAGTTCTTTACTGAATTTACTTTCTAGCTACTCCAGTTTCTAGCATGTACAAATGTTTCCTATATTAACAGGGGAAGAGTGGTCTATGGGAAACAGGACATCAATTTAACTGGGCCATTTGGGGTTAGCACAAAATGACAGACCAGCAGGAAGCAGTTGAAAGCTTCCCCCTCAGCAATCAAAGCTCTGCAATTTTGAGTCTTTTCCTCCAATCACATCGTGTATTGATGAGAAACCAGTTCTGATAATGAGCTTTGAAAGGCCCCATTCTGGCCTCTGAGCGTAATTCGTCTCTAACAGAAGTGCCTTAATGGCAGCTCAGCAAAAGCACCTCACCTACACAGTCACTTCAGCAGCACAACAAATGGAAGTAACAAAAGGTAGGTATCTTCTCCCTTAACTTGGCTAATTTGTTTTCATTTGACTTGTCCTGAATTTCTTTTTCTATGAACATCTCCCCTTACTTGTCTGTCCCAGCTCACTGAAATCAGGGATGGGGGATACTTACTAATCCATCAGCCCTACTGTGACCTAATGTGCTAGATCCTTTCTGTGTTGCATAGTTCTAAATTTCAATCTGTGAAGACGCTTCCCTATGTGAAGTCACATTAACCACAGTTCAATTAATTTCACTTTTGTTTTAAAATAGCACTGACAAGAAACTCTCTTTTTTCTTACAAAAGCAGAATGCTGAATGCCAGCTCCCCTAGGTGAATAAGAGTAGGTGTTTGCTCTCAGCTCTGCTGCTGCTGGGAGTCATATTTCATTACCTGGAAATCATCTTCAACAGGCGACCACAAACCTGACGGTGCAGACTGCGTTACTCGAAATTTCTAGGCAGGAATCGGCACAGTGCACCATCTATCAGCTGATTTTACAAATCACAATCCTCCTTTAGTGCTCTGACTTTCGGTTTTAAGCTTCTGCTTTTTCCCAGTGCCCCCAACCCTGACTGGTACCTGTGATCACTGAGTGCTCACAAAAGAGGGTACCCTCCCTGGGCACTCAGATCTGATTCTGGCTGCCAGGCTGGAGAGAGTCAGTGCATATCACAAGGGTTAACGCTACCATCCAAATCTAGCTTCTGGACAAACACTGAAAAAAGCTGGATCTACTGCAGCAGTTTGAACTTTCACATCTGGCTCTGTTGGGGTATTTTGCCTGTAAATGGGAATAAAAATGGCTGCTGTGAGCTGGAAGGAACCCCAAATTTTAAGTATCACATGCTGCACTTCAGTGATTTTTAAAGCTCATAATAGCAGCTCCAAAATACCATGAAAAGCTGACCCAGTATGAACTCACTCTGTCAGTTTATATTTCCTCCAAACAGTAGCAGCCTTCATACCACTCCTGGGATCACCCATCCCCCACAGCTGGCAGAAAGGTGCCACAAACTACAGAACTCACAATGGCCATCCTGCATGCCCCAGAAAATCCTAAGGAAAGGCAGCACGTTGAGCCCAATCCCAATTCATACCGAATTGGTATGAGTAGTTGGTAACACAGCTTCTTGCTTCCACTGTCCTTGGAAACGATGCAGATGTCGGGAAAGCTTCCCCTCCCAAATGTGTCTGGGAACTCCTGTTCTCTATCAGCCCTTTGTTATCTTATTACGAGCCAACAAAGACTAGATGGAGTGTAGTGTAGGAGAGCAATACAAAATGTGTAGGTTATATTTGATATGCTTGACATTCAAGCACGGTCAGACAGCTTGCTCATACCCCAGCACTGAGGAGGAAAAACAGCTTATGTGGCACGTATCGTAAGGAAACTACTCTACAAAGCACAGAGAAAAAAAGGTAAACCATTTGTATAGCCTCCAGTCTAAGGCAACAAAACAAATCCTTCCTTTATAATGCCTAGGAAGGCCTCAAGCATAAACAACTTTTTGGAATCATTTAAATAGTTGCTATGACTCTGTATACCCAATCTTCTGTCTGTTCATTGGACTCCTGTGATCCCTGAATAGTTCTCCCACAGTGTTTACTATCTATCATCTGTGTGTGATGAAGGCTCTTATTTCCGATTAGATACTTTTCCTTCATACTCCAGATCTCTGACCTTCATTTCTGTCCCCTCTGCATCACTTCTCCCTAAGCACTAATGGGGTCTGATGTGAGAACGTGTCACACCGTAGCTCAAATATGCAAGCAAAGGCCAATATCCTTATGTCTGCAAATGCCTTTATATTGCGCTCTCCCCATTCTCTGTCATTTCTGCAGAATTTTGTATTTCTAAGCTAAATAGTTCTTGGTTTCTTTATTCACTTTTATTCTGTCATGCTACAGAAACAAACGTAATGTGTCAAAATCCCAGCCCTGCGTGAATTTATTGTATTGCATGATATCTTCCTAAGAACAAGACATAAGAAAGCAGATTATTTCCACGCATGCTACTAGCGTAGCTGTGAGTCCTGTCTCACACCACCTCCCCTGGGCCCCCTGAGGCTGCTGACTTTGTAAAAGATGGAGGAATAAATTAGTCTATAATCCTTATACCCTTAATAAGAAAAAAGAAAAAGAAAAAAAAAAAAAAAAGAGAGAGAATCAATGTTTCTTCTCCCTTGTAAAAGCAAGCAATAAGTAAAAAGTGAGACTAGGGAACACTGAAATACATACAGTTCTATATCAACTTATGTGAAACAGCCCTGCATCCAGGACTTTCCACTGCTGCCTTCATGCAGCAGTCTCCCATGGCAGTTTATGATTCCAATTCTGCACGGCTGCTGAATTGTTGGACATGACATTCAGCACATGGGTGCTGTCAATATGAGTCAACGCCAGGTGTTTCCTTCAGTAGAACTGAAACCCTTCCCCTATACTTATCCACAGCATCATCTCCCAGGAAATCCATTGATTGTTGTTAAGACTGAAAACAGCCAGGTCTACTCCTGAAACGCTGCTGTTCCCCAAGCACCACTTAACTTGACCATGTGCAAACTTAAAAATGAAATCTAGAAAATTACATCTGGCAGCATGTGTTTAAATGTAAGCTCCATTGGACAGGGATGGAGGATGCCCGAAGGACAGCTATGATATCTTTGTCCTTAGAAAACAAGCAAAAAGTTAATTTTAAAATGCTACGATTAGCGCTTAATACAAATGCATTTCAGATGCTCTGCACAAATTCATCTGAGTTCAAGAAGCTCTTTCAAAATAAGTGCCCGCAAGGAAAACAGCTGGTTTTGTTCTTCCTTCTGAAGAGACGATGAGCCGTTTACACACACCTTCTCATCTTAACAACACTCCAGCCATATTATGTATATTATATATCTGTATGTGCTACAGATTTCAAATGCAAATTGTAAAAAGTCCATGTAAAGCCTCATATGGATTTACTGCTCTTCCTACGGATTCACGGCTGAAGACAAAGCATTTCCTCAGTAGCAGGTAGGCTTTGGCAAGCATGTATAAAATCTCCCAATGAATAGGATTTTTGGGTAAAATTTAATAGAAAGATTTCCACCTCTATTTCTGATAATCAGATTACAGAGTAATTTCAAAATTATTTTCCCTTTCTTGTAGAGTTGTGTCACGTTTTCAGAATAATCACTCAAACTGAATACTGAGAGTGAAAATTCTGGCTTTATCAGGGTCACCAGGGCGATTCCAACCTATTTCAATTGGGCCAGAGTCTCACTTTGTGAGGAAGTCTTAGGGAGAAAATAAATTCAGACCTCTGGAAATGAAACAGCATGCCAAAAAGCCTTCTTGTGGCTTTATTTTGAACACAGTCATGCTGCCATGTTTGAAAAAGCAGCTCTCCTTTCATTGCCTTCAGGAAATCGGCAGGTGTTCCTCTTCCCGCTGATTGCCTGCAAGCATGGTAGAATAGGCTGGCTTAAAAGTTGCTGCTTTTCAGTGCCTAGATACCAGATAGGCTGAAGTCCCCATCTCATTCCTGTGCCAGAAACTGGCTCCAGGACCTTGGCTTCTCCTGAGTGCTGAGTCTGGAGGGTCCAACAAGGCCCTCCTGTATACAGCAGTCCCAGCTGGCCTCCCTAAGGAGGTATGGGCTTGCTAAGGACAGTAGTACAAGACTTCTTGCCCTCTGAAAGGCAAGAAATCCTGGGTTCCTAGAACAGATTGCTAAGCACTTGCAAGCAGTCTGAAGAAGAAGTCATGAGAAACAGTGGCTATCAGCTCCTCAACGGCTTCCAACTAAATGGCAGCAGAAAGCCTCACTTAGAAGGATTTCAGCTGTGACAAGCATTGACTTTTGCCTTTGGACTCCTTTTCTTCCCAAATCCAGAAACACGCCAGCAGTGCTTTCCAGCCCTTGTTAAACTCTCTTCTTTCTCATGCAAATACAAACTAGTTTCTCTGTATCAGCAGACACAGCACAAGAGACCAACACAGCTCCACCTCACACTAATTTCCAGAGCAAGTGTCCTGGCACTTCTTTTACATTTCAGTCAGAAATAAGGAACATCCCTTTGGATGATATAGGTGCTTCTTGCAGTCTCAGTTTCTCTGATACACAGGTAAGAACTAAGCGGACAAGATCAACAAGGAATGACCTATATCCTCCCACAACATAACTAACCCAACTGCTGCTGTAGATGTGGCCCTACACCCAACCACACTGCTATCTACCCTACAATTAAGAGCTGGTATCATTAGTACAGAGTGGAATTAACAGTTCCTATTTGAGGTCTCTTCCAAATCAATGGAAAGCACTGGATACCAAAGGGAATCTGGATCACGTATTCAGCAGTATAGTAGTAGGTATAGCAGCAAGAACTTTAGAAATGACTTACCAAACATTATAATCTTGATGCCTGTAAACATGCTTTAATCAGAATGTTGGACAAAGTCTGAAGTAGAAGTTTTCCTCGTTTAAAGTTTCCTGCCTCTACCTTGCACTGTGGAGTACTTCTCACAAAGAGCTAACAATATATGAGAGGTCCCGGCACACGGACATCAAGTGAGGCTTCAGCTTCACCGATAATAAAAGAATTTAAAGTGAAGACTCAAAACTCCTGGAAAAAAAAATAAAAATAATAATATATATATATATTAATATAATAGACAGAATTCTGAATAATATTAGATAATTAAGTTTTCAGCAGATAACAGCCTCTTCACACTAATCATGTCCTTTATCCAGACAGATCAGAGACTGAAAACCAAGGCCTTTCCTGTGCCAAGCGGCTTTCATAATCTCGAGACCCTCTCCCTTCATCTACGCATACTTAATAATATTAATAGAGCATTAAAATATTAATGCTAGTAGACAAGGTCTTTCATAAAGCACATAAACGAATTCATTCACTCTAGCTCATTAGCTTAATCGTCAACCCTTTTACAATGTAAGCGATTAACATTTTCATTGTTCTTCCTTGTTTTTCCTCAGACTTTTATTTCTTTGGGGATCGAAAGCTCTCTGAATACATAAGCTCAACAAATATCTGTGCACAACTGTACAGTAGGAATCATTAAAAGACAGCTAAGCAAAGGCTTTCACAGCTCACGCTTCAAAGGTACTGCAGAAAGCAACCATTTAAGAACCATTTTTATTCGTAGGTTTAATGCGATTATACACATTCATGAGTCCAACAAGATCTGCACTGTGACATTGAAGATACAGTACAATAACATTCAACATGAGGTACTTCATATTTATATATCTGTCCTTTATAAATAATGCCGTAAGCCTGCCAAAGTCAAACACTGCTCCAGCACAAATGGGTGCTGTTACCTGAAGTTAGCTGCATTTCATTACATTAAAACAAAACAAAACAAATAACAAATAAAACAGTTCAGTGCAATAAGCATGTAGAAATTAAAGTGTTTGCTTAAATACTACTTTAGATATGCAGAAAGTATATTACATTATACTCTCTATCACAGATTCCCCTAACCAGGAAAATCAAACATACAAGTAGTAGCAAAGGTGGCCAGGTACAGTTTAAGACAATCTACCAAAAGTTATCTCTATTGACATTATGTTTACATTCCAGGTTGATACAGCTGATGCTTGTAGAACATCCATGTGTTCCAAGTTTAGATACTACTGCTAAACTGACCAAATCCACACGTGGACACCTAAGTAAGTGCCTGGGCATCCCAAGGGGACAATAACTAGCCACCTTCTCAATACAGCAGCACCTGTCAGCATTAAGCAGGGCTCACAATCAAGCTCAAAAGCTGTTTCGGAGTGCTTATGTTTATTGATCCATATTAAAAAACAACTTTGCGTGCAGCAGCTCCTAAAACCTGGAAAGGACTCAGAGGAATTAAGCTAGAGGTAGCTTTCATCCAGCTTTGTCAAAACGATTTAATAAAACCAGCAAATAAAAATAATTAAATCATAGCTAATTTTATACAGCTATGCAGAATTCCAATCTCCTACCATCTACTCCAGCCAATGTAGCAGACAGCTTACTTTTACTTGCAGACAAGCAAATAAAAAGCCAACAAAATTAAAAGTGAGAACCAGAGTTTAGTTACAGCAGTGCAGTACTGATTTGTCCCAACAGCTGAGGTACCTCACCTTCTCGTCCTAAACTCAGAACGCAGCTTCCTACTGCAAGCAGCTTGTCAATCTGATATTGGCTCTGAATTATTACATTTGTGTCACTCACTCGCTGTAAGAAAATCTAGCAGGCTGATTAGCGCCTTGCTTTGCTTCCAAATGTATTTAAATAAATGGAATTGCTGCTCAAAACATTCTCTCCAGGTAGATGACCATTACCTCACGACAATCTTAGATTCCTTTCTGCAGTCCCTTAAGCAACTCTTTCTCCAGTCCACACATCCTTGTTTATTTTAGGCTGCATATCTAAATATATTTAACTGGCGGCTGTTTTAAAATCTCTTTCTGTGAGTTTTCCATGGACCATTCTGTTGAAATTCCAGTAACAGTCTGGATTATGTACGTCTGGTAGAAGAAAAAAACCACCATAATTTGAGGGTATTTACATTTCAGAAGGAATGTTGCTTACACACACAAACACGCATGTATGTATATAAAACACTAAACAGTAAGATGGGTGAAAGTCATAGATCTTGTAGGGTAGTT
Organism: Excalfactoria chinensis; assembly: GCF_039878825.1. NCBI lineage: Eukaryota > Metazoa > Chordata > Aves > Galliformes > Phasianidae > Excalfactoria > Excalfactoria chinensis. The sequence continues at coordinate 93,036,045 of NC_092827.1, read as the reverse complement.
TTTCACTCGGCTCTCATTTATTACCTAGTGGAAAGAGCTGAGCCTTGGCCAGAATGTCTACAGTTCAGTTTTTCTCATCTCAGCTGATAGTTTGGACACTGCAAAGACGTGTTGGCACTTAACAATGGCCAGAAGCCGGGGTTCCAGCTGTCAAGAAACACTTAGAGAGTAATAGTGTCAAACTGATAAGAAATCTTATGGGAAAAAGATTTCCACTAGAAAACTGACAAGTCAGTTTAGGGTTGTGCTACATTAACGTGTTGATATATTAATCTTCAGACTGCCTTCATAATTATTTGGTCCTCTCATTTTGTTAAAACACACACGCACACAAAAGAACCCACTGTGGAGATTAAATGGGTTGTACTACAATAGGTCCCTCTGACATACAAGTGTCACAATGCAAAGGTGAATGATTTCCTTGTATTTAAATAGTACCTGCATCTGTTATTTATGCTTATTTCCTTCCCAGATAGAGCTGTGAAGCCTAATACTTTTCCAGAGATGACAAACATATGACAGGAAGCTTGAGAGAGGACTCAGATAAAGCAAAGATTCCGCACAAGCAGTTGTAAGAGATGCTCCTCACTTTTATCTAATGATATACACTAACTGTAACATGACCACGGTTGGGAATCTTGTCTCTTTCTAAATTCTCATAGTATAAAAAAGTTTAAGTCGGGATCAATACGTTCTTTTGTTTCTTTACAACATGCTTCTAAAATGTTTAGGAAGAAAGTAAGAAAAATATCAACTGTCCTAACATCAAAAGCTAGATATTAACTCCTGTTTACTTAGCGAGTATTCAAAGAAAAGTAATTTCAATAGCAAATCAACTTCAGTGTAGCAAAATTAGGTCAAAAGAGTACAGGTTTCTATTTGTGTATACAATTTGAACATGTGCAAGTACTTCCTTGCCTTCGAGGTGGGATTCCTGGAAGATGAACCTTAAAGGTCGCATGTCAAGCCCAAACCCTTACTCACTGTAAACGTGTCCATGCATTGTGGTCAGCATGCTGTGTAGCTTCCTCAAACAGCTGGTCACAGCAGAATCTCTCAGGATAATGGTATAAACCTATACTTTTTCTGTTTAGAACTGAAGCACTTCTTTTAGCCTCCATGATCAAAATCAGCTCAGCTGATTGGAACCTCTTCAGTTTGAAGAGTACACAGAAGAGAGCTATAAAACAAGGCTCCTACCCGTCTCCCCAAATAGTTACAAGCAAAGAGCAGGAAACAGAGAAAGGGAAAACTGATCAAAGATAACAGCATTTAGTGGAAGGAGTTTTAGAACCCATGAGATATGAGGACATCCTCAGGTGATTCAGGTGCATCAAAGCAAGTGTCAGCATCACCAGCAAACAGGTATCTCTCTCACTAAGCATTCAAAACTTGCTTATTCGTAAGAGCTTCCAGTTTAAAGTTAAATATTACACTTAAACTTCATCACCAATGATTCTACATATATAGCAAGCCAGTAATTTGCCCGTAGCATTTGTGACAAATAACTTGTACTGATCACGTATCTGCAGATAAAAAGCTAAGCGTCTGTAGGTCTGACCTAGACAGGTTTTTCATAGGAAAAAATGCTTCGTCTCCACACATTCAAGCATAAAATATGAGTTCAGGAATTTGCCCTCCCTGTACCCCAGTGCCATTTGTACTGTCCGAAGAACACTGAAACTGAACAGTCACTTTCCCACACTGAACTTCTGTCATTCCTTCCTGTCCAAAATAGCTGAGTTCATTACCATCCAAAATCACGCTAGCTGTGTAGAAGGTGTCAGGCTCAATCTGTACTGGATATTCAAACCACACAGGGAAAGTGTTACTAGAACCATCTGAGAAATATTTGCTCAAGTTCTGGCCTAGGATAACTCCTTGTCGTTTGAGTTCAATCTTGGCACTGTACTCTGCTGATCCGCAGCTGGAGCCATATAGCCCAAAGCCAGCTATAAACACCCTCTTATCAACAGCAAACTGGATGCTGTCACACCGGCCCCTGTAACGCCATTGGTTGCTGCGGTAAGCACAGGATTGGAAACGATGGCACCGCTGAGGAACAAGGCCTTTCCGGGGCTTGCTTACAAACTGTAACTCTGGCTTTTTGGCCGCTGTATACCAAAGGAAGATATCATTGGTTTCATTGAGAGTCAGAATCCCAGACTGAGCAGCGCCATTTGCAAAGTCATCGAGTGCCATGGTAGGGATGCGTATCAAGTACAGCGCCTTGCCGAGGACTTTGCGTTTATTCTCTATGGTGGCAGTTAGCTCCTGTCGCTGACACTCCACTTCGGCCCAATTCAGGGCTGCTTCAAAAACAACAATTTCTTTGGCATTCAGAGTCTCCCTTCGGAGAATGCTTTCAAGCGTCTGAAAATCAATGTCACAGAAGCCCTCAGACTTCAAAGCCAGCTCGGCCTGGGCATCAATCACTTCCCAACAGCGCTGGGTCAGGTCAGGTTCCTCGAATAAGCAGCTTTGGGAAAGCAGCACGCAGGCGTTCTTTGCACTTAGACTTGTTTCTAGGAAGTTGACGCAGGCACGGGCAAGATGAGGGACGATGTACTTCTTGGCAGCATAAAGAGTGGCCAGGACAGTATCTGCAGCCAAATCAATTTCATCACAATATATGTATCTGAAATGAAACAAGCATACTTAATGCAAAGGGATCATTTGTCAGCATCTCAACATTACGAAGAAGGAACATTTAAGCAGTTCTCCAGGAAAACTAAGTAATGCTTTTGGGAAACACTGATTTCCATAAGGAAAACACATGCTAAAATCACCACTCATGTAAGACCATGGAAGAGAACATGCTTAAATCTGAGGTGAAAAAACTTCTCATTTGGGGCACAGACCATGCAGAAATGATAGTGTGCAAAGAATGTAACTTCTTCAGCTGTTCTCCTCCCGTACATGTGTTGGTTAATGACAGAATATCGTCCTCAGAAGGTAGCTCCTCAAGTGCTAACTTACTTGGCTAACAGAACAGTCTGGAACACGTGTTACAAATGGTACTTGGATTTAATGTCCCAAGATAGTCAACAATGAAGATTTATTGCGGTACATACCAATAGAGGAATGAAAACTAGCTTACTCCTAATAGCTAGCTAGTCTCTCAGAACAGAAATGCTATTAAAGTGCAACAGGTGCTACTCATCTTCTTAATTACTGCTATTTCTTTTTTTTGTTGTTGCTAGTTTCTAAACAAGGCAATGAAACATAAGAAAAACAAAAGGCACAGAAAACTAATTTTCAAGTTTATTAATGACTACAACATTGTAGCTGCAATAATATGGTGTTTTCTTTCAGCGTCAGCACATAAGGAGGAAAAAAAAAAAAAAAGCCTTTTACTACCACAGTAGTGTAGTGGAAGAGAAGAAGGTGAAATTATATTTGGGACTAAACTTCTAGGATTCATCACTTGAGAAATGAAGCATCGTACAGTTTGTTCGTTTTAATATCTCATGCTTGAGGGCCCCATTTGCAGCTGGTGAATGCCATGTGTTAAAACCATGCCAAATGCAATTTTACTCTTCACGGGGGTAAGCAAGTCTTGATGGTTATGCTTGACAAAAGCACCTTCCTCTAGTGAAGCTGAAGTTCTGTGCAACCCTGGAGTAATTAAAATGTTCTAGTTAGCAGGTTTCCCAACACAACGTATTTTTGGCAGAACGGAATGTGCTTAGAAAGGGGAATTAGTACCTACATTGAGATGATTGAAGCTGTAAATATCTTTATCTGCATGTTTTTTCTTTTTGCAGCTGTAGGGTGCTATTCTCCAAGATATATCAAAAACTGTGCTCAGAGCAGATGCAGCCCAAGCACTATAATGAAATGGAAGAGCTTATGGAGAAAAAGAATACTCCTGCAAACTTTAAAAAACAGTAACAACTCAAACCTTTATTACTTGGGCTATTTGTAACAACAAAGACTTAGGCCTTAGGTATTTTACTGTTCAAAACATTTTGAACGTGTCAATATATCTGGTTTTATAATTCTTCTCATCGCTCTCCAACTCTTTTCTCCCTTATATTACTTCTCTTTGCCTGCTAGTACCGAAGAGAATGATAGCATCTGTTTTATACTGAAATAGGACAAAGTTGCTAGTTTAATATTCATGAAAGTGAAGAACTAATATCAGTGATTTACAACAGACAGCACAGATCGGCTGTCAGCAATATTCCACACTTCTCACTGTGCCAGTGGACCTCAATGCAATTACTCATACTCCAGTTTCACTCTATTTTTATAAAGAGGATTTTGCTAAAGCATAGAGTTTGATGGTTTAATAACAAACTCATCCTGGCTTACCAAGAGACCATAGTTCTAACTTGAACAGTCAATATTAAGATATAATGCACTAAAGACACCAACTCAATGTGTCAGCAGGATTATGAATTTTAACAACCTTCTGACTCTTTTTATAGACCAACAGAAAACTGCCAAATTGATTTCACTGTGAGAACACAATTCATATGTGTGTATCAGTCAACGTGCTATTTCCTATGTTATACCTTGCAACACCTTATCAGTTCTTCACTCTAAGTATGCATACCATACCTTAAATGACAAAAAATAGTTATGCTAAAAGAATTAACTGTCCGGGAAAGAAAATAACAATGTATTTTCTTACAAAGATTATTGCAGGTCTCTCCTGACTGAGGTAATCACCATGTGAGAGATAAGACTGCTTTGGGATGGGTAAAAAGTCTTCTTTAGAATCCACATCATGAGCTTTACGCTATCCACAACTCACAAGACTTGCAGGCAGCACTCATGGGGAAGATTTCCTGGGGGGAGAGAAGTGACGGGCCTGTATCTCCCCCCAGGCTCCACCCAGTGCAGCACATGCTCGGGATCATGCGATGAGGGGAATGCTGCACTGCTGAGCAACATCCTTTCCCATCTCTACAGTCACAGCTGCAGGCAGCTCCAGCGTTTGCAGACACTGCGGGCTCAGGAACACTGCAGCAGCAGAAGTGAGCACTGGGAAGGTTAGCTTAACATCCGCAATGAACAAAAAGTTTGTGTCATCTTCTGCTTTTTTAAAATAAAAGCCTAGAGGGTGAAGAACTCCAAGGTTCTGGTCATGTTCTCAAAGATACTTCTCTAAATTGCCATGGGCTAAATAATTTGTCAAGACTTATCTATCAGCATTGATACTCTCTTCTCTAGGTTTGCACTCTGAAAATATTCCTTCATGACAATGATACATTCAAAAAGCACTCCGTTTTTACTTGTCACGTCACATTCAGACACAGTGATATAGGATTCATTGTTCAGAAAGGGGGAGGTATCCAAGCATCTTATATTTGTGCCTTGTAAAAATCTACATGAAAGCAAAGCACAAGTCAGAGCCCTGCATAAAACACCTGCAAAACCAGAGAGGCCCAATGCAGGGATCTGCAGCACAGCACTGGCATAACATTCTATCTTTACTTTGCATTCCAGATCTATAGAACAGCTGTGTAACTTCAGCTTTCTTGTTGCAGTTATTGATGCTTGCACAATGCTGATGTTCACAATAGCCTATAAAAACCTCTATGCAAACTCTATATGTCGGTGGCACTGTAGAAGAACAGTCAGAGTTGCATATAAAGGAAAAAAAAAAAAAGAAAAGAAAAAAAGAAACCATTCTGTAATCACAAGCTAGTCAAAAGAATCTATGGAAGCAGCTAGTGATTACATCATTACATGCAATAAAACCTGCAGCATATTAAAAGGATTACTATCAGGTACTAACGTATGCTCTTCATCAGAGTGCAATGGCAGTTACCAAAGCTGAAGGGGAAAAAAACAAAGAAGTGACCTCAAAGGAATAACAGTTCTGTGATAGTGAATTTCTCTTTAAAAACCAGAGTTTACAGATACGTTCAAGGACAACTCAGCAGGGAAACTGATTTGTTGTGTTCACTTAGAAACAACATTATTTCTTATGCTGTTTGCAAGAAGAAATCAAAGACATGGATAAATAATCACATAAACTGACCACCCCCCCTTACTCTCCCCCAATCAAGAGTAAAACCCATTCTACTCTTATAAACAGCCTTTTTATCACTTTCTAGATGCACCAGTAAGATAGATGAGAAGCTTAATTATCAATTATTCTATTATTTATTATTTTTCACTTTCTGTTATGCTTGCAAAGTGTAGCAGAGGTTTTTTCTTTTTTTCTTTTTCTTTTTTTTTTTTTTAATACAGCTGACAATTGTTTTCAGTAACTGCATTCTTTTGTGTGCCATGTGTGGCAACAAACCAAATCAATAGGCATTACAGTATACAATGCGCCCAAAGATCTGCTGTCAAAGTCATTCTTTGCAACTGCCTACATCAGCCTAATATATGCGTGCCTGGAAGAAGAAGGGGAGACCAAAACGAGGTAAAAGTTTGAAATACTTGAAGCACAAAAAGAAGAATATTTCAAGCAACTGTTTTCTTTCTGTTCATATGCAAGTCAAACATACTGGTACCGTCATAGTTAGAGTACGTGTACATCATGAAGAAAAATACATCCAGCAAACAAATGATGCTTACTTCAGCATTGCAAGAAAAGCAGCAGGCTCAACATCTGGTATGCGAATTTCATCTTTGTCCTCAGCAAGTTCTCCATAGAACATCGCATGGAATACAGAGCTCCCAACAGCCAGGACATACTGTTGAGAAAGGGAAATCTTATTTCATGCTTGAAGCTGAAAAGAGCTGCCAACAAAAACAATGTGGGGGAGCCACTCTGAACATACTGGGCTTCACTGACAGGCACTAGATGCACTTCAGTAAGAAATGAAGTCAAAGTTAAGAACAGAATTACACATTTTCCGCTTCATTTTACTCTCTTGGGCGTATATGCATTAGCTACTGGAAACTGCTCATATCCACTACACAAGTTAACTATTTCTAGAAGGTCTCATGAGTAATATTAATCTACAGCACAAGCAGCACTCCTAACTTTGCAGAGACTGCCTCAATACAAGCATATGAGAAACAAAGAAAGGCAAGGGACAGCACTGCACGTAGCCTTTTACTGCATAGAATTATGCCTGCTCCAGAAGAGCCCAGTCCTGCATGCTGTGTCCTGGTGTAACTGTGGGAGCTCTCCTGCCTTCCCTCCCCCTGAAAAAAACAGACAATGCAGCTGTTGCTTACTTTATGTCCTGGCAGCCGCTGGGTCCCACCTGGTGGCCCGACCACAAAATGAACATCTGCCATCAAGTCATTGTTGAACATCACTGCATTTCTACAAACAGAGGCAATGTGTTAATTTACAGCACCCAGCGCATCTGTGCAAACCAAAGAAACCAGATTTCTGAACAACTTAAAGTTACACGCTAGCAGAATGAAAAGCAGGTTACAATTTGTTTTAAGCTACATTATACACCATGGATGGGGAAAAAACAAAGCTTGGAGGGGCAGAGGGGTGTAAAAAATATAATTATAAAAACTTTTCAAAACTGGAAATCAGTCAAATCTCCACTAACATCTACAAGCAACATTGTTGCTTGCAGCCAGCAACATTCTTATTTACATTGTTTATTATTCAGACAGCTGCAATGTATGGAAAACAGATACGAAAATATTTTCCACTACCAGAATACTTTTTTCTGCAGAGAGAACTGTTTTACTCAGCAAATAAATGAATAGCTGAAAGCACACACTATGAGCATCTTGCTACTTTTCACCACTCCATTCAAAGAACAAAAATTAACTTTCCTGAACTTACCTCTCTCTGATGGTCGGATAAAGTCCTTGCCAGTTTGGTGCTGGAATAGTGTTGTTGTTATTGAGATTTTGCTGGTGGTACTGCTGGACAGCAGTTGTATTAGTGTTGGCTGGTTTCTTTCGGGGAAAAATATCAGCAGCCATCTTCTTCTTTTTTTTGGTCTTCAAGGTAATGATTTCATAGCAAACTGGAGGCAATTTGCTGCTGCTGCTGTTGCTATTTCCCTTCTTAGAGCTCTTCTTAGACCTGTTCTTGACCGTCTCTGGAAGCATCAAGAAAAAGGTGAGACATTTCATGTTCTTTCCTTTCTCATCTACCATGAGTATACTTGTCTGTATAGCTAGATAACCTGGCTAGCTAAGAACATTAAAAAATGCACATGTGAGCTGTTAAACACAGAGCAGCAGAGCAGAGTTTCTTTTCCTGCAAGACAAGGTGACCTTTCCAGCATTCCGAGTAAGAAACCAGGCTTTAAGTTTGATCCAGTACTTGAATTGTTAAATACATCCCCATCATTCCTGCCAGTTTTATTTCTTCCCAGATTTCCTGACTGCGAGCCACCCGAAAGCAGCACACCCGGCGCAGAGGCACACGCGGGGCTGTAGCAGCAGCTCCCGAGCGAGGCAAGCAAGACGTGCCGTAGCACTGCTCGCCTGCCCAGCGAGCTCAACTTGTGCGATGAGCGGATCCGAAGCGACCTGATATTCCAGCCCTGCAGATGGAGTCAGCCAGCATCCAGAGCCAATAGCTGAAGTCACTGATAACGATTGGGCTCAGCCGCACAGTGACACCTATTGTAACGTACGCGGCTCCAACATTAAAGCGACAGCAGTTGTGCTCCTTATTTAGTACACAGTGCTAAGTAATAAAGGGAGCTGCATGCACAGTTACATAAGTGCCTGACTGGCTAGAAGCGTGTGTGTTTTAGCTCTCCTTGATGCTGCCTGCATTTCACAGGGGAAGGAATAAAATGTGGAAATCAGGTAGAGAGAACATCTTTGAGCCTAAATGTTTAGGTGGGAGCTGTTTCCACATGCAATTCATACTAGCTCGGCTTCGTACATGCCTACTATGCTCACAGATCCCTACTGTGGCAGTTGTTCAGAAAGAGCACGCTATAAATATCGGAACCAAATGAAAGCAAATCAGCTAGCAGCAGCAAAGACAGCGACACAGTTAAACAATCCCCTTCCAAGCAGTTTCTACTCCAGTTTAACATGAATAGGGATGAGGTCACAGCTTTAGCTTTAACTCCTTATGTTTCTAGGTAATGTAATAGCTTTTGACAGGAGTCCCAAATGACTAAGTAGCGTTCATTAGACCAGCTTACACATGACATGGCTGCACCACATCAGAAGGGAACTTCTACGTGTGCAATCAGATTAAAGCAAATCAAAATGAATATACTTAATCAACATTTCCAAGCGTTCAATGCAGTTCAGACCAATTTATGAATCGCAGGCAGAAAGCATTTCTCAAGAGGCAAACACATCCTGATTTTGTTAACAAATACTTTCTGAAACTAACAGGATATATGATACGGCAATGAAGTCATTTCAATAAAAAACAAAACCCTAATTTTCGGTCATTAGTTTACTTATAATTCAATTTAGATCAGATTTCCTTAGTAAAAGGTCAAGCGCATTGAAAAAATAAAAAGGCAAGCACAACAAAAGCATTAGGTGTCAGCATTTCCCACCTTAAAACACAAGATGGTTTGATGATAATTCAAATACCATTTCCCAATTGTTTTCCTCTTTGCTCTTCAAGCAAATGTAGCCATTAATTAATTTTGCTGGACAAGAACACAACACTGAAATAAGTAACTGACAGAAGGCTGGTGGAGAAACAGTTGCCCTTGCTGAAATACCTGTCAGAGTCTGCCATGGACTGAAACTGAGGCACGGAGATGCTACTCAGGCTATTCACTGAAAAAAACACTGCAACTGCTTGTGCTACAGCTATAGCTCCGCAATACAACCTCAAAATCGTAAAGCCTAAGTGTAGATACTGCACAGATTATTAGGTCTCCTTGAGAAATAACTCCATGTTAAGCGCTCATTAAAAACACTGGCAGTGGTCATTACAAGATTTGGCTGCAGAGGTTTGATATTATTTCCAGACACAAATCTATCTCCTCTGTCTGCTAATTTTAAAGAAAATGGTGCGTTACACCTGGTGTGGCTGAAAAGTAGAGACATGTTCCTGGAGAGGCAGGTCATGCAGTTGCCAAAGAAATTCTACCTAGCAAGCTTTTCTTTCCTTTTTTGCTCTCTCTCTTTCTCACTTGTTCTTTTTGATCTGTGCCAGGTTTGTTTGGGACAGAAACTAATCATATTTGTCATGTAGAACTGCGATGGTAAAAGAAGGGGTAAAGGAAAAGAAACTTATCCTGCAGATGGGATGTTTATAGTTGCTCACAGCAGAGAATTTATAATGGAAATACAAAGTATTCTTGGATTTGTGCAAGTTTCTTTTTCCCCCACTCCTTGGGTAAACTCCCATCCCTTCCCGTTACAATAACAACCTGTTTGCCATTCCACGGGGAAGAAACGTACAGATACAGAACAGCCACACATCAGAAAATCTGGTTTTCATCATTGCAACTAGCAGAAGGACAGCAGAGTTAGGAGATTCATATGGGAGATTTGATTTTCATTCCATAAATCCATTTTACCTAATCCTATAGAATAAAAGAAGCAATGTTCCCACAAATAATTTAGCCAATGGAAGCCCAAAGATTACACCCATAGTAGATAAGGTTACCAGGATGCCACAGAAGAGAAATGGAAAGACAGAGCCACTGGTTAACTCATTCTAGGAAAAACTAGTAGCTAAAGTAAAGCAGCAGGAATCAACCATACCTTTGACATCCACAAAACACAACATAAAACATGCTGTGCTCTGTTGGGGAAGGAGGAGAGGGAAAGCTGTGGCTGAAGTATGTTCTGACAAATCCAAAAGCCAGTCAGACCTCTAGTAGCCAAAGATAAAACTTCACACATGCTGATACAAAGCCTAACAGCCATCTTTGTCAATTCCTAAACCACCCATCAAAACCTGGTTTGATGCAACTGGAAAAGCATTGATGATTCCACAACAGACCCCTGAAGCTCCTATGAAAAAGTTATGACTCTTTCAACAGACTTCATATCACCTTCCACTGAACTTTATTAGCTCCAAAACAAAGCATCACATATCAGTTATTAGCCTCAAGTGAAGTGGAACAAGAAAAACATGGAAAGAATCAGTGCTTCTTGCACTCTCAGTTTTGGCAGCAGTCTCCATCTATTTTCCTATAAAATAGTTTTCCTCTCTTAATATACACACACTGTTAATGTCTCTACAGCTCACTGTTTGCAATCAGTAAAAGCACACTCAGATGAGCGCCCTGTTGAAAGATGAGTCAAATCCTCAAGTTCAAAGCAGCCTGCTTCTGGTAAGAGAAGCAAGGAAACCGGTCCTTTCCCAAAGATCTATCCATCTCTTAAAACTTGTTACGATGTGATCCTCATTTTCTCCAGTAATTTCCATTTTTCTTTATTAGTTATATATTAACAGAATGGAACTTAATAAACATCTTAAATATATATTTATAATTCTTCGGACATCAATATTAACTTGTAAGCAAAGTAACCACACCAGAAGTATTAATTTAAAGGGTGCAGGAAATTCCATGCTTAACTCTTAACACGGGCTTAATGAAAATTCTAAATACCAGATGTGAAGAACTGAGCAAAGGACTACACGATGAGGCTGAGCTGCTATGCATCCACTTTCATTATCCTTTCAAATGATATGGGGCATGTTATAAGCCCTTGGAAACCAGCTCTCAGCTAAAAAGTGTTTAAAACACAAACTGTCAAAACTAAAAAGAATTATTAACTTTACAGTTTAAATCCAAATGCACATAATATATCTACATTCCCAGCTCTAATTATCCTTTAAGACCATAATATGCCATGAAACCATTGGGAAGGTTGTCACAGGAATCATACTGCACGCAGTGCTTGGTGCAATAACATGTATATGTATGCCTTTCTAAAGGTAACTTACCATTGAGAAATCACTGAATTTTTCCAGAGCTGTGGGAACACTCTTCCTCACATTGCATCAGTCTTTCCTTCTGCAACAGCAAGTATAACCCAAGTTTTCCATTTTCTATCTTCTAATAGGTTGTGCTTTTCCTCTACCTCACATTTAGAGCTCTGCTCTTCACGTAGAAACATGAAATGGTCAATTTCAATAAAAATCAAGACTTCATCACAATTTCCAGTGAGCTGCTGCAATCAGATTCTGAACTGAGGAATGAATTCCAAGCAGGCAATGAGAAAATGCATATATTCCTTTTTTTGTAAAGTTTCCAGGTCTTTTCCTTGGCTGTTATTATGCCTATGCATTATTAAAATTCTTTGTTTAAATTCTGGATTCCCCGATGAAATAAGTTTCAAGCGGAACATCTCTTATTAGCCAAAATAAATGTACACTTAATAGTTAACAGATCTACCTGTCTGCTGTTACTTCTTATTGAGTTTATGCTTATTCTAAACACTAATTAAAAAACGACGTGTACAAGTTCAAAGAGCAAAAAAGCAAAGAATAAAACCAAGAAACCCAATGCACACAGCAGAGGAGCTTAACGCTGTTTAACTATTTATGAAATATTTAGTCATTTGGAAGAAACCGTCCCATCCCAACCCTTCTGTTCGTAAAAACACTCACTTGGAAAGAGGACTGACAGCTCTGTTCCTGATTTCCTCCAGTAAAAACGCATGTTAGGATTGACTAAATCCTTGCTCACACAGGTTAACTGCATCTTGAACCAACACTAGAAGCTAAAGTGCATTTTGCTTTAGGTTGTATGCTGGCAAAATGCTTCTTTACAAATATTCTTCCCAACTCTGCTTAGTGATAATCTTATGCTCTATAGTACGAAGATTAAAAGTCTCAGAATATTTTTATACAAGTTTTTATAAAACAGAAGAACAGAGAATAAAATTGCCTTTTATTCTCACATTCCTGTATTATCTGCTAGAGTATGAACCACATCTCTGTGCAACACTTCTTACTGGCCTCCCTACCAAGGCAACCTTCATCTTTTTAATACGCCTTTTTTTTCCTGTATCTGCAGACATTTTCACTGCCTCCTTTTGATTTTCACATCAATATCCTTTTCTGAGACAAAGCAATCAAATCAGAACACAGTATTTAAGAATAACAGTTATCCCTAGATTTATTCCATCATAAACATCCTCCTTCCCTCACCAATTCAGGCTTGGCCCAAACTGAGTGCAACATCTCCTCCCGTTACATTCTTCCTTAGCTGCTTCACCTCCGCGATTTAACCACAGGAGGTTCAATAGCTGAGTATTTCTTTCCCAAACATACTAACGTAACTCTAACAGATCTAAAGTTGGCAATTTATCCTATAAACACTCATTTGCTGCTTCATAGCTCAAAGTAAGAACAAGAATTATAAATGGATGCTTGAGATGAGAAAACCTGCAGCTACAAAATGAGAGATTCAAGGTTACAGGTGATAGGCTGTTTTTCTACTGGAAGTGGTAAGTTTTGCTCTTGACAATCCGCAGGGTCAGAAAGATAAGTTCTTTCCTAGTAGCTGCTTCCTTCTGTTGTTGTTGCTGCTTCTAAGCACGATACTGAGAACCTGAAAGCATTCAACCCCTTTTCTAAGAGAGGGGTCAACTTTAATTCTATTCCGCCTCTTATCAAAACTGACCTACAAAGGCAAGATCAGATAGCTCAGGAAATTGGTAATGAGATACAGTGGTTTTCATCTCTAGGTCACTAACTCTAAATTGACCGAGGTCAACAGTAATCAAAAGTCATTAGCATTTAATGATCGTTCAGTGCCCTGTGAGAAAGAAGCTGGTGATCTCAGTGCACTTGAGAGAAACCAGCACTACAATTAGTACTAACACGCTGGCTATTTCAACAGAGATTGCGATCAGGTAACTACAGCCACAACTCCCCTTCCTGTCTTGCAGGCAGATTTTATACTAGACAAACCTTTATGCTAACTTCAACTTGGCTCAGAAAAACTTCACTGAATTAGTTAAATTAGGACCTACAAAGACGATGATCCTGTTCCCTTCCATCACTGTCTCCCGGATGTCTTTGTTCCCCTACACACAGCTCAGTTAAGCCTGCCAAAAGGTAGCACAGATAAGGAGAAGGCAAGATCTCACTTGAGAGCTGGTGGCACTAGAAGAGTATCTACCCCATCAATATCCAAAGGGGCAACGCGTTACCATTGATTATGTTAGTGTGTAATTCAAGGATTTTGTTCTTTATGAGCGGCTCACCTACTTTCACATCAAACCAGTGATGCAGAACCTGGTGGGACATAAAAGGGAAGAGGATATTGCTACAACACACACTGTAGCTGTTCAGCAGCCTGCAAACTTCAATTTCCTGAGACTGCCGTGCTTTAAGCTGCTTCAAGTTTGCAACTGAACAAAGTTAAGAAAAACAGACTTGAAAAGCTTGGTTAGGAGTTGTAACATAAACATTATCGGGTTTTGCCATGGTAAAACAGCATCATGCCAATCCACAGGACCATGAACTCCACTACATGTGAAACAACCAGCTTACAACCCAATGCACATCCATGACTTGGCACGCTTCTGGTACCTGGAACCATTAAGTATTTAAAATAAGTTAAATGGGGGGAAAATGGCACAGTATTTTTGTTTCTAGTGCATTTTAAATGACAAAAGACTGTCCCAGCTAGTGAAAAACAAGCAGGTTAGTCCATCAGCAAAGCAAAGAAATGCGTTCTCAAACACCTTCACACTCTTCTGTTGAAAGAGTCTCAAACCCCACGAACAAATACTCGTATAATTTTTAGACAGTTGCTTAATAACCCCAGTTTTTAGTCATGAGAAACTGATCACTGCATCCACATAATTCAAGGAATGAACACAAACACCGCGTCCATTAGACTGAACTGTACTCAATTTTCTTTCACCACATGTTAGGAGCTGTGGATCTCATTGTTCCCCCTCGTTTCCAGGTTCACACAGCACAGCCAGATTCTGCTTGGATTTATGATAGCGATTCCACAGGGGAACCAAACCACTGCCAAACTGTGATCTGCTTAGATGTTCTACGATATCTGATTTACTTTCTTCCACGGCAAATATTTCAGTCACACTTGCCAATTAGATCAGTTATGCTTTAGTATTTTGATTAATTTCTCCTCCTCTTTACAAGTGAATGGCAGCTCACTTGCAGTAATGAATTTTTAAGATGAACATTAATATGCTCCTTAATTCTGGTTTCAAAGTATATTTCCAAGCAGTAAGACTTATTTGTGCAGGAATACCAGGGTATCCTAAATGCTAACTCTCCTTCAGGATAATACTGCCTTATTGGCTCTATTTTCAGAGCTGCGGTAGAGAAAAAATTGAAGGAGTAAGTAAGGTATTTTAAGGGACTGTGAGAGGTAAACTTGCATGTGCATTAGTTTTACATGTTATAAAACTTCATGCATTATGGAAGCCTTTATTTTCTCATACGTGCAGCAGTATCGTCTCAGTCTGAAAGTCAAACAGCACCTAGGTGTTCTATGTACGCTGTTATGTGCATTGCACTACCCCAGTGTCACACTCTATGCCTTTGAGCTCCGTGCCCTGACAACAAAGCAGTAGGGCTGGGATTGCTTCCACCTGAGTTAAACTGGGTGCTGAGGACCCCAAAGTAGGGCAAAACACTGTTCCTTTGCTGGAGTGTTAAGTCACTGCATGCATTTCTATTGTAAATAATAAGCAACTTGCCTCAGCTCCTCCCCAGCCACAGAGAGCAGGGCTTAAGCTTTCACCTGCACCAACTGCTAGTAGGGCAAGGTGACAAGCTGTAACACATCATGGATTAGATTTTAAAGGGATCTGGTTCCACCTTAAAAGCCTGTGTATAAAAATCTCACAGCTACTAGGTGCGAGAAAATGTGCTACCCTACCACAGTTACTTTCCTCTCTGACTCCCAAAAAACCTTTGTCACCAAGCAAGGATTGAGGAAAACGTGAGCTAACAAAACTAAAATGCTGGAGAATATAACATTTTGAAGCAAAAATGATTCCTTTGCATTTCTGTAGAGTACAAGAAACTGCAGTGAGGGTGGAAGCAAAGTGCAACCTGGCACATGAGTACCCACTCTGTCAGAGGCACACAGTTACCAACAACTCATTCCGAAGTATACTGAAGTGGTACCTGACCCTCTGGTGACTCAGGGTACCAGGCAGCCTCACAAGGCAGGTAACAGGGCCAGACAAGGGGACTTCTCAACGTGCCTTCCACATCTGTTTTCTGTGACAGCATGTTCTACATACCCAGAACGCACAGCAGACACCACAGAACACCGATCTGCCCATCAGTATTTTAAAATGCAAATACTTTGTGGACACTGAACTCACTTAAGTCTTCTTTCACTCCAATGTGCTGAGTTATCAAATTCAAATGAACCAAGAGCAGGAGAAAAGAGACAAGCCAGGCCAGAAAAACAGAAAGCCCACAAATACAAATGAAGTGACTAAGCTTTCCCCCCCGGGTTTTGTTAGAACAAAACAATAGCCTGCAAGATTGGTTAAGTTAGTAGAAAGCTACAGGAGAAGCATCTCGAATGATCTAACAAAGCTCATGATGGGCACAAACAACTTCACACAATGGATGGAGGCCTACATTTCTTCCAACAGCATAATGAACAGCAAATCATCATTAGGCCTCTGCTTTAATTGAGTCTGTCTTTGCACTAAAACTGCATGCTACATTCAGTATTGGCAATAGTTCGGAACTTATTTCAAACGCCAAAAAAAAGTCCTAAAGTATCGAATTGGTAAAGTTCAATTCCCTAATAAACTATCAAGATGTGATACATTATAACATACCGCACACGATTTCTGCAGGCAACTATGAAAGCAGCTCTTTGCCACCAAAACAAAACCTATTTTAAGCTTTGAGTCAAGGACCGGACAGTTCCATTACAATCTAATGCACTTTTGTGTCCACACAACTCAACAGCACGTCCCTCTGCAAACAGGGAGTCTGGGGACACAGAACAAAAACTCACACGGTACAAATTTACTGCTGAAAAAAAAATAAGCGTTGCCCAAACTGCAGCAACAGCACAGGACACCTACCCAGCACCTGTCAGACGGGACACAGCGGTGGGTGTTTTAGTTAGGAATACAGGTAATCACCTTAGGAGCACTAAATACGGTAGCTCCAGCTTTTTGTTTCTCACGAGGACACGACCAGCCCGCAGTCCTCGCCCCAGAACAAAACTCTGAAGGCGCTGGGCCTCTATGAAACAGCTCTGCTTGCAGACACGCGGACCCCCAGCCCACAACTCCAGGACCGAGGTCAAACAGCGCTCAGTTACAATGGTTTCCTCTAAGAACTTTTACAGCACGGCGAACCAGCAGCAGCAGCCGCCCCTCGGGCCGCTCTTTGTACCGACCCCCGGCGCAGCTCCGCTCGCTGCCCGAACTCCCGCTCCTCAAGTTTGGCGGAGGTCTCAGGGCAGCGCTCTCCGTACCGGCGCCCAGGTGCGGCGGCTCCGCCCCGTCGCTCACCGAGACGCCCCCGCTCCCCGCCGACTCCCCCGCGCCTCTGCCCCCCATAGCCGGGCCCCTCCGCTCGCGGCGGCTCCCTCGCCCCCCGGCCCCGCGGCGCACGCGGCCCAGCGCCGCCGGCTCGGCCCTGCCCGACTTACCGCCCCGCTCCCCGCCGCCACCTCTCGGCACCGCCCGCCCGACAAGGGCCGTGACGGCCGCCTCGGCACCCCCCGCACCACTGACCTGAGGCGCCCTCGCTCCCGGGGCGGCGCGGCCCCTCGCAGCGCCCCGCGCGATCCCGCCTCGAGAGCGCGCCCGCCCCGCACGCACGCGCACGCCGCGCACGCTCCCCCCACCCCTTCCTGCCCAAGCGGCGCGGCGGGGCAGCGGAGCTCCGGTTAGGGGGCTTCAACTCCAAAAGGCGTCGGTGCGATGCCGCCGTAGGGCAGTAGTGTCAATAGAACGGCCCGGGAGGTGCGTCGGGGCACCAACCCGAGCTCAGAGAGTGTGGGAGATGAGCAGACCCGGGGGGTTATGGCGCTACGGCCCTACACCGCCGGCACCACGAGCCGCTCGGGCGCTGTGCTGCTGAGCCGCTTCAGAACGATCGGTGCACGGCCTCCATAAACACACCGCTTCATATCGCGGCTCTCTCTGGTCACAGGGGAATTTAACGTGTGTTGTTGGCATTTATTTTTAAAAGCCTAACACAAGGCTTTATTTCAAGGTGGTTTTTTGTGGGTTTTGTGCCTAAGGAAACAATTATTTCTAGAGTCAGTGTTGCTCTCTGGCTGAAGTCTCTCATGACCGTTCATTTATCCTCATGACAGATGTTAGATATCTCTGCAATGTCACATAGGACAGATCTGTGCATAACCAGTGCTTTGCTTCTTCCCTGTTTAAATACTTCAGCTATTAAAGTAGATACAGAACTACCCAGCAACTCTAATGACCGTATTACATACACACACTGTATAGCTCTTACAACTTTCATCAGCAGAGTACATGCTTTAAATTACAGTCTGCAAATGATGATTTAATGGGGACTCGGAAGGCTAACGAAAATATTCATTGTCTGAAGTGAATTTAAACAGCAGGGTTAAACCTGGATAACAGCTGTGATTTTCCATCCTGTTTTCAGATGGAGGGTAGAAGGCCCGTTTTGTACATCCTGCTCTAAAAGCATGTGCAGACCAGTAGTGCATTCATTCTTACCTTGAAATAAGGCAGGCCTGTTGCAGCCAGATCGCACCTCCATCACAAACGAAATGGGGTACAGCCCACTGCTGAAGTGTCATTAGTTGCTTTTGGTCCTCCTTGTCTTCAGGCTGTGTGTATCGTACTCCCGATGTGAGTTCAGCAGGACAGCTTTTTGGGATCCTCAGAGCATTCCTGAGCTTCCAGCTCAGCTTGTTCAGCTGCTTACAGAAGCCTGGACCATGACTACCCTTCATGCCTCAAAGAACACCAACCTGGTTCAAAGCATACAGGCACGTGGTTACTTTTCCAAGTCAAGAAGACCTCTGTGCAGCTTGCTATATTCCTCAGAGACGTGCTAGTTATCCAATGCTGCGTTTTGCTACAAGTTTCAGCCCAACTCCAGAGCTAACAAGCTGCCACTTGAGCTAGATCTAAGAATGAGATGAACACAGAACTCTTGCTGAGACTTCATGAGAAAACAAGAGCCTACCTCCTTTGCAAGAAAGGATGGGCAACTCTGAGAGACCTGTACTCAGATCTGGTTAGGCTGCACCTCAAGTACTGTGTTCAGATTTGGACCCCTCATTACAAGAAAGACATCAAGGCCCTGGAGCATATCCAGGGAAGGGCAACGAAGCTGTGGGGTGTCTGGAGCACAAGGAGAGGCTGAGTGAACTGGGAATGTTCTGTTTGGAAAAGAGGCTCCAGGGAAACATTATTGCCCTCTACAGCTACCTGGAAGGAGGGTATAGCAAGGTCAGGGTCAGTCTCTTCTCCTATGTAACTAGCAATAGGATAACAATGGCCTCAAGTTGTGCCAGGAATTGTTTAGGTTGGTAGGGGAAAACTTCTCCAATCAGGCACTGACACAGGCTGCTCAGGGAGGTGGTTGGATCACTGGCTCTGGAAGTGTTCAAGAAGTGTGTAAATGTAGTACTAAGAAACATGGTTTACTGTGTAACATTGGTGTTAGGTGGATGGAGAGACTAGACGATCTTTCCCAAGACGAGAGGTCTTTCCCAACCTTAATGATTCTATGATTCATTTGGAGTGTTCCATCATAGCTTTGGGACTCTGCCTGTTCCCATCCCAGATTTCCAGGCAGGTACCAGTACTGCCTACCACAAACCCAGGGCTATAGCACTGTTGGGGAAGGTGAAGCTGTGCATGGGAGAGCTGATCAATTTTCTTTTTCCTTTGGTCTGCAAAGCCATTTAACTGGGATAGACTCTGCCACGTGTTTATGGTAAGATAACAGAGTCAAATATTTGTGTTCGGTCACATCCGGACTTGTCTGTTCTCTTGTCTCAGATATTTTCCAGGCATTGAGCAGCACTTTACGAAGACTTTCTAACTTGAAGAGGCGTTTAAATATTCGTTTTCCAGTTCAGCTCGTATACTTGGGAGGTCTTCCACAAGTGCTTCAGGATTTAATTGCAGTTTCTCCAAAAGCACTTTTCCTCCAGGAGCTTTGCTACTGCTGACCGTGCCTCCCATGCCTACTCTCACCTCTTAAAGCTTCACTGAGTCTCTCCACACAGCTTCCCGGAAAGGTTATTGTCTTATGTTTAATGGGGAGGAAAAAAAGGCAGTACAAGAGATTTACTGCAAATGGAAGCTATTACTGGAGCAGTTATCAAATGAAAGAACAATATAATAATGTCTAGCCATAAAGATATGAAGAGTTGCTTGTCAGAGGCAAACACCCAACTTGTAAAATTAATGTGTGTGGCTGCTGCAAGCTCTTTTTGGCAGACAGGTTGATGTCCTTACAGTACAGGTGAAACCCCCAAGTGTTCTGCAGATAGTCAGGCTGTAAGATGGGTAACCAAACCAGAAGCAGACAGAGTGAGATGCACTGTCAGCTTTCTCAGAGCTGGGGATTTACTTGAAACAGAATTTGGCCTCATCCTGATATTCCCAGTGCAGTGCTGTGTCCCCTGTGCTTATTTAGGCATCCGATGCCTCCAGAAATTGAATCCTGTTATCTCCAGCAGGACTATAGCTCATTGAGGCCGCTGAGCCTGATTATTGCATTAATACTTAATGAAATAATAGCAGAGCGTGTTAAATTTTTTCTGCCCTTAGACCTGTAAGGTCAAGTCATGTAGTTCTATAGAGAGAAGCCAGAAGATAGTGCTTTCCAGTTGAGAATTCAGGCAGATAGTTTTCCTCTTCTCTTCCAATTCTGCCCTCTCCTGAAAAGCTGGGACAGGAATCCCTTCAGGCTCAAGCAATCTGCTATTAAACTCTCCAAATTAGAAATACATGAACTAGTAGCTAGTAGTCCAGTACAGAGCAGGAATTCACATGACATCTTCTGCTAACATAATAACTGAGAGGTAAATGCACAGAAATACCAGAACCCCCAGTGTGAATTGTGGCCTTAATACGGAGGAAAAGATCTTGTGCATGTTGAGGTTGCAAAATATTAATGTAACCTGAGCACAAGAGCAGCAAAGGAAAAATGGTAACCTCTGTGGAGCAGCTGTACATTTTTTTGTCAGAAGTGTTATATCAGTGAACACTAATGAGAAACTCCTCCAGCAACTCACAGGGACAGAGTGCACTAATTCAAGTCTAGAGGTGGGTGCCCACAGTTGTACGAGCCTTTCTGTGCCTCTGCCCTTGCTCATCAGAGAGGAGTGTTGAAATGCCCATCTCATCACATGCTGTTCAGGGGCCCAGTGCTAGTACCTCCTTCTTCAGGTACCGCTGCAACCAGACAGATTGTTGCCACTGTTACCAAGCTCTCATGCCAAGTTTAGTGGCTCTGCAGGTGATTAGGATGCCCCTGCCTAATAATCATCAGCATCAGGCACTAGTTGCATCACCTCTGCAGGCCTCCTACAGCAGCATGCACATATGTTGCTCACAAATAAGATGTTAAACTCTGCCTCACTGTCCCAATCATCACACATCTCATAACTCTTCTCCTTTTGCTTATAAAGAGAAGCCTGGTCAAACACCCTACAGATGTGTGGCATCAGCTGTGGGTTCAGCCCAGCACTCCACTACAAAGAGACCATGGAAGGGCACAGAGAAGCCGCTGGGGCTTACTCTTCCCTTGGGCATTAGGGATGCGAGAGGCTTTTGTAGCTAATCAGAAAAGTTTTTGATTCCTGTGAACTAACATCTACAACTGACACAATAGCCCAGCCCTTTCCCCACTAAAATCACTTACATTTAGCAGCACAGTCACACCTCCTTTCCTGTTGTCCAGCTGTATAAACTACACCAGAAAACCACTGCTAAGTCTTTCTTCCAAAGGCTCATGCTCCTTTTGCAGTCTTTTATAGCTTTGGCATGCAGTCATTAAGCCCCAGGTGCCATTTAACTCTCCCTGTCTGCATCAGGAGGGCAGTAATATTTTTCCTCAAAGTCCTTGTTGAGGCTCTTACTGACCTGAAAGCTGCTTGCAGGACATGTCAGAAGAGTTGCGGAAGCTCCCCTGGTTTCAGGATGGACTGTGCTTCAAGCAGAGGAAAGCTACAGCAGCATGTGAGGCTGCAGAGAGGCTTACCTTGGCTCTGTGTGATGGTGAAATAGAATGGTGCTTTAATAGAGAATTAGGAAGGAAAATGGTTATTGAATTTTACTACAAACCCCCAAGGCAGAATGAGGAGTAGGACGTAAAAATGTTCAAGGAAATTAAACAGGCAATAAGGAAGGGCAGAGCGTTGATACCAGCAGCCTTAATTATCCTAGCTTACAATGGGTGCACCCTGTAATAATTTTCAAGTATCATTGGAGTGAGCACAACAGGTTTGACCCACTGCTTCTTAAATAAACCTCTCTAATTAGTAACATGCATGCATTATCAGGAGCTGCCAGGAACAACATCTTGAGTCTGTTACTGTGGAACAAACACAGTGGATACTAATCTTGCTCTTAATAATTTTGTGTGTGTAGGTTATGGATGAAACAGGAGCTGCAGGGTGGGCCAAGATAATAGAGAAATCTCTGCAGCATGGTGGGGAGGGAGAGTGTATGAGTCTTCACATCCTTCACACTGACCGAAGAGGTCAAATACGCCTCATTTCTTCTCCAGGGCCATTAGCTTATTCTCCTGCATTTACCTCTTTGCATGCTGTTGAGAACAGTGTATGAATGGGGTGGATAATCCCAGCTCTGTGTGAGGAGAGCCATCTTCAGCAGTTTTGCCTCCTGCCAAATAAGTATGTGATGTTAATCTGTCCTTTTGGTGCCTGGAGGAAGAGCACAGGCACCCTCTGCTCCCTGCATCTGCATGACAGAGGGCATGGATTAGCCCTGAGTAAGGCATCTTGAGAGTCACAACCATCTGGCTGTCATTAGTTTGACTTGATGGAACTGGACAAATGTAACAATTAGTATGGTAAAAACTCCTAATTAAATAAATTAAAAAAAAAGATAACGATGATTGAGGGTGGATGGGTTTTTAATTTTATGCATGAATGAAAGAACATGGCAATTAAAACCTTGAGTTTATTTATGTGCTATTTTGTAGCAAGATGTTCCAAGGTCCATGAACCTGGCTGACAGCTCCCTTCTCTGTCCTACTGCCCCAAGTTCCTCTATGCTACATCCATGTCCTGTCCTCTGCTCCTTTCTTCCCCACTTCCTTCCTCTCCACCCTGCACCTCTGCACATTTGTTCCAGGCAGCTTCCAGCCACTCACCAGGCAGCCTGGGGACATCAGGGAGAAGGTATACCTGGCAGCAGCAGAGCCCGCTGCTGGCATGGCCTTCAGGGCTTATTGCATCAAGTTGTATGCATTTCAACTTCAAGTGCTGTAAAATAGGAGTTCAGCCCTTGGGGCATTCAGGATATGCGGGAAGGGGTCCTGAAATGGAAACTGCTACTCACTCTCTCTCTACAAAGTAGTACAAAAAGAGAAGTAAAACAGATCCAGAAGGGCATCTATTATTATGTAGGTCCTCATGTAATACTGTGAAACCCTTGCATATGAGAGCAGAAATCTGGTAAGCTGCATGGCAGCCCATGCCAAAGCCCTGTTCTTTTCTAGTACGTAATCCTGCAAAGAGTCTTATTTTCTAAGTTTTGCAGGTTCAGCCTCTGACTCTGCACATCAGTTTCCTGCCCTAGCCAATGAAATCAGTGCTACAATAACTCCTTACAAACTCATGGCTCACTGCCTTCTCCTGCTTTTTCTTCCAGCACAAAATTTTGGACTGAATGAAAAATTTTCACAGTACATCCCTAAAAATCACTTGGAGAATAAAAGAACTCCAAAGCAGTGGGAAAGCATTTGGCTCTTGTGAGCCCTTCTTAAAGGCACTTCATTAACCAGTGCCAGTCTCTTCCAGGCATTCTCAGCCCTCACGATTTAAAGGCAGGGACCTGCCAGCGCCTTCTCCAGCAGATTTCTCAATACCTCCTTCAAGCATAGCAGAAAATTTTAAGAAATAAACATAAGATTTTGGAAAGGCCACATAGTGGAGGGAGTTAAATAACCTAACAAGAAAATCAAGTGCTTTTCTCTAGGCTGTGCAGGTTCCTCCAATGAGCCAAAACCCCGTTATTCAAACAGCTGAAATGAGTTGTGTCAGTGTTTAAGAATTAAAGGCAATTAAATAAGTGTGTGCAGCCTAACAGCAAGGTGATTTTATGCAAGTTGTCTTGCTATGTGTTAAGACTTGCTGTTGGTGAGTTTGTCATCAAGTTACATTATTTCCCCCGAGAGCAGAACAAATCAGCATTTCCCCACTTGCTGCTTCTGAAGGCAGCGTTTCAGCAACAGCTGATCAGCAGGGTCTGAAAGTGAACTTGATTATAGGTAGAGAGGATATTAAAGTCAAGGAAAAATCCAAAGACAAAGGGAGCTCAAGGGGGGCAGGAGGAAGGAGCAATTATTATTATTTTTTCAGTATTATTTGGGTATTAATGCCACAGAAAAAGATTTCTCGTGCAGGTCACAAATTTAACACAGCCACACCAGGGCTCTTTCAAATTACCCACGGTGAGGAAAGAAAGATTAAGAACTTGAAGAAATAAGGGGAACAATCTCTAGAGATGCGACTTCCTTTTTTCTGGAGAAAAATCACGAGAAAAATGATGCTTTATACTCTTAGAGGGGGATACCTGGTGATGTACGATATGGTGCTGCTAGTTTTTTTGCTCATACATAATCCCATGTGAGGTCAACATCTTAAGGTATTATACACTTCACTCTGGGAGTTCTTTTCCTGTTTCGTTCCTCCATCAATCTGCAGCTTCCCTGCTCTACATATGTGATGCAGGTGTGCCCTGCCTTGGAGCACACAGAAAGTGAGAATTACCTGCCAATCCTTATTTCCGTCCAGAGTACTTTAACTATTTTAAAGATTAGAGGTGGCCAAATTCCATGACAATGGCAGGAAATACCAGATGAGGCAGCAGCATCTCCAGACATATGTTTTCAGATAATATAAATCATTCTGTTTAATTAGAGATCTCTCCCTTGAGCTCCCAGCATGAGGCTGTTTACAGACAGTGGGTGAAGCACAAGCTCCTCCAGCAATCTCACACATTTCTTACGTCTTCCTCAAGACTTCCCCACAAGTACTGTGTGTCAAAAGAGCCTATTTTTATTCTCTTCTAGTAGTGGGGTCTTATCAGTTTACTGCAATGGGGATAATAAATAATAGTAATGGATGCAGGCAGCTAGCATCTGTTCTACAGGAATTGCGCCTGCAGTCACAGCTTCAAACTGAAGCATCTCAGCTCCTCCTCAGCTTCTGCAACAAAAGGAGAAGTATCCTGATGGGCTGAGAGTAGGAGTAGGCATAGGCAGCATATACATGGCCAAGGGAACACACAGAACGGGATGTCTGCACTGGGAGGCCTTACACTGCAGAAACCCCACCCAGATCTCCCCAGTGCTGTGCCAGGAGGCTGAGGTTCACCTTGGGGACCACATTGCTGATCAAGCCACTGCTCTCCTCCAGGCTCAGCCAGGGATTCACTAGCAGCAGAACCAGCATGGCAAACAAGAGAGAGGGTGATAAAAGCCAGCAGGAGCAGGGCAGAAGGCTGAGCAGAAGGAAATGATACCATACTGACAGCAAAACCACCTTGGGGACCTTGAGTGACAGCTCCATGTGGCTGTGGCTTTGCTTCCTTCCTGGCCAATGCGGATTGTGATCTTGGTATGAATTTGGATTGCAAAATCTGTAGCACAATGAGAAAAAGTCACCTCTCTCTCGTGCCAGATTTGCTCTCAAGGTCTCCCACCAAGTTACTCATCAGGTTCTTTAAAGTGGCAAATCTGAAAGGGACAAAGCCCTGCCTTGTGTAGCTGCCAGTGCAGAGAGACTCCAGGCGTGCATCTCCAGGGAAGAATATTTGCATCATTAGGAAAAACATGAAATTGAATCTTATTCTTGTAAACAAAACATCTTTGATGAATCACTTCCTGTCATTGCTGTACAGTATTCAGGACACAAATAGCTTTCTTTTAGATCTAAAAGACTTGCAATCCATTCTTCCAGTGGTCTTAAGCACAGTGGAACACCTCCAGCAGGACTAAGGGCTGCTACGGCAAGATATAACGAGAACATCAATCAGAGCTCCTTTGTCACCAGGTATCTGGGATGGACACATGCTCTGCAGAGCAGGACTGGCTGACCTGTCAGGATGCAAGGGGATCAGCTGCCAAGAGGGACCCTTTCATCCATGAGTGAGACATTTAGAGTGAGCAGAAAGGGTAACCGTGTAATGACGCATGAAATCACTTAGGGACAGGTGGTGTTAGAAGTGGGGCTGGAGTCTTCCTTGGCCAAATACTCATTAGAAGGAGTGAAGAAAAATAAAAGCACAGTGAAAAGTGTTTCTAAAATGGTGATGGAGACTGCATAATCTTTATGAGTGTATTGACTAAGAAACCTGGTATGCTCTAAGTGTGTCATAGTGGTGAAGGACCAGCAGTTTCACATTGGAGAGCAGGTGAGTTCTGGTTCACGCAAAGACTGACTCTACTGCAACTGGAGTATCCTTTCACAAAACATTTCTCATTGAAGACCGCAAAAGCCAAGCTAAGCAGAAGCATTTGCTCCTGGCATAAACCCAAGCATGCATCCTGTAGGTACTCCTAAATACATCTGCATATCTGCTGGGCAAGCCCTTTATTCAATAACTTGATGCCAGTGGAGCTTTGGGAAGGGTGCAAGGTGATATCAAGATTCTGTTGCTCCTCCATGAGTTGTATGGGGAAACATAAGCTGTGATGCTCTAGGCTCCGTGTGGTTTTCCTTAGACTTGACCAGATATCTGGCCATCCCCTACCAGCTGGGTGCCTTGGGTGCCAGCCCCTTGGGCCCTGCTCAGGGCCAGGACATGGGCTGGCTGTAGGCACTGAGCAGCTGCCTGCCACGTGGCTCATGCACATTCACCAGCAGCAGATTAATACCCAGGAGGAATCTGCAGAGAGATCAGCGAACCAATGCAGACACAAGACAAGGCAACTCCTGTTGCTCTTCAAGGAAAGCATTTGTACATAAGCTAACAACTCTGCCACAGTTTCATACGTCATTAGGCTAATGTTCTGTTTAAATAGAGTTATCAATCATTTTGTGATTAAACCTCTTTGTGCTGGCAACAAATGGATGGGAAATGAAAGTGGGTTGTTTGAGGATTATAAAAAGACATTGCTAAAGCTGCCACTGCTTCTGCTGAAGGTGGAAAAGCAAAGAGGAACTAATTGATAGTGCCAAAACAAGCCTCCAAATGCGATGCAACTTAAATAGAAACAGCCAATCGAGTTGTCTGTTAGATGTTCTGACATGCCTGAACCTTTTAAGCATATGTTTGTTTCCTATTTTCGTTTTTTCTTTTTCCATCCTACAAGACCTGAAATTTGTTTTTCTTTACCAAAAGAAATGTAAGGGAAAGCTGAAATTCTCATAAAACCTACAATTCCAGCAGCTTTAAGGAAGACGCGAACAACCAATAGACCCCTTTATTTTACTGAATTAAGGATACAGTTCTTTTCTCAGGAAAGAAAAAAATCAATTTTGCCTTTGCTCTCGATTGTCTTTTTTATTCTAATAACCAAATGCAGGAAGATACCATAATAGGTCCTTGCTTAATTCTGTATTGAAATTTTATACTTTAACTGTTAGTAATTCTTTTTTCCATTCCTCAGTTACATTGAGAAGTTTAACTGCCAGACTTCATTCTGGGGATTTTCAGGGAAACTGTATTTTGTGCATCTCACCCGGTTTGAAGCACGTTTTTGCTTTTCCCAGGAAGCATTTTAAAATCATGTTTATTAGTCCTGTCAGCAGCAGCTGTTGAAGTGCTGTAACTGTTCTTGTTCACCGTTTCCATGGCTGTAGCTCCTCAAAGAGAACAACGGTTGGGTCAGAGGTGATGGCAGCCCATTTTTCTGCGCCAAGGCCTAAGCATTTCCCCAGCCCTCATCAACAATAACACAACCATGAGTGACACAGAGCAGGTGAAGAGATGCTGATTCTTCACTTTCTCTTCCAATACAAGTATGAAATGCCTTTGAATGACTCTAGGAAGAGTCAAACAGAAAAGAAAAATACTCAAGAAAAGACGGTTCTTTGTACAACAAGGAGAACATCTGGGGGCTCCTTGGCCAGGGGTGCTGGGATGCAAGCGCTTGCAGGATTCAAGATCAGCACTTGGACTGCACAAGAACCTGGAAATCTCTTGGAGGTTAACGCATAGGCAAACCACTTCAAAGCTCTGAACCCTTGACTGAAATGGGCTTGTCAAGATTCTAGAAGCATCATGAATGTTTGTCCTGTTCCTGCTCTTGCCTATATGCTCTGTTGCTGGAAGAGGCTGACAGGTAGGTTAGCCCTCGTAACTCAGCTCAAGCTCTTTTGCAGCAGTCACACTCGTGGTAGTGTTCTCTCCCCTGTGCACAAATGATTTTCACAGCAGAGATTAAGCACTCAAGCAGTGATTTCATCACTGCATTGCTTAGGTTTTAAGAATCCAGTTCCTGGAGTGGAATCCAGAAGCCTGTAGCAAAGCAAAAAAACTAGACACCTCAGGGTGTGATTCACAAAAATAGAATACATTAAAGATGGTGTTAATAAGTATCAAAATGTTGAGAACAGAGAAGATGGGATTTCAGTAACTAGAGTACTGTAAAAAATCAGAGCAACCCTCCTAGACAGAACTTAGCAGCAAATCTGGCCATGGCCTGCTGGGGCCAGATCCTGTGCTTGTGTAAATGCAGTATCTGACTCACACCTATGTGTGCCATGGAATGTGGCACATCAAGAAAGGTAGTGCATACAGATTACAGAAGGTCTGTGGGCTCTATGACCACAGTTCTGGAAACCTCCAGGTCTAAATTCAGTCCAACCCCTGAAAAGCAGAAGAAATCATTTTAGATTGACGTACTGAGACTGAGAAGCCTAAAGATTTCATGGGGAAACTCAGAAGCTTTTGGACGATTGGTGGGTTTTGATGGAAGTATTGACCTCGCAGCAGAGGATGGGGGAGCCTCTCCCCACTTCTTTTTTCCTGTCACTCTCTGGAGGTAGCAGCAGTGCCCACTGACCACGCTGCTTGATAGGCACCCACTGAAATCTCCATGTCCTTGATTCTGGGTGTTCATCTGCATGTTAAGCAGACCTTATTTGCTGTGTGTGTCTTTGAGTTGCCTTTCCTTGCCACAAATACAGACTGTGTGGGAGAAGACTCACTAAGAGACAGAGGTATGGGAGAAGAGCTGTATTTGTGCTGGGGAAGGAGCAAAATGCATCCAAATACTGGCTCTGGTGAAAGAGTGATGCACAAAGCAGGAGGAGCCTTATATGATCCCTGCTGAATATGCTGTGTCAAGCAGATAATGAATTCCTACCTTGTGTTATATACAGCCTGCTGTCTGAAAGTGTCCCATCTTGCCCTGGCCAGCCAGCTATCAAAGGACTCTCCTGCTTACTCAGTATCTTGACTTGTAAGTGATGAATACTGAAAGAAACAGCCTCCTGAGCCTGGATTGTCCAGCTCTAGGACCACACAAGCATGTGAGGACTTTCATCTGCTTCCTAAGCCTCACAAAATTCCATTGAGATTAATATCCCTGACTCTGATTTGTCCGCAGGAAAGCAACAGCAGCTGCCTGGCAGCCTGCCTGGGGCAGGTTACGGTGGTCACATATGCGATAGCTTCATGCAGTGCAGGGCAGGCAGACCTTCCGGACACATGGAGAGGGCAAGAAGACAAACGGAATGGCTGTGAGATGATGCAGTAGCAAATATCTTCTGGCAGTAGATAGATATTGTGTGCTCTAAAGATGATGCTACTCCCTAAACCTTCCTTTAGGTGTTATAAAAAAGAAAAAAAAGAAAGAAAAAAAAAGAGGAGAGGCTATTGCACCATTGCCCGTGATATTTTTATGTCTCCTATCAAGAAGAGCAGTCACCCTCTAAGGAATGGGTGCTGCAGCACCCCAGGCACTGCCCTGGTTGCTTTCCTGGGAGCTGCAGCAAAGCAGCATGGGGAGGGTCTAAGTGTTTGTATCTGCCTTCATAATCCAGCATGCACTTCTGCTATCAAGGCTGCATTGTCATCTTCTAGAGCAAGTTTTGCTTCCCTCTGAACCAAGGCTGCAGGCAGCAACAAGCAAGCTTGGCAATCTGGAAAGCAAGGTTTTTTCTGATAGTGGCGGCTGAAAGAACCTTTTCTCTCCCACCCCTATTTTGGGATTGAAGCTAACTACTGAAATTATGCCTTCAACACAAACTAGACAAGGAACTATGACTAAATCAATTCAATTGGAGAATAAACATTGGAAAAAGATTAGCACCAAATCAATATTTCTACTCAAATGCTGCTTCAGGACAGATCTAAGGTGGCTCAGGTACTTATTTTTGCATTTCTATGTCTTAACATCTTCGTGGTTCTCTTTAAAGTGTTAGGATCAAATGTAGGTTTGAATTTAAATTCCCCAGTGTGCATTTCTTTGGGGCTACATGATCCCAGCGGTGTGATTTACCTGTAAGCTCAACCCCAACCCGACGTTATTTTCTAGAACTACAGCAGTATATCACATTAATATTACATGTTCAGGCTGCAAACTGCATGCCGCTATTGCATAGTAACAGGATCCTTAACTTTTACTACAAATAAGCACGATATCAAGTCACAACGTTTTCCCATTTGTTTCAGTTTAGAGAGGAATAAGGAGCTAGAACTGCCTTTTCAACACACCAAGGAGCTTAGTCCCACCCGGGTCTGCTCCCAAGCAGGCAGTATGGATCAAGGGAGCGATTCCACCATCACACCAGCAATGGGCTGGGGCTGATTCTGAAGCAGATGGGAGTTTATGGCTCTCTTAAAGCTTGAGCAGAATTAGTTAAAAGCCTTTCTAATAAAATCAGCCTCTCGGCAGGGTGCTCTGGTGTAGCCTTTTGGGAAATTCAAGGGCAAACCTCAACTGGTAATGGACTGAAGGTGCAAACTAGAGTACTGCCCAGTGCAGGCAAGTTCTGCCCATGTCCTGCAGCCAATATCCTTCCTGCCCTCTCACAACCAGACTTCTTCTGCACTCTCCAGGACACAGAGGGACTCTGCTTCTTCCCCACACAACGTGGAACAACCAAGGTGGGTACCTCAGTCAGGGTAGGAAACCTTTCAAAGCCCATTCAGAGGAAAACAGAAAACTCCAGCAACCAGGATTTGCGATCATCTGAAGTTACAGCACCACTTGATAGATGCCCCATCCCTGCAGACATTCAAGTCCAGGCTGGATGGGGCTCTGAGTAATGTGATCGATCTTCAACTGTCCCTGTTCATTGCAGGAGGTTGGACTAGGTGGCCCTTCCAACTCAAACGATTCTGTGATTCTCTGATTCTATACCTGCAAGCTCAAAGTAATGGAATTAAGACAGATAGCTGCAAAGAGGCTGCGGCAGAGCCAGACACAGCTAGAGCAATCCAGGATGATAGAAACGCACACACACTCCTTGTTTCATGCAGAGAAAACTTCAGTATCAGCACAACTGCTTTAGTGGAGCTGAAGAAAATTAGAGAAGAAAAAGCAAAATAACCGAACGTCTTCTGATTTGTATCATGAAATGCCTCTAAAATAACTAGTCACTCTGCAAAGGGCACGTGGAAATAACATAAAAATATCACACCTTCAAAAGCATTGTAGAAAAAAAAATACAATGAAATTCACTGCCTAATGAGGTCGTTGTTGGGGATATTTTACAGCAGACAAAACTCACTGCTTCCTGCTCACTATACCAAATTTGGAAGAGAAGATCTTATGTTTTTAACTACTGAAATTCCAGAATCAGCCACATGCCTGCCCTTTCACACTGTCCACATTAGGCTCTGTTGTTGGGTTTGTTTGTTTGCTTGTTTGTTTTCAACAGCAATGTTAGCCAAGGAAAGACACCTCAAAGTGTTGCATTAAAAAGAAAGAAAAAAGAAAAAAAAAAAAAAAAAAGCCTGCATATGAGTTGTATTCAAACAGAACACTATAAAAGTGCAGAAGGAGCATCTCAGCAATTGGGTGAATGAAAAGCTAGCAGGCAGCATAAACAGCACGAGGGACATCTGTAGTGTTACAGGGAGAGCTGACCTCCTGGAGGACTCAGTGCCCGCATATCGATGCAGACAGTGTTTTGCCTGCTACAACCTGGAGCTCTTGGAGCTGACGCTGCTGCTTGCCAATGCCATTCAGCCAATGGCAATTTGCATGGCAGACAACTGGGCTGAAGCAACTGTATGCTCTACAAAATAGTGTCCGCTATGATAAATCAATTAAGTTACACCTTGTGCCAAGCCAGAACTATTAGGAGCTTTTGTGCAAAAGCTGCTGCCCCCAAAATACCAGGACTGGCCTATTTCTACCTATAGACCTGGGCTGGGAAGAGTTAAGCGCTCTAAGCCTGTACAGCAGCACAGATTTTCCAGTTCTTTGCTTTTGTCTTCCTTACCTGAACTGGGTTTGTGTGTTTCCTCCTGGAGGCCAGCACTCATGTCATACAAAATGGGCAGGGAGGTGGTGGAGTCACTGTCCCTGAAGGTTCCAAGAACCAAGATGTGGCACTGAGGGACATGGTTAGTGGGCATAGTGGGGATGGTTTGATGGTTAGACATGATGATCTTATAAGACTTTTCCAACTTTAATGAGACTATGATTTCTTTATTAAGTAATTTTCCCCACACTTCTACACTACAGAGCCCAGGTGCTGATTGTTTGCTGCCTTGTTCCTGTCTTCCCGTTCCTGCCTGCAGTCTAAGCTAACCTCTTTCTCTCCTTTCTGCTACTGGGGGCATGAGCTTATCAAACACAGCCCTAATGCTACGGCTGATACAGAATTAATGAATGGTTTGCTAATGGCATATCCATATCAGTCATGAGTGGTATTAAACATACATAGACATCTGATTTTAGCAACAGCTAGTTAACTATCAATCCAATATTTATCTTTCCTTTGGAGCTGTCTTGATAGAATAAAGTGAAAAGATTTCATTTTTCTTAATTAAAAAAATAAATAAATCACCAGGCAAGCCTCTTGTGTGGCTTATTTAAAGCAGGCCAACAAAGACATTGTAACCATTTTTCTTCTAAATCCCTCCTCAGCTCATGGCATAGCAGGGGGGTAGCACTGAATGAGGGGCTGCCACCCTGAATGCTTGCCAAGAGCATTCTCACCGAGTGCCCAGCCCTCACAGAGCGAGCATTGGAGCTTCCATCAGATGGAGGATTAAGTTCGGCACCGGCTGGGCTCAGCTCCATGGCAGCACTGTCGACAGAGGTATTAAGCCCTTGCATGCAGCAGATTGATTCTGGCTGTCATGTAGCCGCTGTGCTGCTGTCAACATGCTCCTCTGCGGCTTACCCTGACATAGTGATCAAGTGCTAGGGGTTCTGCCTTATGTATTAAACATCAAACCATGCCAACAGATGAAACCCCCTCCCTGCCACACATTGCACCAGTGTGTTGCTCTGCATCAGCAGTATCAGAGAAAGGACAAAACGCAGATGACTTAAGCAACACAGCATTGGACTCTCAGTTCAGCAAAGAGCACCTGGATCATGTCACCTGCTGTCATGCCAGTGGAGCAACATTAGCAGAGAAAGACTGGGCAGAAAGGGATATCTCATAAGGAAACCCTCTAAGAATCAGGAAATCCTTTGAGTTGGAAGAGACCCTCAAGGGCCATCTAGTCCAACCCCCTGCAATGAACAAGGACACCTACAGCTAGACCTTGTTGCTCAGAGTCCTGTCCAGCCTGATCTTGAATGTCTCCAAGGACAGGGCTTCCACCCTCTCTCTGGGCAACCTGTTCCAATGGCTTGCCACCCTTACTGTAAATGCTTCCTTATATCCAATCTAAACCTCCTTTCTTTTAGTTTGAAACCATTTCCCCTTGTCCTTTCACAACAGAATCTGCTAAACAGTCTGTCTCCATCTTTCTTAAAACCCCCCTTTAGATATTGAAAGTCTGCTCTTAGGTCTCCCTGGAGCCTTCTCTCCAGGCTGAACAACCCCAGTTCTCTCAGCTTGTTCTCAAAGAGATGTTCCAACCCTTGCATCATTTTTGTAGCCCTCTTTTAGATGTGCTCCAACAGGTCTATGTTTCTCCTTTACTGAAGACTCCAAATCTGGATGCAGTACTCCAGGTGAGGTCTCACCAGAGCAGAGCAGAGCACAGCAGAGCAGAACAGAGCAGAGCAGAACAGAGGGTCACTAGGCTTTGTTGAATCTCATAAGGTTCACTTGGGCCCAGTGCTCAAACCTGTCTAGGTCTCTCTGGATGGCATATCATCCCTCAGGTGTGCTGACTACATCACACAGCTTGGTGTCACCCAAGAGTTGTCTCCATGTTGATAACAAAGCCCATCAATGTAAAAAGCAGCCAAAAGTTAGCTGTGGAAGCCCACGTCTCCTTCCAGCCTCTCAGGAAACCTCCTCCAACACTGACTGCTGCTTCTCCTGCACTACACGGGGTTGAGCTTCAAGTGACAGCTGCCTTTTTGGTTATAAACAAAGTGAAACAACGAAATACCCAAATTTTAAGAACTCCAAAAGACAAGGGAAAGGTGAGCATAAAAATCCAAGTAAAACAAGGCTGGGCAACAAAAAGAGAGAAAGACAGAGTCACCTGACCGCATCTCTGAAGGGCCATTCACTAACAGCCAACAATACCTGATGTCTTGACCACAAAGCCAGAGCATCCTCAGCCCTGGCAGAAGCCGGAGCTTTCTGAGGAGCGGTGATTTGGGAAGAGAACGTACAGTGAAAGAGTGTCAAATGTCAAAGGAGGGATTTGAAAATATATTAGGTTGTGAAACCCAGAGGACTGTGTGGAAATTAAAAGTGGAGACATCTCAGAAGCAGGACTTAAGCAAGCAAAGTCAGGCGAATCTAAAAGCCTTAAGGGCTTTAAGGCAGCAACACATATCTAAAGGAGATACTGACGAATGACAACTGAAAAGTGACAGGCAGTGAATCTGACATGTCTCCCATTTTTTGGGCTCTGTGCATCCATCACTCATGTTTAGGGATCCTCTGAGGATCTGTCCCTTCCTACTTGCTCTGGGACATCCCTGACATGCTGCACTCAGCTGTAGAACCTCCTAGGAAACTGCAGGGTGTCTGAGACATTTGGAAACAAGGAGAAGTGATGTCCTGCAAAGGCTTTTCTGTGGAAAACAAAAAGATGTACTGAGTGCTGCTGAAGTTGCAACAAGAGCCAAAACTGGGAATTAGCATTAGTATTATTATTTTTCAAGGACATGCTTGCATAGTTGTCAAGGACAACTACAATCTCCCTTTTGCAGTTTGCCTCAGTGGCAGCTGAGCATCCCATACAAATCCACCTGTACAACGTGACTGTGCTGACTCCTCAGTGAGGGACAGGAGGGCTGCCCTCATGGGACATGCTTGGATCTGGAAGCTTTGGGTGACTGAAATTGTTTCTCTTTCAAGTTGCACTTCTAAAATTGCACTTTGCATTATAAAATAAGGACACAGCTCTGGAAATATAGGAGCAAGGCATAGACAGGTAAGAATTCCCCTCTGGCTTTGCTTTCCACACAGGTTTTAGGCTGGCTCTGGCTGACCTGCTTTGCATTTGGTATCCTGCTGGGCTCCAGGTGTTACACAGCAGCAGTGATTAATTACAGCATGTAACACAAAGATTTAAGGAGCTTCTGTTTGAATTCGTTTGTGAGCTTTCACGTATCCAGCACAATTAACTCATGTAATCTGCAGAGCTGGGATCTGTCAGCAAAATGGTTTGTGTAAGTCTTGAGGACAGCCCTTCCCAAACACACTGATGGGACGCTGTAAGAGCTGAACTGTTACCAGAGTATTACTAACCTGGTGTAAATTTAGACTGTAAAAAAGAAAAAAGAAAAGAAAAGAAGAAAAGAAAGACGGTGTGCAATGATTTTGGATCTTCAATGGCCAACGTATGTTAGAAATAGGCCACCATATGTAGTCTTTCTGAAGGCTGTACATCCAAACGTAGATTTGGAATCAATTTAATGCACAGTTCTTTATGTAATTATACCTACAGATGCCTAAGTGACAATTTAAATTAGCATTAACTTGATAGCTTTTGCTAAAGGCAGACAAACACGATCGGGTGGTGGGCAGATTTTCCTGCAAAGCTCTGCCTAGCCCCATCAGTTCCCAAGGCACTGCTCCAAATGTAAACCCCACTGATCTCTCCAGCAACTAGACCTTCTCTGGAAAGAGCTTTTATGCCCATACAGATACAGAAACGAGACACTGATCTCTCATAAATCACATCCTAGCACAAACCATCACCACTCTGCCAGTTACAGGAATGCTACTCAAACATCAGGACCCTACAGGTTCATCAGGACAATCCTTACCCAGAAATTCCTATCAATCCATATGTACTGGTCTGGGGAAATGGACAATATCTGCAAAGCAATTATAATAGTTTTGGAGGGAATTAAGAGAAATGTGTGAAAATTCACCCCTACCTGTTGATGAACAAGATATTTTGCTTCTGAGAACTGACATATTCACTGCAGTGGCGTCCAACAGGGGCACAGGTTAAGTTTCAAACATGTTAAGCTTCCAGCATAGTGTTTGTTTCTGCAACACCCTCCTTACTAAGCTCCTCTAACATTTCAGAACCAACAAGAACAGGAGCAGAAGCACTTCCATCTATCTGTCCAGAGCCCTGACTTATCCATGCACGTTCAACTTTTCTTCCATCTCTCCTATAGAAACAAATCTCTTCTATGTATCCACACCCAAGGAAGACTGGAGCATGATGATTGAGGGCTACAGGATTTCAAGAAAGACAGGGAAAGTGGGGTGGGGAAGTTGTCCTTCATATTGAGATGATGAATGTTCAAATGACACATAGCTAGAGAACCAGAGTCTCCTGCTTCTGCTGCAGTGAGCCACAAGAATGTACCACTTAGATCAAATGCTACTTGGACTGACAACATCACCAGCACAAGAGGATCTAAGGACTGCACACAGCGTCGCTCTTTAAACTGAGCTTTGCAGACATGTTACACTTCAAAGATACTTCTATCCCCCAAAAACCTTCACTCTGATCTTGATAAACCCCTGAATATATCAGCTGCTCAGTCACAAGGAACTTGTTTCATGCCAAGCAAATAAGTAGTGATTCTGTCTGACTTAGCTGCAGCAGACTGTGGTGGCAGAGAGGCTTTACCCCGTACTAATGACTCTTAGGAGGGCTGGCTTCCTGAAAGAGTCAGCACCAAACATACAACATAAAAATGATTCAGAGGCAGCTCAGTACCTCACTGTAGGGAAACCAAGAGCCCCAGGACACAAATCAGCTGCAGTAGGGAAATTTTCAGCCAGAGAGTGCATCGCTTTTTGCTGCAGAAGTGCTGGCAGGCTCTGCTCCTTCCCTCCCTGAAGAAGGGGCAGGTAGAGCAGTGCAAGGCATCCAACAGCCATGCAATCTCAGGGCATAGCCCTGCTTGTAGCGGTGCAGACAGACAGTGGAGGATTGCACACCACCAGTTCAGCAGCACAGTTCAGTTTCCCCACTCTGCATCCAGGAAGTGTTTTCTGATTAGCTGAATAAATCCACAGATGCACTTGTTGTCACCTTGGTAAACTGCTCGGAGAAGTTTCTCCCTTCAGTAGCTCTGAAAATTGGCTCTGAAAGGATGATAAGTTTTTAAAACACCTGGGAAACATTTCTGGACTTCTCATATCAAAGCAATCGAGATGGGCCATTGCTCCCATAGTGCGGAGGCTGAATTTCCTTGCTGCCACTGACAGGACGAAGAGGCACAATCACTTCATACGAAGAACATGTGAAAAGAGTGGTTTGTCTTGATATCGGAACAAGGCTCAACTGCTGTCTCCAATGACAGGACAGAGGGAATTTCCTCATTTTCTGATGCATCCTCCAGGATCCCACATGGCTGCAGGGCCCTCTCTAGCCAGCAAGGGTTGGGCTATGGCTCCCAGACTCCAGTGGAGGCCAAGTTTGAGAAGCAATAGCACAGCTTTGCATCTCATGCCCTGCAGCAAGACTTGGGTCAGGGCCTGAAGGCTTGCATCCCAACACGCACAACAGGGATCTCACAGGCTCACTGAAAGTCTCTGTGCCACTCCTCACTCCTTAAATGAATAACAGCAGTAGAGAGCTCCTGCATATATTTTGTTTGTTTGCTTTTGAACCAAAAAGGAACAACTGTTGAAGATTTTTTTTACTGTTGTTTTCATTGCAAGAATTCCAGTGCTGAATATTTAGGCTGTGCTCTCTGAAAAGACTAACACGGTTATCAAAGCAGCAGACATAGAATGTCTCAGCACTGCTCCATACAGGTAACCTGGGACCTGCTGCAGCTTCTGGGTGTTGGCACAGCCAGATTGTAAATCCTGGCAACGCCTGCAACTATGCAGCAAGTTTGTGGTTAACACGATGCTGTGAGCAGGGGGTGGATTGTCCCCTGGCAGGGCAGTGGCTGGGAGATGGATGCTTTGTGCAGCAAGGTGTGGCAGCAGTCGGCTAGATGAAAAAGCCTTGGAGATCCAAGAAGGGGAGACTCTATCTGTTGTACACTGATATAGTGTGACAGCACAAGCAATAGCTCACTCAGGTGCTCTACCAGGTAATGCCATTTTTCCTGAACATTGTATTTCTTTAATCATTATACTACGAGATTGGAAAGCATCCTCAGTGAATGAACTAGGCTTTTACCCACTGCCCCCGTTCCTCACTCAGTCTCAGCTCTTGGCTTTGCTGTGTCCTTCAGCCCAGCTCACCCTCTATAAGGTGACTTGCTGAAGGACTTTTCCTACAGCAGGGTAGAAACTGAAGTTCTGGATGGCAGAGAGCCTCACGCTGCAGTACTTCAACTGAGAGATCAAAACTCTCCTCCACGTTCCTCGTTGTTACAATTAATTACAAAGTTAAACTTCTGAGCTTTTCTGCTAGCTCTGAGGCTAACAGTTCCCCCAAGCAAGGCGTCAGAGCCTCAGCCTCACCTTTGCTTCCCAAATATGAGGTCTGGGATCTCTGTGGGTGTCCCAGGGCTCTGAAGCTGCAAGTACAACCCACCCGTTGGCAGGAAGCTTTGTCAGAAAGGCTCTTGATGCCTGAGTATTGTTGTTTGCTCATATTCTTCTTGTTCTCCAGGTCTTATTAAAGGCAGCCAGCATCCAACAAGCTGTGGCCGTGGCTACAGACTGTGCTGACTCCCTTGGAAGAAAGCAGTCAGCTGGAACTTGCACAAAAAGTACATCTATGCAATGAACTTGCAGTTATAAAATTATTACGCTGATCATGAGCTCACAATTTCACACACTCATAGAATCACTGAGGCTGGAAAAGACTTCTAAGATCATCATGTCCAGCTGCTGACCCATCCCCACCATTCCATCTAACCATGTCCCTCAGTGCCACATCCAGGGGCGGTAACTCCACCACCTCCCTGGGCAGCCTCTTCCAATGCCTCACCACTCTTCCTAAGAAGATTTTTTTCCTAATATCCAAGCTTTTTTGCTGATTTTGATGCCCAAAGGTATTATAGAAAACACCTCAAGTGCTGGAGCTAAAATGTATGAGCTTCTAACTCTGATACAGTGAAATGCCTCATTGCCACGCTGCTTGCAGCTAACCAGATCAAGCTATTGCATAAACATCTAACCATGTGGTAACTCAAAACCTGATCCTTCTACCCAAACCATGAAGAGGTGCCTGCCTTTCACCTTGCATTTCTGTACTTTGTTCTCTACACAAAGTTCACCAGTGCTGGAAAATCCAACTACATCTCAGCCTCATCAGTTATGGACAACTTAGTGTTTTAAAATTATTACTGTAGCAAAAATTTGATAATGTATCAGAAAATTTTAGAGAATTGGGAACTCAGAAAATCTAGTAATCAAATAATTGGGGCTCCATATGTAAGAGACTAAGCTGTAACAATAAAGTGGAAAAGCTGGGAAATAGGGAGAGGCCCGGGGAGGTCATAGATGCCCCATTCCTGAAAGCATTCAATGCCAGGCTGGATGTGGCTCTGGGCAGCCTGGTCTAGTGGTTGGTGGCCCTGCACATGGCCAAGTTGCATATGGAGGAGTTGACACTAGATGATCATTGTGGTCCTTTTCAACCCAGGCCATTCTATGATTCTATGAAAAACTTGAGCTGATCCATGGTAGCATGGCACTGAGGCGGCAGATGCAGCTACCCAGCTTGCACTTTTGCTCCTTACTTTTACATGAAAACAAAAACAAAAACAAAACCCCACCAGCTCTTGTGCAAAGGATGAATTCCAGCAGGGTGAAATCTAGCTTCTCCTGATTATTGTCATCACACAGGCATTTCTCATTACAGGACAATACTTTTGCCTTCTGTATTAAATGAAAACCCAACATCATTTTGCAAGGCAAGGGGAAGAAGATTTTCAGTGGGGTTTTTAGAAGCCCACAACTCTCACATGACTTTTTGCCTCCTGCATGCTGCAATAGGTCATCCAATCTGTCAGAGGAGCTTGAGGCCACAGCCTGGCCCTGTCTCAGCCCCAGCACCTGATCAGAAATGAATCTGAGAATCATCAGCTCTGAGTATTTGGCACAGAAGAGCTCAAAAGTCATTTGAAAACAAAACAACAACAACAACAAAAAAGAACAATAAGAAACACCCCAAAAGGCAGAGGGGGGGACATGCACAGGAGGAGCTCCCTGCCAGCAGGGGTTGAACTCCTGCTCAGCCCTTCCTTCAAAAAGGCAGTCCTCAAAGGCGATAAACACATTTCTATGCTTTGCTCATTTGCAGAGCAGGAAATATGCCCCTGACCCAGCCCTGTTTACACAGGACATCCTATTGAATTGGGTTTTTTTTTTTTGTTTTGTGATTAAATCCAAACACACAGTGCTGAAAATAGACTGGATAACTGCAGTACTGACAAAGCACTGCAGTTTGGTCTCTAAAGGTTGTGTGTAATTTTTTTATGTTTCATAATTGCTCCATCTCACCCTCTTTTGCCTTTTGCAGAGCATTTGCACTTTCTCCTCTGGCCTCACCTTTCTAAAATAAGCTTTTTATTAATTCAGAAATGAGTAATGCTCGTCTGGAGTGAACAAAGGCAGAAAAATCAAGCAGCAGCTATGCATAAAACACTTGCAGTGGATTTAAAATCATTGTTGATACTCTCACCTGGCCTGTCCCATGCAGGTCGTGATCATTTGCACTGCAATTGCCACTGCCTACCCATGGGCTGGCTGCTCCACTGCTCTTAGTGACATCTGATCAAAGTCTCCATGGTTACTGTAAAAAACAAAGCCGGGTGAATTTACAGACACGCAGAATTTCACAGACCAGATCCCACTAATTTGAGACACCTTTTAGCTTCTCCCATTGAGGGCGCACCTTTGAGACCAAGCTGTGGTGCTTCCTGAGGCACAGAGGGCAAAGCAGGCTGGTAGCACACAGAGCTGTATGTATGTCACCAAAGGGACCCTCCTAGCCTGGGACTGGGACAGGATGAAGAGCAAACCACAGCTGAGGTTATTCAGCAGACAAAGTAGCTGAGGGCTCACTTGATCTCACTGACAGTGTCAGTGAAAAAGGTGTTAAAGAGCACTCATCCCAAGTGGTGGCTGAGGGATGCCACTTGTCACTGGCTTCCACCTGGACATGCAGCCACTGACCACAGCTTTGTGGCTGTGACCACCCGGTCAATTCTTCATTCACCAAATAGTCCACCCTTTGAAGCAACAACTCTCTAATTTTGAGATAACGATGTGGTGTAGGACTTCGACAAAATGCGGATATAAATATATGCACATATATAGAATCAGGTTTTGCAAAGCCGGCAGTGATGCACACAGATTCGACCCTGTTCCATGGAGGCAGGGAAGAAGCTGATCATTTGGAGGGGAGGAGAGCACACTCAACTACCAGTGATGGGACCATTCTGCTGCTGTGAGCTGAGACTCTGACTTGGGCTTTTGCACTGCTGCTGCCTCAGCGAGCCACCGTGGGGTCACATCAACAAGAGCTGGGTTTGGAGAAAAGTGAGGAGTGATGCCACAGCTCGGTGTGAAGAGGGGCCAGTTGTCTTCTTTCAGAAGCAAGGGCCCTGCAATTGTCACTGCATGGCGAAGAGCACCCACAAGATGTGCTGTAAATTTTGACCATCTGTGTGAAGGCATTCCAAGTATCAGACGAAGAGAATTTTTTTTCTTTAATTGCAAGCTTAAATGAATACTATTTATCAGCTTTCTCCCACTGCTGCAC
Organism: Excalfactoria chinensis; assembly: GCF_039878825.1. Lineage (NCBI taxonomy): Eukaryota > Metazoa > Chordata > Aves > Galliformes > Phasianidae > Excalfactoria > Excalfactoria chinensis. Next base: position 92,993,841 of record NC_092827.1, on the reverse strand, counting down.
TGCTTGCAGCCACAGTACCTCCCAAGGAATTAGAGCAGAGCAAATATTTGCTGAATTTAACTTGTCTTCACATAATCATTTAATTTCTTTGCGGAAGAAAAAAGCATGTTGGGATTGCTGATAGTGTCTGAAATTAAGCCTTTACAGTAGCACTTAAACATTTTACCAAAAGTCAAGCTCACCTGAACGTGGCTTTGTGTCAATAACAGAGACGTTTCTATCTGTTGCTAAAAGGCTTTCTTGCTTGGAAAGGCTTTCCCTCCTCACCCTAAGCAGGAGCTTCTGTCTCCAGGTGGGACAAAGAAGCATCCTGAAGCAATGACTGTGGGGACACATTGGCCTCATTTTGCATTTCAGCCCAGCGCTGCTTTCCCCATGCACTAGCAAACAGCTGTGTTCTGCAAGAATCACCAGGAGACCTTGAATTACCAAGCCATGAATGTCAGGATTAGGAGGTGATCATTAACAATAGCTGCATGCCCTGAAAGCCTCTCATTTAATGGAGTGGTAAGAGATTATTTACACTGTAGTATTAAGAATCCTGCTATCTAAGTGCCTCATCAGTTTAAGACATGCCCTTTAATTCCTGCTACCTTGCTGAAACCACATGTCAAACCTGCATGGATTCTGCTTGCATCAAAAATGAATCGCTTCTAGCTGCTGAAAGCTGACTTTTCCTGACCAGATTTATGTATCCAGGTAATGGAGTGTAATAGAAAAGTAGTTAGGATGCTCACATCAGCTCAGATAGAAGGATTAGCACTTTAAAAGAGCAGATTTCTGTGAGACCCCTCCAAAAAAGCCACTTCTGCCACAGAAACTGCTGTGCCTGCCAATGACCCAAATGACTTCCTTTTAGATGCATAAAACTTAATGTGACTTAATGTATGGAATTAAAACTTGTTAAAGAGAATGGGCAGGTCAGACATGCTCCCATAGATCGTCTCCACAGAACCGCAAACCTTGTGCTTATTTAGGAATTCAGAACATGAAGCCATGTGCAGGACATCTAGATACCTTACAGAAATATGGGAGCGATTTCTGTGGCCGGGCATCACCTCCTGCTGTCTTCTCTCTCCAGCCACCAGCACACAGAGTCTCGACTCACTTTGCCCCAGGTCCAACGATTTTATTGCTTAAATGCATTAGTAATTTCATTAATTTGGATGTTTGGGGATTTTTTAGGCCCCAGCCTAAATCCAAGTAGGGTTTAAGGAGAAGATAATTACTCCAGTTGTACAGGAAGATGAATAGGCCAAAGGGCAGTGACCCAATCCTCTGGTCTACTCTTTCACTATCTCGGAATTATAGGGGTTGGAAGGGACCTCTAGAGATCATCGAGTCCAGCCCCCCTGCCAAAGCAGGCTCCCTACACCACGTCGCACAGGTAGGCGTCCAGGTGGGTCTTGAATATCTCCAGAGAAGGAGACTCCACCACCTCCCTGGGCAGCCTGTTCCAGTGCTCCGTCACCCTCACTGTAAAGAAGTTCTTGCGCAAGGTCTGAGAAATCTGCAGTAAATAAAGGCTAATCCTAAACTAACATTGCCTGACCCTAAGAAGGCAAAAGGGTCCCTTTTTTTCTGGTACAGATGCTCCACTGGCAGGAGTTGGTCTCTCTCAGTTCCTTGCCTCTAATCTCAAGGCTGCCTCTTGTTTTTTTGTGTCCTCATTTCAACTCTTGTTTGAGTTGCAGGTTAGAATTTTTATTTGACTTTTTGCCACTCAGTGCTTCCATACACCCAACCCTTGTTTGCTGGGGTGGCATCGATTCCCCTTGCAAGGTACTGACTGCCAGCAAAGAAGCTCTGAAGCCACCAGAGAAGTTCCATGCTCTCTTTTTCCCAGAAGTGAGCCCAGAAAGATGCTGCAACAAACATGGGCATCAAGTGAACCTTACAGAGACTTTTTGCTTTTTAGGTAAAGCATGTTCAGTTGGAATCATAGAATCACAGGGTTGGAAAGGACCTACAAGATCATCTAGTCCAACCATCCTCCCTTTACCATACCTACAGAAAACCCCTAAACCATATCACCCAGTTCCCTATCCAGACGCCTCTTGAACACTGCCAGATATGGCAATTCCACCACCTCCCTGGGCAGCCATTCCAGTTCCTGACCACTCTCTGACAGAAAAAGTTCCTTCTTATGACCAGTCTAAACCTCTTCTGGTACAACCTGTGGCCATTTCCTCAGGTCCTGATTGTTGCCTGGCAGAAGAGACCAACCCCTCCTCATCACAACCTCCCTTCAGGCAGTGTAGAGTGCAATGAGGTCTCCCCCGAGCCTCCTCTTCTCCAGGCTAAACAATTCCAATTCAGAACTTTATGATCAACAGGTCTTACAATGGGAGTATTTGGTATTCAGGACATGGATGACTTAGAATTCCTGGTAATAACAGCTCTTCTTTATTAGTATAGCTGTATAATCCTTTTCCTTTTGATTAAAATATCTGTAGATTACTTCATGCTGCAAACTGAAATTAATACAGAAAGTCTGTACTCTACTTCAATGAGTTATTTGCTAAGTCATATCAGACTGACAGTCTCAGGCTTGGATAGATTACTCCAGCCATGACCTCAAAGTGTGCTTGTGTTAGGAACAGCAGATAATTCAGTGGCTCCTCGTGCTTGCTCAGCTCAGGGCTCCTCTCGAGCAAAGAGTTCAGCAGTATAAAATTTGTGTCCTGGTAAAATAATGCCTATTTTTTTTTTGCTGGAACCAACATATTCATTAATCTCAGCACTTCAGAACAGACCTGCTCTGACTGACCATGGAGGAAAAGTCTCTGCTTTGTCAGCTCTGCTCCTCAGTCTCCTCTCATTAAATTTCCATTGAGATGCTACATATTTTGCTTGTTAAGAAACAAGGGTTTTTAGGATTAACTTAACATTTGCCAGTTCAGACAGACTGACTGAGAGAATCTGCTGGATGTCTGGGGCTGAAAAATGGGACCAGTGTGCATCCCCAGAATATAGCATTTCCAAATGGTTTGTTCAAGTTAAACATCTAGTGGGAGCTGACAAGATGGTTTTTTTCTTTTAGTGTGTCCTGGCTGGTACCTTAGGGTTGAGCAAAGGAAAATGTGACCTGGCTGGAGAAAGTCTGCCTTATTAGATACCATCTCAAGAGCTTCAAATCCACTTCCTTGTGACACTTGGACAAGAAATTAGCACACAAACAATGAGACCAAAAAAGGAAAAGGGGTCTGAAATGACAACACTGGGAAGGAAAACACTAGGAAAGATTTAGACTGGATACAAGGAAAACATTTTTTATGATAATGGTAGTGAAGCGCTGGAACAGGTTTCCCAGAGAGGTGGTGGTGGATGCCCTGTGCCTGGAGACATTCAAGGTCAGGCTGCACGGGACTCTGAGCAACCTGGTCTAGCTGCATCCCTGCTGCAGGGGAGATGGACAAAATGGCCTTTAAATGTCCCTTCCAACTCAAATGATTCTATATGCTCTCATTAACTGAAGCACATGCACAAGACGTCCCAGTAACTGATTTCTGGAAAGCAACTGGCCAAGGAAGGATATCAGCAGGCTGGCAGCCTTCTTGGTTTCCTGTTTTTCAACCAGATGCCAGCTCATCTCCCTGACCCAGCAGAGGAAGATGGTTTATGGCCTCTTGTGTTACATACTTACTAGAGCAGGAGATTGCACTATTAGTTTTCTACCATCCCAAGGAAATAACTGTTACAAGTTTAAATAAAAATTAGTGGCCAAAAAGCTACTTCGCTATGTACGTTTTCCATTCCCAGAAGAAAAGCATGTTAGAAAGCATCACAAATAAGACGCACAACTCACGCTGCTAGCAGTGGAGAGAGACAGCTGATGCCTTCGATGATTACATTTCTCTTGTCATCAGATATGTTCAGCAGAGATGAAAAATTCATTTCATGATAAAAATCCTTTGTTAAAGCCTCCCTCTTGCAGAGAGAGTGCTGTAGCCCAATCTGCTTAGCACACCACATGCCTAGCAGTGACCATAGGAGACAGCATTTGATGTGTGCTACAGTCTGCAAACAGAACAGTGTAGTGAGAGAGCTATTCCAATTAGCTTTCCCTGGTTAGGATTCAGTTTTAATTTTGATAAAATAGATTAAGTTGATCATTCAGAAACTCAGCATTCTTGCCATCCCATTACACTCTTACCAGAGGCAGAGAAAAACACTAGGAAAGTCAAGTTTTAAGGAATGAGTTGGAGAATGATTTGAACTGGCTTAAAAAGTTACTACTGCTATACCTGTTTGCCCACCCTTCAGCCTCCCAGCTCTTGCTATCAGCTCTACTGTGCTTTGCACCTGCTACATATTCTCTCATTTCAGGGTAATTTGGCATTCACAAAACACTACTGTCAGGAATTTGCTGCTGCTCCTGGCAGGTAGAAGCACACTGCTTTGCAGCTGTTTGCAGTACATTTACTAAAGTCTCCAGAAGCTGTAGAGACAAGAGAAGCATAAAAAAATATTTCCATCCTTTCCATTGCTACTGCAATGTGTCAAATCCCCAGCAGATGCAAACAAACGTGAGATTCTCTACCTTGTGTCACCACCTGTTCTGAGCTTTTGTCACTTAAATCAGCCCAAAACCTCATGAACTCCTAACCTGGACATCCTCAAATTCTCCACATTGAAATGAACAAGCTAGCATTTTGCAGGGTAGCAGTTTCATCCTGGTAACTGTCTGGTAGAGCTTCCAGATTGTCCACTGCCTTTTTATGCTCAGAACTAGAGTTGACCACAACCCAGGGCAGCTAATCCATATGAACTGCTTCCTTTTCTGGTGTAGCAGCAGAGAGATGCAGGAGTGCTAAATGCCCCATACACACCTTTCCTCTTCTCTCCACAAACATCCTCCTGGTTTGCTCTTACTGCTGACCCGAAGCAGTTAGAGCTGGTTTATCATGAGACCTGTCATACAAGAAGGTGCTAAACAGGCCAAAGGGATTAGAGCTGGCAATAAACATTTATTTTATAGTTCTATAGGTAAGAGCAATGTACTGGAAGATGAGAATAGGGGAAGCAAACACCAACCCAGCCAATTACTGTACTTTACATCCTTTTCTCTCCCACACGTTGCATCTTTTCGTGTGACACTGAAAAAGTCACCTAAGAAGGTGGCAACAAATCAAGCAAGATACTCCTTACCTCTGAGCCTGAAGGGCTGCTGGAGAGCTCTCCTTCAGGGAAAGGGATGATGCTCTGCTAGAGCCACGCTGCCAGTGGCCTTTGTAGCAAGAACTGCAGAACTCTCCTATAGCATCAGCTAGGACAGAACCTTTCCTTATACTTCACTGTTTGGGGTGAATGGCCTTAAGATGCTCTAGGGAAGATTCAGGTTGGATATTAGGAAGAATTTATTCTCAGAAAGAATGGTGAGATACTGGAACATATTGCCCAGGAAGATAGTGCATTTGCCATCCCTGGAGGAGCTTAAGGAAAGGGAATAGTACTTAGGGATATAGTTTAGTGGGCAGTATGGGTAGTAGGTGGACAGTTGGACTACATGATCTTAGAGGTCTTTTCTAACCTCAGTGATACTACCCAAGACCTTAGCTCTAGGACTGCAGACAGAAACCACAAAAAGTTCTGAAGGGTATCTGGAGATTATGGAGAACGTACCAGGTTTCTCTAGAGGTTGTTGGAAATAAGCCATGCAGGAGAAGCCATACATCATGAAATCATTCCCACCTACCATACAGCTGTATCCCCTCTCCCCACGCCCATCAGCTGCTTCACTGGGGGCAGTCACATTACCCACCAGAGGCAGGTGAGGGTGCTTTAGGCAGCAGCAGTGAACCCAGCTGGAATCCTCTACACAAGAGACGTGGCTGCATCTCAGAGTTTTAACAGTCAAAAAACTATCTGCAAAATGACTATTTTGTGTTTAAACTAAGACTGATAGTGCCAGGAGGGACGGTGACTCAGAGGCCTCATCCCCGTTTTCCTCAGAGCCCATGTTTGCGTCATCCTTGCGTCAAGCACCAAGACAGCTCTGCTTTACTACTGCAGAAACCTGTTTTTCATGCCCTTGTTTCCTGCCTGATGGTTTCTTGCGTAGGTGGCAGCAGAAGTCTATTACACAGCATTGCAGAGCCTGTCTGAGGAGAATGCTGCACTGGGATGATTTCATTTCTGTTAGAGCTCGTTTTTATTACACCGACAATACAGGTACTTCATCCCCCTGCTTTAGCTTGAATGGATTTTTGAGCTCACATCCCAAAATGAGAGAAGAAAATGGCTCTGAGGCACTTCTAAAATAAGAAGAGTCCATCAGCAACTTCACAATGACTTTACGTCCATGCCTTATGTTTCCATGCGCATCAGATCCTTTAGGGCACATTGGCTTCCTGCATTTCCCACTGTCCCTCAGAAAGAGCCTGCCAAGGTAAATATTATTAATCCACCAAACCCAACACGGTGTCAATCCTAGTCATTGTATCATCCTCCAGGTGTATTTTCTCCAAATGAAATTCAGATAGAAAGAGAGATAGGAAAAGAATTGTGTTTTCCCCTTCCCCATGGGCCCTGTCCATTTTAATAAGGAACATACTTGGAACAAGGCATGGATGCATCTAGCAAGTGCCATAACTGGTGTGATGAAAACATGCTGCTTTCAGTCAGGGCCACTGGGCCTTAGGAGGGCATCCATAGTGTGCTGATATGCAATTCTATCAGAGGAAAATTAAACACGAGATGTGGCTGCTCCCAAAGCCAGCTTTTCCTAGACCTGCCTGGTCTGCAGAGAGGGTTGTGATGCAACCTCTAGGTAACACTTCAGGCAGGAGACAGCTGTGCCCTCGCTGGGCTTTCAGGCTGTCTCTGTGCTCACACACAAGTGATGACATGGATGATATGGCTCAATTTTGGCAGCAAATTCCAACACATGGCCATGGTGAGGATGGGAAAAGCTTCTGTGGCCTTGCTCAGCTCTGAGCCTTAATGGTACAGTGCTTTCCATACAAAAGGATTCTTCTGCTAAGAGGCCAGCACCAGGAGACCCAGGGGAACGGGTTAATGCTGGCAGACACCCAGGCTGAAACTTTGCTCTCTAATAGGATTAGCACACAGGCATTTGTTTCCAGGCACTTGTTTCCCTGGACCAGTTAGAAACCCCAATTATGATTTTTTTATCATAAAAAAGTCTGTCAAAACCAAAGAGCAGCCACACTCTCAGTCTCACTTTACACCAACTCCCATGATGATTAAATGCAACGTTAACAAAAATCACTCCTTGCCTCTCTGCATCCCATCTGCCCCATGGATGTAGAAATCTGAGGGAAGGTTTTGGGTCCCAACAAAACACATATTTTTCTCAGCCTGAAATGAGGATCAGAGTCACACAAAAGCTCCACTGCTGTTTCTTTTCCCTCATTTCACTTGCTCTTACATCAGTGGGTTCTTGAATTCAGCATGTTTGGAAAGGCAGAGAGCTTCACTGAAAACTATCAAAGGCTTCCACCAGAAGCCAGCAGCCCTTGGTTGGGTCGCAGCTGCTATAAACCTGGGTAGGCTACTGCAGGGATAGCACTGACTGCAGCAGCTACATCTTTAAAGCCCATTCTTTTGGACATAGACACAAACTGACTTAGAATACTTTTAGGACCATTTCTTCCATACAATCCAACTACATACAGAAAACCCCAACATAATTATTTTCTTTCAGGAAAGAAGACTAAAAAAAAAAGTCTTTAAAAAAAAAAACAACAAAACCCTTTTCTATTAAACACTACCATACTGATGAGAACAAAGGCCATCCTGCCCCACCCTGCATGCTGGGGCTCACAGAAAGATCCAGCAATGTTTTGTTTTTTGTTTGTTTTTTTTTTAACTTCAAAGGATGTAGATAGACAAAAAGATTTTCTAAAGTGAGCTGATTCTTGCTTTAGGCAGAAGGACCTATAAAAATAAGCAATAGATCAGCGCAGAGCATTCTGAGCAGCAATATAGGCATTCTTGCAAACAGCTAAGCTGCCCTCAAAGTTAAAGGATTATAATCAGGGATCTTTTTTCCATCTCCGCTGAACAGGTCTTTTGCCTTCTTTGTGTGCCTGCTCACCCGTCTACGGAAAGGATAATTTCTCTTTGTTTCTCTCAGAAAACAGGAGGTTTACTTCAGAAAAGCTAGAAATTTTTCTGATGGAAGGCGGCACAACAGAACAATATATTTGTGGCCATTAAATGAAGGAAACTTGAAGACTTATATGCCATTCCTCTTCATCCAAAGGACAATGAATCCTAGCTCCATTCCCTTTTCTAAAGTTTATTAACAAGGTTTGGAAATGCATTGTTTGGTGGGAGTCATCAGTTCAACAGTGCTCCACAGTGCCAAACCAAGACAGCAGTAAATTAAAACTCCTTTTATCACTGCAGTGGAGGGATCTGCCAGTGAGTGATCTCCCATCCACTCTGCAGGATGGATTACAGACAGAAATGGGCAGCCTGACAGAGAGGACAGCTGTAGCTCCTTAAATCCACAGGTGACCTGCTGCCTATGTTTCCTTTTTCCCACTTGCTTTAAACTTTGTTGTAGCTTCTTGACCTCATTAGAAGATTCCAAGACCCAATTTGGGACTGAAGTTAGTAGAAAGTTGAACTGGACCCAAGGAATATTCAATCAAAACAACACAATCACCAGAAGGCCTCCACAGAGATAAAAAGGAAAATAACTTTCCTGCTGGCATTCAGCTCTGAAAAACGTGTATGGATATGGGGATTTGCAGCAAATGATCCGTGCAGGCCATCTAAAGCATCCTGGTTTGTCTGCTCCTGGAGCACCATGGCTAGGATGGATGCCTGCCTCCAAGGGGCTGCCACCGCTGTGGCAGGAACTAGTTTTGGCAGCCTTTGCTTTGCTGCTTCAAAAGCGGTGACACGCTTCCAGCCATTGCCGCTCAAAGTTAAAAGCTTGTCATAACATGTCAGGTGGTGAGGCTGCGGCACGAGGCTGATGAGACAAGTTTCAGTCCAGTGCAGGCTGCCTGCTCTGTGTGCTGAAGGGATGGAGAGCTGGCATCTGAGTACGGGGAAAAAAGGCTTCCTCTGCTTATGGCAGAATCTCTCTCCCTCCTCTTGCCAGGGGCTCCACTTGGAAATTTGGACATTTATTTTATTTTAAAAAGTAAAACCATTTCTCTTGTTGGAAACATTGCTGCAAGCTTCAGAGTTGAGGGAACTGTGGACCCAGATACTTTACCAATACTCCCAAAAGAAAAAATGAAAGAAAAAGCGTAACCCTGAACTCTGTTACAGAACAGAAAAGTACCTGCCAAATACTAGCAATAGATGAATACAAGGGGAAATGGAATCTCCTACACCCGAAGTAGTGTAGGATTATTAATTCCCTGGTAACTGTGGTTACAAAGAACAGTGATACTTTCAAATTCTCTCACGGGATGGCCAGTTACATGAGGTAGAGCAACACAGATCACAGCCTTAGAAAAGAGCACCAGAAATGATGGAGTAGTAGAATGGCTTGAGTTGGAAGGGACCTCAAATATCAGCTGATTCCAATTCTCAGCCATTGGCAGGGCTGCTCCCTACCAGCTCAGGCTTCCCAGGACCCATTCAACCTGGCCTGGACTACCTCCATTACATGGATGGGGCACCACAGCTCTCGGCAGCAGTGCCAGGGCCTCACCATCCTTTTGAGTCCTGAGTCGTAAGAGGAGAATCAGGGCTGATGCACCTGATGATGATCAGTGAAGGCACTGTAGCTTTACTTCACTGTAGTGCCTTCACCGATCCTTTCCCCTTCACAGCTTTTCCAGGGCAGTGCTTAGTTCCTGAGGGAGATGTTTGCGTATGTCAAGTCTGAGATGAATGGGAGCACTGTCCAAGGCTCTCTTCTGTATGATGCTTTTGCCTGTGATCGGGGTGACACAGTGCTTTCAGTTGTTCTATGAAAAAAAAAACCACCCTAAACCAAACCAAACCAAACCAACACCAAAAACAACAAAACAACCCAAGAAGTAAATGATGAAAATACTATAAGGTTAAATACACTGCAGATCAAGAATTGCTTATGTAGCACAGCCCACATGTGTGCACAATAGATTATCCCAATTTCACCTCCTTTAAGCAACTTATCTACATACCAGCACTGGCAAGGAAAAATCCTGTCAGAAATGCCTTTTTTCTTTCTTTATCCTCTGAGCATCCAACTCTTTTTTAATAAAATTCTACAGTCTGGAGAAACTGCCATTCCTGACCAGTGCAGAAACAAACGATGAAATATTCATGAGTTGTGGAGACTTTTCATCTTACAGAACCAACAGCCAGTACTAAATTTGCATGATGTAACCAAAGAAGACATTTCAAGAGAAAAGTACTTCATGTAGCAGTATTCACAAATTTTTGGATATCCAAGTAAAAACAGCAAGTTTCTGCCCTTGCTTTTGCAGAGTCACACACTGTTTGAAGAGTGTCTCACTACATTTTCAGAAGATGCCTAAATGTATCATCTGGACCCCAGGAAATAAAGCAGGGTTAAAATGCTGAACAAAACCGCACTGAAGTTAACAAGCCTAAGGTTCATAAGCCATGCAATAGAAGCTTGCAGAATCTTGCAGAATCTTTCTAGGCTCATCCAATAAAACCCTATGGCACTTTGCTCTTCCCTTCCAAATCTCCATCTGTCTGAGCCAGCATCAGCATCAAATTTTGCATGGAAGCTTGCCAGATAAAATAGCTACTTCAGCTGGCTTTCAATTACCATTAGTTTCAGAGAGTTCTTTGAGGAATATGTTAAAATCTCTGTCATTTTAAAAGTAAATCCTGCCTAAGTCAGAGATGGATAATGTCTTGTCTCAATGTACTTGATACATCTTACAAAAGAGATAATTCATGTATGCTTTAATTTTATACAAGCAGTTAGTTTCCATCTGCATTCTGCTCTGTTCACGTCCTTTCATACTGAAAGCTGAAAACAGCAATGTTTCCTGGGGATGTTTAAAAGACTATTTGATTCAGTTTAATTAAATACATCCCATTTACCTCTGAATTGCCTCAAACTTTCCAGATATGGCGACCAGATATGACCTTGGCTCCCAGTCCTTGGCATGGGTGAGACTTTGGTAACCGTGTTCAGTCACTGACACACCATGAGCTGGGGTGAGCGCTGACTTCCAGCAACTACTTGTACCTTATTTTGCAATTACAGTATCCCTATTAACAGCACCATAGGGAGTCTTGAGACACAGCATCTCTTTGCTTCTGCTTGGAGCCCACTTGCATGTCTTCCAGCTTGGTCTCCACCATCTTGTTTGTATCCCCAGCTCCCAGAACATGAATCACTCTTCAATAGATAAAGATGCTCTGAAATTAGATACTACTTGCCAGAATTATTGAGATCAAAACACATTTGATATGCTGTGAATAACTAGATATGTTCAAACAAGATATAGCAATGAGATGATGTTCAACAAGAACAAGTGCTGGATTCTGCACTTTAGCCACAACAACCCCAGGCAATGACACAGGCTTGGAGTAGAGTGGCTGGAAAGCTATGTGGATAAAAAGGATCTGGGCTTGGTCAATACACAGCTGAACAGGGATCAGCAGTGTGCCCAGGTGGTCAAGAAAGCCAATGGCATCCAATCTTGCATCAGAAATGGTCATGAGCAGAGAGGTAATCATCCCCCTGCACTCAGCACTGGTGAGGCTGCACCTCAAGTACTGCTTTCATTTTTGGGTTCCTCACTACAAGAAAGACACTGAGGTCCTGCGCTTGTCCAAAGAAGGACAACAAAGCTATTAACGGGTCTGGAACACAAGTTGTACAAGGAGTGGCTGAGGAAACTGGGATTGTTCAGTCTGCAGAAGAGAAAGCTCAGGGGAGACCTTATTGCTCTCTACTACTGCCTGAAAGGAGGATGCAGTGAGGTGGGAGTCTCTTGGGTTTCTTCTCTTGGGTAACAGCAATAGGACGAGAGGGAATAGCCTTAAGTTGCATCATGGGAGGTTCAGGTTGGATATTAGGAAGAATTTCTTCTCTAAAAGACTGATGAGGCATTGGCACAGGCTGCCTAGGGAGGTGGTGGAGTCACCGCCCCTAGAGATACTCAAGAGCCAGGTTGATGTAGTTCTTAATGACATGTTTTACTGGATAGAATTGGTGATAGGTAGACAATGATGTTTTCAGAGGTCTATCCTTCATGATTCTATGATTCTATGATATGTCTGTCTGAATCAAGGTGCTTTTTTGTTGTCTCAAGGAGATTTTGGCAGGTTCCTCTGGAGTGTCTCAGTAGCTCAGATGAAGTTACAAGGACTATGCTCTATTACGGAAGTAAAAAAAGTCTTTATAATTGAAAGAAATTTGCTCAGAAGGCGAAATAACTCCATTTGTTGCTATCTGCTCCTCTGGTGCTAGCCTCGATAACTCTTTTTCTAAACAGGCTTTGTGAGGAGCCACACACAGGTAGAGGATCCTCAAAAGGAAACCTATCTACTGCTGTGTGGTAGTTGGTGCCTATTGAATCCCCACAGCCCCCCATACTGGGGAGGGCTTTCCAGGAAGTCCTTGTTGGGGCCATCAGCCAAGTTACTCTAACACAGGCTGTCCCTTATCCACAACCAGGTGACACCAACAACTGAGCAGGTACTGTCTCCTCTGGGCCATGACAACGCTATCCTTGCTAGGTCAGGTAGCTGTCATATAGGGCTGCATATAAATGACCAAATTTTCACTCCTTTCTAAAACTCACTTAAGCATTTTATCAGGGCAAGGACACACAGAATTACATAGAAGTGAAAGAAAACAAGTCTGACATTTCCACCATTTACCAAATCCACCAGCATCTCCTTACATTTATAGAGTAATGATTTTCACAATGGATTTTAATTGATGTTCTCTCTCTATTAATATGGGATAACTTTTTTTTTTTCTGTATTCTTTATAGTTAGGACTTGTCATTTTTGATCTACATTCTAATAATTAGTAGAATATGATTTCAAACAAAAAGTGCCAAGGAGGGTATTGACACGGCACGGTTCTGCCTCAGGCATTAATGAAGCACTCTTTTGTGCACTGGGCAGAGTTGTGTTGTATGTAATGATACAAATTAGATCTATAATTATTTGTGGTATAACACAACTGCTGCAAAAATTGCATAAATAGTGTTCCTGATAGGAAATACCATCGTTATGATAAGAAGGTGCTGCTAATGCCACTACACATTACAATCAATTCTTGATGATATCATGTGAGCCAAGCTAATAAATTGGGAATTATATGCCTTCTGCACATTCCCGTCAATGTGAGGCAGGACTTGTTTGCTAACAGAGCAACAAATAATCCAGCTGGAAAAATAGTCAAGACAACAAAGCAAAAATATCCCCAAACAGCACCTCCCATGGAGAAAAACAACTTCTGCAGCTCTGCTACAAATGGGAAGAGAACAGAGAGAGTTTATACAAAGCTCACCTTTTGGAAAAAGAAATGGGAAGCAATACCTCTGTCTCAGTCCCAGCACTGGTAAACAACCCCCAGAACCAAGATCCTGAGCACTCATCCTTGCTGAACGCATAGTAATGAGTAAAGCAGAGCTTCGGCTATCGTGTGCAAAGTGGGGGCTCTCATTCCTGCTGCTCGCTGCACGCCTGTGCCCCCCAGAATGTTCCACCATGAGATGGTTCAGCAGATCTGGAAAAGGCTGGGAAATGTGAGTCACTAGCCCCCCAAAAACAGAGCACAAATTAAACAGAGAATTTGCACAAGCTCCTCAAATAAACCACCGGTGCTGACTGTGAAAGGAGCGTTAGCAACTCTCCTGTGATAGATTTGTAGGAGAGATGAAGGCTAATGTAAGCCTCACAATTTGCTACAGGAGAAATTGGAGAAATCACTCAATCGAGGCAGGGATTAAGCTAGCGAGAGAGCTCAAGGAGAGAGGAGAAGATTAAAACTTGGGACTGAGTGAGTAATGCCCATTAAATGTATTCAAATGAATCTCTTCCACAGAGGCACTGCCAGGGTTCCCATCACCTTGCAATCTTTAATGCACTTGCTCCACTGGAAGGAAGGCAGCGCTGCTATTTCTATCTCTTGTTTGAGGAATGGAAACACATCAAGATTAAGCAACTTGCTCAAGGTGACCCAAAAAAGTCTGCTCCAGAGTAGAAGAATGAAGCAAAAACCATCAGGTTTCAGCACAGCCAGGGGATCATCACCCCACTGGTGTGTAGCTCTGGGGGAGGCATTGGCTCTTCACACTTGTCAGTAGCTTGTTACCATGAGCTTGACACTGCCTTAATGCCCACAGCAGGAGATGCAACCAGTAGTACTGCCTGCAGTAATGAGAGTGCTGAGACTGCTGTGGGAGGGGAAGCAGCCCCAGGGGATTTGCTTACTTGGTGACTTTATTTGCAATTATGTTGACTCCATCTGAATCCTACATGGATGCTTAGAGCTCAACACTGCAGAACTGGATCCTCACCCATCAGGGTCTCTGTTTGCAATGAGCTGCAGAGGAGCCTCTTCCTTGTGCTTTGGAGCTTGAGCAGATGGAGATTTGTGACCTAGCTCCTGGAGCTATTTGATCTTAGTGTAAGTGAATTTACCCAGAGCTACTGGAAATTACACCACTACTCTGTGTGTGGCAGCTCGACAGGTGCATTGGTACTCATTGGTACTTCACACCAGTGAGAAATACATCACTAAAGGCAGACAACAGACAAAATCTGATTTTTAGAACAGCAGACATAGTGCTTGGGATTGCTGGTAAGCAGGTGTTCCCTGGGCCCGATCCAGCAAAGCCCAGCTTGGTATGTTGGGAGAAATGAACCCTGCTCCTAGATCACACCTGCTGGCTCCTGCTTTCAAATAGGCAGGAGTGGGAAGATGTACAGTTTGCTTCCAAGGTCCCAGATTTTCAAGACGGGCATGCAATGTTTATACTGTATTTGAATTTACTGGACCTGATCTCCACCTCCATTACAGTCTAGAGAAGCATTTCCCTCTGTTCCAGTGGGTGGCGAATGAGGCCTCATCCTTTGCAGATGGAGCTGCCTGGTGGCTCGTTAATGTGTCCTCAGACCCAACTGGTGCTGCAGCATCTGCCACCATCCATCCCTGGGCTGCCCACCAAGGAGCCATGTCCCACCACAGCCGGCACCTGTGCCTGAGTGCGTGTGTTGGTAAATAATTTATATGGGCATGATTTACATGCTAAATTAGCTTTGCTTTTAATTGCAGGCAGAATATTTCACCACAAAGAGCTATGCCTGGAGCCTGTTTGATTAGCTACAGAAAGAAAAGCATTCAGTAGCATAAAACTGAACCACCACAAAGTCAATGCATATTAAGGGATTTGAAGAGCTTCTACTATTTTTTCTTTCCCTCAGCTAAACACATTTTATGAACAGCAGGGAAGACAGCATTCTGATTCAGCGCTAGTTATGTTTTCTTTTCCTTGCTGCTCTGCTGCAAACCAGCTTTGGGGTCCTGCAGTCTGCTTTGCTATTTTTTTTTGACTGGAGGAAAAATAAGCGATGCCAAGACTGGACTTATTCTCAGTCTAACTTATCTCCATTACACAAAGCTTTGAAAAATAGCAGCAACTTGCAGACTTTGGACCCATTTGGCAAGGAGTCTATCCAGACATCCCAGGAATTGGTTCTTTGCAGGAAAATTAAGGTAAATTCTGGACCGTTTGCAGCAGCTACCTCAAAAAATGCATATACATTGCATAAAAAATGAACAAAGCCTTTGTGGTATTTTGGGAACAAACTCTGAGTAACTGCATGTATGAGCACCATCTATTGGCTGCACTATTGCTTACAGGGTGCAAAGTGCATCCTGTTTCCAACAAAACTTCTGGTGCAGGGGACCTGGTGCAGGACAAAGAGCAGGGCAGAGGCCGGCAGGGAGCTCCAGTGCGGCAGCCCCGGCCACCAGACTCTGGGATAGGGGATAGAGGTTCTCCACCTGGGGTCATGCTCCTGAAGCCCTGAAGACCAGCGTGCCTGCTGCTCCAATTAAGGCTGCTCCATTACCCCCTTTTCCTGTAGGAATAATCTATTTTGTCCTCAGAAGCCTGAGATAATTAACTCCAAACAAGGTTTTGGGAGCATTAGGGGGTTTGGCTGCTACACCCGCTCTATCATTTTAAGAACAAAGAGCTACAAATCCACAGCAATTTAGAATCTGACTTTCCAATTAAGGATTTGATGTGTTTTTATGCCTTTGAAGTGACAATATTTGTCAGGCTGTTTGTTCAGTGCATTGTCTGCATGTGCAGTTACACAGGAATTGGTTTAATTAAGGTTAATTGGTGCATAATTAGAGCTGCTGCCAACACAAAAGAATGGCTGCAGACCAGGGAGAGAGTCAATTTCTATCCAGCTCCAAAGGACAAATAGCATCAAGTAGATATTACAGCTGAGCAGTAAAAATCTAAACTGCTTCATATTTAATGCTGCTTTTTGTAAACCAATATGACTAGCTGCTTGGCAGTGCTTTCCCCAGAGCTTATAGTCCCGTCCCAGTAAATGGTGCATTTTTCATGGTGGAAGTGTTTGTGCTACTAAGCCTTTGCAGTTGGACCCTGTCCTTTGCCATTGCAGAGATTTGCAGGATACAATCCAGAGAAGAAAGGTGGAGGCAAGAAGGGAAATGGTGTCTCTGAAGAAGCAGCTGTGATTTACTGTACAATGAACTCACCTGGCACCACTGCTGTGTCAGGAGCAGTGCATCTTCCAGCATCTGTAAGGTGAGCACAATGCAATTCTGACATTACTGCTTGGTTGCTGCAAGGTTTTGGAGCCATAGAATCATTAAGGCTGGAAAAGACCTCTAAGATCATCATATCCAAGCATTAATCCATCACTGACACACTCACTAAACTGCATCCCACCATGCTACTTCACATGCATTTCTTGAACACCTTCAGGGATGGTGACTCCACCACCTCCCTGGGCAGCCTGTGCCAACGCATCACCAACCTTTTGGAGAAGAAATTCTTCCTAATATCCAACCTGAACCTCCCTTGGTGCAACTTGAGGTCATTCCCTCTTATTCTATTGCTGCAACCTGAGAGAAGAGGACAACCCCTACCTCACAGCATCCTCCTTTCAGGCAGTTGTAGAGGGTGATTAAGGTCTCCCCTGATCTTTCTCCTCTCCAGAATGAACAATCCCAGTTTCCTCAGCCACTCCTCATACAATTTGTGTTCCAGACCCCTTATCAGCTTCGTTGTCCTTCTCTGGACACACTCCAGGGCCTCAGTGTCTTATTTGTAGTGAGCTACAAAAAACTGAATGCAGTTCTTGGGGTGTAGTCACCTTCCTTGTATCATCATTAACCCCTCATCCCCAAGAGGACAGAAGAGTTTCCATGAGTAGAAGTGTCCAACCCTGTAAATACCATGAGCCTTCTCATCCCCATGGCACACAAACTCCTACTCACTGCATCATCTTCTGCCCGAACCCTGTCATATACATCATGTCCAGCACAAAGCTAAAAGCAAAGCCACTTTCAGACCAGCCCAAAGGAGCAGCCAGCACTAAAGCTTAAAAGGTAATAAGTTATGAATTAAAAAAGGATGAGGAGAAGAGGGAAATAATCACACGCCTGAGGTAGCATCACATTATTCAGATGTATTCAGATTGCTAAGCTGCAGGGAACAACTAAAAGGAGCAGCTTCTGAGGGGCACAGTGATGAAATCACACTGCAACAGGAATCACAGGGCTTGGACATGCATGAACAGGAGAAGCAGCCTCACTCAAGCTATAGGTTACACAGTGAAATGTAAATAAGCAAATATTCCTTTGCTATTGCACAAGTGTAGTAACCCACATTTTTTTGTGGTTTTTATCTTCATACTGGGACTCTTCTTCATGCACATTCTGCTTTTTAGCTCCAGGCAATTACAGTGACCATAAAGCTGCAAAGTCCCAGCACCAAAATCACAGGAAAATACCATGGGAGTGCAATGGCCTAGTCTGAGAGATTTTTGTTCTCAGACTCAAGAACACGATGGAACAAGCAATGCCTCGCTGACAAAGTCCATTTGTTGAACCAGAGGATCTTCATTAAATGCCAGTAACTTACTGGTAAACTTTGCAGTCAATAATACATTCCTAGAGACTTTCTAAATATAACTCCACAGAAGACTGCTTGGCTTTAATTGCCCCCTTATACAGCCTTGCACCAAGCTTATACAAGTAACATCTTGAATAACATCTCGAGAATAGGTCAAACAAGCCTGATTTGAGATACAGAAATGTCTCATTATACTTGTATTATTTCCTAGTTACAGCAGCCTTGCTGAGCTATCAATCCAGCTGGTTATTCAAGTGCTTCTGCCCATTAGGTGCTGTTACTCTATTAAAAACGAACTTTATTTTCTCATTAATAAATGTGTTAAAAACAGAACAAGGAATAAATGAAAAGGTTATTATGACTTTTATAATGAAATACATGTTAGGTCATAATTCAAGCACCAGCTAAAAGTCGCTTGCCTATTAAAAAGAAATTGTGCTTTGGCCCATTCAGTTGAGGCAGTGTTTCTGGGAGAGGGTGAAGAAAATGGGATCAGGAGAAAGGAAGAAGTGGAAGGAGAAGGTTAAGACACAGCTGCAGAGACTGGCACTGTCACTTGCCTATAGCCAAAGAGTGGAAAGAGTGTATTTTAAGTGCAAGGATTAAAAAATAAAAACAGAAGAAATAAAACAACCGCTATCCCTCCAAGATTCATGGCTACAAGCACAACAGTAATTTTTTCTTACATAGAAGATTTCAGTACTTGAGACCTATGGTTCCAGAACATTTCCACGCACTGTGCCATAGCTCTGCTCTGGCTCCTGGTGCCCAAATGGTGCTTTCTTCAGCTTTTGGTCGGTGGGGCTGATCCTCAGGGCAAAAAACATTTCCACTCAAGTCTTAATGTTCTCCACTGCCATCTGAAGAAGATGAAAGCCAGAGCAATGTTCTCAGCCCAGATGGCTGCTCTGGTGGTGTCTGGGACTAGCCAGGACAAGCTCTACTGCTGGTTGGTGTAAGAAAAAGGCAGCAAACCCCCTTATGTTTCCAAGGGCGGCATTGTTTTCAAGCCACATCAAACTGTAGTTCCTTTTACTATGAAGAAATAGCCACGCTGCAGAGATGTTCACTGGATTGCACTATAACATGCACAGTGGGGCTTTTCTCCTCTACACTTCGATTTCTTGTTTGAGGATGCTGTTTGTTGCTTAGTTACAGTATGCTGCCACAGCTGAAAAGTGCTGCTTGCAGTGATGACAAGAAGGAATTGTTTCTTGTGGAGAGGAATTATCTTCCGGGGACATTGCTGGTATAAAGTAGGCAATTATGTGGTGGGAAGGATGAGGTAACTTCAAGGTTATAACACATTACTTGTATTTCACTGTTCTAGATTTGGTAAAGAAAAAATATCTTGGACCCTGAGAATGTCATGTGTGTCTAACAACAAAAAGAAAAGAAGAGAAAAAGGAAGGGAAGGGAAGGGAAGGGAAGGGAAGGGAAGGGAAGGGAAGGGAAGGGAAGGGAAGGGAAGGGAAGGGAAGGGAAGGGAAGGGAAGGGAAGGGAAGGGAAGGGAAGGGAAGGGAAGGGAAGGGAAGGGGGAAAAAAAAAGAAA
Source organism: Excalfactoria chinensis (assembly GCF_039878825.1). Lineage (NCBI taxonomy): Eukaryota > Metazoa > Chordata > Aves > Galliformes > Phasianidae > Excalfactoria > Excalfactoria chinensis. Next base: position 92,974,241 of record NC_092827.1, on the reverse strand, counting down.
GAAAAAAGGAATGAAAAAATGGAAAGAAAAAGAGAGGAAAAGAAGGAGAGGAGAGGAGAGGAGAGGAGAGGAGAGGAGAGGAGAGGAGAGGAGAGGAGAGGAGAGGAGAGGAGAGGAGAGGAGAGGAGAGGAGAGGAGAGGAGAGGAGAGGAGAGGAGAGGAGAGGAGAGGAGAGGAGAGGAGAGGAGAGGAGAGGAGAGGAGAGGAGAGGAGAGGAGAAAGCAATAAACAATAGCCATAAATCCCTCAAAGAAGCCAAACCTGCCTTTCCCCATGCAGCTCCTGTTGGAGAAACAAGACCTCCTGTCTCTGGTCATACAAGTCATTACACATTAACATAGCCGCACCTGTAAACAAACCAGCTCCATGAAATTTACACTGGTTTTCATATTAATGAAGTAATTCTTTTTTGGAATTATTTTTACTGCTAATTATATTAGCAGTTTTCTGTGCTTCTGGCTTGCTTTAGTAAGCATTTAAGAAGATGACTTTTAATAGAACATTAAGTAGCATGGAAAATTAAACAAACATCTTGAAGTAATGGATGAGGCTTAGCACCAGTTTTGAACCTAATTACGTTGGGTGTTGGAGGAAACCTCACTTTGTGACAACCAAAGGCTATCTATTATCACAGGGACAGTACTATCCCCTGCCAGGACCACTGACCATGCACTGCCCTTGGGGTACCTGAGGTATGGGCAAGACAGAGGCTGGGAAAGAAGCAAAAATTCATTTGAATAAAGCTCATGCATTACAAAATTCTCCATTCTCACACAGCATCAGTAAGTTGGGGTTTACTTTCTATATTTAATTTAAATATTGGCTGAGTTGCCTAACAAGGAACATCATGTCACAGTCACCATGCACTGTGCAGATGGAAAAGCATGGCTATAGTTCTGCAGCACTTTCTGCACGCACAGCTCTGCCTCCGCATTGGTTCTAAAGAGACAGATCTGGAACGCGCTGAACCCTCCCATGGAAATGACGTGGTTCCACCTTTGGGCTCGATGCTTCAGCCCAAACACCCCAGTTCCCAAGAGTGGAAGTCTCCAGTCCTGGAAACGTTTTTTTTCTCCGTATGTTCCCTCCACCCAAAGCTTCAATCTGCATTTTACTGTCCAGCACAAGAAGTGGCATGATTTAAGCTTTGCTCTAACTCCTGGGGGCATGCACTCATCCAACATTTAACCTCTGCTTCACCATATTTCCCCAAAGGGGAATGTCCTTGAGTACCAATAGAGCAAACAAGGTACAAGGTCTGTGCATACAGATAGAGGGGCAGATAACTGATTACTGCTCACAGATACCTTTTGCTGCATGGATGGCCAGATGCGTGGGACCTTTCTACTTGTTTTTAGCACGTGGGAGATACGCTGCTGGTTAATGCTTCTGCTTCCATATATCACAAGTCATTTAGCTTACAAGGAAGCACCGAGCAGAGCCTAGCTGATGCTGATGGAGGGCCTCCCAGCATCAGCATGACTGGGACAAGCCTGCAGTTCTGCAGAGACCCCAAGGGGAAAAGGATTGACTGAGATGCTGTGTGCCATTGGCTTGCTGATAATTGCAGTGGAGAGTCTGTGACAGATTTTATTAGTGCTTAATTAAGACAGATAGCAGAAGACTTCTCTTGGCTAATCTGCTCCCCTGAACTTGCTCCTGCTCTCCATTTCAAAATGAGTGGGACTTAGGAAGGTGCTGAGCTGAGTACTGCAATGAACTGCTCTTATCTGGAGAAGTCAGCACAAACCTAGCTGGGCCTGAAGACTGCCTTGCCCAGGGATCCTACCCTTAAAAGGTGATAAGGCAGATGGTGCACTGCCAGTGCACATTTATTAGAGAGAATAAAGTGGAAAGGAGCAGCTGTGCCTGGCCAGCTGCCCAAACCCCTCTGGAGCAGAATGCAACTGGGTAGCACCAAGGCTTCAGCTGCCACCCATAGCTGCTTTGCCCTCTTATTTCCAGTGAGGTGGCTTTGGGGCTGGCTAACATTATGCAGCATTTGCTAGGTGGCTTTAGAACTTATAGAACTTGGAAATTTTCTTCATGTGCTCTGGCTGCCCAGAAGCTGTCTGGCCCCAGCCCTGGTTCAGAACAGAGTGTGGACTTAGGGAGTCCCAAATGTGGTAGGAGCCTCTCGGCAATTCTAGAGAACCAAACGTGCAGATTTCTGTTTGTTATCTATACACACCAGTTAAAATGCAAAAGATAAGCCAGAAGCATCTCAGGGGAAGCTCACAGAGAACAGGAGCCTTCCTATCCCCCAGCACAGGCAGCACCACTCACATGGCAGGCAGGGCTACCTCCAAACAAAGGCAGTCACCCCAGGGAGGTGAGCCTCCTTCCAGGAACACCAGGCAGCGTGGGATAACAGCTCTTAAGGAAACACTGCCTATCCCTGCTCCATGCAGAGTGCATGAAGCAGAGGCAGGATTACTTGCCAGGGCTCCTTTCCAAGGATTATGGAAGAAAGAAACAATAATAAAGATGACTAAAGAGCGAGCATTTGTTCCCACGCTGCAAACAACATCCCAACTTGTAAGGCCAGGTATGGCCACACCATCCCATGAGTCAGTCACACGAGTATGGAGTGAGGCACTGTATATTAGCAAAGTGTTTCACCTTCCTGGAGAGAAACCATAATGACTTTTTTTTCCTAAAAGAAAAACACACAAATGGAAACCAAACTGAAAAGCATCTCAGAAATCACACTGAATTCAAAGATACTGCTGATACTACTTTAGTTTTCCTAATCCCTCACCTAGCACCTGGCTTGCTCACGTAAGCAAAGCACCATGCAGATGTGTCAGAGAAAAGCCAGCTGTTAATCTGGCTGATGTTAATTGGTATGTGTATCTGTGCAAACCCTGCTCTGATTGCTACCTGCTCACCAGGTGTGAATCCAGAGCTTTAAACATGGTCAAGAGACCAGATTAGTCCCAGTCCCACAGGAAGATGCCCATATGCTATAGCTGATGTGCTGTACAGCTGGGGTTACATAAACCTGTACATACACCTTCCAAAAGAGTCTGGTAGGAACATGACTGGTGAAGAGCAAAGGACTGGCCAGCAGTGAAACTTCTTGTGCTAGAGTGTTAGTGTTTTTTCTAATGAAACACTTTTTTTTTAAGGTGAAAAGGAAGTTTTAGTAATTTCCCATGGCCACAGGTCTAGATTCTCCTCAAATAAACCAAGTTCCTCCATCCTTTCTCCCCCAGATTTGTCATCTGCTTGAATACAGACTGCGTGTGCCCCTCAGTGGTGCTGGCCATCCCCAGGCAGGCTCTGTCTCATGGACAACAAACCAGATCAGACACTTCTGATGACATCTAGCTGCGGGACAATGTTCTCAATAGTCTTTCTCTGATAATGTCCATGCTTTCATCTCAAAACTGCAAAGCATTTTATAAGCAGAAACCAGATTTCACAACACCCCTAAATGCAGTCAAGTATTATTAAACCACTTTCCAAAGCCCTCATCGCTGTCAGTTGAACAATTTTCCCCCAGCATTTTTTCACATCTCATCCCAACAGTTATGCTTCACTGGATAGTCTCTAAACATCCATTGCACTAACAGCTATAACAGTAGAGATAAAGCATTTGATTCTGTTACCTTCTTGGAAGAGACTGTGTCATCCATTACTGAATTACGGGTAAAAGCTTTCTCTAACATGGCTGTTGTATAGTTTGAAACCAATGATTTTATTTTCATTCTGAATCATCAGTCTCATGAGAGATGTTCTGTTGGCGTGCAAATACAGACTATACTAAAGCAGCAGTAGAAAAGAAACATTTCTCCCAACTGAATCAAGGTGAGCGTTACTCAGGCACATGGGTTTGAAACAATGGTACGGTCATGGAGAAATGGAAGCTCTCTTTCTCTAGAAGTTTTTTCCTTCTCTTAAAATAGCTCAAAGACTTCAATGAGAATTTCTGACTGCTGTCAGTCCGCTCCAAAAGGCTCTTTGTGGAAACTGTCCAAAAAAATATACAGTTTTGATCTTTTTTCTCATGCCCTACCATACTAAAACAGTTTTCCCACTGTATGCTAACAGCAGGAATTGTGCTGTATTCCTTTCCCAGACTCAATGTCTGCCTTGCTTATCCGGGCAGGGTCTGTGCATTACCTAACAGCAGCACATCTTCTCCCTCTTTTCCCTTAGGTATTATAATACTTAGCCTGATTAACATCTTTTGCATGATTAGCATGCTAAAGTAGGAGGGCAGTTGTTATTGTAGCATTCACGTGGGTACAAATAAATCCATTTATTTAGTAGCCAGAAGAAAACAAAACTCTTTCAGGGTGTATTTTTCTTTTTCTCTACCTGTTTACCAAGAGAAGCTCAAATTAGAAAAAAAACCAAACAACAGCACATGAATACCGATCCTTTTGCTTCCCTCCTACAATTTCAGTTATTGTTCTCCTACTGCTACCTAATTAACAGCTTCTGGTTATGCATTAAAATAAAACAACAGGCAATGATGCTAATTATGGACACTGCATTGCCAGGATAAAATAAGAACCTTTAAGAAGTAAGAAAGTTCTGTTAGAGATACCAGCACTACTTGCTTTAGCAGTTTATATCCAAAAGTGCCAGATTTTGTCAACACCATTGAAAGGAATCACACAGAAAATACTTGGCATGCTGCAAGTTCACGTAATGGCATTCAGCCTTTGGGATTGATGTAGCAGTCAAAAATAAAAGGAAAATGCAGCCACTGCTCTCCCGCTCAGCTACACCACTGCAAAAGGCAAGCTCCTTACCCAGACGGATGCAGCTCAGGACTTAAGCACTTGCACAATTTTATTGACACACACAGTCTTTATATGACTGTTCCAAAGGATGCCCCAAGACCAGATATGGGCCTCAGAGATGAGAAGATCTCCAGAGACTGACACCAGCATTTGTGCCCACACTTTGGACACAATGGATGTGCTCCAGGGACATTTCTGCAACTGATGGTATAGGAACCAGGCAGACCTGGCCCTCACTGTCCTGGTGATCACTCATGGAGAGATGAGATGGCCAAAGCAAGGCTCTGCCTTGACCAATTTGCAGAGCCAGCTGCTCAAGGCTGTGTAAAAATCAGTGGCAGAACACAAACCTGCCCTCAGGTTTCCTGAAACCTGGGAGCACTACTGCTGCTTTTCTTCCCTGCTGTCAGCAAATATCATTTCATAAAAACAACAACCCACCCCTAAATCAGGAGAACAACATTCCCTTGAATAACTGTAATTAAAATGTAAACGTCCCCTCATTGCGGCTTCATTGTGCATGTCATGCAAATAGCCCTCACCATTATTACATAGGGAATTCTGTGCAAACATGCCAGGATTTTTGCAAAACAGTCATATTCGAAGCCACCCGATATTTCTTGATACATTCCTCTCTCCTGATAATACAGCACGACAGCCACAACCAGGTAATTATTACTTTGCAGTGGTGTCAGGTCTACTGCTTAATGGCGTGGAATGAAACAGCAATTGCTTTGTTCATTTTCTCTATATGGCATATTTAAATCAAAGTTTTATATGTTCTGCACCATTATGTCCTCTCAGGGCTGGCAACAGCTGGAACCCAAAGAAGTGTTGAATCAGTGTTATGTTGCCAGACTCCCAGCTGGCCGATGGTATCAGCACTCCTCAGAGAGTCTTTAAAACAGGAACTTTCCCAACCATGAATAGTCCCAAGCAGTGATTTTCCTCCAAATCTGCAGTCTAGGATGCCCAGTTCCTCACCTCTATGCCATGTGTTAGAATGCTTCTGCAATTAATATATTTTTTTAGTTTTTTGAGTTGGAATTCTAACTGAATATTTTGACTGGGAGGGAGGGGAGCTAAATTAAAGCAGAGCTAATTGCTTTTAAAAGCCCGTTTCACTTGAATCGAAGTGGAAAATTTAATTTCATTTGGAAAGCATTGAAATTAAATGCTTTCTTAGGTTTTGTTCTTTCCTCAGACAAAGCAAACGTGTGGAAACCCACCCAAAAGTTTAGGTGTTTTGGTCGTCCTCAAATTACAGTTTTGAACTGGCACCAGAAAATTCCCCAGTTCCAGGTCCCTCCATTGTAGTATTGCAACGGTAATGTGGGCAAAGCAGCATGTGCCCGCAACCCCTCAGGGCTCCATCTCAGAGCATGGTTAGGAGATTGGTATATCTGAATGTGGGTGTTCAGGGTAATGGAGATCACTAGTTTGGGATCATTTTCCACAAGTCGTTGTGGTTTGGAGTCCTACACGCTGTCATTATTTGGGTTATGAGTTTTGCCAGCGTGCAGCCATTACTCAGCTCTGGTGAAATAGTATAAAAAAAAAAAGATTGTCTCGGTAAAGCTGATAAGAAATTAGACCCTTCCATGTTCGAAGACAACTAACATCTTTCTCCAGGAGCAAATAAATAGGGCTGACAGTGCAATATGAAGTTATGTGCCTTAACCAAACTCTTTATAGAGAAAAATACTATTCACCAAGAGGAATATGTAGCAGATTGCTCCAAAAGATCATAAAACTAGATGGCAAACACTTATCTAAACAGCTTTTCTTCACAGTTTCCATTACTCTCTCTGGTTAGACAAGAAAGCGCACAAGACAACACACTGCTTGGGAAAACCTAAGGAGCCTAACTTGTGTTTCTGTAGCTATTGTACAGATATAAGGCTGTCTGCCATTTTATAAATGTCTATGCTTTTCCAAAGCTGTTGGTTTGGTTGCTGTTTGACTTCTGGAAATAAATAAAATAAAAGCAAAACAAAACTAAACTAAACAAAGCAAAGAAAGGGTGGTAACTTACTTATTCCATTAGCAAGGCAATCACAGCAGAAGTTCAGATACTGTTGTATAAGATGTTACATTTTGAAATTAAAATTCATGCAAATTGTATTAATTGTTAAAAAAAAACAAACCAAAACCAACATCAAAAAAGCATATTTTTTCACTGAAACTCATTGCCACTTCATGCTATTTCTGTCTGGCAGAAGGAGAAGCAGCACAGGAAAGCAGAGTTGGGCTCACACCATTGTTCATTTTTGTGTTCTCACACGCATAAGGCAGAGCACAACCCAACGCTTTTGAACCTCAGCGATAATCTGATTAAGGGAATACATCACATCCTCCCCATCCCCCCTCTTTTGTATATATACATATATATACATATATATATTTGATTTTGAGACCCAAACGATGGATTAGAAATTCACACCAGGGTTACTGAGCTATCCCAGAGTGCCTACGGAGAGCGTGTGAATCCATTTTACGCCTCCTCCAACAGCATGTTCTCTAGCAGCTAACGCCATCGGTTGTCACTAACAACGAGAGCAATGGACTGAAGTTCACCTTCAGAGATCGGGTGACAGCACAGCCCCATGCCTTCAGGTGCCGTTTCTCCTTGTGCTACTTGCAAGTATGAATTCTATGTCAAGCATTCACACCTCATTTTTTATTGAATAAAGCAGGTTATGAAAAGTTGACTGTGGAAAGTAGTTTTTCCCACGTCCTTTTCAATTTATCAAAAGCACTGTCTAACTGCTTATGGGTTCTTCTCCCATTTTTCCTTTTCTGCAGCTAATTCTTATCTGGAAAAGGGTAGCACGGAGGTGGTGGAAGAAGTGGGAGTAAAGAGGGTCACAGCCTACACATCCAGTGATTTCCAACTGGACATCTTAATTAGGCTGAAAACCAAGAAGAAAACAAAAGATAATGTTATTTTTAATCCCTTCTGGAACAAACACACATTTCCAAACGTCTGGCTGGCAAAAAACTCAGCAGGTCAATTCTCATCTCAAATCCTCTGGTTACTCACTATCATTCCGATTTGAGAGCTACAGTAGAAACTCAAGGTTGCCTGATGTATGAGTCTTTTTTTGGCATTGCTCATTGTTGTTACAGACTATAAAGAGCAGAAGACCTCGGACTGAGACTTCCTTTCCTCCCCTTAATAACTGTATTATGTTGTCATTCAGCCTCACAGCAGGGATGCCAAAGTCTCCTTTGAATTACTGGCATGTCAGAAGCTCTGTTACCACATGCTGCTTTCCGAAGGAAAAATACCCTCCAAAACCCATCAAAGTGTACATTTCCTTTGATGTGGACAACATTTCCAGACCCTTATTTCAGTGGCAGATTAAGTCATTTGAGCAATGAACTCTGACACAAGTATTTATACCTCCTTTCTTTTTTTCTACACACTTGTTCACTTTCTTCCCCATCAAAGTTGCCGACATTATCAAAATGTCTTGATGCATAAGAGAGTATCTTAGCCACAGAGTACAGCTTCTTCTGGCCTCCTCCCGTCAATAAGCTCCTTCCAAAACATGCTATGAAAGAAGTGTGGCCAGGTTTGGCTCTGACTGTGGAGAAGAGACAGCTGGGAGATGGGGAGCCAGGACAAAGTGTGCTCATCCATCGCTGGACTGAAAGCACATCTGTAAGTCACAGCCATTTATAATGAACTCCTGAAAAAATAAATCCTGGGCTTTCAGTTTCCTGGAGCTGTACCTCCCACAGTAAAACAGCAATGTGCTATCTTTGCCAAGGTGAAAGCAAGTGGGATGCCTCTCTTGAGCATACAGCACTTGTGCAAAGAAAACTTTCCCTCTTTCCACATACAGCAATGACACCAAGATTCACAGGGACTGGAAAAACAGCTTCAGTGTTTCTTCTATCATTTATTCTCCAGGGAGCTGCTGTTAAAAACATTTTGCTTTTGAAGTATCTGCATAGATTAGATGCAGACAAGCTGCTGACCACAAGGGCACCCACATCAATTCTGCCTTCTATCTGCTTACTTTTCATTTGTTCCAAAAATGTGCAGCTCCAGAGCTCAACACGGGGTAAGTGGTTCATACAAATCCCATATCTTCCAGCTGGATTCAAACGGCTCCCTTTCACCTTCCATATCACACACATAAATCATTACAAAGATAAAGGCATGCACAAGCCCAGTGCACCCAGGAGGCCAACGAACTTTACTTTGAGATGACTCTACTTTGCTCAGATCTACTTGGGAATGACCTGTTTGAGATTTTTTATTTAATAAGCATTAAAGAGTGGTGATGGGATGCAGTGGCTCTTGCAAACATTAATATATCAGCATTTCCTGAAAGACTATTAAGTGCTTTTCTGTCACTCAGCACTACGATTTAGAAAACAAGGGATTCCAAAGACTAAAATCATCTTGACCATTCAGCAGGTCACACCGTTCACCTACCAAGATCAGCACTGTCCCAAGGAATTTTCAAGGAATCCCAAGGAATTTTTTTCAAAGGGGAACAGAAATACCTGGAAACACTTTCTTATGAAATTCAGCCCCAGACCCAAGCACAGAGATCCTTGCAAACCTTAAAACATATTGGGATCCAAGTTGTCACCTCAGATTGTGCTGCAAACACTTCTCGCTGCCTGATGCTGAACACAAATCCTATTTCCAGAGCCCTGGTACTGCCCTATGTTCTGTAACAACAGGACAGCCTTCCTCCCTCCAAGAGGCACCTGGTTATCAAGAAGCAGTCTTGGACCTAGATGAAGCGCAGGGACTGGGCAACCTTAGTGCAACAACTGGGAGGTTTTTGGGGCAAACTGCTTCACCACTCTCCTTTTCTCAATGGTAAAACACGGTGAGCAAGCCTGAGCCTGAGCTCCTTCTGCCAAAAACTGCATTACAGCCATAAATTCAAGATTATGGACGCAAGAAAACAACTGGCTGGACTTCCTGTGTGCTCCAAGCTATGAAATAAATATTTTGCTAACCTGGGGCTGAAGTAATTCTCCTTACATCAAATATTTATTTGCTGTGAAGAAAGTAGTTTGTAAGACATTCTGGCTGCAGGGGAGAGGACAAGATGCACAGGTTCACAGTCTCCTTGCTGCTGCCCTGCTTCCTCCTTGGCATGAGGCAGAAGCTGCAATGGCAAGCACTCAGAATGGCAAGGCCTCTCACTGGGCTTGGGCCAACCTCCTGCTAGCAGCCGGATTATCATTCAGAGTGCCCTGTCGCTGTCACAGAGCGCAGAGCTCAGCACAGCCCTCTGCTCCCTGTGAGGAGCTGCAGCTGCCATGAGGCCTCCTCACAGCTCTTCTGCTCTGGGGCCTCAGTGCTTTTCTCAAACCATGTCCTCCAGATCCTTTCACATCTTTGTAGCCCTCTTTTGGATATGCAGTAATAGCTGTATGCCTTTTTTGTATTGCGACACCCAGACAGCGCATAGTACTCAAGATGAGGCTGCACAACGCAGTGTACAGTGGTGCAATCCTTTCCCTCACTTCCCTCTCACACATGAAAGAACTACCCATCCCCATCCCCTCATTGGGAACAGTGCACACGTCTGTGGATGCAGCGCCAAGCAAGAATTAAGCAGTCTTATTCCATCACACCCTGCGGAAAACATACCTTCGAGCACTGGGCTGAAACATATGGCAAACGCTGAGCTGTGACAGCAGCGAGGTGTCTGGGAGAAGAGACACGACAAGCCTTACATCCATAAACAGCTCTGAAGCCATGCAGGCATCGGTCAAAGCAAATCCTGCGAGCTTCATCTGTTAGACGGCCCCATCCCCTGGTGTCAGCACAGCAAGAGGAGAAGAGGGGGCTTCCTGCAGTGACCCTGCAGAGTGCTGACCTGCAGCCACACACGGCCTGCGCTCTGCAAGCACACGCTTCTCCCTGAAAACATGAAAGAAAATGGCTGAGGAAATGCCTTCTCTAAATGGACTAAACACGTAATTGAATTTGACACACAGGGAATAAGAGAGGCTAAAATCAAAGGTCTACCAACTTTCCAGTATAGAGTGTACAAGTAGCTATAGGCTGGGATTTGGCAGCATGATCACAGGCAATAAATGCATTTTCTGAATCTTTTATTCAGCACCCATTTTTCTATTATGAATATGCCAAATAAACCCAGCAGTCTGTTGTTGGAGATGCTTTTCCCACCCTTGTGTAAGTGCGAAGAGCAGCCAGCCTGTATTTAGAGGTGCACTGCCGCAGTGCTGCAGGCTTGCATCTGACCCCTCGATGATTTTAACATAGCTTTAGTGGTGTGAAAACAGAGCTATGGGCTAAGGATGTCCTGTCAAAGGAAAAGAGCAATGAATTCCTCTTCAGTGCAGTATATGCATGCAGTGGCTAAGTCTGACGCATTTTTCCTCTGATTTTACAATGCTGTCTTTGTTAAACTGACAAGCTGTTATGAGGAAATAAACACAGCTCATCCGTCTGTCTGTCCTGGGCACTAAACCCACCAGGGGGGGTTCTCAGCTGTGCTGGTACCTGCAGAAACCTGCCATGTAAAATGGTGGGTAGGAAGTAAGTACAAAGGAAAGGCTTAAGGCAGAAAGAGCTCCAGCAAATCACACCCCTGACTCTGCTGGTGCTGTTACCCCAGGCTACCTCTGTCCTCTGGAGGAAAATCCCTCAAGACTGGATTTGGGCTTAGCTGTGAGTAACTCCTTTCTTTTCTGTGTAAGAAAAGATCCTTATGGGTCTCTTCCAAATTAGGATATTCTCTGATTCTATTATACATACACATCTTTCCCATTTACTGGCAGAGGGCATTCTGTAGTGCTGTTTCTCTCACGCAGTAAGTTTTCCAGTTGCTGTGGCTGTGAACAGCCAGAGGAGCAGGGCTCATAGGAACAGAGAAATGCACTTAGTGGTGGCTTAACACAGTGTTTCAAATCAGTCTATTTTTCTGACCTATAGATCTCAAAGGTTCCACCATGAAGTTCAGATGTTGGACTTCAAGCCTAGATGTGAACATTTGGAATTCAGTAAAATGGAGTTTTTTCCTCCAGAATGTGAGCAGGAATAAATACTTCAGTGTGTTCAGCTGCTGAGAAATCTGCAGTCAGATTCAGTTCACTGTGCTTAAAACTGAAAAAAAAATAACCCAAGCCCACAATAAAAACCCACCCAAACCAAAGCAACAAACTACCACAGCAAATAGGGTATGTAGCAGACCTTCACTTTCTCCTGATAATTTCTTTGATGTTCCCCCAGGAGGTGGGGTGGGACCTTTCTGTCCAAAACCCACCAGGAACTAAAATCACCTTCTAGAGCTCTGTCAGAGACCTGGAGGTGTTCCCTGGCAGCACAGTTGGAGCTGGGATGGATTTTCCCAGGGACTGATGGTAAAAACCTGAGCCAAACTCAAGGACTCTCTTGAAAGCAGTGAGCAAAAGCTGCCAGAAAAGAGATGGCAGGAAGGAGCGTGAAGTACCTCATTACCCCCCCAAGAAGGGGGTAAGGGCTTGAACTCATATGGCTGTAGCAGTCTGTGCTTTGGTTAGAAAGCAAAACTTCTAATTATTCTTTGTTGACATAAATCAAAATGTGATTTTCAGCTCACAAAGAAAACATCTCAGAGCATCAGGAAGCACATTCATCTGACCCACAAGAACACCTTCTGCACTGCTGTACTGAGCTTGAAAAGCAAAATATTTTTCAGTGAACGGCATCTTATGGATAATTGCTTTATAATGCTACCTGCTGTACTTGGATGTGTTTTTCAGCTCATTTCCTTCTCCTGTGCCAATTCTTCTCGTTCGCAGTGGTCTGGTTACTACCCAGGGAGCAGCAGGCATCCTGAGCTGCTATTTGTGCAAAGCTGAATCTGTATGTCAGCAATTTGTTACTGTTACCTCCTGCTGTACGATAGGGACATTTTCTGCAGCATGACAGCAAAGTAATCTCTCACTGCATGCACATCAGATTAAAAATCTCACAATCCTGTCTCTAAAGACTGCCAGGAAAGAGGCATAAGGAGACAATGATCAGCCTGGGCTCCAATGATTAACTCAGCATTTACCTGCAGGTTGTTGGTAGCTCATTAACACAAATCTTACCATTACTGGGTGGCATTCCACTCCCTGCCATGGGGTAGGCAATGCCCTTTAGAGAGCACAGCAGTAATTTCACATCAACTCCTGACACTTGAAAATGTGAAAGCTATGGGAAGGACACAAAAAGGAAGGAATTGGACCTATTATTGTGCAAAAAATTTGCTAGCAGAAGCCCGGAATTGTGCATCCACACTGGGAAGGTCAGAGCTAACACGGCTTCTTCACTCTCCAGTATCACCATGGCTTTCAGGCAGAAGGAAGCAAAGCTATTTCTTTTCTTTTTTAGTGTGGAATGGTGAAAAATGGAAGCTTATAATAACCCCTTGCTCTCCCTTTGAGCTATCCCAAAGACAGTGGCAAAGAAAATGACAGAGAATTGCTGATCATTCCCCATCTTTTTAGGTAAGGGAAGTGGTGAGGTTTTGAGCCGGAGTCTGCCCGAGAGTGTCACGTCCCTGCCACCTTGTGACAAGAAGCTCCAACTGCAAATCCCCAAACGCAAGTCCTGGAGCTTTCGGCCGGACCTGGATCTCCTCCGGGATGCTTGGAGGGACGCACAAGGTCTACTCCAGCTGAGCCCAAGGCACAGATGAGGCCTCTGCCATGGTCTTTGGGGACTGGACCCTTCCTATGCATGACAGTGGCATGCCCTATCCCTGAACCCAAGGAGCACTGCAAACATGTTTTGCCAACATGCAGGTGCTGTGTTAGGAGCTGGCAGGCTGCCTGGCTGGCAGGGGATGGAACCTCTCGAGTTACCACAGTAAGACAGAAAAGAGAGTGGTCCTTACTTTCCTACTAGGCAGAGCTCTGCAGCGTGCTTTAAACCTGACTGTTTAAGAGGGGGAAAATAGGTTAGCCAAGGGTTATTATTTTTATTATTTTTTTTTCCCCCAGACTTATCTGATGTTCTTGTTTGCTTTGCCTCTTCCTGACTTCCTTGTCCTAAGAAAACATCTGCCTTTGGCCTTTTAAGGGGAACCCTTATGTAACGCTTGAAAAAATAACACGAAAGTGAGAGCTGTGTTTTTAAAGCCTCATCCAAGCAGACATGTTATCACAGCTTCCCCATCCCCACTGCATGTAGAACTGTGGCATCAAGCCAGCACCATTCCTCCTCCATTTTGTCCCCAAATCTGACTGGAGAAGCAAGGTTACTTTGGTGTTCCATTGTTCTGGCTTTCCTGCAGAGGTGCTCCCAGAGCAGTTACACTTTGATGCAAAGGGCCTTCCTGTCCTGCAGGCCATGTGACAGCTCATACAAGCTGCAGAAGCCTTGCTCCAACTGGGGAGAGTTGATTTCTTGTACTGTCCTTGTTGTCCTAGGGGAAATACAGCTCTGCAGCACTGGGAGAAAGCTTTCACTTTTTGTGCACAGCTTGCATCCAAGCTTTCCAGTGGTATTTAGGTACATAAACCAGCTTGCACTGAACCTAATAGAGCTGGATATGCAGAGATTTCTGCTTCTGATGTTGCAAAGGATGAGAAGTCACCTGTGGGAGAGAAGTGCAGTCCCTCTTGTTTGTTTTCCAGTAGCAATTGCATGGTATGAGATGTCATTGTAGGAAAACAGCCATCAGAGTGTGCTGGCTGAGGCCCAGGGTGCAGAAAACAACTCTGCTGGCCTTCTCCAGATGCCTGTTGTAACAATTCAGGTAAAGCAGTTCCCTCCACCATTCCTTGGTGAGATGACTGGAAGCTCCACAGGACAGCACCACCAGAAAAATTAGCAAGGAGAGCTGGCAAATTCTTATTTATGAAGGAAGAAATGCAGTGATAACAATACTGTTCTAGTGTAGAATTACAGAATCATTAAGGTTGGACAAAACCATTAAGGTCATCTAATCCAACAGTGGACCCATCCCCACCTTGCCCACTAACCCATGCCCTCAGTGTCACACCTACAAAGCACTTGAACATCTCCAGGAATGGCCACTATGAAGCAATGAATATCAGGAAACGAATCATTAAAACCAAACAAATGGCTTTGAACACTTTAAAAAAATTAAACAGCAGTATATTAAAATAGTATTAAAAGTAATATTTTTCACACTGATGAAGAAACAGAACTTGCCAGGGGCCACGTCAGACCTTTTTTATGGAGCAGAACCGTAGAAACCTACAGCAGGAATTTGATAGGCTGAGCCACTCTGCAGTGAGTGCAGGCTTCCATATGAGGCAAGTCAGGTCCTCTACATCAGAGATCTAACTAGGGCAGGCCAACCTAGGGCATCACAAATGGCAAAATAACAACAGACACATTGGGGACATGCCTTGAGAATTTCACCGATACAACTTGCACGTCAAATAGCAGTATGGATGCAACCCAAAAAGCATTAAGCAAAGCAACAGACAAGTTGTCCAAATGTTACATCATAGCGATCAAAAGCTTAAATAGAATAGGACAGGATCAAAATAATTAGCAAATGATACTGAATGCCCCGTGCATTTGAAGATGAGGTGGTAAGATTGGGGGAAGAAAAGTTGAGGGGTCCCTGCAATTTTCAGTGGGCAGATCCCATGCAGAATTATGTTCTTACAATCCAATGCACATTTCCTACCTGAGCATGTTCTGTGTCTGGGAGGGCTTTTTTGACATGTGTTCTGGACAGGGAAATTTAATCTTGAGAAGAAATACATTGTAAGATTTCCAGAAGTAAATGTAATGTAAATGTAAATATTAGAACACAGTGATGTGACATCCAAATAAATTAGTTGGATCTTTTAAGCATAACCAAAGAATAAAAGCATTCTAGAGTTTTTGCTAAGCATCATTGCTTATGGCACTTGAATCTTGGTCCCTTTGGACAAGTGCATTGTGTCAGGCAGTAGTTCTGGGATCAAATCTTGGCAGTAAACTCAAACTTGTCACAGTTTACTGATCCTTTTAAATAGTTTTACACGCACACATTTTAATTACCTTGACTTTCAGCATAAGAATCTACAGTAAGTGATAGCCTGCAGAAATACGGTGTCTGAAGCCCTTTAACCTAGCTGGGTTGGCACAGCCAGGCTGGAAAGTAGGACTTAGTAGGGGTGGGGTCCTGCCTCTTTCAGGGAAGGAAATATGATTATTTGGTTCCATCCTTTTCTCTTAGATGATAGATGTCTTTGTAGAGAACTCAGCTCTTACTCCTGGCTTCAAAGATTACAACTTTCCAGAGGTCATCTTGAACGGGCCAAAACAATTAGTCAGCAATAGAAGTAGAAATGGGCAGATGTGGTAGAAAGAGTGCATGCAGAAACTCCTGTCCATCATAACAGGAGCTGAATGATATCAGGCAATGAGAATGGCATGCTTAACATGCAGAATTTATGCATGTATCTCAGAAACTATTTATTTAACTCTGAGCAGTTTGCTTGATGAAACAGCTAAATCTTAGTAAGTGGAAATGGTTATCACACAATGACCCGGGGACCTCAAGGATCATGAAACTCCAACCCCCCTGCCTGGCAGGGCCACCAAATTTCCACATTTACTAGATCAGGTTGCCCAGAGCCCCATCCAACCTGGCCTTGAACACCTCCAGGGACGGGGCATCCACAACCTCCCTGGGCAGCCTGTTCCAGGACCTCAGCACTCTGCTAGTAAAGAACTTCCCCCTGACATCCAACCTAATTCTACCCTCTTTCAACTTAAATCAATTTCCCCTTGTCCTGCTATTATCAGCCCTTTCAAAGAGTTGACTCCCCTCCTGGATATAGGTTCCCTTCAGGTACTGAAAGGCTGCAATGAGGTCACCCAACAGCCTTCTTTTCTCCAAGCTGAACAAGCCCAGCTCCCTCAGCCTGCCTTCATAGGGAAGGTGCTCCAGCCCCCTGATCATCTTCGTGGCCCTCCTCTGGACCCTTTCCAACAGCTCCATGTCTTTCTTGTCCAATGGTATTTGATTGCAGACTTAAACCCTTGCTTGTAGATTTGCTGCTGTTGTTTAACCACAAGAACAGTTAGATTAGCTGTAATGGGATCAAAACCCCAGGTACAGTTTGTATATATGACAAAAATCTACTTAGATAAATGAGTGCAGATAACAGTGCTGAAGAAAGAATCATTTCTTCTAAAATGTACCCAGGATTAATTTGCTCTTGTAAATTTCTACTAACAGATCTCTTTGCAGTAATGATCTGATGCATCAAAGAAATCAGACAATTAGCTCTAAGAGCACTTTTAGATTGTCAATTCATATTTAGCAAACACAACAGCACCAAGATTTAAATGGGGAGTGTTTATCAGTGGTACAACAAACTCTTGAGAGCCTTTCTACTCGTAGAAGCTGGCAGGCCACTTTCCACTTAAACAGCTAAGTAACTCCATGCAAGGAGTACTGTTGAAAGCCTTCTCTAACATCTAACCAGAAAAAAACAGGCCTGCTTGGAGAGATGATGTTCGAAAGCCTGTCAGAGCCCATCTGAACACATTGTTATCCCAGTACAAAGTAGGAGACTGAAAACAGCAGGCAGGCTAATACTTCTAAGCTTTCCCATAGCATCTTAGCTATGCCAAGATAGGCATCTGAAGAGAAATACGTATGCCTTGAAGATGTAGTTTAAGACATCTGTGGATGGGTAATTGATTAAAATTGTCCCCTCATGAAAGGTAAAATAGGTCACAGGCACTTGTACTGAATTGAGCAGCAGTTACCTATTAATTAGCTTTCTTGGCAGGATCAAAACATACGCTGATGCAGTTTTTGATATCTACAAGAAAAGTAGTAGTAAAAGAAAAAATGAATGGGGTTCAAAAGACGGGCATGACACAGAGAGTTGCCAAGTCTGTTGTTTTATGTGCGAAGACTTACAAGCCACAGTAGATGCTTGAGGCCTGTTTATGCTAGCATGAAATCAATGGATCAGCATAAAGAAAGATATTTAGCTCTGCCAGTGAAGCAGAACATGCAGGTTAACAGAGGATGTTTAAGTACTAGCTCTGTAGAAGATATGAGTTGCATCTGTCCCTATACTGAGCCAACCAGAAACCAGTTAACTATCTAAGCACAGGCTAACACGTCTTGCCTTTAAACCCCCTCCACCTGGTGAAGTGGCAGTGATAATTCCCTGTGCCACCTGAAAAAGCCCACAGCACCTCTGGCCAGGGTCTTAAATATCCCCTGTTCTGGTGTTCAAAGGCATGTTACAGGACTGTTTATAGACAGTGTAAGTGGAGCTTAGAGACAGAGCAGTCACGGGTCCTGATATTCTCAGCTTTGGTGTGGGTGGATTCACACCCCATTGACTTCTACTTTGAGTATGAGGTTTTAAAACCCTGTCAACAGCAAAGATGTTTTCTAAAACCTTTCTGCCACTGTTAGCTCAGATTCATACAATGATCAGCCACCAGAACCAGATTTAATGCCATGGGAATTACACCTTCTAGCTTAGACTGTGACCTGATGACATGGTGCTAGGGATGCCTTTGGCAACCAGCAATCTGTCTGCTTATAGGCTGATTGCAAGCATAAGATTTTACCTGTCCCAAAATATTATGTGCTCTCACATTTTACAGAATGATTAGCCATGGGATTCTTAAGAAATCAAAATCATTTTTCTAATGCTCCTACTGCAAATGAAAGCTACCCAAGGGAGAAGGACATCATATATGATCCCATAGAAGTGAACTGCAAAAACACACCAAACATACCCCACAAGTATTTACTTAATAAGAACACTCTCTTCATTGTCAAATTCGAATGCAGTAGGATTTATCCAGTAGATGGCAACAGCAGACCAGTTTGTAGCAAGGCCAGCATTAGCAGGCTGCAAAAAAGTCCTTTGCTGCACTGCGCTCAGTGCAGCTTCCTCAGCTGTGCTCCTTTCATTCCCAGCACCATGCCCTCTGAGTGCAGAAGGAATCAGCATTGCACCTAACTGCAGTGCAAACCCGAGGCTGCTTGGTTTCTCATGTAATTGTTCTTATGGGGCCTTAAGATGCATCTGCTGCGTTTTAAACAGCCTAATAATTGTGCTGAAGAAGCACGACTTCCCTATTGTATCCTTTTGCAAAAATAACAAGTAGTGCACAAGGAGATTAGGTTTAGAACACAAACATGAATCACAAACAATACTGAACTTCTGACTGGCATTTTGTCTAAAAAAGTAGCTCTTCCCCACCACACGCACAAAACAGATTCCTGAAGCAAAGTTTGAATCACGTTCTTCTCATTGCTTCCGAGCCATCTTAAACAGCTGCTCTTAGAAAGTGCATGTTATTGCTTGGGAAACATGATTACCTTGCTGGTAACAGTAGGCTCAGCTCTTGGCCTCTGGAGGAAGAAGCTTTGCTGCAGACTCCAGGTGTGGCAGCTGCTGATATCCATGGGAGGATTGGGGAGATTCCAGAATTGCACTCTGCCTCATTCTGTGCAGGCCCTGGGGAACACACAGGAGTCATATTTAGCAATCATCACCCCTACACCACTGTTTTTCAATCAAAATTATGAGAGTACCATTGTTATTAATAAATAGCAGCGTTGTTTTGTCATTTACAAAGTAAAATATGAATGGACCTTGAAGACAAATAACGCAAGAAAAATTTACAGTTTGAGGCTCCAGACTTTCTCCAAAACTTAAGCGCCATTCAATTTTTCCCTTAAGCTGAAGAACAGGCCAGATTCAGGCAGTGAAAATGTTCAGGTGTAACATGAGGTTTGGGGAGCGCCAGAGAGGCTGTGAATGTCAAGTCATCTTCACTGGTAGCATTTAAAAAGTGGAAAAGACTGATTTGTAATGAAACCCCTGCAGAGATGGCACAAGGGATGAGTGGGGAAGGAATTTACAAGGGCAGCAGCCAAAGGTGATTTGGACCCAAACAAGCCATCTGGCAATGTGCCTAGCGACATCTTTCCCTGAAACCGGTGAGAAGTGGCCATGCTGGGTTAGGCATTGCAATTGCTGTGGTTCAGGAGGAGAGCTGGCTGTGCGAAGTACCAAGACCCTCCTTGGCATCCTGGAGGTTACTTTTTGTCCCCAGCCCTATCTGTGTCCCCAGGAAAACGGAGATGTTGTCATTATTGCGGTGTTTGTTCAATGCAAGAGCTGCAGCAGCACTCTGTCCTGTTCACTTTACTGACAGCTGTGCTGCAGGTGAATGGCATAGCTGGGTGTCACTTTTCTAAGTCCTATACAAGGGACTGCAGTGCTGTTCTAAATCTTTTCTGCTCTCACATACTCTTTTTCCAAGGATATACCTTCAAGAAAAAAACACCATGTTGTTATAGAGCAAACTACCTTCTGAGAGCTCTTTAGGTCTTTTCTTACTCACAGTGGTAGCACATTTAGTGAATGTATCATGAATTATCGTTATGTTAATGCTGTTCACAAATGATGGGAATCAATCCAAATCCAACGAAGAAAATTTCCTGTTGTTCACATTTTAATATAGGGGCAGAATTACCACCTTGGAAGGAACTTTCTTTTACCATTGGTGAAGGCAAAAAGAATAATTTAAACATACAAAATTCTAATACGCCACAGCGCACACAGTTACTCAGTCACTGCTTTTAATTATGTTTTTATTACGTTGAAGGCTTTTCACTTGTTCTTTCAACTCTTCTAATAAGGATGACTGTGAGGTGTCTTTGAACTGGTTACAGATTTGAAAGATTTAGCAAAAAAGATTTCTTCATACCATTTCTGGTAAGAGCTTGTCGTGACAGCTGCCTTCTTCCTCCTGAGGTTTGGACCATGGTTTGATTTTTTTCTTCCCCTCCTTTAACCTCTGAAGCATTTCATGATGTGATGGGCAAGAACCCAGGTGTAATTAGACTGACTGAGCACTGGAAGTGTAGACAGAAGAAGAGACTGTTGAAAATCACTGCTGTTCTCAGAGTCAACACTGCTGGGTCTTTTAGGTCTTTACAGCACATTTTTTGGGAGGCCCGAGTGCATACAGACCTTGGGTGCTGTGGAGCTTGCAGACTGGTTGCTAAGACATCCATGCAAGCTGTGCCATCTGCCATAACTCCCCCAGTGCAAACCAGTTTTTCCCTACTGCTTCTTCAGCATCTTGCATATAGAAGTCAGAATGAAAAGAATACAGGTTACCTTGATGGCAGGGTACAAAATACCAGAAGTCACTCAGAAGAACTGAAATCTATTCTTCATAAGTTTCCATTGTGAATACAAGATGCTGAATACTTTCAAATCTGGCAGTGACAACCTGGCATGGTGCCCTGGTTCATGTCTTACATAAACAGCACAGTGCTCTTTGCCCTAATTTTACAGTTAATTACCCAAACTACCTTAATTCCTAGCAGCCAGGCCTCTACAGAATCCTTAGAGTTGGAAGGGACCTTTAAAGGTCATCTAGTCCAAATCCCCTGCAAAGAACACCCCCGCAATGAACAGGGACAGTAAAGCTAGATCCTGCCTTGCCTTGGAAATCTCCAGGCATGGGGCATCAACCACATCTCTGGGCAACCTGTTCCTGTGCCTCATCACCCTCACTGTAAAAGATTTTTTCCTTGTATCTAAGTTAAGGACTGCTGTGCAAGGAGACCAGCCAGAGCCATGTCCAAGACTCAGGTCAGTTATGGAGCATAACATGCCATCAGACGCTCTGAATCCCTTCAGTTACCTAGTTCCCTGAGGTTTACTTTAAAGAAACCTATATACAGTCATCTTTGTTTGGAGTAAAGCTGGATGGAAGAGATGGCCAGCTGCCGTGAGCTTTAGCTGGTTCAGACTAGTAGTTCGCCAGGAAACTTTACAAGACAAAACATATATCCCAGGAGTCATTCTAAGTAATGCTGGACTTCAAAGAAGCTCATACGCAAAAGCCAAAGGAAAACTAAAATGTACATGCTGATGGGCAGCAGCAAGGGACAGGAGAGGTGAACACTAATACTGAAATATCTATAAACTTCAATTGCTTCTCAGCAACGTTGTATTTCCAATGGGACAAGGAAAGACAGGATCATACTACCACTTTGTCCAAATCAAACCTACACAGAGTAATTAAACTTCCATTTGTCAAGCCAGATCGCCAACACAAAAATATCAGTGTCTCTTATTTCTCCACAAATATCAGATAAGGGCTTTTTGGCTGTAACATTGACATTTTTGTCACTATTACCTCATCGGAGATTCACCTACAGTAAAAGAACAAAAATGCTGTTTGAAAGCACCAAATCCTCCACTGCAGCCACAGCTTTACTGCTGTATATTGGGGCATACTGGGCAGCTTATTTTCATTCAGAAAACCAAATGAGCTTTACAAGCACAAGAGCCCTCTCCAGCATCACATCTGCAGCTGCCGTAACACTAGCACTGCTGTAATTAGAGAGGTCAGGAATCAGGTAACACCACTAACAGAGCTTTTTTCTTAGTGCTAGGTAGGGCAAATTATATGACACTGAGAAGCTAAAGCTGCTGAAGTTGCTGCACTGGTTCTTGTTTCTATTATTTGTGCTGTTCTCTTGCACCCCGTTCCAGGAGCAAGCCACGGTTTGGCCTGGAATTCATGAATATTCAGGTTTGGGCAGATTTAAGCACCAAACTGAAATGAGACTCAGTGCAGTCAGTATAATTAGTTGGAATAAACTGGTCTACTGAAGAACAATATTTTGAAAGATTTTAAATGTTTGGGGAAAGAGCTGGCAAAGTCTGCAATCCGTATCACTGTTCCCATCACGAGGTAACCTAACACCAAACACTGGCTTCTAAAACAAAATCTGGCATATTCAGAGTTTACCACATTATGTCTCCCAATCTGCTTTCTTAGCCTTTCTCTTCCTCAAACGTCGAGGCTGCATTGCATTTTCCCTGCTATTCTGAGAAAACAGAACGCTTTGCCAATACGCTCCTTACTTTTGGTTATTTTTAAAACTCTGCAAAAGCTCACACTTTCTTCTGTAGCCAGTGCCTATTGTTTATGGAAGCAGTTCCAATTTACTTTCTATAAGGGAAAAAAAAAATAATAATCTCCTGCCTCGAAAGCTCTGCAAGTATTTGTATTGTTCTCCAGCATTGTTTTGCTTACAAAAAAAGGAATTCTTTGGAACCATGGAGGCATTGAGTCTCCCTCGCCTGCTCACTCTTTTTCACTCCCGGCTCTCAAACAGCAGCTTTCAAGCAGTGACCTTTCTCCATGGAGGCCAGCTGGTTATTTTGGGTTGTATTTCCCTGCTGATTGTTCTCGCTTCCTCCTGCACAGCCAAGCCCTCAGGTTGCTTTGGGTAGCAGGGAAGGGGCTGATTGTTGGCAGCTTTTGGATCCCCAAACTGAAGGCCAAGAAAGTGCCAGCTGCTCAAAGTAGCCACAGATTACATGAAGCTGGGAAATACAGCCATTAACCACCTTATGCAAACAGTATAAATCATTCAGATGTTAAGTAAGGCAAGAGCAGCTCAGTAGAGGTGCTTCCAGTTCAGAAAACTTCATCCCTATGTGTCACAGTAAGACCCCAGTAAAAATCTGATGTCAGCCTGTGAGTCAAACCAGCACTTCCCCGCAGGTTTACCTGATGGTCCTTGGTACTGGATGTATGCTCTCTCTCTCAGCAAGGTTTTTCCTCAGCATTACACAAACCTTCTGGAAGGACGCTCAGAATCAGTTCCTTTTCTCCCAGCATATCTGCAGGAGTTGAATGAGATTGTATAACTACAAAATAGCGAAGCTAAAGCAGTACGAGGCTGGGTATTAATAGAAACTTCAATGCCATGTTCAAATAAATATCCTTGCTACTATAAATGTTTGGGAGCAAAGTCCAGCCACTGCAGGACAGGAGTGAATTAGCCTTTTCTGAGGAAGCAAAGTTAAGCTGTAAAACAGCAATCTACTCCAGTGGAGGAACAAATTGTCTTGAATTCTCTATGCTGTCACTGAGCCTGGCAATGAACTCTGTCAGAAAAAATGGTGCATCTTAAAGATGCTTAGCAGCCAAACATTCTCAATTTGTGTCTCTGAGGGCTGCGGCAGACCTGGGAGGTTGGAGCTCCCAGGGACCAAGCGCTGTTTCAACAGCATCATGTGCTGCTGTACTTATAATAAAGCAGTCTCTGAAATGCCAGCTCACCGGGAATTTGAAAGCTACTCAGTTGGGCCTGACTAGGAATGCAGCCCAGCTCTGGAAAAGATGAGGAGATGAGGTTTCTTGTTTTTTTCTTGTGAACTTGAAACCCTGCTCTTCAGCCAAACCTGTCAAGCCCCTGCTCTTGACTTGCATGTACAAGGAGATAATTAGTAGAGTCTTTTCAAAGAGCTGCTTCATTTTGAAGCCATATATATTTCACAGGGTTCAAATTAGGACAACTCGCATTCTTCTGCCCAAAATATTTGTGATTTTTTTTCAGTTCTTTTTCTTTTCAGCTAATCATTTCCATCTGCTCTTGGCTGAAATAAAAACACTAATATGCAAATTAAAAAAAAAAAAAAAAAGCTTACCTATTTCTATATATATTTTGTAATTTTGCAAGCTTCACAGAATGGACAGAATGAATAAAGAGAAAAGAAAGCTGACTTCAATGCTCTTTAAAAAATGCTATATACTTACTTAATGGTGAGCTATGGCAGGATGCTGAGAATCCATGATATGGTCTGAATGAAGTCTACCAACAGCACAGGCAAAGCTTTCAGCAATTATCAAATGGCAAAAAGAGAAACCGAAGCCCCTTCACTCAGAATCCTCCATAGCTGGCAAGCACCTACTGTATTCAGAAACAGAGCGTGAGACGGAAGGAAGGTGACAAAAAGGCGAAAAAAAACAACATCTGAAATTCCAAAATGTTTTCTAAGAATTGAAACAAGATGAACATTCAAATTCAAGGCAAATATTTTGCACCACTAAGTACTTTCCATATAGAAGTCTATGTTTTGCAAGATAAACGCTCAAGACACAAATGTTGGCCATCTGTAACTGCAGCAGTGAGCTATGCAGCAAGATGGAAAAGGTGCTGTGGCAAATTGCCTTTTCTCCATCTCTTGAGCTCTGCATTTGAATGAGCTGGCCCATGTCCCAGAAACAGCAAAACCATATTTGTGTTTTGAAAAATGCAAGGTACCCATCATGGCCATACCCTATCTGTGCCCCCGCTAGCTGCTCCAAAACTGCTTCACTAAAATCCTTGTGTTCAGAGTGAAAAATTTCCTTGCCACTTTAATGTTGCTGACAGAAAAAAATTACTTTTTGCTCCTGGCAAACAATTTGGGTTACAAATACAGAAGTGTGCTAACTGGAAATAAAAAAGAAAAGCAAATATGTAATTACATGCATGCTATCTGTGTGTCTGTGTATCTCTGAGCAGAAGGAAGTACTGACACAAATATCTTCTATCTGTATAATACTTACGCAGGCTCAGTGGTTCAACTTCAGTGTGCCTATATATACTACTGTTCTTTATATGAAAATGATAATCTTACTTATTTTAAAGCTAAATACTTTATGAAATCTCTGAAAACATAAAAGTACCTGCTTCACTTCAGTCTGACACAAGGCATCTTCCCTGAACCCTATTTATGTAGAAGTGTGTGTACTCAAAGACAATGTAACACTGCAGTGCTTTTGGATAAGTGTTGCACAAAGTTTGTTCTAAACTATCTGAAAAATGATAACTTCCTCCTCCAGTCCCTCCTATCTAATTTGTAACACATCTTCTCACCCTTCCATCGATCTCTGGTTTATTCATCTCACTAATGAGAGGTAGATTGATTTCTGTCATTTCACCTTGGGTTGCCTTATGGATGCAATATCTGTCCAGAGGAAGGATGATCACCATTTGGGGTCAGTGGCAAAGTAGCTTAGTTAGAGAACACTGATGCACACTGGTGTACTTTATGCTCAGCCACAGGCTGAGTAGTAAGGAAGCGAGGTTATACTGATTTACATGAGTTGAGTTTATTTCATCTTAATTAAGTTGATTTTTTGAGAGCTAATGCTAAACTATAAACTGTTAGAAGTAACACAGAAAGTTTGGTCTTGAAGTTGTTGTAAAATGAATGTCTGTCTTTTCAAATTCGGAGGTTATCTCAGAAGTGATTACATACCTATACACACGGCAGAAGATTAGCACCTTCCTTGCATACCAGTCCAGTGTTATTCTTACGTGCCCAGTCATCTTTGCTGGTCCTCTCTGAGATGTGAGCTGTGAAAAACGCAGCTGTTGAATTACAGGCAAAGTTAAGAAAGTGATTTGGAGGGCTCAACTTTCCAGCAGTTCAAAGACTGTTTAAATAGTGCTAGTATTCTTTTTTTTTTTTTTTTTCTTTTTTCTTTTTTTTTTTTTAAATCACAGACTTTGGTGTGTCTTTCTCTTTTCTCAGGAGCACACATTAAAGGAAGAACAAGCAGCCTCCCTGCCTCCCATTTTCCACATTAGTCTTGCCTTACTTGAAGGGATGATATATTTGACATATTTTAGCTTGGCTATCACTCCGCATTTCCCCTTTTTTTCCACTCTCTGCATTTACAAACGGTGATGGGCAAATCTCAAAAGATTAGAACTTTGGCTCAGAAAAGCAACCGTAGGTCTGAAGTTTACTTCTCAATTTTCAGTGATTAGGGTCAGTGAAATAAGTCTATGAATACTTTGCCTTGAATTCAAGGGATTTGAATGACCAAAGGCTCTGGCATACTTCAGCAACAAGAACAGCTAATGACTGCATTTCCCAGGCTCAACCGACATAGTTACAGTGTCTAAAAAATTAAAAAAAAACCCAAAGGAATTAATTGATTTTCAGTAGCATCAATAGAAGTGAGATCTGAAGGCATCAGTGGGTTGTTCTATTTGTGGAGAAAGACTCAACTGCTCTAACCTCATGTAATGCCCTGAAAGCTCTACCCTCTGGATGTTCTGGCCAGCCACGGGAAATGGGGTAGAGGTGAAGATTATGAATGCTATACAGATAATGTCTGCATTGCATTTAAAATGTGTAAACTCCTGAAGGGACCAGTAACAGGAAGGCACAGAAATTGTACTCTGGACTGCAGAGTGCACTCTTAAGCTGTCCTCTATTCTAGGTGTAAAAATCTTTAGCACGATTTTTTGCTGACATTTGGCACTAGTTTAAAATCAACTTTCCATAGAGATAGATCTATTTCAGAGATGCCTTAACTGTATTCTCTCACTGAGAAAGCAGACAGAAGATTAATATCAAAGCTGAATCCTGTTGCATGCTTTATAAATCAAAACACCATGTCTACCTGGGATATAGCATATCTCCTTCTAAATTATCTACTATATGATCATATGTAACTGTGACAAGCACACTCTTGCTCTGTTTCCAAATACTAGAGCATCATAGAACATAGTTATGATGGTGAACAAAACAAACATGTCTACTTCTTGCATAGCATTCAACATTAGCCAACAGTATGGCTGCAGGCAACGTAAAAATCACTGCCATTTTTGACAAAGCTTTCCTTCATTCAACAGAACTCTCATTAGGAGCTCGTGAGGGTTCCTAAAGGCTGTAAACAGGAGACGAACAGTTCAGAGTTTCAGCTTTATGGGGCAAACCAGGAGAAGTTCAGGACATAAGTATCCGGGCACAGGGACTGTGTAGACCTTACCAATGTTTGGCATGTGTGTCTGAAGTATCAGCCTTGATACCAGACCTGATACTTACTTCATACAAAGAAAACAAAATCTTTAGTGAAGTCAAAATGGGTGCTAAGCTCTTTGGGAGATCTAGCCTGTAGAAGGAGTACAGTAAAAAAATAGTTTCCTCACACAGGTGGTATGTTGCTTAGAGAATGAATGTCTGTAGAGCACTCAGACCCTGGTATGAAAAGTTGCTGTGAAAGTTCAAAGTATTATTGTTATGGCATACTTACTCAGTGAGGCAGGGAAATATCAAAGGATTTCTTCTCCCAGCTGGCTCAGTCTTATCTTGAGGAACTGTTGGTGGGTGGTGATTGCTCTCAGGGACTGGTGATGACAGAGGAGTAAAGGCACTAACCTCGCCTGCAGAGCTGCTCTGGGCACCCCCCAGGATCAGCCATAGCCGCAGTTCCTCCTCAGTGCTTTTCAGTCTGCACACACCCTATTCCCAGCAAAAAGCCTGAAATGAAAACAGAGAGAGCTCTGACACCTGGCTAATGGAGGCACTCAGGCAAAGGCTTTCACTTGTGACTGGTACATTGGGAAATAATTGATGCAAATTGCCTCAGACACTCAAGGTTTCTGGTCCTCCTTCCCACAGGCTATTTTTAGGCCCAATTAGACAGACAAAATGGAATTACTTACTGTATGCTCTAACACTTGTATTTTTTCAAGGCTTCTATCTAGATATATGGTAAATGACTGAACTACCAAAAGCAGATAGAGGGTTTTTAATTTTTTTTTACTCCTTTAATGAGAGATGTTCAGTCACTGAGAAGACTTGCTCACTGTGAAGCCATTTACAGCTGTTTGCTGGGGAATTTCCCCTCGCCACCTTAAACTCAGGGCAAGTAACAGGATATGAAATAACACATATTCTTGGCACTAGAGTGCCCGAGAGCTCCCCCAGGTCTGCTGCGATGAGAAGGCTAACAACTCGCCCATCAAAAGCAGATAAAATACAATTAACTAATTCATTATGTAAATATTTTGGGTGGGGAGACATGAATTGACTTATCTCTATTATTGTTATCATTATTATTAGCTGCTGTTTGCTAAGATTGAGTTTTTCAAAGCTGCCGTTGACATTAAGAAGTCCAAAATCCCCTTGCTAAATCCACCCTGAGTTTGATGCTGACTGTTCTTGCAAGCTACTGGAGAAGAAAAGCAGGGAAAGCAGAACAACTAGGCAGATAGCATTATTCACAACAGTTATCACTAAAATTTATGGATAAACCCTTGCCATGCTATCCAAATATCATCAAGAACTACGAAATTTGCCCAGTACCAATGTAATGCTTTCAAGGATAAGGAGCTATTATGACTGCTGTGGTACATGCAAAAAATGACTGCTGACCTCCATGATTATTACACTGCCTCAAAATCCCCCAGAATTTTAAAGCTCCCTGTTCCTCTAACAGAACCAGGCTGCAGACAGCATCCCCTGCACCAGGCTTGCTGGCTCTGAGAGCACTAAGCAGAAGGATGAGATGTTGGCTGTGTAACAACCGGAGGTTTGCCAGTGACTTCAGCGGGACAGCATTTTGTCTCTGTAGTAGGAGCTGATGAAAAGCTCTGCCTCATAATCAAATTCCTGTGGCTTAACGTGTAAGGGCATGTTGGCTGCATGGTGGTGTCTGCTCATGTGCATGTTCTCTGCCTACAGAATGTGCCAGCTGTGCCACTTGCTTTACCCTACAAGAAAAGATAGGTAAGGAGGTCAATAGTTTGCATTTACCACGTTCAGGGCTTGTGGGAGCTGCTAGTACACTGCCTACTGTACAGAAGATTGATTGTGAGTGAGCCCTATGTGTCCTGAGCCTGACATTTGACAATAGACAGTAATGAAATGGTACATGATGATGAGACGGTCCTGGGTGACAATGGGGTCCTGGGATGTGGGCAGGTCTGGGAGAGCCCTGACAGGGCTGAGCAGGATCATTACAGCCTGTTAGCACCTTCAGAGGTATCCTAACCCCAGGGAAACAAGTGCTTCATATGTTGATATGAAGACATAGTATTTCAAGTGGAACTGAGCTGTGAGCTCCCCATATTTTGTTGCAGGATCAGCATTTCACTATGTATCATTAAGAACATAGTAATTCGTCCAGCTACAACATACTGTCACATAAGCCAAGCTTTAAAATGCGTCTTAGGATTAAACAAAATATCACAATATTAACAGGAAAGAAAATCTCTGCTTTAGTAGCTCTTGTGTTACCGCACGCTGTTACTCCCTTGGTTTCTTCATGATGTCAACATATACATAACCTTTGGGTTTGTGTTCCTTCACTTCATGCTTCCCTTACCTCTTAAACATGTATCAGCAGCTAAGTTTTCCCAGTAATGTACTTCAACTTTGGGGTACCAAAAACTCAAAATATCATTGTGTGTTCAACATTAACTGCATGGAAATGCATTTGTTTTAAACAATCCTTGCTGTGAACTTACCTCAGCATACTGTGTCATAAAAACTATTTCTATGAACACAAGTAAGGAAGTCCTGATCCTCTGAAAAAAAAACCTTTAATGCCCAGTTTTCACACACAGAAGCCTCATAAAGTATTTGTGCTATGTCATCTTCAAAAAGAGTTCAGAGTTACTGTCAGTAAAGCCTTAGTCAACATCTAAGCACTGTACTGGTCTTCATATCACTGTATTTAACTCTAATTTTCAGTAAGGCTTACTGTGCTACCTTTCTCCAACCCCTGGTAATGATGCTGAAGCTCAAAGACACAAAGAACATTTTTGAAAGAAAAAGAATATTTTTTAATAACACGTTTTCAAAGACTTTCAGGAAATACTATTAGCTGGCCTTCAGAAATGACTCTACCAAGGCAATGAACAGTCAGAGAAGTGCTGGACTTCTAAAGCAGCAAAAAGGACGATCTCAGATGCACAGCACTGGGGCAAGTCTGTCCTCTGCCCTTCTCTTCTGTAATAGTGATAATGGATTCAACCAAAGTCCCAGATATCAGCAGCTTGGTAGCAATACATCATTGCAATGTCATTGCCTGAATGCTCAGCACTAAAACCCCTATGTTGTACCTCTGACATGGGAAACTGAGATCAAGGACTGCTTCTCTGAACCAAGCCTTGGGTTTTGATGCCTATATTCAGCACTAAGAGCTGAATCTCATAGAAGGAAGTCCTTTCCTCTCTGTAGGGTTTCAAGAAAAGTCTGTAAGGAGGGACAACAGAGAGGAGAAGGATAAACAGCTATATACATCTGAAATGTTCAAAATCAAAAGGAAGAGTGTTGGTACCTGCAATAGCAATGTGCTGATGATTTACTTATGCATTCAAGCTTTTTTGATGTTCCAAATAGAATTCACTCCAAAAGAACAAATACTTTCAGTCTCATTTTGTAATAAACATAAACATAAACATACCAGAGATGAAAGGTACCTGACCGAATTTGGGTAAAAATAGATGGGATTTTGAAAACTAGTAAGAAATGCCTGGGAAAAGTGATCTACACATGGTCTTAATTATGCCAGTGGATAACCCCCACATTACCCTTTGAAAGGTCATCTGATAAACATCAACATTGGGCTTTTCTCACAAACCCAACACCTACAATTGCTTCAGGCTACTGTAATATGGCATGAGAAGTTAAATTAGAAGCATATATTTGGTAATAGCACCTCTGAGAGGGAGTCTTCAAAAGCCTGTACCCCCATTAAAGGATTAGAAGACTAGCATACATATCAGCAGCTAAACTCAATCCAAAAAGAAACAGAACAGGAGACAGAGATCGGCATTTTGTTCTGATTAGCTGCTTTGATTGATGTACATTTCTTCATTACTTCTTTTTTTCTTTTTCCTAACTGCTGCAAACATACAGCTGGGAAATACTATAAAAATACCAGAATAAAGTGCCACTTTCAAGCCTTCGTCTATCTCTCTTGGGTCCAGAGATGATCCTTCCAGGATATGTGTTGGTAAGTCACACAGAATAAAGCAATCTCCTAGGAGTTGATAGTCTGGGGTTCAATTGTTTTCAGGAGCACCCAGAATAAAAGTTGGAGACTTAGAAATCAAGTCATTCAGGAATAAGAATGGAGTCATTAAGTATTTCTGGAAATGTGATAATTCTGTATGAAACAATACAAAAGGTTAAAACGGAAGCAAGAATAATTAGAGTCGGTGTTTCACATAAGCGTTGCTTTTTAACTTCAGTATCTTCCCTTCAAGAATCCAATTCATCCAGTTTTCCTGAGAGCTAATATTTTGAGGTTATCTGCCCTGAAGGTAGCCCAGAAATAGGCTGGATTGCCCAATAAGGATGAAGGCAAAGGGCACATCCTTAGGATTAATGACTGGCTGAGAAATCGGAGGGCTTAAAGTGAAAGAAATTCTCTGTATCAAGGTCACTGATGAGGTCAGGATTATTTTAAACTGCGAAGGAAACCCCTAACCAACTTTTTTTTATACTTTCTCTATTCCTCTGCCTGATTGTAGAGGAAGAAATTCAGTGAGCCTCTCCTACCATGTAAATAGCAGGCTAAACTATGCTGGCACTTGCAGGCTCTAAGAGGGGCCAGATGGAAATGGGAATGTTGTCTCATTTTGTTAGCCCCCTGTAGCCAGTCAAAAATTTGCCTGCAAACAGGTTTCTATGAATTTTCCTATTTATTTCATTCTCACCTCATCTTTTCAGCTCACACACCAGGAGACTCCAACTCTTGCCCAAGAAGAGAAGCTCAGGCTATGCTACTTCTCTTTTAGATTTCCTTCCCACCATGGAGGATCTGAGGACAGTCACAGGCTTGATTCCAGAGTCTATTCAAGGCAAGCACGGCATGACAAAAGTCTCTTTTACAGACACTGTGGCTCTGAAATCATATGTTATGTGGCTCTGAAGTCCTAAGTAATCCTCACGTGTTTTCTCTCCTGGATTCCTAAGGAGGGTAAGAGTAGCTCAATTAAATTTTCATTCCCAGCTCCCACTGAAGCATTTCTGATCCCATTTCTCCCAGTGTCTGTGCATTTGACAGATCCTGCCCCAATTGACTCCTATCTCAAGAGCATACAAGAAGAAGTGGGCCGCTGTGACAAGAATCCAGAAGCCAGAGCTGTCAAATCAAGTCTTCCTAGATACCAAAGGGGCTAAGAAAAGAATGGGTGCTTGTTGTATTTCAGGCAGGGGTGGTTGCTGAAAAGCCTGGAGAGAAGGATCCCGAGACACCTCAGCTCCCAAGTTCCGATGGATTTTTTTCTAGTTGATCAATCTCTATGTCTTTGAGGCTGAACTAACTTCCCACTTCAGGCTTCTGACAGCTGGACAAAGCAGGGTTTGAGCTGTGCCTTGCTCTAAGTAAGTGTGGAGAGATGCTTTCAATCTGACCTTGCCAAATCAGTCCCTGGCTTGGGGCGTTTGCTGAAATCCAGGAAAGATTTTCCCACTGGATTTCAAGTGGGAAAAACAAATCCCATCCAAAGAGATTTGATTGAGTATTGAAGCAACAAGCATTCTGGGAGATATGAATCTGCCTCATGATCTACAGAATCTCTGGCTTTTTAAAGTAGAAGAATATACATACGCATGTGGATTAGGTGGCGGTGGAGCTAGTTAAAAGCCGATTACAAAGTATAATTTTCGCAGAGACTGAAGGATTATTTTTAACCACACTGTGGCTGTGTACGTTATTAACCTTCTATCTTAAAAAGATAAGATTTGGCATGAGCAAATGTGGGCTTTGTTTGGCTTTTTGTTCCTAAGTTCACATGTTTTGTTAAAGTACATCAGATAATGAGATGCAAAAACATAAAGACAGACATAAGAAAGAGCAGCAAAATAGAAAAAAGAAATGAATGGAATGCAAATGCATAATGACTGATTATATATATATACATATATATATAAATCTTCTATTTAAATATTTTCATTCATTCACTTTTACTCTTTTAATTTTTTGAACAACTCAAGTCAGCAGCTAAATTGACATTCAGGATTTTACCCTGGACCTCCATGATGTACAGCAGTGGTTCCCCTCCCTCACTTGTTGCCCTGTTCTATTTCTTCCCCTCTAGTCAGGCACATTGCTGTGCTGTGATTGTGATGTCCCCGTGTTTTACAAGATCCCTTCTGAGATGTGGAGCTGTTTTACTTCATGTATTACTTTGAGCATTTTTACTATTATCAGTGTGACCTTTAGAAAACTGTGTGTCGAGTTTGTCACGTTAATCTTAAATACACTAGCTGCTACCTCTTAGAGACAATCCAAAACATTTTGCCATATTTACCATATTCCTGTTCTGCTTTGAAATGCCAAGTCCTCCCAGTGACAATGAGATGCTCAGGTCCTTCCAGGAGGTCTGATGCAATGTGGAGAGCTGACCCTACCATGCTCACATCCTCCTGTCTACATGGACTGGTGTTGCCCCGGGGAAGAGACCCAGGTAACACTGGGTGATGATGTCGGTGCACTAGGGAGTGAAAGAGGGACTTAACAAGCTGAATAGAATAAGCTGGGAACACAAGGGCAGAGTTATCCTGTCAGCTGTTCACAGGCCTGAACCTGTGGCCTTTTCCCATAGTAAAACATGCTTAAAGGCTTGCTCTTGATCCTTCTTTTCACCTGGTAACAGCTAACATTTGTTACTAGAGTGGGGCAAACATCAACCATGCAGTGGGCAAGAAGCCATGCACCTTGCCTTGAACCCATAGCACTTTGTATGAGCCCGGCACTGCTGACTCTGGCACTGCACTCCTCTATTTGCTGGCACTGCTCAGTTGGGCACAACTGCAGAGGCAAGCCTGGAATGAGTAAGAGAAAAACAGATTGCCTGATATTGCCTTTAGAGAACTTAGCAAAATGTGTATTGACATCTTGGCAGGCTGCTCAGCTGGAAATGGATAAAAAAAAATCTATTAATGAAATAATTTCAATTTTAAAAGTAAGTAGGATTTTGAAAGATTAATACCCGCTCTTATCCTGAATGTGAGTTTGGTCCCCTTGCTACATTCTCACTATGTATACACTGAAATTTCTTCTGCTTTACACCTGGGGAAGCTGTGACCCCGATTTCAACAGTCACACTGTGTGTCAAAGGCCGAGAATCCTGGATTATCCCGCAGAAGTCAGTTCCCAAACTCCCTAATGGCATATTAAACAACAACATGTTGAAACAAAACAGTGCAAGAGGAAAGCAAAACTAACTCCCGCTGGTTGAGCACACCCTTAAATGCATTTCTACCAGCTTCTGTGAACAACCTTTTCTGACATAAGTCCTCTCCGGATAACTAAGAGGAATATTTCACAGGTAGAAATGTGGGCTCAGAAGATGTGGGTTCTGCACTGAGGTCTGACACTGATCTCCCACACAATATAGAACAAGTCACTTAGTGTCTCCCTGCCATAGCTTCTACGGCTGTACAATGGAGGTAATGCTACTGAGCTCCCTTGTGAGGTGCTTTGGGACCAATTGTGAGAAAAAGGCAATAAAACCCCAAAATGCTATTTCACAAAGAAACAAGCTGCAATAAGAATACAAGAAACTTGTCACAAAGCCCTTTAAAGGCCCTCCATGTTCCAGGTTGTGAAGCACCAGTAAATTGGTAGCTTAATTCATACAATTCTCCTTCTCTTCTAATAAAAAATTCTAAGATGACTTTTTGAAATTGAAAATGGGATTTTTAATTGTATCTCAGCCACTGGTAGCTGGAAAGATAAAGCACAAAAGCCAGATGTTTCATTCTGTCTCTTGACTGATTCTGTTGTCAGAAAGGTTAATGGGGTATTAGAGGGAATAACTCAACAATATCAGTTCTATCTGAATTAGACAAAACCAATTATCCCTCTGCTCTTTCTGGGCTTGATTATTTGCTCACTCCTTTCAAATATGGAGCAGTTTGACCTCCAGACCACTGTACTGTCTTCATTCCTGCTGGAGCCATTTCTCCTACTTGGTAGCTCCAGCCTAGGGAGTGGGTCTGCACAGTGTGTTAGTGGAGTTGCTTGGGCATAAGGTGGGAGAGAAGGCGGGTGGTGTGAGGGATTCTCCACAGCCTTGAGTTGTTCCAATAAACATGCAGCCCTCCTCGACTGTTGTTCATCACCAATTTATATATAATTTGGTTATGTGGAGGGTGGTTTTCAGCATGCTTTTACATGTGGTTTGGCAGTATCGAGTCTGTTTCACAGCTTGCTTTTACATGTGGTTTGGCTGCAGTGAGGCTGATTTACTGTGAGTTGGATTTTTTTTGTTGTTTTTTTTTTTTTTTCTTTTTACATGGAGTTTGGCTGTGCTAATGCTGGGATCTGCATGTTCAGGATTTTACTGTCCCTGTAGTAAGACAATGAAGGTCATAAGGGTGAAAAACAGTTTAGATCAAGTGAGAAGTTAAAACAAGCTGGCACTGTTCCCTGCAATACCACGAGAAGATACTCAAACACTGTTACAACCCAGGTTCCTCCATTGTGACCAGAAAGCTGTTGCCCTGTGTCTTGATGCAAAGCCATATGTTTTCTGTTTCAGGTATCAGTCCTTAACTCAGAGGTGGGATCCAAAAGGCTTCCAGCCACATCAGCTGTTCTACCTTAGTGCGGGTTCAGTGTATAGAGAACAAGATTTTGCAAAGAGACTGTGATTTATTAATCCTTTTCTTAACCGGCTCAAATAACCAAATACCTTTATCTACAACCAACGATTTCTCCAGGCATTTTCAATTGCATAAGCCTTAGTGACAAAGCTCACATGAGAAGCACTGTTTTTCCCAGCTGGACTGTAAGAGTCTTGCAGAAATCATTATTCCAATCCACACAAAACATGCCAGCAAACGTTAACTACTGACTCTTAAGTATCAAACATGGAAGTGTTATTTTGTATAAAATTAACTCCTTTTGAAGCTTTTACCTCTAAGCTGGCCATGCTCTAGACCTTGTCTGTGGGTTGTTAATAGGTTGTTAATGAAATTAAGGCCTTTCAAAGGTTGCAAAATTATTCACTACCTTTTCACTCCTCATCCCTAGAACTGAGCTGTACCTCACCACTTTCTATTGCCCACATCAAGATTCCCACCAACTGCAGTTTTCTCATTGAATGCTTCAAATGCAGGGTGGAACAAAAACCTTCCAGGTTTCCTATCACATAAATCCCAGCGCTGTTCCAATTTTGTTTTTCTTGCTTTTCTATGCAGTAACTTTGACTTACATGTGCACAGGCTTCATCAATTGTATCATACCCCATCTTTATTTTTCCCTGTCAGCTCTTGAAGAAAAGGAGATAAGACTGGAAGGTAATGGGGGAATTACAGTTAAATTCTCTTCCGAGAATCCACCTAAAGAGAAGATATCATTTCCAGATGCTACTGCAGGATTTAGCAACTTAACAGGGCACTAGGTGTCACTTCAGTCTTTTAATCACTTGCCAGAGGCAGAGCTGCAAAATAATCCCTCAAAACAACCAAAAAAGAAAAAGCAAAATGCAGTAATAATGTACAGTAATAATGTACAGCGAATGCTACTCAATATGTAAGTTCTCCAGAATTAAACATGTTTAGCAAATGAATTAGAAAAGGCAGAAAAAAACCTTCCACCTTGGCTCAGTTCTTGAAATGCTAATCTCTGAGTGAGTCACTGTAAGAAACAAATACTTTATCTGTGAAAACGCAAAGGAAACACTCCACCCATTGATGCTTTGATACAAAGAGAACATTTCATATTAGCTGCTTTTTAAAACGCTCATCTGTAAAAGCTCGCAGTAATTTCTGTTCTTTGGTAACAGAGTTCTGCATTGCATTAAACGCCCATAATCCAGATGAGAGCTTTGGCTTTCAGTGAAGATGTGTGACCAAGGGGAGTCTTCTGGATGATGCTATATTTTACCTTTTGTGTTTGCTTTTGGCACAGCAAGTTTGCTAGGACCTCCCTTTCCTGAGTTCACATTTGGTTTACAGAATTTCCTCTCCTAGAACCGGAGGAGAGAAATGCTAAAAAAAATAAATAATAAAATGCCAATTCAGAGGAGGGTTTTTCTTTGTTCGCCTTTTTTTTTTTTTTTTAAAGTGCATTAAGACTGAATTTCATGACATTAAATTTTTACTTGTCCGAAACCAAAAAGAGACAAATCACAGATATTTAGAAGAGGGACATTTTGTTTCAGATAACATTTATAGAATGATACAAAATTTCAGTTCATTTTTCATGAACAGAGCCAGCTCCCGAGAAACTCATAATGGACAGTATTTCTTGAAATGATGATATGCCCTTATGAGAGGTGATGTACTTCATATCACATTCCTTTCCATTTTGTTTTCTTCGGTAGAGTTCATGACTTCCTGTGCAATGAGGGAATACTGGAATTTAACAGCCTTAACCATGTTTCGCTTATCTTTGCGGTCATGCTGTAAACAGCCCATATGAAGACATACAGGTCGTCTCATGCACTCATAAAATAAAGAGAGTAATGCTGGCACAGGCTTCTCTTAAACCAAATTCCTGATTAAACCTCTGAAGATAAGAGTCACATTTCCTATGCTAAAAAATGGCACATGGCATCACGGGAAGTAGAAATGTTAAATATTACTTTGGAGGATCAAGTTACAAATGAATGTTTTGCAAATCATCCCAAATGCTTGCTGAAATGAAGATGGGTTTCTTTACCAGTGTTACCAAATTTGTTCTTATCAGAGTCCAATGTCTGTAGTGCAGGGGTTTGTTTTCAAGTTAAGCATATTTTGCATGTATTTACACTGAATTATTACTGTCACTCACCACCCCATGCACAGGAGCCCTCACAGGACACATCCAGAACTTAGGAAGCGATAAGATTCCAACATTCATTTTGAAGCTCTCTCCCAAAACTTAGGAGCTTCCATATTTCTCGGCCCCCCCCCCCGATGAAAAAGAAAATCTAGAAGCCTTTTAGGTTGTGTGTAGACAGCAGTTAGGATTTATCTCTCACAAGCACAATTTCCATTTACACTTGCAGAATGCTGGTTGTCACAAGTTTGTGACAGACTTAAGAGCTGCCAAAAACAGAAGCAATGTTTCTTTGGCTTTGCATGTTCTGTAACTTCTGGTGCTTTTCCTGTGTGCTTTCAGAGATAATGAAGAAAAATGCAGATCCTTGTCTTCTAAGGCAATAGAGGCTCAGCTATACTTATCAAAACACCCTATTTGCAGGCTTGCACAGGGCAGAGAACATTTTTGCCTTCCCAACCAGTAGGGCATGATCTTACCCACATCATTTCTAAGTCAGTATTTTCCTGCCCTGTTACTAGTAGTGCCAGACATCAGGATGCACTACACACAGGGCTATATAAATGCCTCACAGGTACATAGCATGAACAACTTTTTCCTGGGAAGGTTAGTGCTGAGCTTTGCTATTCTGAGGATGGTTCCCATCCATCTACATGAGCTGTGCTGGAGCAGCAGACTTAATTCATGACGCAGCCAGCTGGGGCTGCCAGAATTATTTCTTTACATTATTCCTTCTGCCACCTCTCCCTACCCACTGAAGTATCACCTGCATACTCTCACTGGCAGCACCCAGGAAAATGTTAGCGCATGTTAGCATCCAACGTTTCTGCTGAGGACATACATAGGCAGCTATTTAAGAAAGGCACTGGCAGGTTATGCCGTTTCCTATATCTTCAGTGAGAAGTCACTTCTGTAGAATTGCAGCACTGAAACAGAGGGGGATACTTCAATGGAAGGTAAGACAGAATGAATAGGAACTTCCATGAATATTCTAGGGAAAATAATGTTATTTTCCTTTTACTGGTAATTCTCATTTTCTCCCCTTTCCTTCTTTTTTTCATGAAACCAGCCAAAAGGGCAGCTGCTAAATGACTACTAAAAAGCAACCTGCACCCCAGCTTGTGGCGTCATGAAAAACCTTAGCGGGTAGCAGAGTTCTCCCAACCCGTATCTCCAGTGGCAAAGGATGCAGGAAATGAGGGTGCCACGGGCCATGTCTCAAGAGAAATATATATATATATGGAAAAAGAAGAGTTTGAAGATTATTCCATGTAGAAATATGGAGCATATAAGAAATCCTGTGAGAATGGATGCTGTCAACCCCCCAGTAGTAATATATGAGGCTAATGCATTTTCCACCCACTGCTGCAATTAATAAAGGCTGCTGCTAGACACACAGGTGAAGCTTGCTGCTACAGCATTTCTCCAGGCAGCCACCACTCTACAAATAACAAATCTTATCCAGTCAGGGTGAGCCACTTATGGAAGTTTGCCAGATGTATAAAGAGTAGGCTTTCCTCTCCACTGACCCAAAGAGCCCTTCTGCTGCACACAATGTCTCTACACATTCACATACAAATATATTTCTGCTAATGTAACGTATCACTAGACTTAAGTAACCAAACATCTACTGAATCAGAGAAGTATCTTGGTTAAGTATTAACTAGTGTTTTCTACCTGCCATCCAGAATGCTGCGAAGATATCAAATCTTATGAGCTTGATACAGAAGAAAGCAACTTCAGTAGATGAGTCCTAAGTAAGTGAGCTTTTCACATTGTTTCCATGGAGTAGGGATGTCTCTGGTCTACAGACAAGATCACTTTATTACAGGTTTCTAAATTATAAGCATGAGAAGAAAATCTGTCACCAAATAATGGAAAGTGCAAGTATTTGAATGGAGGAAAGAATCAAGACAGAAGACCCAGTTTCTGGAGGTTCCAGAATAAATCGTTCATTGCTGCAGTAAGCAGCGCTGAAGGTGCTCGTGTCTGTAAATTTCCTAATTTACAGTTTAAAGTTCCTAAAATTCTCCAGAAAAGATGCAAGCATCATGGTTACATCTATTACGTGTACTGGAAAAAACTAGCAACCCAGAGACTGCAATGGTACGAGGACTGAGTAGGACTCAAGACACTGCTGAGCCACCCCTACATGCCAAAAAATGCTACTGAGCTAAAGGAACAGTGACAGACTCCACCCTTTCCCCTGATACCTCCAGGCTAATGAGTGCTATAAATTAGCAGTTAGTGGAATTGTTACTCAAGACTGTAACACCTGGAGAACATTCACTCTTCAGAATTTCCAAATGAAATGAAGCACCTTGCTTTTACAACCACAGACGTTTCGCAGGCTTTTTTTGCAATGCACAAGAAAATCCTATTTGCTTGCAAACTGGCTTGCATCTGGAGCTGGAATGATATTTATCTGAAAAACAAAATTAGTAAGTGATGTCAGTGCTCCTTAGGAACAAATCCACTAGAAAAATTCTGAATTTCCTCTCTTTTTCCTTAGATTTTTGCCCTGTGATATTTAACAGCAAACATTATTCTTTGCAAAAATTTCACATGAGCACTGCAACCTGAATAGGCAAAAAATGTGCCTATAAAAACCCCATACATGCAGAAATACACAGTACTGCCTAACCCAACAGGAAAACTCCTGAAGCAAAGAAGAGAGGGAACTTAGACTGAAAGACTGTCTACAGCAACACATACTGCTGGAAAACTCAGGGCTCACGTCCTGCTTTGTTTCCCTCTAGGGAGGGCTTACAGTGCCAACAACTCAACAGTTTGCAATTCTCGTGTCTCATCTGGTTTCTTACGTCACAAATCGAGCAGCATGAACAGAGTGCCTATTCGGTTGATGAAGAAAGCATCTTTCCCAAGACTTATGCTGGTGTACATTTAAATGTGAACACTGAACACGGTCCACGTTTGAGGTGAAGAGAGAAA
The DNA here is from genome assembly GCF_039878825.1 of Excalfactoria chinensis. Lineage (NCBI taxonomy): Eukaryota > Metazoa > Chordata > Aves > Galliformes > Phasianidae > Excalfactoria > Excalfactoria chinensis. The sequence goes on along the minus strand of NC_092827.1, from coordinate 92,933,210 downwards.
CATAAATGCTTTAAATCAAAGCGCAGAATGTTTGTGCTTTGATTTAAAATTCATATATAAATAGATTTTTAATTTTGAAAGCCCTAGACAAGATGCAACACGACCTTCTGCAAAACTGTTCCTAGACTTCAGTGGTGAAATCTTGATTATGACGGTTCCCATGCAACATCCAATTTCAGTGCAATTTTGAGTGTGGTCTTTGTGCAAAATAACCAGTATCTCTGCATGTCATCCTGGAAATACAGTTTAATAATCTGCTGTTGGGACTGAGATTAAGGAGGGAATCGAATGGAAAACTTCTCACCAAATTGCAATCAGTTTCCCTTGAAAATTAAATATTCTTGCTAAAACTTCCACCATTCCCACCATTTATTCACCTGTGAGCAAGACCTGTGAGGTCTTGCAGATAACTGAGCTGTTGTTCCAAATGGAGCAATAAATTTCATAAAATCTGATTGAAATTCAAGAGGGTTATACAAAACAGCTGTTTAGTTCTGATTTTGCTGTCGTCTGTAGGTGTTCGCTGTTTTTTTTTGTTACACCTCATTCCTAGAAAATATAGCCTTATTGCATCATCCCCCTTTTACCACTTAGACTATTAATTTTAGTCATTAATTAATCACTTATCAGTTGTTAATCATGCATGTAATCTCAATATGTAGAAAGAACCACCAACTGGAAATATTTAGGTTTTACTATAGACCTGAAGACGTTTACTTTTTTGCTTCACAAGAGCACAATAGTGTTGAAGTATTTTTTACTGTCATTGAGAAGGAAAGCTGAAGAAATGTACAGAGGTTTTAAAATATTCCCTTTTGGCTACATTTAAGACAAAATGGACACAGAGCTCTTTGTGCACAGTTACAAGCTATCCACCAACTGTTCCTCATTTCTGACTCATAGGTGGCTACAGCAGTTGAGTGCTGAGCAGGAAACGTAACTGTATGTAAGGAGGGGTTGCCTTGTTTTGTTTTAGTCATTGCTAAGAGCTGGTGACAAGTCCTTCTCATGACTCCAAAGGCTCTTTCCTCTAGTTATGCCATGCTGGAAGACTATTGGCTCTGTAGTCTCCCTGATGAAGGTTTGGTATGTCTGAACAATACTGTGAAGTGTGGCAAATGGTATGGATGAAAATGAGCTAAATGAGGTAGAAAAGCAAAAGTACACAAAAGCAGGATAGGTAAATTGCTAGCCCTCACCACAGAAAATAAATTAATAAAATAAAATAAAATAAAATAAAATAAAATAAAATAAAATAAAATAAAATAAAATAAAATAAAATAAAATAAAATAAAATAAAATAAAATAAAATAAAATAAAATAAAATAGCAGAACGTAAGGGGAAGGGAGAATGTAAACTTCAAAGTCCTTACAGTTAGCTGCAAAAGACAGAGAAGAATTCCAGCCACACAGAGTCAGCTGAAAACCAACAAGGTCTTTACTCCACACGCGGCTGAGCTACCTCTCTGATCTAGCTAATCTCATTGAAGATGCTGAAAGCTGAAGTCTTTTCAAGATCTGACACAAAGTGAGCATTTTGTATCACCTAGAAACAGCCTGGATAGAAATAATTGCGGCTGTGCAGCAAGCAAATGCGTATATTTATTCTCAGAATTCACATTTACTCCTTCCAGACCTTTCTGAGTTGGACTCTGATGAAATTCCTAAATCACACCCCCTAGAACTGACCTTTTTATGAAGTAACATTCAGATCTCACTGGATTCTAAATACCCCAGAGGTGGCCTTTCTGAAGATAGGAAGGAAAAGCAAATCTATATGTGAAGAAGAAATGAAAACTGCACAAGGCCTCACCTGAGTGTTCCCAAGGTTTACTTATATGGAAATGATTTCAAAAGTAGTAGCAAACAGAGAGCCAAGCAATAAGTTTGGTTTTAAACAGATATTTTTAAATATCTGTAACATGTTTTGGTTTTAAACACTCAGCAGACATATACAGCAGCCTGCAGTTGGCGTGTCTTATTCCCATGGCCATTTTAGCAGTGTATCAAGCACTACCAACTCATTATTTACAATTATGGACATGATCACAAGATGTACAACAAATCTTACAAATGCATCTCATCCTAAATACCTTCCTGACATCTCTAATACTGTAATATTCACTGTACCAAAGGAAAAAAACAAGTCTTGGTATATCCTAAGCTGTCTTTCAGTTTGGCACCCCCTTCCCGACATTCCTGTCACTCAGACTGCATATAGATTAGGACACTGATGCACAGTAGATCCTCACCATGACCCCCCCGTTTGCCATGTAACTATTTTCCCCAATTAAGGAGAACAAAACTAAGAGAGAACTCTGTAGTGATCTTCTTGGAAGCTGTAAGATATCCTGGATAGCAAGTAAACAAAGTTTGCCTCACAATCCAGTCTCATTGCATGATGTCTACATCGAAATATTAATCCCCACTTCTAGGGCTCTATCAGCTGGTTCTTCTAAAGCAAAGTTGCAAGTAAAACTGAGATTCGCTGAACAGATTAATGAGGTAGACAACTTCAACACAACTTCCACAAAGACTGGCTACCAAAGCCATGTTAAATACATCAACAGACTAACAGGGAGAATGTGTAGATAGATGGGAGCTCTCAGGTGCTGTTGGCCTCAGATAGAGCTATGTTGGCCTCATATAGAGCCCATTAAAGCACCCAGGGTGACAAAAAGTTGTTTCTATTCCTATAGACGATTTTAGGAAGAAGGATCTGTTAATTGTAGGATTATGCTTTGCAGATCACAATCTGCCTCTCTTTACTGATCTCTAGTACATAGGAATTCTATAAATAAGGTTTTGTGTTGGTACCAGGAAACTAATACTTATGTAAACAAAAGTTTGCTTCACCTCTGTCTGATAACACCTTGAATTGTGGGTAAACAAAAAAAAAACAATACAGAACTTATTCTTGGAAAAAGCCATAACTTGCATTCACAGAAAGGGGGAATTAATATCTCTGTCTCAATCTTTCCCTCTCCCATTTGCTTTCACTATCTATCTCTGACTAGATGCATGTACATAAAGATAAGACATGTTCTTCTGTGTTGCCCAAATCTGTAAACAATCATGTGAGTAAATATCCTATCTTTTAAGGTCTTTCATTCGTAACTTCCTGGAGGAAGTAAACTAGGAAAAGAAGGTTGTTTTTCATGAACAAAGCCTAGAAGACACAAAATGGATCGCTAGGCAGACTGCTGAGCTTTTGCAGAACTGACTTCAGCAGGCTCAACGTTAGGAGCAGTTTTCAACTTTCACATCACAGAATTAAAAAGAGGTATCAATAAACAACTCCGAGTATACGCAGTTTGAGTATAAATTTGCCAAAAGTAATCCTAGGAAGTTCCAGTCTCTGAACCTCTACAGAGTCCAGGCTGCTAATAAGATTCACTATACAGCCCAGATTGCCCAGATTGCATGTAACAGACACAAACTGGGTCTATTAACTTAGATCTGGAGCCAACAGTACAGGCCAGAGTACGTAGGTGGCCTATTTTGCAGGAAACATTAACAATCTGTTGTTGAGTCAGACAGAAGGGACCCTCCCTCCCCTCTGTGCCCATCCAGGCTCTTAGACATGGTCCCTCAGCCACCTTCCCTGCCCTCAGAAAGGACTGTCCTCTTCGTCCTTGCTATGGTTTTAGATTCTCAAGAACCACTTGAAATTAAGTGAAACACTCAATGGGAGATGATTTTGCTGACTATAGGGAACTTTTACAACATCAGCAGCAATTTAAGTAAGTTTGTGTTTTGTTTTTTTCTTTCTCCCTCCCTGGACGCGTGGGCTGTTCCAGAACTTGTATCAGAATATTCAGTTCTCACATCTATTTATTTAGTTAGCAGTGGCATTCCTATTTTTATAGCTTTGAGTTTTTAACTTTCTTGTTAGCAACATTAACTAGGTTTACAGCATATAAAGCGAGCTGTGGCATTTAAAAAATGTTAGCTTAATGTAACACCAGCTTTTTTTATATACATGTTCAATGGCAAACTCCTACTGACAGGCAGAATGCATTTCTATGTCTGGGCTAGTTTATAGATGGTGTTCCCACCTCAGGGCCACAAGGTCACAAATTTGTTTCTGATTCTATTAAGGAAACACTCAACAATGGTAAGTTTGTGTGTGCTTTTTTTTTTCCTTTCTTTAATGAGAGGGGACTGCTTTATGTGATCCAAGATCTTAAAGATACTCCAAGGAATCTCTGTTTAATGCTGAGCCTTTCACCCCCATGCCCTGACTGACTAACACTGGCTGCAGATTTGAGAAGCTCTGTCTGGCAGTAAGATAAAACAGATTTCAGGGAAATTCTGATGTGAATGAAAGAAGAAGAAGCAATGTCTCCCTCATTTGCCTATGCACAGTAAGAATCGTTACAATGACTCCTGTGGAGTTTCATAGGATTAAGATGTGACTCTGCCCCAAAAGGACTTACTGAAAGATGCAAGACTTGTTCTCAATTCCTGTTTCTGCAGCAGATTGTCTGTGTGACCCTGAGGACCTCACCAGAAGGCTTTGCTGCCAGGCCTGCCATGACTGTGGGGTGGAAGAAACCTCCTCTGCCTGCAGGACTTCAGAGGTTAAGGCACTGGTGCCTTCCTCAGCAAAGGCTTTTCACTTTCCATATTAATGGGAATATTTGCTGTACTCATGTCAGGGACAAATAAAAACACACACACATTAGAGATGGCTCTTATTGCCCCACAAAGCACCAACCTTATTCTTTCCTGGAATCTTCTAGGTATCCACCTATCTTAAGTATCTTCTCTTCCACACCACGTGATGGCTCCAGCTGCTGCTACCTCATTGTAAGTGCTTACTGGGATAACACCCATCATCACTTAACAAGAGGGAGGTAACATTCATGCTGGCCACAGCCATCACTGTCATGAGATGACCTCGTGCTGGGTGACAATGCACTCTGGGACTTTATGGCTACAAACATAGGGATTTCTGGCATGAGAAATATATGGGGCCCAGCAGAAAGACTGAGCTGATGGTGAGCAAGAGAGATAAACAGAACTTGGGGGAGGGAATGGAGAATAAGTGTGAGTCTCTGCTGAAAGAATTTCAACATCACCTATAACTATCCTGAAGGCAACCATGAAAAAGCAGAAGGGCATGAAGTGCAGTCCAATTTCTGAGTTGCTTGGGTTACTGTGAGTAGGAGGATCAAGGCTTGGTTTCAAATGCCTCACTACTGAAGGGAGATCAGCTGGAATAGAGCAAGAAGCCAGAATTTCTAGGCTAGGAATAAAGCTGATCATGTTGCAACAGACCACAGGAAGGAGAAATTGGCTGCAGTGTCTGACTGGAGGCCTTTTAGCTACATAAGAGGACTCCAGGTCTATTCCTTTTCTAATTTCCTTATGCCCCCAAGGAAGGTCCTGGTGGAAATTTGCTTCCATTTATGGGAGGACTGGAAGAATGTGGGCCAGACTGTGACTGAGCATCTGGCAATGGGAGGGTTCAAAGGAGAGGAAACTGCTCACACAAGATTTGAAAGTGCTATTCTGCACTGATAATTGACCTGTGCAAGGAGTACTATTACTGCCACTGTCAGTCATTACAGGCAGATACTTCTGAAAAGTGCTAGTTGAAGAAACTCAGGTGCACATCCCATATGATAACTTCACTGCCTGAGAATTGTTATTGTCACACGGATTCTTGTCACTAAATGAAGTGTTACATCATCCTTTGTGCCTTATCACCCGCTTCAGACTCTCTCCTCTGTGATACGTATGGGTTTGCCTATTAAAAGGCAGTCTGACAACCACAAAACTATTACTAAACATCTTTTCTCAGAGGAGACATTTGTTCCTAACAGGTATGTCTGTTTTTCTATGCTGTATTTGGTTACCTCATAGATAATGGTTTATGATTGCCATGCAATACCTTTCTAAATCAGGCTGCAGCTTGTCTTGCTCCTCCTAAAGATGGCAAGTTTTCTTTTGGCTTTAAAGAAATCTGTGATATCTTCAGGTTAAGAAAAGAAGTCCCTAATTCCCTTAAATCCCCTTAAAATAACAACCTGCAGGTGAGCAGCAGGTATGTTTCTTCCTACAATGCACAGGCAGATCTCCACTGCTGTCTGTATTTGCTTGCTTGCTGCTATTAATCACTTGGGCAGCTCACAATGATGTGGGAGAAAAGTGTATTTTTAATGTGTTTGCAAATTTATCAGAAAATAATCCCAAAGGTCAGCATGGTTTGTCCACAGGAGGAATGATTAATAACCAAGGAATAATCAATCCTTTTGCACCACAGTTGGGTGTTCTACTTTGCTCAAAACAAAACAAAAACAGAAATCTTGACTGTTCAAGGCAATTGGGAGTTTTTAATTTGTTACTGCTCGATGGCATCATGACGCCAGAAAAGAGAAAGAAAGTCGATCAGATGTTTTTATAAAGAAAAGCAGCAGATGTTCACCTACCACGTCTACCCCTACCTATAAGACCTATCTGTGAGACAGTTTTCCATAGCTCTTCTGATCCAACAGGTATATAGAACAAAACGTTTTAAGACACTTCTGTTCCTACTGTTCCACTGAGGAGTTTCCCCTCCTGAGATACTGCGCCAATATGAAATCACTGCTACAACAACACAGGCAAGTGGCAAATACTGAAGTTCATCTTGCTCAGCAGCAGTCCATACAAAGCACTGTTTCTTGTGACAATGCTAAAAGACACAGTCTTGCTCCTGGGAGAGAAGGATGAGTACTGGAACTACAGTGCACATTTGGTTTGGTTTGGGCTCATCAGCCTCTGCAACACAGACTGCAAACACCACATAGGTGGCTCTATTCTTCTGTAGTACAGTAACAAACCTGGAGTGTGTAACAAACGAGATCCTCGACGGGTAAAAAAGAAAGAATGCTGAAATCAGCCCAGCCTCTGCTCTTTGTGTATGTCACGTCCTATGTAAGGTACCCCCATACCACAATCACGCTCCAACGTCTTCTTATACCCAGCCACCACCGTGGCACTTTCTCACCCCTTCCAGTAGCTACCCCATGCCCCGAGCATTCAGAGTCCCTCCTTCCTTCCCCAAGGAACTGGCATCACTCAGCGTTTTGGCTAGGAGACCAATTCTCCAAACTGAAAACATCAAAGCATAACTCTGGTTAGATCTCATCCCAACCCTCTGAGTTTGTTGACTTGGAAAGTGAATAACTAATAAGGCAGCATGCCATTGTTTTCTGTTTATTATAATGGAAATAAATTGTTGGCTCCAAATCAGGCACTGATTGTTCCTTTGATATCACTGCCAGGAAGCAAAATAAAATGGCCTTTTAAAAATCACCTTTCACAGAAAGTGCCACAGGCATTTGAAAGATGAGCCTTTTTCCATGTCAAAGGGCTCCTACCAGAAGTGCCAGACACACTAGCACAGAAATTCAAATCCTTACCTATTAAAAGAAAAAAGTGCAAGTGATAAGGAGAGAGCAGGGCAGCGGGATGGCTGGGGCTGGCATGCTGCAGTCCTGTGAGTGGTTGTGACCCCCCTTTTTTTCTAAGCTACACGGAGCAGCAATTTCAGTGTACCCTAAAGCTTTCTCAGCACTTCAGCTTCTTCCCTACAGATTTTAAGGTGCAAACTTCCAGTTACTTGAGTGCTACCACCTAATGAGGGAATATGTTGTACGTTGGCCTTTGCACAGAGAGGAGCTTCCTCATCAGAGGCTGTAGTTGGATCCAGATCTTAAGCGACCCAGAGCACAGTGGTGTTTGGATTTCATGACGTGCTGCAGTTTGATTTGGCTCAGAGCACAGGATGAAGCTGAGTGCCAGATTCAGATCTCAGGCCAAACTTGGATTTTGTATTTCAGCTACCAAACTTCATCATGGGTTGGCAAAGTCACGCTCTCACCTGCTCACACCATGTGGAGAACACCTGTGATGTGCTGGAAGGGAGGCTGATCCTGCTGTGAGAAACTCCCTGTAGGAAAGCCAGCATGTGAGAGGTTGCTCCAAACGACTGGTGGCTGCAGATAGCTTTGTGTGCTGCGAGTGTAGGGCCACTGAGGTATGCTCAGACTCTCCAAATGCTAAGAAAAATAAGAAAAGCTGTGAGGAGCAGACTGCAGCTTTACTCCTCCCTTTGCTGTCATGACTGCTGGAACTGGAGCAACATTTTTGTTTGTGGGACTGGGATGCAAAGCAGTAGCATGACCTGAGAATAAACTAGAAGAACTCCACAAGCACATCACTTCCTACAGCAGCCTGCTTTTCAAAGCATACATCCTGATGCCCAAGGATCTGTTGCTCAGCATCATTTACTGGCCAACACTTTTTCCAAAAATCAAAACAATTCCCATAGCTTAACTGGTAAAAGATCTGTATGAGGCTAACTTAACAAATATTAAGGCCTTGTTTGACACCTATCTTATGCTTATACTTTCCTCTACGTGCATCCTTATTTTGCAAAGTATTTAGGCTTATTATTATTATCTTGAAATAATATCCACAAAAATATCCACAAAAGTGGGGCAGAATAATTTGGACCTCATAAAGTGCTTATGACATAAGTGCTTTTCTGAACTGAAAGGTTTGATGGGCTCCCACCAAAGTGCTCTGGGATTCAGTAGAGATTTTCTATAGCTTTCAATTCAGACAAGTCCTTATTTTTTGTACTTATTGCTATCTTCTAATAGAATGTATAGAAAGGAAAAGAAAGGACTTTTTCTCCAGATAATACCATTTATTCTCAATTATTTCTAACACTAAGAGTGCCATTACTGACCTGAAAACACCTGATGATCATGCTTTGGTTTGACCTTTTTATGAGTGTGTAGGTTTGGTAACTAGCACTGCCCAGTAATTTATTTCCCAAGTGTGCTAGAAAAATCATCTGGAAGAAGGAAAACAGCGTGTAAAGTTTTCTGTGCAAATGAAAGATTCTGCTAGTAGGATATGTGTGTTCATTTTTGGAAATGCTTCTCAGATGAGAGGCTGAATTTGCTTTCTGAAAGAAATCAAATATAAGTCTTTAAATGCAAAAAAGTGCTCAAATTCTTGCTTATTTTATTGAAAGATCAGTGATAGTTACCTGCTGACGTTATGTGTTTACAGAAAATAGGTTAAAAGAAAAAAGCTATGCAGACCTCAAAAGATGCTGTGGCAGAGATATGAGGAAGGCCTGAGTGACTCAGCAGGGTCTTTGCAACCATCTTGCACCTTCCCTGGGCATCCCTTTGCCCAGGAACGAGTTGGCCTCAGAGGCTTTGCACAACCCTTTGTGGGGGGGTTTTGGTACCCCAAAGACAGTACATGAAATTAACAGGGCCTCCTTGGAGAGTGTGGAAACATCGTGCATGGAAACATTGTATCAGCATGCAGAACTGATACTAAATAAAATTTCTGCTTCTGCAGTTGATACGTTTGCAACTAATTTATCCAGCAAGTTGCTGGGAATACTGCAATATAAGCAAAGAACTTCAGTGTTAAGTCTACTCCTGTTCTTGAAAGGCTCTGTGAAACTTCAGGAAACTGATTCCTGAGGAATCACATCCTGGACACAGCACAGTCAACACTGGCATGACGCTCATGCTAAAGTTATCTTGGTTTAACTTTAAAGCAGTCTTTCCCTGAGGACCTCTCAATTCTGGAAGGAGCAACTTCATTCTGTGAGAGCCTGGATTATTTTTAATCTTCTGGCCATGTTACAGATCAGTTTATAGTCTCACAGAGATGGTAAGGACAAGTATTTGGGGGCAGGCAAAAAGAGACTATTGCTGGTTAGTGAATACTGCTATTTCTGAAAAGAACAAACTTCTTAGGGCAACTTATTCTGTCTTCTTGCACTTCTAGCTTCATTTTCAAGAGAATGTAGCGTGAACTAGCCCAGATCCACAAACTGCAGCAGACCCACAATCACTTCAACCAGTATGGACTTTTTGATCCATACATTTTGAGTTGTGCAAGCCCTCAGAGCTTTGTACAGGTGCTGTGTACAATGAATTATCCCAATGGCTTTGCTTCCAAATGGCCTCAACCTGGAACAGCATCTTGCTTGTTATTTTGAGAGATACAACTAGTTATCATTTCCAGTATTATGCCAAACATATTTCAGGTTCCCACTGATAGTAACATCAAAGCCAGAGTTTGAGCAAATCTCTGGTATGCGTTTCCCATAATATTCAGCCATATATATTTTAAAATTCTCTATTTGTTCAGGCTAAACTTATAAGTTCAAGTATGTGCCAGAAGTCATCACAAGGATACACTGAGATGTGCTGAATCTGCATACATTTCAAAAATCACAAAAGGGAGAAAGCATATTTTCTTCCACTTGTACTTAAGTCTTACCCAAGCCTTACTTAGGCAAATGCAACTCCTAACACTTACAAGGAATGCAGTACAATTGTTTCCTTAAATTTGGCAGATGAAAAGGAAGAACCACAGAGTTTTGTATTACTTCCAACCAAAAGAGTCAAATGGCCTAAGTTTACCCCAAGTTTCAACACTTTCACAAGAAACCTTGTCAGGGCATTTTAACTAAATGCCAGTAATGCCCAGGATTTCAAACTCCTGAATTTTAAACTTTTCTGGGTCTTTGTTTGTTTTACACAACCTCCACCATGACTGTTTTCTTGCCCCTGTGAGCACCATCAGGATCTTTCAGACCAAAGCACTTTCCAGGAATTAGCGAAGAATTTTAACTCTTGGAGCGGAGAAATGACTTTAGCTCTGGAAAACATCATTCCTTTCTTAGTGAGACCCAAAGGACCAGTTGCAGGAAGGGCTGGATGAGGCCATGCTCAGTAGGTGGCTCCCAGGAGAGGTCCCCTGGCTGCCACCTCACACCATGTGGGTCTCCTTAAAATGGCTTCAGTGACACAAAAGGCACCTAAAGTGGGGCACACCACAAGGCTGCGCAGCTTCCTGTGGGTGCTTGCTCAAGTTCTCCAGCTCCACTTTGTTCTGTCCCCATTGCTATGGAGGTGACCACTGCCTGGGGCTGTCCTCAACTGCTCCTGCCTTGCCCTGTGAACCCAGGCATGCTGAGCAGTGGTGATGGGAGGTCCACTTCAAAGCACAGTTCCACCCCAAACTGACATATTGTGATCCTACAAGAAGGCTCATGAAGGTGCACTCTGAGTGGGAAGATCTGCTACAAATACAAAACAGATTGTATGGGCTTTAGAAAGAGAAGAAAAGTGACATTTTCAAAACCATGATCAGAAGCAGGATTTCCTAACTTACTTGCAGTTGTCTTATTTATACTGCTGCTTCTCGAATCTAATCTTCAGTCTTGACAATTCATTGCCTTTCACAAATGTCTTTTCTCCCATGGTTAATGCTCTGTAATGCTAAAGGTTTGGATATGAAAATAATCTTCCCAGATACAGACAGCTATTTGACTTCAGTGAAATCGTGATGTTACTATTCCCCAAACACCTGTAAAACTTTTACTTTTCCTCTCCAACAAAACCAAGATGATCTTCTCTTCCCCTCCCCCTGGTACTTCTCTTCCTGGGGCCCATGTGGCTTTCTTGGCCTGCCTTAGCCAATAGCATTCAAATCCAAAGACAGATGGATTTTCATTATAAATTTTACAGTTACTAGTACCCCCAACCCACTAAAATAGTGCAGATTTCTGTGGTAACTCTACTTCCAGAAATGTCAGAAGTATGCACAAGCCAGGCTTATTACATGTGGACACAATTAAGACGGATAACCATCCAGTAGGGAGTTATTTTTTATGAAGTCAAAATTTTACTGATATATGGTATAGTCTAAAATGGGAAACTCCTACAAACTTGTGGGTTTTCTGTTGTGTGGGTCAACATACTCATAGGATACTGAAAGCAATAGTCCTTAATCCATCAGCCACCTCTCTAAAAACTCAGTTATCATTAGTCACTGCAATTTCCTAATAGCTCTGAGAAGAGCACTCAGTGGCTCTGACTTCAGTCTGGCCCAGTAAGCTTTTTCTGAGTGTTGCTTTACACATTTCATAGAATGAACACTCTAAGGACCTGTGGCTGGAGCAAACAGTTGTAGGCTTGATGGTATCTAATGGCTGAGTGGAAAACCCTGCTCTGTGAACTGGATTGGCTCAGAATCTTGCTGTTCTCTGTGGGATGAACTGCATTTCCCCTAGATCATCAGAAAAAAACGTCAACCTGCCACTAGCATAGATATGCATAGACCCAGTGTTCTCTACCTGCCCTCCAGCATGTAAACTGCGCACATGCTGGACTGATCAGTCCTGTTTGCAACACTGAAGCAAATATACTTTGGCACTGTAAAGTACACCACCAAGTAATATGGATCGTACCACAAAACTATCATGTCACTGTGGAAACTGGCTGGAAGGAACCTATACCAGCAGCATCTCACAGTTGACAAGTTCTGCATTAAAATGAACATGTCCAAGAGGCCAGAGAGGATAGCTGGTTCCTACCAAAGCTCAGTTCCACACTTGTCCCAAGCCCCATTTTCTGCTGGTCCTGGCTGGATCTCCTGGGTGGGCACCAGACATACCTTATCTGCATGCGATATCTGGGACTGTCACACTCATGTACTGCTTGCTTGAGCGCACCACTTGGGTTCTGTTTGGATCCCCTCTGGGAGCAGTCCTGTTCTTACTGCACTCTGGCAGAAAGGCACGAGCAAGTCCTTGAGAAAGGATGCTTTAGTTTCTGGTTAAAACATTAGTCCTTTTGGTTTCAGTCCTGGCAATAAAGCTGTTCTCAGTGCTCTACATATATAAGCTGTAAGAATGATAGCGCTGTAATTTTCTTATAAAGCACACAAGCTTCATTTTACCTCTGACAGCAAGCGATCCAGGGCCAGTAAATGACTGGCAAACACTTTCTTTATTCATCTCTTCAAGTATTCTGGCTTTTCTTTACTTTTAATTTGCCTGGAGGCAGACATTTGAGATAACAGCTGTTATGGTGATATTATCAGTTATCTGCATGTCAGAGGATGCCAGGAAAATGTCTGTGGAATAAACTTTTAGGGTTTTTGGTTTTGTTCTAACTGCTCTGGGGCAAATTCACTCCTTTGTCAAAGTTCTCCTCAAATATGAAGAAAGAATATAATGGAGCTTGTTTCTACACTCTGATTATGAAAAAAAAACATCTTTTTCTGCCAATAAAAAGCACAATTCTCTCCACTTGCTTTTTGATGCCCCTCAATGATAGGTGCACTAGAGCAGCTCTTTGCCAAGCTGGTAAGCAATATTAGAGCGCATCTACCAGCAGCAAATGTCCGTGTGATTCTCTGGAGAGAGATGTGGTTTGCTCATTCCTGAACAACTGAAGAGGCTAGTTGCTAACAAATCCCATTAGAACGGGTCTCTACTTTCTCATGAAACACACCACTTAAGTTTTTGGGTTTCACTTATAAAAATTGCTGAGGAATATTTCTTTTTGTACTAAGATGGAGGGCCAAAAGCTACAGCTCATGACTAAGGACGTATATCTCACAAAACTGAACTATCTATAAGAAGTCTGTGTAGGTTTATTGGTTCTTTAGGGAAGATGCCAGGAGGAGGGGCCTTGGTTTGCTAATCATTACCCTATATTCTTTTGGTTTTCCAGAGAAATCTGAGATGGAAAATCAATCTGTAGCAATGGAAACAATCTGTGATGTGCCCCTATCGAGTACATTGATGATAGACCAGCTTTTCCAGTTAATTTAGTGAAAACTAACATCCTTTGTATTAGAGAAGCTTATTCAGTACACTTCGACAGGCATAACTTGTATCTGAGGATCTTGAAATACTTTACCAACATGAGGTGGAAGATAAAAACTTGACATCTATGAAATGACCATTATGTTAAAGGACTGACATAGATATAGGTGTTGAAATGAGTATACAGTCCTGGTGGAACTGAACATAAACTATGAAGGCTTTTGCATGCACATTTACTGTCTTCCTGTAATTTCCTAGAATCTTTTAATCATGCAAACACAGAGGTTTCTCTCTTCCATTATCTTGACATTACAGAAAGTAATTTTAAGCAGAAAGTCTACTACTTAGACGTCAAATTCTTAGCTGCACCACAGATTTCCTGAATAGCTTCAAATAAGACATCCACATGACTGTGGTCTATTTCCCCACATGGAAAATGGGGATACTTCCTGACAATCCTGTTAAGCACTTGGATATCAATGAGACAGGTCTCGTACCAACACCTGTGCAGCAGAAGAAATGTGTGTGAAAGATAAAACTGGACCTTGAAGGAAAGCCTTGAACAGAAATACAAAGGTAAAACATCCAAATAAACTACTACCAACTGAACCTCGTGGTGGTTTTCCAAAGGTAGTTTTTTTCAGCTTTGATACACCTGTTTCTAAGTACAGTCAATTTACACAAAAGAGGCAAGTGTTTCTGAAAGCTTTGAAGATGAACAAATTACTTCTCCCAGTGCAAATGGTATTTCCTTGTCCTTGTTTCCAGTAGGTGTGTGAAACTTACTCTAACTTAAGGCATTCAGGTGCAGCTGTTTGGAACAATGTCCAGTGACTACAGGGGAGAAAATCCTTCATATTCAAAAACATTTGTGAGCTCAAAGAAAGTGTTAACAATGAAACAAAGAGCCTTTCTTCTAGAATCCTCCAAATACAAGAAGAATATGCAGCCTGCTTAAACAAAGCAAATGGTAGATCCAAAAATGTAACCTTTACAGCACAATAGTTCATTAAGCGCAGCTTTGCCTACATGCTTTCATCACTGCTGATGTGGTAACATTAAAGATTTGTTCAGCGTAGGTTAACTCCCTCTTCCAAATGTCTCCAGGCTTTTGTGCAATTCAACTCTCTGGAGCTGAGGTGTATTTGGCTCCCAGTGAGTAAGCTCTGAAGGCTGGAAATGTAACTGGGTATTTTCTGCAGAGCTGTAGCAGTGTTGTAGGGGCCAAATAAACTGGCTGAGAAATGTTTCTTTTTGTTTGGTTTTTACAGAGGCTGAATTGACAACAAAAACTGAGAACTTATTGAAACTGCTTGTTTGTACCTCCTGTGAAAATCTAGGTAAAGGTTTTGTCCATGAGATGACAGATTGCTCATCTGAACAAGGCAACATACCCCCTAAGCAGTCCTCTACTAAAATGTGTTTCTTCAGATAATAACCAGAGCCTTTTTCTGGGCTTATCACCTGGAATTTAGAAAAAAGGGCCGTACGGAACTGCAGTGAGGAAGAATAAAAGGGACAAACAAGGAAATGTCAATTAAGATTAATAAGGTAATACCTGAAGTGACTGGCTTGGCAGTCATGCGTTTCCTTTTACATTTTCTGCATAATTCATTTCTTTGAGATGAATAAAGTGATGGAATTCAAGAGAAAGGGGAAGCAATGAATGAAAAAATATATTTAGAAAAAGTTTATTTCATGCTTTTATGAATTTTATAAATTAATGTGAAATTATTCTTTGTTAGTCACAATGACAGATGAATATCTCACACCCAGTAAAAGAGGCTGGGGGTAATATTCAGGCACCCAAGAGGATCCTTGTTGCCTATATACAGGTTGCATCTGGTGGTGGCACCTGAGATCTTCACAAGGTTTCAGAGAAAGAGGAAGGGAATACGGGACTGACTCCAGGAGAGGAAATGGTCCCTTCTATGGAAAATGATTATGGATTTCAAGCGTAATTATCTCCAAACATAATATGCAAACAGTCTGAGAGGAGAAACCAAAACAAGGTGTCTCCCGTGCCTCCTTTCCCAGACAGCATCCCTCATCACCCATGATTACTTTTCCCTTCTGGCTCTGCTCACCTCTTTCAGCACAGTAGCACAGTTCATGATGGAGCTGGAAAAAGCCCCATCCTAGCCTAGCCCACGGCCTGGTATGAGATGTGGGTATGAACCCCTGAGGCAAGGAAACCACAGATCTGAGGCTCCCAGATCTTGGTGCTGAGTAACCATGGGTCATTACATAGAAAGACAGCACATTGTTTCACCATGTTTTCCAGTGAAAAAGTTGCCTGCCAGAACTGCAGGCTGGGAGCCTTGCGGGAGACACGGTGGCACACAGGCAGATGGAGACTAGGTCCTAATGGCGTGAGACAAATGTGTGGGGAATTCAGGTGTCTGAATTCCTCTGTGAAACGGGAAATGCATTTTCCTGCCCTCTCTGACCTATGATGTGTGCCCACTGTTTTCAGGGAAGGAGTAGGATAAATAAAATTGAAAGACTAAACAGTAGCTAACGCCACTCTAATCCATGCTTAGAAATAAAGTGAGGTTCATTACCTGCTCGAATCTGTGCCTAGAATTGAGATGAATTAGTAGAAAATAAGGTACTTCAGCTTTTGTATTTTTATTTCCTTAATTTATATTTGGACTGTGACATTTTTTCCAGATATGTGTGGGAAGAGACACAACTGCTTACAGCAGTTCAGCTACAAATGTTAAAGAAATAAACCTATGAGGGTCCAGGAGACTGGAAGGAAGATAATAGAAGGTCAATAGTTTTAAGAAAGAAATATCACTGTTATGATAGTGAGAGGAAATCTTGGCCAAATGAAATAGAGTCATGGAGCCAAACATACTATGGCTTTGTTCTGGGTGCCTGAGTCAGGGACTGGGAGAAGAAAGCAGACTGTTGCTGCCTTAGAGAGAGAACCTTCTCTCCTCAAAGAGTACCTAGAGTGCTATGAATATCAATACAAGCCCATGTGCCAAAATCTGGGTACTCTCTTGTAAGGCTGGTTGACACCTCAGCTCTTGTATCTCAGACGCTACTTCAGATATTCCCTTTGATATTTAATTCTGCATTAAGTTAGTGAGGAGAACTTGCACCAGGCTAGTCAGAAAGAGCTTCAAGAACTTGTAGGTTTATCTGTGCTTATGTGGTTGTCTTCTCAGCCCTTGGGACAATGTCTGTCTGGAGAAGGGACCTGAGTACTTTCTTTACTCTCTAATTCAGCCTGATTTTTTTCTTTCCCACAGAATAAAAAGCTGCCCAGAGAAATTGTGGATGCCCCATCCCCTACAGACATTCAAGCCAGTTTGCATGGGACCACAAACAACCTGACCTAGTGCTTGATCTAGCAGTTGGCAACCCTGGCCATGACAAGAGGCTGGAGCTAGATTATCTTTGATGTCCCTTCCAACCTAAGCCATTCCATGATTCTATGATAGAAAAAGTTAAGCTGAAGAGTCTAGTCAGAGGAAAAAGGAGATGCATTTTGGAGCAGCTATCAGCAAGGGATGGGATTCTGCTACTTGCACAATACTACAAGGAGGTCATCTAGCTGGCACACTAATGTGGCGTACTTCTTTGCCATTAATTTCAACACTAGAAATTCATGTAACCTGTGCCTTCTTGTCTTTATTGCAAGGGCCCATGTCCTTCTGTCTTGCACTGCCCAAAACATCCCATTATTCTTCAGTTCCTCTCTCTGGAGGCATTGTCTACAGTTGAGTGACCTGTTTGTTTATGCCGAAAACCACAGGGAAGAGGGCCAAGGATACCTCAGTATTTACATACCAAGATGTAATGGCCTTGTGTTGCCTGCAGATATATCTATATCAGCACAAGCCCAAGGTCAGATCTTGTTGATGAGTGGTATTTGCGATCTCTTGTTATGTGTACACATGCACTTCCAAACTGTGTTAGGCCTGCCACAGACTGTTTACAAGAGATTGAGTCCATGGTGAATCAGCCCTGGCATGCAAGTCCTGCTATACTCCCCTTATTCTGCCTGATACTTCTTGGCTGTGTGAGGCAGGAATGCCTCTGGACGTAGGCAGTGCTTTGCCCATGTGATCAAATCAATGTGATATGGGGATCAGGTGGGATTCTGCAACTGGAGGGACAGGACAAAGGGAGGTCATTAGCTCTACATTTGATAAATCAATTTGTTAATTAGGGATCAGGTGGGATTTTCCAGCATGAGAGAGAGGACAAAGAAAACTCATTAGCTGTGTTTAAAATAAATCAATGTTTCACTTGGTGCAGAATTCTCCTTGAAACGTAGGCAGGACGAAATGGATCAGATACTTTTAACTATGACTTGAAAATACACTTGACATAGAAATAAGAAAAGCTTAATAATTACTTAGTGCTTGTACATTTTTCTAGGTATTTGTTAAAAGAAAATGAGTGTGGCCAGACTGGAACTCTTGGAAAGATTCATGGAAACAAAGAGAGAAGACCTGTGAATTGTTCAGGGAAATAAAGAGGAAAGGTTATTTCAACTTTGAGTGGCTCATCATATCCTGCAAGTTAATTTCAAAACATTACAGCATTCAGAACCACTAGAAGTGTCTGAAGATTAGGACCTAGCCTTTTGCCTGACCCTGTCACAGGAAGATACCATCTACAAGTCATGACAACTTCTGCCAGGTCTCCACTGCAATAACATTCACTCAGTGCTGAGTTCCTCTCACCTGTGGTGTATCAGGACAGGGCTGTCTTGTAGTGCAGATCTCGCTGTCCAGAGTCTGTTTCTCACTTCCGCAAGGTTGTGCAACCCTGATGATCACAACTGATCTGTACAGGTCCTGCCGAGCCTGGTGTGACTCCATGGTCAGCCTCATTTGTCTGCTTGCTTTTGCTGATGCAGCACCTGAAAGCAAAACACTATCTGAGTAAGAGAAGGATTTGCGCACGTTAAAAAAAAATAAAATCATGTTCAAGTGACCACATCTGACATTATTCAACCTATTATCACTGTGAGGCTGAAATGGAGGACAGCAATTTAAAGCCATTGGTTCATATTACAGAATACCAAGCAATGCATGAAGCCAAAGACTTTGCTGTTATCAGTACCACTTTTTTTCACTGCTACGTTGTGCATTAAGAGGAGCTCTTTGAGACAGCAAGAACAACGGGCTGCATTTCCCTTTGCCTTGTTTCAGTTCTTCCCTACCTACGCTTCACATAAGGAGACTTGCTTACTGCTGATAACCCATCTTGCTTGGCTAAGCCTTCTGGGGGAGGGTGCATCTCCTGGTGCTGTTTGCCACCTGCACAACGAAAGGCACATGATAATTACCCCCAAGGAAGGCAACAGCTCATCTGTGTCACTGTCACATCTGCCTGTGGCTAATAGGTGTGCAGCATTTGCTGTGAATTTATAATCTGCCCCCTTTCAAAGGTCAGAAGATCAAAAGTTCAGCTCTCATTGGGAGTTGCCAAGAGAGCCCACGCTGCTGCTTGCTGCTACAGCAGGATCCTCCTGTGCAGCAGCGAGGGATCGGCAGCAGCTTGCTGCTGCTTTCAACAGACACATAAAACTGGAGACCCAGCCAGCTGTAGCAAGAAATAATAAAGATATTAAGTTTACATACAGTCTTCAAAAATTTCCTCCAAGAGTCTTCAGTTTATTTTCTCACCTCAGTGTGAGGCTCAGTTTTAAGAACATGGCTGCCAAAAGGGCGATTTACCCCATGGCTTAGATGGGCTGTTGTGATGGATAGCGGATACTATTTCAACAAAGACACAGTGCCTCGAGTTTTAATCTGCTATGTAAACTAATAGAACCTTGATCAACATATTTCTGGCCCCTCTTTTACGAGTAAATTCTCAGTACCCACTAGAAAAACACATTGTATTGATGGCTTACAATGCTGCTCTTCATATAAGAGGAGAGTCATGTGGAGTCCAAGCACAGCAGCATCTTCAGGGGTTCGAAAGTCAGCACTGAGATTGAGTTTGTGCTGAAACATGACCCACATGGTCTGAGACAAAGAGCAATTTTAGTTTCCAGATAAGTCACTAAAAGCATTAAACTCAGTTTAAATTTCAAAATGCAAATAAAAAGAATGCTCAGCATTTTGAGGCAGTTCTTCTTCTTGTAGCAGAAACCTTACGTGTCATTCTTCCCGCTGAAGATCCACGATTTGATGCCCAACCATAAATGTGTTTTGTTCTGTATTTTTTATTAAGTTATGTTATTTTCTAATACTCAACCCACAACAGTTTCTTTAAGCATAATTTGCTGTTTAATTAAAAAAAAAAAAGGGGGGTGGGAGGGGGGGGGTGTGAAATGTGCTCTTGGATTCCAAGAGGAAGTCTGTTTCTTGAAAGTACCAAAGTGGAATTAATGAATGGAAACAATGCTGTTACTCAGCCACATTAGCTTGCTTTCCTCCTCCAAGGAAGTGCAGCATCCCTGGAAATGGGAGACACTGCAGCTGCAGTTCAGAAGAACATTAGTCAGCAAAATGCTCAAGTAGGTACTTGAGAGCTATTAGCATAATTGGGACACAAGTGTATGATTGAAGTTCACTATCATTAAAGTTGTTTCTTGAGGAGAAATGGATTGATGCAGCTGTTTAGGTAATTTTGAGCATCAAGGACAGAATATTTGAGTAATTTGTATAACTTTACTCACTAGTTTTATACGAAACCACCATTTCTGATTTCACAAGTCCCAGTCTGATCCTCTCAAATGCCTTAAAGCTTGTCATTCTTCTTCCTCCACTACTGGCACTTCCTATTTTCTGTACATTCTCCTTTGGAAATCCAAACAAGGGAACTGAAGGCCCTTGCACTCTGGGCATTGGTGTAACCTCATCCTGGACTTCACCTGGATATCCACGTCAGTGATGTCAAGCTCCTGAATAGCCAAATTTGCCTTCAGAGTGTGCCCTCCTGGGAGAAGCAAAGGACTATTTTTCTTTCTTCTTTGTGCAGTGTTAGCAGACGCACACTGGCAGTGGTAGCTGCCACTTTGGAAGAGTTTTGATTAAAATATGCATTGCTTTGATCACTGCCTTCCCTGTAGTGTGAGATAAGCATGATCAGCAGTTTCAGCTGCTGCTCAGTCCTAAGGCACATGCTGTGAAGTTACTGCCCTACATTAAGTAAAAGCTTAAAAGGAAATTACTATAGTCAGCTGGGACCTGAAATTATCATAGAATCACAGAATCATTTGAGTTGAAAGGGAAAATGTAAAGGTCATCTACTCCAACTCTTCTGCAATGAACAATGATACCTACAGCTTGACCAGGTTTCTAAGAGCCCCATCCAGACTGACCTTGAATGTCTCCAGGGACAGTGCATCCACCACATCTCTTGGCAACCTGTTCCAGTGCCTCAACATCCTTACTGTAAAAAGCTTCTTCCTTATATCCAGTCTAAATCTCCCTTTTTAGTTTGAAACCCCTTGTCTATCTGAAGAGCCTTGTTATCCTGAGACTAGAAGTCTTAAAATCTTCTATAGCCACAAGAAATGAGCGTGGCCTCCATCAGCATGGTCCTCCACAGCTGCATGTGCAAGAGGTGAAGGTAAACACCTTTTGCCACAGGACATGTATGTCTGAGGAGGAGAGGCAGGAGAGCATCCTCCAACCTATTGCTCAGTGTGTTTTTATTCAACACTGGAAATATCAAAGAAGTACATTTCCCTTCAGTTGGTAAAGCTTGTTTGACTCTCACAGCTGGGGCCAGGAAGAGTTTTCTGAAGTGCAGCCATGGTCTTTATGTCAAGACATTTTAATGATACTTTTTCCTCTTTTATTTTCTTGTGAAGCCAAGATGGTGTCTGTTGCAGGAAGCTCATGTAGCCTTTAGTACAAACAGCATTCACAGAAATTGTTTTGTTTTCTGTACTACAGCTTTATATGCAAAATTTAACTTTAGGAATTCCTTTTCACATTTCTTACTCTTAAGGCTTCACATATCTAGAGAAGACGATGCAAAAAACTAAAGACAAACAATGATTTTCTCAGAGAATGGGATATAGTTTAACGATGTTACTTACAAGCTCATAAAAAAAGCACTGCCATAAGAGTTTATGAGAGGAAAGCCTACTGTTACACTTCATTCTTAAAGCTGGGTCTTTAATAACATCTGATCATCTCCCTGGAAAAGGAAAATTTCTCTGATTAGGAGCCAGCCTGACTTTCCTTTTGCTATCCTCAAGGATGGGCCGGATCCTGGGTAAACACAAAAAGCCAGAGCAGCACTAAAATGAGGAGAGCTGCCCCAAATGAGGTCTACTCGCTCCTCCCCCACCTCCAAGGGCAGGCAGTGGGTGCTTGCTGCTCCCAAAAACCCGCTGGCCTCAACAGCTCCCGTGCTATGCTTTGTTCCACTCTGTGTAGACCCTTTTCTGATAAAGTAATAAACATATCGTAAAGCTGTTTTACAAGCCAGGTCTCACTCTCCTCTCCAGCTTTTTCTCATTAAGGGCATCGCTGCTTCAAGGAAGTTCAAGCTGCTGCATATTTAAAATCTGCATTCCTTTGACATGTTTGGAAATTATTTTAAAACAATCGGGAGAGGAGGACTGGGTCTGGGGGGCTGAGTGCTTCAAAGGGAAAGCAGATCACTGTGTAAGCCCCGAATTACATAACATGCCCCACCAAGGAAATAAATTAATTTGTTTCCCAATGGCTCCTTTATATAACCCTTTAATTATAGCTAACCATATCACCAGCATTATACCATGGGAAAATGTAATGTTGTTACTCAACCTACCTCTCCACCCTCTCCAGACCGACAACACAATCATTAAGCAGCAAATGCATGTTAGGACATCACCTGCTCTTTTGTCTTTCAAAGGTATAGTCCAATACCGTGAGTATGAAAATGTGACCTCAACAATAACTCTTTTTCTAGCACTTTTTTGTGTTCCTAAATACCATCTCCCTGTTAGATCATAAAATCAGGACAGCCTGTCACCTGCTTGCAACACTAAAAAGAGTACTGTCTTAAAATTCCCTGTTTTCCTAGTCTGCACAGGCCAAGGTCTGCAGTTGATCCCTGATAACTGCAAGTGCAGCTCCGTTTATGCTGGTTTTTCAGATCTGGTGTGTTTAGGTAGCTCTGCTGGCTTCAATTAAAGCATTTCTAATTGTTTTTAACTCAGTGCACATCAGCTGAGACCAGCTGAGACACAGGGTGATAAAGCAGCTTGCTGCAGCTCATTCAAGTCTACTGAGTGGTACGTATTATGAGTTATTAGGCCAAATCACTGTGATGAAAAGGATGGCAACAGTAACAGAAAGATTTTTCATATGGCAAATATCATAATTTTCTACAACTAAAATATTCAAAACAGCTGTTTCTATGCATCTTCAGTCCACCTCAGAAGACAATACGTGAGGTTAATACGAAAAATAATATCCTAATGAGATAAATGTGACTGTGGCACATGGAGAATCCTATAACTTAATCAGTGGGGTTGCAAG
The DNA here is from genome assembly GCF_039878825.1 of Excalfactoria chinensis. Lineage (NCBI taxonomy): Eukaryota > Metazoa > Chordata > Aves > Galliformes > Phasianidae > Excalfactoria > Excalfactoria chinensis. The sequence continues at coordinate 92,910,101 of NC_092827.1, read as the reverse complement.
AAGGGTTTCATTATAAGTCACAGAAATTCTTCCTTATGTTACTGTGTTTGGGTTGACTTTTAATACTCAGATAGGTGGAATCTTTCAGGTACAGTAACCTTCTTCCCCATTGAAGGATGTCTTGATAGCTTAGCAGCACTGTGATGTCAACAACTTTGTTGGGGTACAGAGATAATGCACCCTAATGCTAGATTAGCCAGCCAACTTAGCTCAATATTAACAATCTCGTATGTGACAAAATTAGAACAGATTATCAGGGATGCTGTGGAATTTCCTTCAGTAGGACTCTGTCCATCAAGCTGTCTGTCTTCCAAACAGATAAGCATCATGCTCACCACATGCAAGCGTGCTCAGCACAAGAGCTTGTGTAAGGTGTTCTGTGGGGACCTTGAGGCCAGCCCTGCAGGTTCCAGGCTCCCTGTTCAAGAATCTACAGTACTCTGTCTGAAGTTCAAAAAGACCTAAAGAGAAAACACAGTATGTGTATGGCCTAAAAGAAAATTCCTCAATTAGCTTGCTAAATAATGCATTTCTGTATTTGTTTTTCATTTAAAGATGACATAAAATGAGTTTTAGCAAACTATTCCCACGTAACTCAGTGCTGAGGGAGCTTAAGTAATGCTATAATTTTATCTACTATGCCCTTTGAAGCAGTTTTGTCGGTCATGTCTGTGATGCCTGAGGATAGCCTTTAGACAAAGTTATGTGCTCTTAAAAACAGATCAAAGGAAATTTGGTCATCTCCTTCAAAAGGCAGCTGTTCTCCTCCCCATTTTCATAGAGCTGCAAAATGAACCAGGGCATAGCATCGAGGAATGTCTCCTGTAGTTCTGTGTTCATGCTTTGCTTTGGCGTCTCAGTTTTTTAGATAGAAATAGTATATTTTGGTCTAGTGGTTGCACATAGCAGGGGAGTGAAACTAGAAGATCATTATGGCCCTTTTCAACCCAGACCATTCTATGATCCTATATTAACTATCACCTTCAAGGAAATACAGTAATTTAATCTTAGTTCTGAACTAAGGGGAGAGACTGAATTTTTCTAGAGAGAGCGGTGAGTTTGTATCAAGAAAAAATTAAAATTTTAAACCTCACATTAGCTGCTAATATTCCCAGGGCATTATAACTCAGGGTTTTGTTATGACCGAAGAGACATGTATAATTATGCAAGAATGACCTGGTAGTCCGGGATGGGGAGCAGACTAAACCCCCAACAATTCAGGAGGACACAGTCCTCCTACTACTCCAACTGGACTGCCACAAGTCCATGAGGCCAGATGAGAGTCACCCTAGAGTGCTGAGGGAACTGGTTACTTACTCTCTAACTGGTTAATTACTCTCTATAACTACCTGAAGATGGATGCTGTAGTGAGCTGGGGGTCAGCCTCTTCTCTCATGTAACTGGTGACAGGACTAGAGCGAATGACTTCAAGCTGCACCATGGGAGGTTCAGGCTGGATGTTAGGAAATATGACTTCTCTGAAAGAGTGGTCAGGCAGTGGAATGGGCTGCCCAGGGAGGTGGTGGAGTCACCAACCCTGAAAGTGTTCAAGGAACGTTTGGATGTTGTGAGGGACATGGTTTAGTGAGAACTACTAGTGATGGGTGGATGGTTGGACTGGATGATCATGTAGGTCTTTGTCTTTTCAAACCTTGGTGATTCTGTGAATCTTAGACTGCAACAAGCAAACACACTGTCAGCCCTCAGGATGGTAGAAAATTCTGTCAAATGTGACTAATGTCCATTTAAAGAACAAGTTAAAAAACAAGAAACAATAACTAGGAAACAATTTCTGAATAATGAATTATCATCTTATGATTTGGCACTGAGACCTGATTTTGAACAAAACATGAGTCTTGCTGTTATGAGATCTACACAGACCAACACACCTTTTGCTCCCCTTTGGCCAGCATTTTGGATGTCATTCCTATTTACACAAAACAGGGAATAATGGCAGTGAGATGCAGAGGATAAGACTGGTCTAGAGAAAACAATAACTAGCCATAATCCAAAAGCCAAATTACTCAATCTATAGACAGTTTATTTAATATATTCCTGGTTTTGGCTGGAAATAGTAAAGTACCTTGAAAAATGCAGTTTCCATGCTGCATTTGATTGAGCTGAAGCCAAGACCTACAAGAAGAAATCTCTAGGTTAAACAGAACTAAAACTATCAGTCTCCTCCTTTTAATGGCTGTTTGTTTGTCATCTTCTCCAGGATCCTCTGATCAGAGGCAGCATAAAGTTAGGACATAGCATAAAATGATTCAGTATCATTCAAAGCCTAAAAAAGCGATGTTTCTCATTCTTAGAGGAAAGAACTGTAAAGATGATCCTTTGTGAAACCTGGGAAGCAGCATACATAGCATTAAACAACCAAAATATACTTCATAAGACAAGTTTCTGCTGTAGAGGCTCAGAGCACTCTGGGCAGTAGCAGATGACTTCCATCCTTTCCAGGTCCGCAAAGGATCATCCAGGCTCAACCAGCAGAAGTTCTGCATCATGGTTCTAACTGGGCTGCAGTGGGGACAATCCACCACTGAGCTCTGATCTGTTAGCATTTATTGCTGCAGTGCAACCTGGTTGCTTCATCCTACTTAACAGTGTCCTTGATTGCATTTGGGAGCTATGATCAGGTAACTGGTAGGCAGTTGCTGCTTCTAATATCCTACTCTTCCAAGAACAGCAAAGAAAATATCAGTCCCCTAAACAGAATTCTAGCTACCCAGAATCTATCAAAAAATCTGGAGACCCTATCGCCTGAAAAACATGGATAAGATCTTTAAACTGGGTATGAAAGGAGAAGGGGACAAACTGAGGGCCATTGGGGTTAAGTGGGTAGTTTGGGGCTCAAAACAGCTTGATGGGTGAAGAGGGTGGAGTTCAGAGGGATGGAGAGGGGTGGGGGAATGCTGCTTACCTAAAGTGTCTGTACACTAATGCGTGCAGCATGGGAAATAAACAGGAAGAGTTGGAGATGTGCATCTGCATCTCACCAGGATCTAACCTTCTTTAATGGGAGTAATACCACCAGAAACCTTTCTGGCTGCCAGTGATGTGAAAGCATATCAGATCTGGATAGCAACTCTTTGCAGCTCAGGAAATCATTGTGATGCACCGCCATTTCTAACAAATATAATTTTATCTCCACTCTCTGCCCACTTTCTGATAATTCAGCATAGTTATACTGATGGCAAAGTGCAGGGAAATGGGGATTTGCAGTCTACCGTGCTGCAGCTAATGAAGTTAATAGGGAAAAACAAAAAACATATCCTGCATTAGAAACTGGTTATGCAGCTGCATAGCCAACATATGGAAAAAAGTGGAATGTTTTAACTTTTGTTAACAAGAAGAAAATGGAATGTTTTAATTGACTGAAAATAATTAGTTAAATTTTCCAGAATGAGAATCCTTTCAGTGCAGAGATGCCCAAATCAGATCCTCATGGACAGAATTTACCAGTTCTTTTCCCATTTTATTTTATTTTTTTATTTTTTTTTCAGAGAAAACTTTCTGACATTTTCAGCTATCTCATGAGAAGTTCAAAAACAATTGAAGAGTGCAGACTTTCCTGCAAACATTCTTGTTCAGTTGAAAACTCAATTTTCTGACAATAGGTGTTTTGTTAAGCCCAGGAAATGCTGGCACTGCGTATCTGCGCCACAGATGTATCCCATCCTATGTACTGCTCCTTCAAGGTGGCCAGGAACTGATGGCAAAGACACCAGCAGCTGCCCGGAGGCCATGAGACATGTATGTATCTCTGCAGAGGTGGAACACTTGCTAAAATGCTGAAGCTTGCATTTTCCCCTGATTTTCCTTAGTAGAAAACCCCCTTCATATAGTAGAAGTGGTTACATCAGCAGCAAATTTCTACCAGCTGAGGATCTGTCCCTGTTCTTGGCTTATTTTCTGGCATGTTGATGCAAGAGGGCTGGGATCCTGCCAGCTGGGGGGTGAACAGAATAGCATTCCTGGACTCTTAGCAGTGTTGACCATTGTATTGATGTGAATACATAAAAATCTTCAAAGGCAGAAAGGTGACTCCCTGTCATGTGCAATGCTCCTTCTAGTCCTTTCAAGCCACAGATCATCAGCATATTCTGTACTTGAACCCAGGGCACGCCACTTTCTCCAGTGAACAAGTGATGGAGATTATTGTAGTGAATAGTAACAGTAGATGAGGTGCTATCTTCCCCTTAAATTGGGCCATTCAATTTGTCATGAATAGCTGAGTATTTTTTGCTTGCATTTGGGACTTAGATTTCAGTGGTGGGAACAGAGTGAATAGGATCAATGATGAAGCTGAAGTACAAAAAGAAAGAGAAAAAAGGGCAAAGGACTAAAGCCAGTAGAGACAAGCAATTACAAGGTGTATTAATGTACACTGGACCAGGCTCTAAAGAGGGAATAACTTATTGTTATTCTGGGGGATTTTTTTCTGTGAAGGCTAAAGGGGAGGGAAGTGAATATTTGGTATTTAGGCAATTGCAAAGCTCTGCCGGCACAGAATAAAGAAACCTTTTAGGACATGGCAGCTGCCTCTGAGCTTCGAGCATGGTACTTGATACCACAGTCTACCCTCCTCATGCTTTTTGTCCAGCTTTAGAGAATAGCAAGGCAGCATTCAGAAGCAAGACAATGACAAATGTCAAGAAATGGAGAGGAAATGTGAAGTTTAAAAGACTATTGAGTGACAGGCAGGTTAGATCAAAGGGAAACACTGACCATGTATTTGTAGTTGCAGTGCTAATAGAGGTTAATCATAGAAAGCAGAGCTGAAGAGTTAATGTCAATTCAATCTCAAAGTATACACATACATATATATTAAAATACATATGCATAAACACATGCAAAAATGCACATTGTGCTTTCAATAGGCAGCTGGTCACTCAGCCAGTCACCTTCACCCATTCTGTTTTCCTCTGAGCTGTTAATGGAAACTGTGCAGGCAGAGCATTTTAGCCCCTTTGCCGTCTGAGGCAGTATGGTACCTCGGAAAGCATGCACAAGATGGTGCTTGTATCTAAATCACTGGGAAAGAAAAGTCAGTACAAACATCTAAAACTGTGCCCTGCAAGAATTCATTTGTTTTCTTAGATTCAATGTAGAGAATGGAGACATTATAGGACTTTAAAAAATGAATTTATATTTCCATTTTACTGATTTTGAGAGCTGTATTTTACAGGAAATCAGTACCCAATTACATGACTAAAAGAGCACTGGCTTTTCTAAAGGTTGTACTGTTTTGAACATGAACTCAACTTTGAGCACTTTTTCTTACCAGCCCTTTTCAATCTTATCTCTCTCACAGATGTGCTCTCTCTTGTTATCGTTCTTCCACCCATTCTCTTCCTATGCCACACACAGATTCCAAAAAACAAAACAAAAACATTTCCTTTGGGAGTCTTTCCATACTCATTTTTAAGAAAAAGTCATTCTTGTTTGCCCTTTGTGGCATGTAGCAGCCCCAGCTATGTGCTGCAGCAAGCATGACTACAACAAGACTTAACTAGGTCTAGAATAATTCCTAATACCACAGCTATGTCTGATTTTACCAGCGAAACCATTCTGATGTCATGTACTCCCAAATCTTGAAAAAGAAATGTTAATAGAACAAAATACCACACACAAACCATTAATGAAAGATGAGGTGAATGACTTTGTGTACACATCCAAAACTCTTCACCTAAAGTCTGCCAATGATGATTTTGCTTTTTTCTTTCTTTTTCTTTTCTTATTCTTTTGGCCAAGAAATCAGCCGCAGAAAGACGAGCTCTTGTGATGTGTCTGGACTAATTCATAAAATTATAGGGTCTCTGTCAGGAGTTTCGGGAACATGTAATATAAATAATAGCAACTTTAAAAAATGCAGGATTTATCCAGTATCCAGAAAGCTTTTTCTGTTTATGGGCAATAAGCTACTCAGTTTATCATCTTCAGAAAGCAGTCTTGTCCACACATTACAATTATGTTTTTTCTTTAACTAAGTGAAGGACAGACAATAGGCATGCAAGAATGGAAAAATATGCTAGGCAAGAGAAAGGAGTTTTGGCATGCAGCTATGGTAGAGTTGTATGTGTTCCCATGGGCAAAGGATGCTTACATTGAGAGCTATCAGTTATGTTGATGCCAATGCCACGGTGGGCAGCCTTGTCCCCACACGAGGGAGTACTCTGGGCTAGGGTTGGTTGGTCAGGCTGCCAAAACTCTCCCCCAGACAGCAGGACAGGAACCTGGAAAAGAGTAGGAGGATGAGGTAAGGCGCAGCCCTTAGCCAGAGGCTGGAGGGGGCCTGGTGCCCCGGTGGCTGTGTGGGGAGCAGTGTGCGTTTTGGACAAGTCTGAACAGCCGCTGCAGGAATGCTCAACTCAATGCTTCCTTCTGCAGTACTGGAAGGAAGAGGAATAATGGGGCAGAGGGCAAAGAAAGAAGCACACCCACACACACACACTAAAATTAATTGTGGGTGTTCACTATGAAATCAAAGATCCTGTGGACTGCTTTATTACATCTAGCTGAGGAGAAATACAAGGTGTCATTTTTTACCTCACTGTCATCCTCTTACATTGTTTGTTTTCATGGATATCTCAGCATGCACACAGACCAGAAAGTATAAATGCCAAAGCATGGAGGTAAGGGTACGCTTGAAAGTCTTTGCTGAATTAATGCGGCTAAGGTGAGCTTTTGAATGTCTCTACTAGATGAAGGCCAGTGGTATCATTATGTTGAAGATGATTTTAAAAGAGTAAAAGTGGCTCAGGATCATAATATTTGAGTTTCTGTCTGGAATAGGACTAGTTTAATACACAGAGGTGTAGGTCTGAGGCTGGAGCCAGACTCACATTTGGGTCTGTCAGCACAAGCATCCCACGAACAACTGAGCCAACATTCAGCCCCAGCAGTGGAAATCTCGTAAGTACATTTGGAGGCAGTCTAGTCTTGCAAAAGCTCTGCCATTTTGGACTGCGTCCAAAAAGCAAGCAAAAAGAGGCCCCTGGATGTTTTTTATTATTATTATTCTTATGATTTGAATAAGCACATTGTGGGTTCTAAACAAGCTCAAATCTGGGCAGACATGCCAAAACAAATCCACCCTGCATTCTACAAGCCAGGAAGATAAGAAACTCCAGTTTGGTCCCATCACTACTTCAGAGATACCTATCTGAAAGCACGCTCCTTCAAAAAGTGAATTAAGAATTACAACAGCACCTTACCAGGTTCCCTCCCACCAATAAACAAAAATATTACTTGAATTATTTTTCAATAGCTGAAAAATTAGCCCATGCTAACTGCAGTTTCCATGACAATATTCATCACCATTTTGCCATCCTGCTCAAGGCTGGCAGTGGACTGGAGCACAGATTCTTGTACACAGCCTTATTGCTGGCCAGAAACCCTTCTTCCCTTCACAGAGAAGCTGCTCCTGAGCTGAGGTTTCTGTTGGGTGACATCAGAATCTCTTTGGAAAAGCAGTGTCCTAAGGGAGTTTGAATCTCATTACACATGCTTAGCTAGCCTTTTTTCCCCTCAAACGAATCAGACTTGTAGATGATCTTTGGTCATTTTCAAGCATGTGTATTAACAAGAGTGGGAATGTGGTTTATCACCTTCCCCCTTTTTATCTTAAATCACTTTCGGAAGGAAAAAATACTGCAGAGTACAGGAAAAATTGTGGAATAAAGCAGATGCTGCAACTTTATTTCCCATCTCAACCACAAGGTAACAGTGGTATATACACCCACGTCTCTGTGCACTTACAGATTGAAAAAGACTCACGTCTTATTCTGGTAGAAGGTTGCCTAGCTTCCAAACAACATCTATACATCAGGCACTGCTCATAAGTAGGGATGTGAATTGCCACTGAAACCTCAAGCAGTTGATATTAGCTCCCTTTTGTTTCTTTAATAGGTTTTTATATGGAGCAGTTATATCCACTGGGCAGAGACCCAAAGCTTCTTAATAAAGAACAGGGCAGTGAAAGCCTATAGCATTGCTTCCCCAGTGTCCCTCCATCCTCCTGCAGGCAAAACAGCCTGTAAAGACTAGCAGGAATATTTTCTCTGTGCCTGAATGCACTCTCACAGGTCAGTCCTCCAGAGACATGGCACTCTGCAAGGCTGGTGTAACAGGAACCTGGGGAGGGAAGGCAAGTCCAGGTGCTGCTCCCTGGTTTCCTCTGCCATGGGGATTAACACTAACACTCCCCTTGCAGCAGCTCCTGATATCACTGCAAAGCCAATCAATTACCTTCATCCCCTGTCCATGACCTCTTGCCGCTGCCTATTCAGATAGGCAAACCTGTGTGACTTCAAGAACTTCAAATAAGAGAACTGAGTTCCTAATTTCTGTGGTTTCTGTGTATATTGGCTGTATCCTCCTGATTGGAAATTTTGCCTCTTAAGGAACATAGAACTTCTATTTTCCCCCTCTGCTGTTATTCCCATAACAATGTATTTATCACCACCATAGTAGCTCACTCTGTAATGCTAAAACTGAAAAGAGGCAGCCCAGCAGGCTGGGTGCTCATCAGCCTTTCTATTCAGACATTAACTCTGTGAACCCTGCAGATCACTGCAACTCAAAAGCACAACTGCAGATCAGACAGACATCCCTGATCCAGCTTGTTCAGAGGTGACTGTGTCAGAGTGGATCTCTATGGATGGGTGAATGGTAATTAGCCCCAAAGCTCTACCGCTCCTGGAAAACAACTCCCTGAATCTCAATTCCTCTATCACCACATCAAAGCAATTTGAAGCCAGAGCAGGTGTGCCAATGCCTGCCAATCTCCTGACTGCAGTGCAGGCTTTACCAGGTCCCTCTGCTCTGATACAAACAGCACTTGAATGTGTGTGAGATCTGAATGTGACCGAATAGACTCCTAAATGTTTTTGAAAAAAAACAAACCAACAAACAGAGAATCCAGGTAATGAGGAAGGAAGAAATTGCTTGTATCTTAGGTATTTCAAACACATAAGAAATTTCTACTTTGTTCTGAGGTCAGGATCAACCCCATTTAAAATCCAAGCAAATTCTCCATCCCTATATGCTACAAAGGGGAAGGGTATTTCATCAGCTATGGCTTATCTTGCTCTGCCTTCCTCATCCCCATAATTACCATCACTACGGCAACAACTGCCACCATTTCAGCTCAACAGGAAATATGAGAGATGAGGGTAGGAAACTAAGGAATGAGAGATGGATGAAAGGGGAAGTGGACGAGGAAGGAAAAGGGGAGGAGTGTGAACATACAGGAAATGGGAATCTAGAGAGCAATAGTTGGAAGTAGAGGTGTGGGTTGTAGTTGTGAGCCTAGAAACCTAGACAGCTTCTGCCATGTCACCAAGCACCACCAAACCTCAGAAATTTCCATTCTCTGAACCAGCGGTAAACACCGACTGCCTTAATTAACTTTTCATTATTAATACGCAGCAGGCAGGGAGGAGGGGGAATGCACACTCTGCTGTTTAGTAGACTCCGGTTAGGCCCTTTACTACATGCTATGCACAGAAAAAACTTGGCTCCTTAAGAGGTAGGGCAGGAAAGTCCCATCGTACTCACATAATTTTGAAAAGCAGGAAAGGCAAATCCTACTTTTTACTTGCTTTTTGCTTTTTATTTATTTGCTTTTGCTTCTTTCCCAGGCACTTTCTTCCTTCTGGGTCAGCCAGTTTAAATTGGAGTCTGTAGTAAGGGATCCATTTCTCACCAAACAAACTCCTCTACAGGAAAGCTTGTGTCTTTAAATATATTTTTGAGACATTTTCTCCCCTCTTCCCCCTTTCAGCCGTTAGTTGTTTTATTTGTCAGCTGATAACATGGACAAAATATTGCCTCTCCTCTACAAGGGAAAGTCAGTAAAAGAGCTTCTCAGGAGTGGTTAGAGAAGCTTGGGAATTCATCTACCTTGGCAGGAAAGTTCCAATTCCTCTACTTTTCTAGGCTTTAATAAATTCCTGCTCTCCTCAGCAATAAAAATAAAAGAAAGTCAGTCTCCTGAGGAAAATTTTGCTCCAACATGCTGTGCTATTTCAGTCATTCTGAGCTCTCATTGGAGGGAGATATAAAAAAAAAAAATTAACTCTTCCAAAAAAATAAGATAAAAATAAAACTATCCTAAAAATGAACTTCCACCACTCTCCCCAGTCCTTGTATGGAGTTTCTTTAATGGACATTCAGTGTGCAGATGGAAAGCAGTGCCCAGTTAAGAGCTCCAAGGCGTCCCAACACACAAGGTGAACTGTATGGGAGAACTGTATGCTGTATATCCACTTTATAGAATATGTACAACTGAAATAAACCTACCATGCAACATTCAAATGACTTTCTAAACAGTCTGTAGTTCTAATGTCCTATCTGTTGTGAACATTTTCCTCTGGGAAGACCAAGTTGAGGTCTCTGCTCTTCTCACATCCCCCAGCTGAGGTGAGTTTGTGCAGGAAGGAGCAGAATGGTGCCCATGTTTTTCTTGTCTGCACTAATGACAAATCTTCACTAGCTGGAACAATTCAGCAGTTCTTTCATCATAGAACTGCTGGCACTTTGTTAAGGCCTCCACACTCATAAGGTTTCTGAAGCATTTTACAGAACAGGCAATTATCATTGATGGGCAAGCAACCAATTCTTTTTTTTTTCCACTGACAAATTACAGTTTTGAGTTAACCTGACATAAAAATACATTTTTTTCCCCTTAATTTGAGGCAAAGAAAGAAAAAAGGAAGCAGAAAAGTTAATCTCAGTGCAAATCAGATTTTTAGTTAATCCAAAAGCAAGCACTACATTCAAGATGTGGGCATTTTTACAATTAGACTTTAAAATGGAATTGGAAGAAGTGTGATGCTGTGTTTCTGGAAAATGCACTTTTGTGATATTAGCCAGGTTTACTCACTCTTTCTCTTCTGTTTAAACGAGGAGAACATGGGAGGCTTCTTTTTCAAGCAGGAAAATACCCAACACTGGAAAGAGCCAGTGTAGCAGTGCAGGATCTTGCATACTCAGAGCATGGAGGAGCTGAGCTACCAGCTGTGTATTGCAATTATACCTCTGGAGCTACACTAAACTTGAACCTACATCTCAAAACTGGAAGTACATTACTTATGAGTAAGAAGTTCACAAGCCAGACAGTTTCTCCACTCAGACTCTAGTAGAAGAACTTATTTGAATCAAAATTCAAAATCTCTAAGTTTTGCAGGTGGGCATGTGAGGAGCTGGTACACTTAAAAAATACATGGTATGCTTCAAGAAAGAGGAATACAGCCTCATTTCTAGGAGAGGTAAGAATTACGAGTGTGTAAGTAATGAAAGACTGAAGCTAGTGCTTGTTAACGATTGTTTCAAATCCAGGCAAAATCCTAAAATAAGAAAAGCAGCAAAGATCTCCATCATAAACATGTTTATTATTTCCACATGTTGGTTTCAAATGTTTGTGTAGTATATGCTGTTGAGCTTCCTTGTACAAATTTGGAATGTGAAACATTCCATGCACACAATGATTGCTCTCACAAGAAGCTTGAAGATTTGCTTTCTGACACAATGGAGAAACCAGGAATCTTGAGAAAAATCAGAATAATCTGTTTAACATTCTCTCCTTGGAGCTGGGTGGTGACCAGGGCATTGTGTTTGCTACGAATGTTCACAAGCCTAAGACACAAACCACTGAAGGCAGAGAGATCCCAGCCCTGCAAAAGTATATGCGAGGTCACAGTTCTTGTCCACTGTTTTCAGCATTGCCACAGTGGATCTCATGAACATTTATGACACTGAGAGTTGAAGTTTAATAGGAAAGAGAGAAATCAAAGTCTGTGTCAACATTATTGTAGTACTCTCACACTCAGAAGTTGACTACTAACGCCATGAAAGTACCCAAGCCTAAATTTTATCTTCTTTTAGGCACTAATCTCTCATGAGTTTTAATTCAACTTTTGCTGCCACCTAAATCCCCTTAATAATCTAGACTCACTACATGGAAAAATCATGGATTACCACTTTCCACTTACACGGAATAATCATTAGTGAGCAATGCTACCTTGGTGAAGAAGAACCTAGTTTTTATTTATAGCAAGCCACCCCAAAGGTAGTTTAGTGATGTAAAGTAAAACTTGCTTTACTATTATACCAAGTGGATTGTAGCACCTTGTATTCTTGGACGTGCCTTATCTGCACGGTTTGTATGTACTCCTCAGCCTTTCTCAGTAGAATCACAGAATCATTAAGGTTAGAAAAGATCTCTAGGATCATCTAGTCCAACTGCCCACCTACCACCACTACTGTCCACTAAACCATGTCCCTAAGTACTACATCTTTCCTTTCCTGAAGCACTTCCAGTGGACACAAGTGAAACAATTTAGTTATTTAGGGTTAAATTCTCTGAGATGAACACTAAAAGGGCTGGGTATGAGCAATGTATGCCTTAGAAGTAGATATTTCACCTCAATCATACAAAACCAGCAAAAAGCAGCATGTTGCCATTCCTTTTATACACTTGTGAGAGAGCACATCATTATGATGCTCTCTTTAGGTCTGTTCTGAGACCCAATAAAAAAACAAATCTGTGGCTACTGAAATTTATTCTGATTACTCTGTACACTCTACACAGTCCTCAGTGTTGTCTGATACAACACCCTGCATGCTTGTGTCCAGAGATGTGAATGCTAAGCAGTCAGCTTCCCTTTTGAATGTGTAAACAAGTGAAGTATCTTTGGAGGGCTTTCTTGTAACTCTATTATTCACTTACCTCTGGATCCTTTCTCCTTTATTACCTGAACATCCCTCCAGGGCAGAACTTTTGCAATTGCCAGTTATTCTGGAGGAAGGAAGGCTTTAATGAATCAGGAAATGAACAATTTAACTCCAAGGCTTAACCCGTCATTTCTTTTATAAATTAAGCCCTGTATTTTAATGATTTTTTTTCCTCCCTAGTAACTAATCTTACTGTTTCTTTTCCTTTCTGTTATTTTCTTCTACCAGTCGCAACAATCACTTTTAAACACTTCTAAGATCTTCCAGAAACTATCAGGTTTTAAAAGATTGTTTTAACCATTTCATCACTGCATTTGCTCCATTTGCTCTGCACCTGCTACTCTACACTATATTTTATTGTACAGAAACCAATACAAACCTGGAAGGTATCTGCCATATTTATTTACAATAGTATGCAATGGGACCTTCTGAATCCATGCATTAATCTACATAGTGTTCTGGCCAGCAACATCCAAATTTTTCAGTAACATAGCCATAAGATACACACTTTGAAACCAAAAGCAAAGGTACCACTCAAAGGCTACTGACCATATTCACAGTGAGAAATATAAATATACAACTTAAAGCCTGCATCACTACTTTACTGTGTGACTCTGGAAAACTCTGTAAAGAATTTTCCAAAAGGACTCAGGTAGAAAATTCATAGCAAATGACACTTTTGTTGACTATTAAGATGCAGCCTCCGTCTCAGCAATCCTCAAAGCTGCTGCAGACTGAAAATCCAAGTATCTACCACAAAAGGTTGTATAGTTAACAAATGTACAGTTAGAACAGGGACGTGGCTAGGACAGTATTTTATAGGTTTGTAGTTTGAAATATCATTGTGATGGAAAAAAGACAATCAAAAAAAGAAATGCTCACCCATGTCCTAGACTTGCAGTAGAAAACTCCAGAAGGAGAGTTCTTCAACCAGAGATGCTTCATCAGTGACAGCCTGACCTTAAATGGGGTCTAGGAGAGGTGCAGCCAGGCTCCACCACTTCTGGTCACACAGCTGAATTGCCTTCAACTGTGCACCCCAGGCAGTTCTTGCAGATCTACTTTGAGTTAAGCTGCCAATGTTTTCTGAAAAGCATCAGAATTTCCTAACTCCTAAGCTTTGGGCTAGATTCGTGACGCACCTTCCTGTGCTTATGAGTACATACAGACTTCTGATGGCACAAGTGTGTCAGCTAAGGTGGAGATGAAGTCAAGAGAGATGGCTGTGCAGAAGTGGAGTCACAGTTTTTCTGACAAAACCATATTCCACCCATATAGCTTGCTCCATTTTGGGGCTAGAGAGTGAGGATACAAGAATAGTCTACACTGCAAGGCGTTGAAAACAAGCTGTGGTGTGAAGGAACATATACAAAACAACAGACATCTAAACATTGTTTCAGTGTGCGTAGCTCTTCATAAAGGTGTAACCAATACTGGTAAAACAGTTTCTTTGCCAAAACAACTTCTGCTCTTCAGGGCCATGGTCTGAATTCTGCCACCCACAGAGCTCCTCTCGTCTGTATAAGCTCAGCCTTCATTAGCCTTGCTTGTAAGAGCAACCAACAGGATCATAAAAAATCTGCTCTTTAATGCCTCCGAACTTTATAAGGGGAGGAGTAAATACTGTACATTTTTTACTTTTCTGCACATAGGGCCTGCTACTTGTCCATTTCTACTAGTACTGAAGTAATTCTATTAGTTATTGAACTCTTTTTCTTTTTCTTTTTTTCCAGTTTAAATTACATTTACATGGGCCAGGCTCACATAGTAATATGGCTGCAAGCCCATTTCATACTCCTTATTTCCAAGCTAGAGGATACCTATACCTTTTTCTTGTCCTGGGCTTTGATACAAGAGGCTGGGGCTCATTTTCAAAAGAGTCTCTGAAGTAAGGCACTCAGTTTGCACCAAGTTGGATACAGTGGTGTGAATTCCACAGTTCCCCTGAACAGTTCAGCCAAAATATTTACCTGTGCATCATCCTGAGGATGAGGTTTATGAAAATCAGAGTTTTCATTCCAAATATCTTTACATTACAGAGCTGTAAATCAAGTGCTGCTGCCCAGAGGCATACTCACAAGAAATTTTGTTGGATACTAACCCTGTACTGCAAGCATAGTGCCAGCTTGTAAAGAAACAGGTACTCTGAGCTCTGTACTAAAGTCCTCTTGTTACATTGGTAACCTGCAGTCAAGTACATTGTAAGCAGAGAAGGAATTTTCATTTCTCATTGGCCATGCTTTTCAGGAAAAAAAATAAACACAGATACTGGAGGAAGAGCATCCGATTGCATTTAGAAGAGTTGTCCCCGGAAGAAAAGAATTACGTAATTATCTTCTATCTTTGTTGAACAGCTAAAGTGGATTACTGCTCCACGATGCATTTAACAGAAATTGCTTCTTAAGATAATTTGTGCACAGTGTGGGTGGATAACCACTTAGCAAATGGGTTATGAAGAGGCACAAGGGTGGTCCTGGCTGGTTTGGCAAGTAAGTACAAGGGAATACATGTACACGTTGCTGGATAGAGAAACAGAGGCTGGGAGAATTGCTACAATATGTTGTAAGATGCAAATATGTGTGAGGTTGTACAAGACTGACCTGAATGACTTGAGTGATACGTGTGGTGCACACGTGTATGGACTGTGGGAGTAGGTGCTACTGAAGGGACAAGGACTAGTAAGGCTGTAATGTACATGCAGTGAAGCAATGAGGTTACTGTTGGGTGATCAGATTTCATTACCAACAGCTGTAGTGCTTGGAAATGGCTGTCTGTGAAGGGGTGATTGTATACGGCAGCCAGACATGTTTCCCATTCGATGCAGTTTCGACTCATAGGTGTATATCATCTCTTGTGCCAGTGGATGCATACCTATCCCAGTTGTAGAGCAGATGTTTGATCCTTCTTTGCTTTTATACTTCGCTTCTTGTGATTTGATTTCTTTATCATGAGATATATAGTGGTATAGCAATATGCTACAGTTTTGTCTTTAGATTGAGGGAGGTCAAAAGAGAAAACAGACTGCATTTCAAAAGGAGAGCAATGTTTTGGCTAACATCTGACACAAGTACTTGCAACTAATACTAGCTGGCTGCTCAGACATGCATCAGCATTGTAGCAGGGTTGGTTCATCAACTTCGCATCACTTGGTAAGACTGCATTTGCCCCAGTGATGACTGAATTAGAGCCTGTGACATTGTGCCATCAGTTGCAAATCCCATGGTCTGTGGCCGGAAGCATCAGACGCGGGAGAATGAATGTGCCTGCTTAGTTCCAGGACAAAAGTAATATGAACTAATGCTGACCTTTTCTTTCCTGTACTTCTGACCCAAGGACAGCTAACCAATGTCTGCTGACAGCTGCCTGTTTCTCACTAATCGGAGACTGCTTTTTGGGCAGCTCTGTGCTACCCAGTGCTAAGTAGAAGTTAAAAATAAAAAACGGAGCCCCTGCCCTGGGATGCTCCTTCTGAGGCAACTTGGAAATGATCACTTGACACTTCAGAACTCATCACCATCTTGTGGGGCATTTCTTGCTCTGAAAGCTGACTCGCTGTAGATAACACACACAGCACTGGAGAGTTGCAGCACTGGGCTAAGATTTGAGACTCTCTGCGTGTTTGTTATCAGAGTAAGCAAACAGCTGTATCACGTGTTTAAGGATGAGTAAATCTAACACAAAGATGGGGCTGACACATGCCACTCGGGACTTGCAGAGCTCCCAAGGAACCTGATTCATCTCTTGTGGGACTGATGTAGAACAGAGAAGATGCTCCTTTCTGTTTTTTCTTACTTATATTTCAGTGTTAGATGGGAAAAGATACCCCATAACATTATCAAAACAAGAAATAGCTACAGCAATGATGTAATTGTCTGGATCAGAATTCAGATACTCAGACCTACAGAAAATTTTTGCCATCATTATTGCACCCAGGAAACATAACCCCAGCTCTGGCCAAAACCCCTATTAAAATTCCTATCTCTGCAATATTCCCAGATCATCAGCAAATTCATTCTCCTTTTGAGCAAACACAGAGGCCAGATTCCAGCAGTAAAACTGCAGAATTTGTGAGCGTGGGTCAGCATGAAGTTTGTTCTCATACAAAAGCAGGTTCTCACAGGAGATTATGCAGCACAAACTGCTGAGAAAGAAGGCGTGAAGACAAAACAACTGAAATAATAAATTACGTTCTTGTGAGTAGTCTGGACCTCAGGGCCCATCTTCAGCGGTGGGGACTGATCTAAGCCATGAATACTTTTAGTCTTATAATAGTAACATAGCTGAGATTTCAGTCAGCTTAAAACTTCCATCCACTGGGTTTTATGTTCATAAAATTCTAAGGACTTCAATAGTAACCTGGAATTCATGATGGCCGTTTTACAAGCGTAATACCTCATGGGCCTGGTGGAGTCAGGGTCCACCAATGTTCTCTGCCTTACAGAGCTGTTCAGCCCCAGGGGGCTGGAGGCTGCTTGGCTGCTCCCCTTGATGCCAAGGGCTCCCAATCTCACTGTCATCCTTGAAGGAGTGGTACCTCTGAAAAATGAGGACAATGGCTTCTTGCAAGGAAATCTACATCTGGACAGTAGATGGACCATTTGCAGGTTATTACTTCCATAAAATCATAGCAGTGCCCACTGCCTTCCTGTAAACAGGGTCTCAGTCTTTCCGCAGCAGCTCCAGCAATTGAAATTTTGTCTGAAGTGGTGAAAAGTGCTAATATCTTTGTGGTTGAGGATGGAAAAATAGATGTCAGAGGAACTGTATGCTTACACACACCTGTTTGTATGTGAATGCTGGAGTTCCCATTGAATTTCCTTTCTGAACAGAAAAAGAGCCAAAGAATCACAAGAAGCCGCTTTTTCTTTTTCTTCTTTTTTTTTTTTTTTTTTTTTTTTTTTTTTTTTTTTTTTTTTTTTTTTTCCTATGTAAAAAGCTGCAGTTTGAACAGTTCAGATGAGATTAGTTCAGAGAAAAAACTCAGGATTTTTTCTCTTTTATTTTTTCCCACAGCGCATTTAGGTCCAGAGGAAAATCTTACTGCTTTGAATAATACTGGAAGTTTGAAAGCTGAGTTTGGACTGAAGGGCTTGTTGACTTAACTCTGACAGATTATGGATGCTTCCATCCCAGATTTTCTGAGCCAGCTGTTCCAGATAGATGCTGCTGATTGCCAGCCTCCTGTCTTAAGTTTATTAAGCACAGTGTTCAGAGAGCTAACTAGGATCTATTATTCAGTTCATTCAGCCCACACCTGGTTCTTCAGTGAGATGCTGCGCTGTTTAACACCATGAACTATGGCTTTATTGCTCTCTGCTATTTCCTCCTCCCTCCAGCTTGAAAAACTACACTTCAATCAATGGCTAATGTCGGTGTGGGAGTAATAACCTTCCTTTATAGCAGCAAATAGGGACATCTGGACAGGCCAGGGAAAAAGGCAGGGAGTAAAACCATCAGGATGTGCAGATTATAGTGTTATCATAAAAGCTCTTGATTTCAGAAAAGCTTTTTAGTGTGGAAACATCCAAAATTTTTGTTCCTTCAGCTGCAGGTTTTTCCTTTGAAGGTCAAGAAAAGGTCGAGAAACTTGGGGCTGACAACATAGCAGGGGTAGTCATTGTCTTACCAAGTTTCAGAAAAGAAAGAAAGAGAGAAAGAGAGAAAGAACGTTTTAGCTGTTCAGGCCAGTTTTTGAGAAAGATGAATGAACAGTACTACAAAACCCAGAGTCAAGCACAAGGAATCCAACCTCAGAGTTTGGTGGCACCTTGGTGCTCCAGGCCTTACACCCAGCTCTGCCACCAGGACAAATCCATGAAGCTTTTGGTGCCCCCCTTCCACCTATAGGACTATTACAGTAATGCCTTCTTTCGTCTGTCATTTGTCTGCCTTATTAGTCTGTAGAGTTTCTAGAGGACAAGGACCATTAGTACACCAGCTCTTACTAGGTTACCACTTTTATCTCTTGCGACTTTAAAGGTGTTAATAATTGCTAGATGAAGGGTACAGCAGGACACATCCTCCCTGTCCTGTATGTAGCCCCATAACAGATTCCAGCACATCCCCATCAGTACGTTGTTTGTTAGCCTACGGGACGAGGACAGCAAATGTACCTGTTCAAAGTTTACCTTTCTTCTACGCTTTCAATAAAAATTAAACCCCTGAAGACTTCCTGACATAGATTGATGTGAACAGGCACTCAAACCCTCCTTGAACCAGGAAGTTATTTTCATGTCAGGAACAACTGTCAGGTTTCCTGTTCAGCTTTCTGTGGTGAAGGCTTAATGCCAAAAAGCTTTTTGTATGGAATGGGGTATAATTCCAGCCACTGGACAAAACTGTCATTTTTCTTTGCTAAATTACTTCTGAAGGGAAATTCCATTTTCATGGAGAAACTTAAGCATTTCCACAGCAAAGATGACATTTCCTGGCAAAAAATAGTATTTTTTTTTCCCCTTACTATGCCTGCTGTTCATTTAGAGGCAGAAAAATAATACGATTCTTCTACTAGAATTAAGAAAAGAATACAGCAAATTTATTTTGTGTTTAGTTAACCAAAATGAAAATGAAAATCATTTTTCAGAATTCTAGATTACTACTTAGTTTCTCATGACCCAGGGATACTCAGACTTGGACTGTTTATGAACCTGTTTTTTCAACCATGAAAAAATGAACATTCCCTTGGTTAAATTCCGACTCCTTTAGGCACTTGGATCCCTTCTCTAATGTGTCAGAAATCAATTATCTGGTTATCCTCTAATTTATTAAATCTCATGTCCTGGATTCTGAAAATATTTGGATGCTGTTGTAATGCATTTTGTACTGGCAGAGCAATTTGAGCTAATACATTTTGCACAACTCAGCCGAGGCATCTTGGCATCCTGAATCATTCTGAACCTCTCTGAATACAGTTTAATTAGTGTCCAATGTACCGTGCCTTGGTGGAGTGGACAGCTGGCGGCTTATCTTGCGTGACCTTGGGTGACAGACACAATCTGGGATAATGCTAATGTGTGTCTTTTGTCAGTTGATACTGGGGGAGCCAAAAAGTCAGGGCTTCAACAACCAAATGATTAGCACATATCCGTGGGGATAAAGATGGGAGGGAAGATATGTCTACCATGGACATGTCTCAGTACCTTGTGATTCACAAACAGGATAATGTCAGATGCAGACAAAAAGTTTTCATTTTTCTAAGTATCTTGCATTGGTTTTCACAAAACAACAAATACAGAGAAGGAATGTTGGCTGGGTGAAAGATCAGAATTAGAGATGTAATTCGAGGAAGTAAGTACACTGCTCTCTAGTTTCAGGTGCCACCATAGCTGGGTTACCTAGGCAGACATTTTCTTAAAGGGAAGTAAGGCAGTTGTGCAACTTGAATGAGTTGAGGCAAAGAGGTTGCATGATGAGCTTTACAGGTCCCTTCCAACTTGAAATATTCCATGATTGCACAGATCTGGTGTGTCTCTGTCTCCTTTGAAGAGGAGAAGGAGGGAAAGCCTGATACTTCTGGTCAAATTCACTGAGACATGGAGTCAGACTCATGGAGTGAAAGACAGGAAAGCAGGGAAGACCCATAAGGTCAGGAAGTAACAAGAGGACACCTTTGAGAACAGCTTCTGATTGCTCACATTTGTTTGTAGGGAGTTGTGAACTGATCATAAAAGCTGATCAACTTGTTCAGAAATTCTAACAGATAAAATCAAGAAGGATTTAAAAAACATTCCAGTTGGACATTGAGGAGTTATTATTATTTACACAAAGAATAGAAGGAATTTGCTAAAAATCATTTTTTTTTCTTGTTGAAATACAGAACCCAAATTAGAAGCAAATGCTAAATGACCAGAAATGGAAGACTGAAATCAATGGATTGCCACTCACTCTTGCTTACACCAATGAAAACATGACTTTTCAGTACACTTTTCCCATGCATGTGTGACACATCAAGCATGCAGGAGCCTGTGTGCCACTTAAGAAATCCCAGTAATAGTTTCTATTAAAAAATGGAGGAGGAAAAAAAAAAGGCTTAAATATGTCCACAGATAATTATTCTCACTTTTAAACATCTTGTAAAGCCATTGATGATGTCCCTCTGGACACGGGAAGAGAGATAGTTGCTGTTTCCCTAATTTCTCTGGATCAGAGAATACTTCTCCATCTTTCCAACTGGACTTACACTGGAAATGCGTCATAGCTTGTGCAGAGCAGCATCCACAAGAGGGCTCTGCTGGCGCCCCTGCTCCAGTTTTCTCACTATACAAACAAATAATAATAAAGCAACCAACCTTTTATTCAATAAATATATCTATACTTCATTTGCTAAATATCTTCCCTCTTTAAATTATATTCAACTTTCTATTTTCCTTCTGCACCCTTCATATAGTAGTACTCTGGAATAACAGGGCATTTCTGCCAGTTGTTGCGAGCTTTATAAAATAGAAAAGAGTAACCTGATCATTTTTTAATGGGTTCAAGTTAATAAAAGCTGGTCCAAAAAGCTTAAGGGAAGCATTTCCAATAGGAGATGAAATTCAGTCTATTCTGAAATATTTCAAGTTAATGAAATTTTATGCCACAGTGAGAATCGCAGGGGATTCTACCAGTGTCCAAATGTTTTATTTTTCATGCTGTATGGAATATCTTAGGTTCATTTTCAAACAAGAAGTAATTTTATGTGCACGGGAGTAGATATTTATACATGAAAAGAAATACAACCTCATAGAGCGTGTATATATATAGCTGTTTGGGTTGCCTAAAACTGCCCTTTGATTTCCAAAACCAGGAAGAAAAACATCATTTTATTTAGTTCTTTTCATCATCAGGTTGTGCCATTAAGATACCGTACCTTCAGCACGAAAGAAACCTGCAACAAAAGTAAGCCCCGAATCACTGCATACACTCAAAACAACTTGATAAACCTCCCCAAAATCTCCTAAAAAATCCTGTTCAGAAACTGTCAAGCCCGCAAAGCACAGTATTTTGAAAACAACAAACCTCACTCAGATAAAGTGGTGATCTTCTCTTGCTTCCGACTGCTCATGTAAAATGGAAACTTGCCTGAAACTAACCTTCATCACCTTCTCACCTCTTCACTTTAGATGGGAGTAAAAAGAAGTCTTGAAAAGTTACTCAGTTTTTCATTTTTTCTTTGAATCAGACACAATTCACAAACTCGCTGCTCATTTTCCACCTCCTCAGTAAATCTGCCCTGTCTGGACCTAACTTTGTAGTCTGAAATCCCACTCTGGAAAAGACTGTCTAAAACTCCTTAGTATTACAGCTCTATTGTGCCTGAAAAACAGTGCATACAGTTATTTTCAAATTTTCCTATTTATCAGATGAGTAACAAACCCTTGCATCAACTGGGAAGTTTAGCTCTGTTTCCATCTGGATACAGGTGTCTGTACCATCTCTCCAGACTTCAGTGGCTCCTATCTTATCACTGCATCCTTTTGATCAAGGAGCATCTTTGCACAGGTCTGTTCTTCACTTCAAAGTGACTGTAACCTGACTAATCTCTTTCCTCCTGCTCCCATAACAGAGCTGGGGGATGCATTCAGGAAGGCAATTGGGGAATCTGAATGACGGGCTCCAAAATCCTTTGTATTGAGCTTCATTTTTCTCACTGTTTCTCCCAAACTGTTGGTACAGTGTAGCTGGGAAGGCAGATAATGGCACCTTCTGATTTCTTCGTGCAAGGATATTAGGAAAAATGTGATTTCACATCCAGCCACAGCTGTGGCATAGAAAAGCCTCCTGTTTCAGGAAGAGAATCTGTCACCTCCCTTAGGTGCCACCATTCACTAAGGTACTTAACCCACTGCTGATCTTTAATAACAGAAATAGTTCCATTGAGTCCAGTGGGACAACTCAAGTGCCCTAAGCAAGGCACACATATCTCTCTGAACAGGGCCACATCCGTCACTCTTATCTGCATGCTGGTGTGAAGCTGCTCTGCAGGACAGCTGTGACAACTGTTGGTGGCCTGAGTTGTAACCTGAGCAAAAATGTTTTGGTTTTAGTGCTGAAAAGAACTGCCCTGTCTTCCTTTTTAAGCTACTTATACCAAAATGATAAATAAACAAAGATCCTGTAACTCTTCAGGAAAAATGCATAATTGCAGAACTAATAAGTGATTTGTACATGGCACAATTACTGCAACTGCCCATGTAATCATGGTAATGGCATACAACAGAGCACAGCTGGGAGCACCCACAGCACTGCGAGCCCAGGGAAGGCCAATCAGTTACAGCTCAATACACATACACGGGGGTTTCCCATAGCTGGCTTGAAGATGTGTGTGTGTACATGTATTAGCCACACTCTCACTTACCTATATGCAGCCAACAATAGCTTTAGCAGCACTAAACTGAGAAAAATGTCTGCAGCACAAAGCTTGGAATGCCAATGTATATTATATATACAATATATATACATGCCAATATATGCAGCAATTAAGCATGGATAATAGAGATGTGATAGAAGAAAGGGATAGGAATGAAACAAGGAATGAGGGAAAGCAAAGGGGCCACGTATGCATGACAGAACACAACACCACTATTGGATACCATGCAAGTAGCTGGTCAGGCTCCCATGGTTTGCCTGACTGGAGAGTAAGAAGGGCAACAAAGCTGTGAAGAGCCTGGAGCACAGGCCTTATGGGGAGCATCTGAGGGGACTGGGATTGTTCAGCCCTGAGAAGAGGAGGGTCAGGGGAGACCTAACCACTTCCTAAAGCTGCCTGAAAGGAGGTTGTGGTGAGGTGGGTGTCAGCCTCTTCTCCCATGTAACAGTAATAGGATGAGAGCGAATGGCCTCAAGTTGTGCCAGGGGAGGTTCAAGTTGGATATTAGGAAAAGTTTCTTCTCAGAAATAGTGGTGAGGTATTGGCATAGGCTGCCCAGGGAGGTGATGGAGTCACTGTCCCTGGAGGTGTTCAAGAACTGTGGAGATGTGGCACTGAGAAACATGATTAGTGGGCATGGTGGGGATGAGTCAACAATTGGACATGATGATCTTAGTGGTCTTATGCAACTTGATTGACTCCATGATTCTATGATTCAGTGATTCTGTTTCTCCTCTCAAAAGGAGAGAAGATAGAAGAGAGAAAAAAAATGAAGAATCAATGATTACAAGCAAAAGAAAACAGCATGAAATGAAAGTGATCTAGGAGTGACTAAAAAACACTGAAAAGCAAGTGGACTAGTGGAGAGGTCACTGCAAGCTTCAAAGGCACTTCAATTCATTTAACACATTTAAGCTTATTTTTTGCCTCTTACTGTTGGCAGATGTCCTAAATCCCTGTGTGAGAGAAAGATGTGTGGCAGCTATCTGGAACTCTTGAAGATTTCACTGTCACTGCCTACTTAGTAACTTTTGTAATAAAAGGCAATTTAAAAAAGGTGGAAGAAGAACCTGCTGTTCACTGAAAGCCACAGTCCTTCCCAGAGTAAACCACCAATGCCTCTGGAAAATGGAACTGAAATTATTGCTGGAGTCAGAAACTCAAAACGAGGATGGTTTCCACAAGATTTTAAAGTACATCTTCATAGAAAAAGACAAGGATTTGATATGGTCATCTCTACACTGAGCTGACCACACTGTGGTTGAGGCACAGCAGGTGCCTGAGAAAGATGCTGAAACCCTCATTTGGAAAATTCACTTACTGGCAATCTCAAAGCTTTGGCCCCTTTGCTCAGCCACAGCACATGTTGAGTCCAGGCCAGCTGGGGAACCTCCCCACAGCAAGAAAGGCATTCACACACCAAGGTTGCACTTTGGAGACAGGGAGATGTTAGCAGTCAGAGCTGAAAAACCTTCTCCAACTGCCATCCTGCACACTAAAGTTCACCTTCCTTTAACCTCAGCCACTATGTTTCTTCTGTTTTCAGCTTGATAGGAGATCAACTTAAGCTGCCTCGATAGGTAGATACAAATTTAAGCCTAATCATTGTTTAAAACTTCTTATGCTCGTTAGCAGAATATGCTGTTCAACTTCTAATATGGTGCACACTGGGAGAAAAACGAATAAAAGGCTTAATTACAATTGAGATGTTCCTGGTGCAGCTTACTGCTCTTCTGGAAATCCTTCCTCTAAACTCCCGTGCAGCACACAGGCATCATTTCCCTGGAGCACTGAGGGATGCAGTGCGGGGCAGTGTGTGGCTGCACCCTGCGAGGCTGCTTTGTTGGATGGGCTTTGTGTGGGAGCACGGCCCTGCTGAGTGACAGCCCAGCCTGGGCATCAGCTTTTGTGAGCTCATTTTCCCTTCTGACTTACCACGTTTCTGTAACTTCAGAAAGCAAGTATTTCCCTTGGTAGTGAGTGCTGCAGTCTTTGGGGCCAGAAGGCTCAGATCTGAGTGCCAGGCATGGTTACAGGCAACTCGTTGTTATTTCAGAGCCACCATCATGCAACTTTAACTTTGTTCTGAGCCACAAACAACACAGCTCCCACTGACACTATCCAGAGCTTTGCAGTGTTAAGATTCTATTTTATTTTTTGCTTTTATTTCCCCACTAGTGGTAGCTACTGTACAGCCCCAGAGGTCTGTGCAACACAGATGATACTGCTTTGGTCAAATCTGGGCCAAAGGGAAAGCCTCTAGGGCAGACTCATGAATGCAATAAAGACCTTTTCCTGACTCCAATATTTACAAAACATTTCTCTCAATGTTATGCCCCAAGTTCCTGGCCAGGAGTGATGTGCCAGGGCGTCCCTAGCCTCATGCATTAAACACATCAGTGGCTGAAACAAGACAAGAAGCTGTAGAAAGGCATCTGTCACACTGCTATAGATGGGAAACAGGAACACAGGTTCTGCATGGGAGCCATGGTACAAGTGGTAGGTAGATAGACCAGACATCTCAATTCCTAATTTTCCCTCTTATACTCAGGCTGTGGGGACCTCACAGCCCTAAATTATGCATTGATCCAGTTATTCACACCTGTTTCTGGGGCTGTCCTTTTTAGCCATAGCAAGAAAACTCCATCAGTTCATGGTTCTGCAAACCTGTCACTAACATAAAGCACAGTGCATTGCTGGCAGCAGTATTATGAGTCTAGCACAGTGACTTGACCAGCCCCTGAAAGGTCAGTGTGTGTGCAGTGTACACACATGAGATCCCACCTGGTGAAGGGACAAAATCCCAGTGTCCCATAATAATGTAATGGCCAGACACGTCTTTTTGAGACAGAATGAGATGGACTGAGAACATGATCTCAGTTCAAGTAGGTCCTGGACCAGCAGGTGATGCACAGCTTGGGGAGTTCCTACCATTCATTTCCATCACTCAAACACAAAGATATCCAGCTACTAAACTTCACTTTCTGAAAGCCCTGCAGGGTTACAGGGCTATTTTCTTTGTTTTTAATGATTTCCTCATGCCTTTCCACTCCCGGGCACTGTCTAGCTTTTGACAGGGAAAAATCAGCTCTGCCTATTTTTCAAATGAAAAGTGTATTGCAAAACAAAGTCAGTTCTATTTATCAATGAATTTTAAAATACTGTAAGCAAAACTAAAATAAAAGCAAACACTTCAGTCAGGAGAAAACACTGCGCTTCCCTTACAGCAATTTTTCCCAGTTTTATTGTAACAAGAAAACATTTTTGCATTGTGCAAAAGCATGAAGCTGTGTTTCTATTTTCCTCTATTTCCAGCCCAGGTGATTTTGTGAACCTGCTGTGATTTTTCAGTGTGGGAATCCCCAAATGGTCTGTCTGACAAATACTTGTTCAATCTGCTCCTCAATTCACGTGAAGTTTTTGCATTTACATTATTCTTTGGCAAGTAGTTCCCCAGACTGCTACCTCCTCCAAAAAGTCTGATTTCCAAGCTGAAGAGCCCAGGCTTATCCAGTCCTTTCTTACACAAAATCTGCTCCAAAACTTTCATCATACACTCTGCCTTTCTCCAGTTTTGTTCGTTCTGCTGTATTCTTGTCCCAGACATGCAGGTTGTATTTCAGATGTAGCTAAACTAATGGTAAACTAATGTTCTTGGTTTTGTACTGAACTCCTTTCCTTTTCTGAAGGCAGCCAAGTGCTGAGCTGATTTGTTCAAAGAACTAGCTATCTCTGCCCCAAGGACTTGCTCCATGGCGGTAATGGTCAGCTCAGAATTCATCATTTCATGTACAAAATGAGAACAGTATCTCCCCATGCACACAATTTTACATTTATCTGCCCTGAATTTCATCTGCCAGTTTGCTGCCTATCCACCAACCTGCTGCCACAAGAGCCCTATCAGCTCTACATGATACTTCCTCTTCCTTATCATCCTGAGTAACTATATTATCATAAAACTCCTCATCTTCCTGCTTCAATGTGGAACCCCAAGCAACCCCAATACAGACCTTCTTTGCTAAAACATCCATTTACATACAGTTACTGCTTCTTTTTCAGCCAACTATATGTCCATTCCAGCAGCATCCCTTTTATGCTTTGTTCTTCTTAAGAACTTCTTGTGAAGAACCTTATCAAATGCAACCTAGAAATCCATGCAGCATATATTATTTGGATCCCCTATACCCATGAGGCTTTAGCCTCTTCAAAAAATACCAAGAGCTCTCATTTCAAAGGGAATCCTTTTGTCAAATCAAAATAAATTCAGCTGGTTTTGAAAAATTTAGCAAAAAAAAATAAATATATATATATATTATTATTACCTGCTATCAGACATTCATTAATTGCTTTCTTTGAACACGTGCTTTACCCCACACTCTTAGCTGCACATTTTAAGAGGAGGCACTTGGCTACACTGCCTTTCCTTGAAGAGCTCTATTAAAACAGAGCTCTGCCTGCACAGCACTAACAACCAGCGAAGTGCCTTTGTGCATTGCATTCATAGTAGTGCTCCTTCTCATGTTATTTGGTAGTCTGGCTTAGATAAGTGACAAAAGGTTTATGAGTTCTGTCTATTTATTTTATTTACTTATTTTCCTCTTATGGAGTGTGGTTGGTATATGTATGGGATTGGGGTGTATCTTGTGAGGAGGCTGGACTGCCAGACTTCTACTGCAAATAAGACACCTTCATGTCCTCAAGAGTCACTGGAAGCTCTGGCAAGAGCACAGAAATTTTACTGTCTTTTTCCTACTCTTGTGAAACACAGTTTATGAAGTTCTCAACTAACTGTTGCTGTTTCTTCTACCACATTAATAAGAAGAGACTTACAATTTAATGGTACACATTATGACTACACGGCCAAGCTCCAAATAACTTGAATGAGACACAGTGTTGGGGTTTGGCTATTTGCCTATGAGGTGCAGTCACTCCACAGAGAGGGCAGTCAGTGCTGGTTTCACCTTCCACTTCTGTTTGCAGACAATTCCCAGTTTGTTAAAGCTCTCCAGGTAACATGGTGAACCAGCACCATTGCTGGGTGTCCTGGCCATGACCCTGTCTCAATGTTACCAGTATAAGAAGTGATACCCGCTTTCTACTGAAGCAGTTATTTCTGCCAGGCAGCCCTATATGCTGGCACAAACCACTGCAGAACTGGCCAGAATGTGATGCTCTGTGTGTGTGTGTGTGTATGTTTAAGAAAATATAAACTCTGCTCCCATTTCACATGCTCTTTACTATGGTCTGGAGGATAACTGCATGCCAACAAAGATAGGAAAATTTGGTCCATTAGACAATGACAGACAGGGCAATATCAATGCCTCTTACACACTCTGAGGACAGTTAGAGAGACAGTGCTAAAGACCTAGTAAGTAAAACACAAAACAATCTTAAAGAAATACTAATAATGGATTTACGTACTTCAATTTATGAGCCACCATCTGCACTTGACCTACCATTTGCCACATGGCAAATCAAATACTTGGAGAAAAGGAAAAACTTAGTATCTTTTCTCCACGTGAACTGAAGTTCAGCCAGATGACTGGAAAAGCAACACCATAGCTGCTGACAGCCATTAGAACACGCCACAAAAGACAGGTATATAATCTGTTAAAGTTAGAACCAATTCAAGAATATGAAATTGTCACAGTGGAATTTGGCTTACAAAAAATATCCAAGTCTACCAATGAAAATAGTGGTGGGAAGGTATCAGGAGTTATTAGCCGAACTCCTCATCCTCTGGGTCCTGTTGGTTATTTAT
This sequence comes from Excalfactoria chinensis, assembly GCF_039878825.1. NCBI lineage: Eukaryota > Metazoa > Chordata > Aves > Galliformes > Phasianidae > Excalfactoria > Excalfactoria chinensis. The sequence goes on along the minus strand of NC_092827.1, from coordinate 92,881,251 downwards.
GCCACAGCCAATACCTTTTTTATTGAAAATCTTTTCTCTCTTCACTCCCCTGTACTTTGCCTTTCTCACAGTTCTCCATATTATCATTAAAGTGATTTCTGCCCTGCCTCCAGTCTTTTGTGAAAGTCCTAAAAGCTTCATTTTCCTGCTCTACTGCTCACAACATCATCAGCAAACTCAGTTGCTACACCCGGGCAGTCCTTGCTCTAGTCTGATTCCACAGCCATCTCCTTCTCTCAGTTGACAACTTCCCAGGGGAGATGAGTTGTAATGACAGGGTCTACACAAGATATAAGAAAGCTTTTGCACCTTTTCTCCCAGCCAAAAATTCTACATGGTCTAGGGAGTAGATCAGAAGGAAATTGCGCTTGCTTTATCAGTAAAGCCTCACCCGTGCCATCCTTTGCAACCATCTTTTCTAAGAACTGACCAGGTGAAACATGAGTCATGTCACCACAAGCCTGATGCATCTTCTATGGTAAGGTACTAATTTGTTGTGAATTGTTCTGGATGGCTCTGAGGCTGTGTTGGTTTGCAACACATTTCAGTAATGAAGTGCAACATGATCCCAAATCCCAGAACACTGTGATGCACAATTTCATTTCTTAGTATAAAACATTTCAAATTATTATGCTTTACTATAAAAATGTGGGGGGGAGGGGTCATGTACAATTTTAAAATGTAACTAAGATGTTGTTAGGGATACTTCAGTTATTTGTGTTATTGTGGGAACTGCAAAGAGATTCATAAAGCATCATTTCTTAAGCTGGATTTACTTTAGAGAGTCAGTAGCAGTTCCACGTCATGTTCATACATCTCAACCAGATGACAATATTACAAGTTGTAGCAAGCAAGGCAACAAATACAACAGATGTCTGTCACAGAAATGTAAAGAAATTAAGACTGGCTTTGAGTGTTGCTATAGTTATGTACATAAACTAATGACCTACACCAGGGAGTCTGAATCCCTGCAGTGCTGTTGACCACTGCTACAGGTTACATTTAGCAGATAAGAAAGCTTAACGTTTGTTTCAGAGGGCAATCTTAGCAACAATTCTTAGTGCAATCATGCCTATATTACCTACATTATTAAATTACGTTACTCATCTAAGGTGTGTATAAATTAGTTTTAAATGAATTGCCCAAAGCTACCCAGCACTTAATGCTATAGCTAGAATCAGAATTCAAGAAATGTTGAACAACACAGCACTACCCAATAGAGCCATCTATTTCCATATCTGCACTAGGACTAGTCCCTTTCATCTAGGGAAATAAAATAGAATACAAACAACACATGACATCTGCCAGCAAAGCCTTTCTCAGGAAGAAAATCAGGCTTGGGCACTTATATATTCACATTAGCTGCAATCGGTATATATTACAATGAAAAGCTTTAGAAGATTTTAGTCAAAGCAGTAAGTCTAAAGATTAAAGTACTAGCTGTTGAAGCTTGAACTATGATGCTTATCAAACTTATTGGCATGTAGAGGTTGAGAAAGGGTGATATTTTGTAACATCAAATATGTGTTGCTCTCTATCACCAAAATTATGTAAAGTGCAAAGGTTTATTACATGGAATTCAGACCACAAAGAATCTTCAGCCTTACCTCAGCCATGTTAGAGATCGCCTTTTTTTTTCTTAATTAAAAGAGGCTTTTTATTTTATGGTTTGGCATCTGTGTAAATCCAGTGATAACATGGTGAAAGGCATGAAGACTTATATACAGTTTGTAATACAATTCTTCCAGTTCAAAAAGAGATCAACTTTGAATGATGCTACCAGAACATTTGAAAGCAGAAATAAAGTAAAAAACATATGCTTCTATCACCTTTGTATAGTTGTGCAAGTTTTGCCAGCTTTAAAGGAAAGAAAGCAAAACCAAAATCAGCTAAGTCCTCTTCATCTTAGCCACACTTCACTTGCATCAGCTTAAGATCTTCTCCTCATTTATTACCATCTTTATGCTCTACAATGTCCTCATCAGCTTCAGGAAGAAGCTGGTCAGCATTGATCCCAGAAGTGCAGCCCTACAGACGTGATAGCAAAGCAAATCTGAAAAATTTTCTCCTACATGCTTCTTCACTAATATTTTCCTCAGCCTGCTTCATATCCTTTCTCATGTATAATAGGTATGGGAATACAGAAATTGAGTCATTGAGGGGAAAAAGAGAGGGAGATAACAATAATAACGAAATAATATCTTATGTGGAACGATGTAAACTGGTCTTTCAAGTCAGTTATTCTTTCTAAAACTGAACCAAAATTCTACTTCATTGAGCCAGATCTATCACTGATTTACTTAAAATGGGCCTAACCTGTCCCATAGTGAATCGCTATAGACGTGGGCACAGATGCATAGCAAATAAAAGTTGAAACACTGCAAGAAATGTGGAAAACAGAAAATTTACTGGCATCATAGAGCAGTTTTTAAGGGAAGGATACTGCAAAGTTAATTCCCAAGTCTTCAAGGCAAAATGAAGACCTAATTAAAATGTTTGGCCAAGGCTTAGTAGCTCTTGTAAAAAGAAGGCACATATCCATTCTCCTCCCTGAAGATAAATCAGCATTTAATTACAACGAGGCCGTCAGACTAGAAAATTAAGAGGAAAAATCCCCCTGTGTTACAGGCCCCAATTTGCCTCGTACTTCTATCCCTGCTGATTATCTGCAGAGTCAGCCTCTGCCAAAAATCAAGATGAAACTTTAATGTAGTACCATTTCCTCGTTTTCAAGAATGAACTTGTGAAAGCAGGATGCTAATCCAGCCCCACTCTACCTCTCATTTGTCCGGCCTCTCATTGCTAATCTACATGAGCAGCCCCACTGTAAAGGAAACACAATGCCAGCCACCGCTCCTACAGATGAAGTAGAGAACTGGTAGAATCTCACCATTTAATAGAAACACCATAAATATAATATATGTATATTTGAAAAATATAAAACATAAAACATTTCAGTAGATTTTAGATTTTATAGAAGTACTATAAAATCAAGTACCAAACACTATAAAACATCCTACTTGTGCCTCAGCCTTTGTCTCCTAAAAAGCATAGCAAGTTCCTAAACTGAATTGTTACATGCTTCACTGGGAAATACCTTTTAAGGCAGGGAATAAAAAATAGCTAAAATTAATTTTACATAACCCTGTCTTAAATATCTTTATATCTGTGGGATTTGGATTATGGTACTCTACTCATGCATTAACTCTAACGGGCAATCAGTAAGTGCAAGCTAAAAACCGCTGATGTTTTATTTTCCAAGATGCACAATGTGAAGGGTGTTTTTCCTAGGAAACACATTCAGGTTTCTCAGAATTACTAGCTTACTAAATCCTAGGTGGGGGAAGTGAATGAAGGATGGAATGCCATACTCATACTATACCCCGCTGTTTTGTTCTGGGGTACAAAAAACCATATTTTATATACTTTGGCAAGGACTTTGAAATGCTTGCTGCTATTCCTTTTGAGGAGCCCAATTTCTAAGTCAAATCGTTTAGCAAAACCTCATCTGAGAATGTAAACCTGGATTTTAATTCCTGGCTTGGGACGTATCCATAATTAATATTGTTGTTGTTGTTTCTCATCAGCATGAGTCACCATCTGGCAACAAACTGCAGTCCAGGAAACTTCTAAAACTTCCCCTTACTTTAAATCCTCAGGATTCTCACCCTTGTTTAGCATATTACCAGAAAATGATGCAGATATTACAGGGAAAGGTGGGAGATAAGTAGCTACTAACTGGTTTTGACAATTCTCTGTAATGGTTGGATTCACAACAGTTACTTTCCAACACAACTGCAAATAATCATGGAAAACTTGGAGGTCTTCTAACTGGAGAATAATTAAATGAATAAATTATACAGGTCACGATTCAGCCAAGCATTTAACTACATGGTTAACTTACAGCATATATTGAAACATCGCTACTGCAGCTGAATATTAGTATATACGTTAAATTGAGCCATAGGACGGAACTCTGCTGAGCTGGTAGATCAGGAAGAACACACATATTATGTGTAGAAGGCTGCAGACTGAAAATCTGAGTCCAGTTTGAAATGGGTCTCAAATTAAGTTCAAATGAACGACATCAATGCCAATCTGAAGTATCTTAGATCCCACTTAAGGATTTATATAAAAAGTGGTGAAACAATGTCATTTATTTCACATAGAAAAATGGAAAATAAAGAAAAAAAAGAAAGAAAGGAAAAAGCATAAGTAAAAGTCAAGACATTTAAAATCAGACCTCAGTATTGTTCTAAGTACCTCCACTCTCCAGTTTGAGAAGTGAATTTGTTTTCAAAGGTCCCAAATTCTTTGATTTCTGGCAACTGAGGTTCAGAGGTGATCCTGTCAGTCACACTGAAGACTCTCTCGTGCCTTTCGGAAGACATTTCGTACTTCTATAGGTTATTGAAAATTTCTGTGATTGATTCTGGCTTCATGTAGTGCCTAAATTCAGCTTCTTGCTTTTCTCAATGTATCCTTCTAAGGTCACGTTGAAACAAGAAATGATGGCAGCATTTACAAACTACTTCAAGTTCCCTGTGCTTAAGGTATTACTTCTATAAGCCAACGGGATTTTCAGATGAATCCAAGATACCTCAAGTCATCTCTCTGGATGTGAGTGATCCTTACAAACTCCTAAACTGGCCAGTGCAGTTCAGGGAGGTGTATCTAATACAGCTTTGAGAAATGTATGAAGGTGCTGGGCCTTACACATACCACACAGTCACCCAGGTCTCAAAGACACACAGTGCCTTGTTTTTGTCAAGATTTGCTTTAGGCAAACAAACAAACAAACACCTGAACATCTTTAGAAATTACATAATTGTAATGGCCTGGATGCATCAGAAAAGAACCCAATGCATTATTTAGATTTTTAACACTAAAGTTCCTTTTCTGCTCTTCCCCCTTCCCATCTTGTGAGACTAATTACCCCCTCCTGGTCCCCTTGGGGCTGCCTTTCCCTGGGGCATCTGTAGTGAGATGTGTTTCACAGACCTGTGTGTAGTAACACTCCTAGAGCTCATCTTGCTGCAGAGTTGGCTTGAAACCCTGTTAGAGCTGCTGCTTTCATCCCAAGTAGAAGAATCTTTTTTTTTTTCCTACTTCCCTGTTCTCTTATTCTGCAAATGGGAACTGGGATATCACATGATAACATGGGACACACAGCTTTCCCCTTCTCTCTCTCTCCTCAGAGTGCTTTAATTAACATTTCTATTATATGCACTCATTACCACATTCCTGGCTTCAGCTTTAAACTGGTCATTCTTGTTACAAGCCCTCTAGGACATAGTGGTAAAACTTTACACATCTTATATTATAGCAATTATTAATCACAGGTACATTTTAGTGATTGAACTACAGCAATTGCTACCAGTCTAAACATAACACTTAAACAGAAACAAATGACAACACTGGGAATGGGGGTACCCGCATACGGTGACACTCTCTTGACCCCATTAGTTTTACAGGACCCTTTGGGGGCTTTACCAGAACTGCAACGACTCCACAGCCCCACTGTGTCTAGGCAAGTAAAGTGCTTCTGCAGCAGAGCAGGTGTGTTGGATGCACTTATTAAGGAGAGCTACTAAATCAACTCATGGTCAAAGTCTACAGTGTGGACGGCAGTTAGGAAATGCTCCCCTAAAGAGCAGGAAGCCAATTGGAAAATATTTATTGGTGGAGGTGGAGATGGCCAACACTATTTCTCTTAAGTCTGCGAGGCAAACAGCTGCTATAAATTCTGGGTATGGGAAAAAAGGGCTGAGCTTGGGCAAATCCTTGTGGTGGGGCTCCATTAATGCTTTCAGCCTAAAGAAGAACAAGCAGCCACTAAAAGATGTCTGGACTCCATCTCTCCTGCCCATGTTCTGCACCAAACTTGTACAACAGAGACAGCTATCTGGCTAAAAGTATTTTTGTTGGTATTACTGGTTTACCTTTCATCTGGATCTGTTTCCATTTTATGTGGGTGGAAGAAAAGGCTTTTGCTGTACTTACACCAGCTTAAAGTGAGTGTAGGTACATATCGCTGCTGGCCTATGTGTAACTATATGCTGGTGGTGGCTTTTTGTATTTTTTTTCTCCCTGATAGCACTTCACCCCTTTGTGTTTGCCTGAGCTTAAAGGGTGATTAGTAGACATTTTATAAGCATGTGGAACAACTGAAAAAGGAAGCTGAAAGGGAGGCTTTATATGCAGGCTTAGCGTGGTGGGAATAAGTTCTTTCTTACGTCTCCCTAATTGCTTTAATAATTAAGGAGCAATTTTGTTAAGCCACATTATACTTGACTTTAACAAAATCGCTTACATAGAGACAAGAGTTTAAGCAGCAATTCATGTATATACCAAGAAAAATGCATCTTGACTTATGCCTTCTTGACTTATGCCTTCAAGAGAAATTAATAAATTGTGTGTGAATATCTAAACTGAATATTAAAAGTCTTCTTTATCTTTATGAACTCTTTCTGCGCTGACAAAATGAAGACATGGTCAATAAGTGCCCTAACCACGATGTTTTAGGCTCTTATGGCTCTGATGCAGAAAAACACTTGACCACATACTTCACTTTAAACAGCTGTGTGATCACAGTAAACTCAGTGGAACTACATTTAGATTTTAAATAAAGCATGTTCTCTAGCAGTTCTCTTCTGGGAGCCTCTACTTTCCATTGTTTATGTGAGTCAATAAATTTTCACTCTAAGTTAAAATTAGCCAGGATTTCCAAATTGAAGACAATAGGAGATCTCTGATCTGCAGCGGGTGGAGGCTTGGCAGCTCTGTATCTCAGACTTCACGTTCTAGAAATAATGCTTGCAAACCACCCATATATATCTTGAATTGAAAGGGAAAAACTCTGATCTCAGTCTGGCTGCCTTGAAAACCCAGAGGGGCTCCACTTAAAAAAATCAACACGACTTCTGACTGATCTCTTGACTTAATTTTCTGTGCTTTGAGCCATTTCTTTATATTTCCCTTGCTCCACACATTCCCATGTTCCATCGCATTCATCACTGACCTGATTCAGTCAGTGAAGCCTATGAAACGTTTGCGTGGTATAAGTAACCCCAGGAAAAGCATCTGCTAAAGCCAAATGAAGTGTCACTTACCTAAACAGATAAGTTGCAGAGGTATCCCTGCCAAAGTACTTGGGTACCAAAACCACAACTATACATAAATATATATCAAAAGCATGCCCTTTAATTGCTCTTTAAAAAACTTTCTGCTTAAGAGATATGTAAAGGTTTTTTAAAGGACAATTAAAAGACAGCCTCCTTATCAATCTTGGTTTAAGAAAATCTTCCTTTTAGCTGCCTGGTAGATCAAGCAATAAACTCACTTTTTGTTTCTATTTGTCCAGCTGACAAAGGTAAAGTGTTATTAGGAAAAAAAAAATAAAATAAAATGGGGAAAAAAAAAAAAAGAAATTCTGAAAAATGTTGCCACAAAAGTTACTGGGAATGAAACACACCTTTGGTACCAACCACATTAAAACAGAACAGAGAAGTTAGTCCCCATGCTTGCAGCCAGTTGCTGGAGGTTAAATATTAACATGACAAGGTGGCAATGTCTGTGCCTCTGAACAAAAGCACATTGGTCTCAGGGAACTGCCCAAGTCGAGCATATTTGCCCTGGAGCTGTACCTAGAGCTGGTTGGAGGACTGCCCTGTACAAAATGTCCTAAACTTTTCCCGTTCATTTTCTTTGTCACTAGATGTCACTGTACACACAAATGTGTGCCTGGGACTCCAGGCAGTCTGGGTATTGATGGCCTGAGGGCATGGCAAGAGGTGACATCGGATTTGAGCACTGCCATTTGGTTTTCACTCTCATCTTCTGGAAACTGTATCCATTTCACTTTTCATTTTGGAGCAGAAGCAGGTAATCCACTTCCACAGCAAATCTTACACCATTGATTTTATTTGAGCAATCCTTTCATTTTTTCCTCCATCAACACTGGAAGTTCCCTTAATTAAGCACTTCAGAATTTTTCAGCTCCAGTAAAACAGGCAGAGGACATGGTGCTTGAGCTGCTGGAGAAGCAGAGGACCTGCTTATGCATAAGCTGAGTCAGCTAGGCTGGGTGTAAATGGCTGCCTTCCAGTGTGTACATGATAGCAAAATGAAGTAACAGCCTGAGTGAGCAACAACCCTAACCAAGCACAGCAGTGCAGATACCCTCAGTGGGCCTCTGGACTTGAGTCCTCACACAGGTGAGCCCAGTCCTTCCCTGTGCTGGCAGCCAGCAAGTGGCAGTCACCCTGCTGAAAGACATGCAAGTCCTATTCACTGCCCTTAGTCCTCTTCATACAAGACTGAAAGTCACCCCATACTGAGAACCAGATAAAGGCCCATCTTTAGTAGTCTGTCATCAAAGCCATTTACCCTAAATGTTCTATTCAGCAATAGACAGGTTCTGTTGTCCGTATACTGCATATTAGAAAGCAGTCAACAAAGTTTTGGCCATATATGTATCTTGTGAGATTTCTGACCGGTCCCATGATTCCTATGCACTCAGAATGGACATCGAAGCAATATGGTCAAGAAAGTGAAAATCAAAGCGATTTCAAGACAGCTGCTCCAATTTCCCATTAAAGGATACATGAAAATAGCGGTGCGATTTTTACGTTTTGGCAAACTTCCTTTTGGACAAAAGTCTTTTACTTAGACATTCACAGATATTAAATTACACAAGTCACACCAGGAATTCAAGTGAATGCACAGAGATAGATATTAGCTGTTGTAAAACAGCACTACTCTAGAGACTGCTGATCTGCATCAGCTAGGAATCTGGCAGGCAGGTTTAATTCTGTGTTCATATATGATTTCCCATTCATCCAGATTTACTAGAGCTTGTTACAATTCTCTTTGAAGTATTAGTTAGGAAGCTCTGTAAGCTACAGATTATTTATTTATTTATTTATTTATATAAGAGATGATACCTTTGCAAAGAGCTTTCTGTGACTTAGGGTGAAATACACTGAGCAGCAGAAGTAGACTGAAGTATCCTGGTCCTTAGCTTACAATGAAGGTAAGGGTTATTAGGGGGGATAAAAGATGGTTACCATTTAAAAAATCCACAGCGTTTATTCCAAGAGTTACTTACAACATCATATTGGATCTGGTGAATAATTAGAATCACGTTGCAAAAGGGGTAGAAGGACTGCAGAAAAAGTAGCATTTTCTACTCAAATGGATTTATTTTTTTTTTAAGACAAAACTTGAACATGTAGTTTGTAGACCACTAAGCAAATTTTGGCAATATTTCCAACCTGTGACTGAAGGAGTGTTTGAACATTTTCAGCTTCCAGAAAACACATGCAAATTTACAACGTGGTCTACAAAAATATTTCTGCATATGATTTTGACGTTTGCTCTCCAGAAATATTTATATACAGTTAAACTGATATATTGAGTACTCAGAGACAACACAGAAGAGAAGCAGCTGTGGCAAAATGCATTCCTGCGGGAATTCCAACATAACGTCAGTATCAATACCTGAATATAGAGTACTGGATTTCAGTAGAAGATGAACTAATCTCATCCTATTTGTTGTGTGAGAAGGCAGATGATAGTGCCTCCTCTTCTCATATATCCATCTCTATACACTCCGTATTTCTTAGTTTGAAATTAACAGATCTGTAGAAGCTTTTAATTGAGATGGAGAAGTATACAGTGCCTATCAAGGCTTACCAAGACCCAGAGCCCATAGACAAAATCTCCCATACTCTTTGCACATAATTTTTTCAGTATAATTTAATAATAGCTTTTTGAAATGCTCAAACTGTTCTGCAGTTGAAACTCAATGACCTCTACTCTTCCTAGCAGTACTTTGTAATAATCCATTTTATTCTATGGTAGACAAATCAGACTTTGACATATTCTGCTCCCTTCCTGACCAACTTTATTCTGCCCTCACTTGGTTCAAAAAGCAATTCATTTTCCAGTGTCAGAAGATCAGCTCAGTTCAGTAATAAAATCAGTTCAATTTCAGCAGGGATTGTCCACTCTGGAGAAGAGGAGGCTTGGGGGAGACCTTATCACTCTCAAAAATTGCCTGAAAGGAGGTTGTGGCGAGGTGGGGGTTGGCCTCTTCTCCCAGGAAACAGTAATAGGATGAGTGGGAATGGACTCAAGTTGTGTAGAGGAGGTTCAGGTTTCTTCTCAGAAAGAGTGGTGATGCATTGGCACAGGCTGCCCAGGGATGTGGGGGAGTCACCGTCCCTGGTAGTGGTCAAGAACTGTACAGATGTAGCACCGAGGGATGTGGTTAGTGGGCATGATGGAGGAGGGTTGGTAGTTGGACTTAGAGGTCTTTTCCAACCTTAATGATTCTATGATCCTTACAAGCCACTTAAAATATTTAGAGTTCTCCTAGAAATATAAAACAGTCTTTCAAATTTCTGTCATGTGAAAATATCATTGTATCGTTACATATTAGGCTATTTATTAAAAAGGTTTAGAACACATTTGTAAAGGAGCTCATTTGCTAATGACTGCTGATGTTTGATAGTATGAGCTGCTTGTGGTTAGGCCTGCAGAAGAGAAAAGGCTCAGGATCCAGAATGAGAAGAGAGAAGTAAGACTTCCGATGTACTCTGAGTAGCAGAAGTCTCAGCAAAGTCAAAATGTGGTACTTCAACATCGTCTTTGCAAGAAAATAGCATGACACAGGGATCCTAAGCTTCTTGCATTGCTTTTGAATGCATATAAAGAGGTAGGAAGCACTCAGTTCAGTAAATCAATAGAAGGAATTCTCAGCTGGTTTGGATAAGCATTTGTCAGGCCAGATGCCAGTTTTCTAAGACCCAATTTGGTTCTTTTGGACACTTGGATTTTGTCACTGGCATTACTGCTGAAGCTCTTTGCCATGACTAATATTCTTACAACTGCTTTTCTGGGAAAGGAAAAAAGCTAGCACTATCTTTAAAACAGGTGCCAGTAAAGCCTGTTTTTGATGACTGTTTTTCCCATCTAGGCATACCGTAGGCTAGGTGACGGTCCACCTGCCATCAACACATCAGGAATTCATTCAGTTATTCCACTGCTTTCTTTTATTGTGCCATTACTGCACACATAACCATACCCAAGCAGTTGGCCTGAGGCAATTAGTGGAATCCCTGTCCCTCAGGTGGGGAATAAGTAAGGGATCTGTCACCACCAAATAAGCTGTGAAACAAAGCTCCAAGGACATTCGCTGAAGCAGGTGACCAAGAAACCAAAGTTGCTGAGCCACTAATGTGCTGCGATGGAAATAAGTGTATGATACAACTTGGCTGCCAGCATCCTTAATTACAGGACATGGCATCATTTGATTCACAATGGAATAAATGGATATATTTATATATCTGGAGGTTTGAATGAGGATTTCCTGATTTCCTGATGAAGTCATTCCTTTATTACAGCAGCACCTTTCGTGGTACTATACAGCTAAGGTCAATTCAGCATTTCCATTAAAAATATCAAACCTATTTTCAGAGCTTTATTATTACTCATTTATAGAAAATCTCTGTACCGGATAAGACTTGGCACACAGGCCTGCAGCCCAGGACAGAGAAAGGCAGAGGTCAAGATTCTTCTCCCTTCTTCTCTTTAAGTACACAAATAAACACACAAATGGTAAGTAGCAGCAAATGATATCTTTTAAAGACTAATAAATCCTACATAAGATTCGCCTATAAATCCTAAACACAGGCTTCTGCTCTGGAGTATAAGGAGGGAGAATATTAAAACTATTAAGTGTTTTTGTCTGGGAAAGTAGCTGCTTCCCATGTGCAGTGACTTCTTTTCCAAGAGTAATTTTACAATGCATTTTATTAACTGGAGACTTCGCACAATTAATGCAACAGTCTGCAGACAAGAGTTCCACATAGTAAACAAACTGGGAGTTTTGTTCCAGCCTTGCTCCTGTATTGATGCACATGTGGATATTTCTCCCAGGAGCAGCAGACCTCCATTGGGTGTAAAATCTCTGTCAGGGTGAGGAGTTGAGCCCTGTGCTCTCTGGCCTAGTAGCCCTTGACAGACAGCTGTAATGTCTTCAAAGAAGTTGTGCTCTTTTGTGGAATAATCAACATACAATGAAAACTTGTTTATCCGAAGGGCTCAAGTGACACTTCAGATCTCCTGGTAAAAGACAGTGGGGATGAAGGAGAGAAGGAAGGGTCCCGGTAGGCATGACAATATGGTGCTCAAGGGATCCAAAGCCAGAGCTGAAAATCAGGACACGTCCCAGAGCCTTCTGGCCAGCACTTTCACTGAAGCAGACAATTTTCTGGTAAGCAGCCTCATTCTTGAAAGCTCCCATCACATTACACCTGACACACACAGCAACCAGGCAGAGATAGAGCTTGTCCAGGGCTTCTGCGATATGGCCCCAATCCTGCCATGCCCCAGCTGCCCAGCAGCACTGATTCACACATTCAGTTTCCTGAACTGTGTGGCAGGAGGCTGCACAAGGAGCCTCTCTGTGCTCTGCCACACCCTCAGCATTGCTCGAAATGCTATGCTTTGAGAGTCAGAGTCCTTGCGCTTCCCATAGCCAGGAAGGGTGGAGGAACTTGAGCTGTCAGGAGGTTAGCTGCTTGATTATTTAGTTTCTTTCTGCTTTGCGGTTTCTTTTGTCTGCCACACTTGGGACCAGAGCCCTGGGTCAGAATCAAGATTGATTATGATAGTGCTCTGCAGACACCTCAGATCTTCACCCCCAGAGCAGACCAGCTGAAAAGAGACCTACATGGCTAAAAGTGCATGCCCATACTGGAATTTTAGTTTTCCTAATGACTTGTTCATTGCCTAATCATACTTCACAATCTGCTGTTAATTCTCAAGCCCCATATTTGGCTATACTGCATCCCTTCTGGCTCCTCCGTGTGGCTCTTCCTGTCTTCATCGGTTCAGATTTGTAGATGGGGTGGAGTTTGGATTGAAGAGAGCCATACAAATAGGGAATGAAGAGCAAGGATTACAAAGGATGGATTTATGGATAGGTGTAGTTTTGTCACTTTATATTTTGAGAGCTCTGTTTTGATATTTTGTGAAACCATGAAAATGGAAGATGCTGCAGCAGCAACAGGGTCTCCTGTCTTAAGGTGGCACATACATCACCGTAATGTGAGAGCATACACTTGGGTATTTTTTCTTGGGATAGACATCAAAATATATGTTGTTTTTCTCTTGTTTTGGGACACGAAGGTGGAAGAGTATTGGGCAATAAGGAGCCACTGGCATCTTCACCATCTCTGACAAAGATGAGCTCACAGGCATTTCACACGCAGAAGGAGGAGCTTTCCCAGATGACTCTGCTCTTGGCATTAAGGCTGCATTCACTAGATCTAACATACTCCTGTGGCATGATGAGCTCAGACTTACTGAAAACTGGTCTAATGGAAATGGTGGCTTCAAATCCTGCACCTCAATGGGGACCGTTTCAAAAGTCTCCAGTACATGCAGTACAGATGTGCCAGAAGAAACTACATGATGATTAAACTCCAAAACATTTCTAATGCAGGCAGAATCTGGGGTAATTCATTTCCTAGTAGTATATTCAGTACTGCCTGGCTTGGGATACTCTCTTTTCATCCAGAATAGCCCCATATGGCAGAGAAAAACATGAGAAACAAGAATGGGTAAAACAACTAAATTCTAGCGAAGTCTCAAATATCATATCTGCTGCTTATTCAGCATCCCCTGTTAGCAAAAGAAACCTAAACCAACTACCTAAAAGCCTGAATTGTTACAGAACAGGTTTGTGTAGTGGCATTAGGCTCATGGTGAAGTGGGACCTTCTCAGATAGGAAACAATGTTCTGCGCTGTTGGATATTCACATCCACAGCCAACACCAGAAGATGGTCATCCCTCCCTGTATAATTGCCTAAGACTGGCACATTTTTTACTTGACCTCTAATGCACTGAGATCCTTCATGCTCTTTCCTTGCCTATGAGGAATGGAAGACTGTAAAATGTTGTGTGTCTGTAGCAAATCTTTCATGCTCACTAACGTGGACTGGAAGCCAACAATCCAGGAATTTGGTAATATCTTTACATAGCACTAGTTATTTATGAGTGCAAACCAATTAATACAGCCCATTCTACCTTAAATGCACACATTGCTAAGCACATGACTTGTCCAAAAATGCATTTTAAGAACAGAGGGGACAGCAATATTGGGGCAGGATTCCTCAGTGTTCCCTGGTGGCCAGTAGCAGAGACCTAGAGACAGAGTATAAAAAAGTAAGGGAATAACCAGAGTATGCTCTGGTAATAAGAATCTAGGCTTGACACGTGCAGACTTTAGGTAGACAGAGAAGCCTGAAGACACAGTTTGCTATTTGCACTTTGGAAACTTTATGCGTTCTTGGTGCGGTGACCTACAGAGTAAGGAATCCCTAAGAACTCATTAATAGGTGGTGTCTCGGATAGCTCCACTGAGACTGAAAAGGAGAAATAAAACACAGACTATCTGGGAGAGTTGCCTGTGTATTTCACTGAAACATTTTAGGTTTCCAAATGTTTCCTATTATTTATCATTTTATATATTTGCTCTTTTGAATTCCAAAGTAATGGGCCAAGTCTAGGAAGACTAGAACAGAATCCAACCAAACCAAAAAAGAAAATTAAATCGTCACTTTGCTAAACACAGCTCAAGCCCACAAAAGCAAGACAAATCAGCCCAGAGGCTCAAATGCCATCCTTGTCTGTCTGCTGCCTTTCAGGCAGCCTCCAGAACAGGGGGATTTCACAGGTCACATACAATGCTCAGGCACCACAAATAGGTTAAGGAGGGAGTCCCAGCCTTAACTCTGCATGTCGCTCCTTCTGTGGTTTCAAGTCAGACTCGCAGTGTTAGTACAACCTATTTTTTGTGGTTTAATAAATCACATACTTTAGCTTATGTAATGACTCAGAATGAGTGATTGTATTCTCTTCTGGCCCAGAGGTGGTGTGATCATGTCCCAGCTCTGTAAAGCAATGGAAATCAATGGTTGCTGCTGGACTCGGTTCAGGCAGGCTGGGGTGTGTGGAGGTGGCGAGGGGCTGGCTCAAACTTTGAAAGTTTACTAGTTCCAGATGGAGTTGTTTACAAAAAATAAAATATTTTTGAATCAGCTTGTGGTTCAAATCTCCTTCCTGACCTTCCCTTACCAAAACAGACAAAAAAAGACATGACTGAGTCCTTCTGCTGACGGACAGCCCATTCTACGTGACCTAGATTTTTCCTTGTTTTAAAGCATTTTCTGAGTCCAGCTACCTGCTGAAGTTTAAACATCCTTCAGAGCTGCACGGGGATGTGAAGTCACAGGCTGCACCAAGCCAAGGTTTGTTCTCCTGCACATCTAGCAGTGAAACCCGAAGCTGCTCTCTGCGGCACACATCCTCCTCATTAAAAGGCTTTCCCATTACGCATAACTCTATTGCATGAAGTCCTTTGGCAGCCCATTGATTAAATCCCTTTGAAATCATCTCTGTTACAACATATCTATGCTGCTGAGAGCAAGGAGGAGGAGTGGAAGACTTGCCTCTGTTATAAACGTAGAAGCTGCCTTGCAAAACAGCAGAAGGAGCAGAGAATAAGAATAAGAAAAAGCAGGCATGCATGGGGTCTGAATGCTGGTACCATTCAAGGGCAGAGTCAGGTTCAGACTAAAGATTAGCCAAACTGATGATAATCTCCTCAACTTTGCCCACCCAAAGGAAGACACTGGCTGGAGCACAACCCACAAGGGGCACGAGAAGAGCCAATGCCTGCTGGCAGAGCCAGCCTGCCCTCAGGAGTAGGGTCCCCCAAGAGGAGTGGCACCCTGTGTTTTTCTAGCCACCCTGTCCAATCAGCCATGTTGTCTTCAAGTGCTGAGGGTGAGGACTGAGAAAGAAACCTGCCCTGACAGATGTGTGGCAGATTTTCTTTGTGATTAATTGGTATAAGGGACAACCCACTGCCACAGCAACTTTGTTGAAAGCTTTCTCCCAGCAAAACTCAAGGACTTGGGAATCAGCCATGCACATTTACAGAAGCCACTGATTTCTCATAAATAAGACTGAAGAGAATTTGTTGCAGAAACTGTCTCTGAAAAATGTAACCAAGTTTACAATTTGAAGAGCTTTTATGATTTTTTTTTTTTAATTATTTTTTTAATGAATCCATACATCATATGTCTGACATTGTTTGTACTCTGTGGGCAGCTTGTAAGAAGCCAGCAAGAATTGGCTGGTTTTCCACACAGTTGCCCCGCTGTGCTCCACAGCACCCCTGCACTCTTCAGAAGGCACCTCCCCTTTGAAAATGTGTTTCTTCTCATGTAACACAACCAAAAAGACCCACATTGCATCTATTTTCATGAATTTACATTCAGAGCACATGTAAATATGCTGGAGAGAAAACAGGATTTTAGGGAGTCAAAGCGAAAGAAGTGGATACTTCCCTAAAAACTTTCTGAGGCCTGTATGGCAAATGTAATGTGGCATGTGGTGTGTGACAACACTTTCTGAGAAGGAAAAAACACACACAAAATGCTTGGAAGAGTTTTCTGAAGAGATGAGGGGATTCATGTATTTGCCCCGTGTAGTTTGTGTCAATTTTCCCACTTGTAAACAAGTGTTTTTGTGCCTGAAGACAGAAGGAAATACAGGGAGAAACCCACTTCCTTAACCAAATCCCACATCTCATGAGTCCAACAAATAAAGACTTCAAGAAATAAAGTTTTAAAGTGAAAACAGTTCTCTTTAACTTCATGGAACCTAAAAATGTGCCTCTGAGTGTTCAGAGACTCTGCATGAAACAACAAGGAGAGTTCATCCTTAGGGAGAATAATGGAAAGAGAAAAATAGAAAACTTCTAAGCTGCCTTTGCTCCAGCATCCTCTAACCAGTGCTTCACATGTATCTTTCAGCTAGAACATTTCACATCTAATTTTAAAGAGCATTTTCACATTTCCCTTTGAATTATTATGTTTTTCTTGGTTCTCATTACAGCAGCGAGGGGACCCAACACCCCTCATAATGAAAGGCAGAGCGAGGATGAACAATAAGAATTGGAACTTCCCACCAAGTCTGTGAAAAAAACAATTATCCTTCTATCTGGGAAACGCCATGTGCCCACCCCGCGAGCTGTTCCCAGCACCAAGCACAGCCTTCTGGAGGGACAGACCCCGCCAGAGGGGATGCACTGCAAAGCACGGCAAGGAGCAGATACAGGTTTGGGAAGAAACCTGGGAAATGACAAACCCGGATCAATCCACCAGTCTGGTTTTCACAGAACTGGTTTATATAAGGCCACGTGAATGGTTGTTAGCTCAGCACTACGTGAGTAATACCTGGAAGGAAAGCTCCTGAACACTACTGCTGCCACAGTCACCATACCTGAAGCTTGAGCCCGGTGGGCTGGTCTTCATGGTGACATTCCAAAGTAAGGAGGAAATAAACCGCAGTGCAAAACGTGTAAAATTCTTCTAGAGAAAGCAGAAAAAGGAATGGCCATACTTTACCCAGCTCCAACTATTATTTTGCCCCTTCAGACGGGGTAATTTGAAGCTCTCTGCACACAGTATGTCCCTCTGCTACTCCCTCTGCCCTGGGTTCCACTTCCCTACTTGCATCAATTATTTTCCAGTTCCCTCCCTACCCCCCTGGACTCCTCTGTATTTCAACATTCCCTGCCTTAATTTTCTTTTGGATTTAAAATAAACCTTTTGAAGAGATATTTCCTTTCCAGTGTCACACTACAATGTAGACCAGGTCTGCATTTGATTAGTAAATTCGTCCCATGCTGATGTTTTTGTATCCTCAGTGTCATGTACATTTAATGAGACGCTATTCCCTTCTCTGTCTCCACTTCTTTTTTTCTTTTCTTTTTTTTCTTTTTTAAGGGAGGATGTGTGTTAAAGGGATAGGAATATCTTTGACTGAGAAATGAAACAGAGTCAAGAAACAGTTAAAGTCAATAACTAGCAGTTTCCAAAACAGCCAGCAGGAAGCACATGGGTCACTGAGCGCTCCCACATCTCCCAGCCACCGCTGAAGGCAGGGAGCACCTTTGCAAACAGCCTGGATGCTCCCAGCTGCCTCTGAAAGCCTGGAGGAGGAGTCAGTGCCAGGGTCTCCAGTTCTGGAACAGTGGGTAGGGAAGTGGCACATCCAGAGGTGCAAGAAGCACTAAGGACTGTACACCTGGGCATGACAGACTGACAACAAAAAGAAGGAAGACGGGACCAGAAAAGTGCCCAAGTGTAATGCTGTGTGATAGGGAAAGGTAGGGGTGTGAAAGGCAGTGAGAAAAGGCCTGGGTGAGGCAAGGGAAGGGGCAACCATAGGGACAGGAATGGGAAGAGGACAGGGATGGCAGGCTTTGGCTCAGTGAATGTGCCTGAAGGATGAGAGGGGATGGAGTAGACATCCTTTTGGCTGTTGTTGGAATACATTCAGAATAAAGGTGGCTTCTACAAAAATAATAATAATAATAATAATAATAATAATAATAATAATAATAATAATAATAATAATAATAATGGAGAAAGTGCTTTGGTCTTCTGCTGATACCTTTTGCCCTTTGAAAACGCACGAAAAGCACAGTATAGCACTGAGCCATTTCAAACCTCACGTGAAGTACAGCTCAGTAGTCTCTTCATTTATATCAGATCTCCATGCAAATCAGCCCGCATTCATCCTTCTGCAGTTGTGCCCTTCTAACAGAGATCAAGCTCAGTACAAACTCAGAGGCAAAATGTTTCATGGCTGTGTTTGTGGAGGGGGGTACGTTGAGGCAGATGAGATCAGGAGCTGACCTCATGACTACAATGTGGTCCAAAGGATAAAAACACAGTTGGGTTCTTTGGTTCTGTCAAATTAGATATTCTATCAGAATCTGTCAGCATCCTTTCTCCACATTTCCCTTAGCTCCCAGAATCAGCCTACAGCTCAGACATGAACAATGAAATGTTAATCTGATCCACTGCAGCCAGCAATTTAAAAAAAAAAACAACAAAAACCATCCCAGAAGTCACCTCTTCTACAAACATACCCATCTAAAAGGGATATTAGTTGATGCTTTTGAAAAGAAAAGCAAAGACAATGCTGCTTTTGTTATAAGAAAGATCTCCCAGTGACAGACAGCTGCTGTGCCATGCCACGCACAGGACTGCAGCTATGTATTACTTTGCAGTGAAACATCCCAGGCACCAGTCTTTTGAATGTTTATCATCAGCTGGTGAAATGAAAGGGGTCTCGGGCATTTTAGGGAGGACAGGCGGATAATCGCTCATACAACATCTTAGCTGTGCTTTCTGGAAGATAGCCTCATTAAAAGTAGAAGAAAGGAGAGGAAAGCTTGCTAGAACACTTGCAGAGTCGGCTTACGTGAAGGAACTGAAAATGAGCAGAAGGGCTGATAAAAGGCATAGAGGTTTTACACAATAGCATATTCTCCTGTAAACCACCTAATTCTTCTACTTGGTATTCATCACTGTCAGAACCCTTTATAGCAGTGAATGAAGGCTTTATGCGTAGCCTCATTATCAGCTCAATGATAGAGGGCAAGGCTTGCACGTGAAGTTCAGTACCACAGATATGTTGTTAAAATGCTGCAATTTGTCAGCATTTAGATAAACAAATGAGGGGCAGACCGAGTGTGTGAAGTGACCTCTGTGGCATTCATGGGATATTTTGCCACTTGTTCTGAAAAACGTATTCAGGTTGCTGGAGCTTTGCTTGGGTGGAATGGGAAAACATTGATTTAAAAACTATTCCTTTGAGCAAGAAAGAGGTTTGCTCTCATTTTCTTTTAAGTTGTTTCTTTCTCCGTAACCCTGTTCTTTGTTTCCTATTGTGCTTCCCAGAGACCCCAGCATTCCATATGTGCTTCCTGGGCTTGATCCTGAGCAACTGGACTCAACAGCACATTCCTGGTGGCTTGTTCCCCAGTCAGCTCAGCAGCTCATCACAGCGGTGTGAAGAGTTCAGAAAGAGCCAATAACCCACGTGAAGTGATAACATATCATAGTGATGTAGCTGAAGGAATGTGTTTTGCCCCACTTAAACTAATAATTAGAAAACCTAAGTATTAAAGGAAAATAAAGGGGAAAAAATCTTTTTTCAGGATTTGACACCCTCGCTCTTTCCCATTGGGAAAGCAGTTATTTAGGGTTTTATCTTCAGTAATACCCCAATGCTTTCATTTGCCTGTTTCCTGCCAATTCTCTCTCCTAGCACTCGTGTGACACATAATTGAAGAGTGGACAATGCTTCTTTGCAGAGGACTCCATTTTTCAGTTTCTTACAGAGTTTTTAATGATGCCACGAAAGCCAGGCACCCGAGAAATCAAATCAAATGAATTGTAACACTTTCTGAAAAGCAAGATTATGCTACAATGGGGTTTCAATCACCTCCGGCAGAATGTTTGTCTGAAATCAGGCCTTCCTCAGATTATACACAGCTGTTGAGCTGCCTAATGCTTTCACAGTTTTCCTACGTTGAAGGAAAACCTTGGTGGCATGGGATCACCATCAATCTCAATACCTCATACAAAGTGGAGTCACTAAAGTCTCATTTGCAGCTGCCTTTCTTATGGGCCTATACACAAACTTTTCTGCTCATTTGAAGAGAATTATGTGGGCTTAATTAAGTGTAGTAACTTATTGCTAGCACGGTGCCCAATCAATGAAATGTGCAGATGTGATGTGAAATGATGGGGCGATGCTGTTGTGA
Source organism: Excalfactoria chinensis (assembly GCF_039878825.1). Classification (NCBI taxonomy): domain Eukaryota; kingdom Metazoa; phylum Chordata; class Aves; order Galliformes; family Phasianidae; genus Excalfactoria; species Excalfactoria chinensis. Next base: position 92,860,549 of record NC_092827.1, on the reverse strand, counting down.
AGAATACAAATCAGGGTGATGGCTATTATTTGTACCCTAAAGAAGTTCTTTGGGACTCAATTATCCCATTCATACTAATTGTGGTGCACCAGATGGTTACAATGCCTAAGAGACTTCCACGACCACAACATTTCTTCTGAGCACCTTTTCTTCTTTAATTCACCATACGACGATTAGTTTCTTATTGGGTGTTTATTGAAATGAGGGGAGCTAAGGAACAGATTTAGTGCATCAACGAACAAAAGAGAGGGGGGACCCATGAATCAAAATAAGAGACTGCAGCTCGTCTCTGTTGTTTTTCAAAGGCCTTGAAATAGTCGCCTGGAAGCTTATCTGCAATGACCTTCCCTCCCCTTCTTTCTCTTTTGCCTTCTCTCCCCAAGCCCAGGAGATGTAAAGTTTTTCAAATCTGACCGGCTGCTGTGCCGTCTGTCAAAGCCTTTCCAGCCAAGTGAGCAGTTTTTCATTTAATTCACTGAGTTGTCCTCAATAAAATTAATTCCTTCTCGTTGGCACCATTGAAATGACGAATAGGAACAAAACCAAACGAGCTTGTGAATATAGTGCTGGTCATTAACTTGGAGGGCACTGACTCTATCATCTGTTCATCTCTTCATTTCATTGAGATGCTTGCAACATGAAAGGAGAAGCAAGGGGAGAAAGTGAGAACCTAAAAGCCTAGGGAGCCAGATTCTCAGTCTGACCAAATCAACATATTTACACCCACTGCAATCAAACAACTAATGAATCAGCAGCCATTTATACCAAGAAAAACCTGGCACTCAAATTAGCACAATCCTAAAGCTCTACCCCATCGTTCATGTGAATCTCTGAGGTTAGATGAAGGATCTCACATGCATCCTTTGTATGTACAGAAAAAGTAAAACAAACAGGCACATTGTGTCCATACAACACTCAGTTTTATGCCTGTCATCCTCGTGGGGGAAGGAAACTTCCCTCCTGAGTTCAGGTAAGTGTCCTCCAGACAGCAGTAGTTTTGGCTTAGCATTCAGTGCCTGGCAGCACTGTGCAGAGCAGAATAGGAAGAACACTGAATAGGAGTTAGCCTTTTCCCTTGACAATCACCACTTCCCAATGTCTTTTATCTTCTGAGCCCAGCATCACTGTGGCACTCCCACCCTGTCCTGGTGCAGAAGGAGCATGCAAATTTCAGTTTTAGCGTACCTGTTGTTATAGTTACATCTGTTTGTTAAACATAACGACGTTGGGAGGAATGCATTCATGACTTTCCCAGTTAAGAAAAGGGCACAGCTCTGGTGGTGTCTGCCTGAAACCTGATCGTGTGGCTTCAGAGGCTGGCAACCACATCCTACTTTGGGGTTAGCCAAATAAAACTGCATTTTGGTTTAGCATTGCTAGCTTTGAGGAAATGATGGTTATGATATTTGGGCCAGAGTTTATGTTTACTTAAACTACAGATGCCACAAGACAGAGTCCATCTTTCCTAATTTAACAAAGGAAAGCAGCATATGACATATGTCCTTTTCAATAACTTTTTTCAAAGTTGCCTTCTCACCTAAAGGCAGATACTGCAGCAGTACTTGTGTTCTGAAGCCCATACTAAAATGACACTAAGTTGCAACATGTGCCCAAGTCATGCACTGCAAACTGTTTATTATTTGCAAATACATGAAGCTTGATGACATGTATCACATAGATCTAATTTCAACCACGCTTTTCCTTCAACAAACAAAGCATGTACCAGTGGAGCTATAACCTAGTGATGATAACATCTGGTTTTCAGACCTTGTACAGATCAGAAAGATAACTCATTTTTCCAAAATAATGTGAAAGTAAGGGAAAAAATGGCTTTTTGTCCACTACAGAATAGATAGGGGTAGGTTTTCAGAGGCAAGTAAGGATTTAACTACTCCTACGAATTGTTCAAAGATGTATTAACAATACTCATCTAATAACTGAGTGTTCCTCTAAAATCTCTAGGTGCAGATATACCATCCATGCACTATTTTCCTTGAAGGACAGGGAAACAGGAGGCTGAGACATGATTTCAAATACCATTGTTTCCTTTTCTTGGTACAGGCCAGCTATGGTTATTGTAATCCTGTTTTCTGTTTCAGTTACATTCTTTACCAAACAAGATAGACTTCTGCTCTGCACTACACTGAATACTATAATGTTGTGCTTACTACTTTTTTTCTAGCTCAAGAACAATGCTTTGCACTGCCATGCCACATCTCAAATGTTGAGGAAAGATCAGTCAGAGATCTCCTCCAGTCAGTCCTTGGTCTGTTCTTGGACAGACAGAGCAGCTGGATTGTTGGAAATACATTACACAATTTGAATGCAGGTCTGCCTTTGCCACCAGCACAAGTAAGAATTAAAATAGAAGTCTTGGCTCCAATAATATTCTCTGCATCATCATCCTTTCACTACTGGATCAAACAGCTGTATATTCTCTAATGCTCCTTTTGAGCACAGCCCTTCAAGGTGAGCAGAAACACAGCATTACTGACCCCAAGAAATTAAACCTAAATTTTCTTCAGGGGTGAATGGATTAGAAATGGTATCATCCATTCTGTTAGGTGGAGGGTAAAACCCTGGCCTCACTTCAGTTGACTGCTGATCTTCTGTTGACCTCAGTGTGGACAAGATTCATGTAGCACTCTCTATTCCACAGCTTAATGTCATTGCAGTCTACGGGCAAAATACTGAGAGTTCGGTAAGCAGTTTTAAAAATGGGAATCCTGTCAGTAAAGATGAAGCATAACATGTAATCTCTTTGCTAAATACTGGGATGGTTCCACACTCTTTGGCTCAGATTTGCAAAACCTCAACCACATTTCATCTCACTGCAACGGGAAGACAAAACACTTATCTAATATGGATAAAAAAGTAAAATCTTGTTCCCACAGTGTTTTTAGATTAGGCACAAAGTATGATGCAGATGTCATTTTGCAGAACTGAGGAACCCTGCTAAGGTCTATTCCAACTTCCTGAATAATTGTGCCCACTAATTCTGTGCTAATTTTTCTAAACAAATTGAGGTCCAGATGTCCACGTGTGTGTTGGGTGCTATAGCAGAATCATTGGAGAAAGATGGTTTCTACTCAGGCATTACACATGTCATATCCTCAAAGATTTGTCTTTTCCTACAGTTATTCTCATCATCTCTCGAGCAAGAGGTCTCGGCTGAGCCATGGTACTACTGAGTTATGCCTTTTCTAATATATTATAAAAATAATTCTTTGTCATCAGAGCTTCAGAGACACGAAGATTGGAAGTCTGTTTTCTCAGATAGATGCCTAAGTATCTGAGAAGATTCAGTCTGCCAGACTAAGAGGTAAGATGAAGCTGATAGAGGACAGCAGAAGGTCCAAAGGCCAGGAGGACAGAGCCACAGAAACCTCTGGATCCCTCTGCAGGACTCTCAGCTTTTGCTTTCCCAGTGACACCATTGAGGCACCCTGACTTAGGTGTGGACTAGCATCATATATTGTCACAGATTCAATACTGCTTATCTTGTGCTTCATTTCCTTTATTGTTTTGACTTGACAATATATATACTTTTTTTTTTTTTTTTTTTTCCCAGAAATTGATTTCTGACATTCTTGTTTTATTACTTTGTACATGGAAAAATGCAAGGAAACAATATATATAATTTGATTTGTCTTATGATGTTGATTTGTCTTCCAAGTAAGCAGAGAAGTTGTTCCCACATGTTTTGTTTTGATCAACTCTTTTAAGGTCTTTAGCCCCTTTGTTTAATTCAGGTCTCTTATTTTTGGTATTTAATATGAGCAAAAGCATGTAAAAGTGTCCATAGGGGATGAAGTCTGTATCCCATGGGACCTATTCATTGTGGAACTTTGCTACAAGCTTGAATGTACAAGCCAATGTGTCTCATTAATTGATATTTACATATATCATCTGTAGGATGACTTTTTTTCTATCCCATCTCCCATTTTTATGCCTTTTATCATTTGATTTGGCCATACTTTTGTTGTCAGAGGTCAATTACAAGACCAAGATGCGGATGAAAACATTATAGCTCACTCTATGGAGAATCTAAAATATATAGTTGCCACTGACTCCGGCAAAAGCCTTTTTCCATATTTAATGAAATAGTTGAAAAGAGGATTAGATTTATGTCATCAGGGTTAAGGTCAAAACCAGCCATATCTTTTTATATCTATTATATAATTATATATACTATTTAGTTATCTGAATTATTTCTGTTACAGTGGGCCTCATAAACTTAAAACACGTGAGATTGTGCACATCTATGTTTCCCTCTCCCCACAAAAAGAAAGAAGAAAAAGAAAGAAGGAAAAAAAAAAGGAAAAGAAAAGAACACAGCTATTCTGAAAGTTAACTTCAATTAAAGACAAATATATGTCACAATATCCTCAAACTAAAAAATAAGCAACTATCACTTTTATAGTACCCCCTTTACTGAATGAAATGGTGTATCTCCAAAATCCCAGACTTCAATTTTTCTTTAGCTTATCCTCTATTAAGAATGAAGTTTGCAATCAATACACAGACCTCTGTTCTTCCAGAAAAACATAGATCCAAATGAAATGTGTCATTCATTCAGTACTATAGTGCCTTTACAAAGCTAAAAAACCTAAATGAGATCTTTTGGTGGAGGAATTATGAAACTGAAAAGCAATAAGCACTTTGTGGGCAAAGCAAACGTACTGCATATTTGTGTGCTTTCACTCCAGTCACTTATGTTATCGAGCCTAGATATTTTTCTAGGACAGGGTTCTCAGCTCCAAGGTACAACACTGGTTCACACCTACGGGTCCTAAAAAAAACATCTGGATTGCTGCAAAGTTCACGTAACCACACAGGAATAGAAAAAGACCTCCAAGCAGATTTGAACAGAAGTTCCCACAATAGTAAGAGTAAAGAAAACTGTACAGAAAACATCACCAAATCAGCTCTTATTGCCTCTCCTAATGAAGTTCTACAAAAGCATCCTAAAACAGAAGCCTTGATAATGTTGAAACACAATATTGTGATTTTTCTGAGCAGAAAGTTTGATACTTCCTATTAAAAAAAAGGATTTTCAAAATACATTGAATTTTACACCCATAACAAATAGATCAACAGATGTAGTGTGCCTGAAGATTTCCGGACTTGCAGTGCTCCCAAGACCAGAGTGAAAGAAAGGGCCAAGTTCCATCACTGCGTCATCAGGGGTCACAGTTTGGCAACACATGAGATATCCACGAGCAACCTTAACAAACTTCTCAGTGTGCATCTCACTGAATTCTCATTAATTTATAAGGAATATCTAAGCAGGTATAGGATGGAGCCAGCCCTCCTGATCTCAGTCCCATTGCACAACATTTGAAGAGGGACTTTGGATGACTTCCTCCTCTTCTCCAGGGTGGGAATTGCAGCCTACAGTCGGAACTGGTATTCTCATTCAGTTGTCTGCAGCTGAGGATCTTCGAACAAGGCAGATTTTCTCTGCTGGGAGCCCACAGATTTCCTGGAGTTACGAACTTTCATATGACAGGAGAATTTCCTCAGTGGCCGATAAAGCCTTGTTGAGATTGGAAGCGCCTTGCATCTCCACTCCTCTGATCTTCCCTTTCTTCCCTCTCCCCCCATCTCCAACTCTTCCTGCCCTTTTTCAGCATCCTCTGCTCCCAGACTCTTTCTACTGCCCATGCCACCCGGCAGGGCTAGGGGCACTTCTTGATGCACTGCAGATGTGGGCTGTTAGTGGTGCTTTCACATGGAACTCAAATTGCTTGAAGAGGTTTAACCCTGTGACTAAATTCTCAAACCTACAAACAGCAAGCAAAGCTCACGCTCCCATCTAGACCAAAAAGGGCAAGTTAATGAAAGAAACCTCCACCCTAGCAATTCACAGGATGCATGAAAAGAAACCTAAACCCCCCACATTCTCAATGCTAATTAAGCAATAATGATCAAGGCACAGAGTATTTCCTGGGGATTAATAACTAACTGGGAGGAGATGATGACCCCAGACAGTCATTAATCCTCAGGAAATGCCCTGCGTAGAAGTTGTTATTGCTAGTTCAGGCTAAATATGTGAGAAAAGAGATTTTTAAAAGTCTATCTTGCTGGAGCCTTTTCATTATGCTTTCTTTTGATTGCAATTATGAGCCCCCTGGAGTAGGACCTCTCTGGTCCGTCAGCCAGTCACACTGCACAAAACATTCCTCCAGACCCCACTATTTTCAGAAATTAAAATCAAATAAGATTCTTAAACAGACTCTTATGCAGAGTCTCTTATTGTCTCTTACTGCTCCATAGATATTCAAAGCCTAATTCTGAACAGTGCTAAGCTGCATGAGTTCCCACTGAATTCAGAGAAGGTCATTTAGGAGCCGAGCCTCTACAGCTGAATTCTGTTGTGAACTTTGCTGCTCTCCTCACCTGACCAGCACCCAGCCCCAAGAGCCTGCATTAAGCACATCAGGCACTTTGAATAATCTAATAGGTAATGATATATAGTGGTCAAGATTCCTTTGCACCTGAGTGCTCTTTCTTTGGTTTTTGACTCTCAACAATTCATAGCCAATAAAAGGAAACAAAGTGCCAAAATTCATGCTTAAGTATCAGCATTTTCTGGTACTGAATCTGCATTTAATGGCAACACCCAGATAGGCGTTGATTTGCAGATGTAGGGCTGCATTGTAGGACCCAGCTTTGCCATCACATCACTAATTTAAAATCTCCCTTATCTTGTGCATGTGTGTTTGGTTTGATGTCTTGCAAATAATAATTCTTATTACAGTTTTATAAAAGAGAAATGATCGAATCATCTAAATAGCACAACTGTTTGTTTTTTGGAAGCTGTTGCTTGTAATGAAGACCTGAAGACACATACAGACAAATACATATGGAAAGAAAAGGAAAGTTTCTGCTATCACATCACAAGTCCCCTACTGCTTAAATAACTTAGCTTCTGCACACCAAATAATGGAATTCAAACACAAACTTCCTCATTATTATTGGTATTCATTAATTTCTAGTGAAAACAGAGTTCTCTGTATGCTATTAAATATGTCCTCTAGCTTAGAAAGAGAAACTATGCACAGGAGGAAAAACAAGAAAAAAGAAAGAGTGCTATTTATGTTCATCTTTCCAGCTTGATTAAAATAAAAGTAAAGGTGATCCATCTTTTCTAAAATCTTTCCTGTTTTTATATTAAAATGGCACAAGGACACACAGAAACATGGCATTAAGAACTGTTTCAGTTCTAAGCATCATTCTTTCAGACCTTCTTTGCTACTTCTTGTTTAAGAAAGGAAAAATATAAAAGGATGAAAGAGAAACAATAAGTCCTGCCTGAGTCCAGCTCCTACACTGTTTGGAGACTGAGGAAAGCATTCAGCATCTACCGGGATTAAGCAAAAGAAAAATACTTAAGACAGTTAAAATTCAGATCTGGAAAAAATGGAAAGTGATTTTTTCCCCCACTTTCAGTCATCCCTCACTACTGCATCTCTGATCAAAAGAAGAAAAAACAGTTCATAAATCAATGCAACATTCATACAACAGAAAGCTTATAACCTAACATACAGCTACATGAATTAGCAAGCTCCACTTTGTATGGAGTTCTCCCTAGATGCTTTCACAGGATGCCAGCTTTATTCTCCACATAAATCTCTTCACTTTGTAGCAATACCAGCCCTGAGTGTTAATAACACTGTGTCAGCATTTTGGTAAGATTTATACTGGAAAATTACACTGAAAATTGCCTGGTCATTATACATTCCTTTGGAATCGATGACAGACTATAAATCTTCTTGAAATACATTTGCGCTCATGTGACTCAAACATACCCCCTATATGTACCCTGACATACATCAGAGGACATTTAAGCATGGTGTGGAGAAAAAAAATATAATAAAGCTGGTGTGTTAAAATTATTGGGCATTTTGGTTTGTTTTTAAAGAGTATATACAGAGAATGTCCCAAGATCAGGTTTGGGAGATCTATTTATCGGATGAAAATTAATAGCTATTCCAAAACAGAACCAACCCTACCTCTCCTCCACACCATGAGAGCAGTCACTTGGTCTAAAGTTTCACGTTGGCCTATTTCTTATTAGCTGGAGTAAACTGGCATCAAGGGGCTATCGTCTGTCAAAATATCTGCAGGAGAAACAATTGACAAAGCCACCACTTGAGAATGTTGAGTAAACTGGGTAAAAAGCAGTGAAAGAAGTTAATGTGCAACCTGGCACACTGTACCAGCCCAAGCCGTGAGAACCACTTACGTGATAATTGGTCCCTCACAATATCTTCTGCTCACTAAAACATTGTCTTGGGCTTGTCTTTCAGCACAGGAACTGATCTCTTTGAGACGCAATGAAACAAACACCCACCTGAAAGCCCCCTCCAGCTGACAGGGGAGGAATTCAGGTGGGAAAGCTTGCAGTTTCTGAACGGGTACAAACAGTTTCAGGTAACTCCAGACTCACCCAGGGTCAGTAGAAAAAAGCCAACCATTTTTTTTGAAAGAAGAAGAAACACATTTATATGCAGCCATTTATTCAGTTCAGACAGAAATGAGCAGCCTCTGGGATTCAAAGAATCTCCCTCTCCATTTTTATCCTCCTTTTTGTTCAGCCTTAAAAAAAATCCCTATTGTACTGACTATTACAAGGGGAAGAAATGTAAAACCAAGAATCAGAACAGAAACACAAAGTTAACAAAGCTGCTCTATCCACAACGTAAGAACCCAGGCAACAGAAGGACTGGAATATAAGATGATGAAATATCTTGTAATACGGGTGCTTCATAGTGCCTATGTTTGTTCACAAATGCATGCACACGGACCATGGAGGGCAGCATTCCGAAACAGCTCTGCTGTCTAGAAGTGAGAGCACAAGTAATCACTAGAAATCAATCCTTAAAGGATAGATGATTCAAAGGCTACAAGTGGAGGGGTGATTTTCACCCTATAAGGCAAATTGTTTTACTTTCTAAAGTTGGTTCACTTTGCACTAATAAAGGGGACCTAAGAGACTATTCTAAAATAGGATTTTCTTGAGAGAAATGGCCTGATTTGTAGCTACTGGAAAATATGAAATCTGTGTATATTTTGGCACATCTTTATATTCTCAAGAGTCAAGAGAAAGGTCTCTTTTTTTTTAATGATTCAGTGAGTGGCATCCAGTCCCCAAAAACTGGGAGAACTCAGTGTTTGTAAAGCAAATATCATTTTGGTTGTGACAGAAGAGTTCCCATAGCAGATTCTGTCATTTCTTGCTTTGTTTTTAAACAGCGATCCATGTTCAAACTTGTTCCTAGAGCAACAAACATAGGCAAATACTGCTCTCAAGAGAGATGCTCAATAGCAGGACAGGTGCTTCTTTGCATGAATCTGATTGAGTCCTGCCTTCTCAAAAATTGCTGATGAATCATTACAAATTTCCTTCAGATTTCATCACAGCTTGTGATAGTTTCCTACTCAGTGTGTACTAAACCAGTTCCTTTTCTACTAGAGGTACCATCCTTTAAGTCATATATACTGACATATATTAATATGACATATTAAGTCATATATATTGACAGAACCGTCAATGTCAACAGAAACACAGAAGCACAGTGTGAATGTCTGATATCCAAGATTCATAACAACCATTATGAGATTTCCTTTGATGAAATCACCCAGTGTCTCACAACACAAAACAAAACAAAGCAAAACCTGCAACGACAGCCAGAAAAACTACATGGAAATATAAGGGAGAAAAAGAAAGAATACTGATGGGAGTAAAACTAGCTCCCTGGTGAAGGTGGTGGTATAGCCTGTCTGATCTTGTTAAGCAAGCTAGGATGTGCAGAAACATCATAGTTGGTTATAGCTGGACTTGGCTCATCACTGGAGGTGATGTTTGAGGATCTGTGTCCATGTGCAAATGGAAATGTCTTCCCACAGTATTGCATGGAATCCAGGTAAAGGAAGATAAGTAGAAACTTTCTTCTACAGAATACATACAGGCATACATTTACTTTGATTAATAAAAGATCCCCTAGAAATGAGTATGAAATAATAACAACAACAAACCACCCCAAGAATACATAATAAATAACTGTCAGTTCAAGCTCTGAGTGTTTCTGGACTCTCCAATATCACACCCAGGCACACGCTAGCAAAATAACTTATGGGAACTGCTCCCAGAAGCAGCAGATAACAGTCTTGGTTTGGTCACCTCAAATGTTCTGCAATGATATCTTAACAGAGTTGGAAAAAAACTCACTCAAAATGGTAATTCTGTTGCAGGACCCCTGAGCAACCCACAGTGCTCAGGTAAGTACCACTTCAAATGCTCTGAGGTGCAAACACAACCAATCTGCTCTGACATAAGTGTAGTGTGAACTGTTTGGCTTTGGCTTTTTCCACTGTTTATTGCCAAGAAAGAGGCTTGCCCCCGAGTGGCATTCACAATAACATCTCCTCCTCTCTACCAATCATGGCCAGAGTCAGTCATATATTACTCTTATTATTATTATTTTTAATTAGACCACTTTCCTTCCCATCTGTTTGGCAGACTGCTACACTGGGGCAAGTATCAGGGCAGCCACTGGCTGAAAGCCCCTTATTGCTTGTCAGTTCTACAGCAAAGTTGGTTGTTTTTTTCAAAGTACTATTAGTTCCCAGAAGCTGGTGAAAAAAAATAGAGGAGAGTAGTGACAGTTCCTTGAAGGGAGGAAGGAACCCACTTTATCTTTTGTCTGTTCAAAATTTTCCCCCTGGGGAAAATACAGTCAAATCTGCATTGGTAGATCATAGCTGATCAAGGTGAACCTGTTAACTATATTGCCACTGTAGCTAATGGAAAATAAAAAGTATAAAGGAGAGGCAGAATCAAGCATATGAACAAAAGGAACATTTGCCTCCTGTGACTAATACATACTGAGGGTCAAAAGCAGTTGATTTCACCACATAGCATTAACAATGGGATGCTTCAACTATACTATCCCTTGACCCACTCCATTAGTGGAAAGCTTAAGACTTCCATATTCTCTACGGCCTCTCTTTTCCTTGACCTGGACTGAAACCACATACCATACCACAAATGTAAGCTATTTCAGACATTTAGATGGAGTTTTACAATTCCAGACTGTGATCAATTACTGACTATTTCAGATTTACAACAAGTGCTTTTTCCACAGAACTGAAATCTGGTGGTGACTTCAACCAGGAGCTCAACAAAAGCTAAAGATCTAAAGTTTAGAGAAGGGGTCCAAATGGATTCATATTTCCAGATGGAGTGAACTCAGAATTGACAACATTTAAGCCAGATTTGACCAAATAAACACTCTAAAAGACCAAAGCAATTACAATGGGAATTCTGTATGTGAAAATGCTAGACAAACAGAAAGGTAGGATGCAAATCTACAGTTACACCACCAATAGACTGCCATATGCTCATACGTAAACATGTAGTTTAGCCTCTTCTTCAGATTATTTTTGCCACTGTGGAAACACTTTAAACTAATCTTGATAATACTCTAGAAGAGGAGGCCTGGATCAGTGACCACTGTATTTAAGTTACAAAGATGGTTGTCTATACAGTTGAGAACACAGTAGTGAATTCCTTAGGACACATCTACTCACAGAAGGCTACCTATGTAATTAGGTTCCTAACTTCACCACAACAGCCAGGTGTGTAGGATGAACACAGACCAAGAATATCCAGAGGAGCCACTACATAAATATATGACTATAGTCATCCAATTTCTTCGCACACAGCTAAAAGGAATTTAATATAGAGGTAAAACCTAAATTACTTCAGGTCCGTGTAGAGGATCATATATCTAATCCTGTAATGTGCAACACCACATCACACGGAAATTTTTGTGCTAGCTTGAAATAAGCTAGCCAGAAGTGGTACTTCTATACTTAATTATATCACTGTGATATTTCTAACACAGTAAATAGCGATGAAGAGACACAGATCCACAGCATCATGCTAACATGAACTTTCCAAAAGACACGTGCACGGTGTTTTTTATTGAACTGTGAACCAGCTCAATGTGAACTTCCTGCTTTAACAGCACGATGATGTAGTCATGCCCTCAATGAGAATCCCAAAGTTTTCACTACTCAACCCAGTCATAAATATAGCTCCCAACGAGAGCTGCATAAAGAAATTATATATGTCAGACTAAAATGTTAGGCCTGCAATCCACTGAGCAAAACTGCAGGAAGATGGAGAAGGAATTATTTCACTTCTAGAACCAGAATGTCTTGATCCTTCTATAGAACTCAGCAAGAATGGCCAGTGAGAAGAGAAAGACTGCATTCAGGGATAGGAACTAAGTTCAGAAATATAGCATTCCAAAGATTCCTGCAATCAAGAAGCATTGTTAATAATTATTAGCACTCCAAGATCTCTCCCCTTGCACATTTCAGTAACACTGTAGGGTTTAATATTGAGTTAAATCTCTTAGGACCATAATGAAATTAAGAATTCTTTTCTACAGTTAAGAAATATAAAGACACAGAAAGAACATTTGTGATTGAGACGCAGCACACAGTGTAAGTAAACAACACTGTTTCCATTGCTTAGGTAAACACGGGTCTAAACAGGCTTGCAGTCACACTGAATTTAAATCTTTCATCTTCCTGCCTGTATTCTTACCCAGACTCAGTGCTGATTAAATGTCCGAATCAGCAAGTTCCTCACATGTTTCCAAATATTACAGTGATTCTCAGGAATCATATAGATTATATTCTCACCCTCCGCCCCATCCTTTTAAATCACTGTAAAGAGTTCTTAAGAGAACGTTCTGCAAGTGAACTGCCTTGTTTTTCTGAATGGCATCTGTTACTAATTCTGAACACAAATAATTCTCTTCACAAATATACCAAAGTGTCCCTTTGCTGAGACTGCAATGGTTTCATATGCCTCCACTATTAGATTTCAGACCAAGCCTGTCACACTGCAAACAGGGTACAACTTGACAGGCAATGCAGATGTGTTCCAAGTGTTTGGGGTAAGACTCTGAAGGTCATACACAGCTGAATTTCTTGGCTAACTCTCACTCTGTCAGGGTTTTAGTTTCTATATTTGCAATGCTCTTCAGCACATGTAGGCAATGGACCATGTAAATATCAAAGATTTTTGTAAGAACAGAGCTGGATGTCCTCAATTACAGTCCTTTCATCTATGCATTCTTGCTCATTTCCTTGAAACCAAATATATTGTTTTTCACAGGTATTTCCAAGCATGATCCATAATGGGGGATGGAGAGCAGAGCCAGTAAAAATTTTCAGCTGGAAAAATTTCCCATAAAATATCAAGGCTTCCCTGAAAATGAAAATTTTCATAGTACTCAAGAGTTACATTTAGCAGAGTTGAAGGTCCAGAATTTTCTATTAACTTCACAAACACCCACTTTAGAGTGACTCTATCCAGGCTTTTAAAAATGTCATCAACACAGTGTGGATATTCACTGTAAGAATTAAATCTAATGGGAATGGCTATACTTCGTATCGCATCAATAATGTAAAGATTTCCTTTATTCTTTCCTGCCATATTAGAGCCGAATTTCCTAATCCATTATGTATAAAGAAGGCATTCAGAGTATTCAAAGGATATTAATTACTCCTTTTGCTATACTTCATTAATGAGCATACATGGGTTCTGAATGAATCTAAGGTCTTCATATGCAAAATACTAACTTTCTAATCCCACAGTACTGCTGCAGAAAGGTCTGAGTTGTAGAGGAGGGGCTGCAAAGTGCCTGTCTCACATCTCTTACATACAGAGACTTCCAGACAGCTTGAAGCACAAGTACTTGATGGGAACTCTGTTACTGAACTTTAAATTGGATTTTTAAAAATATGTGTATAATGAACAAAACTTGAGGCTCCGTTTTTTTTCTTTCTGGAATTTCTTAGTATGATGTTATTCTCTAGCACACTGATTTCTCACTACCATGAGATACTGGATTGTCAGATTTTCCTCGTGTGCAAGCAAAGGTCAAAGATGTTTAGATATTTCAACACAGGCCTCGAACAAAGATTTCTTCATTGCTTCCTTTCCCATTTCCTGTAGTTCAAGTCTTGCCAGTTTGCAGGTGGGTGCTTTGCCCAATTCTCATTCTGTAGATGGATTTTGAACAACAACTGAAGTCAAACTTTTCTTGTCTTTGCTTCTCACTGAATTTTCATGGATGACATTTGCCAGGGCTTGAGAAACAGCAAGTGAATAAAGTCCATCCATCAGCATCTGTGCAGAAGGAGCCAAGGCTTCTCTGGGTGCATTCCCAAAACTTCATCAGGCACGATACAAATGTGCACCATTTTACTGCTTGGCTTATTAGGTCTAAAATAACCAGATTCTTTACCTCATTCTGGCAAAGAAAATCTGGGAGGAGGGCTTTTAACTGAGCATATATTACAAGAACACTACATTTAAGCCTCCTTTATATTGGAATGGGGAACTGACTTGAAATTCTTGGGAGTTATAATGAATAAAAGGTTCACTACAGGACTCACTGCACCACACTCTCTCTACATTCAGCTGGGAGCTTCAGTTTTATTACATGCTATAATCTTTTTAAATAGAGAGCTCACTCTCCACACTAGGATCTAATCTGTCTTGCTCTTTCTTTGCTTAATTTTTTTTTCTACAGGACCAATGCTATGCACCTTTACTGTAACTGTTTTCATCTGTTTTTGTTTGAACAGCCTCCTCATTACTAGATTGGCCGGGAAAACTGATCTTCCTCACTTTTCTAACAATTGTTCTTTCAGTAATCTTTCTGTTTAACAATATGATCTCAGAAAAGAACTTCTTACTGTTTTTTTTTTTTTCTTTTTTTACAAGACTTATTTTAAACACGTTATTTTAAGAAAATGTAAATCATTGTTCTTTATTTCAATCTGGTATTTCTTAATCCTGAACAAGAAAAAAAGTTATATTTCATTCATACTTGTCAAGATGCAGAAGTATTAATCAATGTACCTTTTCACTTTCAGCATCATATGCTCTTTCTAAAATGTTCAGCACCAGGTGATTCAAAGCTTCTACAGCCAAAAGGTCAGCCATAATTATTAACAGGTACTCAGGAGTCTACTAGGAATTATAAGTTAATGCCTTTCATGTGTCTTGAGTTCTGGATAAGTTCCCATGCTTTAAGATGAATCTGAGATCTTCTTTAGTAAGTCTCACAAACTGATGTGTTGTCTTAGCTTTCACAGTTGTGTTCATACCACATGCTCCCTAAGCTTCGCACTACTGGCCTCCTGCCTCTTCCATCCAATTTGCAATCCTTCTCTTTGTAGGCAGATTCCCACATAGTACATATTATTCATTATTCTAGGCCCCTGGTCAGCTGGAATTCATATAGGCGCCTGGCTGCAGTTCAATTTTAGATGCTAGAAATAAAATGAACAGATCCAAAGGCTTGAAGCTGTACCCATTCTTAGTTTGCTACATCCTGCACAGACTCTGCAAATTTCTTTTCGTCACATCTCTGAAGGTCTTGACTGAGCAGCTGCCGTATCACAACCATTTGCAGTCTCTCTAGATGGCTCCTTTCAGCAGTGACCGTGCTACCTGCCGCATAGGAAGAACCTTGCAGCATGCAATTGTAAGATACTCCATGGTTGATGCAAGTTTCTTCTCAAACCTACTTACTCTTTAAGTTTGGAAACCAGGAAGTATCTACTGTTGCTGCGCCCTCATCATATTGAAGATTTCATTGTACAAGTTGCCAAACAGAGCCCTATAAAAATGTGATCGCTACTCAGTCTAAGCTATTTTTGGGGTCCAGCATAACTTTAAGGGATATTAGTATGAAGCACAGTATCAGAAAGCATCTTTATGAATCTGGCATCATTTCCATGTATTTTTTTGGCAAAGTAGAGTTTGGAAGTAGAATTCAGCTGATCATTGGATGTAGATGAAACTGCTTTCCTTCCTAGTCAGTAGGAAAAGTTATGCAGCTGTTTTGAGGGCAGCTGTATAAATTCAAGTAAATCACAGAAAAAGCATTTTATTCATTATAAAATGGCCTGGGGCAAAATGAGACTGAAGTTATTAAACTGTAACTAAAAGCTAGCCACAGTAAAATATATTGAAGTCAAGATTAAAAGCGCATACGCAGTATGAGCTCTTAGTGCGGATGGTGGAGCTTAAGAGAAAAAACTAATTCCTCAGTGAAAAACCAAAATTCCTGGAGTTTCTGTTCATGTCACCAAACTGGGTTCTGGAATTTGAAAACTGACATTGAATGTCTGCCATCATTTCAAAGGCAAGAGAATCCACCCAGCAATTTGCACCTACAAAAACAATAATAATAGCATGTTTTTTCAACCATTACCTTGATAACTTCTTTAAAAGCTCCAGACAGCATCCTTTTTCACTCACAGGGGCTGAACTGTTTAGAAAATCTAGCAGTTGGCCAGGATAAACCTTTATCTTCATTTAGCCATTGTTACTCGTATTTTCGTAGCCTTTTGGTAGCAGGAGGTCACATTTCCATGAAGATAAATTCCTTATTAGACCCAACCATGGTCTGAGGTCATTGCATATCTCGGCCAGGACAGACTTAGAAGTGACAGTGAATAGGAAGTTTTTGTGTTGTATTGTCCTGGTTTACAGCAGCTGGAGCCAGACAGCGTTAGGACCAATATCAGCATGGTCTAAAGCAGGCATATCTTTCTAGTTGCTCATCACACAACAAAGAGTAAATAAACACTGTCCTCCATCCAGACTGAGCTGTCAACCCAATTAGGCATGAGAATGTCCTAATGCACCACGTCTCCTATATCTTCACCTCGAGTTTCTACTGCTCATACACTCAGGGTGATTTCAGACAGACCTGGCTGTATTTAAACATGGTTTCACAGCTGGTAGGGGTCAGGTCTGCTATGTCAACACTAATCCTTCCTGTCTACTATCAGCTAGTTTGACATTTGATTTGTGTCAAGTTTCTGTGTCCACTGGAAGCCAAGTATCACAACTCTGAGATAACACTTTGCCCCACCTTCCTCCAGCCACTGAACAAGTTTGAATTTTCACTACTCAAACTGTGAATCAAGGGGATTGGGAGTTACGGAGGCAAAGACGCATATGCCTGGGAAATCAGACTAGAACAGGCATCATTTGCTTCATAAATCCATTATTTTCAGCAGTGGCTATAAAAGAATTCAACAGAATGCTATTATGTTCAAAATCCAAACTACAAGAATTAGAAGCCTGATATTTGAGCATCTCACTGACATGCACTCTTGGCTCTTTCCAGTGCAATGGTGTAGATCTAATATAACACTGAAGTGTTTACACATCTGAAGATTTGACATTAAAAAAAAGGCCAGCCACTCAAAGTACAGAATACAGAATGTTCATATCAGACTTGTTCTAAATGAAGCCAAAGTCTCCTCTCAACCCTTCCAGCTCTGCTGAATAGTTTGTTATGATTCTGTGATAAAGATCAGCATCTACTGAAAGATAAGCCAGGACCACCACCAATTTGGGCCTTCAAAGCATGCTGAACTGCATTATACCACAGTGTGAAAGGATTTGCCTGTCAGGAAGGTGCCAGCTCTTGTCACAAGGCTGTTCCTCGACAGTACTAGTCAAGAATTTTCCCATGAGCCCTAATATCTGTAGGATGACTCTCTTAATTGTACGCTGTACAATAAATGATGTATATGGTCCATAGTTCTGGCATGCACAGTGATGAGCTACATCACATTACACCTAAGTAAGCTGCCCAACTGACTGGCATGTTTTCTGTACATGCATCATTTTAGGGAGAAAATGTAGTACAACATCCCTGGCAATTAAGACATCCCTTAACAAAAAAAAAGGAGAAAATAAAGAGAGTACATGTATGCCTAGATGCAAATTTATACAGCCTAAGCCATCACCTAAGCTAAGAGTACTGTTCATGGTACAATAGCCCCTTCTGTTTTGGAGTATGTATGTATGATGTATGACACATCCAAAATTGAAATAAAGTCTTTTACCTTAAGGAAAAGATTTTTAAAATTTCATATTTGTGTTAAAAAAATCAAACCCCTCTAATTTGTTTTATCACAACCATCAGTTTGAAGGTGCTTCTGTCTTAGTTTTAAGCATTTGAGCAAAAGTAATCCTACAATATATATGTGCACGTGTATTTGACATAGTCCCTATGGATACAATTATATACCATATACCATTCGAAGTTTAAATACCTTAATATTTCATGTTTTCTATTTCTTTTCTGTAAATAAGCACCTGGAATGGAAAGCTTTCCTTTGAATAGTTAATAATATCAACCTGTATCTAAATTTTCTTTGTTATGTGAAGCACTATTACTTCTCATCTGGTGGCAAATATGTGGATAAGGGTAATAAAAATGTCCACATCTCTCTTCAGAATACTGAATCAAAGGTCAACGGCTGAGGTCAGGTAAGACTCTTCTAGCAGTAGTTGGAAAACAGTGAGAACTAGAGGGAACTTCAAGTCTGTCACACATCCTTCATGTAGAAGAGGAAATTATCTCTGTCATGTAAGAGACAGAACATGATTTCCCCAGGGAGGTGGTTGAGTCACCATCCATGGATTTGTTTAAAAACCATTTGGACGTGGTGCTCAGGGACATGATTTAACAAAGTGTTGTTAGAGATAGGGTAGAATGGTTAGGTTGTGGTTGGACTCGATGATCTTTAAGGTCTTTTCCAACCTGAGCAATTCTATGATTCTCTTCCCTCCCCCTGAAAGCAAGAAGAGAGACCAGAATGGACTTATCCCTATTCTAGAGCGGTTAACAAACAATATTCCTTGACTCTTTTGTGAGCAATTCAGAATTTTTGGGGGGTTTCCAGCTGCTTTTAGATCACTTGTTTAACTAAGTGACAAAACAGCCTAGCTAGCCTCTTTTCTCAGGCAGGAACTGAAGCACATGGCTTGTGGTTGCAGTACATTAATGAGGGGGTGAAAAAAGTAAACAAGAAAGGACTTTTCACATGTGTTTTAGAACACTGCAAAACTGTCCACCAT
Source organism: Excalfactoria chinensis (assembly GCF_039878825.1). NCBI lineage: Eukaryota > Metazoa > Chordata > Aves > Galliformes > Phasianidae > Excalfactoria > Excalfactoria chinensis. The sequence continues at coordinate 92,841,564 of NC_092827.1, read as the reverse complement.
CTAGGTCATCTGTAGCACACCATTCTATTGCCAGTCATTCTTGTGTTCGCTTGCTGGATAACACTATTCTTTCCAACACCACAACTGCTATTTTTAATGAGTTATCTGAATTTCAGGAAGCCAGATACTGCTGGTGTAAACTGGTGTTACTGCGCTGTAGATTATTAAATCAGCACCAGAGCCGCTTCTATAATACACAGTTTGCTCCAAAAATAATCATCTCCTATTTATTTCCATGGAAACTACAACAGATACAAAGAGTTCAATAACACTATTTGATAGAGCAAATTCTTAGCTACAAAATGCTATTTTTCAATGTATTCACCACTATTAGCTGGTTTGCAAAGACGAGCCGATCAAGATACTCATCATTTCATGGTGTGTCAACTGTGCGTGGCCATTCAGAATGTCGCTTGTCTTTCACATCAGTGTCACCACTGCTGAAGCACACCACTCACCATCTCACTGTACTCACATCCCCTGTTTGGTTTCCATAAACATTCAGCAAATGCTGATTAATGTCAATGGGAGCCATTTTTTCTGCATGGAGTAATTCAGTACCACACTTTTGCTCCATTTCTGTCACCTACAACATGGCAATAAAGTAGAATGAAATACTGATGGGAAGGTTCAGTCTCTACTGCCATATCACCAACACCCATCTCTGATGTTGTTGGCCAACACAGTAAAATAGGAGGCACTGCTTTCAGAGCAGCCCTTTGCATATTTAAATGTATAATAAACTCCTTACTTGTAGTATATGTAGCCTTAAGCCATAATTATTACATCTATTTGTACAGAAAAAATTCTACATTCTTCCATTATCCACATTTATGCAACTATGTAATAAAAAATGCTCAGGTACCATAGAAAAGATAACTGAATTTCATTACATAATATACTTTAATTAAGCACATCACAAGCTAATCTCAAAAAGTTTATCTTGTGAAAAGACAATACAGCATTATAAGTTCTTAAAATGTATTATTTTTCCAAAGATTCCCACTAAGATCCAGGATTTCCTGAAACAAGCTTTATGACCAAAAATAAAAGCCAGTAGTGTGTTTTTAAACTACTACATCCTCATAGCTATCTTCTGTAAGCACAAATGCCTTTCTTTTTCTTTTGTGGTGTGGCTGTGAGTTTCTTCATAATTTTCTGTGGAATATCCCTAGAAACTACTTTTCATTCATTTCCTCAGGCTCGAGGAGTGTGAGCAGAACTGACAAGTTTCAGCTCTTCTTCACTACTTGACAAAGGTTGGGTCAGTTTGTGGTTCACACAGCCCGAGAAATCATTCAAAATTACAGTGATTAAGAGTCACGTTTCAGCAGAGAATATCTACAAGGCTATAAAACTAGTTTTCCCACAGTCCATGAATCTAAAACTTAAAACTTCAGGTACTCTCACCTTCAGCTTTTCTACAGCTGAGCAATGTTGCAACCAGCCAATGGGGTGTGTATGGAAGGATGTGACCCCACTTCTTCAGTGTGATTTTCAGTAAGGGAAACTAATCATCATCTGCCTGGAGTTACAAGAATACACTGGGGATGTCTTATAGCTTATAAATAAAGGGTCTTGCTGCAGTCCTTTAAAATCTCTCCAGCACTGCCAGCCTCTTGGATGCTCAGGTCTGCAAGTTCTCAGATACCTTCTCTAAGAAAAGTATGAGATCAGGAACCAGGACTCAATCCAAAAGCCCACGGAAACTTATGGAAACTATAGCACTCATACATTGTAATTAGCATTGGAAATCAAACCTTCCTCCAAATGCACCTGAAGTAAATCCACAGCCAAATACTTATGTAGCTTAAAACCATAGGTGTCCACTTATTCATATCCCATGCATTTAACATAACATCACAAGATCCACTCGTCATCCAAGACATGACTTAAACAGATGATAATTGTTGGCAGCAAAAGCACGTATTATGGTCATGCCCAAAATTCATGTTTGTTGTGCCAAGGGCTACATATAATTAATTTGTGATGTGTAATTTGTCCCATAGACATTATCGTTCCTCCTCCTCAACTGTTCTTCAGGGTTAGCCACTATGCCATGCCTAAAAATAGTATTTGTTGACAGGTTTACAATGCACAAAGGCTGCTCCAAATCTGTACCAGTCATTTACTCTAGTAGAGAATGTACCCAAACTTCTCCAATTACTAGAAAATGATTGCTTCGTAAACCACAAAAAGTCATTTGAAGGAAAACAAATGAGAGAACTCGCTGTTGATAACTTTAAGCAATCACTGCATACCTTTAAAAGTGCTCCATTAGCTTTTCACATACACCCTCTTCCTCATGTTTTATCAGCAGCCACGCTGCAGAGTCATTTCTGAGACCAAGAGCTATCTGTGCACACAAGTCCATAAGCTTGCTACGGTCGCAAATGGAAAAAGAAAACAAAGGCTACGACAGCTAAAAATAATGAAGGCAAAATTGTGATGATGAAAATATAAAGGCTTCTAGAAAATTAAGCCACCACGTTTAATTTATCCCTGGGAGCCAAGGGCTGAAAAGCTGCACAAGTATGACAAGCAGGCATCCATCTCAGCAAGGCTCCAAAAGGAGTCACAGATCTCTGCTGGTGTTAGGAACATCTGAGTCTGTCATACTCATGAATGCTAATGTGAGTTTTGTAGTGGTTATTAAGCCTTATGTTTTGAAATTCAAGCCAGACGGTAACTGCAGGGAATTCTAAGGTGATCTAATAGCGGGAAACAGGTCATCCTGCATTTTGCAATTGGGAACCTCCAGACCTTCTGCTGCAGTATTTGCTTATTAGTTAAGTATGATGTAGTTATTCTATGCAAAGCACTCGAGGGGGGAAAGAATGAAAGGGTTCTGGCCACATCTGATCTGAGCCTGGAATACGTATATGCGATCACAGTGATGAGGTGAATTGAATCTCCGTAGCCATAAATATTTCTGTGAAGCACAACTGAATGCACAGAGGCAAATAATAATAATAATGATTTTTAAAAATATGGAAGCCTCCTGTATGAAAAGAACATTTCTTTTGTCTGTTTCAGCACTGGATTTATTCTGATTAGTACATGCACTTTTAATATCCTCTTTTTAGCTTTATACTTGTCTCTGTAGGAGGGAGCAAAAAAAATGAGCAGGAAGATATTTAACTCCACATCTTGAGTTAAAAAAATGATGTGAGAGTTATGACCTTAAATTTCAAATTGAAACATTTTTTACACCTTTCACAGAGGGGCTGTTCCTGGCTTCCCTTTTTTGCTCTCTCAAACTTTAACTAAGGCCAGCAATAAAAAGGTGCGAAAGGATAATGAGACATGAATCTTTCACAGGGGCACAAACCAAGGTACTTACAGGTACATGCATACCTTCAGTTGTCTCATGAAGGAGGTTGTTAAATTGCTACAGGCTCCAAATTCATTAATTTATGGTAATGGAAAGCTATACAGTTTGCTCCTGAAATGCTGTTTGAAGTGATTGATAAAGCTTTAGTCAGTCTGAACACATACAGTAGATAGATTTAGTGTCTGGCTTATCTGTCTGGTCCTGAGTGTTCATCAGTCAACCCGGCTAACAAGATAAAACTCAGGATTGTGGTCAGCAAGTTCATATTCATCTAAAAATATGGGGTCTGTAGCGAGCTCTTTCACACAAAGAGAGCACACTGAGTCTGTTTAATGCTTGCTTACCCCTACTAATGCTCTCCAGCTAGGAAAGGAAAGAGCTGTGGACTTGAGAAGCAAAATGGCCCTTTGCATTTTGTTTCCCCTTCAATTACTTATTAGCGTTACCTGAAGTCACAACTGCTGAAACCCATTAACAAAATCATTTTACGGTGCCAGAAATCTCAATAGCTCATAAAATCATATTTTGAACCACATTAAAATTTTGCACAAATGTGATTTAATGACTTTTAATCAAAATGCTGCTGTTTTCTTCGTGGCTCTCTGCCTTCCATTTAGTGCACAAAATGGCTTCAGAGCAAAGGCTCAGCTTATGAATGTGAAGTGAGGAAGGAAGTGTGGGGTGCAGAAGATCTAGGCACCAGTCCTAGCTGCTGTAAAGCAGCACAGTGCCACAGCTCTCAAATGAAGTTACCAGAGCTAAAGAGACTGAAGGAATGTATCTAGAACTTGTGGCATCACAAGTAATTACACAGACACAATTTCATTAATGTAAAGGAGGTGACTATCAATATTTTTGTAGGTTAAAATAAATAAATGAATAAATGAATAAATAAATAAATAAATAAATGGTACTTAAAGTTGGATTCCAAAGTAAAGAAAATGTAGAGAATGTACTGTGGAACATACTGGGAGCTCAGCACAAGATGAGCCTATTCTGAAAGATCAGCTTCTGCCCTCCCTACTATTCACAGGGGGGAAAAAAATGGGATCAATGAACTCCAAGCCCTTTTGCTGTTAATCCGTGCTGAGTTTCAAAAAAGCTTGTGGAAGGACAAGATGTGAAAAGGTATTGGCAATAAAAGAGGCAATGGACACAGAAGTATATGCTGCTAATTAAAAACTTAAAATTATATCACAATGGCTTTAAATGAGAATGATCTCAGTCTAATCACATAATGCTTTCTTTTGTGCTCTAGGTCACGCCATCACTCAGATGCAGCATTCAGGAAGCACATTTCATTAGACTAAATAAAGCTTCAATCATGTGTAAAATTTCCAACTTGAATAGGCAGCCATCATATCATTCATCAGTCTAGATGTATTTAATGGGTGTAATTTTTTCCTCATATTTCTGTGTGTTGATTGTTTCATTTCCATTACAGAAATCTATCGAGATTTCTCTTTTTGCTGTTCTTTTGGTCAGGACAAACAACACATTCTAAGATGTACTCCACATACAGTCCTTTCTGCTTGTCAAAAATTGGGTGATTGAGATAAATTTCATCCAAGAGGCAGAGGGAAATAACAACACAAAGAAAACACTCCCCTCCTCCCCACCAGGAATCAGATTATATTCCTCATACTTGCATGTCTTGCAATAAATTAATTACGCTTAACCAAAAACAAATTGAGCAGCCTTGTTCAAACACAACAGCCCCCTGTGGGTTCTGCCAGTTTCTACAGTTGAATGCAAAAGGATTATTTTAAACATGAGACTTTAAAGCCAAATATAAGCCCTTCACTGTCCCTTCCTCCCTCTCCCTTCTGCACTGATATCTGTGCCTAAGAAGGTAAAATAACAAAACCTTCCAAACTTATTTTTCCAGGAAAAGAATGAAATTATAACATGAGGAAGATCTGCAAAATCCTCAGGAAGAAAATGTAGCACACAGAATAGTCTTCCAACATCAAATTTTAGCTTTCTAGCTCAGTTTTAAAAGATGAAATATTTTCTTCTAAACTCTCAGTTTTATGATTTGGATGTATAATTACCCTGTTTATCTGAGACAAAATGATCATCTTACGTACAGTTCTAGGCTGTGTACATGTTCAGAGTTTCAGCACCAATAATATAACTGAGTAATTTTTTGCCCAGGATGCTCTTCCCCCTGCATCATTTATTCCTTTATCTGCCTCCACAGAGGACAGAAATGCAAAACATCACCCTGGGTCTGAACTAGATAGCCATACTAAGCCCCCATCCTTTTGACCGGCCTAAACCTTTCCTGGGTTTACTCCTTTTAACTTCCCATCTTTTTATGTGCATTTCATCCATCTGTTGTTTTCTCTTGTGACCTGGGCCCCAAACTTGAAATGAGATCTGTTCTGGTGCACCAGGCTCAGCAGCATCAAACAACAACATCCATTTCAGAAAACCATGAGCCTGACTGGGCCCCAAAATGTTGTGGCCTCATTCTTATTGGCAGCACAGCCAAGTTAAAAGCTGGATAAAACACAAAGAACCTTCTACTTACCTTTTCTGTTCACTGAACGTGTTTCAGAATCCTGGATTAAGCAAACAGATGGGATGAGGGATTTGTCCATCAAACACTGCAGCTGAAATTGTAGCAGTCTCCCTGCTAGTGCATGTTTAAGCCCATGTCATAGAGACCTGAAAAAACAAACAATAAAAATAGTGACTGAACATTTCTTTTTGATAACAGTTTCCAGCAGAGATTAATTATTTTGCTTATTTTGATTATTTTTGAGAGTTGGAATAGCATAGGAGGAGGATAGCTTTCAGAGCCACTGAAGACAGCATAAAGATTCTTTTCTCTTGGGGGAGATTAAAAAGCATACTGACACGTTTATTAGAGGAAAAGTGCATCACAGGAAGTTAATTTGGTTACAATAGAAATAGGAAGAAATTCTAGCAAGAACACTTATAACCTGGACTAGGATACAAATTCAGTCGCTCACTAAAACTTACTCTTCAGGGCCACTTCTATTGCCAGGACAATTAGCTACGGTTCAGATAGCTTTTGTGATAATACAGCTACTCATCTTTGACACGTAACCTAACTTTTGTTTAACCCAATGGGAAGACTCTCGTCACTTCAGTTGACGTTGAATTGGAGAACTTTGTTTAACACCCAGAAGAGAAAGTGAAGTAAGAAAAGTCAGAATCCTTCTCCAGGGAGCAAAGGGAGGCTGGAACTAATTTGCAGCTCTAGCAAAAGGTTTCTGAGTAACCTCCTGCCAACTCTTAATTTTTTCTGGCCAAGAAGCTCAAATATATTTTAAACACCTAATGAACTTTATAGACCAGTGCCTTCGAGTCTTAATTCCCATAAATAAAATGCAATAGTACCTGGGAATCTTTTCAGCACAAGAATTTTTAAACAGTCATAGTATTTTCTCTTTTTCTCTCTTGCGACACAGTGGGAGTAGGTATGAAACTTTCTTCATCCAGAGCATAAAGTATCACTTTGGACAAGAGAAACTATCAGAGCTGTGAACTATGAACTATCAGAGAAATACTGCAAAGGGGATTTGGTGAAAACCAATGGGGAAATAATAATAATAATAATAATAATAACAACAACAACAACAAACTTGCATATTTCAGATCCTTTACATGATATATAAAGAAAAACAAATAAGAACATGCTCTTTAAATGGAAGTCCACATCTTTCTTTATAATTTGATCACTCTACAGACTCATATGTATTTGATGGAGGCACTGAAAATAGAGATAAGATGTGGCCCCATAGGAACATAGGATTTGTACCAGGTATCTCAGCAGGAACCTTATATTCCAAACCATCAAGCACTTTGCTTGCCTATGTTCCCACACCTTTTGTATCCATTAAGGCAATAGGAATTTCTCACCCAAAGAGCTCTGTTCTGTACCAAAAACACAGTGGAAAAATGGGGGTTCAGGATCAGGGCACAGTCTTGGAATGATGTGGGCTGACCAGAAGAAGCACATGGGACCACAGAATTTCCCTCTCAAGAGCTACCCAAAAATAGCTGCTTTCCTCCTTAACGCAGTATATATTAATAATTTTTTCTACTATAATTTTGGTTAGATGGCATCTACAAGCTGCAATCATATCTGAGGTCTTACAGCTTGCTGCCTTTGGACAGGGAGATATAGGAACTGAACACAGTGCTATAGAATTCCAGTTTGAATGTATCAGATAGATACTAATGTCTTCTGGGGACAATCTTTGCTGAGTACAGCCATTTCCCAAAGGCGAACAAGAATGCTGTCATTTACTTCAGCGGGCACAAGATCAAATCCAGCATTATCATGGATGTATTTCCCAACATGTTCTACCCGATAAAAATATTTCAGCTCTCAAAGGGGAGTCAGAAATGAGAAAGTCAACGGAGTTCATAAACACAGTCCAAACACAAGAGAGCTCAGCTTCAGACCCTGCCTCAAATTCTCAGCTCATCTGTTTCTCTCATTATGCCCAGCAGATACAAAAAGGTTTTGCTCATCTTGAAGAGGGTTAATACAAGCTGGAAGTTATTTACAGTTAATAGCAGTGGAAAAATTGCAGAGCAGCTTGGTCTAGTATCTAATAATAAAAAATAGTTTCTTGTAAAGAGACTTAAGGGCAGAGACTCTCCAAGTTCTTCACGTTTTTTACATTTTTTCTTCAAGAAACAGAACAAAATGCCAGTAATCCTAGCATCTGGGGATAAAGTTTTCCATAGCTTTCTGGTGACCTTGACAAAAAGGAAATCAATGACTGGTAATCACAAGCAAAAACATAAGCTGTCACCAGTTCATCAGTGCTGTGGTATTTCCAGGTTTTTGACTAGCATGTTTAGTGAGAAATAATGTTAGTCTATTTTAAGTGTGCAAAGACATTGCTGAGAGTAGTGGTGTACTGTTAGATCAACGTTATTTCTTTGGAATTGAGAAAGGCAACTCCCAAAATAAAATTCAGGAAATTATATAGAGGCGTCTATAAGGTGAGATAAATACACACACACACACAAAATATATATAAATCTGAATCCAAGCACGTCAATTATTGCAACAAGTCTCAGCGTCATTGAGCCCACTAATGCCATGCTTAAGTGTCTGAGATAATCTTGCATCATAAAAAAAAACAAAAACAATAAAACAAAACACCACACACACACACACACACACACACAAACAAAACAAAACAAAAACAAAAACCGCGCAGCTTTCAGTTCTCTTGAGTTCAAGAAAGCTAAGACAACACTGCAAATCAGGTGATACTTCCTAGGTTTCAGCTACCTTCAAAGTTTCAGCTGATAAATTCTTGTAACAGAATCGGAACCTATGCTCTACAGTCAATCCATTGAGAAAGCTATTCACTCTGGTACAAGTTAGACATCATTTTAAATCAAATCTTTGCATGTATCTATGTGACTCTTTCTCACTAAAATTGAGAGTCTGTGCTTTTATCTATCTTTTACATCATTGATTATATAGGTCAAAGAAAGTCATAAGAGTGTGTGGGGGGGGGGGGGGGGAAGCTTATCTCAAAAGGTCTAGATTCTAGAAGCACTGTTACCTAACAGCCAACAGTGCAACAATCATTATTTTTGTCAAATTAAAATATTTCTGACTTGACCCAGAGGGCAGCAAACTAAGCCAAGGGCGGGCATCACTTAGCTCCATTACTGCAGTGTTCCTGCAGTAGGAGAAACAGAAAAAGTGATTTGACATGACAACAGCACCTAGAGCAACGCCACTGTGAACATCACGTGCATGTGCTGACTGAAAGCATTTCTCCAGCTGAGATCCCAGTCTCTCAGATCACATTCACACAGCACCTTTGTTTCATCAGAGGCCCCAGAACACAACAGTCATGACAGAGAATGAGGCTGCAAGCCATTGATAAAACACAGTTTAGGTCCGAATGACAGTGATGCTTTTGCATGCCTACAGACTTCATCCTGCTCTTAAAATTTCATCACAGAGACAACATGTCTGCAGTCAATTATACCCAAATGTAGATAACAATGGTATGGAGCTGCTACATTCTGACATTTCCAAAACATCTGGCCATGTAATTAACAAATGGTAGGTTTGCCTTTTTTCCCTCTTGTTCTGATTGTTTTTATTTCTCGCTATCAAATAGTTTGAAGGAAGTTAGCTTATGAAAAACACATAGGGTAGGTCCTTCTCTGAAAAATTCCCACTGCTCTGACTTCAAGACTAATAAAAGTGCTTTATTGTTTCTTCTGTTGATCCTCCTAACTGGTCAGCAAACCCCCAGGGCATAGATAGTGCAACAAGCAAGGGAGAGCTCACAGAGTAGTGAGTACAGAATAAAGGAAGGACTCTGGCTCTGGCTATGGACAGCATGTAACGCCACAGGTAGACTTTCTATCTTCCTTCCAACTTCAAATGGGGAAGGGAAACCCTCCTGTTTTTTATACAAGTTCACCAAGTTCAGTGTGAATGCTCCCATTAGTTTCAGAGGGGTCTGGGGCACACTCAGTGTCAACAGAAAGAGAAGGGCACAAAACATGCACAGGTACTGCTTAAGGGTAAGAAAATACCCACCGTGCTTCGCTCTGTCAAATCAAAATTAAAACCATCAATCTGAAAAAAGCTAAAAGAAATGTTGCTTTTACCTGTGTTCTCATCTGTTACCACATTTTTAAAAGATGCATACAGTGTGCTGAAATTCTCAAGATGAGGGAACGCAGCAATAGCAAACTTGCTTCCAGAACTCTGAATAAAATCCTGGCCCGTCTGAAGGTAACAGAAAGCTTTTATTGATTTCTATGAAGTCAGAATTTCAGCTCCTGAGAAGAAACTGCAACTCCAATTTGAAAGCAAAATCTGTCAAGAAAACTGGCACAAAACCATAACTAAACAAAGTGCACAAGGGATTTCAAATGAGATTAGAAGCATTGTTTTGACCTTGTGGCTTTCACAGGGGTGTGAGAAAAACACAGCAACACAGCACAAGAAGCTTTTGCAAACCAGGCAACTGAAACAGACAGTTCAAAGAATTGGAAAAGAAAGTCCAAACGGAAATGGAGTGAAAGGAAAATACAGCTCCATCTAGGGTGAAAGAAATGAGGACCAATAATCATTGGGATTCAGCTTTGTTTCTGTGGTAGGTACTCTGAAATCCATGTTGGAGGAGCAGACAGAAAGGTCATGGAAGTCAGAATTATTATATGAGAAAGGAAGTGAGAAACAATGGGCTTAGAGAAGTCATGACAACTGAAGGATTGGTGGTCTTCAGCTCAAAAGAATGGGTGGCCTTTATTGATGGGCCCTTTCTATGGAGATGAATTACTGTGTGCAATATCTGTACAGACCAGAAGTATTCTGGTGACAGACTTGCTGAGTTATTTGCTGTGGATGAACTATCTAAGGATTCTTTCCTGATTTTGATTTTGAACAAGTCTAATTACTGTTGTAACATGTATTACAAACCCCAGTCCAACAAAGCATATACATATGGTTCTTAACTACAGCCACATGAGGAGGCTCTCCAGCCTCAGTGGGACTGCAGACACACTTAGATTGAGCAGAAGGTTATGCTTCACAAAGAACGAGATCCACTGACTAAACACCCAAGCAAAGAAGATGTGAAAAACTTGCAGAGACAGCAGTTTCACAAGCAATCCTGAGTGTCTACTGTCAGTTTGTCTGTAGTGCTGGCCGCTGCTCTGTGACTTTGTTTCCCTTCCCATCACATACTTTTCCCACTTTATTTACTAAGATTTACAGCTCTTTAGAGCAATGCGGTCTGCTTCTTGCATCTGTACTTCATCTGCCACAAAGGAGCCTTGATGTGCCATAACCTAATTAAGTGGGGGGTTCCCAAACTGCGCATTACTCTTTGTGGTTTGTGCCTGTTCACTGAATACCTACTCCCTTTATGACTGAGTAGCAAACAGTGAGTAAGGAAGTGAGAACTTGTGTTAGAGAACTTTTTTCCATGTACTGATAGCATTAATCATGTGAGGATACTCCTCCAGAAGCAGTGTGAGCAAATCCTCCTGCATCCATTTTACACAAGAACGACTGAGGCAGGAAACGAGGCTGAAACATTTGCTGAGAAACTGAGAAGTGCAGTTGCAGTAAATGTCCTGCTGCAATAAAAGACAAGTGAATGAGATAGAGATACTTGTTTTCTTCAGGTTTCGCTTGTTTGATGGAAGTGGTGGTAGGTGGGAAAACATGCCTTGTTCCTCTGTGCAGAACAAAGCCATTCACTGCAACTAGGGAGAAAAAAAGAAAACATACAAGCACTGGGAGATTTCTGTTAGAGGAGACATTTTGTAGGAAAAAAACTGTGGGAATCTGTGGGTGTGGAGTATGCTGAGGTTTGAACTTGGGAACTGTGAATGTAATCTTGACATCCAAAACTAGTAATGTGCAGAAAGAGCCAACACCACAGACCACCTAATCTCTGAAAAGTTCGGGTTGGAGCTATCGCCTGCAGCAACTACAATCCCTCCCCATGCCACAGCATCTCACAGTTCTCAGTCTGACTTATGTGCAGACTTACGATTATCTCTCTCATTATCCATAAGGACCAGCTTTGTTTATTTCTGTACCTCCTGCAACTCTGAATCCACGGTTAGCAATAAAGCGATGGGATGGAGACAAGTGCTTTTTTCCATCCCTTGTCCTCTCCCCCCCCACACACACGCACACTTCTTTTTTTGGTCAGGAAATGCCAGCCCTTGCGAGTCCCAGAGAAAATGAATGGGAAACTTGCAAATTCCTGTAAACACCCACAAACTTTCTCATGATCTCTTGTTACTTTTCAATGGACAGTCCTTTGCAGCTCCAAGAAGCCAGGGCTGCTGAATACAGCAACCATTGTGCCAGCCTCAGAAATGTGTGCTTGTCTCACAAGGCACATGCCCACACCACCTGGAGCTGGGCAAGCACACAATTACTTCAGCCTAACAGAGAAACTCTGACTGTTTAAAAAAGAAAGAGAGAAAGAAAAAGACAAACACACAAGCACTGACTTGTTGAGCAATAGCTTTTAAAAGACAATCCTTGCAATCACAGCAAAGCACAGACTGCTCCAGGCTTGTGCTGCTAGTCATTGAGATGGCCCTGTTAGAGGTTTACTGGAGGATCACGCGTAGACTACTTAAATAGTCGAGTCTCCAGCAATTCTTAAAAATAATATCACCAAGCCCTCATATACTTGGCACCGAAGGAGCCTAAACCATATCACTGTGGAAGAGAATCATGATACAGTTTCATGCAGTGACTCAGACATCAGCCCCACAACTCCCAGCTCTGCCAAGTGCCCGTTTGAGAAAGACACCACAGCTTGACTGGAATACAGAACGGGTGAAACCACAGTGGGAAATCTAGCAGTGGATTTCATTTGCAAGTTTCAAAAGAAATGTCCAAGAGATATTGGAGAATAACACTGTCAGATTATCATGCCTGGAACGGTTCGAGGGAACCAGGTAATAAAAAGAAAACAACAACTATGAACAGCCCCAAATCCCACAAACCCAGCCAGATGACCCCAAGATGCCCTTGCAGACTCATCTGCAGTTCAGCAGCAGCCAGAACGAGGAGGAAATTGGGGGCCTTATTACAGACCAGCCAAAGCAAAACAAACCAATGACTTGGTCATCACTGCCAAAAGCTGCTTTCACACGTCAGGAATCCTGGTCATGCAGCTGCCTCACTTGCCCCTTATTTGCCCACATCCGCCGAGTTTACAAATGAATACATTAGAGGGCATCATTTTCTATTTTATTTGCCAGGGCAAAAGATGGTATCAAAAGGAGGCTACCAGTGAAGGAACGTGCCAATGCTCTTTTTGTGTGTGTGTTTTTTGGTTGTTTTTTTTTTTTTACTGTCACATCTTTGTATTTAAAAATAGAACTTGAATTTTAAAATAAACGAAGGATAATATGGAGGCTACTGTGTAAACAAAGGACTGTACACACGGTGATATGACACATAACTTTGCAATCAGGAGAATTCTCATTCAGCTGGTCTAATCAACCGGAACAAACTTGCATTCAGTAAGCTTTAGTTATAATTACATCTAATTGATTCTTTTTCCTTCTTATTTCCTCTTTTTTATTTTTTTTTTAAGTATGTGGTTTTGTGGTGATGCATCAACAATAATTCTTGACACAAGAATGTACGTTAGGGACTCGAGAATAGGAAATGGAAAGAACCCTATGAGTAACCATCTCATACCCATTATGTTGTTTACTTACTATTTATTCCCATTAGAGAAATGCTCAGATGAATGAGAACAGCCATCTCGCTCCTACCTCTGTGGGGAACCCTGGGCCAATCAGGGAGCAAGTGTGGGAGCCAGACCCAGCATCAGCAAGAGGACCTGAAACAGGAGTCCTTGGGCTGGTGGCAGTGTTGAGAGCTAAGCAGTGTTGGCCGTGGTCAGACATCCAGTTATTCACCACAGGGAAACCATGAGCAGGAATAGTGACAACTTTGGACTTCAGTGACAAAGGAGAATTACAAAAATCTGATGTTGAAACAGGGGCACCAATCAAAAGCTTACATTTTTTCTCAAGCAATCTTTTCATGACAAGTTTAAAGCAGTCCTTGTGAAAACTGAAGATTATATCCAGATTGCTTCAATCAACCTCAGAAGTATTACTGACTGAGCATGGTGGCTAAGATGTTCAGAAACTCATAAATGAATTTGGATTGTAAGCCACCTTTTCAAAGGATATTGACATAACATTGCATTAAAACAATGGAGTGTAGGCACTCAGCTCACTTAACAACTTTTGAAAATGACCAGAGTGTTAATGAGAATCATGCTACAAATACACTTATTTTAGGCTTGCTCTCTGCATGTGCTGTGCCAGCCTCTGCATGCATCACGACACTCAGAATGGTGCACTGCTGGTGTTTCTGTCCTGCCACAATAGCTAGCACTTTTAGCAGAGTTTTCTAAAAGCCTGTGGAAAACAGCAGACATTGAGAACCAGGTTTTGGCTTCATCAGATGGCACTGTATGAAAACAGCACTCTCAACAAAGATGTTAGTGACTCAACAGCTCTCAGTAACCACTGCAAAATAAACAGTAGACAGCAATTACTATGCAGGGGTTAAGCATCTGCTAAGAGGAACCATATTTTTCATTGAACTTTGATTGCAACAGAGTGCTCACTCCCCAACAGAAACATGGCTGAAGGGCAGTGCTTCAAAAGCGGAACGTGTGGATATACAGAAGTCTCCCCCAGCACAGCAAACTGCTCCTCTATATAAATAACACAAGATTTTTGTTTTGAAAGAGGATTCTTCACAACAAAAGATATTTTTGAAAGTCAGCAGTTTTCCACTGACTTGTGTGGTATCACAGCCCCCACGGCACTGTGGTAGCAGATGGTGCGGTGGGTACATCCACGTGTGGGTTTGGCCCACAGCTGACAGTGGAGATACAACCCAGCACCAAAGCAATAGTGTAAACACTTCTGGGAGGCAGAAGGCTCCTCTCAGCAGAAATTATTAACCTGGATGGAGCTGTAAAGGCACACAGCCAGCCTGCTTCCCTGTGCAAGAAAGCTCATTTGGTTGGGGGAGATGTCCCCATGCCACATGCGGCACTGCTTGCTGCTCTGTGGTTGTTCCAAGCAAAACCAACTCACAAATTGGACTGTTGTGTTCTTAACTATCCTACCCCTCATCTTTGAAGCAAACACCCATTCCCAGGAAAATGTGCTGTTTGGTAATTCAGACCTCTAAAAAGAAGCTTCTTTTGATGGTAATGTTATGGTAAACTCAAGGAGTGTTTGCTCTCTTCCATAATCTCTGATAATAGAGCCAGTTTTCCAAACAGAGCTGAGCTTTGGGAATCAGCCTTTCCTGGCAGACCCAGATTCCTCGTAGCAAGAATGCTTGCAGTCCGTGCGACTGTCCCAGGACACTATGGCTGTGTAAACAGGAGACTTTACAGCGCGATTAGACTGAAATTTCACATCATCCTCACACAAAGAGAGCTGCCTCCACAGCTCTGGCTCTCTGCTTTTACCTGGTGTGGGACAATGCTGGCCTGGAAACACAGACAGAATGCGTCCCATACTTCTGCTTTTCTTCACATATATGAGAAACAATGTAAATCCAAACCAGATTTTTACTAAATGGTGAATTTTCTTACTTTTATAATATACTTTGTACAAGCATGTAGCACAGTGGATATATCTGCTTGCTAAGCCAAGTCTGGAAAGCCACCCAAGTTTCTACATGTCTATTTGAGGATCCAGAGCAGTCCAGATTATCCTTCAGAAATGCTGGGAACTCTCAGTTCCCAGTGGAGCAAAAATGCAGTGTCAATAATAGCCCGGCTGTGTCAGTAACTACTGAAAGCCACGTATCTGCACAGTTTGACATTTAAATAACTTAAGGAAATCTGCTGTGCAGTGCCAAAATGTAAGCACTTGTCTTTGCAAACTTAATGACAGGATTGCAGCTTTTACACAACTGGATAAATCTCTGTGTAAATAATTTCAGCATTACATTTTAAAATCAGTTGTTTACAGTTTCCTTTAGACTTATTTGACCTATATGCAATTCAGATTATTAAACTGCGCTTTCTTGCATAAACATCAATATTACTGCATTGAAGTTCTTCTGTTCTAATAACTGAATAATGGTTTAATACCTCACTTCTAAGGACCACTGAATTCTTCACTGGAATTTCAATGTAGAGCAAAAAAACAGTATTTAGTGAAACATGTTTTTCAGACATGCTATAAAATATAATGTGCAGACTATTCTGGAGAGAAGAACATGAACTGATTGGAAGGGGAACCACTGCAACTTTTAATATTGCTCTATCTGTAGTGAAGCAATTTCTGTTGTGGAGGAATCCCCAGTTTATCTCAGATGCTGATAAATCAAGAGTGGATGGAGAAATTAATTCCTGATCCAAAGTCCTTTAAAGAAACCATCTTTAGCAGGTGACTTAATGAAAACTTCCACTGCAAGCTGTCTGGAAGCTGAAAGAGCAGGGAAGAGAGACTCTGGAGGGCAGTTAAGCAGTCAGTCCCACTGAACTTGAACAGATTTTCCTCCTTGCATCTTCTCTAATACACTGGAAAGAAAAAACAAACAAACAAACAAACCAATAGCAACAACAACAGAAACCCACCAAGAGAGCTTTGTCTCTACTAAAAAGTTATGAAGGAAAACTGGGCCTTTGGATGCTACATGGCTTGCATGGAATAAGATACTGAATAAACATACAAGAAGGAGGCAGGTTCTCCCCTGCAAAGTTTACAACCTAAATGAAAATAGCAGAGTCTGATATATCACAAGGAAACAGTAAGGAGAGATTGGCCATCATGAAGAACAGAACCACAGTAAATCAGCTGCCTCTCATCTCTTCTGTAGGCATTCCAGCAAAGAGCTCAGCAAATTGCCAGACCATGAAACCTCCACATTTCACCTGAGAGAAGCAAATCACAGCTTGCCAGAAACAAGCCAGCCCTTAACCTTTTCAATCTTTTAACCTTTACATAAACTGTGCTTGTTTTCCCATACAAACAATGGCCTTATTGTTTAAGTTAAAATACAGTATATGACCTCTGATGCTAGGAAATGAATGAATTGTTGTGTTGTCAACAGCTACTTTTTTTCCACGCCCCCTTATATCTAGGAATTTGTTTCCATGTCTCTAGCTTTAAGAGGAACATAACACTTTGGAAACTGCTACAGAGATACTGCAAAATTACACAACTGAACCATGTTGTATTTTCAGTAACTTATAAAATCCTAGTATAGATCAGCTGTTCAAAAGAATTCACCTTCAGCTTAGGCATGTAGCTGAAAGTAATTTTCAACTGTTTCTATTGCACAGAAACTCCCATTTCAGATACACAGTGAGAACTCAGAAACTGACTATCTATTAACATGTCAAAATGGAACCAGAGCTCTTCTGAACATCTGGTCAGACTGTGGTATGTGACTCAAGATGACTACATGAGAAAATGTAATGTAGGTAAGCGAGTAACAAAAGATTATGCACAAAAATTCAGACACTCATTTAACATTAGACATGAAGTTCATCTTCAAACGCCCGTTGCTTGTTTAAAAGTTCACTGAAAATTGGGAAATGTACACAATGATTATGGTGAAGATAAAGATGAGACAGAATTTGTACATATAGAGGAGAAGGCACCCAAAAATTCCCTCTTCTCAAGGACAAGAGAAAATACGATATCAATTCAGGAAGCATGTTAGAAAAGTCAATTGTGTGATTTCAGACCTCATTACCTATTTCAGATAACAGCACCATAGCCTGAAACAGCCTTTGTTTTATTATAGTCTTGAGAGAACATAAATTTAGAAGAATATTTTTTGACTGGTTTTAATCAGCAGTCTGCCTTCAGCCACTGCTTCCAAAAGCTCCTGGGAAAAGACCAAAAATACTCATTTGACTACTCTTTTGTGGGATATGTTTATGTATCCCAGAAATCCAAAAGGGATACCACGTCAGGGATAAAACATACATATTTTAGTCACTTGGCAAGGAATTTTACCTTACAGTTCTGAGATTTTAACCTACAAAATTCTACATGAGTTCATCTTACATCAAGATGCATAAGGCATCCTTAACCTTTAGGAAACTAGAGTGAATATGTCATTAGTTGGATGGAAACGAGGAAGAAAAGGTAGATCTACCAAATAAAACTCCTTTCTCTGTACTGACAAGAATGACATTTCCGTGTTTTTCAAAGAATGAAAGAGAAGGAAGGATAAAAAAGAAATTGTTCCACATAATGCAACAGCTCCTCAGTTAATGTAAACTGGCGCCAGTTCATTGAAGTCAATGGAGCTACAGTGATATGTACCAGCTGAGGATGGGGCTCTCAGTGTGTCGGCATCTGGCATGATGCCATCCTCTGTCTGCATACAGACGAGCATTGTGTATGTAAACACTGTGTGACCCTCTAAAAATCATAATTTAGAAAAAATGCTTTATAGTTCTTATGAATTTGTCATGTAAAACAAATCCTGGGCTTCCTGTGTTTAGTGCCTCCATCTGAGCAGAATATATATGCAATCTTGTGTGTGCTCTGCTTTTGCTCACTGAATTCCAGCAAGCTAAAGGATGGGTCATTCAAAATGCGGATCAGAACAGAGCCCAAAAGAACAGCTGCTTCCTCTATCCTAAATAAAGAAAATTCTATATTGCATACACAGCTGTATGATAGTTGGCTTGCATTGTTAGTAGGTAAAGGATGGTGTTTAAGCTGCACACCATTAGAATCATCGGGACTTTCAGACACTTCCTCAGATCCCTAAACCATTATTTCTTTCCCACTTTATAGTCTTATAGACAAATATTTTGCTGTAGTCCTAGAAGAAACCATAGTCCCTCCCTCACAATGATCTAGTTACCAGAGCAAGGAAGAGTTTATCCTTGTCTTTCCTGCTTCCTGTAACTGTGTTGGGAAGGGAAGAGGCAGGATCCAGATCTGCTTAGCCGGTTTACAGCTGAACTGACAGTCTGGGTTACCACATGTGTAAGTTACAACATACAGGGTATCTACCAAGGGCCATTTGAATGAAGATTTGTTTTTCAGCAACATAATATTAGCTCTGAAACTAAATTGTGAAAATAAGTAGAAACACATCTTCTTACATTTAAGATCCTCATGGAATATTAATATATAATAAAGGAATAAAAAACATTTGGATTCATGCACTTAAGCTATAAAAAGTCTTCACACAAGCCAGACCAAGTTAAAGGAAAAAGAATTATTCAGTTCACGAATCTAGAGCATATTACGAATGTTTAGATTTGTAGGAACACAAATAAAAAGAAGGAAAAGTACACCACCTAACAATTGTTTTGTCTATTAACGTAGAGTATTAACTCCTTTTCATTTTCATCCTATATGGTTCAGATTACAAGCAGAAGAACTGTTCTAGTGAACTTTATGGCACAGGATGATCTTTGATATCATACTCTAAAACAAAGAAGATAAGAGGATTCTCATTTAAGACTAGGAATCAGGTAAGAACATGATTAATTTTCTTTTTAACGAAGCAAATATAATTTATATCCAACAAACTCAGTACTCACTGAATCTTATAAGTCAACAGTCTGTAGAAAAATCAGAAAACAAAGGTGATTGGCAGTTAGATCAGAGACAGATTCCCAATTGTACTTGTTTTGCTTTTTCTGCAGCTCCTTTGAGCAGCCTAATTTAGCCCAAAGCTCAAAAAGAAAACTTTTGATTTATTTTATTAATACAGTGAAAAAGTGGAGAATTCCATTACGGTCTCAGGAGGAATAAATCTGAACAAGATAGATAAATCTAAATCTATAATGACTGTCATATTCTTCTATTCATTGAAAGTCAGTCACAGGAATTTACGTGCTCTTGGTCTTGCCCAATGCTGAGCCTTAAGTTTGATGAGCACTGGTTGATCCAAGATTTGCTTTTTAAGTCAAAATACTTGGAGGGAAGAATGACTTCTTAATCTTTAACCGTGTGCCAGATCTAATGAACACATATGTAACAAACTGCTAAAACAACCACAAAATAATATTTGGGCAGACTTTACACCCACTTAAATGTACTTTGTCATTTATCCAATAAAATATAATTATGAAAAATAAATTCACCTGATTTATGAAATATTTACATCTTGTTTTAGGACCAAAACCAAATATAATTAATAACGATAAAAGCGAGTGAAAGGAAACCACCACTGCTCTTCCTTACTTTCATTTGTTGACAGTGGTTTTGGTTACGTGAAGCATGTGGCGTGTAAAGGGATAGGTTTTGTGTTGTTCTTTTGTTTTGTTTTGCTTTTGTTTTTTAAGGTCACAGACAGGGATAGAAGAAACAGTTAACAATAACCAACAAGAGATTTCACCCAGAACTTTAACCAACTGAAACCTGTTTTGATTTGAAATGAGGAACAGGAAGTGGGCACTTAGATTCAGATCTAAATTAGGCTCTACTGGTGGTCTGGGGTTTGTTTTCACGACCAAACCAGAGCTAGGATTCTCATAGAGATCCAATGATGATGAAACCTCCTAAACTTGAATCATATAACCTGAAATCTTGTAACCTGTTGTCTTGAAATTTTGGTTCCCAAGACTGGAAACCTTTTTATAATTATGCCTTGTTGACTGTACATCTGTTTTGTTTCTTTTGTGATAGAATCTTGACGTTTCTTTTCCTAAAGCACCATTTTCCATATAGCATGGAAAAAGAAGGAGAAAACCTGACATTTGAACTGATATTTAAAATATTGGAACTTTAACCATTACAGTCAATTTTCAAAAGAAATACTTCAAGTACGTTTTAGTATACAACAGAAATCAAGGAATATGAGGAAGGCAAGGAGTAGGGTGTAGACAGGGAACTTTAGGAGAGCAAAGGTTGTCTTATGTAGTGAACTGGCAAATGGCTGGCATCTTGAGGACATCAGCTCTGAAAAGCAAGAACTCTTACATGGGTGGATCTCCACCTTATGCTATGGGAAACAAGTAGACATATCAGTGAGGTACCATGTCTAAAATAGAAAATCAAGACATAATTCTGGTTTAGAAAGGCATATATAGGGAAACAAACAAACAAAACAAAACAACAAACCAAGACCACTGCCAAAGGGTATGACTCTTAGCAACAGCAGGCTTAAGCACAAGATGACTTCTACACCATTAGGTAGGAGATTTTTTACCCCTCTTCAGAAAGTTTAACTAACAGGAGATTGCCTTAAATCCTTAATGCAGAAGATCCTTAACTAGAACACTTTACTGGACTATACTCTCTGTTGATCTTTATCAACCACGCTATAGATGTCTCTTGAATGCAGCAAATCATAACAGTGGTGATATTAATTTTAAAAGGGGACAAAATGCACAACCAAGACCATAGTATCACTATAGTTTCACAGTCTACAGTACTGTAATAGTTTCTATAAAAGGAAGTAGTTATTCTGGCATTTGTTGACTTTGAGTTCAAACAAACATGAGAAGTTGTGTTTGATGCACAGTTCACCTCTTTATTAAAGAATAAACTCTCCCTTTACAATAGATCCAATTCTTTTTTCTCCCTTGTATATGTATATGTACATAAATATATATATGTATACATACACTTATATAAATACACACATGTTCCCTCTCCATATAAGGTCTTGGTAAATACAAGCTTGATTTAACTCAGAATGGAAAGAGAGTTCAATTTTAAGCGGCAAAGTACACATATTATCAGGCAAAGTGAAAGCGGGGGAAAAAAAGTCTGAAACTAAGACCATGTAAGGTATGTATCAACCAGTTCTGAAAAAGGTTCCCACTGGAATTATTCCAGACTAAAACAATGAGTCATCCTCTAAGGAATCCTGTCCTCACATGAAATATATAAATCATTGTCCATTTTAGAAGGATTATGCCAATAGCACATATCATTAAAATGTTGTTCCTTTAAAAAATGCTAAGAAAAAATAAAATCCAGTGTTTTGCTCTGTAGATTCTGACTTGCAACATGGACGGGAGTCTGACTTCTGGCCCCTGGGGTAAAGTCACAAGGACATTCAGTTCCAGAGTACTCTGTATAGGTTCCCATATGCCTCTTCAAATCTGAACAACTGCGAACTGGATCGCAGCTTTCAGAGTTTTCCTCTTTATACCCTTCTCATGCAACAGCAAATGCTCTGTGAGGTGGTGGTGGTAGAAGAGGGAAGAACGTAGCATCCTAACAGCAATTAGCAATGCTCTAAAATGGCAATGCTAGAAGTATATGCAAAAGTGAAATATTTAACACAATCAGCAGTATTACTAGTATTCATTAATTAATATACTATATCTGTTTCATAGGCCAACTAAAGCTACTGAAGTGACTGCCATTTGCTCGGGAGGAGAAAAAACAATGTGCTACTGAAGGGAAAAATTAGTCTGTAAACTCCTATCAGAAAGCATAAAGCTAATGGTCTAAAAGTTGCGACAGACAAAAACAGCTCTTTATGTCACACTCCCAAAGAAAAGGTTTTGCTTTCTATAAAGCACTTTCTATCAGAAATTTAGAAATGAAGAGAAATTTAGAAATGAAAAGAACTCAGCTCCAAGGCAACAACCACATTTTACCCACAAGAACTTATTTTCCTACTGAGTTGATCACAAGCAGGAAGTAGACAGACAAATCAAATACTGTGTCATATTCTGAGAGAAAATAAATACGTTTATCGAACTTCTCTGCAGGAAGGCAGATGACAAATGAGTATCATAGTACTTATTACTCTTTCCTGAGGAGTGGCTATGTCTACATATAATAAATAAAAGAATAAAACCTTTTTTTTTTCTTCCCCATTTCTTAATTGTGGCAATCCATTCTCTGTCCCTGGCAAACCTAATGCATCTGTAGAAACTCACTGACAGGCAAGCTGCAGACTCAGCATATTCATTTCAAGTCGTGCTAGCTAATATTGAACTTGTTCTCACTTGAGCTTTCCTGAGCAACAGAAGACTGCTGTCCCTTGAACCAGCAATTTGACGGGAATGAATTGGTTCGGTACCCTGTGCACGATGCCACCTCTTAGCTCCAGCTGGAACAGCTGGTCTCTAACTTCCACACAGAACTGCATGGTGAAAGAGAAATTAATATGTGAGGCTCCTCTTTAAAAGAAAGTCACTAATTTAAATTTTTTTACCTCATAGAAACAGTAATCATTAGTCACATTAGATCCACATTTACACCATTCCTCAGGCATCTATAATATGAAAGAATAAAACTGGTCAATGCTGACAGCACTATTTAGGCACTATTGGTTAATTCCAGCCCAAGTCTTCACCAGTTACATCATTCTTCTGAACTGCATTGCTTAGATGCTGTGAGGTCAGCATTTTAAAAGTGACCTCCTACCACGTTTCCTATCAACTAGAATTATACACTGCTTTCTGTTTGGTCTAGTCCTTAATATTAAACACTCCCTACAAATTCAACTGCAACAGAAGAATTTGTTCTTTTTTATGAATAAGTACAATTAGAAGACTGAATGTCGTGTAAAAAAGTTACACAGGAACATGTTACCTCAATAAACACTGTATATACAATACTCTGGAACAAATAAGGAACTATGTTGTCAAGTTTATTAAGCCTGATGAAGACTTTGTGAAAAAGCTGTTATTGATGCCACTGTTACTACTGCTTTCTTTGGGAGAACATACCAATATCTTTTATCATTAAGAGCATTTTTCCTGATGCACAGTCTAATATGCATTTTTCTTCAGTTAAGCCCATTAGTACAAGCTAAAACTCCTCTTTATCAGGTGAAATACTTTCACTCTGTGGTGTATACATTCTGTTATTATTTGCGGGCAGCTCACCTGTACATCATTTGGCATTCATATTATGGTTCGTTCCCAGCAATGATCTAAACACACCAAAACTCAGTAATATATGGAAAAACTGATAGTTCTCATGCTCCCATCAAGGAATGATACTGTAGTCTTTGTTGTAGACTTGAATGCAAGCTGTAACAGCAGCATAACATATGAAGTCATTTAACTTTCCAATATTTATTAATGTTCACATAAATGCCTTGATCAAGTACTTACTTTTACAGTATTCAAAAGAAAAGTACAGAACAGGATTGATTTTCAGCTAAACCACGAGTTGTCCTAACACATCTATATCTTCAAGAAAATAGAAAGAAAAAAAAAGGAAAAAAAGGAAAAAAACCACCCAAAACAGAAAAAAACTAGTCATTTTTGAAGTTTTTCAGCAGTTCTCTCAGTGTATGATGGTCACTGAAGACTGAAAGAAAAGAACTTAAGTTACAAATCTTCTTTTTCCTACTGTTGACAATAAATGTAGCAAGAGATAACTTGTGAGTCTAAAATGTATCTCGTGTTGTACATAAAAAAGTAAGCTCTGGGATTTAGGTACTCGGAAAAAATAAATAAATCAAAGGCTATATAATCAGTTTGACCTAATATTCATGGCATCTCCATTGGGCAAGTTATTAAAGACATGATACATGACCACTGAAATCAAGAAAAAGACTCATTAATGCTTATAGGCTGTGGCTGAGGCCATACAAATCTCTTTGTCTCTAGATTTTCATTCATGAAGTGGAGATAACATACTACTACTCAAGAAGGGTACTGCAAAGATACGTTCATTATTGTGTCCTCAGTTAATTGAGTGATGGGAGACATGTAAATATGTGCACAAATTTCCCACAATACAGTGAAACGGAAAGTTTCCCAAAGCTATGAGGAAATAATTGTTGTACAGCGCTATTAATACGCCAAAACAGGCACAGTTTGTCCTAAGATTAGGAATACATGACTCATATAGATAATAAAGATGCATTATTTTGTTCCACTTCACATCAAATCATGATTGGTACAAAAAAAATTCAACTTTATACCTTTTCTTCTTCTCTTTAAAACTTATTGTATTTTTAATCCTTACATTCTTCTCCTCCCACCTTCCCAGCAAGAAGCTGGAAAGGAATGTGGAGCATCTTGGATTAGAAATTGTGGTGGGTGATACAGCATCAAACTTTTTAGTGGTTTCTACTTTGGTATTTTGGGGGAAAAAAAGAAAAAAAAGAAAAGAAAAAAAGAAAAGAAAAGAAAGAGAGAGAGTGAGAGATTTCATTGTACACATCATTTTTTGCCCTAAAGTAAACTTCATAAATAATTATGAACCAACTCATTTTAGGGCAATCAGAAGGTGTTCCTAAAATTTGGTTCCTAAGATTTGGTTGAGAAACAGCAGCTCTGTCCCATGCAAAATTCCAAGGCTCCAAAATGTGTTCTGTGCTCTTGACTTGGAGCAAGGAAAATTTTTTTCTGTATGGTGATTTCCTCCAAGAAATTATCTTGGAATATTAAATACTAAATAAAATGTTGCTTAGATTTAGAGTATGACACAGACAAAGAATATTGAATGACAAACAAATATTCAATCTCAATACCATTTTATATTAAACGTTGCAACATAAAAATTGAAAGAAATTGGAAAAAAAAAAAAAAAAGAAGCGAAATTCTATGTGGAAGGAAGTCAGAATGTGCCACTGACATTAACTGAGATTAGGTAGAGCACTGTATGAACATAACTGCTTCTTGTAATAATGAAGATGGGTTGGTTCTTTGGCATTTCTTCTGGGAAAACACCCACAGGGTAACCAAGCCATTTTATTCTTCCATGGCATTCAATGCATTCTTACGTAGGTATTCATATGGGATCCCTTACTGGAAATCTCTATGGCTGTAATGATCTGCACTAGCTAGGGACTGGCCTTCCAACTTTAAATTGCTACCTCCTCAAACACCAAGTGTTTCCTGCAGCAGCTTTCCTTTTCCATAAAAGCTGTTATCAATTTATGGACACTGTAGATAAAAAGCAGTAAACATGTTTTAGTTAATTACGTTAATGGGAAGTACATCCCACGCATGTACTTAAACCCCATACCTTAGTCCTTTGCTCGGGAAGGATGCAGACAATGAGTTCTCTATGAAAGAGGACTGTGTAATGCTAACACGGTCAAACCTTGTGCAACCACTGAAATATCAAAGGCAGAGAAGGAGAAACTGGAACAGAACCCTTTTCACAGACATTTGACTAATCTGATGATGTATCCATAGTGCTATGTGCACCAGAACAATGGACTTGCCTCTACAAGCAGTAACCTTCTGTCTGTCAACAGGGTTTACCTGGAAGGAAGCAGCACCACTAGTTTGCACAGCCACACTGCCCACCAGCCACAACTGCATTATAAATACCTAAGTAATTAAGTTATAATGTTCAAAACTGATGTGTGAATGTGTGTATGAGAGAAATCAAGACTGATTTAATCTACACAAATGAACTGATTGACTGAAATGTGATTGAAAGGAGAAAGAAAAGAACAAAACCAGGCTATAGTGCCTTAAAGACATTACTACTCTACTTCTGGCGTACTCCTGAAATATCTGTAGACAAGGCAGACACAGAAAGTGAATGACATCTGCAGCAAACTGATAGCTGGGACGTTCACCAGATGAAACTTCTGTGTGAGAAAACAGATGGCAGTAAACATGTAAATCAAACAGATCAAGGTGAGAAGTGCTCCTTTGGGCATGCGGACTCATGTTTGCAGGCTGAGATATGAACTGACAACCTCTGCAGGTCGTATCCAAGGCTCTTTGCAGTTCCTGGAAGATTTCTACTGAACCCAAATTTCAGTCAAATCCTATTTGAATACAAACACTTTATTTTTTCTTCTGGTTGCCTAAGACCAATCCGGAGATTTTGCTGTTAGTCCCTTTTAGGAACCAAGAGCTGCATTTCTCCCTGATGTTCTCAGGGGCAAACATGCTCCCATTTGCTTGCTCGCCTCCATAACCCACCCTCCCTCTGTGGCTGACTCCTTTTCCTGAATGGCACAACCTGATGAGGGCTTATTTCCCTTTCTCTCCTCAATCGTTATTCATGCTGACACATAAGCGGCCCTGATTTCTCAGGAAAATAT
This sequence comes from Excalfactoria chinensis, assembly GCF_039878825.1. Classification (NCBI taxonomy): domain Eukaryota; kingdom Metazoa; phylum Chordata; class Aves; order Galliformes; family Phasianidae; genus Excalfactoria; species Excalfactoria chinensis. Next base: position 92,814,757 of record NC_092827.1, on the reverse strand, counting down.
TCCATTAGACAATTGCTTTTTAATTTTTCTATGTCTCAAGCTGCTTCTCTAACAACAATTGCTTAGGAGCCAGGAATTATTTACTGGCAACCATGAATATGTCATCCAGATGTTTATTATTACTACTGCTTTCCAGAGGTGTCAGCTAACTGTTGTTCATGGCTTCCTCTTTACCAAGACATCAGACAATAGAGCTCACAGTTCTGACTTTAGCCATGGATGCCCTTTGATTCACAAGTCACTTTGCTTTCTGCTCGGCTGTAAGATGTTAGTTCATGAAATTCATCTTACCCTTTTGCCAGACGGGCATTATAGCCTGTTAAAAGGTGGATTACAAACTAGGCCTTGTTACCAGCTGACACTGTTACAGCAGCTTGTGTTACTGACGGGTAATACTTAAGAATATTTGATACAACACAAACTGTATCCATCACTCAATGCCCAAGTCTACCTATTGAGAAAGGTGAATGTTCCAACAGTACAGGGAGGTAGGAAGCCTTCTTTAAGAACTTCTTTTTGCTTCTGCCAGAACTTTTCCCACTCAATGAACAGTCCTCTGCTCTTCTTGGAGCTCAACCTTTTTATTGGCAATAGCTCCAGGAACACACCCTTTAAATAACTACAATAAATCATTTGAGGCCCCCCACGCTTTCAGACAAAACTACATGTACACAAGTCCTATTAAAATCCAGCCTTGTTCTGAACACTGGAAAACAGAATGGAGTTCTGCCCTTCTTCTGAACAACATCCCACAGAGGGAAAGTGCCTCAGGAGGGAGCACGGAGTTGGCAAAACCTGCTGCCAAGTGCACATGCCAGGTACTGGGTGGAGTCGATGCAGAGGCTGAATGGACAGTCTCCCCAGGGATTTCTACCAGCTGCCTGCGACTCAGAACCGATCTAACCTGTGCCATGGGTGGGGCAGGGCATCAGGAAACCATAATCACCTCCCAGCTGTTCCTTCCTTCCTCCACCCATGCTCATTGCTGTTGGAGCCAAGTGCAGGGAAGGGTTTGGGCAGGATAACAGTAATGTGCCAATGGCAGAACATGTGTTTAGCTCATATAATTCTTCTGTAGATGCAAGGATCGACATGTCTGTGCTACTCCTTTAACTCCTCATAAAATAGAAGTCGAACGCTGGCTTATACAAAACAAGCTAGCAGAGGTAAGGAGGAAACTAGTGGTTCACTTGCAATATTTTTATGGATGAAGCTCAATTCTGTTTTGTTTTCCTTGTGGGAAAGTTCCTGCTGCAATAATAACCTTCATTTTTTATGGATCCCTCATGCTTAACAAATTGACAGACTATTTATTTAAGCATCACATAGCCCCCCCACGGAAATCAAGCAGTCTCCTGGATTAATCATGGCACCTATTTTGCAGCACACATCAACAATTTTGGAATAGATGCACAAACTTCTCATCAGTTTATAACAACAAATGACTAGATTTCTAAACGTGTCTAGAGCATCTGAAAGAATCAGCAAAGGCTCTTACAAACATCCAGAGTTGGGCAACCAGTACTCTATGGACAGATTGGAAAATCATATTAAAGATCAAGTAGCTAACTGCCTTGGAAACTCAGCCTGAGAAAAATATTCACTTGAGACAGGCAGAGATCATCACTATGCTAGTTCTTGGCTGGCACACTGTCTATAGTCTTCTTGAAAAGAGTGCCAGAAAATCTATTTTTCCCCAAGAGAATAAATTCTTCTTTCAGCTTACCAAACAGATAAAATATATTCTACTGAAGTAGACTCAAAGTTGCATTAAATCATGGAAAAGGATAAAAAGGACAGATTACCTCATTTGTTCTCTTGCAAGATGTTTCTGCCTTCAACAATCACCACTACTACCTCATTCAGATCCATTGCTATTAAGCTTTTGGGCCTTTTAGTTGCTATCCAAGATGGTATGGCTGTAAAATTATAGGTAAAACCACCAGTTTGCAAAGAATGTTCATTTTTCTAATATTCTGAGAAAGTCTGCAGACAAGTTTACTTCAGAGCTTAAAAAACTGTCACTGTTAGAGATCATGATTCACGTGATACTGACCCTACAGATCTCAGAAATCTAAGCCTCAGAATCCCTCAGTTAAACAGTTATGAACTTATTTTCATTCCTTTTCTGTACGTTAGCAGCTTCTGCCCAAAATTAGGATAATCTGATGACAGCAGGACGTGCTAGATTAAGGAAAGTTGGGCTTCAAGAACTGTAACATTTGATAAAAGCTGAGATGTTCTAACCATCTTTCTATCTCTAATCTTTCTTTCCCCTTCTCCCCCATAACCATTTTTAAATTTTATTATAAGCCAGGAGGTGTAGAAGACCTAAACTAAATGAGAAAGACACGAGGTAAATCCCCATGCCAGTATTTTTGAAGTACAGGAGAAGATAAAACACCTAGCTATACTGGGAAGAATCAGAAGCTAGAGAGCAGAGTAACATAATATTCTAGCAGGAAATCTCTGTAGACAATCAGAGGCCGGCCGAAGTGTTTTTATTGCCTGAGTGATGTCAAGCATGAGTGAGAAACCTGAAGTTTAATCTAACCAGGTTTGAAAACTTACACTGAAACAGCTCTGAAGTATTTACTATAAGACACTTTCACTCAGTGAAAAGCAAGATTAGCATTTTATTTTCCAAGAAAGAAGGAAGGAACAAATCACACCCTTCAAGTCTGTAATGGAAAGAGAACTGCAGTATATAGCTTTCCTCTCTCCTACACTGGTGAATAACACTGGACCCAAGATACTCCTACTGAGATGGGAGAGACATCCCAGGACAAGCCTTGTGTTTGTTACTTGGAGAAAGGGAAGGTTTCAGCCAAATCAAAATGAAAGTTTTCCAACAGCCAAAATCCAGTTTATGAAATACAGCATACTGTTATTCTGTGTTCCATTAGCAGAGAAGAAAACTGGTGTTGGAAAATAACAGACTTGGTTTTCCAAAGCTTCCTCTGCAGGGAAGGGTCCTGGGTCACCGAGCAGGCTGAAGACAGATGGTTTTCTGGCAAAAGGGTAGCTGAGCAGGAGGAAGAAGTACTAAAATCTGGAGACAGACTGATTTGCTGCAATTTGCAGGCTGTGGTCATGCTAAATTGCACCGTGTAGATAGCACAGCCCCAGCTACAATGTCTTCACTGGGGAGAGGGATGTGTGGACTTCACATTAAGTTGGCTTCACAAAAAAAGTCATTCAATAAACTTCTGAAGCTCTTCAAATGAAGACACAAGTCAGTTCTAAAAATGACGTCATGGAGGTTAAAAATATAAGTTTGTAGATATCTGTCTTCATTGTTTTTACTATAAATGGGGCTGTGTTCAAACTACATATGAGATGAGAATAGCCAGTGCATAAATGTCAAAAGAAACCCTAAAATAAATTGAATTCCTGCTGCACTAACTAGACTCATGCCAGTAATAATGTTTCCGTAATACGTGAAAAGCAAAAGGAGAAGTTATTCAGAAAAGCTCCCAACGACAACACAATGAGATACAACAAATGCAAGACAGGGATAAATTACCTGACATGTTTGAAAAGCAGTGATTTTCACTGCTGCTTACAACAGCAAAATCTCTTCTGCATACGCAAGTCTGCCACTTGGGAGTAATGTGGTCATTCTTACTGAACTGCAGTAAAACTCAATAGCAACCAACACCCGTTTGCATCCTACAAACATTACTTCCTGCTAGTCCTTCATATTCTCCAGTTTAGCATAGAAAATACTTCCTTGCATCTTAGCATAGAAAATACTTCCTTGCATCTCAGCACACATGTGAATATAGGGTTATTATTAGCATTACATTTCATCTCTAATGGTCTGACATTGCCAAATATAATTCTTAAGACTCTTAACCTTTATCTGTCTTCTTGGTAGTAAGGTGAGTACATAAAACTGTCTGCAAGGCACTGTATTTTGCCAGGCAAAAGAAAGCTCAGTGTAGTATTATTAAACAGCATGAAGTCTATCATCATGGCTAACACCACAGACTGAGCCAGGAACCTTAAACTGTGATTCACTATAGCCTGAGCTAAATCCAAGTTCTGTAACTCCTGATTTTATAGGACATTGCCTGCTTCATCAGCCTCTACAAGGATTAGACATATCCTCTTCCCAGTGAATTCAGCCTTAAGCGTTATCTTAGGCAGCTTTAAAACCTATCTCCTTGAAACACTATTTTGTGAAATGTCTCAGAGTGTTTTATGAAAAAGATTAGGCTCATCATGTGCACATGAGCAAAATGAGTGACACAGAGGTGAAGTGACTTATCTGACATCTGGAACAGGCCAAAATGCTGATTGAAGCCTGATATCCTAAAAAGGGTACGGACGGCTTAGGTGCAGAAATGACACAACCACCTTCTCAAACGCTGTAATTGATACAAGTTTCTGAGTTTAGAATAAAATATCCAAAAATTCATGCAGTGTTATGTCAATAAACCCGTAGAAGCTAGCACCTTAAAAAACTCCAAGATCTGGCATTGCATGAATAGGCCAAAGACAGGAAGGGGCTGAAGCCTGGTGTTTTTTTCCTTTTGAGCAAGTGAGTGTGTGTGTTTTGGTCAGTTTCAAAGAAATTCAAATCAGAATGCAGTCTACGATGGCAATTAACAACTGATTCACTAGAAATATGATGTTATTCAGTGACGTAACTAAGCCTAGTGGTACATGGGAAAAAAAAACAAACAAAAGACTTCACAAGCCTCATCTGAAACTGCTGTGTTTGACACTCTTGAGAAGGAGTCAAAGCACTAAGCAGTCAGACAAACCAACATGCCCATCGCCATAATGTTTCTCATCCCCAGTACTGCTGTAAACATAATGAAGTTCTCCCGGATCAACTGTGAAGCACAGGCGTGTGGCAGATAGAGAAGCTTATATCCCTCTATATATGTGTGTTGTATCCCATCTTGAGACAATAAGAGCTTCCCCTTTATGTCTTTGGCTCGGTGCTAAGTGACAAGGGCCATTTTTTGGACTGTGCTGTACACACCTTCGCAGGAGTTACATTTATTCTAGCTGCACACAACTGTTGACTGCAGAGGAATTGTCTCCTAAGAAATAAAAATGAAGATCAGTGTCCAAAAGAGCAATTTAAACAAGTTCCAGCAGTAGCTGTAATTGTGGTCTAGTTCAATGTTGTATCACATAATCATTTGAATGAAAAAGAGAAAGAAAGGACAGACTGATAGCACCTATAGCCATATATTTTCTTTTAACTTTGGCTATCTTGGCACTTTATATCACTCTAAACAGCCATGCTCAGTTTTGCTCTAAAAATTCTGAGCTCTACTCAAGTAATCTATTATTGCTTGGTGCAAGTGAGTATTTGAATAAGATAATTGGGAGTTTTGCTTTTAGAGTGAAGATTCCAGCTCAGGTTCTTACTGTTATAATAACAAAGGAAGTCATGCATACATAGAAAGTCTCCTTCTTGCCGTTCTGTCAATAAAAAGAAACAAAAATGGGTATATTTGCATTTATACTACTGTTACGCTGTTGAATGGTCCAGCATGTTCTCAGCATGACTGAAAATCAGGCTCAAAAGCTACTGTGTATTTTTTTTGTTTAGTTTTTTCTTTCCAAAAGCTATTTATGTAGCTTGTTTTCTCTTTGAATCACATTAATTATTCTGTGCACATAATGCCTAGCCACATCCAGGCTACTTTATGTAGCCAGACTGGCAAACACTGAAATCAGTACCAAAAATCAGATTTCTGCTTTAGCACATCCTTTCTCCTTACAAGGATAGCTACCTTCTGAATGGCACATCTTCATTCCATTCAGAACAGAAAATAAGACACCAGATGTGACTGCACCCTGGTGACAAGTTACCTCCATGCTCCTTAGTGGTGTCTTTGCAAACTGCCATGCTGCCAAACCCTCTCCAGGTCAAGAGGTGTGGAGAAGTTCTATGAAAGTGTATCAAGGTTTGTTTAGTTAAAGCTTTTCCACTTACATCTTTCCACTGGAACATGAAGAAACACTTAAAAGGAAAAAAAGTGTGCACCTCTTGTTTGGCAGAAACATGACATTTTTGCACTGCAAGAGCAGCAGGTAAATTGTTTCAGTTGTGTCTCACTCTTCTCTCTCTTTCATTTGTTCATGGTGCAGTTGGTAAAAAATGTAATGCTAGTGACTGTTGGAAGGCAAAGGATCTGTGCAGTATTACAGCCTTGTAACACACATCTGAGAGGCTTGGAGTTGCAGCATAAAAGAGGCACACACAAACTTCACTGGGAAAGCATGCATTTTAAATAAAGCTTCAATACTCAAAAACAGACAGTCTCCGTTCTCATTCTGAGTAATGTCTGCCTTCTATTCAGTAGAACAGCCCACGATGAAAGTAACAAAGACATGCCAGATGAAAAACATCACACTACAAGATCCCTGTATGCTGGAGAAAATCCTGTAATTGCTTACTGAGATATTTCCCTCTGAAAGTATGTGGGGAATAAAGAAGTTTCATGTTAAAAAAGGGGGAGGGGAAGGAAAATGAGAGCAATTTGTGTCCAGATCATTCCCTTTTAAAGTTTTAGTCTGATGAAAATTTGATTTCCGTGGTTTTTGCTACGGAGATTGCACAGGGCTTCCCCAGCTCTGCTCCTGTAAGAAAAAATCAGTTTATATTCACATAGAAAAAGTGCTTGGCACTGACTCTGGCCTCTCTAGCATCCCCCAGCTAAAAAAACAGCTTATCTACATTAAGGGGCTGAAAGATGGCCTGCAGTGATGGTTTTACACACACAAAACTGCCAGAGATACCAGATAGAAAAGTAGTCCCACAGATAAGGAAGGGATACCATCCAGAGCGACCTGGACAAGCTTGAAAAGTGGGCATGTGTAAACCTATTAAGGTCTGACAAGGCCAAATGCAGGGCGTTACACAAGATTTGAGGCAATCCCAGATATGAGTAAAGACTGGGAGAAGAACTTATGGAGAGCAGCCCTGCAGAGAAGGACCTGGGAGTTCTGGGGGAAAAAAAGCTGGACGTGAGCCAGCAGTGTGTGCTTGCAGTCCAGAAAGCCAACAGTATCCCGAACAGCATCAACACAGGGGTTGGAAAGTGAGGAGAAGGAGAGGATTGTCCCCTTCTGCTCTGCCTTTGGGTGGCCCCATCTAGAGTACTGCATTTAGGCCTGGTGCTCCCATCATATAAAGGATGTGGAGCTGTTGTGAGTCTAGAGGAGGACCATGAAGATGATCATAAGGCTGGAGCACCTCTCATTTCAAGTAAAGCTGAAGGAAGTGGGCTTATTCAGCCTGGAGAAGAGAATGCTCAGGGGAGACCAAATTGCAGCCTTCCAGTTCCTGAAGGGAATTTATAAACAGCAGGGGGACAGCCTTTTAACACATGCAGATAGGGATAAGGCAAGGGGGAATGGCTTTAAACTAAAAGATGGGATATTTAAGGCAGAATGTTAGGCAGAATTATTTTACTCAGACATTGGTGTGGCCCTGGCATTGCTGCCCAGAGCTGTGATGCCCCATCCCTGAAGGTGCTCTGGGCCAGGCTGGATGGGCCCTGGGCAGCCTGAGTTGGTGGGAGGAAGCCCTGCCCATCGCTGCAGGTTGGAGCTGGGTGGGCTTTAAGGTCTCTTCCAACGCGAGTAATTATATGAATCTATATACAAACATGTTAATCTGTAAGGAAATTGAATCTACTGGATTTTGTTTGTGTCTCATTATTCATTGTTATGTATCTTAACTGATAGAATTTTCTGAGGTCTGTTGAGTGACTGGCCTTGATTTCATTTGGTTTTACATTTTCTTGTCTTACAGGCATCCTTTTATATATTTGTACTCATATGACCTCATAGACAGTTAGTCATCCTCAAACCACCCACTCACATCAAAACTCATTTTTCCTTTTCAAAGTAATTATTATTTATTTTTATTTCATTTTGTAGCAATTGAATATTATTTGGAAAACACAGATAAAATAAAGGGCTTGAGCCTACTGAAATGGTGCCATAAAAACCAAAATGCATGGAGTTTGCAAATTACTCATGCAAATTAAATTGTTCAAACTATTCAGGAAATACTTATTTTTTTAGTGTTTCTGTTCTGGTGGCATTTGAGAGGCACCCAAAATCAAGGTGCTGTGGTGAAAGACACTAGGCTGACATATGCCAGCAAAGTAGTCCAGTAGTCCAGTAAATTAAACCTTACATAAGCAAAAACAGGGAGGGCTGATGAAAGGAAAAAAAGTTATGAAGTGACTTCCAGATCATAGCGCATGCAAAGTAGAGAGAAGGAAAGTGAGATGAATGAACCTCGTCTCCTTTGAAGGCAACAGATGTCATCCGATTGTTTGTCACTGAAGTCATCTCCGTCAGGTACTCACCTCTATGTGGTTTCTGCTAATAGATCACTGCTAACTGCAAATAATTGGACGAGGCAAAATCTTGGGTGAAGAGAAATGATTGCATAAGAAACTGCCTACTGGAAGTGTATGAAAAGTTTTCCTTTCACAAAAGGATCTTGGCATGCTCATCAGTGGCTGAAGATTTATTGTTACTACTGAGGCAGCAATTAGATTCCCATTACAGAACAGTATCTGTACAAGATACTGCTGTCCAAATACCTAACTTGAGAACATAGAATTAAGCCATACATTTCCATTATAGCATGATGATTCACCGCTAATCCAAAATGCTTTCAAAATTAGGCACAAGATGTGATAAAATCCATTCATCTTTCAGGCAGAAGAGAACAAGTCGAAGCAAGCTGATTTTAGGGAAGGCCTTTACAATGGGATTTTCTGCCTTGTTTCCAAAGGAAAGGTAGGTTTAGATAATTGGCAAGAGCTTTCTATTCTCCCAGTAAGTTTTGAACATTCTGATTAGTTTCAGTACCATTTAACGCAGGGCTGTGGAAGACAATTCATATAAAGTCTGTAAGTAGGTAGAAGAATGAGACCCAAAATAGCAGTTGTGATTGAGAGAGGGGCTACAAAACAATCCTACACCAAAGACCATGTATGCATCACATGGAACCCTCAGAAACTTCATAAGTGACCAGCAAAAGTAAAGTACAGAGAGCACAGACCAAGGACTACATCTAGAGACTTGTGAAAGGATGTAAAACCTTATCTCTTCTTTGTAACAGGTGAAAACATGGATATGATCTCCGTGCCAAAAAGTTTTCAAATGAAAGATGATTACATTTTCAGCTGGTTGTAACTGCAGCTACAGAACAAACAGGAATGTTTAAAAAGAGAACATACTTAGATTGCAACTCTTTTATTAAGTCCTTGTATATTTAGAGAACTTAAGTTAATAATTATCTGTAGCATTGGTACAATAATTTTGAGCAGCAGAAGCCACTGATGTCTGAGTACAGATTTGATTTCAAACAAGTTTACTGATATTCTGAAATGTATTACTGAGCCTCACCCAGCTCTGAACACACTAAAATTAAATTTCAATTACATTTTCCCTAATTTACAATTTCATCTGGAATAAGATAATATGTCACGGCTTTTGCTTTGTGTATTTTGATTCATTTAAAACAGAGTAAGACAGTGTTGAAACCTCCCCAGAAATTCAGTTCAGTGTGCATCCTTACCCAGCAGAACTGCTGTGTCAACACAGTGCATTCGAGCACATTTATACAGCCCCGAGGAAGATACATACCTCACCCAGAGCCTGACAGCAAGTTGATACCCTTTGACTTCAGGGAGCTACAGATTAGGACTAAAATGATTAGTGAGCCGGGGCAAAAATAGCTAACTATTTAATATCACCTCTTTGGGCATTCAAATTATCATATTAAAATCCATTTTATCATTGGCAAAGTCAATCATGTCGTAAATGCAAACAGATGTTTTAATGTGTCTCTGGCATTTGGCTTCAAGCAGAGTAAATTGAACATTTTCAATTTCATACAGTTTAGTTTCAGTGAGGTTAAAGTAAACCAAACAATTTCTCCTACAACATTTTTACTCACTGCCACCACACTGATGTTTACTTTGTCACACACGATAAAAGGCGAGGTTGCACGATGACATCGAACCTGAGTCAACTGAAAAATTAAGGGGAAGGAGGAGAATCACTTTCAACTCACCCCTTTTGCAAGCTGAGATCTTGAAGATCTGCCCACCCGTAAGACAAGACACATGATTTTGTTATGCTTGGAGCTTGACTGTCAAAAACACAGTCAATATGTTATGCGGTGTTGGGCTGCTCCTACTTTGTATGATAACACTGTTATGCTAAGTCATTTTAAAATGCACTTTGATATACTATACACATGAGCTAATGCACATATGTATTTATCCACTGCATGCTTTGGAATGAAAAGTACAGGAGGCAGTGTGGGAAAAATTGGCTGCAGTGAAGAAAAGAAAACGGGGCTCTGCAATTCCCATAACTTAATAGAGCATACTGCTCAGTTAAGGCATAGGCCAGTGCCTCTCAGGCCCCATCGCTGGCTGACAGAATTAGCTTCTGATTCATGCTCTGTAACGCACTCCAGTGCCAGCCAGCGAAGAGATTCCATGGGAACCGTTCAGCTGGTCCCCTCCTTATCAACTTCAATAGAGCTGCCAGACTTTAAGGTCGCTTGATAGAGAATTTAATTCTCAAGATTGGACATTAATTTATAAATCCTTTCTTATCCACGTACTGTGATTCAAGACTGCATTCAATGCAGCGCAGCACGGGGCAAGCCTTTCCCATCCACACCCCTCCTTCCTGTCTGCAGACTTCCTTCCTACAGATTTACCCAGACTTCTTTGAGCTAAATTAACACCCTGCACTTCTTCGACCAAACATTTGCAAAGGGAAACCTGATTTTGACCTCACACTGGCTACCGGGCAGAGGAATTTTTAAAACTATCCTGCAGATATAAAAACTTAGTTCATTCATCTGCATTTATTGCAGCATAAAAAGCTACTTATTTTCACACTGCAGCTGATCACTGCAGCAGTTCTTTAGAAGAATTATTAACCCACCCTATCGATTTGTTGTCAAGCAGAACTCAGTAATAGCTGTAAAATGACTTGAAATCCCTGGACACAACATGCAATTTTTGAACAGATAATATCTCAGTTTATAATCCTCCGCTCTTTCATACTTATGTATTTTCAAATTACTCTTTAATATGGTCAAGAGCATTGAAGAATAAATACATGAAAACAATCAACCAATAATTGAAACTTCTGGCAAGTAGAAGGGGAATTAAGTTACAGTGGAAAATTTAAGTATTAGAATTTAACATGACCAGATCTCCTGGTTTACTTAGGACAGTTCCAGGTTCCACAATTGTTTCCTGGATGGATGTGAAGTTTGCATGTAGTAAAATGAACTGCGTGCTAAAGGGATCCAGAATCCTCTCCTTCCCTCGATAAATTGGTCTGTCTGCCTCATATTAAGTTATGAATCTAAACAGACTTCTGTCCAGAGGATAGGTAACAGCACGGGTATTTCTCTGCTTTCCAAGCTGCCTAGTTATGGGCAGTCCAACAGATTAGGTTAAGCAGACAGAGCAAATTAATTTATTCATGATCTTCATTCCTCAAACCAAAATGACAGCTTTGTTCCAAATCATTTAAACCGAAACCAAAGCCAAAATAGCGGTTGGTGTAAATAGACAGTTACAGGAACACAGAGAGGACCAGTGATCTGGCTGGCAGGATCACAGCATGACCAACAGGATCACTTCGGAGGAAGGTGCAGATATTCCAGAAGAGAGAAACTCTGAAGAAAATGTTGAGAGAGAGCCATTCCTAATTACACTCTACCAAAAACTGTTTGGCTTGTGCCTTGACTTTATATACATGATTTTATTTTATCCTTGCTTTTGTAATTGTGTGTATTCTTAGTCTCGGAAATAGAATCTTGCTAAATCTAGGACCTGTGAAGTATATCACAGGAACAATGACCACAAATACACTATCACTGTATCAAAGCACATTTTTTGCATTTCAGCACTATTGCCTCCCTCCTCCTCCTCTATCCTTGTAACTTGACTCTTACTTCGTGTAAAAACATCAATAGCTGCTCCCACTTCTTTTGCCATTACAACATGAATAATGGAAAACAGGCAACCAATAAGAAAGCAACTAAAAGGGAAAATAAGATCCAAGTCAATGTGAAAAAAGATGCATTTTGTGTGATTTTATCTTGCAGATATTGAATCTGATGATAAATTCCAGGCCACAAATATAAGGAGAATCCTGAAAAGCTTATAGAAAAAGCTTAGAAGACCTACCCATGTCCATGTTGCAGTTGAAAGACCTCACATGATTGATTGGACACAAATAACTTCTGTGAGGAAATAATTAACTGCAAATAAGATGACACCAATGTGTTGAGGCTGACCCTCCCGTGGACCGTTGTACAAGAAATTTATGTTAAACTCCTTGCAAATATCAATCCCAAAGATTTTGTGGTCATAGCCCCAAAGAGAGCAAAGTGGTGATAATGCTGTCCACCTTTTTCACAGCTCAAAAAATTTCTGTGTAGATAGGATGTATCTATTATTTTTCCCCATTGTGTAGACTATTCTTATCTCTTACCTTAGCTCCACATGCCAGTGAAGTTACATTAGACTATCAATATCAAATCATACATTTTTTTAATAGGAGAAGATATTGATGTATTTAGTTCAAATTCTGTTTTCAAACACAGACTACTGCATTTAGTAAGAATGGCTTACATCTCTACCTTCTTCCATTCTCCTAAGTTGCGTATTTTATCTGCTTGCTTACTGCTATTTCTGCAGTAATTCTGGGTCATGCCCTTAAGCTCAAAACAAAGGAAAATAAAATAAGTATAAATTAAAATTTCTTTCGCATTAAGAAATGCCGAGGAGTCAAACTCTACTCTAATAGAGTGAAGTCATTTCCCCCTGTGTAGGCATCCGCATTTGGTCTGTGCAGAAACTGATACGGATATTTCACATTAATATGTGCCAGCTGGTGTGAAAGTGTTGCAAATAGCCTGAAAGCATCAGAAAAATAGTCAGAGGAGATGATGTGAGAACAGCCACTGACAGACAAGTACACCTGAGAGAAAACTGGGAGACAGTTTATCCAAAAGCTTGCTCTCTACCATTCCTGGAATCTTTCTCACTTCATGATGTCTTCTCTGTTCTTCCAATACTTTACAGGCCTGAGACAGCTGTGCAAAGCTGCAGATGACATCAAGTCATAGATCTCTGGGCCACAGTCTGATCTTAGCAGACACAGTAGGTACATGTGATTGCAGAATAATCAAACTGTTTTTGTTAATCAAGTCTAATGAAGTAGACTGATAGGTCTGTTTTTTGTATAAACAGTCTGTTTTGTCAGGCTTTTTCCGTTTCTTTGTCTATGAAAACAATTGAAGTACCAGCACAACCAGCTATTCCTTTCCCTAGCAATAGGAACTTTTGTCATTCAGATTGTCACCTTGATTCTTTCCACCATGCAGCTCCAGTAGCCCATACTAGAAGTCTAGTGCATGGGAATTGTTGATCATGGCCTGAACCTCTAATTGAGCACCTGAGGCAAGCAATGAGTCATCAAGTGATGGCTTGAGAACAGCCAAATATTGGAAATGGAGAGTTCACGAACCATCTCCTACATGTTGCTATGACAAGTGGGTTTTGAGTCTCACACAAACATTTGTCTGCTACTGATATTTCTCATTTAACAATCATATAGCATGGGGGAATTGGGATCTAATAGTCTTGGCCCAATACTCTTTGGGAAAACCTTAGTATCAGATTAAATTTGCCTCCTACAGAACTGTAAAAAGCTTGCTGACAACTGAAGAAAGATGAGTATATGTAGGTAAGAGGGCTAGGCCAGCTGTACAAGAAAAGAATAATACCAAGTGTGTTTACAAGTAAAAGATAATATATTAGGAAATGTCACTTATTTCCAAAGAAAGGATAGTGTGTGAGTTCCATTTAAAAGGGTGGATCTCTGACAGAATTTTTACATTTTAAATCATTTTGTAGAATTTAGCTTACAAAGGGCTTCTTCCCGGGGCAAGACTGACAGAATGGGGATTTCTGATCTTGTCATGTCCTTCAAGCAGTTTTTCAGGCAATAAAATGATGTTGCAACTAGTGATTGTGGGTGAAGCAACAGAAAGGATGGCTTTTTTTTTTTTTCCCCCATTTTTTCCATATATATACATTTTTTTTAATATCATCTGTGAGTAAATAATTCACAATTCCCAAGAAGACTAGAGAGGGGGAAGCCTCTTTAATAACAAAAAGGACATCCAGATCCCAAAATCCAAACCAGGACACACCAGCTCTCCAAGCAAAGAAAAATATCTTCCCAGGAAATCCAAAAAAGGCATAACAAAATTTAAAATGAAGAGGTTAGAAAGTAAGCCTTTGCTCTTTCCTAAAACAATGTGCAATTACACAACATGTATTTAAGCAACTTATACTTAGGCTGTGGAATTTCTTCAGAAACAATTATAGTGGCAAAGAGCTTAATAAGATTCATAGCTGTCCTCGAAGAACAGTGACATTGTATTTAGCAAAAGGAGAGGAAAAGTTGCTGCCAGGCTTTCTCATTCAGGGTGTCACCCTCCGTGCTGGCCAATCTTATGGCTTAGCAAAAATGGCCCAAAAAATCCCCTCTAACTATTGCATGCTAAGATAATTACTGCTGTTCTGGAGTCTTTTGCTCTCTTTCCCAACAGTTCTGTTATTCGGTGATATCCTAAGCAAAGGCCACACCCTACTTTTGCCCAGGAGGGATAAGGATGGAAAATAATGAGCAGATTTAAAAGCCGTAACATACAATTGTGTTAGTCTGCCAGTAGGAAGTTACCCCACTCAGTCTCTCAGACATTTTTAAGTAGTATTAAATTGTCTTACATTGACTGTGAACAGAAGTTCGTTTTACTTCTGGATGAAACACAAGGAGAGTCACGCTAAAGTAGACTGTGTAGTGAAGAGGCTGATAGAAAATAATGGTGTCTACCTGGAAGATATCTCAACAGAAATGTAGCACTCATCCAAAAGGCATTTTGGATAGATCAAGAAAGATTGCACAAAAGCTAGAATTTTTCAAGTTTTCTCAGAAACGTGCACATCCTTCCAAGGAAAAGAAGTATTTTCCGTTTTTCTGAAACACACCAATATTTTGCTATATTCCCTACTGAATTTCATTGAAAATACATAGTTATAGCATCATTAACCTTTCAGAGTAAAACACACTATGCTCTAACAGTATCTACCAATATACTTATGTATGATTTCCAAATAGAATTTTTAGCAAAATCAATAGTAAATGGTAGGTTTGCATTTCAAAAAGGACTTTTACATGTTGATTTCCAGCTTTAGTTTAATACAACATATTGCAAGTGTCTATTGTCTTGTTAAGCTATACTGAATGACATGAAAGCACCCTCAAAGCGGTATGAAACAAAGGGTTCAGTGCACTTAACAGTTTCTGTTATGAAAATGTGAACTCAGGAAAGCCGTCAACTCATGAAAAAATCTGAAAACTTCCAAGACTCTTCACATCTACACATCTACAAGTCATAGAGCCTGAACGTCTTGCATTTTTTGCTTGATAATCATCAATCACATCTGATAATATTGTTGCAGGACAGTAGATAGTACTTGCTGTGCTGCTTTGAAATCCAAAGACACTCAAAATCAATTGGTATATACAGTAAAATAAGACAATTTCATAAAAGATCACATTGGACTATGTCTTCTGATGCACATTTTCTCTCATTTCCTATGCTGATTCACCCAAAGAAACCATGAGAAAATCAGATGGGTTAACCTTCAGCTGGAAGACACTCATGAGTGGATTACTGCCTGTCTGCTTCCGTTTTCCTCCTAATATACTTTGTTGTGCAGTTAGAGGAACTGAATGCCTCATCCGAAGCCGGAAAAGGCTGAATGTCATACAGTGGCTGATAAAATAAGACGACATTCACAGCCAAACTCTCTGTATGGTTTTGTGGATGTAGTTTCAGTATCGTTCAGTATGAACCTCATACATTCATAGGTGGCTCTGCTGTTTGTGGAAGGAGTGTGTTGTTTTGATTCACAATCTGAAAGAATGGCAAGATGAACATTTATGTAATTAGAGCTAGTCTCATTGAAAATGCCATCCTCAGACCTGATCAGAACACACCAAGACTATGGGTCTGACAGTTCCCCGGTAATCCAAAAATCTCTCAGCAATTTACATTATTTGGCATTATGCCTCCAAAATATGAGCCCAAAAATAATCTGACATAATACTGTTGACGCCAATATCCTGAGGACTTTTGGCAAAAATATTCCCACAGCTGGATCCTAGTTACGTTACTTAACAAAGCACTGCATCTCTGAATTTTTAACCATATGTCAACTGCCTTGTTACCTCTCTTACTTCAGAGTGATTTGTACCCCAGCAAAGTAAGTGCCTATTACTTCCAGTTACCCGTCATTCTTACTTCAAGACTATGATATATGATCTCTTGTGAAGCTCAGAGATCTCCAGTTTTCAGTCTTTCTCCATTCTGTTTTCTTTTTTTTTTTTTTCTTTCAACACCTTGTTACATGGAATAAAAGCATCTAACTGGTAATTCAACATTTTATATTAAAATTAACATGAAGAGACAGCAATTCTTCAGTTCCTACTTTTTGATCAAATGTGCTCAAAAGATCTTTTTTAGAGCAACTATGTTTGTACCTTTCAAACTAGAGAAGGATTTTCCTTTAAAAACATGCTCATATTTCCTACATCATATGCTCCATATGGAAACTACTAGGTGAAATGCTGCGGCCCTTAGGTCTGGCACCGTGACTGTAATGGTCTTTTCTGACCTCAAAATCTACCCAAATGCTTTGACTTACAGTGAATGAAAAGAAACCAATTTTTTCCACATTGTTTTTATGACATTACTCAGGCATTTGTGAGCAGAATGTAAAGCAGGTCCAGCATGTCATGGATTCTGAAACCGCTGTATTTGCATGAAAGAAACAGATGGAGAGTTACAGTGCCAAGAGCTTACCCACTTTGTAAGAAATTAATGTGAACAACAGTATAAAATCCCTCCAATTTTAATTTAAGGATTGACTAGGTTTATAAGGTATTTTCTAATTAGTGTTATGAAATAGATTTTTGTGGCCATTCATGCAGTAAGGATATCTTTCCCATAGTGTCCATCCTAAAATGTTTTCTGGACACAGGATATGTGAAAAAAATAGAGAGAGAGAGAAAAGATTATCTGTAATGCAAGAGAGATTACATCCTTTGCTGGTATGTAAGGATCTCCTTAATGCCTGCTGTTTCTACTGGCTTTATCTTGATATTACATTAACTTCTATGCACGAACTGTCTCTTTGTGGTGTGTGGTTGCTTATCACTTTGACAAATCACATTCCAGTTCACAATGGAAAAGAATCATAGAAGGCAATATTTTTTTCTTACAGATATTATGTTAGCTTCATAGCTATGGCTCTTTACTCAAGTTACAATGACACTCAATCCTGGCATGTATTGGTCTTCTTGTAGACAGGCCCTTAGCACTGAGCTGACAGATTTGGGAGTATTCAAGTCTCTCACATTGTACTGATATTTCTACTGCATGCTACACTCAGGACCCTCCCCTCCATACATGCCAAAGCAGTCCAAAAAAGATCCTGTAGGTTGCCTTCTGGATCTTCTTTTCTTTTGGTGTCATAAACCTCCTATAACAGGGATTTTCTTCACATTCTCCATGTTTTACTCTGCATAGACAATATATTTACACTATGTCAGTGCTGTTTTCTCCTCAAACAACCAGAATGGGAGATGCACCAAAGTCTTACAGAACACTGCAGTTCACTTAAATGCTGACACAAAAAACAGCTGAACATTGAAAGTCAATTAAACAATTTACAATAGAAACTGTGTAGCAATGTTGTATAGCAAACAGTAATATGAAATTGCAGGCAGTAAGATAGAAGCCTAATTGATTTTGTTAAATCAGCTATAATTACTATTAATGTGTTACTAGTAGCATGCAAAATGTCTCCTCCATTATCAAGATGGAATTTGATCTTGCCTGGATAGAAGAGCTGATCCGTTGGCACGAGGCACTCAGATTTGAAGGAAAGGATACATCATTTAGAATATTTAAGTAGAACAATCCAAATGATTTCAGTCTTAGGGCCAAAGGAATCTGGACCAAAATCACACCCATATAAGTATTCAAGCTCATGCAGTAGATCTCCATCCAAGAAAAAGGATCAAATATTCTTTATTATTTTTCTGTCTGGCTTTAAAAACACTTTCTGGAAATGTCAAACCAATACATTTTACACTTGAGATAAGAAAAAAATAACCAGAAAACATGCTGCACAAAATGTTTCAGAACACTATTTAGACTCCTTAAGCATAATAAAATATTATTTAAAGGCTTGCCCTGAACTTACTGTTAAGATACTGTTGAGGCAATCAGTCAAGCAAGCAAGTTAGGTATTATGTTACTCTCGCAATAGAAGATGTTATGCCATGCAAATGTTGTAGGAGTACAACAAGCTCACATTTCTTCCACAAGTTATGTCATATAGGCTGTGTCTACATTGCATCTACTCATAATTCATGAATGTGCAATATTCATATCAGCAATGCTAATCTGAATCATCCCATTCCTAAAGCTAATGTTGATATCGATACAAGGACATGACCTGAAGTTTGCTGATACAGAAGTCCTTTTTCTGCAGCCTAGGTTTGAAGAAGCATCCCTGGGAGGTACTAAACCTGAAGGCATGAGTACTGCAGTACCAGAGGGAGGAACATGTGACAGTATTTTTGTTACATGCTTAAGAATGTAAAAAAAACATCGTGAAGAAAGCAGGTTTGACTTCATAGATTCATCTGAAGAAGCTGACTTGGACAGGTGCAGTAAGATCAGCCAAATGCAGAGATCACCAGTGTTCAGAACTAAGTAGTGATGAGTAAGGGCCCAGAATACTAAGCAGTGATGGCAGATAGAGACAGAATAATTCAGAATCTGAGAAGAGCTGAAAGAAACTCCTAGAAAATTCTCCTTCTGTCCTGTGGCAGAAGTAAAGTAGTAAGTTGAGCAGAAAATAAACACATAAAATAGAATTCCAAATGGTGTATTTGAGTATTTTTCAGGTGCTGTTTCCACATAAGCTCAGCATGGTGAAGAGTTTGAGGAAAGGGAATATAGATGAAGATTTGGAAAGATATTTGAAAATATTATCTCAAACTACCTAATAATAAAAATAATACAATAAATAATATAAAGTGGGAAAAAAGTCTTTCAAAGGCTAGTTATTTATCTATCTATTTATTTATTCATTTATTTATTTAGAAAGAGAAAAAGCTAAGGATTTCAAACATTTCTTGTACCTCAGCTAACTTGCAAAAGAAAGAAGAATAACATCCATTCTCACAATTTCCTAATATGGAACATAATAAAGGAAATGTGATGAATTTAGCAAGCTGGAGTTTCTGCATCCTTCACTCTAGACATCAAACAGCTCTACCATGTTGCGTCAAGCAAAAGAAACAGGAAGGGAGAGATCACACAGCTTGAGTTCCTTGGCTCCAATAAAGCCAAAGCACTGCCTCTGAGGAGGATGGAAATCCTATATTCTTCCTGTGGGGCAGGAAGTACCTGTAAACATTGCAGAAATATTCTGCTTTAGCATACTGTAAACGAGAATACATCATATCCACTGTTTGAAGCCATGTAGGGAAAAGAAATGGGAAACCTTGGATTCAACCTAGGAGAGGAGATGGCAGGGGAACTGAGTCATAGCTTTGAAAATAATAATAATAATAATAAAAAGATTTAGAAGTGCTTTTGGGAAGTTACAGGAACTGAGATTTTAAGTAGGGGCAATTCCTAAGGAAGGAAGGACACCTACTACCTATTCCAATAATACTTTGCATTTATGTAACTGCAGTGGCTGCTGTCCAAGGATCTGAAAATACTGTAGGGTTTCCAGTTAACCGCACTTCAAATTCCATTGTGATTATAAAGCAGGGTTCTTCATTTTTACAAATACGCAGGCACAGAAAGCCAAGTGTTTGGGTCCGCTCAAACCCTTTGTTTAAAGCCCATTTTGCTCTTTCACCTCAAAGTCAATGCTCATTAACTAAAGAACTTCAGTCAGCATAAAAGGTCATTCCCAAACAAGAAATGGTTGCTGTGTGGAGTGGAGTATGTACAGTAGACAGACATATTCAAACCTACAGAAATGGATATTATATAAAAATGGATTATACATTTGGAAATTCCATAACAAGATTTATCATGTTATGAAACATACAACATATACAGCTACCCTGATGCTCATGCCCAAAAAAAAGCTTCAGACACTAAATCATGGATCACAGGATGTCAGGGATTGGAAGGGACCTCAAAAGATCATCTAGTCCAATCCCCCTGCCAGAGCAGGAACACCTAGATTAGGTCACACAGGAACGTGTCCATGTTTGTGACTGTTTGCTGTCTGCTTACTGAAGGAAGATCCTGGGAAGCAAACTGTATCTCAAGTGATTTTCCTTTCTCTGATCTGCTGGGAGTAGATGTAATCAGTGATACTACTACATCACAATTGTATTTTAGGCATACCAAATCTCTCAAAGCACTCAGGACCTAAACTGTCTCTGTGTTGGCCATCTATCTGTATTAGAGAGACTCAGTGAATCTAATGCCCGGCACCGACTGTAACAAAGAAGATAACAGGAAATTAGAACTGGGAGCAACTTTTCAAATATCTAGTTCTCTTGCTGAGGGGTGTTTCCTTTATTGAATGGTGTTATGTGGAAGAGAAAATATGTTGTTATTATTATTCCAGTAATGAAATCTCTGCCGCTTTATGGAATAGTAGTCTCTTGCTAACACATCAAAACAAACAAACAAATCAAATAAAAGCATTAATGGAAATCCTCAGAAAAACTACCTAAACCTATAGCAGCATTCTTGAGAAGTTTCATTAAAAAGCTATACGAAATCTTCAGACTTCATATACTTTCAGCGGAGAAGAGACTCCAAGTTAGAGTAAATTACAAGTAACCACAGAAAGATAGATCTAATAGAAAAGCTGAAGTAACTGAGGGTATAGTATACCTTTGCTGCAGAATAATAGAAAATGAAGCACCTGGAAGCATGCAGTTCTATGAGCAAACATACTCAGCTGACCACTGCATTTTTGTGGATGCTGTCCTTTATATTTCTCCTTAGGATGTCAAGAAAACATGCCTCATTGCTTTTGTGGTGCAATCAAATCATCTGTTATGAAGGTTGTTTTTGTTTTTTTTTTTTTGTCCTCTGTGAAGGAGGGAAGACTAGACCTTTGTAAAGCCATACTGGTCAGAACTAGGTGAAGACCATGGAGCACTACAGCAATGAAGTGCTTTTGGCTTGCACCACTGCAACACTGGATACTCAGGGACATCAAGACCCCATTTCAGTGCCTCTGCTGCCTCTGAAAGCTAGCACCAGCACTGATTTTGTTTACTGAGAAGGCTGAGAAAAACACTCAAGCAAAATCTTCATCTAACTAGACGAAATTCAAGAGCAAATGCTGAGAATCAACCACTGCTTACATACCATAGCCCACTTATACCAGTTGTGGGGACAGCACAATAAACTACAGTCCTGAGAAAAGAAAACCAAGTTTATATTTAATCAGAGACACATGACACACTAATGGATAATTTCAGATTAATTGAAACCACTGCTAGCAAGGAATTAGGAGCTTAGGAGGCAAAGTTGTAAAAGTGGTTTAAGACTACTTGTGCTCATCAGGCATTAAAATCTTAAGTAATGTTGCACATATGCAATACTCTCTTCTTTGGGTAAATTGTTTGACAGACACTTCAGAAAATTTAGCTGAGATCTGCAGACAGCAGATCAGTACAGAAATTATACCACGGCTGATCTGCCACACTTCAGAATATAAAGAAACAATTCTCTGTTTGTAATCTGCTGCACAAGAAGAAACTGAAACACATACCTCTAAGTAAGAAAACAGTTAAAAGATACCAATGTCTTTATAAGTTGTTACATGTCTCTGAGGTAGCAATCTGCAACAAATGTCCTGTAAAATTTAGTGGGAGCAGGATCCTTCCAAAAGGAGTAGCTATATAAGCAGATGAAGACCAATACTATGAGGAAAAGAAGAAAAAAATAAACAATATTTCCAAGTTCAGTATTTAATTACAGCTGACTATATGAAAAGAGACTCAAACAAGAGAGCAATGAAGATCCTGTTCTTTATAACTCAGTTATGTTAGACAAATCATCTACTAAGTCCATCATACAAGACAAATCCATGTGTACACATGCTTGCCTGTGCATCAACAATGTATCTCAAAGTTTCAAATGGAGAGAAAAAGCCACCTTGACACTACTTCAGAGAGTACCTTGAGAGGTACTACACTTGCCACCAAAATGTTAGGCTTTGTAAACCAACAGCTGGATTTATCACAGTTGTTATTCTGGATACATTTTATGCAAAGTTCTCAGAAAGAAGCATGGGACCCTCTTGGACATCACTTTGTGACTAAGCCCCACTTCTCATATCACATCAAATGTTAATAAAAGACTGACCTAGTTGTGATGATCCGAAACTGAGGTGTTTGAGGGAAACATTCAAGTCCTTCTACCTCTATTCATCATCAAGGGAAAAGGGATGGAAGATCAAAAGGGATGGGAGAGGATTTGTCTCTCTGCCAGTGCATTTTGGCTGCTCTATAAAGTTGGGATGCCCAGACACCATATAACCGCTCTTTAATTACTCTGCATGCTGTCCAGCCCAAGCTCTGCCTTTGCGAGTGTCTGGGGAGTAGCAGTATTTGCAATTGTTACTAGGCT
This sequence comes from Excalfactoria chinensis, assembly GCF_039878825.1. Classification (NCBI taxonomy): domain Eukaryota; kingdom Metazoa; phylum Chordata; class Aves; order Galliformes; family Phasianidae; genus Excalfactoria; species Excalfactoria chinensis. Next base: position 92,791,953 of record NC_092827.1, on the reverse strand, counting down.
GCTTGGAAACTCTCTCTAAACTTACTTTCATTTGTCAGAAAATCAGGTTTTCAATAAGTTTTTTTTTTTTCTTTTCATGTGTGTTGCAGAAGGAGCCTGATTTCCTTCCCAAGAAATTATTAATCTTCTGTTCAGAACTGTTTGCTATTGTTAGATTTCTGTTTTTGCTTCAAGTGGTTTTCCTCCAAACATTTTTTTGGTTTTGGCACTTCTCACCTGAGAAAGCACCTAGTTGCTACAAACTGAAGCAACGGTTCAGATTTTTGGTTTTCCGATTAAATTTGTTCTTTTAATTTGACATTTTACATCCTAATACAGAAATCAAAATATTTTCTGAGCTGCTCAGCCATAATGCAGCAGCCTTTTCTAGATGTCTGTTACAACTGGAAGCCTGCCTGCCCTACAAACTCAAATTGCAGTTCAAAGCCAAGCCTAAGGGAACAACGTGAAGATGGGACAGGAAAGGTTCAGGCTGGATATCAGGAAAAGGTTTTTCACCAGAGGGTGATCAGGCACTGGAACAGCCTCCGCAGTGGCACTGCGCTTGCCTGTTTTCAACAAGTGTCTGGACAAAGCTTTTGGACACGTGGCCTAATTGTTGGATGGTCCTTGTGGAGCCAAAAGTTGGATTCGATGACCTTTATGGGTCCCTTCCAACTTGACATATTCTGTGATTCTATACTGAAGAAACTGTGCTTCAGTCTGTCAGTGGCCACGTGTCTTTTTAAGACATTTTACACATGAAGTGACACTCTTGCATGTAACAGGAAAGATTGGTGCAAAACTCCAAGTTGTTCTTCTTGGACGTATGCAATCACTGGCTTTCTACCTGCTTGGCCAGAATAGATGTCTGCTCAGAAACGGGTATTTCAGCTTCATGATTCAAACAGTGTCATTTAAACAGCTGAGTAATGGTGAGACCTTTTAGATTCACAAAGAGAAAAACTAGCTTTCCTCTTAACCTGCAGCAGCTCTTTTACTGACATTTCCCATAGCCTACACATGACAGAAGCCTCATGCCTATACAGAATTGACTGCATCCAGACCTCCTAGCAGAAGGTGGTGCAGGACAGATGAGACAGCCCGCAAAACCCATTAGGATAATATTCTCCATACTGCAGTGGTGCTGGAGAGCTCACTGCCTCCATACAGAAAATACAGAAGCACACAAAATTTTTTAAATAGACTAAAATCTATTCTATTTATTCAACCCTTTGTGAATAATACCGATGGCTACAAGAAGTCATGGGACACTTTCACGTGTTGTAGTGTTTCTTTCTCTAATCAGCTCCACTGAAACCGGTGGGATTGCTCATGTGAGTAATGGCTAGATGGAAAGAGGGCTGGGTTGTAACACATGACCCATTGGATAGCCAGCAGGCAAATAAACAGATATTGAGCAGAATTAGCAGAGACAGATTCCAGCCTTCTCTAGCAAACTTGCACCTCCTGAACTGATGACAAATACTGAAGATTCAGTGACATGCATGCATTGCTACTGAGAATAACACAATGAGAGGAAAATTAATACAAACTGGCCCACCTTAATTTAGTTCATACTGATTGAAATGAAGTTGTTGCAAAAAGGTTATGGATGGTGACAGCTTTATACCATTACAGGCAGAGCATGTGTTCTCTGTTTTTTATTCCAAATCCCTTTACAGTGATCTAAGATGTTGGACCTACAGCTAGAATTTCCGCCATGTAAAGTCCAAGACAACACTGATATTCCTATGTATTCATTTGCTCCCGTGGGATCCCAATATCTGATCTCTTTGGGTATTCTTTTTTGCAGTCCAAAACCACAAAAATCATTTGGCAGTTAAAATTAATGGGTATGTTTTTGAGCCAGAAAGGTACTTAAGCACATGTTCATCTTTAAGTATTCAAGTACCCTATTAATTTAATATAGTTATCCATTTTTTGAAAGAAAGCAATTATTAAAGGAGGACTTGCATAATTTTGTGTAACGTTTTGTACATAAACTAACACATACTCAGTAACTACTTAATCCTTTTTCCATGACTTGTGCAAAGCTGATCTAAAGCTCTGCCTGTTCACTCCTTAGGAAGCTTGTATACCCATTTTCATTAGTTCTTAAAACTACATCAGTGTGCAGTGGTGCACCCGGTTGTTAAATCTACATACATGTTGCCCATTTTCATGGACCTCAGGAGTGAAGGAAGTCACAACGAAGCTTTCTTTCTGTAAGGTACTTTGAGCATCCCCTTGTTACTTCCATAAAATTAATGTGATGCTGTAAAACATGACACTGTTATAATCCAAAGCCTATAAATGTCGATTCTATGCTATGGTGTTGTAAGTGATGTTCTCATAAACAAAAGTACTATCCTTTAAAACCACTTGATTTTTCAGTTATGGAGTGTTTTATTTTTTCTCTTAAGCTTAAAAGGACTAATTTTGAGTAAAAGAATGGCTAATGTCAACCTATTCTCAATATATCCATTAGTCAAATTATAACAAAAACTTGGCTTGCAAGGAAGTTTTGCATTGCTGAAATCATTCAGTACTGTATCCATACTTATTTCTAGGAAATTCTGTAGTCAGTCCAAACTCTAGGCATTAAGAAGGAAAAGTTTCTAAGAAGTCAAAAGACCAGGGGGAAATCTTGCATTTAATTAACACACTACTCTCTGTTTGGTAAATAGCAGCTATTGTTTACAGTAGAATGCAGTCACCATTCATTATATTTTGACTCTGCATTCTTCATTGGGAATTCAGGAAGTGGTTCAGACTAAAATATTCCCTTATGTTATTTGACCTGTAAAAACTTGGCTAGTGGCCAGATTCTGCAGTACTTACACACAGACAACACTCCCATTGACTGCAGGATCAGGTCTTAAAGTTGACTGCTCTATGGCACCACGCTGCTCAGATCAGCGCAGAGTCAACCATTTGGTGCATGAGAGGCTTTCCTGGTCAGTTGAATGGCAGCTTGATCTGTGTGGCACTGCTGATCTCCTGTTTAGAGGAGTAGCAGCACAGCTTGTACAAAGCAGTACCTTAGAGACATAAATAGTCACTGTAATATTTCAGGGAATTTTTTTACAGTGCTGCACTTCTCAGAGAACAAGGTAGCAGAATAGCTGTATTCCGCTGTCATCTATCCTATCAGTGCGTGTTTTTCATCCTTAATACTTCAGCTCACATCAAACATGGTCCACAGATGCTATACTATGATACACCTCCAGCAGTATGACCCACACCGGGCAAGCTGTGTGTCCTATGAATGGGATGAAAGAGCAGTATTTGCACAAGAGAATGTGAGTAACTTATAAAGAGTCAGAAGAGAATTGTGGTCCTACAACATGCTGTCCCAGAACACCTGGCTTTGAAAAATATTGCTTTGCAGGTAAGAACAGATAACTGGTGGCTGTTTAATTCAAATCAGTGCCTGATATTTATAGCTCCCCAAACAAAAGGAATATTAATATTTATCATTTACCTCTTAGAATTTACCCTCTATCAGTCAGGGAAAGATTATCTGGGGACCTAGGGTAGGATTACTTGATATTAGCTCACTGGTTATACTTCCACAGAATTTAAGACACAATTTTCTCTTCTTAGACTTGGTATTTTCTAATAGTGTGTTAATGCATGAAAGTTTCTTCACCACTCTTGTATACAATAGAGCCAGGTGGGGAACTTCCAGATTTTGTGTAGCCTTTCTTTGGCAGTCTTTCTCATTTGGGTCAAGAAAGACCCCAGCCTCTCTTCCAGAATGAGGTCTGTCCTTCTTTGGCATCAACAGTAAACTTGGCAAGAGGCAGTTTAGATTTCTTTTTATATTAAGTTTTGAATGATCTTGTGGAATTCTGTAAATATTTTATTACATATTTTATAGGTGGAGCACTTTATATCTAGCAGTCTTTTTGGAAACGTAGTCATTTAGTTGGGTTTTTCCTGCCCCACGGTTCAGCTGTAACTGCTTCCATCTGTCAAAACCTATGAGCAGTTCACTAATGGTCAACATCTTAGTCAGGCCTTGCATTTTCTATAGGTTTATTGTTAATCATTAGATTCAGGAAAAATAAACTTCTTTGACAATACCAATAAGTGTTTCCAAAAAAGAGGAGAAAAATTCCTCATACTTTAATTGCTTTTACCATTTTTAAAAGACATTCCTTCAAGAATTTAGTCGGAAATACTTATTGATGGGGCTGCTTAAAAGAAGCGTATATCAAAACAACACCCTGGGAAACTGGATTAAACTACCACTATTGCAAGCTTTTTTGTTTTTTGTTTTTTTTTTTTGTTTTTTGTTTTTTTTTGTTTGTTTTTTTTTTGTTTTTTTGTTTGTTTTTGTTTTTTTTGTTTTTTAAGGGAAGATTAGTTATTCAGCAAGATAAAGTAGGAAGTATTTTTTTTTAAAATACTCTTTGCCATGACCAGAAGTTTTTAACCTTTTCTGTAAGGAAAGATTAAAGGTAAGAAGACCAGTGTAACGATCCTATAAATTGTGCCAGCAAGTGGAGAGGAGAGGAGAGGAGAGGAGAGGAGAGGAGAGGAGAGGAGAGGAGAGGAGAGGAGAGGAGAGGAGAGGAGAGGAGAGGAGAGGAGAGGAGAGGAGAGGAGAGGAGAGGAGAGGAGAGGAGAGGAGAGGAGAGGAGAGGAGAGGAGAGGAGAGGAGAGGAGAGGAGAGGAGAGGAGAGGAGAGGAGAGGAGAGGAGAGGAGAGGAGAGGAGAAGGTCCTTCTCATTAGCCCTCTAAACACAGTGAACTCTGAGGTGTTTAACTACCATATGTGTGTGTACAATGAGAATAACATAGCCACATGGTTTTCACGAGTGGAAGTTTCACATACTAATAAATAAACACTCATTCACAGAGATCAAAATAACAGAGGAATAGCCATCTGCTTCTAAAAATGTGCCCTCCACTCCTCTGTTTTGTAATTTTACCTAGGCTATTTGCAGCTGTAATTGGAAGCCTTATTTCTAGGAGAACCAGAGGAAAGATCTGTGGAACTTTAAGTGGACATTTGATGCTTAAGTCTGATGTGTAATTTGGAATTTCTCATCTATGTTGAGAAACTATTTTTCACGTCAGATGCATCTCCAGCCTCATTAGAGACATGGAAAGAGAATAAAAGAGCTGTGACAGGTACGGCTGAGTACGTAACTGTAAATACATCCCTTCTTAGTGGGAATTACAATCATTATGTTTGCAAATGTATTCTTTTCTCAATGGAAAATATAAAAATAAAAAAATCTGTTCTCGTGAGAGAAAAATTCTGCTTCTACAAGATAACTACAGTTTTGGCCTTTCTCTTTTAAGGAATTCCCTTCAAAAACTTCGGATTATAGCATGAAAAACAGCAGCTGGTGAGTATCTTATCTGATTAACGATTCAAGCAAAATTTGCATAAATGCTTAGCATAAAGTTTGCCACTTCCAGGGGAGGATGGAGTCCTGGTTGCTGTGTGTCTGACTGACATTTGTGTAAGCTCTTGTTTTGACACACCTCTATGTAATACAGGGCCCAAATTCTTAAACTGATTTAGTGGACCTTACTACTGAATCCTGTATACAAATGAAGTAATTACCCAGACCTATGTGCGTGTTTTTAATTGCCTGAATTCAGTTTGTTTTTTTTTTTGTTGTCGTTGTATTATTTTGTGCGTTTGCAACATATATATTCAATAGGCAAGTTTCCTATTCTTGCTAAAGAAGTTGGCAAGATTTTTTAAAAAAAAAGGTAAAACCTAGAAAGAGTAAACTATTTCACGTGTGGCCTTTCAGCATGAAACATCCAACTTGTAAATAAGACATTCTTTGTTGCAAATTTTGTGAGAGGATTTAAAGGTTTTTTAGAACAATCTGAAGTTCTGATGTTGAAGTGAGAAGCTTTCAAAGCCATCTGAAGATACATACTAACCCAAAGAAAAAGGAGAAGAGAAATAAAACAAGGAGAACAACAACAAAAGGACAACAACAACAAAAAGCACTCACTTTAGTTTGTGCCAATGAGTGATTGAAGTGATTGATCCTATCTTCAAATAACAATCATCACAGTTTGGTTCTACTTCCCTGGTCAGCTCATCCTACCACAATAGCTTTATTTATCCTAAAGCTGTTTTTCTACACAAAGTGAGAAATGCAGGCTTAAGCCTTCATGCAGAGAAAACACTATCTCCAACACATAAACATAGTTTTTTCTTCTGTACTGTACCATAGATTTTCAAGCAAGTTGCCACGTTACCTCCTTGGGTGTACTACAAGCACTGCCAGCTTTACCACTTCTACTTTCCCTCTGTACTTACAGTCAGAATCAATTCGCCAGGGCCTGTTGAACAATGAGACCCTTTAAAGGTTTTGTGTAAGGGCTGTTGTCACTGAATAACCAACTACAGGCTCGATCTAAGTCTTGCAAATTTCAGTGATAGCAGGATTGGGCCCCAAATGAGATAGTGTCTCTGACTTCAGAGTCAGACTGCACTGTTAAAACTCCCAGGACTAAAATGCAGCCTTTCTATTTCTTTGCGCACAATCCTCAGGACTCCTCAATAGCAGCAGACAAGAAAATTCCAGTAATGCCAGAGGGAGCTTTACTTGCCTCAAGTAGAAGACAATCCATGGGAATGCTGAGAAGCAATCTCTCTCTTGTTCCCTGCAATTATTTCTTATGCTAGAAGCATAATTGAAGGGAAAAAGCAGATGACATCAGCTACTAAGAAGGAAAACATCCAGAAGAAATGATGTATGCAGGAACAGAAAGATACTTCACTGTGTCAGGCACTAGGCTTCGATCAGAGGACAGCACTTGGTACCAGGGGCGAATGTAGATTTCCCATATGACCTTCAGCAAATATGGGAGCTACGACTTTTTCTTGTTTCATAGAAAGCCTCTAGGATGAAACTGAACACTGGCTCAGAGGTGTTCACAGTCTACAGTGATGAAGGCTGTGTAAATATCCAGATAGCTACAACAAAGCAAAAACAATTTGAGACAAAACATGTAGACAGATGGGTAGTCAGGAAGAACTATCCCTTTAGAAATGAAAAACAGCAGACTACTTTGCCTGGAGATTTAAGGTTCACCCACACTGCTTTGAAAGCTCCTCTCTGCAGAAGACTGCACTTAGGTTATTGAGTTGTCACAAGAAAACTCAGTTTTCCTTTATTCTGAGGGTATGCATTAAAAGCAATTGCAACCTCATTTCAAGTGGATTAGGAAAAATGAGTCATGCGGGACCCTGTGCACCTACCATGGGGAATTCCCCACTCTGTTAGACCCACCTGACAGCCTTAATTTAAACACAAAATTGAAGATGAATTATATTCCTCCTTCCTTCCAAACAACAACAACAAAAAGGAAAGCAGACTAATACAGATTGCTTCCCATCACAGTGACTGAAAAACCTTTGGTGCCTTCCTGTTGGCTGGAGTTGAATGCCACCTTCAAACTGACAGGGCAATTCAGTAATGCTCTATGCACCACATGGGAATGATCAGTTGCAGCTCAATATTGCTCTCAAAGGAAAGCTGAAAAATCAGTCATTCTGGGACATGAGCAACACTCAAAACAAGGGGAAATGCTGGTCTGTGACCCAGAGTTTTCTGCTCTTAGTTTATGGATGTTCTTCCTTTGTTTCAGACATGAGACCGTAAGAAGGCTGGGCCCCCAAGAGTGCATTTTACATGACTTCAGCTCAGAGCAACTTCCCATAAAATATTTTTGAATGAATAAACCATCTTGCTCTGTACATTAAAATTCCTCCGCCTGCGGTAAACGGGTCTGTGACAATTAACCAAACCCACAGAGACTCTAATAAACCACTAAAGAAAGGATTTAGAAATTCTCATTTGAAGAATTTAGAAAAGGGAATGGTACCTTTTCTCATGGGCACGCTGAAAAAGAAAAACTTTAAAGGACCACAAAATGCAATCTAATTGGATGTTAAATGGGATTATTTGAGTATACCCAACATGAAAAGAAAATTGAAAGGAACACAAAATGTGTACAAACTCTGTAGATAAGGAAGTGTTAATACAATACAATTTTTAAGTCTGTATATGTTCAACACCAAGGAACATCAAGTTAGGAAGAGCAGGATCGGGCCTTATACATATATACAGAATCAAAACATTCCCTCCTGATACTTAACCATAGAAGGTTTTTATTCTGGCAAACACTATGGCTATCCCTAGGGCAGGCAGCTTTGCTAATGTAATATACATCAGCTCATGGTTACTGGACTCCCCCGCAGCATGAGCCACACAGGAGAGATCTGGGGGGAACATGACCCTTGTGTGGTACCCAGCCTGGGTGGCCAGCTGCTCCCCTCCCACACTCCCTGCTCCCCAGTTTCCTCTGAGCCTGAGCGATCCACTGTCCCCTTTGCTGGTCCCTTCACTGGTCATCTCCCAGCCCTACACACGTGGGGCTGTGTCACGGTAGTTCTCCATGAGTTTGAAGAAGGGAGGTCAGCACCAAACTGGCAGCCCAAGTGCTTCATGAAAGAGGGATGATTCATGCACACAAGGGACCTGCTTCTGGGCTCAATCCAGCAGTATTTAGAGAATTCACATGCTCAGGCCTCATAGCCAGAGTCATGTCAACAGAAGAGCTGGCTGACAATCTGAAACAAGGACCGAACAGAGTACAGCACCCAGAAACTCCCAAAGAGACCTTATTGGAAAAATACAAACAAACAAACAGAAAGAAAAAAGCAACAACAAACAACATTTCTGGACTTGTTCAGCCTGGAGAAGAGAAGGTTCTGGGGAGACCTCATTGTGGCCTTCCAGTACTTGAGGGGAGCTTACAAGCAGGAGGGAGACCAACATTATACATGGTCTGATAGCAATAGAACAAGGGGGAATGGCTTTAAACTAAAAGAGGGGATATTTAAGTTAGATGTTAAGCAAAAATTATTTACTCAGAGGTTGGTGAGGCCCTGGCACTGCTGCCCAGATGGTGCCTCATCCCTAGAGGTGCTCCAGGCCAGGTTGGTGGGCCCTGAGCAGCCTGAGCTGGTGGGGTGCTTGGGGCTGGGTGGGCTTTGAGATCCCCTCCAACTTACATCATTCTATGATTCTTCATCTATTTTATCTGAAAACTTGACCAATTATTGCTGGTGCCTCTATACTCGCCTAGAGATACACTGAATGCTTGCTGTCGCAGGCATTAGCTACAGCAGAGGGCTTTAATAACGTAATGTGAAAAGCACTTAAGAAAATGAAGGTAGGACAAGGCACTCACAGAATAATTAGTTCTCTAAATAGTCTTCATATTCTTTTTCCCAGATAGCTGCTCTGCAATGTCAAGACTTTGTTATTTGAATTCTATGCGTTATTAGGAAGTCGTAATTTTTAAATTCCAAAGATAAAAGGCAAGGTTTTGCTGAGGGGGATGGGGAAGATGGATACAAATGCCATGGCTCCAATATTCCCAGGCATAAATCGTGTAATTTAAATCTCCTAAATCTGTGAGTGAGGCCACATTATGTTTACAGCTGTTGTTCAGAATAGAGAAATCTTTTGGCCCGTGATAGAATGGAATTTTATTTCTTTAGTCTTGCCTGAAATTTATTATTCATGGACCATGGTCCTTTCCCTTAAGAGTATTTGGCTGGAAGTTCTGCATTTCATGCATCAATTCTACTCAGATTAACAAAGAAAACACTTAGAATTAATATCATTTAAATCTACTTACACATAGAATGTTAAAAAGACAACTCCAAACAAACGTGTTGGTTAAGCAGCTCAGTCACTGTGATATTCCCTCATCCTCATTATATGCTTAAAATTCTAAAAAAAAACAACCTTTACACTGAATCATGAAGAAAGCCCAGGGGGAAACCATAACATCCTATGACTACGTGCTTTCTTGGCCACCTTTTTTGGTCTGTTATTACCACCTGTTCAGTGCCTAAAATAGCAACTCTTTGCCCGGTCTTTTTCACATCAAAAGGAAGCTACCATATCTGTCCAGTTTTCTAACCCTAGAGGGCATAAACCCTCATTTCTGAGTGGCAGCCTGTCTGCCTTTCGGCTCTGTTCACCCTGGCATCATGGGCCAGATCACTGTTTGCACATGATTCTCTCCCACCTTCTAGCAGTTGTCAGACCTACCCAGAGCTGCCTTTTCCCTTTAAGACCACCTGTTGAACCCCCACTTTCTGTGTCTCTCAGGTCTGACTAAACTAGAGCTGCTGATGCACAGAGTAGAGAATGCAACTATTTTCTGATTATCAGTAGGCTGACACCAGTGTCTCAAAAAAAAGCTTCTTAATGGTAAGGGAACTTCTCATGGTACCAGCTTTTCACATTAGTTCTATGCCTCTGGTGGCACAAATATCTGCCAATCCTTTTAATGCCTCACTGTTGCTCTTTCCAGGGCCTTTAATAAATTCCACCCCATAAGCTATATAATATATGCAGCACAATGCTCTGCCCTTGCTTCCTTAATTCGCTTAGAGGAAAATCACTGTTCAAAATGCAGTGTAATCTTTTATTTATGGATTTTGAACAGAGATTTTTGAAGCCTGTCAGATTTTAAATCCAAATGGCCCACTTGGTTTCAAGCCAAGACCTTTTCCTGATAAAGGAGAGCGAGGAAACTTCTGTAAAAGTGGAAGTGTCTGAAAGGAATGTAGAGGCTGTGCTGGCTGATAAGAGGCTCAACGGGCAGCAACTGAGCCAGCCTCCTAAAGAAAACTACTGCAGCTTGCTTTTGTACCACAGGCAAGTCTTTGTTTATTTGTTTGTTTTGAGAGAAGTTTCTTATCAGGAAGATAAAAGTGAAGTCATATAGGCCATTTTTTTTATTCAGTAGTTTTAATTTAAATCCAAACATATCTCTGTTGAAGAGGCTTATCTTGTATTCTCGCCGTGATACTCAGAGGAGAAGCAAACATTCAATTCTCTGTGGATTTGACAGTACAGACAGGTGCTTATCAGTCAAAGTGCTGCAAAGCACATACTAAGATGTTTATTAATCTATCTATTGCCCACATTCTGGAAAAAGTTTCACTTGCCCATCTGATCTCCCCCACAGATTGTGTGGCTATCAGCCCCAGAAACACTAGGTAGCATAAGACAGATTCCAGCCCTATTTCCCTCACTGATCACTGCCAATCAAGGGTACTTCCTTGGTTTAAACAAAGGTTACAGTGTGGTTCTATTGAAGTTACACAAACCTTCCACCACTGTTTCTCATTTGGAAAGATAAGAATCATCTGAACTCCTTTCCTATGCATGCCAGAATGAACTGCTACATCCATACCAACATACAGCTCAAAAATGCCCATATGCTCACAACCACACCACTCAATAAAGCGCCAACATAACTTCGTTAGCACCAAAGAGTACAAGGGGACTTAATTGTATGAGTCTGGAAAAAAAATACCCTCACAACAGACTAAATCTCTTGATTAATGCTAAATAAACCCAAACTCTTATGTTGCTTGGCTTACATTGGATTACAAGTGGCTAATATTTCATTATCAAGGCAGAATAAAACATTAGGACTTAGATTACCTAATATAATCACACCCATGGCATTTTTCAAGATACGTAAGAGCATACTTTTCACAGTTTCCTTGTGTGAAATATTGGCATCTGCAGATGCAAAGACTCTTTGTTGCCCTTGATTTGTTTTATTTTTATTTGGGTCCATTGCTTTTGCCATATTCTCCAAGTCAAGATGTCACCTGGAGGAGGTGAAGCCAGAAGTTGCCAGAACATTTGATTTTCCTCTCTGATGTTCTTGTAGATCTGAACTGGCTGCAGGTGACAAGAATGACCCACAAGGTTGATTTTCACAAGCTCTCAGATAGCATGAGGCCAAAGACACTTACACAATGTCCCTCAGCATGATACAATAATTTGTGGGAATTTCACTATTTTTCCTATTCACTTTCATCCTTTATATTACATGCAACATGCCATTTACGTAACTTTTCTAATCAGCCATGTAGCTTTTCATCACGAGTTTTCCATGAAAATGATCTTTTATGAAATCGATGTTTTGTATTTTTCTCTTCCTAAAATCCCATAAATTGTCTTAATTCTAGAATTTGCTCTAATCAGACGTATTCAAGGCCAATTTACAGTAGTTAAATGGTCATTACATGTTCTTAAAATTGATTTAGGAAATACTTCCCCTAACATGATGTTTTCAGTACACATGTAACAAAAGTAACAAATTCTACTATGGGTTTATCTTTTTCTTTTTTGTCTTTAGAGAACAAAAGCTACGAGTTTTAAAGCTATGTATTTATTCACTCACAGCAAACCTATTAGGAAATAATAAATGCAAACCTCTGCAAACCAGGGTTCATTAGACCTGAGGAACTTCAGGGTCCTTTTCAACCAAAGTAATTCTATGATTATCGTTTGTCTTGGATACAACAGAACCGTTGGCATTTCAACTCAAGTGATAAGAAACTAAGGTCAAAAGAGCTGTAATCTCAGCATCTGTCAACTTGCATTTTGTACGTTTTGATTTTCCTTAGAAAATTCAGGATTAGACAATTAAGAATTAGGCAATTCAGCTAGAAAAAGTCTTCGGTTGGTTTTTTTGTTTGCTTGTTTTTTGTGTTGTTTGTTTTTTTCCCTAGGAGTGGTTCAGCAACTCCATCAATTGCTGCCCAGCTGCAGGATTTTGCTTTAGGTGTGAGAAGGGAGTAAGGAGGAAATTCCCATTGGCTTAAACAAGAACAAAATAAAACAAAAAACATACATGAAAACCGAATGAGTAAGAACTTGCTGACTCACTGCCGAAGGACAGTGTGGAATTTATCATCCCTATTTCTTCCCCAGAGGTCAGAAAGAATTAGTTTACTGTAATATTTTTGGAGTATTTGAAATACCTAGAAACAAAACAATAAGTCAGCTGAAAAACACAGACCTTGATCAGGGAATTATGGAAGTGGTTTCAACTGAGAACCAAAAAATGTTTTAGAAACAGCTCTGATTTCTTCCTATTTTTTTGTTTCATCGACTCTTATTTGAAACCATCTTAGATCTACATTTCTGGGTATCTTACTCAACAGTAAGAAGTCCACATCGCAAACACTGGCCTGCCTCCTTCTGACTTCATATACTGAGCACTCCAAGACTGGTGTCCTCACATGCCAGCCCTATGTTTTTCCCAAGAGCTTGCAGAAGCCAAAGCCAAATACAGCAGCACAGTACAGGCAAAACAGCTCAAGAAAAGAGGGGGCAGATATTAGATGTTCTGCAAAAGTAGTCAGGGAAAAGTTGATTCAAACTTAAGATCTGCCCACTTGCGTCTTGATGAATTAGAAATGTAATTTGACATGTGGGCTCAGATGCGTCTTCAGTGTCATAGACTCCACATATTAAAGCTCAGTTCAGATATTTCATTAATTCATGTAATAAATACTGCAGAACTAATGCCACATGTACTCTAATGGCTATTAAAATATGATTGTACATTTAAGTGAGTACTATAGTATATACCTGTAGCACTAGTCAGAAATGAAGGTGACTGAGGTGGACAATGAGTAGTCCGTTTGTAACTAAAAGATGGGAAAACTTATTTCTCTCCTTACTATTATCTGGTATCGATCAACTCGGTCTTAAACATTTCAACAAACAAAAAAAAGAACTGGTCTTACTCAACAGTGTAGTAAAAAGTCAATTGGACTTAACTGTCAGGGGCTAAGCCCTCTCCTGTCACAAAGCAGAAAGTTATTCTCATGTCAGTGTACGTGAGCTAATTTATTACAAGGACTTTGGAACCTCTTTTCATCACTGTTGGATTTAGTACTCCTAAAGTAAATCTTTAATAACAATATAATACTCTATGAAGTGTAACTGAATGGATGCTATGTCTTTGTATGTCTCAAGTACTGCTAATTCGTACTATATATCTTTGTGTTTGTTTTACAGGTTCTTTTAACATATTTGGAAGACATTTGTGGCACCAAAATAATGCAAATTTTAGTCTTCAGATAGCATTTGTATTCCTAAAATATATACATTTCATCCACATTGTCACTTAGACGTTAGGAGTGGGAGTACACACACAAACAAATGGAAATATTGAGATGTTTGAACAACAGATATTGACTTTCCTGTGAAACATGAATATGAAATGTTTTGTTTCCATCACACAGTCTCTCTCTGAAATAAATTTTTATGTATGACTCATGAGTCTGATCCAGCTCCCAGAGAAGCCCATGTGAAGATTCTCACTACCTCACTGAGCTTTGAAGCAGGCTCTGAAGTCTGTCCATATTGTTTTCAACACAAGACATGTGATTTGCTCAAGCGTGGGATGACACAATGCATTTGACAAGTTTAGATAGAGGTGTGATTGTATTCTTTAAAACTACGCTTTTATTCCTCACTTTAAAACCTGCTGACCAGACAAGCTTGAGACAATGAGTCTAAGCAGTAGTAGGAGTCAAAAGGGTAGCCAAGTCCTAATTCCAGCTAAGTCATTAAATCACTGCAAGACCCTGCACAGGTCTTTATCTTCCTGAACATCCTCTTCCCCATCTGAAAATAGTCATACACACAGGTCATTGCTAAAAAAAAATAAATACTGCATTTCAAATAAATACCAGAAATAAAAGAAAACATGCTACCATAAAAAGAAAAGCTAATAAGTTGTGCCTTTAGTTTTCAAGTTATTTTTTCCAACCGTTCTCTTTCCAGCGCCTTTTATTTCCACACATGTTCATATATAGACACACAAAACAAATGAGTTAGAAAAAGAGAGGTCAGATCTGCTTGTTTTCCAGACGTTATAAGAAAAGTGACTCTCCTTACATTTTCTGCATCTGCTCCCTCAAAAACAGCAGAGTAGTGAGAGGAACCCAGTCACGATGCAGATTGTTTTCCCAGGCTTGACTCAAGCAGCTGGCAGAGGCACGTGACCAGAGTAAAGTGGAACTTAAAGAAAGGTATGCTTTGAGAAAATGCAAAATGATTTAGTGACAGCTCACATTATTTCATTCCGACTAAAACTGCTTTTTGTTTTTTTTTTTTAACCTCACCAAATCCTCAAGCATTCTCAGGCTCTGCAAAACCAAATAAAACAAAACAACATATAAGATGACTCTTCGCATCTCTCAAATTATGTGACCTGAGCCTCCCTTCAGGCCAATCGCATTTTACTGCTGGGGAGCTGATTTATAAGGGACCCTCCACAGGTATCTGACAGCTACATAAGCCATGAAGATACAGCAACAGTGTACCAACGCGGGTTGAAAATCATTTAAGTAGCAGAAGTTTTTAAACAAACGTCTGAAAGCTGAACTCAAGATAGTATCATTTAGAAGACAGAAGTGCTCCCATTTGCCTAAAAGTATTCTTACTGCAGGAAACTAAGCTTTGTTATACTTTATTCTTGTTTATTCACAGGTTCCAGGTCTGTTATCAGACAGTCTGGTGTTTTGTGTAAATGAGACTCCAAACAACAAAATCCAATGACTGCAGGTTAGAAAGAAGCCTACTTCTTGGCAACAAGTCCTTCTCACACTGCATAAATTAGCATTACGTAAAGTTGCAGTGAACCACAGAGCAATGAAGTCAGTTGAGGAATTTTCACTAAATCTTCAAACACCAGTAAGAGTATAAAACATGAAATGTCTCAGGCTTAGTCTGGTGGACTAAATCAGGGAATTAATTTCTAAGCTGAGAGTATCCTGTCAGCAATCCTTCTCCCACCATTATCAAGGCTGTTCTTATCTTGTGCAGAAATTGTGACATTTTTTTATCACCAAGAGACAAATCCACAGTGGTGAATTGGAAGCATATGCACATTATTTTCGTTATGTTAACATATGTCCAGCTCATATTTCTGCTTTCATACACAATGATCTTTGAAAACTGCAACACATTTGATCTTTGAAGTTTCATCTAAATCAATTTCAGTCCCCAAAACAAACAAAACCAAAGATGAGGAGCTCTCCAAAGTAAGGAATGCCTGTATTTTCAGAATATGTATAGCCTGGCCTTATAAAATGTCTCCATATATTGTAGAAAGCAGAAAGTATACTTGGCTGCACAGAATTTTGTCATCGACCCCTTTCCTCCATGAAACTTCATGTCTCAATCCAGCTTCACGTGATAATTCCACTCTGCTTATGTACAGTCTATATCTGGGACAGACCTTCAGCAGACAGAGCATCAATATGAAGCACCTGAGGATGGCATGCCCTAAGGATACACAGGAACATCTCAGCATTCTTGGCCTTTTGCTACTCTCACACATTAAGATCCTTGTCAGCAATGCAAAGGAAAGCCAACAGTTGGTTTCTGCAGTGTTTTCCATTGCTGTGTCGGCAAGCTTCTGGTATTTAGCTGTGAGCAAATAACTTTTTAACTATATGAAAAGAGATTGATGAGGTAATAAAAAGCAGTACAGTGGCGCCCAATATAGTCTCTCAGGTCAGTAATATGCAATTTAGAGCACTCCAAAATAAGTAACAGGCTCTATATACATTAGATTCCAACGGCTTTTAAAAGTGCCCTCATTGCTGAGTTAATTTTAAAGAATCTAGTATTAACAGTAACTTCTTTAAGTCCCCAGCAAAAAATTCTTAAACAAGAAGATTCACAGCCAAATGCAACAAAGCAATGCAGTACCTTACTGTTCCTTTTTCTCTTATAACATAGCTGCAGAGAATAGAAATCCAGCAGCTCCTCCAGCAGCTCAAGAACCAATCAATCAGGCCCTCCCTACTCAAGGAGCACCCAGCTGCAGCACCTTCATCCCACACTGCTTGGACTTGTCAGGACAGTGGGCAAGGATCTGCCTGTCTGCACATCCACAGGCTGCCTCCAGAGCCACTGGAAATGTTATCACAGACTGCAAAACATTTTACTGCTCGTTTCAGCATTTTGCCATGTTAGTTGGCCCAATTACCTAATTTCAGTCACCATATCCAGAAAGTTTCTGCCCAGTCCGTGCTAGATAATCAAGCTCTTCTGTATTCAGAAAACAAAAATAGGTATCTTCAAAAGGACATGAAGATTGACACCCCTACGAAGGGACTGTAAAGAAAGTTGAGCTAATTGTCTTAAGCAATATGATTGATTTTTAAATTCATACAGTTGGGTGAGAACTGACTCCTCTGAGAGTGATAATCAAGGCCTCCAATACTAAGAAATTATTTACACATCCTAACAAAAGACCACAACTGGAATGGCTGAAATCAAGTGCTGGAACTGTGTGAACTGCATCCAGGTACCTCCTGCAAATAAGTGAAGTGTGATGGACTCTTTTTAACCTCTGAATTTTCGAATCTCTTGGATTCATCTATGTCATATTTCCCAATCTGCTCTGAGAAGCAACATCTTTGTTTTAATTCATAACCTAGCACTGAGACTCTTGAAATTCTAGCATCTAGAACTTCAAATAAATACAGACTTTGTGGCACCAGTAACCACAGTAAGACACTTTCTAAGAGTTAGAGTGCAGAGTCTGGACTATTGTGCTGATGTACTGATACTTCATTTGAGAAATTGGCTAAAGCCTCCCTTTGCAGCTTATTGCTCCAAAACATGTACAGAAATACGGCCATTTTGTTTCCTATTTTCTAAAGCCTAATAGTAAGAATGAGTGAAGTACTAATAGAATGAGCTACTTCACTGATACACAATATTGATATTACACGATATTTTTCAGATGGTAAAAACAGCAGTGTTCTATCAGGCATAGAAGCCATAGCAGTTCAACATTTCCTACCCTTCCACATGGAGGAATGCTAAAAAAGCTGCATTCCAATCAGTGGATGTATGGTACCAGTGATATCTTTTTGCTTTCTTCACGAAGTATATTAAGTATTTCTTCAAGCATCTTAAATCTCAGTTATCCAAACTTGTTTAGTTTCCTCTATATTATTCAGACTGTAAAAACAAACTATATGTCCTGTACTTTTAATTTAATTATGTCCCAGTTGTTTCATTATGCTCTGGTTACTGTTAAACGCATATATATACATCGTACATGCATTCTCCACGTTTCTTGAGACAAGTATTCTCCAAGGCACTCTTGGAGCATAAAACAAAGTTGTAATTTTAAACAAGTGGAATATCCCTGATGTAGTAACGGAGGAATGGGGTGTTAGTCCTCAAATTGCTGTTGCCTTTTAACCGTGAAACACACACCACAAAATGTTACTTGCGGCACACTAAGAAAGAAGAATTCCTTTCATAAAATTTAATGAGTGTAATGTTTCTATGTTTTATAGGGCACAGGGTGTGAAAAACAGCTCAGTTTTAGCCCTGATGACATTTTCATATAGGTGGAAGTAAAAATAGAGAGAGATTTGACATCTTGACATAAAAGGGGCACAGTATTATGTTGCAAGGGTACTATGTACAAGTTCGGAGTGAAAGCATAACATCTGATTCTAGTTCTAGACACATATGGTTATACAAAGACATTTGGGCATGTTTTCCCTTTACAGCTAATAGAAAACCCAGTGATTTAAGCATGACATGAATACAAGATCTTGGGCTGGAAAAATGGATGTTGTTTCAAAAATATCTAGACCAAAACATTCTTCTACATTGTGCTAGTAGCTACTCACCTAGAGTCACTGATCCCAATTTATTCTATTGCCTGTCCAACTTCGGAATATTTTAGAAGAAAAAACAAGCATGCTTTTTGATCAACTAAGATAGAAACACAAGGATATAGAACTGATCAGGAAATTGACAGGACGTTGCAGTAACATTACTCTAGGATCTAAAATGCCAATGAATAGCCCAAATGGAAATTATAAATGTGAAGTGATACGAAAGTATATTTTTTACAAACTGACAACAACATTGAAGATGATAAAATTATCTTAACCCATATTTGCAACTAATAATATTACAGAAAGATGCAGTGATTTCATCCCTTTGTGCTCCTCCGTACCCTGCTCCAGCCCTGGCTTTAGGAGCATTTCAGCATGTCACAATCCCATCAGTCCTTGGCAAGATCTTCAGTAAAGGCTTATAGGCAAACACAGTTTAGTTCTAAATTAAGGAATAGATTTCTACTTAGCATTTTACAGGACCATAATCTACAGAGCATTTAAAATAAAAATAAATAAATAGAAATCCCTGTCCATGTCAAAGAGAAAGACAGAAGACCCCGAGTTCCGCATATTAGTTCAGAATGGAAAAGGACTGAGATCTTGACCCCAGGGTTCAGAAAACTTACACAGCCTACCACAGCCAAGTTCAGTCACTATGTTCTCCACCAAGTTAATGGTGGAGGTAACAAGAAAACACAACTCTGACAGTTCACTGCAGACAACAGAGTTCAGATGTTTTAGTCTGCTTCTTTGAATTCAGGGAATGCTTTTACCATAGGGGACCACTTTATTCTTCCTGCTATGGCATCATGATAGATTATGATGTCTCTTCCTTCACCTGTGGTTGAAAGAGATCCATCAGCATTTACCTCTCACTGTGCAGTATTCATCTCCTCTTCAAAATTTCTTAAAATCTTTTGGATAATGCCCTGCCAAAGGGGGTTTATTTTTCAACAACTAAGACAAGTCTTTTGTCCACTACTAGAAAATCACTCAATAAGATGAGGCACTCTGTAAGACAAAATAAGAAGGCAGCTTCAAATTTTGTTAGCAGGTATGAAGGTCACTTACTGGTCAATAATATGCTCTTACAATTGCCTGACTTCCAGGACTGACCTGTTAATCAACAAGAAAAGAACACCAGCTCACATCAGGAACCCAAGGACCACAGCATCACCCTCAGCAGAAGGATTATTTCAGTAACCGTGACAAGTACTTAATTGCTTCTTTTAAGCATCTAGCGATAGCTCCCTAGATAGAAGTGGGAAAATTAGGCATGTGACAAAAGAAAGCACAAAAGGCTTAGAATTTATCTAAGGCTCATGAAAGCAGATAGGAATGTTTCTATAAGTTTCAGTTTTTTTGGGTTTGCCCTGAGAAGTGTTGCTCTGGTATATACATGTGACAGATTTTTATCTGTCTATATAGAATATCTGAGTGCAAACAGGACTCAAAACAGGACACTCCGTAATAATGCTACACTTGCTGTCATTTGTTTGACTCGAATCATAAAGCCTTATTAAGCCAACACTTTTCCAATACATTGGACAAATACAGTATAGGAGATAATAACCTTCCCTGAGTTTTGCCATGTCTGCATTTTTTCAAACATAGTTAAAATTTTTAAATTTTATTAGCACCAGCAGAGTGAATCCAAGAGATGTTTTTGTCTTTACACGGTACTTGGAAATGACTTTGAAGAGAACTGCTGCTTTGAAGGCATCGACTATTTGCTACATCAGCAATTTAGACAGACTGCTTCAGTCTGTTTGGGTTCTTACACTATCGTTTCTGAGGGCCTTCCCAAAATAACTGAAGAGACATTATGCAACAACTTTTATTTTATTTTATTTTATTTATGGGGAGAATTGTGGGCCTAATAAAGTATTGTTGCTACACTCTCTGGGCCATGGTTTTATTTTGAGGGCATATACTAGGAAATTCTATTCTGGAGAATGTAAGAGTGAAAATAAAGAGTTATTTGCAATTGTACTGGAAAGAAGTTTATGGTGGTCTTTAGGCACTTGAGGACTTCCTTATGTTCCTGAGGTAAACTGCCAGTCCTAAGTTAATGGTACTCATATCAAAGTATCTAGTTACTCTTACATGTACTGTCTATATAAACACCAGCTTCGGAATTAGGTTCACCAAAGTTAGTGAAAGCTTCTACAGAAGACTCAGAATTTAAGGTTACCATACTGCAACAGCAGAGTTAGACCCTCACACTCATTCTTTGTGTTTAGCTAGAAACTGATTCATCATCCAAGACTAAAATTATCAGAAAGATCAAAATCAAACTCAAGGGTGCTCAATTCAAATATGAAAAACAAGAAATCAAAAAGCAGAAATGCATCTAGAAACTTGGGTTCCTGTATCTTCCTGCATCTATCTTGTCAGCTATCCAGTCACTTCTCTTGGGACTTTTTCTTCCCAACTGGCCAGATGCGAGAGGAAAACAACAACAGCAGCAACAACGGAAAAAAAACAAATTTTACCTTCTAGAATTGGCAACACTTGTATTTTGTTTATTTTTAATCTCAAATAAAGCTTTGATTAAACAAGAAGATAATAGTTCTTCTCACTAAAGTATCAACAGTCTCCTAGAAAATAGAGGAAAATTTCCTTTGCAGTTCTATCACTGTAAATTCTGTTAGAATAGAAAATAACGAACATAAGAGATAGAAGTGAGAGTGACACAGAAAATGGAACCTGGTGTCTGTTTATGTATTATGAGTTTTTAAGCCTATAAGGAACCTGTACTGCACATTAAACCCAAACTACAGATGTACTTCCTGTGACCTTAAGCAATGGAAATGAAAAACCTGATTTCAGGGAAAATATTTAGAAATTAGCATCTATCTGTATTACGTGAAAATAAGGAGTCATATATCTGAGATGCTCTGAAATTTGTTTGCACCTCAGACTTAATAACAGTGAAACCCAGACAGACAGTAGGGTTTCTCAACAGCACTAAAAGCATAAGATGGTTGGAATCACTAAAAACAGAGAAATAAAAATGAGTAAAATCAGTTCCTTCTGCCCCTTCATTGATTAAACGTAGTTCCCAAAACTAGAGTTATTTCCCATGTGACGATTCTAGCCACTTTTTGATTTATTCATTGTTCTAATTATATTTTATTATGCCTTTGGGACTGCGTGTCATTTTTACAGCTATATTTTAAAACGCCTTGAGACACATGGAAGGTGATCTATAAATCAATTAGTAGTAGTTGCAGTAATAACATCATTCGTTACTTTGATGGAGGTGGCAATTAACTGTAAATAAATTAAAAAGATTCATTTTTAAACATTTTGTATTTTTCTCTGGTTGCTACATTTTTTCATATTGATTTCCATTTAATGATAAATACTTTCAGAGGAACATTCATAAACTTCTATCTAAAAAGGCTACGTACTTCAGAACACATTCTTGAGTCAGAATTTCCTGGAACATAATACACTGAATGTATGAAAAATGTGTAACATGAGTGTTACAGGGGAAAAAAAAGACATTCTAATGCAAGAGAGACCATTGAAGGTGTCTACAAAGACGCAGCATGCACTTACTCAAAATACTGTTCACAATTTTGTTTGTGCTGCCATCACTTTCCCCATATGTTTAGAACATGTTCCAGATTTTCTAACGTGCTTAAGTATTGCTCTGCTAAGAGCACACTGTTCTCTGAATGCTGGGCAGTTTACAGAGTGATTGATGATGAACATAAGTTGTGCTTTTTCTCTTGAAATATTCTGTCTTAAAGAATTCTTTTTTGTTTTTCTTACCCTTTAATGATCAATTAACGTGCTTATCTTATCATCTCTTGTATATACTTCATAAAAATAATCATTAGGAAGTGGCAAATACTTACATGACTTTCATACAACAATATATGAATTACACAATTGCTGAGAAGTACATTTCATCCACAGAAGTTCACTATATGGTCCTTCAAAGACCCTTCAATATCACAGAACCCCAGGAAAATGCTACCTCTTGCTTGCTCTTCCCCAAGAAGTTATGGTGGAAAACAACAAGGTGATGATTCACAGAGCCCAATTTAAAGTCTTTTCACACTTCAAGCTAACAGTAAAACATTCTCATACTAAAGACTGCATACAGTGGTGTCTGCTTCTTCAGCGTAGAGAAAGACTGCAATTCACTCCAGATTTGCTAATGTCACAAGCATATAAGATATTGCTGAGACCTTCCTCTGTGAATGTGGCTTTGTATGCTAACTACTAAGCAGCTAATAACAAAAATGCATAAGCTATGTCTGCAATAATTAAACCTTAGTTTTATCAAATATAGCTACCAAGTAACATCCAGAAGGGGAACTGTGATTGCAATCTTCCAATACTATGATTGATAAAAACACAGATTACAAGATAGAACAAAAGCTTTAGCATGCCAGTTACTGTGTATATCCATGTTTGACTACCATAAAATAATCCCTGGGAATCCAAGGGACCTTATCTACAATATAGTAAATTTCATCAATTTTAAATAAGAAAAGAAAACCTGGTTTCAACACATTTTCCACTTTAGGCAATTTTCAGGTATGCTACTGTCATTTTTGACAAACTTATTTCTGCCAACGGCCTCCCAAGGGAAGAAACTAGATATGTCTATTAGAGCAAATTACTGCTTCAAAGAGTTAGTTCTGACAAATCACAAAATCCGCTGCTAATTTCAACATCTAATAACTCAGAATTTAGGGGCAATTTGGCAGTGGGAAATGAAACGAACATGTTTTATATATATTGATGTATCAAATGTACTTCTCTGTATACTAAAGAGATATGAAGAAATTTACAAAAGAATAACAAACAAAATCTCTAAAAAGGGACTTAGAGGAAATAAAGTCAGAACGTGTGCTAAAATTTTACTTCCCCATGAAAATGTTTTAAAATAATTCATTGTAAATAGCCTGTTCATTTATTTTGTAACCGAAAGCTCTAAACTTTTTTTTTACTTAAAAAAAGGTTTCTCATGAGTTGAAGTTATTTTTCACTTGAATTTTCCATCCACTTGTCAAAAAACTATTTCCTTTCACATTTTCAAGAAAAAAAAAATAGTTCTAATCCAGCCACCACTCATACAGAGTGACTGAACTGCAGTGAGCACACTGAAACCAGAATAAAGTCAAACTGAAGTTCACATCCACATCTCTTGACCTCATTAACGACTGTGCTCTATTAGCAGAACTCAGCATAGCAGAAATGGCTGAGGCTGGCTATACTTAGGGACTCAAGAGCTCTGTTTATTCATCAAACAGCCACACTAAGCAGTTGCTGTTGGGCTTTTAGCAAGCACTTGAACGTTAGTTTCAAAAATGAAAGCTTATCTAAAATTCAGCTCTGCTTGTTTGGCTTTTCTCAAACTTTGCTTGGCCTCAGTAATCTAAATTGGGTTCATTGAGCTCTGCATAAGCTGCAGAACCTTGAGAATTTGTCTAGGTAGTTTATACAATGATGTTCAGCATTGGCTAACATTTTCTACAATAATCTATGTTGATAACATTTGTTTTCCTGATAGCAGACAGACTTGCACTCACTCAATGTTCTAGTTTTCCAAACTGTTGCCCAAACTGTTTATGCAAAAACAAAATTTGAGATTCCAAGAACTGTCAACAACCCCTTTCTGCACAATTTTCAATGCTGTCAAGTCCCTTCAGTCAAACAGATGCTCTATATCTGTTCCATGCCTGTACAGTGACCATCCTGAATCACAACATGCACTGAAATAGGGTACATCTTCACAGAACCAGCTTCCTCTCCAGCTTATAGTTTATCATTCATACAGCATACGTACAAACACTTCAGAATGAGTGATTCCGAAGGTAAAAGCAAGCCTTCAACATGGAGAGGCTGAGATTTTGCTCCAAATTCTTGATGCCAACTTCAGTCTGACACGTTGAAGGCGGTCCAGGCCACACAGGGCCTGGCTGAACTTCGGGGCACTTACAGGGAAGGCAGCAAAGGGCTGAGTACTTTGTTTTGGCTGCTTAGCTTTTTCAGCAAGTCACAGTAATATTGCTGCTTTCCTCGTAAATGTTTTCCAGTGATACTGGCTACTTCCCAGACTCCAGCGAGGACGTCTCTGAAGTCCGCTACAGTCTCTGAAGTGTGCTACGAGTATCCTATTGCAGAATGTTAAATGCTTACTAACTGAATGCAGTTGCCTTATTTGTGAAAGGTGGTGCCAGAAGTATTATTACATTTCAGATTCTTTTCTCTGGGTAATGGTGGAAAATTCTGTTTTAAATCCATCCAATACGACATTTAGACACAGGAATGTGCGGGTTTTTACTCTGTGTTGTTTTTAAATTCTGACAATTACATTCCTTTACTTTTACCTCCACTTTTCTAAAGTCATGTGTATCAAAATCACATGACTTAGACACACGTATAAGAACTGTGAGGTTTTTTATACCTACTGGTATATGTTTTTCAGAATAAACAGATACACAATAGCATGCACTTTAAGAACTTTAAGAAGAAATACTGACAGGTATGTTGGGGTGTAATTACTGTCTCTGTCAACAGACACCAAGACATGGCAGAAGTAATTTGCTGCTTGCAGACTTTCTAGTGACTAATTTCCAAATTATAGGAATATAAAAGTGAAATGGATACAATCAGAAAAACCTTATCTCAGTAAGGTGGAAAGCAAAAGAACACAGAAGTGACTTTCTCTGAAAAAGCATAAGAACAGCTATGTCTAGCACTAATCCAATTCCCGTGTTAGTGGAAAGTGGCTTCAATCTCTTTACCATGCAGTTTTCATTCTTCAGATAAAAGCCCTCCTCTTAGATATTCACCTACTTTGTGGCTCCCTAAAAAGCTGTAAAAGCAAGTCATGTTTTCTTGCTATTGTTTGTTTGCTAAGCACTCAGAATATAGAACGCGTAAGGGGTAATCAGAGCATTTTGCATAATGAACTCACTCTGTGCGCTATAAATAATAGTGAGAACTATTACTAGAGGTCCAAAACAATTTATTCTTTCTTCCATCTGAAGCCACAAGATAATAGGAGGAGGCTCCAAGAGAGGTGTGGATCACCCGCAAGAGGTCTGAAGAGCAAGACGTATTTTTACTGGAAGTCTGCTAACTAGCCAAAACCTTTGGAACATCATGACACCGATTTGGCAAAGTAATCTTTCTCTCCACTTTATTGAAAACATCTTAGGCAGCAAAATGAAAAAAAATAAAAATAATTTAAAAAAAAATTACTTCAGTTCCATGGTTTTAAATCTCATCTTTCTGCTGGCCTGAAGTCCATCATAAGGGTGAAGATTAAAGATGCAGTGGAACTTGACAGATTTAATTTGACAAAAACATAAGGGAGAAAAGAAGAGAAGAAAAAGTGAAAAGTCTGTCTAGAAGTCTGAGAGGAGATTTTCCCCTCCAGTGATGTATTTATAGCCCCTAAGCAAGGATCTAACCTGAAGTAACTGAAACCAGTGGGGAGATTTTATTGACTTAAACTAGTATTGGATCAGATTCTAAAAGCATAGCTTCCAGAAGTAAGAAAAGTATTTTGGGACATGTACTAGAAATTACCACCAAGAATGAGAAAGAATAACCCAGACATATATTTGTGACACACTGGTGACTGAAGCAGACAAGGGAGATCTTCTAGTAGATAGAGTTCACAGATGGCAGGGCAAATTTGCTACCTGTCCGGCAGACACACAGAGAGTTGAAGTTCTCACTTTGGTGGAACTTCTCTGTCTCTTGAGCTTTCTCCATTGTAAAGGTCATAAATATCCCCATGTCACTGAAAAATTAAGTTCATCAGGTCCGTGAATATTCACACGGTAAAGATACTACTTGATCAACCTGACAGTACCTTACTGTGCTACAGTAGTAAGGAGAAACACATGACTAATCATACCAGAAGTAGTTCTGTTGACAAACTAATGCATCCATCTGCAATATGAATAATAAATAGAAGATTAATTGTAAAAATGTCAGGCAAGAGAAGCACGTTATTGTATTTTTTACAGGGAAAAATGAAAACAAATAAAAGGTGGTTATTCTAGAACTACCACAATTAAGGGTAAACATTTTTCTTGTTCAGATTTCATAATATAGACTATTTAAAGGTAGTACACAAACAGAGCAATCACCACAAGTTTTTGTTTCTGCAAAGATATCTGTGACAATGCATGTTTTTATAGATATTTATGCAGGATCCAAAGGAAACAAGTGGAAAATTTGTGTTCTTCAACAAGCACAGCTTTTCAGAGATTGTTACAACATTCACTTTCAAATATGCCTAAATTTCTGTTTAATTTCTTGTGAGGCAACAAGCTTCTCTAGGGCAGCAGCCATACTAAAAGTGGGTGTTCCATTTCCAGGTAGTTAACCATGCTCTTATATTCAGCTCCTCTGAAAGAATTTAACAAGACCTTTCAAAAATTCAGCAGAAATCTTTCACTTTGTCAAGCATTCACCTTTGAAAAGTGATGTTTGGCAGTTGAGATATACAATACCCAGAAGCTCAAGACATTTTAAAAGAACACTATACTTGAATAAAAATATGGAGAAATTTAATAAGAGAAAGCGAGCTAAGGATTAGCTCCTCCATAGTCCAGTCAACTGTATGCAACAGGCTGAAAGTCAACCAGAACTAGCAAGCCAGTGATTGGAGCTGACTCTAAGACTGCCCAAGTGCATTTAATCCCAAGGAGCTCCCTTGCTGTGAGAAATGACTGCTGGCTGCTTTGAGGAGATCTGTAGCTAAAGATCCTATCCGTTTGAGTAATGAGGATATGAGCAGAATGTGATCAGATGAGTGGGGAGGAGGGTAGAGAAAACATGGTTTTGCTAGTCTGACAGATTAGTAGGCCAGCCTATAGTTGTCTCACACACTAAGAATCTATGGTTTAAGTATTAAGGCATGATTTTAACTAAGGTTGATACCAGCCTCAGTGGCTGAGGTGAGAGCCCATCCTTGACCCTACTAGAATCACTTCACAGATGCATAAACAATAAAACTTTTAAAATGCTTTCATACTCACCTTGTACTTCCTAAGCAAAGAATCAAGCTGCAAAAATATCTTCTTAAGGTATCCTAATTCTAAACAGCTGGAAAACATGGATTTACAACAGTGGCTTTCATATTACCAACTACCTGCAAACCAAGAACCCTGCATTTCTGGTTTTCTAGATGTATCCTCCATCAAACACAAGCCTGTCACTGTAAAAACTGAGCAAGACACAGATGGATGCCTTCCTAGACTGCATTAAATAGGTTTCTTTATTCTTATTTCATAACCAGTAGAACCCAAACTTTGCAGGAGATAACTGCTTTGGGAATCGTTAAACTTCTTTCTATGTAGATCACTCTTCCAGCCACTTACTTCCATTGGGTGCTCAGGACAATTCCTGTGCTGCACTGCTATAGGTGTCATTTGTGCTATTTTCTGGTGATCTGAAAGGATAACGGCTTAAGTAGAAGAGACAAGGCAATTAAGGGCATGGAGAGGGACACAGGATTCAGCAGAGATGCACAACAGCAGGATCGATGGCCTGAAAGTTCAGTTAGCACATGAAAAATGAAATCTACATTAGGATTAAAAGCGAAAGCCTGATTTTCCATATAAATATATATGTACACATATATGTACACATATTTAAAGGAAAATCATTTACAAACACATTAACACGTTTAAATTCACTGAACACTTCTGCAATGCAAACGTATAGCAAAAATTTAACAGAAAAGGAGGAAGTTTCATTATCTTTTGGAAGAGTTTGTAATCTTGCATTTAATTCTTAAGTCATTTTCATTGCTAAGGTCATGCAAGTGAGCTGACGCTGCATTAGCATAGCTCTAAGGACAAATAGTATTGTTCAAAATTTGCGTGTTTCTTCTATTTTTAGATTTTGCTCTTGGGAGACAAACTGCTGGTGGCAGAAGGGTTGGTGAAGCAAAGAAACTGTCATTTGAGAGATGTTTGCTTTTCGCAGTATTGCCACGGTTTTTGAAACACTGCACCCCTGATTGAATTCAGTATATCAGATGATAGACACCAGCTGGAGACAAGATTGAAAGAATTACGAATTATAAATCAGCAGTACTTGGACATAGCCAGTTTGCTTAAACTTTAAGCACACTTACTGTGTGTTATGTGCCAAGCTTCTAGGAGTGGAGTCCAAAGTTAAAGTGATATGTAGAAAATATGAAGGACAAATTCCTTCCAGCTAAATCAAATGCAGACTATATGCTATATTATGATCAAAAAAACACAATTAAATTCCATGTTATGCACATAGTGCCCTAGAACCGAATTCCTTTAAGGATATAGTCTTTCATGGGGTGTGCACTAAAGTCTCCTGAAATTCAAAAGACATTTTATTTTTTTACTTAGGCAAATCTTGGCACCTTTGTGGGTTACTGAACAGTTGTCTAAAACAATGGTTCTGCTCTACAATGGTTCTGCTCATCTACTACTATCAGTAGGCCTGTTTTGCAAAGTTGGGAGGCTCTGTCAGCCTAGCAAGTGTTACAAATTCTGGCTAACAATACGGTATTGTGCTAGCAATTACCAAAATAAATTGTCAGGATATGGCTGGAAGGAGACTGGCAAGGCAATAGTCTGGGGCTGGATCACAAGACAAGAAAGATTTTTGTATGGATTATCTTAGTGAAGTTCATGCCAAAGAGAAACTGGGACATGGATCTTCAGATATTATTGGAGGCTAGGATGAAAGACAAGTGGAATGTTTTCCAAGGCAATACATAACTGTTCACAAGGACCCAGGTTTTATTCAAGCTGCTGTCTTCCCTATTTATCAAAAATAGAGTCTGTGAAACATAGAAAAAGTTGAGGAAGAATGTAGATGAGGTTTACAAAAAGTTATACTGACAGAGTAAACAACAGATAGTATTTACTAGTATTGTATGGGTAGGTAAAATATTTTAAATCTTAGATAGAGAAGACATTCCATCACGCAGTGGGTACCAGCCAAGACATTAACACTGACAGTCAATGTCAAATAGCGATAGACAGCAAGTTACATGTATTATCAGTGTCAACATTAGAAAGTCATCAGTGAATGGCAGGCAGCTGCTGCGATCCAACACTGTTTAACACAAAATTAGTCAACCAATCTTGCTAATATGAGAACCTAAAGGCCTGTCAACCATTCTGCGTTTGATCCTCAAGGGCTCTGCATCTTTGAATTCAGATTAATTATTTGTGACCGAACCTGTAGTTATGTTCCAGCCAGTGAGCTAACAAGTCACACATGGCTTTCACAGGACAGCCATGGACATGTGAACACATTGGCTTCAGCAACAGTAATTTAACATAAAAAAAAATATATAAAAAAATCTTCTAATCAATATTTACATGATAGTTTTATATTACATTTATATAATATATATATAAAGTAAATCTCCAAGTTCTTCTGTATTTACAACTGCAGAAACTGCATTGGGTGCCTGGAAGTTGGGTGTCTTCATTTTCTAAAATGTGGGGCATTAATAATCCCTTGCCCTTCTCCCAGACATCCCCAGCCCTTACCACAAAGGAGAGACTGAAAAAATAAACCCAATCTGGCTGGCTGATAAAGAACACAAATGCATTCACGTCTAAATACAAAATGGCAGTCATGCCTGAAAAGTTTAAGTAGCATGCGACTCAAATATTGCTGAGTTCATGGGAAATGAGAAGTACAAAAGGTAGCCAGATGCTTCAGAGAACCTGAAGAACAACTGTCCCAAGATACCAAAACAGATGGCATAAAAATTTTAATGTGACAAGAAGCAAAGAAGCCACTTCTGGTTTTCCAGACAAACTCTCCTTTTCTTTTGAAACTCCAAATAATTGGTTTTGAAAGCTAACCAATAAGCAGATTGGTTACAACTTTTAATACTGATATTTCAATAACATCTTTCTGAGAAAAAAGAGGAGTACTATTCCACTGAGAATTTTTCTCTAAGAGACTCAATGAAGATTCTTTTTAGTGAAGAACGAAGTGGCCTTTAAGAAATTGTGGGTAACATTAAAAATGTATACCTATGCAACATGTCCCTCTAAGGACTTTCAAACAACTAAATAACATGCAAATTGAACTGAAAAGTGCTGGTCTTGTTGAAGAGTAGAAAGTTCCTCTAAAAAAAGTTAAGCAGGAAAAAAAAGACCATTGTAAATACTTAGGCCTTGCAAGCCTTCCATGTTAGTAAAGC
The DNA here is from genome assembly GCF_039878825.1 of Excalfactoria chinensis. Lineage (NCBI taxonomy): Eukaryota > Metazoa > Chordata > Aves > Galliformes > Phasianidae > Excalfactoria > Excalfactoria chinensis. The sequence continues at coordinate 92,761,219 of NC_092827.1, read as the reverse complement.
TAACCTGAATTCTTACCACGAACAGAACTGAACAGTATTATTTTCATAGCTAGCAGAATTTTGGCAAGCCATTGCTTTCTAATGTATTAAAGTTCTCTTTAAAAAGTTAATATGAGAGCAAATATGGAAGAACTTTTAATTATCATTTACTTACATCTCCCATTAATGCTGTCTCTCAAAACAGTCTTCTAAGGAAAATAAACAGCCAAGGGGGTTATGAACCCTTTTGTACACATGCACGCAGGAGAGCAGTTATGGTGACAGCTGCTTTTAAGAATGAAGAAAGGTACCTGCAGGACAGCTCAGGATCACTCATCAAGTGGTCCTTCTTACACTAATTTTGTAATACATCTCATGGTTCAAAGGTTCATCTTACATCAGTCAGATTTTCATTCCAAGTCTAAGCCACACATAGATTGATTAAAAATAGAACTGTGTGGGAAGAGAAGAAAAAGCATAGCTAGAAAAAATGAGCAACAGGAGACACACAAGCAGCTCAGTGGAAAAATATAACTATGGATAAGTAGGTGGATGTATATTTACTGGCACATTCCTAACCTAGCTTCAGTGAGTAACTTCCTAGCCTTAACTCTGCAAAGACTCTGGAAAACTCTGCTTTTGTTTTGAACATTAATCACTTTCAGGAACAAGGAAAGGAAAATCAAACCAAGGGTAGGTTTAAATTATAGGAAGTAAAAACAAAAAAGCTCTGAGATCAAACTGGTTTTACATTTCTGATAAACATTATTACACCATGCTGTAGAAAACCTCAAGATCCACAGGGTTTGCACATCCCCTCCATGGGACTAGTGTCCCTGGGCATATTTAATAGCAGACTGTGCTCAGCTGCCACAGTCTGTGTCTGTGGGGTGAGAAATTTTGACTCTCTGTTTCCCCTGCCTGCAGTGACCCCAGATCACATCACAAACCCAGCTATCTGCCAGGAATATTGACTGCTATTTCATAGTAATCTCAACATTTGCAATCATTTTTCCTACAGCAGAATCTTTTCCCTTGTCCATCGTATCTAACTTGTGTAAGAACAGGAACAGATGCTGTCAGTGCTTGGACATTCAAGAGGATGGAAGTGTCTGAGTATCAATCATCTCACCGACTTCCTTTTCAAAGTCTTACCATTATATGTATACACATATGCATACATATATACATGCTAACCCTGAACATACATGAAAAATGCTTGTCCTATTCAGCCATCTCCCAGTACACAGATCCCCAAAAGGGCATTGAGTTCCAATAGGTGATAGGTACCCTTTGTTGCCTGGAACCTAAAAAATGCATTTTACACATTGACAAAGCCTTCAAAACTTGCCTTGTCAAGCACAGTTAAAACAGCCAAAGAAGCAACCAGCCTCAACTGTTTTCAGTTCCAATAGGAGAGTGTAAAAACTAAGCCCAAATCTCTTTGCAAGAATAAGGTGTATCCTTCAGTTAGTGCAATACAGGAGGTTGTTCCAGAATAGTTGGTGTTGATTATAATACATTTAAGCTGCTTTCTCATTTAGTTACCCTAACAGTGTCTATGAAAATTCATAATGGAAATTAAATCGCTGGAGGTTTGTTTGTTTTTTATTCTAGTCAATAAGTTAAAGAACAAATCAACTAATCTTTTAAAAAGCATTTTCTAAATCACTGTTCACTTCTCAACAGATTCAGTACTCCACTGTTTCTATAATATATCACTGAAAATTTCTGTCTTCTGAACTTTGTTTTCCTTCTGACTGTTTGGTATTTTCTGCAGCATCGCGTATCACAGAGAAAACAAAAACTATGCAGCTAGAAAGACAACCTATTTTGAAGTCACAAGTGGGGAAACAAATCAAAACAGAAAGCTGTTCCTTACAGGAAGATAGCCAACACATCCTTACATTAAGTCTTTCATGGGTAAAACTAAAAACAGCATATTTATTTAGTTTGGGTTGTAAATCAGGTTGTTCCAAAAGCCCCATAATAACAGTCCCACAGCACAGAATCACATTGTTGAGGTACTATATGTCTTCCAATTCACAGTCAAAAAAGTAATTGCTGTTTCCCTATTAAAAAATCTTGTGGTTGCTTCTGAGTCTGCTCAGTTCAGCCAGATAGTGTTTGCAGAAAGGAGCCTCCAACTACTCTCCATTCTTCCTTGCCTATCCTCTCTGCTCTCACTAATAATGTGATATATGCAGGAAGAAAAAATCAAATTAAATCAACAGAAAGGAAGCCACAACAGTTTTGCAACAATCTACATTTCAAAATAATCTAAGAGAAAGAAAGATAGCAATGATAACCTTGCTTCCAGCTTCTTATTTAACAGGAGCATATATGACATTGCTCTTATGAAACTCAGAACTTTTCCTGGTAACATAAGAGTCCTAAATAGATTTCCCATAAAATCTGGGAAAGTACTTTTAGCACGTATGTTTAGAGTAAACCTTTGATCACATCTACACTCATTTTGGCTTTTCTCTTTATTTCAACTCCTCATAATCACTCTGACCACATATTCCTCTGGCTTGTTTGTTCTTGGTAAACACTAACAAGATTCTATATGAATCTTCTCTAGGAACAGCAGAAAAATCCTCAGATGACTCAGTCCATGACATAACCTGGGGTGTCCTCAGCATTCCCAGAATACCATGATTTGGTGTGAAAAGAAGCCAGCAGGACACATTTGCTGTGCTGCAGTTTGCTATGTAAGCAGGCATGACACATCGCTACTCTTCCCATCTGTGTCTAGAAAACCAAGTTCAGAAGAGCAGAACCGCTCTACCTCCTCAGTTCTTCACGCAGAATCACATTTTAAGGTAATATTAAACCTCTAAATGGGCAAAGACAGACGCATATTTCCAGAGAAGCTCATTGTTGCTGCCTCATCTCTTTGGTTTTTTTTATTTTTGTATATTTTATCCAGAGGGTGGAGACAACATGTACAGTTCTGTCTTGGGTGTGCAAGGAGCATAATAAAGCAGAAATCATTTTTCAATGTTCCCTTCTGTGTAAGATTTGGAGAAGGCCCATATCCCAAGATGTTCATGCAAGAAATCCCTCAAGAGCATTCACAGTCAAGTGATACCTACACTCGTTTCTTCCTGAAAGAGTTTACATTAAATCCCACTGCTATTAAAGGTTTATTTCTACACAAAAGCTGTAGGCAGAGGATGTGGAAAGTTCTGCAAAGGAATGTCCTTCTCTTCACCTCAGAAACGCTTCTGCACACCCCAGTCTCCCATTCCTGCTGCTGATCCCCATACTGATTTTGATTCTTTAGCACTGGGGACACCTGACACACACTCTGCAAGATCCACAGAGCAACAAGAACCTGTCAGTGCCACAGGATCACCCGCAATAGTAAGATGCTTGTGAATTGGTGAAGGAGGAATAAAGTGAATGCTTACACTTAATAAACAGCCTCTGCTATGTTGGCTCCTTGCCAGGAAAGTAACCCATTACAGTCAAAACCCAGTTAAGTCAAATAGTACATGCTTAATTAAGTCCACTCCAAGTGTCTTCTGTTCAAAGCAGCTGATATTTTCAGCAGGTGAGACTAAGGCCTGCTGGCTTATAGCATCTAATGATTGAAACATGAGGGTCTACACTGTGTGTATTGCTGACATGGAAAAGGGGATGTAGAATCCCAAACTCGAATATTAGGAATACAAGGCTCCAATTGAAAACACCAACAGTTATATCTATATTACCAAATAAAATGGGCCAGATTTCTTCTCTCCAGCCTCGAGGCCAAATGATCACACAGCACAGTTCACATTTGTGAGCTGAGCGTGTTTTCCTCTCCCAGAATGGGATCCACACTCACACTACCTACTGGGACCAGGTCCTGCCCTGGCCTATTCCCAAAACATGGTCAGAAGACTCATAGGTAATTGTTACTTAGCACATGCCAGAACTGTACCAGGAGTTCTACTTAACTGATAACAACTCGGTAACATGAGCATGCAGGATGAGCCTATCCATACTCAGATTTGCATCCCAAGATTTTTATTTCACTAGGACGGTACAAATCCTATGTGTTCAATGATCATTAACTGAAGCAAACAAATTATTTTGACCTTAAATGAAGGGTGCTGTCTTATAAGCCACTATAGCAGGCCTGAAGCCATTGAGATGTCTTCCAGTAACTCCAAAAAACCTCACACCCAATTCACAGCACCAACCCCTGAGTACCGACTGATATGCTAACTTATACCAGACTGTGCCCTATCCTGGTTTGGCTGGTGTAGGAGCAAGTTCAGAAAGCCTAATCCAGAAACTTGTTTGAAGTGCTCAGTGTTTGAAGGGAGGAGGAGGGAGAAGGAGGCTGACTGAAAACAATGAGTATCAGCTTGTTTTAGCCATTAAAACCGCAAAAATGTCTAGTGTAGATCAGTCATAAAGAACAGACAGGGAAGATAAGAAAGACAGGAAACCATACACCTAAACATACCTTCTAGAAGCACACATCTATGCACACACACAGGTTTATCAGTGCTGCTCGTCTGTAAAGTAAGAAACACGCAAATAAACAGCAATGCTATTCAAAAGATTTCTCCTCATTTTCAGACAGAGGTGTGCAAGCCAAGCCTTGACTCGTTTGGGGATAGGGTGTTTCATTGTGGTTTGGAGATGCATCCAAAATTCTTTATTACTCAGAATCTTTGGTTGTGAGTGTATTTTTATAAGGAGTCTGAGAATGAAATATGATTCATATTTACATCTGTTAGTATGTTGGGAAGAAAAAAAGAAAAAAGGATGAGCAAACTGCTGCTGAAACACAAATAAAAATGCTGGTTCAATTTCCCACATGTCTTTCTAGGTTTGGGTCACAATTGTTTATGTTACCAGAAACTCTGTAAGAGAGGTAAGGGCAAAAGGCAGTGGCAAAGTCAGCAATTATTCGAGCTGCGCATCTGCTCTTCTGGTCATGTTGATTTGGAAAGGATATAAAAAGTGTTGCAAATTAGTTATGTCAATTCAGGATTGTGATAAAACTGTTTAGTCCCGTGATGTAATTTGCCCTGACTGGTCAGAGTTCTTTCCCTACAGAAAGAGTACATTGTAATATTTTTTTCTGTGTGAATGGTGAGTGTACATATTCTTACAAACAAGATGTTATTTGTAATGTTTCCACATAAATCTGGGACAGTTGAAGAACAATGGAAGGAAAATGTCATGTATTGCGAAGAATTTTTTCCCCAAATTAACCTCTTTAAATGTCTTAAGAGCAGAGGGAGCATCTAATGAAAGGACCTTTTTGCAGATACAGAACACGACATTCCATTCACAAAACCAGAGAGACAACGTGATGTAGCAGCAAGACTGAAAGATAAATCGAATTCAGAGTGTGGCAAAAAGTCAGAGGCATCTGCTAACAGCAAAAAAATCTGTCTTCCAGACAACACATGAAGGATTTCTGAAAGCCTGAGCTTTACAGGGCTGTGATTTCTCATATCAAGAAGCACTCTCCATAAAAATACTATTTATATCAGAGTAATTAACCAGATTACAAGACAGTGATAAGCACTGCACATATAAACAAATATCAGCCCTAAGTGACTACAGATGAGCAAAAAGAAGAAACATTATTCATTTGTTACCGCTGAGTAACTAGATCAGAGATCCACCTAGAAGACTGGCCATCTACAGCAGGGTTGTTAACTGAACTCTAAAGTCTTGCAACCTCATGCCTTCCTCCCAGCTCCTGCCATCCTCAGCCAGGTCCCAATTCCTGAATTAATGCTTAAGAAATAATGTTTATCATATATTTTACTACATATTAGAAGGATAAGAAGATGCCTCCTAATGACTACTTAATTCATACTTGGTTCATATTGGGACAAGCATAGTTTCTAGTCCACATACAGGTAGAGGTGAATAGAGGCAGAAGGAAAGTGATTTTCTCAAGTTAAAATATAGAGCAAAACATTTCCCATTTACCAAAACATTGGTAGGAGACGGGGAGCTCAGCAGATACAGATGTGATGAGGGCAGCTGAGCAGCCCTTGCTGCAGGGCCAACAGTGCAGGAGCAAACTCAGGAGCACCACAGACCAGATGCTAGAGACAAACCACCAACCAGTCACAGCTGAGGAATAAGCATTCAAAAGGAGAAATAAAATGCTTTATACTTCTTTTGCAAATGTTTATGTTCAAGGGGGTAGCTAAGCAAGTGGAGGGCTACCAAAGCACAGGTATCTAGCTGACACAACGCTCTTACCAAGTTGTTGAAGCATGTGGCACTGTAAGAAGGCTTTGAGAGCTTCTGAGATGGAAACCACATGCTAGCAAACCCTCCTGCAAAGAGCCCAATGTGCAAGCCAGCGGGCAGACCACCAACTAACTACATGTGTACAAGTGCTTGCTGGATATCTTTGAGATTTTTGAGAACCACAAAGGAGTGGGGGCAGAAAGGTTCTCACCATCTGGAAAGAGCCTGACACACGACGTGTAGGTTTGTTGCGGAGAAAGAATCCCACTCCAGTGAACATGTTGGAAAAGCTGTCTGACAAGGCCAAGTGGCCCACACCTTGCTTTCTCTCTCTGGGTTTATCTCCTCTAACAATTAGTTAAACTCAGTACAGGCTGATGTAAACTGGAAAATAACCCCCAACGCATATTTCATCTTGCCCTGCTTGAGGTGCTGACAGTAATGATTTCCAAGGTAAAGTCATATTAATGCTCCCGTGTTCCACACCAGCAACTAATTACTGCAAAACAAAGGTTGCAGAAGAACTGCTGCCAGAGATTCACCTATCACATTTACAGCAGAGGAAGGTCAGAGATTCTCTCTTTATATTGCCGTTATCATTCTCCTCAGATGATACAGAAAGATAACTTTTGCTGATCAATTTCTCCAGATGGTGACTGGATCCTTGCCATTCCTAGTTACCCTCACATTAATAAGTGCCTGATACGCCACAATCTCTCAAGATTGGTCTTGGAGTGTTATCTCCAGGAGAGCTGATGGGTCCCAATGGGATTACCTAACTCTCTGCACCACAAGACACTCCTCCTTGCCAGTGTAAAGTGTGTCAAGCTTTCATTCTTTGTGAAATACAGCAGAACTGCTCAAGGAAGACAAAGAGAGTTCTCATTGAAGATCCCAGTTTGATACTTAAAAATCTAGCCCATTTTTTCCTTCAAAACTTTGTTTCCAATTTTGTCAACAAAGAAACTTACCCCTGGATCTTCACCTATTAAGGTGCTCTGAAAATCTGGCCTCTCATCTGAATTGTAACTTTGTAAATGTGGGTAAAAATACTTCTTTATTTTTCAAAGCTTTGCAGCAATACATGCCTGAACACTGGATTGAAATTCCAAACTGGAGTACTAATGCACCTTCAGTACAGTTCTGCGGACATTTTTGCCCTTTCATTTCCATCCTCCTTAAAATCCTGAAATCTAATCTCAGGAGAATATTGCAAGGCAAAATTATTTTCTATTTCATTTTCAAACTATTACTCTGGGGAGTTTTCAACAAATAAATGCTGGCTTCTTGTTTGGTTGGTTGGTTTTCATCTATCAAAGCAATGAGGAACAACGATTATTTTTTTTAATAAGAAAAAATGATGTATTAAACTGCTAAATTCCTGCCAGCATTCATATTATTTTAACAAGTAACAGCTACTATAGGAAGAATCTATATATACAATTATAAAACAGAAGCTTGAATTTTGATATCTGGGCAAAACTGTCTTTTGGACATCTAGTCTGCAAAATTATGCTTACTGCAGGTAAACACAAGTCTCCTAGTAAACAGATACTCCAAAAAATGCAATCTACCCAAATACGAGCTCTGAGTATGTTTCCCTTTTTTTTCCTTTAGCTTTTTACATTACAGAATCGCACCATCACATGCCTGTAGAGATGTCTAAACTATTACCTACAAAACCTCAAAAAAATCAGCTGCTCTTTACAGAAGCAATTTGATCTTCTTCCACAGAGTCACTCAAAACTGAAACCTACGCATAAGCACAGCAAAACTGAAATCCATCACTATTTCCAATATGAGAAAAAATGACAATGATGTGAGATATTGAGAAGGATATTCTGAAACATGGTACTTCCCGTGTTGGAAAATAATTAAGTGAAACAAAATTATTAAGGTCAAATGAACAGAAAAATTAAGACTGCATTCAATCTCTGATTAAAAGAAAATAATAATAAAATAAAAAATCTCTGCCTTTCTATTAACCACAGAATAATTACAGTAAGCGTGAAGCAATTTTTAAAACCTACTTCAGTATACTTTATTCTTATTATTATTATTATTATTATTAATATCTTACTACATTCATGTTTGAGGTAGGAATATTTCTGTTTTCTTCATTTTTTGCAATTAGCAACATATTTCCATTTTAAAGAAAGCAGCTAAACCTCTTACACAACAAATTCAAGCTGGTGTTCTGATCCCAGATTTTAAGATGATGTAAGCTTGTGCTGCTCCATCCCTCACAGCAGCATTACATCATCTGCTACATCACTGGTCACAGTCTGACTTCCAATTCAACTACCCAGAATATCAAAATTGCGCAGGTACGTGCCTGCTTTGTCCCATCAGGACCTCAAGCTGTTGTGCAAGTACACAAGTGAGCATAAGGCAGAATTACTGAATGGCTCTCCCAGCATTCTTACCTACAACCTCCAGCTCCCTCCTGTGCTAAAATTAATTAACTGGATGAAGCACAGGCAAGGATTGAGGTTTGGGATGCAGATTCAGGTCTATTAAAGACTAGAATGAGATGGACTTATTTTGACATATGTCTTAAATCAGTATCAGGTCTCCAAGATGAAAAATAACTGAACTATAGCAGTGTACAGTAAAAGAGCTTTGTACTTTTCTTTGTACTACAGAAAAACATAACGTGGAACACAAGAAACAGGCTCTGCTATTCTACTCAGCAATCAAGTGAAAAAGAGTTCCCTTTAAACCATGCATTTTTAAAAAATAAAGAATCTTCTTCATAAAAATCAAGCAATTATCACCACAATAAAAACACCAGAAATAGCTGTCAGGATGACTGAGTAATTGCACCACAATCTGAAATATTTTAACTATTGTAGATGTCTTACTGTAACTAAAAGACAAATATGCAGAACATACTTGCTCATGCAGTTCACATGGCCATGAGCTACAAGAACAGCACAAGTCTTGGAAATGAAGACAACGTGAAGTCTCCCCTGAGCATAAGAACAGCAGTAAGCTTTGGGGTTGTGTGGCTGAGTGGCTAAAGTATCAGCACTTCAGTGTTGTTGTTATGGATCAGCTTAAACCCAGTTCAAAGTTAACTATTAAGGTCTGATAGATCTTGTGGTTTCATTTCACAGATCAGATCAGACGTTTCTCAAAGCAGTGGCACAATGACACAGCATCAGAGCTGCAGACAAAACAGCAAACACTAGGAAGAAATATCGGTTCTTTTGCTTCAAACCTACGAAACCAAAGCAAAACTGACAGCTCAGAAATGCACTAGTTCCCATTAGCGCTTATCAAAGTTTGCAGAACAAAATATTATGGGTCTCAAATATTAAAAAGATTGTCATGATTGTTCTACTTTTTGGCAATAAATCTGGGGTGTGTTTAACTAAAGCTTAAATAATTCAGCATTTATTCGAAGAGTAAAGCAAGACAAGTGAGGATGCAACAGAATTCACTGTATTATTTTGAAAAATGTTTTTCTTGTGTCCTGTTATGCAGCTGAAAAAGGGCTGCAAAGTCTCATGGATTTCATTTCCGGCCCTGAAATAAAAATGTACTTATACTTTCATACTCATGTTTTGATTCTGACACTAAGAAGCACTACTCCACTACATTCCAAGCTATCCCATAACATTAAACATAAGTTATGAATTCAATTTTGTTAAAGAAATTGTCCCCCCACTAAAATTAAACATTTTATTTGGTGTTTCCAAAAATAATCTAACTTCTCAAATACCAAATTGTTCTCTTATCTCTGTTGGGCTACTGCAAAGAAAACAGTTTCCATCACACATTTACGGTGAAAAAGAGAGAGCAGTGAGTAAAGGCTAAGAACATGATCACCACATGGCCCAGTTTAGTATCAAACTACTATTATTCCTATTCTGTTGCTGGATTCTGAAGGCCTTAAGAAAAAATTACTTTTCTTCAATCTGCTGAGTCTTCATTTTCCTCGCCTGAGTTATCTGAGCTCTGCCACTGCTGCTGCAATGCTCAACCACTGAATTTAACTCCAACCTTTTCCAATTGCCTTTGCCTGTCTGTGGAAGCCCACCAACACAGCACATATTTTAGTCCTTCAACAAGCGAAGAAATATCATCCACTACTTGATCCTTGGCTACAACAAGCTTCTGAACAGAAGAGAAGACTTAAAAGTGCCTTGTGTTTACAAAGACATAACAAAAAAACAATTTCTTTATTCAGTTTTACACATGTCCATGAGAAGAAGTCTGACTGCTATCCATAGTGCAATTCACTCTGATAACACAGAGACTATAAATCTTAACTAACAGCTTAACATGTGAGGCATTTGATGTGTCTGGGAACCTGCTGTATGAAAGAAATTAGCTGTAGAAAAAGAAGCAAAATGAATATTCCCATGGGAAGAGTCTGCAGGACTAGTAATAGATCATTTGTTCATTTGGAAGACACTTGCTCCTCTAGTAAAACAGCAACTAATATTTTTGCTTTCCACTATTCAGACAGGAAATATGGTGCTAAGGGCCAATAGACAGAGCAAATCATCGTGCTAATTACACGGTCAGTAAACATTTGCTCTCCCATGTTTCCTCAAGGTCTGACTAATTCCTGGTTAGAAATCTCTAGTGGAACCAGTTACCGTCTTCCTTTCTGAAGAAAGTGCTGAAGAGATATATCACATTCTAGAGGACATCCGGGTTAAGAAGTCCTGATTTAATGGAATGATCATATCACTTGGAAAAGGGTGAGCGCTGCTACACTTACAAGGGAAATGAGAAGGTTTCTGAGGCATCAGAGGAACAAGATCCAGAAACTGTTCTTCACTATTTAGAAAACACATACATTTAAACTTGATCAAATTACAAATGGGGCTGTAGAGTAAACTGCTTGCAGGTAACCATTTTCTGATTAGGTAACTAATTCCTTACAGCCCTACATCCAAATTTCATATTTAAGTCAGATTTCTCACAAACAGAAACATCCAAAATGAATCACCTGACTGTGGAAAAGGGTACAACGTTAAAAACCACTCAAAAAAACCTTTCCTGTTAAGACAGAGAGAAATAAGCATAGTGTGCTTAAGGGCACAAAGATCTACTTGCTTGTTGAACATCCTAAGTATCCGACCTCTTCTCAGAATATTAAAAGAAAAGAGCACCCTCTGCATAGATCTAGCAGACCGTCTTCCTTATTTCCTCTTCACAAAAGAGAGCTGCTGCCTCCCATCCACTCTGTCCTCAAACTCCCAAATGTTATTCTCTGAATAAGGATAGGCAAGTCATGGGATGCAGTTGTGTCAACAAAGGAAAACAAACACTCAAGTGTTTTGGAAACGTTTCAAATGAAATCCTGTTTCTCATGCGCCCTGAGCATAGCTTCACCCTCATAAATTTTTAGGTAAAATAGATCCCTAACAGTACTCCGAGTGGCACAATCACAGACAAGATATTCAGCTTCTATCAACTGCTTCTCCATGCTCTCAACACGTGATATATATTATAAATGATAGTTCTTCATAGTTTATTTTAATGAAAAAGCAATGAGACTCAAAGTAAGGAGGAGGTGTGCTGGGGCCTGTGCTGGTACAGACTGCTAGCCTCTCCAACAACTCAGCAGAGCTACTGTGGCTCTGTTATCTGAAATCACTCAGCTCTGTTTTGTTTCTTATATAACTGAGTAGGTACACGAAGTATCAGAAGCAATGTTTTCAAAGAGAACATTACTTTGGAAGTGTTTTGAGTGCTGGACATATAGAGACTTAGAGGTCTAATCAATAGATGTGCTGTATTCTCACAGGGTGAATAGAAGTTTGAGGTTCTAAATACCTCCCTAAACAATATCAAATGCTGTTGCTCACAGAAATTAGCATGGAGGATAAGCAGAACAGCACTGAACTAGAGGCCACTTCCAAAGTCAGACTTAAACAAATCCAAGGCACTGAATTCAAAGCTATTACCCACAAAACTCAAAAAAGGGGGTGTTACGTCCATTACATGAAGATAACTAACAGTATTCAAGGTAAAATTTGAATGCTACATGGGAGAAGGGGTATACTTCCTCTGAACTTTTTTCCTTTGTACAGTACAGTGGAAAATAGCAGCAATAATATTTATACGATACTTTTACCCATAATTGTGAGCCCTGGGATTCAGTAGACATTTTGCATTGCAGCAAGTAGCTTTACTTGTCATTCACCAAGCATGCCTTAATGGTTTTATTCTGATGCTGTTAATATTTAAATGCTTCTGTGAGTCATTACAGTTGGTAACAGTCTCTCCAGAAATCGAAGAACACTACAAGTGACACTGCATTTATAAACATGCAGAAAGTACCACAGATTTCTCCATTACTCTGTCATCAGAGATATCTGCTCTAGGTTGCGCTCAGAGCATTAGCCCATGTAGCCTGATATGAGTTCATGGGGCTGGAATTCAAAACACTAACCAGCTGTGGGAACCCGGGAAGAAGGCTGTCACACTAAATGGTATCCAGATTAGAGCTGTGAGAATTTGGGAAAGCCCGTCTAGCAAGCATGATCTCTTGGGGGGAAAGGGAGGGGGAGAAACCATTCCCAAGTTGTTAGACTCAGAAGCCTGAAGGAAACTAAGTCGCTCTGTTAGATACAGAAAGTGCAAGGCCTAACTGGAACCAAATCTATATCAGAGGACATTTTCCCAAGGGAAGAAATCCAGCATTTACTTGAATTAAAAGACCAAGATAACCAACTCCAGGACAGCTTGCTTTCTTCCATGCAGTCTGGAGCTGGATGTGCACAGCTCCCAAAGAAATGTCAGAGCTGGTAGGAGTCATGGAAATAAAGATGGACCCTCTGCGTACCTCCATATAAAGTAGCATGTGTCTGGCCTGCAGTACTGGATTTAAAAGCACCATGTAAGTGGACAGCTAGATTTGAGGAAAACAATGATTACATGGTTAGATATGCAAAGAAGAGAGAGGAAATAATTTATTACTTCTCTCCTGCGCAGAAAAACTGTGACAGGGAAGATAAGAGGGGGAAAAAACAACAAAATATACTTTCTGCATTTTCTTGACTCAGCTGTCACAGGTAGGGAATACAGACAAACACCTTCACAAACAAGAAGAGCAACATCTTTTTTAAAGGGATTTGTTACAAGTCTTGCTGAGATGCAGCATATTTGAGGATCAAGTCTCCAAGATCTTTTGATGCCCTCTGTGTGGTCTAAGAAAGAAGGGGAAAAAAATGGGAGTGCCCTGTATGATTTCTGCATCCTGCTCATTTCCCTTGGATTTGGCAGTACTAATTCACCACTCCAAAAGCAGAGTCCATATATGGATGAGTCAGCCAGGATTTGAGGTAAGGAGGAAGTGCTAATTTAGCTTTGGGTACATTCATCAGTGTCAGTACCAGAAAAGTGATGCCCTTCAGGTGTTGGCCATTTGAGGTATTTGTCATGGAGTGGAAGAGGACTGTTCAAAGGCAGATACACCTCAGGAAGTGATCTTTTTCTGCATACTCAGTTAGTGACCCTGAACGTAGGAGCCATGCAGATGGTGTCAGGTCCCTCTGAGACCTCAAGAATATGGTCCACAATCTGATTGATGTCACATCTGTAAGATGTGGGAGTAACTAATGACATGTATCTAGTGAAATTCTCATTTGCAATTTCCCCTCTTTCATTAGAGGCAAGTGTATTTATCTGCTAAACCCCTCGCCAGACTCAGAGGGAAATAAAAATCCGCAAGTGATTCACTTCTGTCGACATGCTAATTGGTCTGATTATGAACAAAAACAGTTGAAGGAACAACAGAGAAAAACAAACAAACAGAAGTGGCAAGACACTTAAAGGCTCTTTAGTATTTATAGCACTGAGACAACAAACCAAGGAAAGGGAGATGGGCAAAACTTTCGTCCTCTTTTAGTTGAGTGATTGACAGCAGTCAAGAGATTTTTGCTGTTTTATCTTTCAATGTAATCTGTTTCTTCAGCAGGAAAGAGGATAACTATTATTTAATGTCTTTTTATTATGAAATTATGTTTCCAATGAAAACTGGCACTACATTCACGTTTCTCTTTGCAACAAGCAACCACAGGTTCCCATTACTAGATGCCCTTCTTCTCTTGTTTTTAATTCCTTTTCCTCAACAAAATGTCAGAGAAAAGGAAACCAGGGCACAGAATAGTCAGCAAGTCTTGAGAACCAGATTCTGAGCATAACTGTCACAGCTCAGGAGATATCTCAGTAATGACAGGAATCAAAATAAAGTCGCCAGTATGTTCCCATCTCTGTCTTACACAGAGCAGACTACATGCACTTGAAGAGAACAGCAAGTTCTGGCTGACATACAATTTTTTTCTCCTCCGAATCTTGTTGAAATCTCTGCTTGGGATACTACCACCAAATTTTCTTTTGGCTGTCTTCCTACAAGATAAACATCAGATCTTGATAGCTTCCATATCTTATATATGGCAGAACACTTTGCTCCTTGGGAATTCCCAGAGCACTCTAGAAGACCCCAAGCCAAACACACTGGGAGCCTCCCTGATTGCTTGAGAGGAGAAAACTACAGATGCCAATTTTTCCTGAAGCTTCCTCCCCTTCTAGACAGAAAAAGGGCAAGCTTCTGCAGAACCCCATCTAACAGTCTTTTACTCATGCAAAATCTCCACCAACTCTCAGTACAGACATTAACTACGGAAGGATGTACAGGATTAGGCTGTAAGAGATTTAACCTGAGGCTAGTTAAATATGAGTCATGAAACTAGACATCAATTACTAAGCATGGGAGACAGATTAAAGAAGAAGTGGAAACTGTTTCTTTTCAATAACTCATTTAAGCTGTATTTTATTTAAGATGCCCTTGAGAAGAAATGCACTTAAGGGTTTTAATACTTCAGGCATTCCAAATTGGAAGTGAATAAATCCAAAGGGCAAAGCACCTTGACCCCTAAACGTCAACCAGACAGGAAAAAAGTCAGGGTATATCATGTCTCGCCCAACATCCTTACCCAGATTTCAGCCATAGTTCTACAAAGATGCAGGTTGCCAAGATAAAAGATGATCCAACAACACACCTGGCTCACTCTGTAGTGGCTGCAATAATTAGCAAGGTGAGTATTCTAGTGACTTAGTCCAGACAAATCCATCTTTACATTTGAAAGCCTATTTTAGACACTTTTAAGCTGCCTAGTGTTTACTGTAGCAGTCTGCAAAAGCTTCAGAAGTGCATGAGAACCCATTCTGCACAATATTGAGCACAATTTGCAGAAACCTATACAGAGAAAGCAGTTTGTTAGATTTGCAAGTCAGAACAGTGCCCTGATCTAAACAGACAAGTGAATGGGAATCACCAACAGCTGAGAGGCTCCTTCCTTTCTCTATTGCCCAGTTCTTATAAATCTCAGAAGATTTTCTATTTCAACACCTCCACAGAACGTTCCTGTAACTTAAAGAGAAATTTAAAAACAAATGAAAATAGCAGTTACATCAACAACACGAGGATGCTTGTCTGAAAATATTTATGTACATCAAAGAGGGGCATGCCCACTGTTTAAACAATGTCTCTTGAATTTCTAGCAACCATTACACCAGGACTTTTTCATTATTATTTGTACTTCTGCTTTTGATATATATTATCTTATTAGCAAATAATTTTCATCTGTTAAACATTTGCATCTTATGTTAGAAACATCAAAAGCTTCAGAACTTTGATGACATTCATCCCCATCAGAGCATGGCAAATTACAGCAATGAGAACGAAAAGTCTAAACAGAAGGCATGCAAAGAAAACCAGCATGGAAGGCAGAAATACATCTAGCTCCAAGCAATTGTGTCATAATGAATAAACATGGTTCTCTACTGCTACCTCACGCTAAGACACCCAGGATATAATCTACACAAGCTTAATTCTTTCCATTCCTCTTTGGTCCTTACAGCAGCCTTTAAGGCTCACAACGTTACATGGCTATGCCCAATACTGATATGAACCCTAGAGGAAAGGTTTTATACTTTGGGTTGGGAAAGGGAGATTTTATACACAAGCATGCAAGTAGTAGAAACTTACTGCCCAGACTATAATGCTCATCATGCTACGTGCTTCTGAAAAGTGGTACGCATGAAGAAGATCTATCTTTTTAAAGTGATTTCTATGAAACACAAGTAAAATATTTTTTCATTTAACTAGCTCTAGAAGTTCAGAAAATCCAAACATTCATGGCTTAGAGGTTCGACGTGGTATCAGAAAATAGGAAGTGTTCTGTTAACTATGAACACTGCTTCTGTTTCCTAAACAAGCTTCCATCGAGATAAATGACAAAAATCAATAATCTAGTCTTGCACATAACTTTGCTGTTTGTTGATTCAGTAGGTTCATTATTGTAAGACTTTTAGGAGCGGCCTGAAGGTTCTCTCTGGAGTTCCCCTTATGACTCTCACAGGTGGAATGCATTAGCTGAGTCCGCACCTATGTCAAGCAGGAAAATCGCTATATTTGTTTAGCTGAAGAACTCCTTTTCCCAGGGTTCCAGAGTTTCCTAGACTTTTCAATGCAGTAACAGCTTTTTATTCTGCTAAATCAATCCTATGTTTAACCATTTACACATTGTAAGCTACTCCATGAGAAGAAGAGTAGAGAACGTCCTTTTCTTTCACCATTTAGAATCAATAAGCATTGTTTGGATATAGACCCTTGGGAATTTAACACAAGCAGCACTCAAACAGATGACTGAACGAGGCCTTCAGTCTGCTTTAGGATCAGTTTATGCCATATAAAATTGACTTAACACTATTAACCATTACAGCACCCCACAATCCAAGACACAATTAGAGATATGCATGTCAGCAGTAGTGTCATCCCCCCAGTTTTAAGACTTTGTAACATACTCTAATCACACAGATAAATCAGTTATGCCCTCTTGGCATGCTGTGGAACACTGACAGTGAACAGTTAGAATTTTAGGAGAACCAAAATAGAATAGACTGTCTTCAAGCAATTAAGAATCACAGATGCCTCCCTTCATCATGCTGGCACTGAAGAGAGAAGACTTCCTTTGGAAGGTCACCACTCCAACTGTGAGAGGAGAAGCCTGAAGTTAAAATGTAAACCTTCACCAAAGTGACTAAAGCACAGTTTTAGAGTTTTCTAGGTTTTGCAAATCCTTTGCACAGCTCATAGAGTCATGCACAAAACATCAGCAAAGGGTTTCCACTCTTACGAACAGGAGCTGCATGCATACATAAATGCCAGGACTGAACTGTACTCTGAACTGCCTAGTTTTGTATCCAAATGTTACTCGATCCACAGAAACGATGAGCAGAATCAATATGTAGGGAAAAATAAATTAAAAAATAAATAAATAAATAAATAACATAGAAAGAAAACACCATCACAAAGTACAGGAGAAAGTTTCTCTGCACCATACCGATGGTGATGAAGTGTTACACTCTGTCCATTAAAAGTTATTAGTTATTAAAAACTTATCAGGACGTTGACCAGCTTCGATCTACACTTTAGCAAAATATTTATGACTAATTTCAACTAGCCTCCTAAAACGATGTTTTTGCACAGATTTATGCCAAACCTGCTGTAAGATAAATATTTAAAGAACAGAGTCTTAAAAGTATTCATGCTGATAAAAATTATTCTGAGGGCTGAATTCCTCTTTCAGTTGACAATTAACAACCATAGAAAGAAGAGGAGGAAAGGTTAGTACCAAGAGATAGGAAACAGGAGGATTGATTTCTTATGCAAAATTAACTTGTGGGGGTTAAAATAAAATTCAACCTGTTGGCCAGAATTTGGCTGTTTTCCTATTAAAATACCTTCCTAATCTGTTTGACATTTTAGGTATGTATCGAATTGGACTTCGCACATCTGAGGAAAATAACAAGAAAAAAAGAAAAAAACAAGAGTGTTGATTTCCATTTTTATGTAGAGACTACCAATAACGTTCCATATTCTTGGGCTGTTTTTGTTTGTTTGATTTTAAAGGGAAAATGGCACTAGCACGCAGAAATAAGGCTACAGATAGTGTCAAGTTTTAATAAATGAATTGTAAAATATGATTCTGATTAACAAAAAGTGAGGTGTCAAAAACTGAAGTCAGCAAAACGTTGTTATTAATCAGAGAGTGGTCATTCAGAGAAGATAGGTGTAACACATTCATCTGTAACTTGGAGCACGGACATGCAAAGGATTATAATCTCATAGCAACATTTTTCTCCTGTGAAGCATTGGAGGACTTTTAAACACACATTTAAATTTAATGAGCATTAGGAAATTGTAGGGTGTTGAAATACTTTACCAAACCAGGCTCAAGACATAACTCACTTCCAGGAGCTACACAGACATTAGGCTACCATACAAACTCAAGTTGCCCACACATCCCCTTCTTGGAGAGGAATCAGGAAGCATCTTCCTCCAGGTCCCACCATCTACTAATCCATATAACTGTGCTACTGCAGGCAAAATTTGTCATGGTAGAAAAACAGCCTAATCTTTGTGTTTCGCTGCCTTAAAAGCCAAGGGAAAGTAGGGAGGGATTTTTGTCTCAGCAGCATGTCTGTGAGTCATCCTGCCTCCCAAGGCTGCTCCTTGGGTGGTACAGTTTACGCACCATTCCTCCCTCAGAGGATATGCCTAAAGTCATTGTCAAGTGCTCTGTGAAGGGAACAAACAATAACTTTACATATGCTTGGTCATACGGTCTAGGTAACAATATCCAACGTGTAATTAACAAGAGCAGATTTTCTAATGCTCAGACTGTTTGCTCCCAAAGTAATCCCTGTAAAAAGCATTTCTACTTCCACGTTGCTGTGCTCTGAATATGCTCTTTTTTTGTTTCGGTTTTCCAGGTTCTCTTATAATTTATACCACCTACTCAGCAAGTTTCAATGCAGTCAATACAAACTGACCACATCCATATAGCAGCTCAATGCTCATTCCAATTATTTTCAACAATATATGGATTAGATTACAGACACGCTGCCAGAAAAAACGATCTACCTCAGATTTAAATCATTAAGAATGACTCTCTGGAGACAATAATCTCTCCTAAATGTGAAAACTACAGACAAATGTCAGAATGCTGTCTGGCCCAGGAATGTTTCCTCATAACAAGGCTGGTTTGTGCAATCAATGAGGCTGACAAAATCTCCAATATGCTCTCAGGGCCTGATCCAAGACCCAGTGAAGTTTATGGTAACACTCCCATTGACTGGAGATGTGTGGGAAACGTTTTTCCTGACCCATGAGAACTTTGAGATTTTGAAACCTTTTTCCCCCCGACACTGAATGGGAAAGAAAAATTGAAATCTCAAATTTTCACAACCCAAAAATCTACTTCCTCGCATCATTTCCGGAAAAGATGAGATCTCAAAAATAAAAACTAACCTGATTGAAATAACATGAGTTTAAAAGGGAACAGAGAAATTAGGTCTTGAAATAAAGAGTTCAAATTTTCCCAGTCAAAGCTTGGGATAAAGAAGATGTCACTCTTTACTTGAAAATGCCATCACAAACCCATGAGTAATTCTATCTCTCTGTCTTGAATTTTAGAGACCCCTTTTCTGCGTGAGCAAATCCACCTAGGTAATTTTCTCCTTTCAAAAATGCACTGTATGTAAGCACTCCGTACATCCTCATAGCACGCCATTTCTGTTCCAGTCATGGGAGGGATGGTCTTTTATGGGATGGCGAGAGAGGGAAGTCCTTTCATATTAGAAGTATTAAAAAAAAAAAAAATAAAAAAAGAGCAATTCCTCACAACTAACCACAAAATATAAACTACATCTTTCACATTTAAATTAATCATGCATCCTTTACAGGGTGCTAACTGTCACATCATGTTTATTTAAGTAGAGTCTTCCAGCCCCAGGGATCTTGAGCCCCTGAGAGCTAAGGTCTGCATGCAGATTGTAGCAGAAACCACTGGACAGAGTTATAAATAGTCTCAACAAGATGCAAGAATGAGTCAAGCTTTTAAGAAATCTGCATTGTCATTATTTAAGATTATTCTAATGGGAAGGGCTGCTGCAAGCAGCAAGGAAGAATTCTCTCAGCTGCCAGGATCTGCACAGAGTTCTTGCTCACTGGGTAAGAGAAATGTCAGTCTTGCAGAAAAACCGTACTAAGTCGCTGTGATACAATAAGGGTATTCTGTGGTGTAAAAGAGCAAGTGGCGCTAAGCATTCATACCTACATTCCATAACACCAGTCTGGTAGATTCTAAAAATTGGATTATCATTCAAAAAGGTGAGAGCACAGAGCAAAACCAACTCTACTTTATGCAGAACAGAGAGAAGGTATGGGAAAAGGAAGGAATAGGCATCAATTGACCAAAGTTATAAAAGAAAACATTCACGAGAGCTGAAATTCAAACTAAAAAATCCTGTTAGCTAATGCTGAGGCAGATCTTTATGCATTAAGTTGTTCCTGCCAACATTTGAATCACTGCAGTGCAATAACTCCTATAAAACAGTAGTTTCCCAGATGAAGCATCACTGAAGATATTACTATTACAAAGCTAAGGAGTTCATTAATCTTTGTGAACGTACATATAGGTACAAAATGACACTGAAAATCCAAGAACTAATAACAAAACCAGATGACAACGCCTGTAAATAAATTATTTCCCCATGAGTATTTCTGAACTGACATTTTCCACTCAAAAGCAAATTAACCTGTCTCCAAGAGTCGTGTGAACCATCTCACCTCCAGAACCTAGGGCATGCTTTTTCGCATGATACGGTACAAGCAGCATCCAGGCATTTAACAGTGAGTCAGAAGATAGCTACAGTCAGAAACACCCTCCAATAGCCCACACAGTGCCTGGTAACACCAGCATCCACTGGGCAGTTTGCCACTGTAGAAGCACATACACAACTTAGCCCTGTCGACCCTCCTGAGCTTGCCACTTTGACAACCAGCACGCTAAATTAAGTTTCATATTTTTTCACAATAATATCAAAGGAAGCACACGTTAATTTAGCCAGCGATCTACCTCAGTATCACCACCTCATCTTTCTGGCTTTTGATGAACAGCCAGGAAATTCAGGAGAGCAGTCAGTTCCCTCATTTCTA
Source organism: Excalfactoria chinensis (assembly GCF_039878825.1). Lineage (NCBI taxonomy): Eukaryota > Metazoa > Chordata > Aves > Galliformes > Phasianidae > Excalfactoria > Excalfactoria chinensis. Next base: position 92,739,987 of record NC_092827.1, on the reverse strand, counting down.
GCTAAAGCCTACAACCAGTTGTGCAGACGCTCATTTAGACTCCTACTTCAAAACTCCTGCATGAGTGTGCCATGTTTTATACCAATGGCCCCCTTTCCAAAGCCACCATCTCAACTCTCAGTAGGCAAATTCAGCAGCTTTCTCAGTACAGAAGCCCTCTACAATTCTTCCTGGACAAAAGACTACAGAGCACCACAGCTTCCTCAGCCCCTTATTCTCACCTCTTTGCACCTATTCATGTTTTCACATACATCAGACCAATTCATTGCTTTCTTTCCAAGCCACCATCCAAATGCAAAGTCTCATCTGTTGCGTGAAAGGTTTTCAGATTATGCAGCAGATGGGGGAAAAGGGGCTTAATTTGTTCTCAGTTTGTTGTAGCAATGCTATGCATTGTATCTGTTCTGAAACAGGCTGGGGAGTCAATGTGCTCACATTGTACTCCTTGACACGCTGGGGGTCAGGTGGGGTCCTTCAGGTCATAGGAAAGATGGCGTCTCCTGAGTATAGCTAAATGTATCTAGCTTTAAGTTTTTAGAAGGGAGAACAGGTCCAGTTAACATTGTTAGGCATCAGAGGGCACAAGCAGAACCTGTAGACTCCTGACAGAAGGACTGTGGTAAAGATTAAAAAAACAAAATAAAAGCAGATCTCAACATTCCTGGAAAATTGCAGAATATTCAGAGATGCCTTAAGGACTGCAGGGATTCAGTGGCAGCCTTTAGTCACCGATACAAATTAGAAACAACAAAAAATTAAAGGATACAAATCGTGCTGCAAGAACATAACCAGAGTATAAATAGGTTTGGTTTCACTGAGGTTTTGAGTGTCGTGTACCACTGGGTTATGCAGAGATTTTGTTTCTTGTCTTGAAGAAAACAAAAAAAAAAACAGTAGAGCCTCAGAGACCATGAACCTGTTGGCACCCACTGGAGTATTTGTATTGAGAAGTGGCACTGTTCTGACTCAAGATGAATGCGTCATCCCATTACAGATGGGCTCAAAGGATTATATATATTTTTGACTACAAAAAGCATCCACAATTTTTTTATAAGGTCTGTCCATCAAAGGACAAAGAAAGAGTTTTATATGTGGACATCACTCAGCAACTGGTCAGATCTTCAAAACACTCCTAAAAGATGTACTTCCATTAACTGGTAATCCCTGAATTTGGTCTCCATTCTTAGCCCCAAATTCCATTTATATATTAATTGGATCCCTACACAAGCCTTTTTGTTTGAAATACAGAACTCAAAGTAAACATATTGCTCTTATGTAGAGAGAATATCATAGCTTTATGAATTTGTAGGTACATACAGTTGTTCATGCCAGTGAGAGCAGGAACAACATTCAAGTTCAACTTTCTTGAGGAAAGTTTTCACAGAAGTAGAAAATTTAACTTCCAGTTTTTGGAATGTCCTTTTTGTTATATCCTTTCTATCCCCATTTTGACTTCTTACTTCAGATGTACACCAGAATCTCGGTTAAATAATATTCAACACTGACATTTCTGAAAGATCTCTTTTTAGGACAAGGCTAAAACCTACAGATATCACAACTAAATGCTATTAAATCAGAAAGAAAATGTAGGGTACTGCCTCCTCTGTAAAAAATGTTCTTGTAATATGCAAGCAACAGATGGGCATAGATATACACACTTTTTTTTCTTTTCTTACTTCTTTTCTTAATGTTGGATTAAACCACATTTCCATCCCGTATACAGATGTGCAATTAAGAGAGCATCCCAGAGTATCACCTCCACAGCCTGCCCTAAAAATCAAAGCTGCACTTTATCTCACCCAGCATAATCAACTAGTGAAACAGGACTGCCCTTACACTAAAATACTGAACAAACTTGTTGCTGATTTGTTTAATTGTTACTGTGACTATGAGACCTGCCTCTAATTTACTGAACTGTAAGCTGCTCAGAAGCAGTGCATGTTTCCCAAGCTTCAGCCGCACTGAAGCAATCTGTTCACTGCAGTAATTTCCACAGGGAGCAGAAGGAGAAGTGATGCACTGTGAGGTGTTGCCTGTGGTCAGCAGCAGGCTGTGCAGCAGCAGTGGGCTGAGAGGCACAGGAATTCCCCTTATCCTTCTGGAGGATTTCTACAGCCCTGCATTTCTGCAGTGCATTGCTTCTCCCTTGCCTCTACCAGCCCCATCCCTTGCATAGTTTGAGAACAATACGTGAATGTGATTCCAATTAGGTCAATAACAAATTCATGAAGGTTCAGCCCTCACCATCTGTCCAAATGGAGCAAGGATCTGTTTGGTTTGGGTTCCCCACCTCCCCTTCTCCCACCCTCCTTTCTTATGTTCTTATGAACACGAAAAAGCTATATACATAACAGAAAGATTTAATGGGTTTTATGGCAAAAAAACAAAGGAGAAAATTAAGGCAGTTCCCCTATTAATTCCCACCATACTGGAGCATTGCATAATTTATCACTTAACATGTACATAATTTAGCATGATTCAACATTCAAGAGCATTAAACAAAGACGGAGAAGACAATAGTGAAAGCCTATTAATAACTCCTATTCCCTCACTGAGGCGTTACGTTTGTCTGAAATAACAGACCCATGAAAAAATGCAGTTTCTAAGTTGTAGGTGCTCTTTGCATTACGAAAAACATTTTAAAAAATCCATGTTTCTGAAGCCAGAGTAACTAAACTGCAAGATCTTTAAAGCTTATGTGACTGTCCCAAAATATTTATATCCTGCACACACACGCATGCAATCAGTGAATGTAGATTTTAGAAGTAATTTAAATCTTGATATATGCTGTCAGATAATTACCTAGTGCTACAAAGTTCACTTCAGAGGGTAAAGTCAGACAAGGGTCTACACAGACGTCTGGTATCTCACCTTCTGGATGTTTTACAGGTGACAAAAACACTCAGTACCTGCTCACACTGCTGAGCACTGAGCATATACCTCAGGTGAGTCCAGATGCTCAGCACCCAGTGAGCCCTGGCATGCTTTGCAGAGACTGGGCTGTTACAGCAACTGCATCAAATACACAAGAGGTGTGGGGAAAGACATAAAGAGTTCACTTCTAGCGTACTGAAATAATTTACTGGAAGCAGATTTAATCCTTTTTGCTTATGTCAAAGGGACAAAATACATGCTGAATTTGTCACATTGAAGATAGTGGGAAAAAAAACAAAACAAAAAACCACACATGGGAAGGAAGATGTTACTGAATTATGAGCAATGTGGGAGAAAGCAGCAAAATGATTTGCTTTGTTAAGGATACTCTGTTTATGTCATCACATCAAGATGTAGGGATGAGTAATTTATTCAGACTGGGGATTTTTCCACCCAGGATTTTCCTAGTTTCATCTCAGCCAATATAAAAATCTTAGCAGTTCAACGTTACAGTTCTTCAAAAATGTGCTGACTTTCTGCATTAAGAAGCTGCTCAATCTTTGTATAAAGTACAAGAGAACTTTCTGTACTTTTGGTATAGAGTATAAGAGGCAATGCTTTCTGACATGTCAACAAAAACACAAACTCTTTATTTCTGCATCATCATCCGTAGAGAAGTACATTGATGCCTCCTTTGCCTCTCTATCCCCCAACACAATGGTTGCACATAATCACATAAGGACTAAAAAGGTGAAAGGGAAGTAAAAACAAATCCTTCCACTTATAAATAAACCCCACTTTTGCTACTGTGTCTTGATTATTTGTAATTATATGTTTAATCTCAAGTTATATGTGCATAAAATAGTTTAAAAAATTAATAGTAGGGTTTTTTGTTGTTGCTGTTGGGTTTTTTGGTCACTTAACAAAACTAGAAAATATTGAATATCAAACAGTATTAAACACTGGCCCAAATAAGTTTGACTGAGCTATACTACAGGTTTCAAAAGGGATCAACACTGAGTGCAAATTTGTTTTCAAACCCTGTGTCTAGGCCTGTATTCCAACAATTCAATAAGAATTGGAGACATCCATTTAAAATGTGTTCCAAAACCCATCTCCCCAACAATCTAGGAATGCTGACACACCCTACTTTGGATTCTAATTGTTTCTATAGAACTGAGCACCTGAAAATCTGCATTTCTGTGCATTAATTGCATATTCATGTATTGACCATTCCCAGTATGTGGAACAAGAAGAGGGAAGGACGCAATTGCATCTTATACCTCCAGTCACAGAGTCCCAGATCTACCCCAGCAGAGGACTATGCTACCTGAGAGGTCATTTTGCTTTGTAGGAACAGGAAACTCTCACTTGAGATAGTGCACTCAATTCACTCTTATTCTTCATGATAAATTCTGCAGACAACCCTTGGAGAAGCCTACAGCCAGAGTAATACAAACGGATGCTCCAACAATAGAACTCAAACAGAATCTGTTCACATAAAGAAAGTGCTTCAGTCCATGGCACCGCTTCTGGTGACACAGATTTTTGTGACACCTCAAAGAATGATTTGATTTACTACATTATTATTTTTTTTTTTTGGTGGAATAATGACAAACCCAATCACACGCACAAAACAAACTGGGTTCTAAAATGTGTTTTGAAAAGTGCCAAAGTTTAAGCAACACCTGAAGTGCTTTCACAGTAAAGCTAAGAGGAGAGATCCGGTCTGATACATGATGCTAAAAGGACAGTAGTTTATCATTCCAAAATATTATCTTCAAATATTAGAATAGATGCCATAAGACATAAGAGTGAATTGAGTAGGGCTGGAACAAGCAGCTTATAAAATCAGACATTCATCTTACAAGGGGAGTTTTGGAAGCTTCCCAAATTTATATCCAAAATATTGCTGGACTCAAATCTGATAACACCTGGACTGTCTAACAAGGTGTATAATGCAACTTCCCTCTGATAAAACCAGAAAGTTGGCAAATTTTTCATCAAAACATTAATGCCATTTTCAACAAAACAATACAAAAAAGGAAACATGAAAAATAGCTGTGTTATTTTTTTCCTATCAATAGTTCCTTCAAAGTATTCGGAGCTCAGCTAGGTTCATCCCAATAGATTAGTGAGGTTGTAGTGCAATTTCCATTTTCACTAAAAGGAATTACACCACTGCCAACCATCAGTTAACTTTTTATATATGTAAGTACATCGAATGTACTTGTATGGAATTTTTTCTGATGATAACAAAATACTGATTTTCAGAAGCAAATTGCACCAAGAATCTCCTGGAATTTAACAGAAAATAAAATTTTCAAAGGCAGATTTACACCCAGCATTCGGTAGTTCCTGGAAAGCAACCCATGTCTGCCCTTCTCTGAAAGTCTGTCCTTGAATACACGTTTTCAGCAAGATCACTTCTGGGAATGGAGACTCACCATCACCTGCAAAACACTTTGCTGCCCTACCATATCAGGACATGTCAAGAGCAGCGTATATTCTTCATTGTCAGGTTCAAGTGGGACTAAATACAGACAAGGCTTTTTGTTAAAATTAATGTTGAATTCTTAGTATTTAATAAAAACACGCTATTCCTATGAACTCATTGTCTAATAAAGAACAACTCTTCCTTCAGAGTGAGAAAATGTATAAATACATATAATTTAATGGAAGTAATGTGGTAAATTAACACATTAAAAATTGTATTCTTAACTTCAACAGACACAAGCTGATTAACATCAGTACCTGATCTTGCCTAACCTGTTTAACATTGACAATGTGCATGCTTCTGCAGTGTTACTCTTAATCTCTAACATTTGCTTTCATCTGTCAGCATGTAGTAAGTAGTCAAATAAAAAGATAGTTCTTCATTGTAAGTTTTTCCTCAGTGTTTTGTATGAACTCCAAAATTCTAGTTTTTTTTAAATTATGTTTTGGTAATTTTTCTTTTGGAGGCTTTGAGACAGCAGCAGTGGAAACTGAAGCTGTCTGATTAATCTGAGGTCACATTTTGTGTAGGCAGCTGCAATCCAAACTTCCCCACCCTGCCCTACCAGTAACCCCAACTCTGACCTGGGGGGACCACCCCCTCACTCCTGCAATGGCTCAGTCCACATTTCTACTAAGCAAATACAGCCAGTCAGCTGAAATGCCAAAATAGCTGTGTGTGAAAATATATACTCATACTGTCAGGTCTTTGTGACTTTCTCGGTTGGACAATAACCAAGACCACCACATGCATCTGGCAGTCTGAGATCTACTGATGATCTACTTAGTACACATACTTTGTCCCTGTGAACAAGTTCCTTTTTGAAATGGAACAGTGGTTTAAGGAAAAGAAGAAAAAAAATAAAATAATTAAGAAAAAACACAGAGCTCTGCGGGCTTATGACCCCCAGAAAGTCCTCAAGCATTTACAGTAAGTTCCCCTAGTCCATCTCTAACGCTTCAATCATGACTGTGGAAGTGCTGAACCCAACTTAATCTCAACCTTATTCACAGCTAAACTGCTAGGTGTTCCTTGCTGCAGGGAGTCACTGATTCAGAAATGTAAGTGTGGATTTAAAACTTGAATTTCCTAGGGCATAAGAACAATTAATTTGATAAATCTTTCTGATACTTGGATATTCAGGAGCTTTGAAAATCTCATTCTTGAAGCCTGCTGTACAGGTGCAACTCACTTCCAAGTTCAACCTCCTTGACTTCAGTGCTGTAGCACAGTACCAAGAGCATCTGCTGTGGAGAAGTGGTCATCTGTAGGAATGTTTAGCTGGAGGAACAGCGTGAGAGGACGTTTTATCATCCTCCTTTCACAGGTGGGAAACTGAAGCACATGGAGGAAAAGGAGGGGCAGGAAAGAAGGAAAGGATATAAGTGATGTGTTCAAGGCCACCCAGAAAGACTGCTGCAGAGAGAAAATGCATCCTTATTTCTCCCTCCACCCCCTTTCCTTCCTTTCTCCATCCACAGAGCAGCTTGAGTTTACATAGGTCACTGCTGTTGTGCACAGCGGTTACCAAGAGGAACCTACATCTTCATAGGTACAAAAGGCCAGTACTCTGCAGCTCTTGTCCCTGTTCAGCAGAGAAAGGACCAGCATTTACATCCTACTCCTTGAATGCTGAAGCAGTGGAAAATAAGGATAAAGATGTATTTATGCAGAGAGGAGCAGTCAATCAACCTTTTGGCTTTTGGACTTTGTCCTAATTACAGGGTAATATTCAGTACAGTAACTGCTCACAACTGCTAACAATTGCCAATGGTCTTGCTCAAGGATAGATAACTGGTAATTAAATCCTCAGTACAAATTACAGTGAAAATCACATGGAAGTGCAGCAAATATGCACCACTCATGATCTGACCAACACTGACTATTGAGTGGAAGGAAAAGAGGTAGTCTGAGTGCTTTAAAAGGCCAGCTCTACTGATTTTAGGACAGCAGAACAGAGTAGGCAGACATGAATGTAGTGGATCCAAAAGCCAGAAAATGCAGCATCTGTGTCTAACAGGGCTGTTGATTTACCATGTTGTGTTTGTGCAAGATACTCCAAGACTTCTCTTTCACCAGTTTCAAAGTATGAATGCCTTGAGGCAAGGCCATATCTGTCTTCATTTCACACTGACCTGTGGACAGTCACCACACTTGAGTTTGAACCCTCTTGCTACTCAGGCAGAAAGCTGATGAAGTAATTCTGAAAGCTTTTTAAGTGCATAAACAGCTTCCATATCTAAAGTTTCACTTTACATTTAAGCTAAGATCAACCACAAGTACAGGCAAGATGGGAAGGGTAAGTACTGATCATCCTCCATTTCTTGAATTCTCTACAAATGACAGACAAGTTCTCCCTTGGTTGGCAGAAAGTAAGCACAGAAAACAACACCAGAAGAGGGGCTCTGATATGGAATTGCTTGCTGATAGTATAAAACAACCTCAGCATCTCATATGTAGGTTCCATCTACAAGGAAGAGGCCCTGAATGTCCACACAGTTACACTCCAGCAATAATGGTTTTCAGGAATTACTGTTATGGAACGTTAAAATCCCTGGGAAAAGAGTTGTCTTGATTGTATCCCAGCTAACAGGAAAATTCTGCCATTGCCAAATGTGCTGAACCAAAAGCACTCAGCTGTTTCAGGTAGAGATGTGAAGTGCCACTGACAGTCTAGCTGACTAACAGAGTTCCCTGTCTCTGACGAGCATGGATGGATTCCCATTTAGATTTTTTATAGGAACTGTTTGATACACTTCAGTCAGTAACACCAAAGAGATCGATCAGCGATAGTCTCATCTCCAGAACATAAAGAATATTGCACCCACCACTAAGCTTTGGTCTATAGATAGACTACATCTGTGAGAACTAAATCCTGCCTCAGTTGCAGTGTTTGTTCAGAGCATCAGTACAGTTTTGAAAGAAATCCACCAGCTGTCCTCACTGTTGAAAATACAAGCTCACATCAGTGATATTTCTTAGTATAACATGCTGCCATCATCTTTCAGAACTCTTAGACCAAAAGTATGTTCACAGTGTTCCCCTACACCCATCTTTCCCTTCACTGCTTACCTGAAATCTGAGAAATCAACCACAGCATATGCCTTAATTTGTTTTTGATTTTTTCCAGTCAATATTTGTTAGCATTTGTCTCCTTCTTAGCAGTTATTGGCCTCTTATTAATAGGGCCTGGTTAAAAAGCACTGCTGTCATCAAACAGGAAGATTAAGAAAACTTCTGCCTTTCCTCAGCTTAATCATAATTAAGTAATTAAGCACAGTGCATTAAAAAAGTAACAAAAAAGAAAACCAACCCAAAGCATCATTAACCTCCATTCACAAACTTAAGCTCTGGGGAGCAGAAACTATGATTTCTTCGGCATCCCATTATCTATTTATCCCTGTTTCCATCAAATACTGTAAACGCAGTCATCATAAAATCTTCGTTTCAAAACTTGCTGGTTAGAATGCATGAATAATATGCTTTCCACACTGGGGGTTTGACTGCCATATTAGCTAGTAGGCTATCAATATATCTTTTATTTGTGTCTTTTCACCCATGAGAAGTCTGCATAAAAGTTTGTGTAGGTTACAGACAAGTAACTCTGATGCTACATAAAAGCCCCTCTGCATTTTTAGGCTGACTGGGATATTCAGCCCATTTTAGAAAACGCAAACACTAAAACACCACCAGCTTGATCTGAGTTAGTAACAATCATGATGTTACCAGTTTCTTAGGCAGGGGAAAGAGCTATTTCTCTTAGGTTCTGTCAGTCTTTTGGAAAGCCCAACCTAAAAGAGACGAGAAGCAAAACGAGTAACACTCAGCTATATGAAGCAGAATTTGCTGCCAAGTTCTGCTTGGTTACAGACAGTTGGCAAATACAGCCTGTGCTCTGAAACTCCAGCTGTGTGCCTGAGATCCCTCAGATCTATGTGTGTGATCATTAAAGATTTTCAAATTATCTAATAGAGCAGTCTCCTGGAGGTTTAGGTTTCCAAACTTCTGTTTTCTTTACAAAGGACTACATCAAACTTACTCAGAACACATTCAAAGGAAAACAGTTCTCAAGCTTTACTGTTTAGAAATGTTAAGCACACACAAGCACTCTGTGCTTGCTTTTTTCCTGCGAGTGCAATTTGTTCACACTCTCTGTATCAGCAGGAACAGTTGGGAACATGATCATAGCAGAGAAGCTGAAGAGCACTCCCTGGACCCTTCCAGTCTGGATACCATCCAGCTGTCCATCACCATTTTCATTCTCTAGTTACTCCAGAGTACAGTCACAGCTCCTCTTGGTACTCAGGGGTTCAGTACAACGACACCTACAAGCCTGAATGCTTGATGACCATGACCACATGACCACATGACCATGGAGGCAGTTTAGGGATTGCTTAATATCAAGAAGACCAAATATCTTCTTTCAGCACTACTGTTTTTTACTTCCTATTTCCAGACGTTGATCCAATAAACCAAAACAAACTGTGACTTTGCCTTTTAAGTTGCACTAAAAGCAAAATGGCTCTGTCCAAATAAAAAAGCTTCAGCACTTCTGAATCAACACTTGTACAAAAACTTATTTGGCATTTAAAAAAAATAATAATACAACAATAAACTGATTTAGAGAGAGAATCATTATTTAAGAGTTCATATTTCCTATGGAATGCAAATCCCATTCCTTCTGCATAGACCAGTGGACTTCCATTTAGTTACTGGTAACATTATGAGGGATGGTTGGATTTTTTTTCTTTGTTTTTTTGTGGTTTTTTTTTGGTGGATGTTTATTTTTTTGGGGGGGGATAGGGCCCTTCACATGCATGATGTCTATATGAAGACTTCAGCTGTATGTTTGTAAAATGTCCCTAGTTTCCCTTAAAGGCCACAGACAGACAGATTCCATATAAAATACCGCAAGCCATATTCCACACAAAATACTGTGAACAACCGCGGATACAAAGGAAGGTTCTCTCGTTACCTTGGTCACGATTAAATCTTTGAAGTCAAAAGGTATTCAAGATGAAGCCAAACGGTCCAGGTCAAAGGAGATCTGAAAAGAAATATTACAAAAAATAAAATTAAAAGGTAATTCATTTTGACAGCCAGAAGGTTGATCAAATTCAATAATCAAATTATAGAAAACAGCATTTTTACAAGACAATGACATTTAGCTATGTGAAGTTAATTAGAACCCTACTCTCTTCTAGGCTGACAACCAAATACACTGAGAGACATACATACATACAACCACAAAAAAAAAAGGTGCTGAGTCAGTGACTACCACACCACTAAAGTCTCAGGCAGAGAGTCCCTAGGTGTGTTTACTTCACAGAAACAGAACAAGTAGGTTAGACTGCAAAGCAACGTTTCTTTCTGAGTTGGTAGAACTCATATGTATGCAAATGGAGGGGAAAAAAAAAAACAAGAAGAAAAACCCTTGTAAAGCTGCACCATCCTATTTACTTAGAGCTCGACATCTCCACATTCACAGCAATACTTCATTAGATAGCTTTGCAAAGTAAATCCCTTGCATGTGAAGTTTACACAAACAAGAAAACCAAAACAATGTATCCCAATATTTTTCTTAACAAATTATGTCAAATACAAGCAAACAAAATACTACATATGTGAATAGAACATAGACTAATGCTGGTTTCAGAGGAGTGACCAACTCTAGTAAAATAAATACCCAGGGTCTCAGAGGCTTCACCTGGTCCTCAGTTTTCAATTGGCAGTAAAATGATGGGGTGTTTTTCAAACTTTCATAGTAGCTTGTTTTCATCTGTTCATGTTCCAAGATACACTATTTTTCAAACTCTGAAAAAAACCTTCTGTCATATGAAAAAAAAAAAAGGGGTTTTAACACACATAGCCAACCAAGTTGAGCTGCTAAGGCAGCTGGCAGCAGAATACCTTCCTATAGCATTGTAAGGACCTCAGCACAGCCACGTCATGTGCCAACTGCTCAAGTCCCACAGAGGCCTGTAGGCAACAGGTGAGCAAGGGGCATGTCTAGGACAGCTGGCCTTAGCTGACAGAATGGATCTCTCACGTGCTATGATGTCACGCTCAGCAAGAATAACTGCAGGACAGAGGGAGGGGAAGAACTATTCTGGTGAAAAATGCCTGTCTTTTTGAGCAACTGCTACACACATTGAGACCTTGCTTTCTAGGAAGGTTTTCTCTTCTCTTGCTTCAGCATAGCCTTTACTTTCTTGTTCAATTGCTCCTTATTTCAAGCCATGGTCTTTTGGGGGCTTTTTTTTCCTGCTCATCACTCTGAGGAGGGAGAGCGAAAAGAGCATGGCAGAGCTCAACAACCCATCCACTGTTAAACTGTCATACTTCCTTAAGCAAATGAAGGCTGGGAGCACAGAGAGCTATGAGGTATACATGAGAGAGACAGCATAAGTAGAAAATGCCCAATTGCATTCCATTCCAATGAAGAGAGGACGAAATTACCACTTTCTCCTTTGTTTCTCTGCTGAGCCAAAGCACCTGAACAACTGAACTCTCCTGCACTGCATTTTGACTTCTTTGGAATATGCCTAACATTTGTGAACTGCAGTGCATCTATAGATCTTATGCTACACACAACCAATCACAGCAATTTTCCTAAGTACAGTTAGTCCTTTCGTACAATCAGGACTGACAAGTCATAGCCAACATGTCAGACCAAATGCTAATAGATGATATGGCTATATGTGCCCAGAATACAACCGTGGAACTTGCTGAAGTGAAGCTGCAAAACCGAGCACGATGTCAGCTGCAAACTTTCCCAAGAAAATTAAGTAAATGGTGATGAGCTATACCAAGTTCCATGCTGTTTCATGAACATTACTGTTAGTGCCAGAGACAGATATAAGTTACACAGTCACAGAGCCATGTTTGAATGCAGCAGAAAAGTATTCCTAGTATCAATTTGTTACCCATAAAACAAAACCACAGCTTTACTAGTCCCATCCAGCTTACATTAATGCATTTCTACAAGACATTTCTGCAGATGTTTCCAAAGTACCCTATCTTTTTGCAGCAGGCCAGGCCTGAAGACACTAACTTATAAGACTGTAGATCTCTCAGGAAACACTGGTACACAATCTGTCGTGATCACTCAATTAATTCAATGATCTTCATTCAAATAGATGTACATAAACCACATGAGCATGTTCTATAAAAAGATTCTACCAAATTAAGTGCTCACTAACAATGATAGGACAAGAGAAAACAGTTTTAAACTAACAGAGGGAGATTTGTGTTAGGCGGAAGAAAATCTTTACTCAGAGGACGGTGAGGCCCTGGCATTGCTGCCCACAGCTGTGGGTGCCCCATCCCTGAAGGTGCTCCATGCCAGGCTGTGTTGGCCCTGAGCAACCTGAACTGGTGGGGGCAGCCCTACATACCTCTGGGTGTTAGAACTGGATGGGCTTTGAGGTGTCTTCCAGTTCAAACCACTCTACAGTTCTATTTTCCCACTTCCTAGTTCCTCCTTGAAATAAGGCAGTCTGATTTCACATCCTCTGGCCTGAGAAAACATAATCAAGAAAGCATCTTGCAGCTTCTCACTCAGACGGATTACTAGGAATGGATTGCTCAGCCTCTATATTTGCACTGCTGCTTTGCCTCCCATCTTATTCTTTTGTTCTTGCTACCAAAATATTTCTCATTGCCCCTCCATATATTCCTAGTTTAACTTCTTTATTTGCAGGATCATGTATCTACAGGTCACTCAAGATCCTGCAAAGATGCCTCTTGACCGATGTAATTCAGAAGGGAACATTTTTACCCAGGTGATGTCAATTCCAGTCTACAACAACACAGAATTTGACCTCATCTTCGATCCTTAACATTCCCATATTAGTCTCATGAGCTTCGGCCTGTTTCCACCAGGTCACTGGCTTTCCTCACACAGTATCTGTGCAAAATGAAGTTAATTGTGAAGTTTGTAACTAATTCAATGTCCAAGAATCCCATTTTCGTTAATTATTCTGGTTAGCTTCACACTCCTCACCACCAGAATATGAAGAACAAGAGACCCTCCACAGGAAGGTGCTGGCACACCTGCCCTTCCTTATAACTCTCTACTGACAAGCATCACAAGACTCAAAATTCAATAACACCATGATAATGGTATGATAATACCTACCACTAAGTCTTTCTACTAATTCTATAGAAAATCCTCTCACATCTAATAGGATTTCCTTCTCTTTTTTTCAACTCTATATGGAATTTCAGAAAGATAATTAATTTTAAAATGAGTTGGGTATTTATCAAGGTCTTTTTAAAATATACTTTATTGTTACAGTACAATTAATACTGTCATGTCTCAGCTCTCAAGCCCTGGAATACGTCATTCAGTCTTTAGCAGAGTCTGCTGTGACAGAACAAAGTAAAATGGTTTCAAACTAAAAGAAATGAGATTTAGACTGGTCATAAGGGAGAAAGCTTTTACAGGAAGGGTAGAAAAGCACTGGAATATGTTGCCCTGAGAGATGGTGGAAGCCTCATCCTTGGAGACATTCAAGGCTCAGTAGTGCTCTGAGCATCTCATAGAGCTGTAGGTGTCCATGTGCATTGCACAGGGTTGGACTATATGGCCTTTAAGTGTTCATTCCAACTCAAATGATTCTACGATTTTAATGAAGGTTAAGATGACAAATAAGAGATGCTTTCACATTCCAGGTTTTGAACTACATTTAGAAGAGAGAGGGGAAAAATAATCAGATTGAAGTTACTTTAATTTTCCCAAGAATTCATAATGTAATATTTCAGGATGTGCCTCATCTTCAATGCTACTATCCTTTAGTTATTTGGATTTACTTGCTTTAATTAATTTTAGCAAGAAATATGCTGTGCATTAACAGTCGCATCTACTTAAAGGTGTTAATCCTAAATCCTCTCTAACATACTTTATATACATTCAGATGGGTGAAAGAAACAGGCAGCGGGGAAGAATTCCGCAATATAATCATTTGGCAGCTTACATTATTTTCTTTCAAAGGGCATTACAATACCCTTCTCTCACTTGGGGAACTTCAAGAGAAGATAATTATTCTTGTCTGCCTTGTAATATATATTAAAAATGCTCAAATGTGGCTTTCTAGGGAATTCTGCCAAATATTTTTAGGCACCAGACCCAGCTTTACTTAATTTTGTATTGCCTTCCTAGTCTATTATGAAATACCCTTCCATGCAGTTTGAATTTGGTAAAAAGGCTGAAGCGTATTCATTTATATTAAAAACAAAAATACTTCTTTCCTTGAAATAGAGATCTTTAACTCCCGATGTTACAGACATTCAGATGCACCATAATTAAAGGGTCTCTCTACAGAGCTCAATACGCATCACTGAGGATTTACTGACAAAAGAAAAAAGCTGAAAGTTGTGGGGTTTTCTTTTTTTGTTGTTGTTTGTTTTAACAGACAACATACCAAGAACAGAAAGTAAATATTTCTGTTTAATACTCCCGCTATTAGTAGCATAACAGTAGTACCTTGAGACTCTGAAGAAGACAAAAGCCCTTCTACACAAGACATTTAAAAAGCTTCAAAAGATGCAAATCCTGAACCTTCAAGTGCTGTCATCAACTATGGTAAAGTATTGAATTGCACCAGAGTTAGAGGGGAAAAAAGTTGTATTTAAGGTAACAAGCCCTTATTATTATCAATATTTACCACAAGGGATAAGATAAAACAGGCAGTCAGCAAACCAATGTCAGCATTCTGCTCCAGAGTTTACAATCTAAGCAAGCAAGAATGGCAAGGCTGGACACAGAGACAGAGCTCATTACACAAAAGCATAATATGTATAGCTGGAAAGAGATAAGCCAAATAACAGGGAGCGATAAAACAGGTGTGGAGTGAATTTGATGATATGATGCCCACAGACAGCACCGCAAGGCAAACAAGTAGTACAGAACTGGCAGCTGCTGGGCAAAGTACGAGTGGAAAACAGAGGCACAGTCCTGCTCCAAGGGTTGCAGCAGAGCAGGTAGCAGGGGAAAGCCTGACCACCAGTTGCTCACCTCAGCACCTATTCAATAACTCCTGGTGGGACACTCCTGCCCAACGCCTGAGGCTACCATAGCACAGGGTGGTGAAAAAGACTGGGAAACCCTCATCCTGAGCTGCAGAAGAATCTGGCATGATTTCCACAGCAAGAGCTGTGGATAAAGCCCACAGACATCCCCAGCAGGGTGTTTCCTGGATATTTCACCATCTTCCCCTCACCCGTTTAAAAGCCAGCATCAGAAACTGTAGATACTGTACATAATGTCCATGTGTAATATGGTATTTAAGTGTTTATTTTGGCTTCCTAAAACAGGCTGGAATCCAGCTCTTGTGCTCAGCCCCACCTTACTTATATTTGCTCTGTTATGCACAACAAGCTTGGAGCCACATGTAAATATGAAACACTTTAAAACTATATTAACACTATCTCTATATCATTAATACACGCTAACTTCTTTCACAAAGGACTTGTACAAGGACTGGTTGTTACAGAATCCTTTAAAGTTCAAGTTTCAGAGAGAAGCAACACTGTTTTACTTTCCCCTGATCACCAAAAGAAAGCCATTCCAGACTGCGCCTTGAAAACTGAAACAGATGAGAGGGTTTCTCCTACCTCCTCTTATGGTTTCATCTTTTTTTGTTGGTGAGCTATTCTGTGCCCGACAAACTAAGATTTCTTATAGTCTTCAGTCACTCAGCTGTTCTTTCCTGTAGATATTTCTACAGCAGATAAGTTTCAAGGCTTGCTAAGCCAAGCACACAAATCTCTGTGAAGACTTCAGTTAATTAAGGATGCTGCTGGATGGTCTTTTTTTGCTATTAAACTAAGAGCTTGCAAACTGATCTTGGTCTGATATGTGTCAGTTAAGAGTAACTCACACCAGAGCCAAGTATCATGGGTGTATGAAAAGCCAAAAACCAGGTCAATTAAACAGGGTCTGCAGAAACACAGTCGCATGAGAAAGTATGCATCTTTAGCATGCAGCTGCATAGGCCATCTTCACAGTTTCAAAGCACTGGACTTAGCAGACACAGGGAAACAAACTGTGTGGCTCCCAGCAGAGCCAGTGGCACCAGGCCTTCTCCTTGTACACATGCACAACCTGGCACTCACACTCAGAGGGCAGGCACAGCGTACAAAAGCAACACCCAAATTTGTAAGCTAGTGAAGAGCCTGCAGCACTCAGAGCCTCTACATTGCCAAGACAAGAATTAGAGGTACCACACCTGGAGAACTCATCAGGGCATGTCTGCAAGATGCATGCTTTTCTGCACACAGTTCTTAAAGGATTCCTTCCTACCCATCATTTCATTTTGCAATGAGATCCAAATGCCTCCTCTAAAGAGAGAACAGTCTGTTAACATTTAAGCTATTCTTATCAAGGCTGTTTACCTGTGATCACCTCATACACTGCGCTAGCACATCTCTGTAGCAATGTATGGATTTCACCAACCTGTATTCAGCCTTCACATATCTGCTCACAAGGCTTATGTCAGGAACAGGAATACCATTTAGAAGCCAGACACGCACACGTTACTCTGAAGACCTGCCCGAGCCCAGATCCTGTGCTGTGAGTAACCTTAGTTTTGGGGACAGTACAGACCTATTCCCTGCAGTCAGAAATGAAGCTGCTCTCAGGCTGATGATTACCACTGCTCCAGGTATAGCCTAGTCTTCCTCTGCAGGTCAGCCCTCCAGCCAGCACATGACCCACAACCCTTCAATTTATAGGTATCAGCTTAAGTGCAGACCACACAACATGTGCAGATTGGGGAGAGGGTGGGAAGGAAGACAAGAAAAAAACAACACATACACAAAATAACTCATCAACTCCAAACAGAACACATACGCATTTTCTCCACAGTCCAGAGAAGCAACTGGAATTTTCCATCCATAAGATCCACAGAAAAAAATAAATGCATCTTAAAATAACTCAGCATTTTAATACAATATCAAACTGGAAGTTTACCAACCAAGAATGTGCCTCTTTTCTGTGCCAAAATTGATCCCAGCCTACAACCCATACCTTCTCTTAGAAGAACAGCTCAGAGCACAAATCCCAGGGAGAGGAAATCCAAGATGTATACAGATGTGGCACCTGTCAGCTGCCACACGTGTTGCTATTCTCCACCGATTGAGCCCTTCTAACCCACCCCATTGTCTCTGGACAACTCTTTCTTGGTCAGTTCAGGGTTTAATTCAACTCAGGGCACCTCTTGGAGTTGGTGAATCTAAACTTCACAAGTGATAAAGTTTCTATATATCTAAGCTTGGTTAGTGAGAAACCTAGAATGTCCCTTGGACTCCCCATGGGCAGCAGTGTTTGTTACCTACTATATCAACAAAAACTAGTAGTACATCCAGCTCTATGAACACAGAAATATCAGTCTTCAGCATTGTATGCACCTGCCTCCCATTCCACCCCAGGAAAAAAGAATAACAGAATCTGAGGTGAGATTATATGGAAAATCATGAGTATACAAATCTGCATCCCTGAATGAGAATAAAATCTGTTTTTCTTCAGGAAAAGCCTGATCTACTGCTGCAGTAAAGGGCATAGACTTGTCAGCTGCTGGGCAACAGATGGAAGAGTCTTTTTTCCCACTAAGAGGCACCTGAATCCTCGATGATGTGTGTATGACTGACAGAGATATGAATTATTTGTGTGACCAGAAAGGGGGAAAAGAACACTGAAGTCTACATAACTCAAACTATGGAATAACAGTGTTCCAGTAGGCATGTAATCAGCTCAGAAAAACACATTAAAGGGTAAAAACTACACATTTGTTTCTGCACCGTGGGGTCTATGATATGGTTAAAAAAGGAATATGATTTCTGCCCAAAAAGTTTAGAACCTGGGGCTCCAAACAGTACAGCTTGTGCTCTTCATCTATCAGCAGCTTATGTTTCTTAAAAAATAATAATAATAATAATAAATTAAATGCTAAACTCCAAATATCTCAAAAGGCTTTCTTAAAGAGCTGAAAGAGAATTAGATATTGATGTTTTGCAGTTTAAAGTGCTGGCACCTTACAAAGAGAAGCCTTTTGTTAGAGACAGGAAGTTTAGTTTATTGCTTGGTGTATACAGTTCGCCCACTACATTATTCTGGGCTATTTTCATTCCTCACATAGTAAAGAGGAAATTCTAAGAACATTTCATTGCTTTTCTTTGTTTGGTGAAGAGCAAAAATGTGCAGATTACTGACCACTATATTGCTTTGCTACTTTTGAAGTGCAATTTCACTTCACATAGTTCTTCTGGTGGATTAAATATTTGTTCATTACAAAAATGAACTGGTTTTGCCCCATTCACCTTAAGTCCACCACTCACTTTCATTTCTTGTTACTTAGCAGAATTCTTTAGCACACAACTGCAAAGCAGCAAAACAAAACAAAAATCTCAATCCTTTTACCCCCATTTATTTTTTCTCAAGAGCAATGCTTCAGGCTGACAACTCTTCTCCCTTATGTGCTTTGCCCAGACCTTTTTCAGTTAGATGCAATCTGAAACACAGAAATAAGAACATAGCTACAGCACAGGAATATTACTATTGCTCTTGCAAAGGGCATTCATTTGTTCAAAATAAATGCTGCACCTTATTTACTGTCCATTATGATGCTGTTGTCTGTTCAGCAGATTTTTGTGCAGCTGAGATTTTAAAACAAAGAGCTAGAACACATGCCTGTCCTTTTACTCTTTTACTTTTCAGTGATTCACAAGGTTATCCCAAATGTTTTTATACCTTAAAACAACAACAACAAAAATAAGACGATTCTTTGTAAAAGGCTTGGTTTCTAAGAAATGCTAAGCATTTAAGCATTTATTAGAAACAGTTTTAGTTTCTCATTAATCTGAAGATTAAGTATTATTGACTTACTATGAACAATTCATCCCGTGCCCATAAGCAGCATATAAAAACAGAGTCTGAGAACTAAAAAATGAGTGATGCCTTTCTGGCAGCAGCTTGCTGTGTCCCGCCAATGGCACAACCTGTCCAACTGGATGGGAAACAGCCCTGCTCTTTCTGCAATGTTCTGCATGCTTGACTGTATATGTCCCACAGATCATCCACTAAGCTACACTTATTTTTATATTACAGGATCAGCAAGTATAAAGAAGATGAAGTCTCTGAGTCTCTGGGGACTCTAGATATTGCTTAACATTAACCACTCAGGCTCTTAGTCACCCCAGAGGTGATCTTGGTAAAAAGAGATGAATTACATAGATAGATTGACACACAGACGTATGCATATCTGCACACATAGACATACATACCCCCCAGGGCCTGATGGAACAACTCCAATTCACTACAGTGAGCTTTGGGTCAGGCCCAGCATTAGTATAAGATACACACTAACTGCCTCTGATCTTTGAAATCAGCTTTAGAAGGCTAATGGGGAGTACGAATCTCCATTCTGTGACCGACACTGGTTCTTCACCAGTACAGTTCCACTGGCATTAACTCCATTGGCTTTGGTGACATGTAAAACCAATGTAACAAAGTGGAGAATTTTGCTACACTACATTCTTTTAAGTAGCTTATTAGCCCACATGTTATACCCTTTTCAGTGAGTTGGCCTCTGTGCAAAGAGCTCTGAAGACCTTATTCCCTGAAACTGATACGACTCTTCTCACTGGCTTTGGGTCAGAGCCCCAAATTCATCTGAAAATTCTGTAGAGATATGATTAAATAATAAAGTGGTCCAGCAAATGTTAATGAAAATCTCTCGAGGATGACATGGCTCGCTCGTATTAATTTGGAGAAGGTTTCCAAAAATGAAAAATGCTTTAAAAACAATAAATTGTGCTAAATGGTCCTGAATATTACATTTTCTTTCTTACTACTATTAAAAAATAATAATACTAACAGACATAATCATCAAATTTCAAGCTGGAAATATATATGCATATTATTATTTTTTTCCAGCCTAGCAAAATTTGTTTACAGCTTAAAACATGCAGAAAGTGCATAGGATGGAAATGGAAGATAGGGTCAGGCAAATAAGAGAATGAAGCACTTCTGTGCCACCCTCTTCTACTTTGCTTGGCTGCATAGCCCTCAGGATGAACTGTCTGCCAGTGCTGCTTGATCTTAACTCTTTCAGTACCTTCAAGGTTGCCTCCGTCTCCGTGTGGCAAACTCACATCTCTCAGTCTTTACAACTGTACCTGCTTTTTCCCTCTGCTGCCATTAGCTATTTATGTCTCTCCTGCCTGCCTCCTGTCACACCCAGCCCTACTGCCTGCCCCAGCTTCCCACACACATGCTCTTAATGAGCAGGTAGAGTAATTGCTTTCACAACATTTTTCTCACAGTGACATTTATTATTTGCTCAGGGTTTAGTGTCATTGTGCCAGTTCCTTGAGTCCCATCGAAGAACAAATTCCTTCAACAAGCACGGGAGTTTTGTCCAAACAAAGACTACTGGATGCACAGCTATTGTGGCCGATAGTTGTGAAGAAATACCAGTGATAGGATTTGAAACTCAGCTTCTCTACAATCTCATGCCACTTTTTTTATCCCTCATGTTCTGCACAATAGGAATTAATAACGGTCCTTTTTTTCTACAGAATAATTACAAGAGCAAATGCATCAATGATAGGAACACAACTGGTTCTCCGCTCTACACAAGCACCTGAAATGGACCTAAAGAGCAAAATAGCTAACAATTGTTTGAAATTATGCCAGTCCTTGGCCAGTACCTATCACTAAACAAAGACAGGCCAACTTCCATTCATCTTATGTGCCAGTATATATGCAGAGGCCAAGGGGTAACTACAACAGGGTTATACCCAGAGCCTGTAAACCATGAAATACTACTGTTACTGAGATTCAGTGATGCTGATATGACTCTAATCTCTGGGTATTAGGTCAGGTCCATGAATTACATGAAGGGGCCACAGTGATCATGAGGGGTTTAGTTATTACTGACATGACAGTAGCTCATGAGAACCCAATAGATGTCAAAGCCCAGAAGCAGAGGCAACCAGAGTAAGCATGCACACATAGCTCTGTATCAAGTTTGGAAAGGAATAATGCAGATAGCCTTAAGTTTGTTGAAAAGAGGAGAGAGAGAAAGGTAAAAATAAACCTCAAACCTTGCATACTACAGTAACGCATCCATTGTAGTGCACCCTTTCTCAGTCTGTTCACTGATATTTATTGTGACAGTTTCTTGGATTCTTTTTCAGCAACACCCAAACTCCACCTTCACTTTGAACACAGGTCTGCTGCACAATGAGGTGACACACAGCATTCAAAGGCACATCTTTACTAGCCATTCTAGAGAACACTGGCAGCAAACTGGCAGTGCAAGCAGCTCTCGATAGTACTTGGGATCTAACCCAAAGGCAAGCCCAAGTCCAGTTCAGGCCCCTTACCTTCACTGCCCTTCATATTTGAATGGAAATCTAGCTCAGATCACAACATTTGCTAAAATCATATTCCTGATTTTCTCAGCAAAGCCGGCTAAACTTTCACCCAGAATCTGCCTTCATGTTTTTCATTTATTTTTTTCCATTTACTTTTTTTGTGCGTGTGACCTCAGTTCCAACATTAAAAAGTAATAAGCAAATGGCATCCCAGCAGACACACGTTACTTTTCTTACAAGTGATTATGAGTATTAATCTACTGCTCAGTTATCATATCTTAGTGACTTGACATGTATGCATTTTCATTTCAAAATATTACCTTTTGTTTCAAAATATCTCTGCAACAGAAAGTGGAGAGTTAAGTAATACTGTACTCCAAAATCTATATATTCTATTTCATGCCAAGACATGCAGGTAATCTGAGAGGTTCACGTTTTCTTGAGAAAGAAAATGTTGGTTTGAGTTTCTGCTCAAATTGTTTTCTAATGATTTGGTCTTGTTAGGAAAGAAGAAAAGCAGTGATTGATCCACCTCTTCTAAACATTTCAATATTAGTGACACAACATGGCTACAAGTTGTCATATCCCTAGGAAGTGATCACAGAAAAGCAAAAATCTTGTGATTTCAAGGACTGAAGAGTGACTTTGGTACCATTCTGTGTCATGTAACAAAGGGATGCAAATCCACTCAGATTTTCATTTTCAGAATTCTCTACAATAGTTGTAGGTGAAATTTAACTTAATAAAGAAGATCTTATGTATCAAACTTCAAGTGCTCTTTTTAGACAAATGACACTCTTTTAGTGATAAAAAAACCAAGGAAAAGCTGTATTTAACTGTATGGGTATCTTGCAAAGCAATTGGTCAAAGAATACCTTGCACTTCTGATTTCATACTGCTTTGAATCAATGGCTGCTCTTCCTATCTCATCCCACAATAATATTGCATCAGCAGCTTAGAGAGGACAAAAGGAAGGAATTTATCATTGAAAAGGTGAATCTGAAACAGTGCCAGTCCTCACACAATTTATTTGACTAAATGCTACACATACCATAACATGTCTTTCCATGCCATGGGCAACATTCCCTGTAACACAACTACCTAATCGGCGTCACAGGATTCTGTGACTTACGTCAGTGTGACTACTTGTATGAACATGGATTACTCATATGAATAAGGGACTGGGACTTCAGTCAGCGCAGCATCTAGAGACCTTGTTGGTATAAGACACAATATGGAAGTGAAGCCATTAAATCAAGCATGGGGCTGCAACTCTCATACTACTATTTAAAATATTACTGAGACGGGTGAGGAGGGGGATGGAATATTCCAATTATGGTGGGAAGGAAATACACTGTTTCTAATGCAGCTGTGTTTCAACTCTGAAATGTCTGCAGTCTCAAGACAACACCTGAACTGCACTGCTGCGACAGGATGAAGTTTAATGCAATGCAAAGGTTTAATTGGCTGCAATAATTGCAGAGCAAGTCCAAGGTCAGTTACACTATTTTTACATAAAGGACTCTGAATTTTTCTAGTGGATCCAAGGTTTGGTATCCAATTATAACTGTTAAAATTATCATTAAGTTTTAATCCCTAGGCAAAAACAAGACCTACTCTACTGACTTCTGCCTCTAGGAATTCCTAGCATTTCTATAGGAGTTTTGAAATACAAACAGAACGAAAAACTACTTGAAAGAAATCTGCTTCACAGATGTGTATTACATCTGTCAATTCAGAAATGACAGAAAGTTTCATTTTCAACTCTTGAATCAGCCCAGAACTTTGTTCCATGACATATCACCAAGAGGTACTTTGCTGCTTCACTCAGGCAAACTGATGTTCTGTTTGCTTTTAAATAATGAGAAGCCCTCCTATGAACTCCTTTCACTTGAGACAGCAATTTCTGTAGGTAAAAGCAAAACTAAACTCTAAGAAATCTGCATTAATTGACATTGAAAATTTCTAATCGATATTATTTCACTAGTTTTCGAAACAAACAACCAGCACTTGCATTTATAAATGAAAGATTAAAGTATCTGAAACCACAATTAAGTGTTTGAAACAACAGCTTATATTTTTAAAAGTAATTAGAAGGATTTCAATACCATAGTAGAATTGTAAATCATATCCTTAACTTCTTAAATGTCCCATTCTTCTGAATGGGAGCGTAAGAAGACAGAATCCACACTGCTACTTTTACCTAGCTTCCATTTTGAAATGGAAGTGGTTCTCGAGCAGGATTCAGCAGCAATGGACTCTTAGGCTTGCACACATGTTTGCTGGCAGTAGTTGATGCCTGACTGCCCACCATCAGGATCAGGGCGGACAGCAGCAGTACAGGATCTCTGCTCCCCACAGTGCCTTCTCTGCTTCTTGAATGACTGGAGTCTCCCTGTCAATGTTAAGCACATGCTATGGGACCAGTGTGGGTAGTGAAGTGCAGGGGTCTGCTCTCACTTTCAGGCTTCTGGTAATCTGGTTGTTACTAAAAATCAATGGTTCTAAGCCTCAAAGCCAAGCAGTGGTACCCACTGTAGAGCCTCATTTTCTGACTAATATAATCTGTAGTGGGCTATAATTTATTTTTCTCTCTCTGAACTTTTTTCCTTCTTTATTTCTTTTGAATATTCTGAATAGAATTATTAGGCAGTTTTCTCTTAAGAACTCAATAAACACTAACCAATTACTTTAAAAATGGAACAGACTAACCATGCTCTTTTCCTATAGGAAAATCTATAGCTTTTTACACAGTCTGTTCTTCCCTCTGCTTAGAAGACAGCAAGCAAAAATTCTAAGATCTGACTGTATGATTCTTTTTTATCGTAAACTAGTTATTTTCTTGTTACTTAATTTGGATAAGCAGAAAATATTTGTAGCTTTAAATGAGCATCTAGGGAGCAGTCATTACGACTCAGGAAATTACATCTAATTAATTGGCAATCAATTAACCTGAGGGAAAATTATCTACCACAGATTAGCGGAAGAGGAAAAATAGTGGCTCAAAGAGGTACAGTGATAAACAGCCACATCCCCTCAGGAAAAGAGTGTGAATTAGACCTTCTGCATCCGTTGAAGTCTGTCCAGAACTCAACCTTTTACAGAATTGGACCTTTAACTTCTTTAAAATCTCTGTGACGATTACAGATAGTCTGATAGAGACCCTTCTTTAAAAAGATGAGTCAGTTCTTCTGTATGAGAGTTACTAATAGAACAAAGACCACAGGTTTCTGAGTCATGCATAAGCAATAATGTTCTTTAGTGGAAACACAGCACTGATGTACGCAGACAAAGCTAGATGTAGCTGCAGACAAATGATAGTATGCGATGGTATAAAGGCTTTGTTGGCAAGGGTTTGAGAAATCTGAATTGCTCACTGATAGTGAATTATGCAAAATGCCCTCGAGGAGTGATGATGCTGTGTATTTCCAAAAAATTGTTACACTCTTACGTCAGACCTCTACGTTCTTCATAACCTCTTCCTCTAAAGCCAAGAGCATACTTAATCTGGCAGATAAGCAATGAAGTTCAAACTCTTCATGTTAACGTTCACCCTCCCAGCACTGTCTTGTGATTTGTTCCCGAATATTCCTAATTCCTAAAAACTCCTGAAGGGACAATAGATTTTTTCCTTTCTAAAAATGAAAAGAAAAAAATTAGAAATACTGAAACAATTTGGTGGCCGAAAGAAGGCGGAATAATCCTAATGAACTGCAAGTGCTCTTTGGATGAGAAAGAATCGAAATATACAGGATTCTCCTAAAGTCAGCTGATGAAAAAACAACTGTTCTCAGTGCTTCTGAAAATCTCACCACCTAATTTTCAGTGTTGGAAGTCAAACACTTGCCAAAAGTCTATAGACTTACAGAGAGTAAAGATAAATACAACTGTATTGTTAAGAGGGTTCCAGTGAAACGCAATCAAATTGATTAGTTTGTCTTAATCTCACCATGATTTTACTATCAGTTTTCACATCCTGTAAATTCCAGATGCTGATAGGTCGACTCAATTCCCCATTTTTTCCATTACCAAGTTTTCATTATGCACGTTAAGCATGTTTCCATTTGCCTGAGGTACATCAGGGGCAGGGAAGCATTTTTCAAAGATAACTCATTTAATATTAAATGTCAAAATATTACTCACTTCTTTAGCAAGACCATGCAGCTGCAACCTGAAGAATTAATTTGGGATGGTGTCTCTGTGGAGTTCAGGGCGTTGGTCTACGCATACCTTTTGCTAAACAAAAAATCATTGACTTATTCAGAATTTAAAACACTGTGTGGAACTAACTAAAGGGCAATCGTGAGCAGCTAAACATATAAAGGAAGTTTTTTTTTAAGCCAGAAACGTGATTAATTCTGGGTAAAACAATCAGGGGAACTTCTCATTGCACAAGGTAATTAAATAAACCTATTACTGTGATAATAATAAGAAGTGGTAATGACTTCTGGCTTTGTTTTGAAGATTATCACCATAACATTTCACTTCTGTACAAGCAATTAGGAACCCAGTGAAGAAAAGAAGCACAAAAGCCCACATTTTACAGGTAGTAAAATAACACAGGTGGAAAAAAATAAGCTGACTTTTTATACAGCACTTGCTTCCCTGTGTTTCATTGGAGACAATTTCTCATTTACACTTGTGTAAACCAGGTTAGGTCCAGGCCATAAACGACATAACCATAGATGTTTGTCAACAGAGTGAACTGTCACCTGATTCTCCATGTCTCAGCTCTCTGAATCAGCAACAAAGCCGCCTTCTTCATGGGAAAATCAAAACTGAACTGTGATTTCTAAGAAGAGGTGAACTGCCATACAGATAACTGTTTCAGAACTAACTCACTGTCCATCAATAAACTGTGCATTTGTACAAAGAATACAATACAAGAGGATAAAAGATCAGTCCTCCCATAGATTTCATTATTTACGCTGCTATTTGTTGGATCAAACTAAGAAAAATATCTTTTCCTGTGTTTCTTAAAAATGGCATTTGAATTTCGCAATAGCCACTCTTTTGCTTATAAGACAAGGTCAAAGTACTCTTTAAAATGATAAACCAACCCACAAGCCTGAGAACCCTTTTAGTCCCTCCATTTAGTTCTGTTATTTAGAAAAACATAGGCTGGACTAGGAGGTTAGGTAGGCTTATTCACAGGACCTAAAGTCTCTTGTAATCCATGATGTGGTATGACCTTCTCAGTCTATTAAGCCTTCCCACTCTTTTCCTGCAAGTGACTTCTACCGTATCATCTTCGTGTTGAAAAACAAAGAACCTCAACCTCACAATTTCCTCTCAGCACCTTTATTTTGCAAGTTGCTGCCTTTGAGACATCAGGTAACTCTTGGTGCCTCCAAACCAGTCTTTAACCTGTCCTTTTGGGTTCCCAAGCATTTTTTTCTCTCTGTAAAGAAAAAAAAACACCTCAAAACTGTTCTTGCTTGTGCTCCAGTTCCGCTCTAGCGTTGGCTATCAGCCAGCCTTCTAGGTGGGGCTTTATAACCCCAGGGTGAACTAAGATAAATTTGTAGAGCTAGCAAGAAGTTGGTAAGGCAGTACTTACTTCAAATTCAGAAAGCAGCAAACAAGAATAAATGGTTCCTTATGGCTATGTTTGCAAATTCAAGATTTCAAGTTAAACCTAAGAACTGTGTGGTACTCTTTGCTTTAACTGGCACAGTCCTACCTGTTAAGGTGCTCAGAATGCATGGTGATGGATACAATATACTGCCTTTCCTATAAAATTTATAACCTTTGGGATGCACTTTCTGGATATCACCCATGGTGGTGTAGCCACCAGCATACATTGCCTGCATGTGATAGATTACTGTTCTGTTCTCACCTTGACTCTGCTCTCACAAATATTACTAATAAATGCTCCAACCCATAAAAGCTTTATAGAAAAAAAATCAGAGAATCCTTTTCCCTAGTACGCAGTAGTAATGAAAAACAGAGACTTCTCTATTTCCTGTGTAAAGACTGAAAAAAGAAAGGAAGCGAGGACAGATTTGCTCTTAACCCAGTAGAAGTATTTCAATATTCACTTTTCCACAACAACAGAAATGCCTTCATCTACAAGAGATGTTCCAAAAGTAATGCTTCCTATTTTATTATGTTGGGCCATGATGTCAGAGGAAGTTGGTGGTGGTATGGCAGTAGAGGCTGAACCTTCCTACCAACGTTCTGTTAATGTGAAACAGATAGCAACAGAGGAGAAGTCTGACAAAATGGCATCTGACATGGAAGTGCAGGTGAAACAGAAGTGTGTCACTGAATTCCTTCATGTGGACAAAATGGTACCCTTTACCCACTGGCATTCATCAATGACCTGAAAGTTTATAGAGACCAAACAGTGGATGTGAGCACAGTGAGGTGATGAGCAGAAACAGTGACACGAAAGACAAATCATTCTGGACATTCTGGATTGTAATGCACTGCTGTGACTCTACAGAATGAGGGCTGTTGTGATCAGCTCACCCACATAGATCCTGGTGTTACAACCAAGGAACTGTGTGTACAGAGCTGAATATCTGCTTCATTGCATTGTCAGTGATGGTGGCAAGACTGGAATACAGCAGTTTGTGCCGGATGGGTCCCACAGATCTTCATACAGGAACAGAAAGAAAACTACATGTGAGTCTGTCAGAACTTACTGAACAAATCTGAGGCTGAAGGTGACAGTTTCCAGGATCGCATCACTACTGGTATGAAGATGTGGAGTCACCACTAACAGCTAGAGTCAAAATAGCAGTCCATGCTTGTGATGGCACTGCTTCTCTAGCTGACAAGTCATATCACCATGCCCTATAAAGTATGTCACATAGTACAATTATTATGCATATTAAAGATAGAATCATTGCTGCAGGACAAAAATTAGCTTTCAGTATAGATGAACAGATAAATCAATAAATATTTTTCTCCATTTGAACTTTCAATTTTTATTTCAGATTTTTAATGCATTTTTCTCACAAATATTTTGAAATTTATAAATTTGTATAACAATTCCTTACAAGTATCCCATATTTAATGACTTTTACATGCTTGGATAGTGATAGGGCAAGGAGTAATTGTGCTAAGCTGAGGCAGGGGAGGTTTGGGTTAGATATTAGGAGGAAGTTTTTCACACAGAGGGTGGTGATGCACTGGAACAGGTTGCCCAAGGAGGCTGTGGATGCCCCATCCCTGGATGCACTCAAGGCCAGGCTGGATGTGGCTCTGGGCAGCCCAGTCTGGTGATTGGTGACCCTGCACATAGCAGGGAGTTGAAACTAGATGATCATGGTTGTCCTTTTCAACCCAGGCTATTCTATGTTTCTGTGATTTCACTTTCAACATTCTCTAGCAGGTAATGACCAAACTTAGCTGGGATAGTCTCTGTTTCCAGCCCAAATAATTTAGGAACAGCTCAACTGCACTGCAAGACTTGACCCAATCTACTTGATTTCATATTATTTCTCTTACACTGGTCAGCAAAGATCTTCCTAAGGAATTGCTAAGGTCTCAGTTGCAACAACATGTAATACTTTAATTCCTCGCAGATGTCTCTTCCTTGACTTTACAGTCAGATATTGTCTTGAACCTAGAAGCTCAGTATCCTCCCTCTAAAGTTATCACAATCCACTCCAAATCTAGAGCTGTTCTTTGTCCATATTGGTTGGATTCCTGGTCAAAGATTTTAATTTAACATCAGCTGTTGATAAATATTCTCCCTGTCAGAAATGTTGTCAGAAACCAAACATAAATGAACCGTGGATACCACTAAACTGAAAACCAGCTCTACAGGTGAAAGGTTTTTTAAAAAAAGAATCTCCTTCTTTCCCTCTTTCTTTAATGACTGCCTATGAACACCGCTTTTATCTATCTGACTTAATGACTGATATGCTTCACTGTTTGGCATTTCATGAGAAATCAGACTACTGTGTTTTGACAAGGTGGCTTCATTTAATGCTTGAACAATAGGATTTTATTCCAGCCACTGTTTTATCCTGTTTTATTCAATCAAGAACTAGCATGACTTTCACCGGTACATTTCCGTACACACCTTCATAAAGACTTTTCCTTGATTAAATGAATATGTGGTTTAGCCTGAAGTGATGTGATACTGTTTTTTGACCTGCCTTTATTTTTCTGTTCAGTGTTACAGAAGCCTCTTCTAATAAAATAGTACTGCAGTCACAAAGATTAATTACATTAAGATATTAAGTTTATTACTGGAAGAAAAGTATGAGATCTGTGTTTAGTATGTCTTAATAGAATTTCTTAATAGAAAATCTCTGTGCAAAACCTAAATTCTGTTTGAAATTACACCGTACAAATATTAGCAGTTTATTATCCCACAAAAAATGTAATGAAGGAGCAAGTCTGTTCTGTAGCAGATTTAAGACAATTCTGACATTTCTAATCCTCTAATTTAGACTGCTCTCATGACTCACTTATGTCACTTTAAAAGGTAGATACATATCAGACTAAGTTGAGGGTGTGCACTGACACCATGATTTGCTCTCAATTGCTGACCAGAGTTATCAGTTAAAACAATTTAAAACACATGGGATATTTTTCTTAACCACAGACTAACAGGCAATAGCAAAATGGATTTAACCCCTACAGTTTGAGAGTTGCGTGGGATTTAGCTACACAGCACTCATTAAAGTCACCAGAAGTTCAAATCAATGGGTGTGGTATGGCAGCCTTCAATTAACTCTCATAAAGCTGGAAGCTTTGCATGTCTGTGGGGGTAAGACAGTAGGTAAAAATTACTTTCTCCAGTGGGAGTCACTACCGTTATGCTGACTTCAGTGGAGAATTTGATTTGATACCTTAGCTAGCTGCAGCCTAGCAGCTAGACAGGTTGGTGGGCCAATAACCAAGTGGTGATATCCCTCTGAAAGCATAGAGCAAGTGAAGCCCAGGACATTTTGCAGTAATCTGCTTCTTGTAGCTACTCTCAAAAATAGGCCACCTATAACATATTGTGCCAGCTAAAACTTGTGGGTGGCCTTAATGGGTATGCACACAGGACCACGGCTGCAATCAATCTGCTGGTCACAAAGCCACAGACTAACCCAAGCAGCCAATGCCACCCCTTGGCAGCAGGAGCAGTCAAAGATTCAGATGAATCTCTTAACTGTTCAGATCATTAACATAATGCAAGTGAAACCCATCAATTGCCAAGACCCATTTAATTTGTCAGGCTGGCCAAAACAGTTATTATATTCACAACGCATAAATGATCTGCTCCTTCTTTACATTCAAATTGAACTCAAGGTGTTGACGTTGCTCTTTAAAAGCCATGGATGGAATCCTGATCTCAGGGAAGTATGTGGGAACACTGTAAGGAAAGATTTCACTCCAGTGTGGTTCCAGAGATACACACCTCCCTAAAACAAACTATCCTAGAGGGGAAAGAGATTTTGAAATCTCTAAAAGGCTTGTGGCATTGTTTTGATTTGTCCCAAGCTCTACTGCCTTTTGCATATTTTCTCAGTTTTGAAGAGAGCTTGGGAAAGTTTTCCTGGAGCTGATATGTTAAAAGACTAACTCCTGCATTTCAGCGTCTCTAGCAGCTCCTGCAGTGATCTGAGCTCAGTTCTGGGCTCTGCCTCAAATGTGCTCTCCTCCTCAGTTTTCCAATCTTAAAACACAGCTGATAATGCTTCCTTTTTTATGTGTCATGTCCTCTCTACAGAGACCATCAGGTCCAAGAAAGGGTTTCTGCTACAAGGCACTGTTTGTTCTGTGCCTGCAACACAGGGCTGAGAACCCACTTAAGGCTTTAGGGGTACTGGGCTCTAAGCCAAGATTCTAATAATCTTGGCTTTTGGTTCAAACAAAGGTTCTCTCTCCTCGCAGGCCATCATAGTCATTTATTTTGCCCTGTGGTGAAGTTAATGCTACATCTGTGATGTCACCATTGTTTCCATGGCAACAAGTTTATGACTTCAATGTAAAGTCAAATGGACGTAGAAGCTCAGGGACATGAATGAAAGCTCTTATTCAAATCAGAAACAGCTGACAGAATAACAGAGAAGGTACATTTCTTTTATTGTTATACATATTTGTGGTTTCTTCTTAAGTTTTCAACATGTACTTCTTCCATCACACATTTTAATAGCTACACTACCACTTTTCTTTAGTTAAAGCTGCTTTCTTTCTTCTTTTAAATACTAAAAAAAAAAAAAGAAAAATACATTTAATACCATTTGTTTAACTAGCTAATGAATGCCTTTGCCTTTTTTCAATTAGGTTTAATTTAATAGGAGTAAATTTGGACTTCAGTATAGTCTTCCTTCTGATGCCAAATATGAATGATACTATTTCTGAACAAACAGGGGAATTGTTCAAACTGTGGCTTTCCATACTTAGCAGAACAGTCCTTCAAAAAAGAAATTGAGAAAAAAATGAAAGAAACACATCAAAGTTTTCTGAGACACAAATTTTAAAACAACTACATCAAGAAGATGCAAGAAGGCAAAGCTGTTATGGAATAGAAATAAGCATCGGGCAGAGTAATGTAAAAACTCAGAAGCTTTTCATTATTTTTTTTCCCACTTGCTTTTTCCTTGAAAAACAAATTCCTCAAACTCAGATTCTCTCTGGGATTAAGGTGCCATCAAGGTACAGACTGTAAATTGACACTCATATGTCTCAATGTTTGTCCAAGGTGGAAACCTTCACACGAGCAATCTGTAATGTAATCTCAAGCAGCAACTCTTAGGAGCATCTAAAGGTGGAGGTGAAGCCTAAAGGAGGCCTAAAGCAGTTTCCATCCTCATTAGCAAATCTAAAAGCAGAAATGAGTCAACTGAAAGACCCTGAGAGCCACACTCAAATTAGCATGGATGGTATTGCTTCTGTCACATATTGGAGTCTGATCCGCTCAAAGTACTTCAGAACAGATGCCAATAATAAAAACATTAGTCTTAGTCAAAAAGTTTTGACGTAGCTACTGTGCAACCAAAACTGACTAGGTTTAGCATGTTATGTCTCCACTACACTTGTTGGTTCACAGATAGTTGATTGAATCAGTTAATTAAGATAAATAGTTAATTATGGCTGGAATTTTCAAAGAAGCCGCAGCAATTAAGTAACCAAATTCAATGAGATTTGGGTACTTAACTCCCATAGACTCCTTTGAAAAGCCAAGCTATAAATGCTCACCTCTTTAGTTGCAATTATTTGTACTCAGAATTATGGGTGCAGCTGTTTATAAATGCAGAAGGACGGCTGCAAAAGCAGACATGGCATGAGAACAGAGATCTGTCCATGCTTAGCGCAGTACATAAATGCATACACACAGTGGTCATACATTTAAACTATTCCCAGAAGACAAATACCAGTAGAGTTAGTAGTATATCTGAAGATGGTAAGAGCTTCTTAAGTTTACCTAATTAAAAACAATTAGATCTATGTACTCATATATATGCACAAGCATATTTATAATCATATGTACATACGTGTATAAAAAATGTGCACACGTATAAAGGCCCAGATGTGAACATGGGTGCAGACAGTTTCTTGTTTTAGTATACGTTCATTTATTTGTGAAACATCAAATTGTAACAGTTCTTGCTGTTGGGAAAAAAAGTGGTATAGCTGCCATGATTATCTCCATGATCTTATCAAAGCACAAGAGGAAATGTTTTGCTTAACATGCAGCATGAAGGCAACTTTTATTCAGTAAAGAAGTAGGCACTGTAGCAAAACTATTATCTAAAATTGTACCTATCAGATGGATTAAGAAGTAAAAATAAACACCTACAAATGCTGTAAAAAAACAGCACTCAACAAAACCCAGCACCATGTCTTTATACTCAGCTATAAAAGGATTAAGTTTATTTGCTGAAGATTCCAGGTGTTAATAAACATACAGCACAAGCATCTAATTCATTCTTGGTACTGTCTCCCACTAACACCAGTGGAGTTACCTGGATGCGCTCCGGCATGAGCAGTTAAACCTTGACCCTACCAAACTGAATGATAAAAGTGCAAGACCTATGATTGCCTTCCCTGAATAGAGCACTGAGTTTTCCTTGGAGTAATTGCAGCTTACGATATAGCAAAACTCGTACACACGAGTGAACTCAGGCCTACAACCGATGCTGTTACTACTCATATGCACAAATATATGCTTAGGCATTTGTTACAAAGTGAATTTCAAAAAGCAGGATATATCCCAAGGCCAAGAGGTGGGAGTGAAGATCGTCCAGCCAAATTCTATTCATTAGTGGGCAGCATTTTTTCTATTAAAAACTGCCAAGACTTTAATTCCATGTGTTCACAGCAAGAGTGCTGGCCCATAAACAAATCCAAAATATACAGAAGATCAATTTCTTCTAATAAGAAGGGTCGGTGATTTTCCATTAGAGTGAGTCACTGAGTTCTCCAAACTCTTAAGGTGTAGTAGAGCAAATGAAAATGAGGTTAGCTGTGGAATGCAAACAGATATATGGCACATATAGAGTTTTAGCTTAATTCCAACATCCATATGTGGCCATAAAGTATAGCTTCTTAGATGTAAAACGTGTAGATTTCCCTCTGCAACGAAAGTATAAAATACCTCACTCCCAAACAAGTATTTGAGCATATGAACATGATCTTTCACTTCATCTAGGACTACCCACCCAGTAAACCAAGCTGTACTCTTTCTGGGTGGCTCAGAGAATAGCATATTACAGTGGAAACACCCATTTATTTCATTTACTGCCATTTATAATATTTTCCACTATTTGCAGATAATGAATTCATATATTTTTTGCCAAGATTATGCAGCCTGTTTTATAGCCAAAATTATCCAGAATCCTTCTAAAAATGTGTTACCCTTCATTTTCCATGATTTCTTAGTGGTTCTCTTGGAGCAGGACCAAAATCAACCATATTAACAATGCACAGCAATAACTGA
Source organism: Excalfactoria chinensis (assembly GCF_039878825.1). NCBI lineage: Eukaryota > Metazoa > Chordata > Aves > Galliformes > Phasianidae > Excalfactoria > Excalfactoria chinensis. Next base: position 92,705,341 of record NC_092827.1, on the reverse strand, counting down.
ACTGTCATGCTCATACTCTCCTAACAGCAGGAAGAGTGCCAGTCGATCTAGTCCCTGAAGTATGTACAATTCAAGAGCACAACTGCTCAGGTTAACTAAAAGCCATTAGAAGTGAGGAACTGCTTTTGGAGATCTTTCCTCTATGAATTCTGCTATGGTCCTCTCCTAAATGTAGACAGTTTAGACTATCTGATGTTTTCTTGGCACCGTAACTCTTCAGTTCTCCAAAAAATTGCATTTCTAGAATATAACAGAACAGAGACTGGCAACATGGATCAAGTCTGAATGGGCGAAGCTCTGATCCTGTAAAGACTAGTGGATATCTTTAAGATTCCAAGCCAAGAGTAGTCCTTTGAGGTTCCAGAGGGCCACAGGCAGCAGCTACTACAGACACTCCGCAACACAGCCCATGCACATGGCACTGCATCACTGCACCAAGCCACAAGCAAGGGAAGCAGAAAGCAGTGGAGAGGGACAAGTCTCCCTTGCTTCTGGGATTATGCATACTGGATTAATGCTCAGTTCTTATTAGACAGCATCCCTCTCCCTTCACTGGCTCCGTTGTGCTGGCATGCTATGAAGGGTGGAGCTGCAGCACCGTTTCACTCCTTGCTCCATGCAAGAAAAGAGGAGAAACAGGCCAGTCACATCTGCTCTTCCCTTGTGCAGGGTCTGGCAACCTGAAAATCCCATGCAGGGGAGAAAGAGGGATCTTTGCCATCATGAGGCTGACAGCTGGGCCCAGCGTGTAAAACAAAGCACATGCAAACCTCTTCAGGAATTCCTTAGTGTTCAGCCTGAGGGCTTGATCTTGGAGTTAGGGAAATCAAAACTCACGGCTCTAAATGCAAAGAGCAATCCCTGCCCAGAGGTTCCAGTGGTCAATGTTAGTGGTGATAGCAGGAATAAGCACAGCAGTAATTATAAACATAAGCTAAACTAAACCACTTACATTTTCTTTTACAATTTTATACCAAAAGAAAATGAGTGCAATGAATATACTAACAGCCAAGTCTTTGTTTCTTAGCATTATCACTATTTTCTTTGGCACCATGGGGGATCTCTTAGTAAGACCTAGGAGGAAGGAGAAACTGATTCAGCAAGAGGCCATGTAACACCATTGATCTGCAAGGCTGAAGCCAAGCATCTGTTACTGAACAAGTTAATCAGCCACTATGTGACTTGAGCCCTGGGGGGAGGCAGGGAAGCCACACAGCAGGTTGAGTTACAGCCACTGGAACAAAAACAGGTTGTCATGATATAACTGAAGATTTCTTCGCACTGACAACTGACAGAACTGCAATAAATAGTAATTCTCCAAACTCATACTTGGATTGACATAAATACTTCAGACATTGCCAAGAATTTCTTTCCCGTTGGCCATTTCATTATTCAGTTTTAACAAACGTAGCTGGTTGGGGCCTTTATAGTTTCTCCCTCCCTCCACATGCAGCCACTCCCCCACTACTTTACCTCTTCCTATACAGCACAGCAGGCTCCTCTGATATCACCCAATCTGGCCTGGCTTAAACTTCTCCAGCCAACCTAAGACATACATATTTTCTCTTTCTTTGGCTCCTTCCCAGTAATATCGTGAGGCCTCAGTGCATCCAGATGATCTCAATAGAGCAGGTTCTCAGCTGACCAACTTTATTCAGATGGGCTTGTTTAATCTTAATCTCACTTACACACTTTTCTCTTAATTCTTTATTAACTTTTTTTTCTTCTTCTTTTTTTTATTTTTTTTCCTGAGCCCTTTGATTCCCTTTCTGGTTCTTCTCAGGGTCTCCAAGTTTCAGGCACTTCTCTAAACACTCTCTAATGTTTTGACTTTTGATGGTTAAATTTAAACAAAACTTAAAAGCTTTTCCAGCTATTTTTATTCATTCTCAGAGTCATTTATCAATCTCGTAGAGAGCCTGGATTCCCCCCATATAAATGGGTAGCCTTGTTCATGTGTAGCCAATGTGTAGCCTCCTCCATCCTCAAACAAAGGCAAGAAACTGGCCCCATCTCCCAGTGGAGCAACTAGAAGCCCCCTAACCTTTCCTGCTCAAAATCTAACCACTTCTAGAATATTACCTGCCAGATCCACCACTAAGGCCACAACTTGTCCAGCTCTGTGCTTTCAGTGGAATTAAGGTATAACTCAGATTGGCTCCTGGGATGTTGCAATACGTTGTGACTTCAAAGGCAATCATCTTATATGCCCTGGCCCAAAAGACACTATGTGGTCAACTCCCTCTCCTGGACAGCTGCATGCCAGCTCTACATACGTTGAAGATGTATTTCCTTTCAAAGCTCTGCTGCAAGATGCATGAGCTATACGCTTGCTGTTCCTCTTGTTTGTCTGGTTCCCTCAGCAAAAATTCTGACTTGCACTTCATGTGCTTACTGGAATCACAGTGAGGCACATGAGAAGAAAATATGCAGCCTCTTGAATCCTCTAAACGTTGTCCAGCTGCCACTAAAAAGGTGTCCTGACTCGAATTCACTTTTTCGTTTTATTTTTTAACGCACAACTACTCTGTGCTTTTGTACAAAGCCATAGGAATTTTCTTCTTGGACCAGCAGATAACCACAGCACATCTCTCCCAAGTTTCCAACCCCACAACCATTTCTCTTAATTTTTAAACTTTAAAGGAAGAATGCTGCTTTGGCTTCACAATTCTACACAGCTTGGTAGAACCACGGGAGAATGTTACGATACCAAGCCACATGAAATGGAAACATTCAAAAAGACCTTTGGGCTGGATCCCGTGCTTCCACCAAGCTGCCCTCAAGCCCGTGACTGAATAGTGTCTGGCTGGGGTAGAAGACAGTTGTTTTTGTGACCTCAAGTCCTGGTGGACAGTGAAAGTCTTTTGACGTCCTGGTACAATTAAGAACCTCCTCAAACCTACTCAGAATTGTGTCCCTGACTCACCACCTCCTGGGAACGTTCTAACAGCTAGTGATAACAGAAACCCTACATGCTGTTCTGTACTCTGGGACCTGGGAGTTACCCCAACTTGCTAATGAAGAGTTCTTTCCTAACACCTTTGGCAGGAAGCTTCTGAAGCTGGCTCTGCGAGTTTCACTGCCAACAGAGCAGTGTGCAGAGACCTGAACAGTTCCAATGAACTGTCTCCCCTAGAAGGAAATGAAAAGAGAGTATGAAGCCACTGGCAAGACATACATTAGACATTGCAGTTAAAAGCAGCTAGACTGCACTTTGGAAGGCCTATTTTTTTGCAGAATGCTTTGTTCTTCCATGTGCACTGTACCCCTGCAATTCACTGCTCCAGCTATAGACATGGTTTTTAGTTTAGTCCTCCAAGACTGCACTTCACTGTCAAAAAATTCCACATCTCAATGGGCCTCAAAACACAGTAGAGATGTCATACTGAGGTGATGTTCTGATCATGTAGGCAATCTAGCTCAGTTGGTGCATTTCAGAATGTAGAGCAGTTATAAGAGCAATACAGGACCATATTAGGAAAGTATGGTTAGCAGGCATCAAAAAACAGATTCAAGAGATGGACTTCCATATGGCAGGTCTGCACAGAAGCCTGCATTGTTGGCTAAGATACTTCTAAATTGGTGTAGTTTGTGAGCTCAGTGTTAGCCTCAGTCACCTGAGGAATCCCATCTGACTGATCATTCCTTAAGCTGGACTGCAATGATTCCTAGAGCAGGGCTGGCTACTCAGGTTCCCTCGCCTTCAGAGGAGTAGACATCCACACTGGTTAGGTCAGTATTCCTTGCCAGCATGCTAGGAACTAGGAATATACATTTCAGCATCTACCCCAATAACCAGAGAACAAATGGTGAATAAGACCGTACCAACCTTTCTTGTATATGTACAAGTGAAACCTGCTAAGGATTACAGAACTCTCATGAAGCAGTATATTGCACACAAACCTACTAACTCTGAGTCCAGTGCCAATAGCCTTTTAAGGGTAGTGGAAGCACAAGCCTCATAACAGGATAAATGGCTGAGTCTGCATGGCACTGACTTTGTAGTTATCAGTACCCCACTCAAGCCAGCATGAAGTGACCTCAGAAGTTCATAAAACTGTACTCATATCTGTAAGTCAGCACAGAGATACTTAGCAGTTTTGCAGAATCCTCTCCCCACAACTATCACACTGTCTTCCTTAGGTGTGCATGGAGTGGCTGAGAAAAATCTACAGGCTTATATATTTAGAAATAGCTCTTAACGCTCTTTTTGTCAGACTCCTCACCTGATCTTTCAGGATATTCTTTCAATGCCCTTTCATATTTCCCATGAAAGACCATAAACTCCCAAAGCCCTGGAGTATCTTCCATCTCAGTGTTATCAAAAAAGAACTGATGAGAATATGATTGTCAGTGATGATTACAGGTACTTTACAAACACAAGAAAGCATATTCTGCATTAATAGCTAATCTGTTTCAGACAATTTGGCACTGTGACAAATGCAACTGGTTGTATCTAACAAGCTGGGGGACTGGGAATGATTTTGTTCCAGTACAGTATGTCCAGGGAGAAGAATCAACTGTCAATCCCAGGTGAATAGTTTCTTTATAGATATATTAGCAACATAATGGAGGGTTTTTAATGGGATTATAACCACACAAGTGGACCCCAAGCAGCTGTTCTGCTAGTCAGAGGGAACATGGCTGACAGTAAGATTTAAGAAAGTGAATGAGAGGAAAATGGCAAACCTCTGGTGTTGCACACTTAAATGGCCTTGCTGCTTAAAAGGAGTTGGATAATGTTGCATACTTGAAAAGAAAAGCAAATTTGATTAAAGCAGTCTCTTTGGGCATGTTCATCACTACTTCTTCACATCGATCCCCTGTCAAAGGAGAACTCATCTTTCCACATACTGCAAGTAGATTCTGAAGCAAAAAGGGTTTTGCAGTGTACTGAGTAATCGAGAGGTCATTGTCAAGGACAGAACAAGTCATATATTCTCACAAAATCTTTTTGTTCTTCTCTCTACAGACCTAAATAATTCTTCTTTCTAAGTACAAATTAACAGCTCAATGTTGTAAATGCACATGCATGCACATTCCAGTGTGTACATGTACATATACATGTAAGAGACAACCATGAGCCTGTTACTGGGAGAGACCCTGTGACAGCATGAGAGGAAAAGAAGCAAATATTCAGGAATCCCTCTTGAGACATTTTACTGGAGTATTAAGATCACAGTCCTGGTTCTGCTCACAGTAATACCTGGGATCCTTTTCATACCCTTACTTTAACTGAGAGGTATAAGGATAGTATTACGACTTAAATATGTATTTTTTAAGCTGGCAGAAGTAATGAAGCAGCATAAATGGCATGTCTACTTCAAAATATAATACATATCTATTTTTTTCAAGTCATCGCTTTTGTTTGTAGTTTAGTGGCTTGAAGCTGAGGATAAGATTTGGTTCTGTGGCTTTTAAGGTAATAGAGTATGGTATAAAGCACTAACCATTATGGAAGACAAGCTTTACAGTAGCTAGTTGGCTTAGGTATGACTATTTAGGCAGCTTAGCCTTAACACAGAAGTCATTTCTGAAATCCACATCTAATTTAAACAGTTCTGGAATTCTGATACCAGCAGCCCTCAGTTCAGGGTGGCAAAATGATTAACAAGAACGTTAAGCATGCTTTTAATCAAACTTTCACCTCTGAAACGATTTGCTTAGAATTAGCTAAAAGCAAAGGAGAGTAACTGACCCTTACCACCCACCTGCAATCCACTGTTACAAACAAAATATTCCAAGTGATTTCATGAGATTGCAATCAGTTTATTCTTCAGCACCTCTTAAACTTTCAGGGTTTGACCTCAGCAGTCCTGGTGCCACTGTGCTTCCTTTCAAATAACTGCACAGAGCACAGAGGTAGTTCTCCTATTCACCCAAGACTGCTGAGTCTATCGCAGTGGCACAGGAAAAGTTTAAGCACGTATTTATACATATGTGAAGGCCCCAGCAAGGATACCATGTCATGCAAAAGTTTAACTGGCATCAATTTTCAGGGTTGTGAAGGCTAGCTAAGGAGGCTCAACAAATGTTTTCTTTCTCTCCGTGATGGATTCTGCACGCATCACTGTATGTTCTCAAGTATCTAACAGTCTCCTCTGAAGCAGCTTCCAAACATGCAAGTGCATTACCCTCCAAGTAACTTCCTGAGTCCCTTCCTGCCTTTTCTGTATGATACTGATCACTGTTAGAAGAACTCTCCATCTTAAGTCTAGTTGGTGACTGTATTTTTGCAATGCATGAGCCATCAGATACAGTACAATCCCCTGACACATTTACAGCTTAGTAATGACAAGCACTGGCTGTGGTGCACTAAAAATACAGTGACTGAAGGGAGAATTAAGTGTAGCTCTAGTGTCTGATTCAGGAGAGCAGTTAATGCTGTGATTAAGTCCATGGCCAGTCAGGACAAGAATAAGCTTATGTTTAAAGAGAGCTAAGTATGTCCGGAAGTGCCATGCTGAATAATACCAACATCCAGAACTGGGTCTGTCCCAAGATTGGAAGGAAATCCTTAAAGAGCTAAAAGCCTCCAGCCTTTTCTGCCTGGTTCTCAAGGGCCAAGATGTGCTGTGTTGAAACAGTTTTAACACAAAAAAAAAATGTAAAAAACAACAAAACATGAAACTGAAGATTACGCTGCACATATTACCTCTTATTAAGTAAAAACGAAAAAGTTTGCACAAGGTAGCTATTAAACACACTGAATAACACACCACTGGCACACTTAGATAGTTACAGATGCCTATCGGAATACATAGAAAACAGACTAAAATACTGGAATTATAAATGAAGACTTGCAGGGAGACAGGGGCGTTGAGCAGGACAGTTTTTCAGCTCAGCTTACTGCAAGCTTCAAAGTATCACCAGCTCTCAGCCTGAAATGCGTCAGCAATCATTTCATTTTTATCAAAACACAATTAGGCTGTGGTGAATGACAGCATAACACTTAAATAAGAAAGATACAGGATGAAAGACCACCAGGGTGGAACATAACCGTAAAACTCTCTATAAAACTACGTTTGACTTCTGATCATATACACAGAAACTCCTTTAAATGATCCAGAAAGAATCTTAACTTACTGATTTCCAAAGAAAGTGTTACCAATTAAGTGGGAGAAACTTTAACAGTCAATTTTAATTATGGTAAGAGATTCACCAATCAATTCCCAGCTCAAGTTGAAGTTTTTACTAGAGACAACTGGAACCAATTTACATGCTTTTATGTTGAGTCTAGACTTTAATAAATGGTCTAAGCACAGAACAGTTTGATGCCAGCATCGAACTACTTTGCATATACTCTGAGAAACACACTTGCTTCTCTAAACCTCTTCACTTTTTGAGTCTCCTGAGAAATGACAGCAAAGATTGCTGAGTATTTTACATAAGTGTTACTGTGGGGATTGCTCATAATATGTACCAAAATACTGGTGCCACAGATTGTCCTTCACCTTGTTGCTTTAATCCAAAAAATACAAAGAATGCAGAGCCAGCTCTTCCACTCAGTGTGAAATGGAAAAGCTCTTCTGATTACCGGGTATCACCCGTATTGAACATTAACACAAATCCACTTGACTAACAAATAGCTAAACAATATGGAACTATCCAGGACAACTACGAGTATTTCTAGTTGTGGCCCAGAAAGGGAAATCCAGGCAATCTTCTAAACACCCCATTTTTCTGTTGTCACTCCTTCTCTGTATTCTCCATGGTCATGTTTAAGCTGTGTACGACCTGAGCATCCAGTCAATCCAGCAGCACTGATACAGAGGAAAAGAAAGCACCTGGTTGCTAGACTTTAAATGCTGCAGAGCCTGCCACTACGCACTCAGTGGTACTCTAGCTGTATGAGACTCAGCACTATGGCATCACTTTGATCATTGCTGTAGGTCATGGAATCACTCTGAAACCAAAACAGTCTCGTTAAAAAATTAAGTTGAACTACCATTTAGGGAGCTCTGTTGCATTTTTTTTTCTTCCCTTCCTTCTTTCTTTTTAAACATGCCTGTCGGGAGTGTGAAACTGTATGCATTTATCACTACCCTGCTTAGCAAAGCTTGTTTAATTAAGAAAGACATATGTAATTAAATGGATTGATAAGCATTCCCATTCTTGTATTGAAAGGGCATTGTATATAACTTTAATTTTTAAAAACTAAGAGGTTACTTCAGTGCTTTGCAGCCTCTGAAGATGTTTCCCACAGGATGATGTCAGAGCAAGAAGCCCCCAGGGAGTTCTGCATGCCAGAGATCTGAAAAAGTTGGGCCTCCTCTCTTCTGCAAGCAAGACAGGGAGATTCGCCTGCTACCTCTCTTTAGGAAAAGGCACCAAACAACTTTGGAAGTGCTGCACCAGGCTAGCTGACACCAGAAATAACAGCCCTGAGACTCATGAAGGGACATTTTCTAATATCCCGTAGTGCACAGCCCTTTGTTGCAGCAGCAAGCATAGGTTGCCCTGTCTCATTCCCCTCTCCTGTCTCTGGACTGCTGAGCAGAGGACCTACTGTACTGGCCAGATGTTAACCTCAACAACGCACACAGGCATACAATATTGCATACACTCTGTAGGGTATCGATTTGGACAGAACATCATGAGGATTTTCTTTGGAGAATACTTTAAAACTGCAAGAAAGAAGAGGACTTCTTTTAAATGCAGTAAATGCAGAGTATATAGAAAATAAGTCTGCCTCAGGGATAGGGCAGTGTGAGAAAACAGAACACAGGAAGGAAAAGGAAGCAACAAACAAGAGAGGTTACATGTCTAAGATCAGCTGGCAGGTCAGTAACAGATCTCAGGCCAGCACCTGCCAGCCCACGTCCCTGTTCTGATCACAGGGGTGGTTTATCCACAGTATTTCTCCCATTTGCTGTCAGAATGAGCAAAGCAGACTCAGGCAGATGGAGTCCTGATAACATATCCATCCTTTGCTCTCTTTGATTAATTCTGATGAACGGTAACTAGAGTTTGTAAAAACCGAATAAAAACAAAATGCACCACATACTATAAGATGCTTTTTTAAAAAGGTGGAATGTTATTCGCCATGGTTGTCTTTTATGGATGATCTGGTCACCATTCAGAGAATTCACACTAACGCTATCCCTACCAGCATAAGGAAGAAAAGGAAAAGCATTAGGCTTTTCAAAGGATTTTTTTCCATCTCCTCCAGAATACATACACAGCTCTGGGAAGTTACAGTGGTCTCCTTTGCTAAAAAGAAATTACTAGCAATAAAAGATCTTATGTTTCCCACACACTTTCATTACAAGGAGTAACACACAATGTAAAAAGCCACAGACGTTCAAGGAAACATCGTGCTCTTCAGACCTGACCCTAACATAGGCCAAAACACTCAGCTTAGTGGCTACTGCCTGAAGCCCTGATCTTGTGTCTGAGCGGCAGCAAGTCATTCAGAAAGACATTCATCTTGATTTATGGGTACCAGTCTTAATGTGAGAATGTCACACAAAGAAGTTCCTGTCTTGAGCTTCATGCAATGAATTGAAAAATTAAACTGGAAATGCCTGCAATCCAGTAAGATTCTCCCTCCTATTCAGGCAGAAATAGCGTGTAGATGGCTTATAAAACTTCCTTTCTACAGTGACCCCAAATCTAAGCAAAAGGTCAGAATCATTTATGTTGTTTCAAAGGTTCAACTGTTACACAGGCCAACAAGTTAGCCATGAAAAAACTATACTCAATTCTTAAGTCTATGACATAACTAAGAAAAACACTGTGAAAGACTGTTATTGTTTATTCTAATTCTTTCTCTACTGAGAGAAACTGTAATACCATTTCTCAGTGCATCAATTGCTTATGGTTCTCATGCTGTCATTTTTCAGTCCTAGGTACTAATAACTGTACTTTGCTCCCAGACACATATATGGTTAATAGCTTTTCTTTACGGAACTTCTGAAAGATGTGGATGAAATTTTTAACCTTACCAGTCGCAGTAAAGTTAAAAGGAGATTCATCAGTCTGTAACCAGCAAGACAGTGAAACCTTTCTGGGAACAACACCAATTTCAGTTCCAATTTAAGTACCAATTCCAGCACCAACTGGAAAGTGAGGTGGTAAAGTGACTCGCTTACTTAAGGAAGTTTTCTGTTATTTGACCATAACTCCCTGGCAAACAGAATCTTCGAAAGGTACTTAGTTTTACGCTAGGGAAGACATTCAATCCTGAAACTCAGCATAGCCTAGGTCTACTGTTGCTGTGTATGAATACTTACTTGCCTGTGTACAATGACACAACTACTCATGCTGTAGTAACAATGTAATACAAGATATAAAATACATATGTTACAATGAATAAAGTAGAATAATACTACAATGGCATTAACTGCTCACATTTTAGTGCCAGAGACTATGATAGGGACCTCACCATACACATAATGGACTGACAAGTGCTTAAAGGACATTACCTCATGAGGTTTAAAGATAATAAAGGCAGGTAAATAAACAGTAGAGAAAGGAGAGACACAGATTTACCAATGGCCACATAGCAGAGAGCTGCAAAAATCTGGAACTGGATAAGATATATCAGAGAATTACCAGCTATCCGCTATTTCTTAACTAACATCAATCATGTAAGTGCCAGAAATTCATTATTAGGCAACAAGGCCCATCAATTCTGAACAACAGCCAGACCATTTCTATGTGGAGCTCACCTAACAAACAAACACACATAAGCCCCATGGATGTGTTCTTTGAAATTCAAAGTGTTGGCTGAAGCTTCATGTTTGTCCTTTTAAGTCATGCAAACCTGAGAATAAATCCTCCTGTTGTCTTATCTTCAGTAAGGTCACTAAAAATACTCATTTCTGTTTGCAAACAGCTTAATAGCTATCAAAGAGCAGCCACCAATAAGCTTATTCCAAACAAAGATTAATTCCTGATTAATCACTGAGAACAATTAAATCAGAATTAAGGAAAATGACAGCCACTGAAATTGAGATTTTCCTGCAGTAATTTATCGCAACTTTCCATGCAAAGACTAGCTAGAATCAGCCTCTATTCAGCTGAAAAGTAAAGTGAAAGACCATAAAACAAAGAGAAAGTTGATAGCATAGAACAGTAGGAAAGACAGAGAACTGGGACAGAAAGATAACAATAATGACAAGAGAAAAGAAATCAAACATTTGGTTAATAACCTGCAAATAAGAGTCTGACCATTGCATTTAGTGGGAAGAAAGGTAAACTATGATGTAATTTAGGAATTTTTTTCCCCAGAGTATGTCTTCCTAAATGAGAGCTTCTAATGCTGTATAGACATTTATGGGTTGTTGTTTGCTGGAGTGATTACAATGATATGATGGTATCTTTTCTATGAATCAACCGCAATGATCAGGACATCTATCTTCGGCAAGGAATAATTATTTAAGGGCTGGAAACAATGCCTTTTTCTTGAAACATTTTCTCAAATTACTTGGTTTTGTCTTTATTTTCCTGTTTTTAATAAGGAAAGGCAAGATCATCCAGGAGGGGAAGAGAGAGAAATAAAGAGACAAGAGAGAGGAAAAGAGGGAGGGAGGAAGAAGGAGGAGAAGAGGGAGGAGAGAGAGAACGAGGTAGATAGTGAAAGAAAGGGAAAGAAACAGAGGGACAGAGGGAGACAGAGAGAGAATGAAAAAGAAGAGTGAAAGAAAATAAAAAGCCAGCAAGAAAAAGAAAAAAGAACAGAAGATAAGCAGCGAGCAGCTGGTGCTGAAAGTGAGCAAGACTCTCTCACTTCTTCTGTCTTTTAATAAATCATTGTAGCAGCTTTGTGACAGGTCTCTGTTATCCATAATGCCCAAGCAAACAGCTTTTCTTTTAGCCTCTATTCAGCTGGCTGCCAAGGAAGCAGGACTGAAGGCAGGAAACTTCAGTGGCTCAGCCTGTTCCACTGTAATTCAATTAGAAAAGCAAGCATGAAGTCAATATTCATTGCGCCAGGCCAGAACTGCACAGCACAATGAAATGATAATGAGAAAGTTCACAAAGGAGACAGGCTTAATGATAAGTTTTTAAAGAGGTGTTGCAGTGGGTGACCCTCTCTATGACTGGCAAACACACATGGACATATGGGCTTTTACCCTCAGGGACTTACTCATCCCATGCCATCTGTATCCAAGGCAGACGGCTGATTGTCAATCCAAGGGAATCTCATGATATACTTAGGTCTTAGGTCACCCTATTCAGCATTTTTGCATTTCTGAAGGGAAAGAAGATTTGTCTCTTAAACACCCAGGCCTCAAGGGAACAAACACATTTTGCTGGATCACCAGCAATGCAGTTTCAAGTGGCATGAAGCTGTGACTCCCAAGCACAGAGGGGAGGCTGGACCCATGGGGCACAGACAAGGGAAATAATAGGAAAGGACTTCTAGACCTTTGTGGAAGTATGGAAGAAGAACTGTATCTTTGTGCTTTCAGAGGGAGACAGCACTTGGTCCCTGCCACCGTGAGAACAAAGAGAGAACATCTGTGCTTTAGGGTAGCAGTACTGGGTAAATGCTGGACCCAATTCTGCAGCTCCCTCTCAGAGAGGTCTCCCACTGAAGAAGGGTTCTACATGATTTCCTTTATTCTCCTTTTAGCACTTTGCTGGTGACAAGGAAATATGCGGTTATTTATTTTGTAAACATCATTGCTTTTAGTTTTAAAAATAATGAATGATTGAAGTAGTAATTAAAAAAATAGCACTGTGTGTCCAAGCCCAGAACTGCCTTGTTCTAATTTTGCTTTGGCATTCAATATTCCAGCTATGACAGAATTTGATCTTTTTCAAATGACTTCTATGGTAAAGCCCTGGGCCCCTGACAACATAGACTTGAGTCTCATTCTTTGGTATGGTGCAGAAAGAATAAATGCCCTTGAATCTAAATAGACAAACATGAGAAACTGAAAGGTTTTGTGTTGTTTTTTTTTTTTTTTTTAACTCCTTTCACAAAAGGGAACAGGGCACACAGAGCTTACATAAGTACCCTGAGGTCACGCGAGGTGTCAGTGACAAAGTCACAAACTGAGTTCAGATTCTCAGACTCTTGGTCTTATTGCAGTGCAGGGCAGTCCAATGCTTTAATGTAGCTTTCAGAAATATGTTGTTATTTCCCTAGGTGAATCTTTCAGCAAAATATCTGATAACATTTCACATATTCCCTTCATCATTAGTGGCTGTTTAATAAACCAGGAAATAATCAATACAAGTCAATAGCTGTGTGTTTTCTCAAAATCGAGAGATATTTTTCAACATTGCTCATGACAACAGCTCATTTTTCACTTCAGAGCCCAAAAAAAGGAAGTCAATTTTGCCATTCTTCCTGAATGAAAAAGCCTTCAACTGCTAATAATAGAAGTGGGTAGTGAATTGCTTCATCTGCAGTAGGAAGCTCTTCATGTCCTATTGGGACAGTTCTTCAGCTGCTGAAAACCCACACAAATTCACTGAAGGCAGTTCAACTTTGTCAAGTAACCCAGGTCAAGGGCAGATGGATCTGTGTCTCACTGCACACTGAATCACTTAAGAATGACCTAACCTCCGCATCTCAAAGGAAGAAAGTGGTACTGACCACAAGTGGAGCTGTATTTAGTTGGACCTATTAGTATTGTCTGGCTGAGACCTTCATACAGCTACCATATTTCACTAGATCCTTCACAGGAATAAACAGAGGCAAACACCAAAAACTGTAAGCCATTCCCAACAAGCCTCTCTCATGTTCTGGACTCAACAACTGTCCCTGCTGAACACAGCACAGGATAACAGCAAAGCATCTTAGAATCAGCTCCTTCCTTTGGACACTAACCAAGAGACTTTATGCAAAAAAAAAAGGGGAAGAGTCCTATCTCTAGAGCTGCACATCTGTGGCTGCTCCTGTAACTTTTCAACAATTATTCTTGCCCTAAATGCAGTTTCTTGACTTTTGCCAGAATTTTGAAGGATTTGAAGGTATCCACGGTGGACACAAAGCTCCTCTTCTCATGGCTGCAGGAATTAGACTCTGAACTGATGTACATTCATATCTACCTTTAATTATGGGCCAAATTCCAGAATTGTTTGCTTTATTAAATTTATCTCCAGCTCAACTCTCTTAAAGACTAAAGTGATAGGACAGCCATATCTTCCAGTTCATCTGTGCTCATTCTTACTATTATGTAAGAGGACAGGAAAAGTAAGCCGTGGTCACTTTAGATGTTTGTACTCGATGTAATTGTACTCTACTTTTTCACAAGTGTGTAAATCCCAATTTTCATGAACAAATGAAAACTGTGAACATCTGAAGGCCCAACATATAAAAGACTCCTCATTGCTCAGAAAACTAAAGGTCAAATGTCCCTGTGTAATTCCTGCATGAAGCTCTCAGAGATTATCAGAGTAAGTTCCCTTTTCTTATTTTAGAGGCAGAACTTTCACTCTTATATAACAAAGGCAAAATCTGTTGAGGTCAGGGATTCAGAGACACCAGTTTCATCCACTGAACAGCCCTTGACGCTCTGTGACAGGCCCTGGGAAGTTCATGGGACCCTGCAGGTATATATCTCCCTGGAGTTATCACTCATCTATGTCAGACCTTGCTGCCCTGTTATATACTCTGTGCTTTTATGAGAGATGCTGTCTGCACTGTATTCTCAGCTGAGAATTAGCTTTTGCAGGAGACACTAATGCACGCAATTGGTGCCTGTTTTTCTTGAGTATTTCTACCACCTTTCAAAGATAGAGAAAATTAAATCTCTCCTACACTCATTGAGGAAATGATTAATGCATCAATTGGGGAATTCCAGGCTAGCTTATGGCTGGCACTTCACATATCTTCAAGCAGCAAGGTAGCATGGGACAAGGACTGTCACAGAGTTTGTTTTGAATTTTCTGGTGAGAAAAACATTTGACATGTATCCTGGATGGCTGAAATCTTCCTCCCCTCCTGGGAAGTGAGGCTACCTTTGCTGTTTTTACACAGCTGATGTTACTTGACTTCAGCCATCCGCTATGCACACATGATGCAGAGAAGCACTGAGGTCATTTATCCTAGGCCAGACACTAACCTTCTAAAAGGTAAGGTAGAAAAAAGATCACCCAACAGAGGAGCAAAGTATTGGGAAAAGACCAAAATCTTTCTCAAAGGTCTTCATCTCTCTACTTCCTGGTGTGCTGTTTTCAGTCCTGAATATGGCAATTTCAGAATTGAAAAATCAGGAAAAATACATTAAAAAGCTGATGCGATGATCATGTAACTAGCCCAACTAGGCTTTAATTTCATACATGTTCTTATTTAATCAGAAAATAGCTTGCACATTGGCCCTCTCATCTTCTCAGAGACTGCTGCACTGTGCGGTGGTATACCCCTTAATGGTGAGCTACAGAACACATCCGGAACTACAAAACACACTCAGACAACAAGAAATGCAAATCACTTCTATACTCCAAATTCACTGCTTATTGTTGTGATTCTTATTTGATTTGGAATAGGAGATGTGGATAACGTAAGTGCAGGCTACAGACAAAGACCTACAAAACTCCATGCTGAATCCAATCCAATGGACACACTACACAGAGAATAAAGAAAATGTACGCAATGAATAGTAAAGGTACTGCAACCAGTGAGTCCAGAGCTATGCAATTACAAGGAGACATGCAGTGTACACAATCGGGAATCCTTATCAGATTGTTTGGTCTATCTTTTCCATTTAAAAGCGATGTTTAAACTATGTTTATAGACAAAAGAACTGATCAATGAACTTGTCATTTTGTCACGAACAACATAGAAAAAATTAATCAGGTGATGAAAATATTGCCTTTACTTTTTTATTTTATTATTATTTGGAGAATAAACTGAAGAAATATTGAAAATATTTTGTCAAAATTTAGGAGAAATGTGCATCAACAAAGCCAAACGTTACACCTTTGAAAATGTCCCGTGAGCAAATATTTCTAAAGGTATCCAGAAAAGAGATTTTCCAGAAGTAAAATATCCGGAAAAAAACAAAAACAAAAACAGAGATTTACTCTTATTTAAGCTTTTCAGCTGCTCATCTCTTCCCAGAGAAAATAATCTTGGAGATAAACAAAAACTTCACTGTTTTCCTACAAAATAAATTACAGTAACTTTATACCCACTGAACAGGAATCAGCTGCATAAACAGCTTACCTGCCTCTGATCCCATCAACTGTGGAGAGAATTTCTAGGCAACTATATTCAAAGAAGGAATAATTCAAGTTATGGTAACCATATTAACTCAGTACATGATAAATATAAAGAAGCAGATAGGAGGGGAAAATACTTAAAACTTGTTCATCTTGCTTAAGCATCTTCAAATTTCATACTAAAAACATAGCAAGCACCGCTCTTCTTGACACTTCAAGCTTGCCCAATAGTTGTCATTATAAGCTCTTGATTCAAGATTTGACTGTCACTAGCCAGATAACCTCTGTTCAGTCGTTTCTGAAACCTTGGTGTCTGATTTTCCACATTCATTCCCTTAATCCATGAACAATCAGACGGACATTGTATGCAATTTGCATGTATTTTTCAACTTGGAAACAAAACACTATTTCTATATCAGGTAGCCTCCCTGGATAGTTTAATTAATCTCAATAATCTAAATATGAAGATGTCACAGATCCCAGGTGGTCCATGCATGGGATGGAGAGAATAAAAGAATCATATCCATTGTATCATTCCCTGCAAACTTGAATTGTAACAACTCAGTCATCAAACAATTTGTAGTTGTGAGCACTAAGAAATGGGAGCCTTTGAAATATGTCAGCATGTCAGGAGCATAATTCCCCCTCCAGACTCATTATTCCCACCAGATCAGCATGCATAAACCTTTCGGTACTGCAAGTTCAAGTTGCTCCCACTATCTATGACAGAAAAAAAGCATGCTGTCGCAGAGCATGGGCATGTGTAATAAATACGTTCTGTGCTCAAGAGCCTAGAAATAGACTGGATGCTACATTGTGTCATCGTAGCTAAATACATCAGGTACATGAAGAGATACGATTCTGATGTACACAGCTGGCTTTCAAAACCTGCCTCTGCAGACATACTTCTAGCAGTAAAACTGTCATGTTCCAGTTCAGCTCTTGACAAAAGGATATACAACAGAGCTCTGCTAATGAGGTTGCCTTTACAGTAAGAACACATCAGCTGTAGATCACACAGCATTTGCTACTGATACGTAACACCCAGAGCAAATCTGACACAAGACGTGCAGATGAAGGATGGCTGTTGTGGAATTAACTGCGACTCTTTCTAAGGAAGTACCTTCTGCAGAACAGCAAAGGTTTGACTCTACTTTGTCCCAAATTTTGTGCTATCAAACTCAACAGAGCAATCAGAATGGAACCTCTTCTCTCTTCAATATTGGACACTGTTACTTTTTACAGTACTTTTCAAACTGCTTTGTTAAGTAACAAAAAGAAATAGCAAACCAAAATTGGATAATCTGAGTCTTCAACTGTCATTCCTGTAGTCACATTACTTTTAGAAGGTTTTCAGCCAGAACAGAATGTTGAATTCCCCTTGTGCTTCTCAAGACAAGACCCTTATCTAGTCCAAATTAACACTCACAATGCAACAAAACTTCTTATTTATATCAACTGAAGATTCAGCTTTTGTTTGCTAATGAGAGTGTTGCTCAACAGTATAATACATTTTCTGGTCCATGTCCTTCCTGACATTACTGTAATTTGCCACCTTATCAGGCATAAAAGGGAAGGACTAATCACCAGGAAAAAAATCTTCTTTTCTACCTGCCTAGAATATATGCATGTAGCTAAACTATAATCAAGAAAAAAAACACAGGGACCTGGCTGTAAGAATATCCTATAGCTATCCTAACATGCTGTTTTGGGCCAGACTTCATTGTTTGCTTTCTTCCGATGCTCTCCTGCTCTCCTGCCTCCTTCCTCGCACCCTTAACATTGTAACACCCTTTACAGTATCAAGCATGTGATCTCTCCACTGGTACCCTGTTCAGTGTCATTTAAGCTGCCCAGTCTTCAAGGCCACCAAGGTCAAGGAACTGTCAGGAGTAAGGTTTCTTAAGTGCAATGTGTGAGACACCATCTGACACTGTTTATAGATAAAGTTAGCCTCTTATTGACCACAGGATAGAAGTTAAAAGCACTGCTTTGGGAGTTCAAATGTGTTAACCTCTGAAGTGATGTTTGAATTAGGGTTATAAAGGGCCTAAAGTTTTGGTCAGAGGTTTGGAGAATAAAAAGGATTTGGAAAAATTTTAGAGAGGGATCAGAGTGGCCACAATGAATGTGCCAACTGCTATATTATTGTTGATTTAATTGAGTCCATCTATCAGGTCTGTGCATTATGTGATCCAGTTCCAATAATGTTTCCCTGCTGCAGCTGACAAAATACAGACTATACACTTCAAATGCAGTTGTCGGTCTTTAAAACAGGCAGTTACAAAACATGCTGGCTGTTCTAGCAACCAATAATGGGAAGGGCAGTGTATGTTGGACCAATTCCCAAACAATTAAATACTTGCCAGTGTAAAGTAAAAAACAGTACAAGACTATGCCAAAAGCTTGTTCACTGTTTGGCAACCCATAGTATTACAAACACCAATGGTTTAATAATCAGGCCAATTAACAAAGCTTGAACAGCAGAAATGTTTTCTGAGAAGTTTTCTGATTAATACACTGAAGAAATAGCAAATTCACCTTCCCTTGAATTGTACCCACATGCCACCTGGAATTCCTGCTACCTTGTTTTCCTAGAAGTTGACTCACAGAGAAGGAGGTTAGATACCCACGATGGATTGCATACACAACATCTGAAGATGTAGACCGTCTTCAGAGAAAGAAGTAGTGCCAGAAAGAAGGCACCAAATAATTTAAATACTTTAGAGCCTTGAAACTATGCTTTACAGACTGTAAACAATTCAGCCAAGTCCAGAGAACAAGACAAGGAAAGTGCCATGTCAGGGTGCAACAAGGGCCAGCTAATATCTCAGGGACCAGCTGCTGAGTGCCATGACATTGCCAGCGGACAGACTGTGAGGCAAGCAAGGCAAGCCTGCGGCAGCAGCCAGGTGCAGCCCAGAACCCAGAGCCCTGAGCCCCAGCCAAGTTCATGGGCTGAGGGCAAGACATCATACTGCCTGTCAGGGTTGGTTCAGCAGGGCCTAGGGCTGGGCCAGGCAGGTCTGTGTAGGAGTTTGAGAGAGATTCTACATCACTGGGGCAGAGAGTGACTGGACAGTGCTGGGCTGCAATGGAGTCCTGGCCCATGGGAAAAAAACTGAGCAAATTCCCAGAGGAAGCATGCAGGGCCAATAACTCCATTTTTTCTCCCCTGAGGAATTTCACTGCTTTTCACTGTTAAATAAGCTCTCTTTCCATGTCTTGGTTTCACCACAACAAAGTTTTAAGTTTTAAACACTGTGTGTAAGAATGGTAGGAAGGTCCCTGCTTTACCCTCCTCCAACAGGGATGCTAAAAGTGTATGGACTTCCCTCTACTATTCCACAGAAGTCTTGCAAAAAGCACACGACTCGTCTCCACCAAAATAAGGCTTGGGCACATACGCTTTGATTTGTGGATCAAAGGAGAGTCACTCAGGTGCTTACAGCCAATCTTTCCTTTGTCATTACTACCAGTTAATGTGAAAAGTTACTCAGTTATCACATAACAGTCACACTGTTGTTTCCCTCAGCCTCTCCATTCAGAAGATGGCTGGACAGAGCTTTACTCTGTTCCACAAATGAGGAGAGTTCAAAGACTTTTCTGTTTTTAAAAGAAACCAAGTATTAAGATGCATGAAATGACGATAGAAAGCAAGCTGGTTTATTCACCTCTCCCTGTCACCCCCTCCTCCATCCTGTCCCACTTTTCCTCTTATTTTTTTTTTCTTTCCTTCTTATTTTTTTTCTTTTCTTCTTTGGTAATTGCGGTACATGAAACTAATGCAGAAATAACTGGGTATAGGAATGCATACCTCCTAGCTTTTAAGTTTCTGAGCCTTACAAAACATTGCATCACACAATTTATAGGCATGTTCAGAGAAAGATAAAGTAAATTTCATGGCAGGTGTCATTCCTCATACCCCAAACTACCATTTCAGAGTTCTGCAGATTACAATTCCCCTCCTTCAAACCTATAATGAGTATCAAATCTCCATAGATCAGACCCCATACATTCCTAGTCCAAAGCCATGCAACTATTCCATCTGCCTTGCAGCTATCAGTGAAAGAAATGTTCCCAACAGGATGTGTAAACCGAAGTCTTGATGTTGACACAGAATCACTACTAAAAGAAAAGCCTGATGTCAGTCAAATCAAGAAATCCTGGGCCTATAGATTATACTATGGTTCTATCTCCAAAAATATCCAACCATGAAGACAGAAGGTAATGACAGAGCAGGCTGTGGTGTTTACTTCAGAAGTATCAAGAGAGGTATTCTTCAACATAGTCCTACAACTGCTTATCAGAGGTATGCTGGATGTGTGAGCTTCAAACGAATCTCTAACAGTCACATTAGAAAGTGGACCCAGGGTTACATATGCATCCTCCTTTCACACTTGAGTTTTATGCTGCGGGAAGGTACATGTGAGAAAATGAATTCTGTTGGTACATTCTTAGTTTGCAGCAGAAAAAATAAAAATAAAAATAAAAATAAAAAATTACTCAGCATTTTTAAAGGAAATGGCACTGACTTGAGTTGCAGTCAAATTCAAATTGCTCGCTGGCAAGCAGATAAAGAGAAACGCTGGGGGAAAAAAACAAACTCTATGTGCCTTGTAATAGAAAAAAATATACTTCTAGAGAATTGTCACCGAGTTCTCTCTAGAGCTCACTCTAGAGCGGGAACAAACCCGGGGAGAGAAGGAACAAAGTACCTCCCCTCTCTAACAGCGCGGCGCGGCCCGGCCCGGCCACGTGCTCTCCGAGAGAGGGGAAGGGAAGGGAGATTGCGAATGGGTCTAGCGGGGAAAAATGGAAAGAAAAAGGAACGATCTGAGAACGAACGGCAGTTTAATGAACCCAACGACACTAAACAACAACGAGAGAGTTTCAATAAGGAGAAAAACAAGTCCAAATCTCACCAGCAGGCTGTGGGAGGCGGGAAGGTTCCAACCACGTTCTCTCCTCGCAGGGAACCAGGCGAAAACCCCGTCCCCTTCCCGACCTCCTCTCCGGTGCCGCTTCCCTCCCCCCGTGCCCATTGAAGGCAGTCCGCAGAAAAGAAAAGAGAAAAAACTTGTCTCAACTCCCATTATCCCGCATGATGTTCTGATGTGGAGTAGCAGCACGAACCAAATTACAAAACCACAACAAGAATAATTTTGACTCTGAAATGTTTTTGAGATCTCTCGTTATGTAAATATTCTTTTCTCCAAGTCAGGGTCGTTTTAGATAAATGTATAAAATGAACGACAGTCTGTAATTATTCAAGATTTCTAAGACACAACTGAGTTTAAAATCAGTGTTTGGCTGTATATTCCATCTGAGCAGGAGGCAGCAGAATCCCGAGCTCCTGATCACTTGCAGATATTATTTATAAAAATCAGAAAGAAAAGTTGGGTCTTGAAAATTCATAAAAATGCAGGCTTGATTTCCCATCGTTTAAGAGCAGAATAAAACATAAGCTGGTTAACTTAAGGTGATATTTTATCCAGAAAACACAAGAAAAGAAACATCCTCATTGACTGAAAATCCAGCTGTGGACTTAAAATAGAATTTTTCAAAGTCACATTTTTCATGTTACTAAGTTCAGCACTGTCCAGTCTTTGAAGAAACACTTTGGCTCAACAGAGCTAGCCAGATCACTCAGCATTCACACGGGAACTTTCTTCTGCTGTCAGTTGGCCCAAAAACATGGCTGTGAGACTTACCATATCCTGGCTGCTAACTATTCAACGTATCGACTAGGGCCACCTTCATACACAGAGATTTAGAGATGGAACTTTTTAGGCTTTTTGTGGATGCTTTGTTCTGCTTAAATCATCTTGGCTTTTACCAGAGAGATTTTCAAAGCTGATGAAAGAATCTGTGCACTGGATCTATTCCATTTGAGTAGTAATTAAACTCTCTGTTCCTAAAGGCTCGATCTAATTCTTAATGAAACAAACAGCATAACTCCAATTGAGTTCTAGAGAGTCAAGATCCAGTTCCAATTACTTAGGACTCTTCACATGAACACTTTTTGTTATCAAGATAACAGAAACTGAGCGTTTGACTGAAAAGAGTACCTCTAAAAAATAATTAGTATGAGACATTTTCTGCCATTGGTCCCTTAATAGAAGTTCCAGAATACATATCCCCTGCCTGTTACACTAGCATTCTGAATTTAAGCTGGCCACTTCATTTATTAATTTCCATGTACCGTACCTCATAACCATATACATACTAATCCTGTAGTGCCAAGTATTCTGGGGATCTTAAAATGAGTCCCTGCTAGCACTAACTTTTCTACACTCAAGGCCTTTATCCTACCTACTGAACTCTCGCCCTGTTTCCTTGCCTCATGACTCACCACTGAACAAGTCTGACTGTGCAATGCAAGCAAGCTATCTCTAATCACAGAGGCCCCAAAGCGTTGTCACTTAAAAGAAGTACAGTAGCAGTGTTCCAAGCTGAACTCATGGACTTCTGGCTTCTCTTAGAACTGATCATTGCTGGAGAAAATGCTGGTTTGGTGAAATCAAGACATTTCACAGAAGCACTTTTACTGTTTTTTTAAACCAAGAAAGATTTCAAACTGAAAACTCTTCAGTTCCCCGACAGCTTATCTATCCAGCAAATTGACAGCTCATCAGGTAGAGAGGCATACAGCATCTGCAGTCTATTACCCAAGTGGAGACAAGGGACCTCAAGCTTCCAAGAGATCACTGGAAAGCTCAGTAGTGATCTCAATTCATAAGCTCCAAAGACAAAGTTCTTCAGAGGGTGAAAAATCAGTGCAGCTGAGCAGAAAATAAATGCCAGGACAGATGCAGAAAATGAGGTTCTGTCTCTTGTTTTGTAATATTTGATTAAAACAGAATTCCACATCTCTAATGATACACTGCCAAAGTTGAACATCAACTGCACGAGTAGCTATGTGACAGGATGTGGAAAACTATTTTGTGTTAATGATTCTATGCTCTTATCAATATTTGACAGTCTCCTTATGAGCAGGTTAGCGTTTGATAGAAGATACCACAGTGGAAGCAGAAAGTGTCGAATCTGACATTGAAAGTTTTCATATTGCTCCAGTTGTGTTCAGCAAATGGTCTAAAGGCTTGTAAACTTTTCTTGTAAAAGAAAATCACAAAATAATTATACAAAATATATGCAAACTAACCTCATAGTACAATGCAATGAAGCATTTAATTAAACAGGCCCCTGCTATTAGGGAAATAAGAAAGGCAGTGAAAGATCTTCAATGGGAAGATAACCAGATGTTTATATCGCATAAGGACTTGATCATATAGCTGACTCTCAAATAAGATTTTCTTAAAGAATTAATGGTATATAAAAGGGTGCTTCATAATTGTTGGTTCGTTGTATAAACTATAAGCTTACTCTGTGACCAAAACCTGGTTCTGTTTTACAGATACTTTTTATTCACTTGCCAAGAAAATCAAGTGGAGATGTCTGCATAGACAACCAGAAGGTTTTCACAGGCTCATTTTACTCTACCTGCCTTGATTAAAGTTCTGTGAAGCTCTGCTTATTGATTAGCTAGAAAATTCTCCACCATGAAGCATCTGAGACCACAAACCTGCATTGTTAGCCCCACTGGGGCTTCACAGAGGTACCCACTCACAGATAAGCCCACATTAAACACATTTCTATAGAAATACCTTCTGCCTGTGCATTCATTACAAGTGATTTTTCCCATTCATATTTTTTCCTAAATCCTAGAAATGTATTCTGAGGATTTGACCAGTCACTCTTTACTTTCTTACATTAAGGGGCCTGGAGAAAAATGTTGTAATCTGATACAGTCTACTGACATGAGTGTGGAAAAGATCTTCAGCACTGTTAAAGTCACCTGTTGAAATGAATATATTTAATAAAGCCTTAATACTCTAGATGGCAGGAAAATTAAAGCACTTTATCCCAGAGATCTTCTATACTCTTTTTTTTTTCTTCAGGTCAATTCCAATTCTGGTAATCTCACAGCCTATGAGCAGAGATGCACCTAAAGTTAACCATGAACGCACAAGTTCTTCGTTCTTGAACTAGAAGAAAGTTGAGAGAGAAATAGTCTCTGTTCCCAGGAAAAAAAAAAAAAAAAAGAACAAAAACAAACAAAAAGAAAAGAAACAACGACAACAAAAAAGCCAGGATAAACAGGACAGAGAGAGCACAGCGTGCTACAATCTGCCAGTGCTGCTATTAAAGTTTGTTTTAGCCTGATATGATTTTTGCTGTCTTTGGAAGATGCACGCCTTTGATGCTACTCTTCTTCTACTTACTGTCAGGTCTAAAACCTTCTTCCTCCTCTGCAGAGAAAGCTCAGTCACTGAGTCTGTCTGCTCCTTCTCCCATCTCTTCAGCTCCCCTCCCCTCTGGCACTCAAAGCCAAGGCATGAAGTTACATCTCCCTATTTCTTCCATCAGTTTTTGTGGTATGCGAGTTCCACTAAGACATGGGCACGTTCCAAAAATAACATGCAAATAAGGACTTCTGTGTTTTCAAGACCCGACCCAAAATATTTATTTATCGAGAAGTTGAAATTCTCACGAGCAACGGGTGAAATTTGGAGGAGAGGAGATCTGCAGCAGGCCTGCTCATAACACTGAATCTGAAACAAGAAGTACTATAGTATAAAGAAAAAAGGGTAAACCATAAACAAAATGTCCGTAGAAATCTATATGTTAACTCACATCGATCACTTTAGTATTAGAAAGAAATGATAATCAAAGCATAGGTACACTTAAGTATTTATAGGGATTACTACAAATTCTTGAATGATTTATTACTGCCAGCACAGTAATGAACTGCTCATGGTAAACAGGAGATTCACAGTTTCCCAGAAGGAATATTCCCCAACAGGATACAAATAACTCTCATTGACTTCACTGCTTTTCCTGCTGTGAAGAACTATTAATTTATTGGCTTTGGTGGGAGTTATGAATATTTTACATCAGGAGATAAAGAAACAAATTAAGAATTCCTGTCTATTTCTTAAATCTTTCAAATATTCCTCTCTTAGTTGAAAAAAAAATAAAATCTATTTAAATCAAACTCCTCTATAAAGACTCAAAATTCTAACATCATCTATAAACAAACAAACATACATGGCCGGTACAGAGCAGAAGAAGCAATTGAAGCCCTAAGGAGCTAACAGATTTGTCATGAAAGTAATTGCTTGTAAAATACATGTCTCTTGGACAGATTTTACCAGCTAACAACCAAGATGCCTTCACCCTGCACATGCACATAGATGCACACTCCCTCACCAGCTTGAAATCATGTATTCACCCTGCTGGAATCATGTATTTGTTTCATTTACCAGCAAGTGCATTAAAAATCAACCAAAATAGTGGATTCTTCTTTCTGCTAGTCACATGTGTAGACACCCATCCTGCCCATCTATATCACTTGTCTGACAATTTACCTGGTAGACAAAAAAAGAAAAAAGCTCCTCTTTGAGAATCATATGTGGAGAAAATCACTGCTTTCACGGAGACATAAAAGGTAATATTTAAGCTGACAGATCAGCAGACGGACAGTCAGGGAGCTGTTGGCAAACCTCGTTAGTTATCTGAGATTTCCACTGCAGAAGAGTGTTTTCAAGAGATCAGCAGAACGTGCATATTTGGTAGCAGAGTGTGAAGGACTGGCATGTATTTCTTACCTCCTCCTTGCAGATATCTGGATGGGGTGACACCTGATGGCAGGAAACACAACCAGAGAACCTACTCCAGCGTGGTGACTAACATGGAAGGAGATTCTACTGCAGTCTCCACTGGAATGGCAGCACTGAAGAAATCACTTCTGGGGGAAAAAAAAGAAAAAAAAAAAAAAAAAAGAATTATTACATTACTCTTGGACATTCTAGGAGGACTCCCACAGATGTCAGTGAGACCATCAGCACAGACTGGGGAACAAACATGGAAAGACAGGGCTTTTCTTCAAGAAGAAACTGCATGTAGTACTGTCCAACTTAAATCAGTAATTTTGTATGTGATGCAGGATTTAGGTTCAGCTGAGCCTTTCCAAGTTAATGGAGATACACAACACGGAGTAAAATATGGAAATAAATCCTTGTAAAAGTCACCTCTATGAAGCAAATTAGCAACATATTTCTTACTTCCAACCTCTCATATAAAAACAAGAAGTCTAGTGCTTGACACCCCCAACATGCACCATCATGGAGTGTCTGATTGTACTAGAGAAGTCAGAGGGGAGCATTGTATTATGATAAAACAGTTCAGTACTACTACAGAAAACTTACGGCAAGATGGAAAGAGAACATAACATCTAGTAAGGGGAGTCCCCTGGACTCAGAGAGTAAAGGGGTCCAGGACAGCTGGTCACTCTTCAAGAAGGAAATCTTAAAGGCACAGGAGCAAGCTGTCCCTCTGAGCTGCAAAAGGAGCCGGTGGGAAAGAAGACGAGCATGGATGAGTAGAGAGCTATTCTTGAGCCTCCGGGAGAAAAAGAGAATCTGCCTCCTGTGGAAGAAGGGATGGGCAATGCAGAAAATGTACAGAGAAGCTGTTAAGATGTGTAGAGAGAAAATCAGAAAGGCAAAAGCCCAGCTTGAAGTCAACCTGGCTTCTGGGGTAAAAAGGAACAAGAAACTCTCTTACAAATACATCAGCAGCAAGAGGAGGACTAAGGAGTCTCCACTCTTTACTGGATGAGGCTGGGAATGTGACCACTGAGGATAAGGAAAAGGCAGAGGTTCTAAATGCCTTCTTTATGTCTGTCTTTAAAGGCCAGACCAGGGAAGTTGTTGTGAGCTTGGGGTCGGCCTCTTATCTTGTGTAACTGGTGATAGGACTAGAGGGAATGGCTTCAAGCTGTGCCAGGGGAGGTTCAGGCTGGACTTTGGGAAATACTACTCTGAAAGAGTGGTCAGGCAGTGGAATGGGCTGCCCAGGGAAGTGGTGGAGTCACCAACCCTGGAGGTGATCAAGGAATGTTTGGATGTTGTGTTGAGGGGCAGGGTTTAATGAGAACTATTGGTGATGGGTGGATGATTGGACTGGATGATACTGTAGATCTTTTCCAAACTTGGTGATTCTGTGATTCTATGATTCACTGAATATTCAGTACTTTATATGCTAGCAGGACAGTTCAGGAACAAAACATTTAATGTATAGACTTATTTTCCTTTTAAGGAAACCTCAAAAGATCTAACAGCATGTATACAAGATTATAAGCAACGCATTTGCTGGAATTGGTTTGTACTTGAAGAAAGCAGGGACACTCCTTATAACTAAGTAACAAAGATTTTGCTGGACAGAGATGAAGTAAACATGCAGTTTTTTAGAGGACTTAGAAGGGAGCTGGGAAGAAAGTGAGGCTTCATCCTCTGTTTTTAATATTTTTTGAAACACCTGCCATTCAGTTAGTTCCTAAACTCCAAAAATAAAGTATCCTTTCAAAGCATTTTCATGTGTCCTAAGGCCAGGCAATTGCTGATCTGGGTGAGTTGAGAGCGTCCACTACAGAGGAAACAACGGCAGGAAGCAGGGAAATCATCCCAGATTTCCTCTAGCTTTACTAGTTGAGTGTTAATAGGGAAACCCCACCTACATATCTTATAGGGTCAGAACCATAGCCGGAGGCTATAGGACATACAGCTTCTCAATCATTCCATTACAGTAAGAATGTATGTTTCCAGCTAAGTTCACAAACAATGCTGAATAGCTACTCAGAAGAAGATTAACAGGACCTCCCACTTCATGGAAACAGTGACTGTTTACATAATATGTAATGACAGTAAATCATAACAAATCCTAGGAGAAAACTCCAGCGAGAGACAAAACAACAAGACCATCTGATTTTATTTCCTTTCCCAGTCTGACAACCCACGTCCCTGTCCTGTAAGGATTTCTTTATACACTTAGCTTTCAGCACATCTGTAATGCCACAGACTTCAATTAGTCTAATTAAGTGCAATAAAAAAAAGTGCGTACATAAGGGCGTGACCTTTTTTCCCCCTTTTTGTTTATTCAATGACTAATGGGGTAAAATCCCTCTTGATAGTTTGACTTCCCTTTCACTGTGACACAAATAACACTATACTCTCCACTTTGCAAGGTTAAACAATTAGCATCCTGAAAACAGGGCTGATATAAAGTAGCACCACTATTGATCTCCATTACTATGCTGAGCCAGACCAGCTGAGGATCTGAACTAAGACGGTAATTGGTGGTGTACAAAGAAACTAAAATCTATTTTTGCAGGATAAAGATATGCAAAGAGAGAACCAGCTTCTGAAACTCATCTGCCATTTGAAATGAACTGCTGAATAACGGCCTGCTTCAGAAAGCCTCCTTCTAGAATTTGCTATGTTATAATTCAGCATAGCTTTCTCAAGACCAACAGACTCCACTCCTCCCCAGGGAACTCCTGCACTCTCTTTCTGTGTTTCTGCATGTGCACATGGGCAGATCCGTAGTTACACAACCAGCCTTACACCGAACCATTCTGGTGTAGATTTTCTGAAAGGACTGAGAAAATTATCATCTATTCCTTACTAAAAAGATACAGACAACAAAAAGAAAGAAAGAAAAAAGTCTAATCCTGAAGCTTTTCAGTAAAAGAATCCCTGCATTACAGGACGATGATGTGCCACCTTTAAGGGAAGGGACTGCCTGTAGCAGATGTGCAAGCCTTGGTGCTAAATGTCAGCCTGACAGTCAGTGGCTGCAGGAATGCAAATTCTCTACATCAGTGCAAGAAGGAAGCAGCGTGCATCCCGGCAGCCTTCTATTAGACCCTCACAACGTGATTAGGGTTTCCTACACACTGCTTAGAGAACCCTCCTGCAGAAACTCCCTATTTAATGTTGGAAGATGGTTTTGGTGTTTTTTTGTTTGTTTGTTTGTTTGTTTTTCCCATATTACTAGAGATTTAAGGGTTGAAAAAGGAAACAAGATTCAAAACAAAATTCTCTCACATGAACTCACTCCATATACTTCAGCACTTGCTCGGCTCCCACTCACACAGCAGCTAAAAGACCTAGAGGAAAAGAGCAGACCTTAATGACCACGCGTCCCTGCGCTCTGGAGTGTGGGCTACAGCAACTAATAATAGATGAAGGTTTACATGTTTTTCTTGTGTTTCTGCTGGGGTTGCTGTGTCATTAATTCAGCTTGTGCCTGACTACTTATGTTAAGCATTCCCTTTGCGACTTTCTCCAAGTCTTAAATTTTGCATGTGACCACATGTAAATGTAAATGTGTATTTTTATGGTCCTGTAATCTCAGTGCTTTTAAATCCCCATTGCCTGAAGGCATACAGGGAGCTGAAGCAGAAAAGGTTGGTCAGTTTGTGATCATTTAAGCTAGTTTATTTGCTCTTTCTGAGTATATTCAGTTCCTGTAGAGGTTTTTGCCTTTTGTGTAATAGAGTAAAGATAAGATCTAGGAACCTAATTAACCCTGCAGGGCCTGTGAACAAGGCTCATTAGAAAACAGTCAAACACATTTATATTTGAATACTTCATTTACAGGAATTCATATCATATTTCTGAACCGCAGATACGTATGCCACATAATCACACCTTTATCCACTGTAAAACATTTCCTTAAATTAAGCTGAGCAGTGCACCAAATTTGGGCTCAGAGTCATCTGGATTATACATGTAAGTACCCTGCGCCTTAAAAAATAATAATCACTCAGTAAGAAATGGAAGTTCTGTCTGCAGGACATTCTCAGCTATAATGTCCCTTTACCCAAACCCCCAAAAATCCATGTTTCACCAAATCAGTATTTATTGCAGCCTGAGCAGAAAACACCACTCCAAAACAATTTCCCTGGGGATTTCCCATCTGCCCAGGGCAGTGACAACATAAACATCATCACAGATGACATTGAGGACTTCAGGAAAGACTCCATAAGGAGTCAGAATAAGGCTACTGAAGACCTCCTTCTGGTGTCATTTCATACTTCCCTAAGCTCTCTGTTTCAGATAGTAGCAAAGCAGCAGTTCTGGTACTCAATGCTCATGAATACACATCTTTGTCATACGCATTCCAGTTACTTGAAAGACCTTTAGCAAATCTGAATTCTACTTTACTAACCGTTTGTTTCTTCCACTCATTACAGAAAGACTAGAAAAGTGAAATGAAGAGAGATCTTTGGAAATACCTGATAAAATTTTCTACTCTGAAGAACAGAACATCCCCCACACATCTACTTTGAGGTACAGGGGAAAGAAAGGTCATCCAAAGGCACAATTGGTAGAGCAAATCCTCACAGTGCCAGTCGACTTTGAATGAGAACTTTCTGTATTTCATGGGTTCAGGACTTCAGGAGCCAACAGCACAAAGCTGGTGATTGATTGCTGACTTGCACATTAGCGTGTTACAGGGCACAGCTCTACATGTGCACTGTGTACATGGAGACTTAAAAGCCAGAAGAATTACTCCAGCTTCTCATGACATCTTATAGGGCAGCTTGGATACAGAATTAGGTCTGGTCAGTACTTAATTCTGTTGTAAGTGACTGCCTGACCAGCAAGTAGGATAAATGATGCCACTGGGACTGAAATGTATCCTAAAATTAATCATTTGCTTAATGGCTTTCCTAGGGAAAGCTAGGTTTAAATGCATATTTAAGGATATTTTCTGATGCAAACTTGAGGCAGAGAAGATCCTGTCAGAGAAAGAGAAATATTGTGCTATGTGTACTTTACAATCAAAGACTATATATGTGATATATTTTTAAATCCTATATATGGTCAGTTGGTAAAAGCAATTAAATCTTAGCCCTGTAAGCTGTTCAGGAGAAGGAATGAGCCTTTGTTTGAGATTTACAAGGCATTTAATAGAGCAGAAACCAATACTGTAAAAATAAATATGATTATGTATTTTTAAAACCCCTAAGTTTAAAAATCTGCTTTGAAGGCATAAAATACCATATTAGCCATTTTAAAAGCCTACTGTTTAAAAAGACAAAACCTTGACTGCTTCTATAACTAGATTCATGATTTATATCGTGAATCACTTTGGCAAGAGTAGGAAAATCCCAAATCAAGTTACTCTTCAACCTGCACTAATAAATCCTGTGTTGACATGAATTGTTTTCCCAGTGCTCCATTTTAAAGGAGTCGTGTAGGTTTTTAATAACCAGTCTTCTTGTTTTCCCTACATCCTATTCAGCAAAGCAGTGACAACTGCAAAAGCAACTTAGGCAACACACTGCAACTCAAATGCAGCGCTGAGAAATATCTCTGTGAAATCAAGTTTAATGAGATATCAAAATGTTACATATGCAAGTCTTGGCTTCTAGACAGTACTTTGGAATGCAAAGCCAGTTTCCCTAGTCCAGATTAGTCAATATCAGGTTCATTGGTCTAACATTTCACAAAATATTTTCCCACATTTGTCCAACTGCAGTTTGAAGGGTGTAGCTGACAACATAAATGTGCCCTAAGGTGAAAATCCCTAAATATTTCCCTCAGCGATCTTTGAGTCTGGACATTACCAATGCAGATGTCTGTAATCAAGAGATCTCTGCAGACCCGCTAATTATTCCCTAGGCTTTTCCACTGGCAATAAAAATCCCATTTGTCGCAGCTTGTTTGCAGAACTGCTTCCATCTCCACAATAGTGGCATTAATTAGCAAAAACCTGTGAAAATTGTCAGAGTTCAGAGATTTAAAAAACAAAACAAAACAAAACCCCACAATAAGCATTGCTTCTAAATATTCATATAAATTCAGCCATGGCAACAAGTCCTGAAAGCTCAACTTTCTCAATTGGAACAATTTTTCATGCTTGTAGCAATAAGTGGGAAATAATAGGGGTCTCAGATTCACATTAGGGAAGCTGCTTCTGTGACCTCTTCATGCAGATGGATGGTGAATTTCTCAGATAATAAATCAAAGTTTCCTGATGGTACAGTGGCATCTCTTGCTGAGGCCCATAGAGCTGCTAGCTGCCCTCTATTCAAAGGCAGCAGGCCTCTACTCTGCAGGATGCTTTCTTTACAAATCCTTCACTCAGGATCAGGAGATACTAGGGCCTCTGTACACTGCCCAGGCACTCTGAGTAACAGCCAGCATCCTGCTGGGAAATGGACACTTTTCAACTTCACTGACATCTGTCACACATGCAAAGAATAGAATGCGATCAGGAAAAAAGGCCGTGTTATGACTTTCCCATCAGCAGGGACAGCTAGGTCTTTACTCTTAGCAGATATTTAAAAGGTCCTTGAGAGGTACCTTCCTTAATAGTAGAATTACAAACAGAATCTCACCTTTGGGTTTTAAGGAAATAAAAAAGTTTCTCTGATTTCTCTTGATGTATTTTTCTACAGGGAAGTTTGCTGAATGCAATTTTAAAACAACAGCAAATAACCTGTGATGTTAAGTTTTTCCATGCAGCTTTTATCAACTTTCACCCCAGCAAGTCTCTGCAAGGAAAATGACACCAATCTTTATTATCAGAAATATGTTTATTATGTGACAATCTAACTCCTGGAATAGCAACGCATTCATTTTTTTTGGAGTTAAAGCTAAAGTTAAATGACCCTATAATAAGCATGGGAAAGCAGCATTGTGAATACAGTAATGAACTTCAAACAAGTATACTTTTTAGCTCAACCTATATTAAATACAGTTTGGTGGAAGGACTGCCAATTATTGTGCTTATAGAAAGCAAGAATAAAACTTAAAGGACGCTCCCTTGCTAATGAAAATTATTTCTGTTTTAAACAGATGACAACACTTCAGTAAGAATTTTGCCCTCTCCAAGTGTGATCTGTATGCATAACTTTTTCATCAGTTCCTTCTTTACTTTAGTACTTCCCTCAAGAAATGCAGCCCTATAGAGAAAATCATTTTTTTTCAGGAAAACAAGAATTTCAGCTCTAGATCTGACACTCCATGGAACCACAGGCGTCTTTCTGGACTCAGTTTCTTCTAAGGCTGATGGTGGGAAATTTGCTTTTATATGGCACTGCGATACACATACTGATCAAAAGAACACTAAGGTCATTTTACATTCATTACAGAAGTAAATATTAACTGTTTATTCTGTTTTTTCTCTAGTAACTAGTAACTTCAGTAGAGTCGGTGTAGATTACATAATGGTAGCTGAAAACAGTTTTGTTTTTCATTTCCACCCAAATCAACCCAAATCAGTGAGGTGAACAAGACAGATAGGACCAGACCCGAGGTATTTTATATAGAGATTTTAGTAAAAAAATAACATTGACCCCGATCTGGCAGAAGTATGGGAAGTAGTGTACTTCTCCAAAGACAATCTGAGGAAAAAATTCCAAAGTGCCTCCTCAGCTTAAGATGACAAAGCCCTGGTACTGCATAGGCACCTGGGGAAAAGGATTTAGCTGCTAGCGGCTGGGCAAAGAGAGGCAGCAAGAGGCTGGAATCGTCAGTCACTGAATGCTGACCATGTTACAATATCTGCAATTTAAGATGAGAAAAGGATAAGACAGGCTTAGAAATGAGTCCTAGTGATGTTTAGAGCAGAGTGCTAAGCTAAAGCCAGCTGGTGCATTGGTTTCCCAAAGACGCATAAGCCAGAGTCATAGAAATGGGTCACATCTGCCTAAACCCATCACAACTGAGAGCGTTGATGGGTGACCTAGCAATGGAAAGCAGCCTGGGTCCTTCCACTGGGCAAAAGGACTTTTAAAAACTTTCCCCTACTACAGTTTTAGTTAAAGGACTGTTTTCTAAACAGGACCTGACTGAACAAATTTAGCAACGCTGTCAAATCTAGTAGTCCTCCAAGTCTTCCATTAAAACTTTATCAAATTCTGTTGGGAAGAAAACGTGTTCTTAATGAATAATATCTCTTTGTTAAATATTAACATACTGAAAGCATTAACACTGTGTTTACAAGACTAGGCTCATTCCAAACACCTTAAAACAATATCTGCAGCTCTCCAGAAGTAAGTTTTCATTCAGTCAGGAGCTTCGGCATTTAAAGGTCTAAAGTTTAATATTTAGATCACAGAATTACTTTTCAAAACTACTCAATTCAAAGAAAGCATGCATTTATTTTTTTTTTGTAGCAAATGTGCTCTTCTGAAAAAAAATGCCACCTCCATCTTCATAATTCTGATTTCTGAACTGCTCACAGGGCAATTGTTGGGTGTACGCACACAGCACAAAGCCAAAGGTGCTCAGATCCCTGCTGTCAATTCCCAAGCATTCTCAGAGCACAGTTGTGGAGTACTTTATAACTCAATGAATTATCGAAGTACACGCTTCAGATTTCAAAGAGTCTGTTCAAATTCTTGAAGTTACTCTCAATATCATTTTGCTGAAAGTACTCCCCGTCTGTCTGAGTCAAACTCTGAAGGAAAGACATAAAAAGATAGAACTGCAACACAGACAAATCAAGCCAAAGACAGCACTGAAATCAGTCGATGGTCTTCCCAGTCATGCTAAAGCAAGGCCATTTAAATGTCAGTGCTTTAAGCACATATAAACTCTCCTTTCAGAAAGCAAAATGATTTGAAATAATTCCAAGAGGATTTTCCTATTTTTGAGCACAGCTGGTTTAAATACTGATAGAGATTTTCAAACAGTTGTTTTATTTTCTAGAAATTGATAGGTGCATTATTGTTCTGTTTCTTCTATCAGACGGTACCTTCTCCAAAACAGCTGAATCTCCTCTAACTCCATGTAGAGGCCATCTCAGCACTGAGATCTGACACAGTCTGGATATTTAGGAATATAAACATTCTAGAAGTGCCCTTAACAATCTCTAAGTATCTACATACACTAAGGAAATATATTTAATACTAACAATCAGAGCACAGCAAACGTCTTAAGGCAAGCAACTCAGATCCTGAAACACAGACATTTGTGGACTTTAACATTCTGCCTTCAGGTTCTCTTTCTAGCATAATGAAATAACCTTATATTATTGTTTCCTTGTGCCCTGCATATAATAAGAAACTGCCATCGGTTTTCATCTATTGTCTTTCTTCATTGAAAGATTTCTGGGTTCTTGTTTTCTTTAGGAAAATGCAAAGGAATGACAAACACGTCTTACATGTATCAACATGTCATTTGAGCACATTTAAATGCCATGGGATATCTCTCCTTTCCCTGGGCCAAATAATTTCCACTGTGTAAACACATTTAATATTTGGAAACTCCTTTTACATATGAAAAAAAGTCCAGTGATCTTTTCCCCAGAATTCTCTACAGAAAGTGGGAATACTTTGTACACCATCATTGTAAAGGGGAAACTCATTCATCCTCTGAAATCTCTAGCATCTTTGCTGCTGCTGCAGAAGATAAGCTAAT
This sequence comes from Excalfactoria chinensis, assembly GCF_039878825.1. Lineage (NCBI taxonomy): Eukaryota > Metazoa > Chordata > Aves > Galliformes > Phasianidae > Excalfactoria > Excalfactoria chinensis. The sequence continues at coordinate 92,669,933 of NC_092827.1, read as the reverse complement.
GATCCATAATTTGCAAGGGGACTGCCCCATGCTGTGACTTCCAGCCTTGTAAAGACCACATGGTAGGTTTCATTTGTCTCATTAGTTTTCCCACTGTACCAACCAGAAGTTTATTATACAGTACTTTTCTCTTTCAACTTTTACAGTTCACGTACCTCAGCAGGAGTCTGGACAACATGACACAGGATGCTCTTCATGTCCCAGGCTCCTATGAGATACATGAAATGAAATCACAAAGGCCCCAGAGAAATATTTTTGGAAACTTGGGATTAGATGAAACACAATAATGGAACATATAAGCTCAGCAACAACATTCAGTGTAATAGACAGACACAAACCATATTGTGTTGTATATAAAATATACAAATATTTCCACTTGATTTCCTAAGGAAATGAGGCTTATGCAGTCATGCCGTCTGCCTGTTCATCTGCCTCCCTTTAATAACTTTCAAACCCACTGGCACATTTAAATGCAAACTCTCAAGGGAGAAGCAGAAAACCAGGAGGTAATTAAGTTTCTATAGGTCTTGTGAAAATCAGTCACTGCACAAAGGAAAGAGACCTAAATTTGGGCCCCAAGCTGGTAAAAGCCTCCTTAGAAGTGTGGAACCAAGGGATATTCGTCCAATCAGTACAAATCAGCTTAATTTTAGTTTTCAGATCTGTACGTGTGTGGGTCCATAACAGATGTAGCAGAAGCTCTCTTGTGCTCTCCTTGTAATTGAGGGATCTGGGAAGAATCCTGCAGCCTCATGAAGGTGCATGAGAAACACGTGACATGTCTGCATAGGGAACTGAGCTTCTGCTGCACTTGGAACAGCTCCTTATATATTTTCACAAAATGAACAACAATTTCCAATCTTAACTCCTTGGACAGACTATCAGTTCTTCCCTTCGCCTCGAAGGTCCAGTGAGCCTGTATGTAGTTATTTATAAATGCTTGGTCATATTAGTAGCTGCATTTTTCATTTTAGACTGAAAAATACCTTACAAGACCAGGACTTTCTCAGATCTGGGAATCTGGAGGGGGTGCGTTTCATTCTCCTCACCTTCCAGTAATTTATTAAACCACATGAGACCCAGCTGACACGCAAGGCTTGTTTTCTCTCACACTAAAGCTAAATGTACCTAATTCTACTCTCTTGCCACCTTTGCTAGAGGGCGTCCTTTGGAACCAGTTCATCTTCCAGCTACCTTCCTTTCCCCAATCCTTGCCTTTTCTTTTTATTCCCTGATCACTTACGTAAACACCAACATCTACAGAGGCATTCTGAGAAACCTGTTAAAATCATGCTAAGTGGGAAACAAAACAAGATACTCCTTAAAACTGATGTGAATCATATTGAACAGTTATGAAGGTGCCAAATTTAAGCATCCTACAGAGCACCCTATATCCTGTCACTGACCTTGAGGAAAAAAAACAACTTCAAACTATTACCTCTAGATACAAAAAAATAAATAAATCTTCCCATGAGAGCATTCTGAAAAACTTGTGACGTGGTTTCCAAGCCTGCTTGAGCCTGAGCAGGTAGTGCAGCAACATGAGAGCTGAGCGTAAAAAAACATTAATCCAAACGTACCTTGAAGCATAATACTTAATGATCCAGCAAGGCCTATCTTCATAACTTAACATCTATTATGTACTTGTACAGAGGGAAGAAAGACTGATTCAGTGCATGATTGATAAACAGAATACTGATGCCAAGCTGGGGAGTCTTTTAAGAGTCAGATCAATACGGTCAATAAACTACAGACAGCAATGCTTTGCATGCTTGCAATGAAAAGCTTCCTTCTTTCCAAGTTATCTGATCGTTCTTTTGAGGAATCACAATACACATGAAGGATTTCTAGACCGTGATTCTGAAAAAGGTTTACACTTGCATTCTTCTCTGAAAGTAAGTTTCTTGCTGGGATGAAGTCGTGTTCTTAAAGGATTCACCAGCAGACCTTATGCTTCTTATTTATCAATTTTGCCAAATATGACATTTCTCTCAAGAAATGATAGGTGAATAATGTTGTTAAAATAGTAGGTTAAAGGAAGGACCAAGCAAAAATGAAACTGCAATCAGGTCATTTGAACATATAAAATTGGTTTTAGAAGATGTGTTATAACTCAGTCAGGCGCTGTTGCTGAAGTCAATCTGTTATTTATATGGATACAAGTTGTGGGAATTGGGCTTTTTTTCTTTCTAATGAGCTATTGATTTCAGCAAAATCACTCCAGGCATAAAATCCACACATTAAGCAGCCAGTTTCATTCACCGAGATGGGTTATTTTATAGCACTACTGAGAAAATTCAGCGCATAATGTCCTTTCAGCTACTCCAGACAAGAGAAATTGATGCGCCTCATAGACAGATCAGTGTGTTACAGTAATGATCATTAAGGAAATACCTGAGAGGCTCCCACCTCAGAAAGATTAAGATATTTACAATTTTTTCAGTACAACAAAGACCTGAGAGAGCGAAGTAAATATTCCGTTTATCATACACAGAACTTCTATGGACTTCCAGTTAATTTCCTTGTCTAAAAAAAAACAAAACCAAAAAACCCCACAGTTCTTGGAAACTAAAAGTATGTGAAGGAATATACTTTGAAACTCAACAGGATGTTAAAGCGGATGTGTTTTCAAAGAGAAAAGAAGAAAAGCAGCAAGATGCCAGAAAACAGAAATCCCTTAAAATAGTTGAAGCACACAAGGTTTATATCCAGTCTAGGAAAATATCTCTATTCAGAAAAGGCCTTATGCACACAGTGACACGTTGCCCAACAGAAAGAGGGATTTCAGAATGCATTTATGTGCTTTCAGGGTTTGGATTGTCAGTCTTCTATAAAATGTCTGTTCAAATACATTTAGAATATCTTCCTAAACTGAAGAAACACAGCAGAACCAAAGCTCAAAAGGACTTTAATTTTTAAAGGGTTTTTTTAAAACATCCCCTCCCCCTAAAACTATCAACTACATACATTCCTACTCCAGCCATCCTAGGTGTTAAAGGTATTCACTTCCTTGTGACTTGCTAACTGACAAGTTAAACATTGATTTTCCTGTACCTCTTTCCATTCCTTCCCTTGAACTGTGGGATTATAAATGGAGTACATACATAAACCACTTATTTAGGTTTCATGGACTTCAGAATCATTATGTCTTTATACAGTAAACCTACAACAGGCAAATCAGACCACATCTTCAGAGTATACTATTACTTTGAAACCGAAGTAGTTAAAGTTAGCAGAGGTATGATCTGGCCCACTGTCTGGCAGGAAATAGTTTTTCAGAGATAACTGAGTGGATTTCTATGGCATGTAAAATACATATGGCCATATTAGATAGTCTTGAGTCTCCGTCTGACCTAAAATCCATTAATTAAGTTATGTTTCCTTGGCAAATGAAGTAGTAACTTTTGACAAGATGCAGATATATTTGCATCTTCACTATGTTTCTTCTGTACCTCTTGAACTCAATGTTGTCTCAGCTTTGTATCATGATTATTCTACTTTCTGTTTATGAAGCACACACAAAAATGAATAAAATAAGCATAGCATCCTATGAAAAAAAACTTACAAAAATTAAAATGTCATAGGAGGAGACAAAGCCCAGAACTATAACCTTTTGAATCTTCAGTCTGATTTCCTACTTGCTCCCAAGAGATAAGTTTCTTGCTCCATTTTTCTGCCTCATACATTTTCTTCAGAGTAAGAGAAAAGCTTTCCTGCTTGATTTTCTCACAAGCATATTGTAAAAATTAATTTTTGTTCTTGCTTGAATTACTCAGTTTACTCATATTTAAAAAGGTTCTCACCCAGCAAAGTTCCAAAGTATGTGCTCCCACCATCAATTGTACAGTAAAAGCAGAAATCTTGAAAGCTACTTTCAAAACTGTAATTTTTTCTCTTGCTATCTGCACACTCCCTGAAGTTTACCATTAGACTTGAGAATTCTTCTTTAAATGAGTTCCCCTTCTACGTGTTCAGTGATTAAATCTGCCCTCCAACTTTGCTGCTCTGCACGTTGTAGAAACTGGACCAGTGACTGCAGAGAAGAGAAAACTTATTGTATAAACTTATGTTTATAAGGGAGAAGAAGAGGGTTTTTGTGTTATGAAAAGAGTAATGCCATAGATGGGCAGAAGACAAGATCTGAGATTCTGCTCTGGCTTTTTCAGGTTTATGCAGCAGACAACTATCCTTATTTCTAAAGATCAAAGCAAAAGGGAGCACAGTGACTGTACACGGTAATGGATATAGTATATCCCAGAGGGAAATTACCTAAGTGTCAGATTCGAGGCCCATGGAAAATGTACCTTAAAGAAGCTCCGATATGTATCAGTCACACACTCATTGGCAAAACAGGTTCTAGCAGTAAGAGACACGGCCTGTTGGAAAGGCAGACTATTGTTAGGCCGCTTTATTTGGAGTGGTTTCAGAGAACCATAACTTACTAGGCAAAGCAAATAACGATATCTTGTCTGGAATAAAGAAGAATTTAAAAATCCCACAAAGTTTAAGCCATTTTGAATGACAGAGTAGAGATGAGGTAAGTTAAGGCAATAAGTTTCCTCTCTAGTCAACAGGAAAACAACCTCGTTTCAGGTAACAACTGTTTTTGAAGCTGTAGATTCATAGAGTTTAGTTAACTCAGGCACAGAAGGTATAGTAGTAAATGTACAGGAGTACTACACCAGAAGACTACATAAAAAATACTGAAGTATTCTTTCATTAATTAATAGCTGAAAATACGGTTTGCAAGCGTCAAGCTGATGTAATAGCATCAAAGGGAAGAAAAGAAAGAAATATTGTTAAAAATTATAATGACAAGAAAAGGAAACCACTCTATCCAAACTGAAACTTTGCAGGCTGTGACAGTTCTGACAGATAGAAAGACAGCAAATAGGGACACAGTTCTTGTGGGCTCTGCAAAAACAAGCTGTAGTTTTTGAATAAGAGAAGCCAAGATGACGTTTGGTGTTTGGAAAAAGATACCAGAACTACAATGGCTCACATCATTTTGGCATTTACAAAGTCTTAAGGGGAAGTACTAGAGAAAGTCCTGTACAAAGTCAACAGTCAGTTCATGTCTGACTCTGTAAAAGTTGTAGAACAGTAAATAATGCTGCAGAGAATCAGTAGACTGCTGAGAATATGGATTGTTCAGGCTGGACGTGGAAGACAGTGGGATCCATATATCAGTTCTTCCCTGTCAATATTAACAATTACAGGAAACAGACAGCAAACAAGAAACTCTTCCCTTTAATGGGGAAATATAAACTAACAATTGAGGTAGCTAAAGAAATTTGTGCTGCATTACAAAGAAGAAGAATCCGCTGTGGTAGAAGCATTTTCCTTCTAAGTTACAGAACAGAAAAGAAATAAAGATATTAGTTTCAATTCTCAGGGACAAGCACTAACAATTACAGAAAATTCAGTCAGCCTAAGTATGTAGTAGTTCACACGTTTGGAAGCTTGTAGAACATTTGAATAAGTTTATTATTTGAAAATAAGAACAGCAGCCAAGAGTCGGTTCAAACACCAGGTGAGACTAACAGCAAGAACAGATTTCTTCAACCACTACTGATACATCCATTCTTCACAACAACAACAACAAAAAAATACATACACACATCCACAGAATCTTAGGGCTTGGTAAGATCTCTGGAGATCATCTAGTCCACCTCTCTGCTAAAGCAACTTCCCTACTGCAGATTGTACAGGAAGGCATGCAGATAGGGCTTGAGTATCTCCAGAGAAGGAGACTCTGCTACTCCTCTGGTCCGCCTGTTCCTGTGCTCTGTCACTCACAAGAAAAAAAAAGTCCTTCCTTCTTTCTGTACAGAATTTCTTGTGTTCCAGTTCCTGCCCATTGTTTTATTGCTACACACAACTGAAAATATCCACCCCTATCAGTAAGAATCCCACCTATTAGATATTTATAAACATTATCAGCCTTCTCTTCTCCAGGTTAACCATTCCCAGGTCTCTCACCCTTTCCTTGTACAGGACATGCACCAGGTCCCTAACCATCTTTGTGGCCCTCCACTAGACTCTAGGAGACTCCTGTCTTTTTCAATCTAGGGAGCCCAGAACCAGACACAGTACTCCAGATGCGGCCTCACCAGAGCAAAGCAGGAGGATAGCCTCCCTTGACCTGCTGGCCATGCTCTTCTTGACACATCCCAGCATACCACTGACCTTCTCATGCCCACTTAAAGAGTAGGTGCAGAGATTTATTAGAAAAGTAGCATGTTATTAAGCTAGTGTTCAGTCTAGCTATCCAGAACTGACTTGAAAAGTTAATGGCAACAAATAGACAAGGGCATATCACAGTATGAGAAACTGAAGAATAATGCCAAATCCAAAGTGTGATAGTAATCATAAAAATAAATTCCCTCCGAAGTTTTTAAGCTGGGTACAAATGCAGCCCTGAATACAGATGTTTAGTGTTCTAAAGACTCATAGCTTGCTGCAGTGGTACAGAGCATGCTGAACAGTGGATAAACTGTGATAATTAGCTAATAGATATTCAGATCATATAAAACAAAATATTAAGTTAAGGTTTTGCAGGAAATTGTCTCTAAGCTGACTTATGAAGAAGAAGGTAGAATTTACTGTATCATACACACACTAAGTAAAGCAGGCTTTGTCAGATGCCTTGGCTCCATGCATTTTCCACATGGTAGAGGCCTGGATTCTACTCTTGCATTCTACATCTTTCTCAGTGACCATAGTCTTTTGTCAAGATTTTCAAGGCTGTACCTACATCAAGGTGATGGTGAATGAGGTAAGGCTCTGCTCACTCTGATGTAATCTGAAATAAATAAGATGGACAAGTGATCAGATTAAAGAAGTGGGTCAGATCTGCTGCTGGCTCCGCTCCACTGACGTCAATGGAATTAAGCTGATTTACACCAGCTGAGTATCTGGCCTGCAGGTTTCAATGTATTTAGACAAAAAAAGTGAAAACACGCATAAAAAAAAAAAAAATCTCCCCTTGGAAATTCCCAAGCCCAAACCCCACATTTACTAAATAGAGTTCGTAAATGACAAGAAAGTACTGTAGGCATCACTCATGCCAGCAATGAAAAGAATAAAGGTCAGGGCACACTAAATCTTTAATTGCCCCCTCCATTCCTGAGTGAGAAATAAAAGGATAATTCAGCACAAAAATCACCTTAGCTCTGACTCAAAATAAATATCTTAGCAGTAGCTATTGGTGGAATGAACAGATACTGTCCTTTACTTTATGAAACATTAACCTCAATCCACAACTGGCAATAGAATCCATGAATAAAATCTAGCTTCTGCCCAGAACAGCGTCAAACCCCAACTGCTGAAGAAAAGCAGTATTTGTGGTCTACAAACAGAAACACAACATCTCAGAAACAAATCAAAACGTATAGGTAAACATCCAGGTATGCCACATATCAAAGTTCACACACCTACACCCTCATCCTAATTCTAATACAGTTTCCTTTGGAAGAAAATGTATTCATAATTACTATTCCTCTAAACAGTTCTCTGGAACTACTGCAGAGATTGTGTTGTAACACTGCGTGCTTCATGAATAGCTATTTAGTTGTTAATGGTGTAGGGCAAGTGTAAGAAACAGAAAATCAGGTTTACAGGGAGAAGAACATTAATCATATGCGTTTGAATCTATGAAAAACATGCCATATCCTTAAGTTGTTGGAAATAAGTGTTGTCCTGCAGAAATCACACAGCTTTGAATGCTACATGAAGAAACAAAGTAAACAAAGCACACCAAATAAAACATGCCTCAAATATTTAGAGACAGCAAGATGGAATTCCAGGCAAGTTTACAAAGACTCACTTTCACGGATGACACCAAACCACATATATTCCATACAAAACCACTCTAATCTATATTTCCAATTTATTTCATCCTCAGCAACATCTCAGTTCCTTCTATTCACACTGTATCGACTCAAAGTGCAGACGTCTTTGCAAAACCTAAAAGAAAGCTGGAGACTCCCATCATGTCCTAAAAAAATCCAACAGAAATTACACATTTGAGAAAGAGCCAAATTGTCTTGCCAGACATGCAAATATAGACTGGTGTCTCCCAGATCTCTCCTGCTTGTATTTGCCACAATAAGCTCTGCTATGAGCATTTTACACATACACACATTTACACTTCCCTCTGCATACACTCACAAAAATACAAACAAAAACTGAAGTAAATAGTTTTGTTTATATTCATGTTGTTGACTTATTTTCCTCACAGAAAAGTAGTTATTTTTCACTTCTACATTTCAACATTAGCTTTGAGGTTTTACAGATTTCATCTTTCTGCTGTTTTTGAGTTCCAACCTAAACCTACTCTGTCCTATAAGGAGCATGAGGGAGGATGCAAATCTAAGAAGGATGCTTTCATAGCCTAATCTCTCCTCTTCTGTGTGCAGTTATCAGATGCTTCTTTTCTGGTGTGTTTTTGCACACTGGAAACTCTGCTCTCTGCATATCCATCCTGGGTAGCTGTAGACAGAATAAGATTTGTACTCAACTTATACTGCCAGAAAAGCAAATGGAGATATCTATCCCACCATCTATATTCCAACAAGCAACTTCCTTTTTCCAGTGTATTGCAGATACTCATCAGATAGGCAGTAACAGACTGAAACTTCACTAGTATTTATTTTATAATCCATAACATTTCTTCAAGCAATTGTACAGATTTCAGGCTTTCCTTTGATCGCTCTTTGCAACAATGACTCCAGGCCTTTGCCTAGGTATGATTCCTCAATCCTAATACGTACAATAGAAATGCCCTCACCCACAGAAAGCCTTCTCATTAAAGCTCTAATCTGTTCCACTACATTCTTGCAAGACAGAATTATCCAGCTTTAAAGCACGCCTCAATAGTGAGCCATAATAAGACTGATAGAAACAGCTTAAGTAATTGGATTGCTATATGGTATTGAATGTCTGACAACAAAAGATATCAATCTCTATTCTACTACTGAATCTTTGTTCCAGCAATGAATTCATTTAGTAATGCATTTGGAGGCTTGTAGCCCTGCAGAAGGAATAACAGACTGCAGATACAAAAGCAGGGCCATCTGATGAGCACAGAGAAAGCGACTGTGCCATTCCAAGAAGTTAATTACAGTGAACAAAAGTACAAGACTGTGACTTGTTGACCATTATCATAATCACATTACTATAGTCTTTTATTCCCAGCAGCAAAGGGTCTATTCTTCCTTTTCATTTAGCACAGTGCATCATATTTATGTTTTGTCACCTGAAATGTGTTGTAGAACAGATCTCCCTCTAAAGATAACTGGAAATGTCACACTCCTGTTTTGATGCTTTTTCTTTTAGAATTTATTATCTATATAGCTGCCTTTTCAAAAGAACCTTTAAGGAAAGACAACTATTCCCAAGATTTTCTACAGAAATCGATTTGTAGAAATGATTGCCTATGAAAACTTGCATCGATGATATGTGATACCACTGTGATTTATGTACGTTACTGTGACTCAAACAGGATACAATGGCTCATTACATACTGCTTATACCCAAAACCACTTTTGGAGATAAACATGTCCTGAACTCACATACACTGAACAATGTTTTAAATCCTTGTATTTTTCTCTGGTTAATTCCATAGTGAGGTGACTCTTGGTCCATTCTGATAACATATGACAAGCATTTTGTTTCAGACAGAAGTGAACTCTAAGATCTCTGAAATGGATGAGTCACTGAAAATAGCACTGGGACCCTGTGTTTTCATATCTGTTAGCCATGATAACGTATGTGGGGACTAGGATACCAAGAATCAAGGGAGCTGGGTGGTATCTTTGTCTGAGAAAACACTTGTTTTTGATTCCATATGCCAGGGGACACGTTTCTAACTAGTGTACACCAGCCTAGTGCAAAGTTCTGGTTCCAATAGTGCCACACATTCCATATAAAATATAACCAGAAGAATTGTTGGATCTCTTCTTCAAAGTAACATAAATGCTACAATGAATTAATTTCCAGCCACTTAAAATTCCTAAAATGGTGCTGAGCCAGAAGCTGTGTAAGTGTATTTTTTTGAAAACACTATGATCACTTTGAGTAGCATAGTAAGTACTTCACATTTTGAAGTGCATAGAGAAACTGGGCTATTGCACTGGAAAAGACAAGAGTAGTGTCCATTCCTGCAAAAAAGCTCCAGAAAAAAAGAGCTCCACGTGCTCTCCAAGAAAAAGGAGAAATATTCAAAAACATGGGAGAATATCAAGACCACCAGGTCTCTCTGGGTTTTCAACCAGTGGCCAGGATGAAAAAGAGTTAGTAGGAATGACCTGCCTGTAAGCCATCATGGATCCATAATTCCTATACAGATCTCTGCCATGTATTAGAAATTTCAAAAATCAGCTGAGCAGTGATCTGCCTTTTAGCTAACCAACCAGGGGACCCAGCAAACTGCCAGAGAAGCAATCAAATTGTCCAGTGCCAATTCAACCATCAGTCCTCAAGGAGAAGCTTTAGACCATTTAAAACCCACCATGCTCATGATTGGTGACAAATCTCCTTAGCTACTACTACAGCCTGGACCCTGACTCTGGAGTGAACAGTCTCTGCCATAGCACAGCTCTTAAATCAAGGATGGGAGCTTTGGGGAAGCACGACTCTCCAGCCCTCAGCTGAGCTGAGGAATTTCTGCTTTACTAGAATTCATCTCACCCAAATTGATCCTTATCACAGCCTCAGAAAATCCCCTGTTGATGAGCCAAACCTTAAGAAAAAAAAAAATCCCTAACAAAGCAGGGCATGCTGTTGAACAAGAATATCATTGGAGTCAACAAATACTGCCCTTGGGAGCCCACTGAATGACCACAGAGTAGACTGACAGAAAACACCCGCCATTGACTGGAATTGCTCTCTGTGGTACAGTCTGACACACCACAACACACTTCCTGTCATACCCAAACCAAATACCAGCAACAACCCATCAATGCCAAGAAACAAAAATATCTACCTTTCTTGAAGCACTTCTACTCCTCCAAAGGACTGCATGTTGCAGAACACTGTATTCCAGTGTTCTGACATAGAAACTGAGGCATCAAATGGGAATGTTGCTTACTGGTCAGTTAAACTTGGAGGGAATGGGGGGATTTTGCTCACTGGGCTTCTCCTCTTTCATCTGTGAGTTCAGGAATCCCCCCAAAACCTTTTGTTTTGCTTTTAAATTCAGGTTTGAATTTTTAATCACATTACTGCTGGTTTGGAAACACTAAAATGTATAGGCATTTCCCTATGTAATGATTAAAATCAGCAGTGCTTTAGGCTCTTGAAATTTACTGAAGATTTGTTCTTTAAACAAGAGAATGATTTATTTCAACAATTAACTTCAGGCAGACTAGCTAAATTATGTGCTTTCAGGGCTCTTATTCACCACAAAATTAAGAACACTGGGTGCCAGCCATGGGAGCCCCACGATCCTTTGAGATTCAGCACAGAGACTCATCCTTACCCAGGGGAAAGATCTGTCTCTTTCCCATGGCCACAAAATGCCATCCCTGACCTTCTTCTTGGCTCTACCATTTGCACAAATCCTTCGGCTTCCCCCTGCTTGACCTCGTGCAAGTTGCAATGGACATATAAGGCACATGGCTCCCTGGGACGCTACCGGGCATGCTCTGGGTTGATGTCAAAGCAGGAGATAGGCTCTGAAAGGACTGACTGATTACAAGCCAGATGCCCCGCAGCAATCACACTGCCTAAGTGTATTTGCATTAAGAGTCTTTAAGAGACTGAAGATTTTTCAACAAATGAGTAACTTCCAATGAGAGCAGAAAAACTCAACCAGGAACACTTGAAAGAATTTTTTTAAAGCATAAGATCTAAGAAAGCATTTCCTGCAGCTTACGAGGGAGCTCTCTATCTTCAGCTGGCAGTCTTGGAGCATATTTATCACCACGTAACGCTACTTGTAGCTATGATGAATCAGGCTGAAAGTATAAAACTTGCAAAGCTGTTAGTGAATTCTTACTGATAAATAACCCCTTCACCTATGAGAGCCTCAAATACAAACTAAAATAAAGAGGTTCCCACATCAAGCAAAGTTTTGGAAGAATGACTCATGTCTTTCCCTCATTGCTGAAATGCTGTTTCATACATAAGAATCCTCAAACGCTGATCCTCCTTTTCCCTTCCTACTCTGTTATTTCTATTTCCCTTGATTTCAGCCTTTGCTTTCTTTATGGTTTTACAGCTTTGACTCAGTAAACAAAAGCCTGCTGTTCTCTGTGTACTGGACTTGTTCCTGTTCCTTTCACCGCAGCTCAAGATCTCATGAAACATGTTGTAACATGAAGGAAAGTGCAGCAACAACAGCAGAGTAGAAGGGCAACAGTGAGAAAGGGTTTGCTTGAATACAACAGCTGTAGGCACAGAAATAGCAGAAGGACAACTTACCTTCAGAAGACCTTGGGTACACAAAGACATACAGAAACATCCTTCCCTAGCCTCCACTGCCAACCCTTACATGAGGTCTGGGAAGGGGTGGATACTGGCTCCAGCCCTTCCAGTCACTCAGGAGCCTTGCATGCACATGAGCTCCCCTGTGTTGGCCCTGCCACCCAGGTGAGCACCCACCAGGTTCTCAGTCACTGCTTCAAGCTGTGACTTAGTATTTTTGCTACAATGCCATTTACACTGCTTCATGATCAATGTCAGCAGCCATGCACTCTGAACTTCCTTAAACACGTACTCCAGAATTAAAGATACCTCAGTATGCACTAAACATCCAAATTATAACATAATCATCCTGTAGACCACAGGTCATGAACCAGTGGATTTTCAGTGCCACTATGCTATGATTCTGTCATGGTTTCATGGTTTTTCATCAGTATTCAACGTCATAATATTGATGCTAAGAAACGCAATCGGGGCAACTATCAGTGTTTGGACACATTCCACAAACTTGCAAAACTATGACGGAGCCATTAGCAAAGGTACCTCCAGCAGCAATGTGAAAAATCATGCTCAGACTCAAAAGACACGCTCAGTGCTGCAGCTTTCCTGTAATTTAATTATTTTCAATCAGCTCTAATTGTTAAGTAGCAGTAGAGTGGGCCTATCTGGGTTAGATGAGCCATGGTTTTCTTAGCAACAATATTCATTATACTTCTGCTTTGGCAAACTAAAACCTAAATAATGAGAGCGTTGGGATGAGGTAAGTGTTGTAAAGCCTTAACTATGTGTTGGTTTTGTTTTGTTTTGTTTTGTTTGTTGTTGTTGTTGTTGTTTTTAATAATATATGGGCATTTAGTATGAATCTCATTACTCTACCTCTACCATAGTGACACTACATGAGTTTCTTGACTAAAATACTGAATCCACAAGGAGTGAAGAGAGTTGAAACCAGAGAGGCCCAGAGATAGGCTCAGAAGCTTAAAGAAGCATCTGGAAAAAAAATAGGCTGAAAACACCAGATTATCAGTGCTGATTGTAAATGAGATGAGAGTTACATAATATACCGCACATTCAAAAAGGTAGCCACATCTTTCTCAGTGTCTCCCATAACAAAAGACAGAAGTCCTGCCAATTACAAAGATAACATTTTAAATTACTTTAAGAAAAGTCTCAATATGAATAATTGAACTGTGGGACCCTCTGCCAGAAGAATAGCTGAAAAACAAAACATGCTGCATTTAAAACTGAATTAGTGTTTTATGCTGAGACTATCATAACTCACTTTCTGCCAAGATACAACAAAATTGCTATAAAGCCCTGTGACTCTGATACAAACTGCCATAAGACAGCTCAGGATATTTATTTCCTCTAAGCAAGTAATAATTGATTTCCAACTTTTTTGCCCCTAGTACTGACTGGTACTGACAGCATCGCACTGGATATCTTATCTAGTCTGGTAATGTTTATGCTTCTCCTTTGTTTTCTTTCTTATGTAAATGACTTCTCTACAACATCATGATATTAATAGCATTTTCCTTCTTTAAAAACAGTCCTTTTCCAGATCAGAGTTGTTAGAAATCTCAGGAAGGCAGGACCTTCATTGTGTAAGTGCTACTTAAATACGAATTATTCTGATTATAACTTTTGGTTGACAACAAGCCAATGGTTATTGAGAGAGAGAATACGTCTCTTATGCTGACATACATAAGCATAAAAGATACTGTGAAAGAGCTACACTGTAATAGAAGCAATTGCTATATCAATGGTTATGCTGAGTCAGCTCAGCCAACTGATGTCTTTGGTTTCATGTAAAAGCATACACTCTATTTCCTGCCTTGGTTGGTTATTTGAAAGATGTGGACAAAGTGCTTCTTCCTAAGCAGGCTTTCTTATGAACTTCAATTCATTGTCTCTTGGTCAATATAGCTGATTTCTGGTACCACTTACCACTTACAGAGTCATCAAGCACAATCTTCACAGTCACCCTAGAAGCTACATTGTGCGAGTCAGCCTTTCACTCTTCATCTCTGTACAAGGCCTTCAACAATCGATGGGCTGTCCTTAAAAAATTCCAACTCCAATATGACTTTCCATATGTATTTCATTAGCTAAACACAGTGGGACAATGCGAAAACTTCTGGGTTAAGTTAGTGATGTTGTAGCAGCTTTGAAATACTCTGTACCAAATTACTCAGAAGTTGTCCAATTTGATTTGGAGCTGATCTACTCCACATCAAGCTCTCTTCAACCTTGGGTGGCTGAAGCGACTTACCCACATGGTAAAGTCATAGAAGAGTCACCTCCTCTTCCACAAAGAAGGGTAAGTCCACTATAAGCAGAAAGAGATGCACTTTCTTTATTATTATTATTGTTATTATTATTATTATTATTTGTACAGAACCTGCCTCCATTCAGTGACAACAGCTCTTACTTCTGTGCCCTCTTTATGTTGTTCCCCTAAGCCCTGGCAGTATCTACCTTGGCCCTGACCACTTGCTCTTTCTTCACAATCACATTATGTCACTCAGTGGCAATGTGAGCAGCCTCCAAGCCTGCACTGGAGTGGGAAGGTTCGGGCATTCCTTGTCTCTAGGAAGCTTTTGTTTCCTGTGGCCTTAATCCATTCTGAGTCTTCCCACATCATTCTTCCATGGCCCTCATGTCTCCTGATGGCTCTAAGATATAACAAGAGTCCAAATACAGTACTCTTGGAAGCTCTGCCCCACTCTACACTGCTCTTAATTATCCCTGTCATTAGAAACACAATAAAAACACACTCTAATAATATTATACAGTAATAACAGGTATAGTAGAGTTTCTTTGCAAGCTAGGGAAATCACTACTACTGAGCAGCAATCCTTTGGGGCTATTTCTGAGCTTGTTTGTGCTAACAATTTCTTCCTACTCTGTTTCTCTCATCAATAAACTTTTTCCAACACCTATCCTGGTGACCAGGATCACCAAGATGACACTGTTAGCCACTGGGTTCTGAAAATCTACTAGTTCATATTAATAGTAATTAATATGAAAGAGTATTTCGAGAAGGCCTAGCTTCTCAGTCCCATTTTAAATAATTATTTTTCCCAGTACTAACATAGTATCCTTTTAATGGTCTGCTTTTGAAAAGCCTCCTTTTCCTAACAGCTGAAAACATTCTCCTGCCCATATATTTACCAAGAAGAAAGAAGATTGCAAATATAACTTTATTCTGTACTAGGAAGGCATCATCTTGGGGACAGACTTAGCAAAAATGTAGAGGTAAGTTCCCCTCAGCAAAGCTATTGTGGGCTTGGGGATAATCCTTTCAACAGAAACAACAACAACAAAAATCCAATGTCTTTTGTAATCTGAAATCACAAAAGGAAGGGCCACATTTAGTATAACAGCAGTGACTTTATGACATACTCTTCTCAGAACATCAGCTTTAGTTCATCAGTTCGAGTCTGACAGCTTTGCATTTTGTCAGCTGGAGTCTTCACTCCACTTGATGTAGACAGATTGAAATAACCTCAAACTAAGGCATACACAAACTTCTGTACAGCAACAAATCTTCCCAGTCACTTGTCATCAGTGACTGCAGTGCTCTCACCCTGCTTGCAGAACACCAGCAGCACTCTTTCTAAAGGGGCAATATCATGCTTAGAATCACAGTGCAGTGAGCTGTCAAGTCTTATTTCCCCTCCTAATGGTTTAGCAAATGGGTTGACATTTTTTTACAAGCATCTAACTTGTTAATTGATAGTGTTTGCTCTTGGCTATTATTTTTAAGAGAGCCTGTTCTGGCCGCAGTACAAACATCCCTTTTGCTGCAGGCTGCCCCTTTGTCTAACAATCTGATACATAGAGCCCATTGACTGCTCCACCACCCATAAAGAGATGAGCCTCCCTGGATACAGAGCTCAAACTTTCACTCATCTCCATTTGGGCTAAAAGCGACCACGTTAAAAATGTTCAAAGAAGTGACAGTTTCTGTGGAAATCAAAACTTGCGGAAGGAAATCTTATGGCATTATAGTAATAATAATAAAAACGGTGTTGGTACAGCAGGAAAACATTTCTTGCAACCTATCCCTTAGCCATTCCAGGAAAAGTCTTCAGGAGAGTAGCACTGACTCAGACCCCCAAAGAACATGGTTGCAAGCTTCCCTCTTCCCTTAATATTTTAGCCAAGCCATGCAACACTGTTATTATTTTCTTCCAACGTGCTAGCTTCCTACTCACATTCTGGTTGTAAAAGAGTTTCTCAAGACAAGTGAAGTCTTGAAAAAGCTTTGCTCACTGCTGGGAGGCGCTCTCCGTTTCTGCTTGCTACAGAAACTGTTTACCTCCTTGCAGGAAAAGAAATGAAAGAACAGTTTGTAGAATGGAGTACTTCAGCCTTCTGCAGATTTAGCCAAATTCACAAGTAATATGAAGGCATAAGATCCATCCGAAATAAATGTCACACTACCTCAATGACAGTGAAACTGTACTGCTTTCCACTCACCACGAGGATAGGTAACATTACTGCTCAACTGTATGGCTTTTCTACAATGAACTGCCCTTCCCTCAATGAGCACGCACCTCTGTGCACAGCCAAAGGGAAAGTGGGAAGGTGCCTAACCAAGCCTGATGTATATCCTATGAGCTGTACAGGATGGGTGCAGTGGGGTCTGCCCTTCCTGACTGGACACTGCTGTGGGAAGCAGAAAGAAAAGAGAATGCTCTATAGTTAAAGAAATTAATAAAAGAAACAGAAAATAGAATCTTTCCAACTATGCAGGATGGAGTAAATCTGGCTTGTGTCCTGTCCTCACCTACATAGTGCCTCAGGGAACCTTCTTTGCTCCAGCATTAGGCAATGTGAACCTGTTTTCGAAAAGTATGTGGCTCCAGAAGTGTGTGAGAGGCGAGAGGCATGTTCAGTTCTGTGTAAAGAAATATTGCTCAGAACAGTTGCCTTCTCACTTCTTGTCCTAGATGACATAAATTTCCTTTTGCACAACAGACTTTTCCTACCAAACATGAGGTAGGTGGCATAAATACAGCTTCTTCAGCCAGTGAAGAACATGGAAGGAGCTTGCAGGACATAAGAGATGGGGGTAGCTCTGCAGGACCCACCACAGGAACACAGTTGGCCCAGGAACTCCACTATTTTTCATGGCTGCTGGACAAAGGACTCTTCCCCATTATGCAAGGCCCTTCCTCTTTGATCAAGATTCAAAACCCAGAGAATTTCAGGAATTATCCATCACTTAATGAAGCTGCATACAGGAAAGGACTGAACAAGTCATTAAACTAAAAAGCAACTGCACTACAACAATTACCAAATCTCTATCAATTCAGTTTGTACAAGCATGTATTATTGCAGCAATATATGTATTCCGACATAAATAAAATGAATTTTAAAATGTTTAGCAATAACTTCATGTTTTCTATCAAAAAAGAATTCTGTGGTAGATGTTTACTCCTATATATAATGCATTAAATAAAAGCATTCTGATTTAGCCACCTAATACTTACATATAAGTTCAGAATTATTCCATTTAAATAGGAAATTTAAACTACCTAAAAATTGGAAATTTAGTTTTGAGAGACAACTTGATGGTGTGTTTTAGCAACATTAAGGACAAGCAGAAAAACAACCAGATGTTTTGTCATAGACTTTAAGGAGAGAGGCTGAGGGAAGCAGCAGGAGAAAGAAAGTAGGAGATAAGAGAGTGGTGAAAGGCAAAGGCTGGTATCAGTAAGATCTCCTACCGCTGAGTATGGCCCTTATATGTCACTTGGCAAATACAATAGACTTGCAAAAACAGGTTGAAAAAAAATCTTCTGAGGAAAAAGCCTATAGCCTTATATGCCTCTCTCAAGTATCTTCTTTAGCAATCTTGGATTTGGTTTCAGTGTAATATGAATAGACCTATCTACTTACAAAAGCTCCCCTCTTCCCACCAGCCTTGTTTGTTATTTTATGTGTTTCTGCATCATTTGCAGAGTTTGCTTTGATCTACATTCCTTCTGGATGTGCGGTTTCCTTTTCGGCTACCAAAAGGAAAACTGTTTGTTTTGAGAATTTGCTTATTTGGAAGCTCTGCTTGCCCCAAATACCTATTTTTAATCCAAAGGAGCACAGCTCAGTGCTTTCAGCTCTTCTGCGCTAGTTGCCTTCCTTTCAGGAAAAAACCTCTTTGGAACAATAACTGACCTCTTCATACACTAATAAAATTGCCAAACCGTAACCCTAGCTGGCATAACTGAGAGCATTCTGTTTGCTACAGCCAGGTTTGAATGTTTACACTCAAGCAGAACATGATCAATGATATGCTTATATTTTAGCACCATCCTGAAAGAGTCAGCATTTTGTTCCACATCTGACACCCAGCAGCAGATAACATACTGTGCACTAAAACATCACCAAAAGTGGTCATTAGGAATTCTCTGCTTCTCTATTGCAGACCTAATCTATCTTGTCGATGGCATCACTCCTGCTGCCTCCAAGGGTAGGCTGGGCTTGGGTGCATTTTCAGTGTTGCATATAATGCGTGACATTGAATTTAAAGTCTGAGCCATTTTAATCCTTCCTCCTTCTCTAGTAAGCACCACAATGCCTACATACTAGGAGCAGTCCATAGACAAAACACAGTTCATAAATAACATATAAACAATCTTCAAATGAGAAGACAGGACACATCCTCGGAATGACTCTTTGACTGGGAAACAGGATATATTCTTCAAGGACCTTGCAGGAATACAGTCCCAGAGGACAATCATAGATTAGATCTTCTCTTCTGCGGGGTTAGGCCACAGGAGTTAACTTGGGAAACAATTCAGATAAACAAAGTGCTAGCAAGAGGAAGGACACTGTTAGATTTTACTTCTGTGTCTTTATTAGACTTGGGCCTTCACGTCAAGCTGCACATTAAGAAACTAGTTTCAAATGATAACAGCACTAACTGACATCACCAGTACTGGAAAGTAGAAAAGACCCCCTGCGATTCTGGAGCTGACTTAATGTCTTGTTCTTAACGAGCTTGTTCTTAATGAGGCAGCCTGCAAACAGAGTATCCTGGTCTGTTGAGTGAAAATAAGCACAAATGTGGTAGTGTCCCTTAGTAAAGATGCAACTCCTTCTAACAGACCAAGTGCAGAAGCTGGGGGATCTACGCTTTCTTCATGTGTAGACCAGTATATCTCACACAGTCAAAGGCAGACATGCCCACTATTCATTGCTTTTTTTAAGAAAATAATTGATAAAGGAAATTTGTACATGAACACAGAGACACCACCACATGTACAGCTGCATAAGAAGTGGGAGAAGCAGAGTTTCTACTTTGCATAGAGAAAAATCTTCCTTATAAAAACAGAGCTAAGCCCACTTCACAAGAATAAATGCAAAGAAAAGAGTTATCGATGATAAGTAACTAAAATGTCTAAGAATAGTTCTCCTTTTCAAACAGACATATTTGCTGGGGGGGAAAAACCATGACAAAAAGAAAGAAAGAAATACATGGAGCAATGTATGTGCCAACCCTGACTCACCTGTATGAATTAAGAAGAGGCTTTGCTAACAGAGGAAGCGAATATATAGAAGACACAGATTTTTAAGCTGCTCTGTGCCCAATTGAAAAGTGAGAACAATGGAAGTGATGCCACGTCCCTGGAGACTTCCAAGTCGAGGCTGGGTCAGGTCTGGTTGCAACCTGGCCTAGCTGTGGTGTCCCTGTTCATTGCAGGGGAGCTGGACTAGATGAGCTATAAAGGTCCCTTCCAATTCTAAGGATTCTATAGTTCTATGAAGTTATTTCTTAATAAGTGTACATAGACAAGGTAAATCCTAATATAAAACTATGTTCTTCCGTACTCTTTCTTTTCCAGCACATTTCCTTGTATCTTTAAAACACAGGACTTCAACAATAAGGATACAGAGGATCACAGTGATGCACTCTATGCAGTTCATTCCATCACGCCATGTCCACTGTCTCACAAAGTAAGAAAAAGTTTCAGAGTATCACAGAAGAGAATTGGGACATGAGGCACCTAAATAATGGTTCTAGTGGATGATTCTTTTTTATAGATTTAAAAACATACATACATTGTAAATCTCTAATAAATAAGCTGAAGACAGGAAACACCACATAGCTGGCAACACATTTCAAAGCAACACACTTGGGCTATCCCAAAGCAGACCCCCAAGATCAGCATCTGCTCTGCTGCCTGCGCATTGCCTCAGCTGCACCGCCTGCCATCTCCTGCACTGCCAGTACCAGAGCTTGCATCATTAAGACTTGAAACTGATCCACTTCAGTGATTAGGCTGATCCAAGGACACGGACTGAAGAGCAGGATTTAATGGGCAGGCGGGCAGGAAAAGTCTTTTAACACTTTAGAAAACGTTGACTTGGTGGAAGGAATTGGCTAGCTCAAGGGATTAGTAATGAGATACTGAGCCCCTTAGCTCTAGGTCACCACACTGAATCTGGTCCAGGTCAGTAGAAATCAAAAGCTGTTACCATTCGGTGGCCTTCAGGAAGTCAGCTGGTGGTCTTACCCCAGCTACTGGCAAAACATCTACGCTATCATTACGGATAACAGTTAGCAGCACTTACGGGAATGGTTTAGGAATGGCACAGTACAGGAAAAGACTGAACAGAGAAAGATGTCCCAGCAAACAGACTAGGCTGGAGTTCAAGAAAAATGAGGAAACTTCTCCCTGATCATCTATGGACTTCCAATGTGACTTGAGGCACAAGATTAAGGACCTTGTTCATAAAGGGTTTGTTTCCTTACTGCTCTGCTCCTCACGAGGCATTTGTCTCTGACATTTGTCTCTAAATGTCTCTGAAATAATAAATGCCCATCTTTTAACCTGCTCACTGGGCTGCTGTTAGAGATCCACACAAAAGAGCTGATTAAATACAAAAGCTAACCAAGAAATCAAGAGATTGAGCAAACCCTTTTCAGCTAAAATCAGTTCCTCTAGTGCAAGAGCAAGGCACGTTTTGGGTATGCATAAGGCTTCTATTCACAAAATCCTACAGGAACAAATTAACAGAGTACCCTTCTGAAAGAAATCACACATTTCAGCTGGTACCCAGCAAAGCAGCATCAAAGAATTCAGCTTCTCCTATTTTTTTCCTTAGGATGTAGGATGAAATTCTGTATTGCACAGGAGGTCAAATAGATTATCATAATAGTTTCTTCTGATCTTGGAGCTATGAAGCTGAAGAGTGAATCACAAGATATCAGTCACTACTGAAGGCAAGAAAGCAGGCAGCATGGCTCAGTGAGGGGCGTGATATAGCAGAGCAAATCTGATGTTGTTAGGCCACGCAAAGCTGGGAAACTGACATTTTGCCTTCTTTGTTGCCCCTTTGGGACACTGAGAGAGATGCAGGTTATTATAATAATAAGTACAGTCCACTCTCAATGCAGCCTAAGTATATTGCCTCTAGGGGAGTGAGTGCGTGAAGGATTGAGAAACACTAGTTATTTTCAAACTGGATTAAGTCTTTCAAAAGCTAATAGGTTTTCAATGAGCTGTGGTGCTGCTGCTGCAGCTGCTCTAATTTGAGAATAAAAGAATGCAGGCTTTGTGCTTAGGGACCTGTTATTGATCCGAGCAAGGAAGATGGGAAGGGAGGGGGTAGAAAAGGGTTATCCTCCTTTCAGCTGGGGTGGGGGCATTCTTTCCAAAGTCTCATTATCTGCTAGTAACAACAAAGCCTAACCCCATGACATGCTGCTCTATACAGGATTGCACTTGTTGAGAACTAAAAGCATTAGAGAAAAAAAGCCTCCTCTCGCTACCTTGCACTGCTAACTTCATTGAGGGCCCACGAGACTCAACAGATGGGTCTCTGGACACCCTCATTAGGAAACGCGCCCATCCCTTTGCATCTGGTGCCTCGCTCTGTGCTGTGCCATGCACTGATTAGCATTGAGGGCTCACAGATTCCTTAGCACGTGCTTCCAATAAATATTGGAAAGAAAGGAGGTAAGGCTTCAGGATGCAAAATGAGGGATCACTCACTAGGCTGGGAAATCCTTATACACGTGCACACACACACACATACACACACACATACACACGAACACTCCCCTATAATCCCAGAGGAGATGGGACAATAAAAGGCAGCCAACCACAAACATGCATTTAAAGGGACAGGTGTGGAACTGCTTCATTTCAAATTGTAGCAGAGAGTGATTAGTTCCCCTCTGTCATAGTAAATAAAAATCATCATTACATATATTGAAACAACAACAACAAAAAAACCTGACATGCAGGATCTGGATCTGCGAGAGTCTGAAGCCCTTTTCAGACACAAAGTGGATGCACACTGGATTATGCTTTCAAATAAACTAACTAGTTTGAAGGTCTGGTTCTTCTGGGGCCTCTCCAAGCATGTCCTTCATCACACATGGAATAGTCCCTCACTTGGGGTCAACATCAGGAGCAAACAGAAGGGAAAATAATCTGTGTCTGAAAATGTTGTGAGACATGGAGGTAGAAATGTAAAAACTCCCGCATGCTGCAGAATGGACAAGGAAAAACCTTTGGTCAGAGAGGCCGAGTGACCAAGCACTGCATCTTGCTCACACTTTCCAACCAGCAAAAGGTATTTTATTCCCCATCTCTCCATCATGCCCCTAGCATACTCTTATTGCACTCCTCATTCACTCCTATCACCACCATCCTGCTAGTAGCTGCAGGCACCTTAATCACAGCTGATTGCTGCCAGAGCAGGACTGAGAGAAGCTCAAATGAACTGCTGAAGTTAACAAGGACCGTGTTCGAAGTATTGAATACACCAAAACTCCCAGAGCGCAGACTCACACTCTTTTCAGTGTTGCTGTTGCTAACATACAGGTGTGTCAAACGCCTCGCTGCTTGATCAGTGACACAAAAGCTGCCAATGCACATTCAGGTAACAATACTATTTAACACTATTTAGTAATCCTACGTCTTCTACAATTTTCTTCATGCCAAATGAAGCAGCTCCACTTACATCGCCCATGCAGGACAAACCCAAGGCCCAGAATGTCAGATCAGCCATGGAACAATTGAATGCAAGGGCAGGAAATCCTATACTGCTACCCCCATTTAAATTTACTAACTGCATTCCTCCTTTTTTGAGTTATTGCCTTGGCTGAAATGACACCCTTGCATTCTTCAGTACTGCACCTTTAGGATAATGTGGGCTTGATAACATTTGAACAAATACAGTCGTATGCATTTAACAGTGAAAACAACCTACATGAAGGGGAAACTTCCAACATTTTGATACTTTCATCACAATAAATTGAAACTTGTTCTGTTCTGAGGACTTAATACAATGAGCTAAAAGAAGCATCCTTGCAGAGAGCTGCGTGGAAAACCCTGCTGGGAACTTGGAGCTGTCTTACAGGTATCAGTTACTTATTGGAGACAGGGCTCAGCCCAGGATTTAGCATAGACATTTCTATGACAGACAGGAATAGCTGAAGCTGCAGCTTATCAAAAGAAAGTGTCATCTTGTCTGTGACAGACATGCCATTACTGCTCAGTGTCAGTCTTTGCACCTACTGGAAGTTACTCCAGCTTGATAAGCTGCCCCCCTGCTCAAACCTAACGCTGTACTCAGAGCTCTCTGTGCTCAGAAAGCGGGGATTTGAGTTCAAATGCCTGGTGTGTAGGAATCCCACACTGGGAAGGTAACAGGACAACAAAGAAATTGGGATCACCAGCTAAGGCAGAGGCATCTGATCCTCAAGGGGTTAACAGGGAAACAACCAGAAAACAGAAAATGTAATATGCATATAAATAAAGGAAACCAGAGGAGAAACAGTACAACAGTACTATTCTCTGAGATGGAGTAAGGTCTCAAATTTAAGCAGTGACGGAAAGCAATAATGTTATGGATTCAGTTAATTACAGCTGGATAAAACTTTAAAGCTCTACAATAGATGCAAGTTTTGGCTCTACAGCTTTTAACTCTATCAGGGACTTTACTGGTTCGCACCCCAGTAATTTCTGAGCACCACACAGCCTTTATTTTTTTCTTATTCTCAGAGAAACCTCCCAATTCGATTTTGAGCTTTTAGTTCCAAGGAACAGAAAAACTAAGATGGGAATTTCAAAGACACAAAAGGCACGTGCAAAGTGCACGAAATGGGGCTATAAAAATGTAATTGTCTTGAGCAACATACCCCAGGCAAGCAGGAAAGCGCATGCAATGCAGCAGCAAAATGGAGTTGGGTCCCCGTTCTTCTCCAAAACCTTTTAGCACAATTGCAAAACTTGCCTAGAGACACGGCTTTAAGCATTTGCCTGACTTGGAAGATCTGAAGCCTTTCTGGAAGGAGGCTCGCACTGCTCAGTGTCTGGTAAGCTAGTCTTCCTCCTGCCTGAGCTTCTGCCTCTTGCTCAACTTTCTCAACACAGGTAGGTTTCTCTCCTGATCCATTTGTGAAATAGTCTTAACACGAGGCGTGGCCTCCCCAACTAAATGCTTTCTAATTAGTTTCTAAACATTAAATGATTATGGAAGTGCAATTCCCATTCCACTCAGGTGATGAAAACCTTTACAGGAGTTCAGTCTCACTTAGTAATTAGAGAAATTAGCTTTCTAAGTTTAGATCACTCAACTGTGCAAATGTGTTCATCTGCTGGAATGTGTTGCTCTGAAATGTGTGTCAGCCAAGCAGCACGGTACAGCCCCTATCTCTGCCTCCGTGACACTCACCCAAGTGGGGAGGTCAGCTGCAGTACAACAAGAGGAAAATAAAGTGTTATGGGTATATTATAGGAAAAGCCTTATCTAAAAGCTCACTCATCCATGATTAACTGCACTGATATGGTTTTCTCCTTGCAAAAGGGATGCTTAACTCCTAGATAAGGGATTAGCCAAGTGGATGATATTGTCCCTCTTTCACTCATTCTGCTCACAATTATATCTGAAACTGTGATGAACAAGTTTATCCAGTGGCTCATACAGAAAAGCAAGAAGTAACCTAAAAATACCTTGTGTATATATATATGTATATGTATATATATATATAAATCTGTGGAGAAACAAAGGGCTCCTCCAGCTTCTTCATTTGCTTCGGAATGAGGTCACCAGGTTTATGACTTTTTTATGACTGCAGATTCCAGTGGTAGCTGGAATTATTGAAGGTTGGTGAAGATTGGACCTTCACCACAACGCACCCTCCTTGCTCTGCATTACAGTAGAAAACGGCTCAGTCGCTGACCTGAAAACGAGGTGGATCAGGTCCCCAGATGAAGAATTTTCAGGGGCGCCGTTCCAAACTTACCTTCGGGTATGGCAAATCTAAGGAAATCCTGTGGGATTGTTCACAGCCGTGATTTAATGACTCACAGAGCTTTAAAAGGAAATTACAACTTTCCTAACACAAAGCACTGACTTTAGGACACCTGACCCTTGCAGGCCAGGCGCTCCCTCTAAAGGCTGTGATCCTCGTCCCATTGAAGTGCTGGGCACTCTCCCAGTGGCTCTGATGAAGAAGGATCTAACTGCATTAGGAAACTGATTCAGGCCTAAAGCAAAGCACTCTCTGTAAGACTGGACCTTGGCACACAAGATGTTTGTAACAGCTTCTAATGTGGATGTAATATAATTATGTCAGAATAGGAAGATTAACAGGAAGTAACTTTACGCAATGCAAAAAGCTGAGAGCCAGAAATTGGAAAGTTCTTCACTGGCCTCAAAGGAAGATATGTTGGCTCTGCACCTCGTGTGACATGAATATGTGTAAGAATGGCATTACACCAGGAATCTCAAATGCATCAGTCTCAGGCTACTCAGAGCAACCACAATTCAGGTTCCACTCACACATGCAGTGATTCATACCTTGCTGTATACACAGTGGAACGGGCATCTGCAGAAAGATCCTCAAGTGGTATAACGCTGCACAGTCAGTTGATTTTCGGTGCTCCTTTGCAGAGGCTAATGGCCGGGAGAGTTCAGTGAAGAAAAGCAGGAGGTGGGACTTCAAAGGTGAGATCTGGGCCTCAATAAGTTGAGATTTCGCTTTTGACTTCTGTGAGGTCACCGTGTCTTCTAGAGCCACAAGTCAGAGGGCTCGCAATATACTTCTACACTACTCACTCTTTGCCTTGGTTTACCTGTCAGTGATACTTTGCATCTCAAGACATTGGGAGGCTTAATTTGTAAGTGCTTGCAAAGCATTTAAAGTTGTTGGACAAGTAATTCTGTTTAAGGACAGCTTCACTGCTGAGTCACAAGCACTGTGGGAACCAGTGCTTTGGGTTTCCTAAGCACTGGAGTCAAACAGGTGGAGTAACCTTTCACAGAAAGGCCAACTCCAGACCTGCCCTAGAGGTACACAGCCTACTAGCAGGCAGCTGAGTATTTAAAGGCCCAGAGGAGCAGCTGTGCGGCACTTGTAAATGAGTAACATGCAGACTGGCTGTGGAAGCTAAGGAGAAGCCATTGGAAATGCGAGAGAGATGCTGGTTGTTGTCTCACCAAACTGCAGCCACGTTGTGGAGAAGATATGAGGGTTTATCAGCCTGAGGAAAGGTAACAGTTCTGAGTAAGGAACAACTGATGCTGTTACAGCTTCTGGGCTGAAAAAGGAGTGAGGAGTACTAAGCAACGCTGCATTTCCCAGGTGTACCCAAACTGCTGGTATGGAACCTATGCTGTGAGCTCATGGGTGCACGGCTGAAGTGTGAGCATGGCTCTGGTGTCAGGGCTGTAGGCACTGCCAGCACAGATCTCGCCCAATTAAGGACAGGCACGCACTGCCCTTTTGTCGTAGGACATGGAAACAAAGGAGGTACAGTTAGGCCCCAAATCTTACTTTTCTCCCTCACATAGTCTCAGGTGCATAACACACAGAGCTTAACACAGACACACGTTCCGTGTTACGTCAGGATGGGATCAGAGGGCACAGGAACCGCTGGCGGGTTGGTGTCTGCAGGGCAGCGGGACGGGCCCAGGGACAGCCCCCAGCGCTCACCCGGCTCTGGACGGGGCTCTGGGAACTGCCCGACCCAGAGATACAGCGAAGTTCCCGTTCGTTTGCACCGTGTCTTTTGACGAGCGGCTCTTCTTCGGGGAACGCGCCTCAATGCTCTTTTGCTACGGTGCAAACCAAACTCCTGCGGCAGCGAGTCCTGCAGAGCCCGCTGCCGGCAGCGCGCGGTGGCGAAGCCCGGCACTCACTGTGGGCAGCCGGCGGGCTGCGGGGAGCCTCCACGCGCGGCTGTGCCGCTTTCCCACTCGCGATCGGCGGGAAATACGGGAGGGATCGGCGGGAGGGACGACGCGGCACCGGGAGGGAGCGGCCGCCGCCCCGGCTGCTGTGAGGGCGGGCAGCCCCTCAGGCCGCCCAAGCCCGCTCCCGGCGCGCGCCGTCCCCCGCTCAGCTTTCCCGCCGCGAGCGAGCAGAGCGCGCCACGGCCGATCCGCCTCTGGTGGCGCGCGCTGCTGAGCGACCCCGCGAGCGGCGGATCCGAGCGGGGAACCCGAGCCGGCATCGAGCGCGCGGCGGGCAGCTCCGCCAGGTGGGTCGGCCGGCACCTGCGGGCGGGCGGCGCGTCTCACCCCGGCCGGACGGGACGGCCGACGCCGCCGGGCTCGGGGCGGGAGGAACCCACCGCCCGCCCGCCTCCCTCCGGAGGAGCGGCAGCCGGCTCTCCGCCTCCCGGCCCCGCCGGTACCTGCCTTCCCTCCTCCTGCCCCCCTCATGCATATGGATGGGCGCATGCGCGCGCGGGCGGCCTCCCCGCCTGCCGCCGTGGGCTAGATGAAGGCGAGCGGCGGCGGCGCTGCCAGACGGGCGGCGGGCGGTGCGTGCGCTGCATGTGCGTGTGTGTGTGTGTGTGTGCGTGTGTGTGCGGTGTGTGTGTGTGCGACGGTGGGTCCCGGGGGGCGCCTCCGCCGCGCGCTGCCCGGCGACCTGAAAGCAATAAAAGGATCGGGATAATAATCGCCAGAATAAAATAAAAGAGGAAAAGAAAAAAAGGCGGACGACGAAAAGAAAGGAAAAAAAAAAAAAAGAAAAGAAAAAGAGGGAGGCGAGAGAATAAGGAGAATAAAAGGAGGCCGGGCTGCTTTGCATTGAAGACCGGGGCGCTATTGAAAGCGCCTGAAAAGCGGCGTTGTTCGGCGCGGGCGCGGCGCGGTATATAGAGCGGGGCGGCGGCGGCGGCAGCGGCGTCTCCTCCTCCTTCTCCCTCCGGCCCTCCCCGGCGCGTCCCGGAGCGAGCGGCGGCGGCGGCCTGCAGGCGGGCAGCGCGGCGGCGGCGGCATGCGTGCGGCCCGGCGGGCGGCGGCGCGCTCCCTCGTTCTCCTGCTGGCCCTGCTGGGGCTGCGGGCTCAGGTACGTGCGGGGGGCGGCAGCGGCGGTCGCCGGTTGGGGGTTCCGAGAGCCGTGGAGAGGCTCGGTGGGAACGCGGGGCGGGCTGCGGTCCGTGCGGCGAGGCGAGGCTCCCCGAGGATCGAAGTGCCATTAGCGCGTATCGCTTATTTTCGGGGTTATTCCTTCTTCCTCCCTCCATCCCCCCTGTTTTGTATTCGCGGTGTGTGAGGGTTCGGTTTGGTTTGGTGACTTTTATCTCTTTTACACCGTGGCTGAGCGCAGCCCCGTCCCGTCCGCCGCCCCTCCGAGCAGCAGCGGCTCCGCCGGCTCCGCGCTCCCGCTTTGGTTCCGTGCCGCTCCTTGAAGGGCTGAGAAGCCTCGCTGCAGCCTTTTACAACTCGGGGCTTCGGGTTCCTTTCCAGCATCCGTGCTGCCGGGATGACTGACGAGCCTTTCTCGTTGGTGTCTGCTGGGAAAAAAAGCTGGATTTTGCTTTTTTTTCCCTCCCCCCTTAATGCTATTTGTGTGCCTCTCAGAAGCAAGCTGGCTTTAAGATGACTTTCCCCTGCCTGCAGAGCTGCCGTAGGGTTGTGTTTGGGGTGGAAGGTGAGGTAACCGTGTTTTTTCGTTTCTTGTTTTTTTTCCTTTTTCTTTCTTTTTTTTTTTTTTTTTTTTCTTTTTTGTTTTCTCCTGCGGTTCTCTCCCGGGACGAGCAGGTGGTGTCAGCATCGGGACAGTTCGAGCTGGAGATCTTATCCGTGCAAAATGTGAACGGCGTGCTGCAGAATGGGAACTGCTGCGACGGCACTCGAAACCCCGGAGATAAAAAGTGCACCAAAGATGAGTGCGACACCTACTTTAAAGTTTGCCTGAAGGAGTACCAATCGCGGGTCACTGCTGGCGGCCCGTGCAGCTTCGGAT
This sequence comes from Excalfactoria chinensis, assembly GCF_039878825.1. NCBI lineage: Eukaryota > Metazoa > Chordata > Aves > Galliformes > Phasianidae > Excalfactoria > Excalfactoria chinensis. The sequence continues at coordinate 92,640,280 of NC_092827.1, read as the reverse complement.
CCAAATCCACCCCTGTCATCGGCGGGAATACCTTCAATTTAAAGTACAGCCGGAATAATGAGAAGAACCGGATTGTTATCCCTTTCAGCTTCGCATGGCCGGTGAGTGCGCGGCCCGCTCCGCGCTGCCGGATGGTGCTGTTGGAGCTCGGCTCGCTACGGCCATCTCCGGCTTCTGGTGCGGGGACGGAGGCGCTGGGCTGGGGAGGCAGCGGGCGCCTTGGCAAGGGGAGCCGGCACTGCGCGGCTGAAACGAGTGAAATGCTGTGGTGTTGTTGTTTGTGATCCCTGGGGCTCACAATGCTCAGCCTGTTCCATTTGAAAGTCAGATGTGCAGCGAGGGGGATCTAAATGGGTCAGGGAAGCAAACCCTGTATCTCTGCACTTTACAGCATGAATAAGCCTCTTGAGAATCAGAAGGTCAGAAGTTCATTTATTTTTTTTTTTTTTTTTTTATTTTTTCCAAAGCAGTGAAGCCTTGGGCTTAAGCCAAAGGAGCGGTGGGTTAGGGGCTGTGGAGGGATCCCGTGTGAAAAGTGTGTGTCATAGCTGGCCTCCTTCCCTGGAGCGTGTTTGGGAAGGCTTCCTGCTTCCCCCAGGGGAAATCTCGCTGTGCTGCTTGGTGTTGATGGGAGTTGCTGCTGCTGCTCTGGATGAGCTGGTTGCCAGCTTCCCTGGGAAGCTTGCTGTGTTTTGAGGTATGTGCAGACTCCGGAGGCTAAGACAGAGAAGCCTGGCCATAGCTTTGGTCCATCTCTCCCTCTCTTACCCACAGTGCACCTTTTCTGGCACGTTGGCTCTGTGATCCATAGATTCTGGCTTCCCAGTTTGCAAAACTTTGTGGGGCCTTTTGCCAGGCACTTTCTCACTGTTGTCCATTTCAGTAAACAGTGGTCAGCCTTGTGGGACAGTAGTGGGGGTGACCGACCTCTTCATTAGCTGAAATCTGCCTCATAGGTGGTCACGTGCAGAATGCTGGCTTGCCCTTCAGAGTTTCTTGTTGCTTCTGGAGAGCTCAAGCCTTAATATGGTTAGCCCTGCAGAGGAGTCCTCTACTTGTTGCACAGACCCTAAGGATCGCCCTTCTAAAACAACTGTCGCAGTGACCCATTCATGCAGTAGGGTTTGGGGGTATGTAAGACTGCCACTGCCGTGGCTCTCAGTACCACAAGGTGCACTGCTTTGTGCCCAGCAGTGTTGCCAACACACAAGCAAAAACTGAGGATGGCCAATGCGGGGGGGCTTTTGTGCACACATGGCAGTCTGCCTTTTGGGGTGGCTTTCTCAGATGCTTTGGTATATTAGCAGAAAACTCCCAAATTGATGTTCCTAAAACTTGTATTTAAAGATCACCTAGGAAACGAAACTGTTTTTCCCCCTCCCCTTCTCCAAAGGTGCTGAGCACACACTTTCCCAGTGACTGCCTTGGGATATGTTGATGCTCAGCAGTTTTGAATATCCAGTCATCCTAACCTAGATGCCTACAGTCATTTTTGCAAGGGGTGGAGGGCTCTTGCGTGCAAGCAGGGGAGGAGTGAATCTTGTTTCCTATCCCGTGTCACTATATCATTGCTGGAGAGGTGGAAGCATTTGTAGATTTTCAGCACTCTTCAGAGCTTGGCCCTTCCTAGTCAGATAAGGTCTGGTTGCTGTGAGGGTGTGGAGTTTTTTTTTGGGGGGGGGGAAAGCCCGCCCCGAAAGCATTCCTTCCTCCAGTTGTAGTGCAGACACCCACTTTGTTAGTCCTGTGGCCAAGTGCTGTAGGCAGCTGTGAGTTCTTGAAGCGTCCTGTGCTGCCTCCTACCTGCCTTCTCTGTCAGTTGTGGCTTCTGGAGCAGCAAAGGCTGGAGAGGCAGAAGGGTGAAATCAAGCCTGCGTTTTTATGGAGATAATATTACAGAGTACAATAGTAGAGTTAACAAAAGTATTCTCTGTTGGAAGTACAAGTCCTTTCTTTCTTCCTCTTTTTTCTTTTTTTCCTCCCCAACATGAATGAGATAAAACTGTTATCAAATATGCCATCAAAGGGAGAAAAGGGTTTTGTAAAAATCTGAGGTATTTGAAGCTGTGCCAGTGGCTGTAATGCTTGTACTGCAGGGCTTTTTTTTCTTGGTTGGTTTTTTTTGTTCAGAAAAGTTAGGGTCGTCTTCCCGCTGCAGCAGTCTGCTCCCAGTCATTTAAATGCCTTGGATCTGAAGATAGTGTATATAGGAAAGATGTGAAAACCAAAGACGATCCTGCTAACACTCTTCTGTCCTTATGATCACTAGGAAGGGAAAGCTTCAGTGTAGTAGAAGGACCTGGGGGTTCTGGGGACCATGGGAAAAGGTTTTTTGTTCATGCTTCTTTAGTGAAAGAAATTATTCTGCTGTCCTGCTGAATGAGTACTGGGGTTGTAGAGCAACAGAGAAACTCCAGTGCAGCCTGCAAGATGTGTAAAGCTCATCAGCTTCTGACAACTCTGTTTCCTGCAACTGGAAATTTTTGGAATAAATGCATTTTTATTTTTTTTTTCCATGCAAAAATATTGTTTTTGAGCTTGTGCTGACTGTCCTCGATTATCAAGCCTGCATCCCAGCTTTAACTTCACAGGACACGGCTTTTTGCTTAGCCACTGTGACTTCTAAATAGCACTGGAACAAAAGAATATCTAATGTGACGAGGCACTCGTTTGTACTAAAATTGTGTACAGAAATCATTTTTAAGTAGTTCTGAAAGCTCTCAAGATAAACTAGTAAACTTAATGAGCCAACTCAAATCTGATGCTGAAATTTCAGCACTTAAAACAATTTCTTTAGACGGGTAAACACTGATTAGTCAAAGCGTGAGATCAGCTTTAGATTTACAAATGTGGGTAATCGGGAAAGTTTACCATTAGTTTTCAGTTGGGTATATTTGAAGAAACTGGAGCTAAACTGAAACATGAATGGTATTGTGCTTGGAAATTCATGCCCATCTCCGTGTCTGTGTTGTTTGTGTTCTGCTGTCCAAAGGAGGCTGTTCTGGGATGTTACAGCTTGAATCAGTAACATTCCAAACTCTTGTTGCCTTCCTGACTTTAAAAAAGCAACAAGAAAATGGGGGTGGGGGTGGGAAACCCAAAGCACTTCTTCCCAGTCAATCTGCCCCTCTGGCCTTTTGTCAAAAATAGGTATGTTGTGTTAGAGGTTTTGAACAAAGAAAATGGTGTGTGATGTAAATGTGCTGTTAGGTTTGGCTTCTAGTTGTAAGGTAGATTTGAAGCACCGGAGTCTTCTTACAAACTCATGCAGTTAGCTGTTGTCAGTTTTGATATGAATCCCTGTGAGTAATGGCTGGGGAGATGGTGGGCCGTAAATTCATTTAAGTGATTGGAGGTTTGACAAAGTTGCTAGGGAACAGGGCAGCAGAGCAGCGCAAAAAAACACACTAGAGTGCATCCAGAAAGCCACCCCTGCAGTAGCTCGCAGTTCTACACTAATTTGCAATGATAATAATATTTAAAAAATATATACACGCAGCTAGGCCTTATTCATACATTCTTTTAGAGACTTGATTGATTTCTCTTGATGGGCAGGCTTGGCTTATGAAGCCACGCAGAAAAAGTATGGAACAGAAGAATTTCCATGTTCCACTTGTCAAAGTCGGTCTCAACAAGTTTTGTTGGGTAGACACATGCTCTTCTCTGGCATAAATCAAATCTCTTGCCTTTCTTAAGGAATCAAACAGCATTCATAGTCTGATGTGTGCTGTACCTTGAGGGAGCCACACATGCATTAACAAATCAAAGCTCAGCAGTAAACTCTGCTTTTATGTGAAGAGAGGGTTTTTTTGCAGGTTTGATGAGGCTGTGAGTAAGAAGCAGGTCAAAGTTGGCAGTTCCTCTGGTATGCACAGCTCTAATTTGAAACAGCTTGTTTATCCTGAAATTATGATCCTTGTAATTATTTAATATTGGGGCCAATTGCACCAACCCACCAGGAAACTACTGAGGGTGGAAAACACCCTCCAGCATCTAAATAGCTTTAGTGTAAAATGTGATGGAAAAAGTGTTTTGAATGTCTTAATTCCATCTTTAAAAAATAAAATATTTGGCCTTTCCCTTCTTTTAATGACAAATCTTACTGTTTCTGGTTCCCGGAGATGTAAAAGATGTCCTCTGTGTAGGCACTGCTTTTTCTGGCTAGAAAGAAGGAACAAAAGAGCTTTAGTGTTGTGTTCTAGTTTTTAAGATTCATTATTTCCTTTTTTCCCCCCTCGTCTTGACAAAGAGGCTTCCAAAATGTTTATCTGTGCCTCATTAATTAATGCAGTGGCCTTTTGAGAGAAAAGCATCACATCATTCAACTGCTCTTGTTGTTATTGTTTTATTTTCATCTTTGTTTCCATTTGCTTTGTTGTATGTGTTGTTGTTTTATTTCTTTCATATGATTTCAAACCATTAGGTAACAATCATACAACTAAAGCTTGATTTTTATTCTGTGTTGTGAGGTTTTTTTTTCCCCTCCCTCCAGTTAGCTTTTGAGAACTTGCAGTAGCACATGCTCAGTATTGTTTAAGCTCTTCTTAAGGAATGTCTGATAAATCATCTCAGAGCAGGGGCAGATCAGAAGAAAATGTTATAACAAAATGCATATCAATCAAGCAATACTCGCACCCTGTCATTTGTTGTTCACTAATAAGAATAAATCTTCAGCACTTAAAGTGCAGTGTTTTGCCTAGGATGACTGGCCAAGATGGAGCTGAGAGTATTAACTGACCTCTGGAGCGTAATTACCATCTGTGAAGCTGTGTTTTTTTCCCCAGGACCGCAGAGAAGCAATGCAGCTACTTGGGGGTTTTGGACTTGTTACATGTTCTTAAGGGTTATTTATGTTCCAGTCAGTTCAGGACTTCATCTTCCTGGTAAATCCATTTGATTATATTACCATAATATGCCTAAAAATAAATCCTGCCTGCTTCCAGAATTTTTGTTCTTGTGATACATAATGAAGGCCCGCTCCAGTTCAGCTTCAGTGGCAGCTGGATTGGGCCTCATGTTGAAGCTTATTCTTAAACTTTCTCAGACTGCATACATCCAGTGCTGTCGGCTTGTTTATGCAGCTGGAAGTCTGCATGTCTAAAAACGAATTGCATAAAATTGATGCTTTATGCGTAAAATTCTAGCTGGGGAAACTTACTGCTTCCTTGTGGAATGAAGGCCTCAGTAGAAGTAAACGGAGTTGGGAAGCCGGTAAAGTTGGGCTTCAGCTCATTGTGTGAGATGTGCAGCTTGAAAGGCTTGCATTTATTCCAGCTTCAGTACCTCCAGTGCCCTGCAAAAACCTCAAGCTATGTTTCTTAAAAGCATTTCTATATAGATAAAACTAAAGACAGGATTGCCTTTGAACAATCAGACTGAACTTAGCATTTCTGCTGATGAACAGAAGTTTTATATGGTACTTAATTCAGTTCTAATAATAATTTTAAATGTGAGCCATATGCATCTTAAATGGAAAGAGATGTGAAAATTAGAAGTTGTTACAGTCTTTTCTTGTTTCTCTGGAGCTCATGGCTCTGTGGTCACTCTTCTACAGCTTAAATTATACTCATTATTGTTGTAGTATTCAGAAGAAGCTGTAAAATGTGGATAGAAGTGGTTAAAGTGGTTTGTAAGTAGTCAAACATCCCGAGTCCTTTACCAGCTCAACCCAGTTCTTATGCACTTAGGTAAATAAGTAGAAAGGCTTCTTGTTCAGGCTTGCTCTATGTGAACCTGACTGTTTTGCTTGGCTGGCTACTAGGTATTCTCTCTATTAACCTTGCCACCCTTTTGTAACTGGTGCATTTAATTATCAGTGGGATGCTTTAAACAGGTAGGGGGACTGATAAAAGCAGGTAATCTGCTTGTTGGGGGAGGTCAAAAGCAACTGTTGACATCTTGGCCTACCTGCTAGCCTTTAACAAGCGGGGCTCCGTGAGAAAATCACCCTGTAACCAGATAAGGTGCTGATTAAAATGCTGTTATCGTGTGATGCACCTCAGTAGCTGCAGTCACCTAAAATCTTTAGTTTAAAAGGAAAGGTTTTATATATAACATCACACAATATAAATATATGTGTATTCTAAGAAGAGCAGTGGGAGGGATGGATCCAATGTCACCCCCCTCTAACCCAGTACATTGTTTCATTAATGCACGCTAGTTTTATGATTGGAATACATTGTAGCCTTGCCACACAGACAGCGACATTGACTGCTAATATTAACCGAGAACAATAGCGTGGCCGTACTGACTGCAGGGAGGATTACAGAACATAATGGGGCCTATCCAAAAATAATGCTAATACAGGACAAGCAACAGGAAGCAGCAGTAGACTCAGCATTGCTCGGCTCCCAGACAAACCATGGACTTACTTCACACAATGGCAACTTCAGCACATTATGTATTCACAGGACACTCATTATTCCAGCAAGTTTGACAGATCGGAGATCAGGCTGATTTACTGGATGCTTAAGCACATGCATAGTTTGGATAGTGGTACTTTGTGTCCATCATCTGGCAGGGAGGAGGAGTTGTGTCGTGGAGACAATCTTCAGTTACTGGCTTGGTTTATGCCAAGCTGGAATGGTGGGTGAGTCATTCCTGTAAGTTGCCAATGAATTAAATTTGTTTTTGTATATTCTTTCAATGGCACTGAAGTGTTTACCAGCACTAACGGCAATGGAGGTACTGCTCAAAATGAAGAGTGAAAGGACATTGTGCTTGCATTTTCACCTGGGCACGCTCTGATGAGACCTGCCTGTTTGAGGTTCAGCTTAACACTTGGTCAGGAACTCAGATACATAAAATCACTACAGCTTGCTATGCCTATATATGCAGAATTAAGAGAGTAACAACTTATGGGTTGTTGCCTTAGCCTTGTGTCAGCTGGGCCATAGAATCGCTTCCTGATTGTGTTCAAGAAAGAACCAAGAGAATTGTTTCTCTTTTTTCCTCCAAATATGTAATTTCTCTGGGTGAGGAGCCAGTTGTCTTCAGCTCCTGTGGAGGAGCACTGTGTTGTCAGGGTTCACTGGCTGACTGTGGTATGACGTGGTGATGCAACTGCATGGTGTCACTGTGACTTGCCATGTGGCAGCAGGAGTATGCAAGGGAGAGCCCTGCTGACTTTTAGGGGAAGTGGTTTTGTGCCTAGCCTTAAATGTGCTCAGAGCTGCCCTTTTTCCTGGCTTTTGGGCGCTCTGAACTACTACTGTTTATCCATTCTTTGTCTCAACCCCTTCTAGCTGAAGGGCAGAGAGACTGCAGCAGCTCCCTCAGTGTGCTGCTGTGCCCCCATGGTAGTGTGCCCAGCTCCTAGCCTTCTTCCTAGTGGGCAGGCAGAGACTGAGGGCTGTTCAGAGATTAGTCTTCACAGCTGTGCCTGGCTGGGAGTGCATGAGGAGAACATGGCTGAGCTTAACCTGCTCTCCTTGTTCAGCAGAGGGAGGAGCAGGCACAACATTAAGAATGCAAACTTCCCACTGCATTTGTCTAGTCATGGTTTCACATGCTCAGCAAAGCTCTTGCATGGTTTAACCACAAGGACAGAAGGGAAAGAAGTTTGACAAGTTGCAGCCTCTTTCAAAAGGAGGCTGTCCTTTCGCTAATAAGCCTGATGTTTTGGTCTTCCTCTGTCACGCAGAATGTCTGTAGAAGCCAGAGTACAAAAACACTTTTCTTGGGCGAATATCTGGATGAAGAGAAGAAGAAATAGTAGAGAAGGGAGTTTTAAACACAAACTGTTTAGTTGGAGCTGCAAATATTTCATTTAAGTAACTAGAAAATATGCTGTATTACTCTTTCAGGCCCCTAAAAGGGACTTTCTTTGATGGATTTCAGCGTCTTCAAAGCTTTCAGTGAGTTGTATTATCAGTGGACTGAGGCTGAGGTACGGTAGCTTGTCACTCAGGAAGACAACCATTGCACATGGCTGCTTGCTTTATTTTATTTGGAGAGTGATCTCAGTCATTTCCATCCTCTCATAGCTGAACTCATAGGACTTATGCTTAAATTTGACCATGCTGCCTTTCAGCCCTCTGGGTGGATCAGACTGTGGATGTCGTGCACACTGTGCCGGCTTGCTGTTCCTTTCAAACTTCCTTTCCTCTCAAGTCAGAATCCCTGCCTTCTGGTCAAGCTCAGTCTTACAGTGGCTAATTGGGTGTGACTCCAGAAAGTTCACCGCTGCCTCTTTGCTCAGGACATTGCTTTGATGGAATAAGGTGCACGACGTGGAATTCTTGTGTCTGGATATATATATTTATTCAAAGATGGGCAGAGGTCAGCTGTGGGCATGGGAAAACTTAAACCTCCTCACTGTAAGTAGTCATTCCTGAGATATCTTCATTGTTGATCTATAGAGTGGGGATGATGTGCACTTTTAAAATATAACAATGGTTCAGTCTTTGCACAGAACTCTTTTTTTGGGCAGTGGTGGGGAGGCATTGGCTACAGTTATGAGATGGCTGTATTGCGGAGGGGCAACTTACTGCTGTTGTGGGGGTCTGTGCTTTTTGTACTGAGCACAAAGTCTTGTCCTTTCTCTGCCCCATGCTGAGAGGGACCGAGCCTAGAGATTAAACTGCCATTCTTGATACCTTCCCTTTTCAGGATAGGGATTCCTTATTTAAAATATGTCAGATGAGGTGAGAGGGGGCACATAGAAGCAAGGGAGTTGCTAGGGTAGGTCTTTTCTCCCTGTGTTTTATTTCTATCCAGTTAAGCAGAAGCTCTTTACTCTGTAAACAAACTCCTGTTGGAAAGTGGTCACGCAGGTATCTAGCAATCAGTACTTAAAGCCAGGATTCAGCCTTTCCTTTCCTTAAGGGCTAGGTGTGTTGGTAAACAGTCCTGAGAACCAACCGGTAACTGTTGCTATGAGTTTAGACAAAATATCTTCCAAAACAATTATGCAAGGCCGAAAGGAAAACATCCTTAACTTTATTGGAAATAGCGCTAGTTGTCATAATTCATTCTCTATATCATAACACTTTTTTTTTTTTTTTGAGCCTGCAGTAACACGTTGTGCTTTGTTTGCAATTAAACCAATGAGAAAGCATCCGTGATAGTGCAATGTGTATCTCTCAAACGGCTCAGGAGCGCTATTCGAGTTTTGTTTGATTGATTCGTGCAAGAACTTCTTCAGTGTGCTTTCAGCAGTGTTAAATGAGCACGTTGTGCTTTTTGTGTTTTGTTTCAGAAGCTTCTTCCAAGTTGAGAGACTTGTTCTGGGCTAATAATAAATATGTCACTTTCATGAAATATTAACTAAAAATGGTGTGGCCAATGCAACCTTCCTGTAAAAGTCAGGATGCATGTCTCAGCTTGCCCAGCTTTGCTTACTTTTTGAAGCATTTTCCCACAGTTATCAGTGAACAAAATGGAATCCCAGTCTGCTTTGAATATGAAACATATTTAGGCTATATTCCAAGCTGGTGTCCATCACAAACTAGGTTTTCATTCAGAGGCTGCATGCTGTGTCCAGTCGTGAGAAAACAGTCTGCCTCAGCCCCCTTTTTCTTTCTTCTTTTTCTTTCCCCCCTCCTTCCTCCTAAGGAATTTGAGGTCTGCCTTAAAGCTGCACCTTGTAGCAGCTTTATTTTGGTTTATTTTGGCAACTGTATTTTGCTTTCTGGTACAGAAAAGGTGTTAAGGGCTGCAGGCCACTACTGAGTGCATATATAATTAAGAAGAAATAAACCTTACAGTACGCAGCAAAGCATCAAAGCTCTTCATGGAGAGAGTTTATATTTGTTCTGTTATTGTTCTCACCAGAAAGATGTTGCGTTTATTACTTCATTTGTAGTTCTTAATGTACTTACCAAATCAGAGGCTGTTGGGTTTTTTGTCTTATTCTTCTTTGGCTTTTTTTTTCATTTTTGAGGGGTTTTTTTTTTGAATCCTTCTCTAAGTTTGGCTGTGCCTGGCTACATGGCAATTTTGAAAGATACAGCTAAGTTAATAATATCCCAGAGTAGGGAGGGGGAGGGGAATACATCTTAATGGCTCTTGTTCTCAAGTTAGGATTGAAGATAAGGTGGCTCAGATGAAATAGCTGGCATCTGTCCAACCCATGGAGTCACTCTTGATTAGTTTATGCTGATGATTATTATTACTGGAGTGCTAGGGAGCTCATTGGCAGGTTAGTCTGTCTGTAAATGTGACACGGGGTGGATAGTGCGTCTTCCCTTTCCCCTGCTCTTCCAAATAGCTCGATTTTAGCCTTTGTTTTACAATGCTTCTCTCTTAGCCCACCCCCTTCCCACATCCATCAGTTCTTCCCTCAGTTACCTGATACTTGTGGGAGCTGCGATGGCCCTCATGCAGACAAAGCTTTCAAAGGGGGTGCTGAAAAGCAAAGTCCCTAGAGATTGTGATGTCAAGGCAGAGCACAGTAATCTTAGCAACACTTCTTGCTTTCAGGATGACTGGGGGCAGGGAAATCAAGACTGCTTTTCTCCAAGTAAAATTCTTTTGAAGCAGTTCTCGAGTGGTGGTTCTTTTTTGTTGGGTTTTTGGTTTTGTTTTTTTGTGTTGCTTTGTTGCTGTTTGGTTTTTGGTTTTTTTTGGTTACTGCTGTGCTAGTTCAGTGTCTTCTCTCTTCAGCGTGCAGTGTGCAATTCCACACATGCTCAGCTGTGGCTACAGCATAGTGTCAAAGGCTGGACTTCCTGGTTAAGTACATAAGATGCATTAATGATGACAAAGATGAGCTATCCAAGGTGAAAGGTCTCCTAAGTCAGACTGGATAAGGTAGCTTACAGGGTTTCAAGGAGATCACGTTTGTCTCAAGTATAACCTATTACCTATTTATGTTTTCCTGGGTGCAGACCAGGTATTTTTTGAATCTGATTTGTATTATTGTTTTTCCTTCAGGTTGTACGTGGCTTCGAAATTAACTCTTGTTTCTCTTTTGCAGAGATCCTACACGTTGCTTGTTGAGGCATGGGATTACAATGATAACTCTACTAGTAAGTATTTGTTCCCTTGGTTTAATTTGTTCGGGCTCCTTGATTTCCTGTCTACTGAAAGGTATTTGGCAGCCTACCCAGCTTGCTGTGAACAGTGAGGAGAGCGATAAGCTCTCCCACAATCAATTCAGAGCAACTGCTCCGGGCTCTGCAGTAGCCTGTCTCCTTATTTCCTGTAGAGGGGTGAGTAGCTTGCTCACTTAGGCACCAGCAGTTTCATGCCTAAAAATAGATGCTGTTAATTCTCACCTCCTCCTCAGGGAGAATAAAGGTTCAGGAGTTTTTCTCATTTTGTTTAGTTTTGCACTGTTTGCTTTTTTTCAAAGAATGATGTTTAGATATTTAGTTGCTGACGAGGGACCTCCCTACAAACTGAGTGCTTCTCAAAATTGAACTACATTAAAAAAAAAGAAATAAATGGCCAGGTGATGCATTTAATGACTGTAGAAGAGGAAGAGAAGCAAATGATTATCAGTTCTTCCTTGGGGGTTGGATGTCTACAGACTTGTATTCAAGGACTATAAAAAATGTTTACCAGATAACACCTGGTAGAGCTGGCTGGAAATCAAGGGTGGGAATCTTTCTCCTGGAATGTCTTTTGGCTGGTTGAAGTAGTTTTCTGCTGAGCTTTTACCATAGGCTAGAAGAAGCTATATAGTCTCCTGGCATTATGAGCTGTGCTGTATACTGCCTACTGTTACCGAAGCAGGTATGCAAAATTAGCTCTTCTTTTTTTTTTTTTCTCAATGTAAGGTTTAAATAATGTGTGGTAAAGGCCACAGGAGGAACTATGAACTTGTAAACATGACAAGCCTTTTCCTTCAACAAGGAAACATCAGCATTGTGGTCCATATTCCATAAACCTTACAGCACTTGTAGACCCCTTTGGACTGAATTGGACTGCACAGAAGAAAGGCCTTATAGAAATGTACACAGTGCTGTGGTTTTGGGTTTACATTTTAATTGGTAAAGAATAGACAGTTTGGGAACAGCTTTTTGAGTCCAAGAACCTTTCTACACAGATCTGCTTCGTGGCGTCTGTGATTTGCTTTACAACCTGCCGCGTTCAACACTTCTGCAGTACCTGTAATCTCAAGTTCTGCTCCAGCTCAGTCTGGGAAACCTCTTGGCTCTTGATTAAATATGTTTTATGGAGGAGTAGAAAATAGATTGCTTCAGCAGCAGAGTTGTATTAAAAATGGAAGATGCCTGAATTCAAAATGAAGGTCTTGTTTACAGTAGGATCTGAAGATTTTTTTCAGACTGGGTCTCTGCCACTTTTGCTATTATTAGAGCTCATCTTTTTTCATGAAACAACTGCATTTCCAAAGCTACACAATGAACCCTTTCTTTGCTTTCATGTTCTGGAAGTACAAACGTCTTCAGACAAAATTGCCTCATTTCTCAGCAGTACATTTGACCAAGTGCAGACAAGTTCTTATGTATGTTCCTGATTTGCATTTCTGCACTAGCTTTGTTGTCGCGCATCCATCTGTAGGTCACTTCAGTCACAGCACTGCACAAAGCCATTTCTTTGTAAAGTCACTTTACTTACAGTCAGCTTTCCCATAGCTAAAGAATGTCTTGAAGAACTAGCTAAGGAAATAATTAGAATTAAACAATTGTCATCATATAAAGTGATGAGGGGCTTTTTTTTTTTGTTTTCTTTTTTAATACCCAGGATTTTCTTTCACCCTAATTACTATTGAATTGTAAGTACTGTGTGACCTGGTGTAGGGAACCTGCTTTGGCAGGAGGGTTGGACTTGATGATCTCTGGAGGTCCCTTCCAACCCCTTACAATTCTGTACTCTCTGATAGCTCTCAAAAAAGTGAGTTTAGTAGGCTTTGTGTGTTTTGCAATAGTTTCAGCACCCTTCTGATCAATGCAGGCATTAGGTGATCCCGGAATGGATGCTTCCTTCCCCTCTCTACATTCCACTCCTCCTACGTTCCTTTAATCACTTACTCTTTCTTGTCTTACTTCCAAGAGTGTCTTGCAGTTAAATTCTGGCCCTGTTGAAGTTGATGAGAATCATGCTTTACTGGAGCCAAGATTCAATGTAAATAGTTTCCTTACTCTTCTATAGATTCCATCTTGGTACTGTTGCTTCATACACAATGCCAATGGGGCTGCCATTGCCTCTCAAGCATGTCAAAGAGCTATCATAAATGACTGGTATCAGTTATGCTGTCCTTAGCCACCCAGACTGCTTAGAGTCTGGATTTCTTTGGTTTTGGTTCCTGATGCTTGGTAGCTGTAATTTTCAGAAGGCAGATCACTGAAAGGCAAAGGCAGGCAGTAAAAGTAGCTAATTTCTCTGTGCCTAGAAGCTTGGGTACAGTTGTTCACTGAATAAACAGACAGATTAATAGCTTTGAAGTTTAGCCACAGAAAGCTAAGGGAAGCAACTGTGACAGCAAAGTGCTGAGAGGAAGCTAAAGATGTACTCTCTTCTGCTTCATCAATTTCGAATTGAATAATGTTTCCTCTAATCTTTCTATCAAAGCATGGGATTTTTAGTCTGATGATGTCAAGGGAATTATGAAGATCCCTTTCTCTCAAGCCCTGTTGAATTCTTGTTTTGTTAGCCAATCTGCAGCTTTGGGGTTGCTCACTTCAAAACTTAAAAACATTGTCAGTGCAGGCTAAGAATGGAAGAGTTGTTGCAATGCCTTCCCTGATGTCTGGGTCAGCACACTTGTGTAAGTGCATACTGACAGGTGGGAATAAGGAAGGGTGGAGAAATTCTTATACAAGAAGGAACATGCCAGTACTTCATTGTGAAAACTGTGGGTGATGGCTAATGGAAAGGGATCTTAAGTCTGTCAGCCTATGAATTTAAATGTGTGGTAGTAGCTTTATACCATGTATCAAATCAAAGGCATTTTAGCTGTGATTCAAAGTGAAATTGCAGCTGGCTTTCATCTGGGCCCTTAGCAAAACCAAGTCCAGTGGACTAAAAAGGGTGTTTCCATTTGAGCTCTTATCCACAGACTGAACTCAAAGGAATTGGTGTCACAGATGTACAACAAGGACATACTTCCTAATGAGCTGACAGATAGGGGAAGAATGATAGAACAGAGGCAAGATCTCTTTTCCAAGGTGATTGTTTTTCTGGTGCCAAGGACTGAAATAGTTGTCTGTGCGATGTTCCTCACAGAGAACAGGAAAAGACTAGAGAAGCAAGTGGGAGGGTGTGCAATACTAAGTTGAGCATCAATCCTCTTCTACTACTTAGAGGAGAAAAGGAGTAGAGCTGATTTACTCACAAGAAACAGGATGTCTTTATGCCCACACTCAGTATTTGGGGAAGTGTATTCCATTTCCAGCTATGCTGTAGATCAGGGTGTAATCTTGGCAAGTGCAGCAAAGCCATCTCCAGCACGCATGAGTAGAGCTATAATCGCTTGACTAGCCCCATTCAAGGCAAACAGATATGCATCTGCTTAAGTACCTCTTAGAATTAGTAATCTTGTTGATGAGATCTAAGAGCCTTACACCTGCACAGTACAGGGCATGATATTGCTCTGGATATACCAGTATGGAAAGTCCTGAGGTATCTAAATTAATAAAAGCCTGCATGCTTTTGAAAGTCTTATACAAAGATGTGAGGCTGAGGACTTAGTGCCAACGAATAGTAAAAAACAAAAAAAGCATTTAATTGGAAAACATAAAATGAGAAATACCAGAAGATGCATTAGAAGTTGTTGCCCTAAATTTCACACCGTAAACAGCTAATGAATTCTGCACACTTGAGCCAAGAATACTCATAAAAATCAGTAAATGCCTACTTACATATATAGGCGCCCTTCTGAGGCTGTGGAGCAAGTGCTTTGACTTAACTATTCTCAAAACTATAGACAAGTAGGCAGGATCTTGTAATGAACTGACTATAGGTATCACTCCTGCAAAGCCTGTTTGGATGTTCTTTTTAAAGCTAAAAATCAAAAGACTTTAGCAGTAAAGCGAGAAGTATTTTACATTAGACACTGCCCATGTGTTATGTCGTGTCTTGCAGCAGGTTCATTAGTCTTCAGCACTTCCATAAAATCTCCAGGCTTTCCTTTGTAATTGTCAGAAGAGCCAACTGAACGTGAATACACTTTAATTCTTCACACTTGAATGTGCTAGTGCTTCCCGCACTGCTTTGTAACATATCGTTGGCAAACTGCCCTTCTACCTAAACTTTTCCTGTGGCTGGGATTATGGTCCCATATACAGAACAATGTAGCCTGGTACTTATTTTTGGGTTTTTTTTTACTATGTGTGCAAGGATATTTTGGCTGTTTTATGATAAACTTTCATTCGGCAGTCAAGTGCTTGCTAACAGCAGGTCGTAAGACAGTGTCAGATCATTCAAGTCACAAGACCTGAACTACAAAGTGAAATACCACAGATGTTTACAATGTTCCAAGCTAATGTGAAATATTATTATTTCAAGCCATAATTTAGACAGTTGTAGGGCTCAGAAGGCCAGAAAACCTTTGCTGGAACTAGATGTCGAGAACAAAGTCTAAACTTTGAAATGCTCTATTGAGAGAAGGGGATTGTGTAGCAAATACATCCCGTAATTTGAGTTCTCTTCTTGGAGCTCTCGCCATCTTGAGTTTTTAGTGTCAGCTAACATCTGAAGGGAGAACTTTCGTGGTGTTTTTCAGCCAGAACTCATGGATATTGACCAAATGCCAAAGTTACTAGTTTTCAATGTAGTGTTTACACCAGAGTCCCAGAAGGCAGCAAACATTTTGTAGTGCTTATGTTCAGTTTGTGGACATTGCTTTATTAGGGTTTTGTAGTATGACTTTTTTTTTTTTTTGTAAACATTCCAGTTAAAATGAAACCAATACCAGTAATGGAGAAGCAGGGAGAGCCTGCTTTTAGCTGCATTATGTACCGGCCTGTTGGAGCTTGGAGAAAAGGGAGCTGAATTTTCTTTAATCACTGATTCTTATGGGATGTCTGCACAGTGAGAAAGGGATAAGCGATGGACAGTAAGATATCAGTTCCTTCTGACTTTCAGCTGTATCTGGCTTTATAGGCTGTACGTGCATTTCAGTGACTTGTCTGTAGCTTCAAGGCAGCCTTATCTTACTCTCTAAAACAGAAAATTAATAAAACCAGCTGGCTATCTTGGAGAGTCTTCTCTGCTGAGCTAGAGATATGTAACATGGTAGGCAGTGATACCTGAACAAAGGTTTAACTCTGGTGTCTCTTCTAACTTTTAGATCCCGATCGCATAATTGAGAAGGCATCCCACTCTGGCATGATCAATCCAAGCCGTCAGTGGCAGACATTGAAACATAACACAGGAGCTGCACACTTTGAGTATCAAATCCGTGTGACTTGTGCAGAACATTACTATGGCTTTGGATGCAACAAATTTTGTCGACCGAGGGATGACTTCTTCACTCACCATACCTGTGACCAGAACGGAAACAAAACCTGCTTGGAAGGCTGGACGGGACCAGAATGCAACAAAGGTTTGTGACCAATGCCTGAACGCTGGATTATCGGTAGTCTTGGATAGGACTTGAGTTCTTTGTATCCAAGTTGCAATTCAGTGATCAGTTTCTGTTGACAGTAGGGCTGAGGACTGATGGGACAGTGAGTAACTTGTTACACAGGGGCAGGACAAGACTAGTTTCTGCTTTGTTTTTAAAATCTTGAGGAGAGATCTCACTTGTACTGGGCTACTTAGCAGATGTGTTCTTTCTCTGAGCATCCACATCTTTGCCCTTGGGAAGAAAACCCAGCCCACTGACTTCAATGGGAGTTCTACTGCTGACTTCAATGGCAGGATTTCCCCTTTGGTGCAGAACTTCAAGACAAGCAGGAAAGAGAGACTTGTTTTAGAGCTGACCTGGCAAGTGTGAAGCTTTGGTCTTTGAAAAGTCCCCGGGTGTTTGCTCTACCTGAGCTGGTGTTCAGCGTGTTTATTAGGGAATGGCAACTTCCTAAGTAATTTCAGGAGGAGAAAGCAGGGCTGTGAATAGGAACAGTCTATCAGCACGTCTTGCTGACTGAGTTTAACTGCAATTTGAATAGACGCTCATCTTAATATCCTGTCTGTTCAGAGATAGGTCTAAACATAAAGAGTAGTTAAAAAGTTGCTTTGAATTAGATGTAAAGATAGGGAGAGTGCGCCAGTTCACCACAGAGGAAAATAAACTTGTAGACTCAGTGACTTGCAGCTCAGAGGTGAAATGGTTGCTTTTACATAGCAACAACTCTTTGAACAGTGCTCTGCAAATCTAGCAGATAGATTTCATATCACAGGGAGTCACCTACTTTATTTATTTTTTCCATTTTCTAATAGACTTGATGTGGGGGGGGCTTGTCAAAACCTTAGATTTAGTAGGATTATAGTGGTGGTTAGAGATTAAAACCTTCCCAGCAGTGTGAAGATGCAGGGAGCAGGTTGCATGCTGATATTCTTTTGTTTTGTTTTTTTAACAGCTATTTGTCGTCAGGGATGTAGCCCCAAGCATGGTTCTTGCACAATTCCAGGAGAGTGCAGGTAAATGCTCCCCTATCTCTCTTTCTCTTTGTCCCCACCAAGCGATTAAATGAGTGATGCAAAATACAGTAGGATTGTGGAGGGAGGGTGTTTTTGGAGCCGTGTTTTGGAGCAAGGCATGTTATTCATGTGGATTGCCCAGAATAAGGGTGCAGCGGGCTTTTAATGCTCTGATAATTTGAAGCTTTTGGTTTGTGAAATGGTGGTATTTTGAGGGCTGGGGGGCGGAGTGGGATAAATCATGTGAATACTGCCTAATGAGCACTAACTAATTGCTTCTGCATAAATAGAGCAAATGTTTTGTGGGTTGGTTTTTTTGTTTGTTTTTATTTTTGGTTGGGTTTTTTCCCCCCTCCACTATCATCATCATCATATCATAGTATCATAGTATTGTGCGAGTTGGAAGGGACCTTAGAGATCATCGAGTCCAACTCCCGGGATTCGAGCCCTCTGTGTAGCAGAGCGGCACTTCTACCCCCTGCTCCACAGGGGGGGATTCGAACCCGGGCCCCCTAGTGTTGCAAACGGGAATTTTACCGCTGCGCCACCGGAGGCACACACTATCCTGATTAATAGGCTGTTTCAACTACAAGCTTGAAGTACAGTGTGGCTTTTCTCTCTTTTCTTTCTTTTACTCACATTTCCCCCTTTCTCCCTCCCACCCCTGCTTTCTTCCATCAGTAGGCAAAAGTCAAGCATTCTTTAGAATAGGATTAGTTAAATCTTTCTGTTCCTTTACCATTGTGAGCCAGGCTCAGAGTGCTGAGAGGTTAATAGCTGGGATGAAATCTTGTCAGTAGGCTCTGATGAATGTAGAGTTTTGCTGCTGCGCTTTGAAGTCCGTTCTGTCCTGGCAGGGAGACAATGAGAAGCAGAGTTTATCCATAACCCAACAACTAAATATTTTGAATGCTTCAAAATATACAGCGTATATTTATGGCACAGGAAGGTTTTCTCAATTACTAATACGGGATTAACAAATATTAAACCGTCCTCATTCTTTATGAGCAGACTGGTTGTGTTTTCACGTAACCCTTTCTCATGCCTGTTTCTAAGGAATAGGGAGCTCAGCACTTCTGAGGCTACAGAGCGGTGACATTGATCCTGTGTAGGGAAAGTTAAAAGTGAAGCTTGGGTATTCATGAGTAAAACACCGACATCTGAAGGAACAGAAGTCTTTTTTTTCTGCTTGACAAACATACTGGTGCATTCTCCGTTGCTGGAGACGTTTGCATGAAGTGAGCTGCTTTTCTTTCTAGATAAGCTGTAGTTCAAACAGGAATTAAATCTGAGATGTCTGACAGTCTATGTTATATGAAAGGTCAGCCTAAATAATCACGGTGCACCGGCTCTGTAATCTGCATTTTAAAACAAAACAATTTTATCAAGGCGCATTCTCAGTGTAAGGTAGGAAGTAACTTCTCATCTTCTGCAAGCTGTGTGACAAAGCGAAAGTCAAGCCACAGGACAGGCTTATTCTGGGTTATGCTAAGGGGTTTAAATGTTTAACAGTGCTGATATAGGCTGGTAAACCTCCAGAACACCACATAGATATATTAAAAACAGAAAAGCCAAGCAAGTGGCAGGAAGTGCTGGGGGTCCAGATGGAGAGAGGAGCGCGTCAGTCAAGGCTACCAGCAATTTTGTGCTTCTGTCATCAGAATAAACATGCCTTGTAGGGTTGCTGTCTCCTAGTTAGAACAACAGGCTTTGTTTCCAGATCTTTTTTTTCCCTTTCTCTTTCTAAGTCTCTCACCTCCCACTCACTGCCCAGACATGCACTAGTGCTCTTATTTACTTAAGGTGCAACTTTCCCACACTTGATTTGCATAGTCTTGAAACAATGCTGTCCTTCTGGTGCTTTCAGATAACTTCTGCTTGCCAAGTTAGACCAATATCTTTAAAGTGAACGCAGAAGCAAGATTTTATTTTCTTTTAAGTTTTGATGAGTCATATAGGCTGTATGTTACAAATGCAACTGAGTTTAAAAATAACATCCTAGCAGAAGCTGCTCTGGGTTCTGGTACGATGGACAACTTGCAAACATTCTTAAAATATCCTTTTCCCATTTGGTGCGAGTCACTTTCTTCAATGCAAGCCTGCCAACAAACCCAAGTTTACTCATGAGTTACAAAGAGCAAATTAGCTTTCTGTTTCTCATGACAAAGTGTTGCTTACGTATTATTGATCAGGAATTACTACCATTAATCTTATTCTGGAATTGATACCCAACTTTTTTCTTTTCGTGCCCACAGAGTTTGTCCCATTTTGTTTGTCAGACGTGAAAGATCTGACTGAAGGAAGCCGCATCTTCGGCTCCATGGCTTATGCTCTTTTGTGTGTTTCTTTATTTTAAATTGCTTCTGTTTAAATCTGCTTTAAAGGAAATGAGTTCTAGAAAAGAAAAAAAACCCTTTTGCTTTGGCAGGAAGGAGTCACATTCGAGATTTGAGTGCTTGTTTTTGCAGGCGAGGTCCATTAGTTTTGCTACCATGTGAACTCGTAGGCAAGTTGCTTTCGATGCAATACAAATTAAAAGGGAATGTTTATAATTTCTTTTATCATTCTGCATTATTACAATCTTCCCTATTCTTGAAGGATTTTCCAGGAGCTACTTGAAAGAGGTTATTTTGCCTGGTCTGACTTTCTTTCAAGTTCTCCGTGCACAAAGAAACATGAGTTGGACTAGCTATTTTCTTATACACAAGCTATTAAGATTTTCCCACTGACCCTGAATAGGCTGCAATTGAAATGGCTATTAAAAAAAAAGTTTAATTAGGATGTAGTTTGTCACCTGAGATTTTTAGAAGGGAAGTCAGACTGGCCACTAGCTGCGTGTGATTACCCATTGGATAGATTCCTCTAGCTTTTTCCCATGAGAAGAAATTGCCTTTAGAAGAATGGTGGGGGGTATTATAAATAGAAAGATTAGCTGACTTCTGTACAGAAGAGGTTTATTTTCATAATTTAGTGACAGCTTAGTGCATAATTGCTGCTGATCAATTACTCTCAGGACTTGTTAATGAAATGCAGTACTTCAACCAACCTTTGCTTTTAATTTTTAACTTGTTTTCCTCGCTTCTATCTATAGATCAAATTCTTTAATGTGAAGAATCCTTGGTCTACCTTGTAATGAGAACTAAGTAAAAGCCTAAATGAACTTTCTTTTATGAGAGCTTTACTTTAAAAGAGCATCTTCCTTTTAAGAACATAATTCAAGTAACTCACTGATAGTGGCAATAAATACTTAATAATGCATTCTTCTCACAACATGAAGATTCAAGCTGTTTAGAATTGGATGCGTTTTAGTTGTTACCTGAAAATAGGCTGCCATAAATCAAGCTCTGAAACGCATTGGCAGAATCCTGCCGTGTGCTGGTTTCTTTAATCTCCTACTGTGGCCCAATCTATATTTTTCATGTATGAGTTCTAGTTCAGAATAAGGTTAGGTTCTGATGGAGGAGAGAATTCCTAATGCTGTGCTGCTGCCTTGCCAAGGCTCAGTGTCGGTGTTTATGGTTCAGTTCATCATCCTGCAAACTCAGCATGGCTGCAATGCCTGGAACCTTGTATTTATGAGGATCTCTGGATAACTGTTGTTTCCACTGACTCCCCCCCTCCTCTTCCAATTTATAATGCACCCTGTCAAAGCCCAGAGATTGATTTGTAGTGCACACCCACCCTCTCTGCCACATTTGTATGAGGCTCCAAAAGAGTATTATTGTGCTGAATGGCCTCATGCTGATTCTCTCTGAACAGTTATTCTTTTGTCAGGAGGCCAGCTACAGAGACCTTGGCAAAACTACTAAAATGTTTGTTTACAAGAAACCATCAAACAAATGTTGAATAGCTTCTCCTTTCTCCTTCTCCTCCTGCACCCCCCCAGTCTTTCTTAAAGCTTTGGAGTTCTGCAGTCCTATTTGTGTAATTCTAAAGGGCTGGGGGGAAGGGAGGGCTATTAATTTATTTATTTCAGTTTGTTTGTTCTGATATATGTATATATTTTTTTAAATTCTATTTTTGTTTTTATTCTTAAATGAAGGTGTCAGTATGGATGGCAAGGCCAGTACTGTGATAAGTGCATTCCACACCCAGGATGTGTCCATGGCACTTGCATTGAACCATGGCAATGCCTCTGTGAAACCAACTGGGGTGGTCAGCTCTGTGACAAAGGTATGCTAATCTTACGGATAGCCAAGGGTAACACTTGAATTTTAACACTGGCAGACTTACTCACTCGGTCATGCGTGTGTTCTCTCCACAGTAAGCCTCCTGAAATGTGCGAGTTTTTGTCCTTCATCATCTTAACTGTACATTCGCTGCTGTTACTGCTCTGTTAGCATATGTGCTTTCTTTGTCAAGTCCTAGTTCTGTGTGTGGATGTATTCTATGAAGTCTCTAGAGCAAAGCGTAAGCGATTGGTGATGTTTCTGTCTTATCAAACCATAGCTTTTCAATTCTCATCGCCTTTTTGCAGATCTGAACTACTGTGGAACCCACCCGCCTTGTCTGAATGGTGGTACCTGCAGCAACACTGGCCCCGATAAATACCAATGCTCCTGCCCTGAGGGTTACTCAGGACAGAACTGTGAGATTGGTAAGTGTGTGATGCAGCCGTTGAGCTGCCATTGATGGTGAATTGTTTTGCTGTTTGGGGATTTTATGAGGTTGGGGAAGTCAATTTCTGATGTTAGTCTTAATGTCAGGGCTGGCTATAAAGATCAGACTTGCATATTCATGCTCCATCAGCTTGTATCTCTGAATATCAGCCTTCTGCTCACCAGAGAGATCACTACAAGTTGCCTAGTTTGGCTCTGACTCAAACAGGTGCAAGTCAAGGTGTTGATAAGCATCATGGAAGATGACTTCCTAGTAGGTAGTAACTGATTCACACTTGGCCCAATAGAACAATGCATCAAGTGCTGATGGGTGTCCAGATGTAGAAGTGTGTAGCAGGAACAGAGGGTGACTTCTTGTGATGCTGCCGTAGTCTGTATCATAATGTACTCCTGTCCTGGTGCAGCGGAGCATGCGTGCCTCTCTGATCCGTGCCACAATGGAGGAAGCTGCCTAGAAACGTCTACAGGATTTGAGTGTGTGTGTGCGCCTGGCTGGGCTGGACCAACTTGCACTGATAGTAAGTCCCTTCAAAATTGTATTAAAATGCGCTAGCTTGCTCTTCTAGATAGGTACCATCTAGATACCTGATGAACAAATAAGACAGCTTACTTAATGTTTCTCAGCTTTAGCATTGGTCTTTACCAGCTATTTAATATTGTGATGCTGAGGTTTCTGTTAAAAGCAGTTTCTAGAGAGAAGCAGAATACGCAGTATTTTGGTAGCATGCTGTGAGGTTGGTAAAATACAGGTTTGTATCAAACTCTGATTTCTACTTGTGCGTGGTTAGGGGTGTGAATTTCTTCCCTTGTGTTCTGAATGCCCCTTTCTTATTATTATTGGCTTTTTCCAAAATTGGAGTAGAGCTAGCAATTCCAAGCAGAAACCCTCTTGTCTCTATTCCTCAGGGTAAATCCTAGTAGCAACAACCATTCATCATGTTTATCATTTACTGACATTACCTGCTTGGTAGCAGAGCTGAGCTTGTTGTTATTCTATGTTACAGATATTGATGATTGTTCTCCAAATCCCTGTGGTCATGGAGGAACTTGCCAAGATTTAGTTGATGGATTTAAGTGTGTTTGCCCACCTCAGTGGACTGGCAAAACATGCCAGCTAGGTAAGAACTCCTTTTCTCTTTATCCTTATGTTGCTCCAGGTGTTGGGAGTGGCAGGGAAATGCAGGAAGGATCATAGTCCAGCAGGCAAGGGTAGTCATGCCCTTTACTTCAGGCATGTTTACAGCACTGAAGCATGTGGACATACTCTGGCATATTCAGAAAACTAGGTTGCAGTGTTGGCAGGACTGGGGCCCAGGACACATTCAAAGCATAGAGTAAGTGCTCCTGATGCATGCTAGCAGCTGAAGAAAATCACTGACTAAGCCAAACAGACGTACTTTAAACTATAAATGTAGTGGGGAGGGTGTATTCCAATCCCACCCCCACACGTATTTCTTCCTTCAGCCTGTGAGAAAGTTGCTTTATCTCTTTGGCCATGTCAGCTCCTCCAGGCCAAGAAGTTCACAGCTGGGTTCCAAAATGCAGATGATCTCAGGAAGATTGAGCTGTCTGCATTCTTTACACAACACACTAACTGCAGTGACCAGGCTGCAGCACTCCTTCGAAATTCTGGACTGAGATGGAGGAAGGGGGGGAGGGGAAGTTGCATCTAATGAGAAGCTGGGTAATTATCAAATAATTAGCATAGCCTGTATATTCTAATTACAGAGAAATTGAAAGAGGCTTCAAAGCCTGATGTTTGATTAACTTTTGTTCCTTCAAGTCACGCTAATCCACACTGTGTAAGTTCCTTAGATCTGAATGAGTTGCTGATTATTGCTGTGAAAACAGAGCATAGACTTTTTTTTTCCTCTTCCTACTCTACAAGCCCTGCATTTGGCCATTCACATTGTTTTTCAGATGCGAATGAATGTGAGGGCAAACCCTGTGTCAATGCCAACTCCTGCAGGAACCTGATTGGCAGCTACTATTGTGACTGCATTACTGGCTGGTCTGGCCACAACTGTGATATAAGTAGGTGTCTCTATCCTTGGGATTCTGAAATTGTCTGTGTAAATGTATATATTCCACTGAATTCTAAGCTCTGACTTAAACATCAGGCAGCTGATGTTTTTAGAAAGGGAGTAGTTAGTATGGAATGAAAATACACAACTTTATCAAACTCATTAGTCCATAACCCAGCTATATTGTGATAAAAATGAGTAAAACAATGATGTGAAGTTTTCCTACTTCTAGTAGAAGTATCGCAAGAGGTTCCCACCCATTATAATAACCTTATCTTAAGGAAGGCGTGCAGGAAACTCGACAGAAGGTTTATCTAGCTGCAGTTTTAAAGAGAATTGAACTCTGTTTCTACAGTGAATAGGTTTTTGCTTGCTAACGTGCTAATTTTCTTACAGATATTAATGATTGTCGTGGACAATGTCAGAATGGAGGATCCTGTCGGGTAAGCCATTCTTGTTTTACTTTGGTTTCCCAGAGACTTGCAACAGTGACTGAAACATTTGAGTCTCGACACAAGTTGTGTAGAAAATAGCAATTAACTGGCATAAATTGTTGTTTCTTTGAGTTGGGAGGAGGGGTTGTCGTGTTACAGCATGTAGGGGTATATGTGTAGAACAATGAGGGCAGAAAATGACTGCGTAAAAGGACTCTTTCACAACCAGTGTCACCAGTGAATGAGATGCTTGTGCAAACTAACTATTGTAAAATGTAGGAATTTCACTGTAAAATGTGGATCAGTGCGTTTGACTCAAAAGTACAAACACGAGCCTTCAGGGGCTGTGTGTGTAGATGCTTTGTTTTAATTCCTCTCCCTTCTCCTTCCCCTCCCTTTCAATTATTACTACCTAGTTGTAAATTGAGCTAGTGTCTTATGTTGGTATTAGACAGCGTAGAGGATACATTGTTTTTAAATTCTTTTTCCCTTTAATAAAGCTATTTAAAGGTAGAGGAAAGCAACGTAACTTTAAATTTTCTTGTTTCTTCCCAGGACTTGGTTAATGGTTATCGGTGCATCTGTTCACCTGGCTATGCAGGGGATCACTGTGAGAAAGACATCAATGAATGTGCAAGTAACCCTTGCATGAATGAGGGTCACTGCCAGGATGAAATCAATGGATTCCAATGTCTGTGTCCTGCTGGTTTCTCAGGAAACCTCTGTCAGGTAAGAAGCATGGGTGAAAAGCAGGCCCTCAGCCAGTGGTGTTTCTACCAGCGCTTTGGATCTGTACACTGAATACCTTGCATGCAGTGAACCATAATATAAGTTGTACTTGATATCATTGTCAGTCTGCCAAGAAAGTGACTGATTAGTATATATCTTGGGGGGGGGGAGGAAGGGGGAGGGGAGAAGAGCAGGGAAGGAGAAAGCAACAGAAAAACCCTCATGGGCTGCTGAAGCTTCTTTTTTGTTAAACAGACCGCAAGTGTTTGCATGTCAGGTTTTGTTGCATGCTAACTATTAACTTTCAGTGGCTGTTTAATATCAAGAGCGCTGTCTGTTGAAATAGCTGCAAGTCTCTGTGTGTTATGAACAAGTCATTGAGGCAGTAGATAAAAAGGTCAGATTCCACAATGTCTGCCTGTCATACTGAAGGAAAACTATGATAAAACTTCAGTGTCACTCAGTCTTTCCCTTCCCTCAATGCCCCCCTCCCCCTCTTTTTTCCTTCCTCTTTTCTTTCTCTACACTGCTTACAGCTGGATATAGACTACTGCGAGCCAAATCCTTGCCAGAACGGTGCCCAGTGCTTCAATCTTGCTATGGACTATTTCTGTAACTGTCCTGAAGATTACGAAGGCAAGAACTGCTCCCACCTGAAAGATCACTGCCGCACGACTCCTTGTGAAGGTGAGCAGAAAATGACTGACAGCTGTTTCTTCCTGTCCCCTACCGAAGCCAAAGTAATATAGCTGCAATAGTAGAACAAGCAGAGTCATTTTTATATAAATAGCCTCTATTTCAATGAGAAGTTGAGTAATATTTATAAATAGTAGCTATTTAGAAGATAGCAAAATATAAAACATGTTTCAAATAATCCACTTCGGTTGAATATGTTACAGACTGTGGAAATAGGTTTGGCAACCTTCAGATAAGACGCCTTGATGACTTTTATGCATAAATACTAGGAATAGGGCTTTTATTTTCAAGCTGTAAGCTTATGTGCGTCTTTTAAACTTCCATCTCTGGAGATAGAAATGTTGCAATTAGCTTAAGAAATCAGATGGAGTGGGCAATCCTCACTCAAGTCTCCTGTTTTTCTGCAGTAATTGATAGCTGTACAGTGGCAGTGGCTTCTAACAGCACGCCAGAAGGAGTTCGTTATATTTCTTCAAATGTCTGTGGCCCTCACGGGAAATGCAAGAGCCAAGCAGGTGGGAAATTCACCTGCGAATGCAACAAAGGATTCACTGGCACCTACTGTCACGAGAGTAAGAACTAAAAAGATGTTTTTGCTGTTCCCTTCTGCTTTGGGTTAACTGTCCCATCCTTTCCTCACGGATAGCTGGAAGGCTTCTTTTTTCTAACACAGTGAACCTTGGAACTGTGTTAAGTTTTCATATCCTGGTTGGGTGAGGCAGATTGGAATTTGTTAGGCCTTGGGGAAAGTTCACAGTAATGAACCTTCTGGCCTTGAATTGTATATTTTTAAAAAAACTATGTATACAAGGTCTTAGTATTTAATAGTGGGGTTTAACATGGATCTTAAAGACTCCTGATTTCTTATTTTCACTTTTTAATGCTGAATTGTGGAGCAGTGGGTTCATTCAGTTTTCTCTGCGCTGCTTTTGAGCTATTTCTCATCTTGCTTATAACCCTTCTTCTCATAAGGAGCTTAGAAAGGGAAGTAGCACCAAATGGCCTTCAGATAATTTCCCATGGGTGTACTTCTAGTTTGATTTTGTTTGACTCTTACTTTTTTTTTTTTTGTTCCTTCTCTTTCTCTCTCCCTCTTCAAACTATTGCAGATATCAATGACTGCGAGAGCAACCCTTGTAAAAATGGTGGCACTTGTATTGACGGTGTAAACTCCTACAAATGTATTTGTAGTGACGGATGGGAAGGAACATATTGTGAAACAAGTAAGTTAACGGTTCTTCGGCACGCAGTAAGATCTCTTGGAGGCATGACTGGTACTGCCTCTAAGATGACAGTGTCCAGTGCCTATTTAACATAAACATTGCTGCAATGACTGCAGAAGGTATCTTCTTTTTTCCCCTCACTGATTCGCAGACTTTTGAATCTAAACCCAAATTTTACCACACCAGATTCTCTTACTGTTCAGTTTTTCACTCCATGCTTCGGATAACTTCCTGAAAGAAGACCTTAGCATTTGCTTATACTGTTTTAGGAAGGGCATGTCTGTGTCACATTTGTTTTGTCAGCCTTGGGAACAGAGGAGGGGTGAGCACTCCACTCCTATCCTCTGACCGATAGGGTAGTTTATATAACACACGTTTTCACTTCTTGTTTACTGAAACAAAACGAAAACAAACTGGTGGAACAGGGTGGAATATTCTTCCTATCCATGTCAGTGCTTAAATCTTTAAAATACTGACTTAAGCTCTTAATCCATGATTGAAAGTCAGGCCAAAACTAAGGATGGAACGGGCACCTTTCAGGCATTAAGTGTTTGTCAAATCTGCAAACATTGCTTAGTTTGTTTTTCTTCTCCTTAATATATCCAGATATTAATGACTGCAGTAAAAATCCTTGCCACAATGGAGGAACTTGCCGAGACTTGGTCAATGACTTCTTCTGTGAATGTAAAAATGGGTGGAAAGGAAAAACTTGCCACTCTCGTAAGTTCAGCACTTCCAAAACTGCAATAGGCATGCTCTGTTTGGCTGCTTAAACTTTTCATGTAGCACTAAGAAAACGTAGGCATTAAGAATACTTCTGGTTCTTTGTAGGTGACAGCCAGTGTGATGAGGCAACATGCAATAACGGAGGAACATGTTATGATGAGGGGGACACTTTCAAGTGCATGTGTTCTGCAGGATGGGAAGGAGCCACTTGTAATATAGGTAAATACCCTGCCTAATCATCAGGAAGCAGATGCAGCACTGAGTCTGCAACCTCAGTTTTTCCTCTTAGCTCAGTTTTGATGGCTTTTTAACAACTCAGCGGTAAATCTTGTTTCTATTACAGCAAGGAACAGCAGCTGCCTGCCAAACCCCTGTCACAATGGTGGTACCTGCGTAGTTAGTGGGGATTCTTTCACTTGTGTCTGCAAGGAGGGCTGGGAAGGACCCACATGTACTCAGAGTAAGTCATCTCTGCTTGAACTTTTCCAGAGTGTTGCATGACGAGAATATTAGCTCATCCTGTCGCTCTTGGAGTTGAGATTGAAACCAGAAGGGAAAGCTTGTTTGATGTAGGTTTTAGCATCACCTGAATCTTTGTTTTTAATGACTTTATGTGATAGATCCTTGACCTGGGCATGAGAAAGTTGCAAATGAGCTAAGTGGAGACAGATGTTGTCTTGTTTTCTCCTGCGTTCTTTTTCTACCAGCAGCTCTGTCTGCTTCCACTTTTTTTTTTTTTTCCCCATTAGATTCTTTTACAACAATCTCTTCCTGTGTACATGTGTTCCACAATGTAGTTAACAAATTTTCTGGTGGAAGCCTGGAATCAATTTAGTAGAGAATTTCAGCATATTTTTGTTAAAGTTGAGCTACATGTAATTTGGGCAGTAGGGGAAGTTCAATTATTCTTTACTAACAGCAGAGTTGTATTAGCCAGTCTGCATGTTTAACATCGTCTGTCTTCACTTTACAGACACAAATGACTGCAGTCCTCATCCTTGGTAAGTTTTAATGCTTGTCTTTCATCCTTTGTTTTTTTTGTTGTTGTTGTTGTTGTCTTAAAATTCTAGATTCTACTTATTTGCAGCAATTTCATAATATGCTTGTTTACTTTTCTCCATAGTTACAACAGTGGTACTTGTGTGGATGGAGACAACTGGTATCGCTGTGAGTGCGCTCCAGGCTTCGCGGGTCCCGACTGTAGGATCAGTAAGTTTTCCAGTTGCATTCAGCTTGATTTTTTTTTTGCCTTGCTCGAATCTTGTAGCACGACAATCAACTGAGTTAAGTGGTAGATTAGATTTCTGATAGAGGTCCTGTGTCTTCTGTACCTATATCCAGATTAGTAGCAGATGAGGGGAAGGACAGGGATTACACTGAAAATGAAATAAATGTTAAAGACTATTTATTCAGCTGTAGCTGAAACTTCTTGGTTCAGCTCAGTGGGCAAAATGCCCTTCAATATGGTCTTCCCAGTTAGAAGATGTTTACATGCCATGAGTTTGTTTGACGTGAAAGGGTGTCAGCCAAAAATGTTATCAATGAATAATCCACCTACGTGCCCTCAGGTGATGTATGTACTTCCCTGTAATTTAATAATAATTACAGGTAGGAGGATGCTGACACCTTTTACCCTTAATAATAACCATGGAAATAGATGTTTCATACTAGCAATACAACTGTAAAGGAGTTTAACGTTGTTATAGGTTGAAGAATTGAGTAGCCAGACAAATGTAAAAGCTGAACTATGTAAAAGGACAGGAGCATCCCTGTGTGAGAAGGAATGTGTCCTTGCCCTTGAAAAGCATAAGTAGCTGTAGGGATCAGGTTTTGGTCTTTGTTAGTGCCACGCAGCAGAGACTTCAAAGATCTTAATCCAAGATGGTGCTGGTGCTGCTGATGATAAGAATCTATCCTTGTTTAGAAAAAACAAGGAAGTAAACAAAGCTCCAGCAGGCAAATGCCTCATATGTTTTGTTTGTTTGTTTTCCCCTGTTGTAGACATCAACGAATGTCAGTCTTCACCCTGTGCCTTTGGGGCTACTTGCGTAGATGAAATTAATGGATACCGTTGCATTTGTCCGCCGGGTCGCAGTGGTCCAGGATGCCAGGAAGGTATTGTGGGATATCATAGCTGGTCTTACTACTTATAACTGCATGTTACTGGGTTGGCAGTATGTGTGGGGAGCAATAGTTATTTTAAAGCGAGTTATCGAGTATCTTATCACTGAGTTTAGGAACTTATGTTTTTTAAACTTTCTTTTTTAAAATTTTTAATTCTATTAAATCTGTCTTCAGTTACAGGGAGGCCTTGCTTTACCAGTATTCGAGTAATGCCAGATGGTGCTAAGTGGGATGATGACTGTAATACTTGTCAGTGTCTGAATGGAAAAGTCACCTGTTCTAAGGTACAGCCTGGTTGTGTTCTTGGTTGTTGTACTGTCATATTTTCTGTAGCCAATGGTTACCTTATAGTGGTATTTGTTCTCTTCTAGGTTTGGTGTGGTCCTCGACCTTGTGTAATACATGCCAAAGGTCATAACGAATGCCCAGCTGGACATACTTGTGTTCCCGTTAAAGAAGACCATTGTTTCACTCACCCTTGTAGTGCAGTGGGTGAATGCTGGCCTTCTAATCAACAACCTGTGAAGACCAAATGCAATTCTGATTCTTACTACCAAGATAACTGTGCCAACATCACCTTCACCTTTAATAAGGAAATGATGGCACCAGTAAGTAGCAGAACATAACTCAATATGCTGTGGTGAACACGTTTGTCTCTCTGAGCATGAAACAACATACTTAACTGGTAAAAGTACAGTAAAAGCCGATGCTCCTTCATTACCAAAGACAACAGAAAATATGGAAGGTTGATGCAGATTTCTACCCTACGTGTTTTTGTGTCCAGAGGGAACAAAAGCTGGTTTGGAGGGAATTTTACACCCTTCCCTTTTAGAACTTTTATTTAAGGTCAAAACCTCGCTCCTGCCTGGATGTAAGAGTTGCGTATGTGTGTATTTTATTATATATAATTATATTCTATAAATGCATATAACATATGTAGATATAGAATAAAAACCTATGCCTAAAATGTATATAATATATATAACGTATGTAAATTATAGATATGCATATGTATTTGATGTGTATATATAGGTCATAAACATAATACATATATAAATATTTTTGTGTGTATTCATGTGCACATATATATTCAAAAAACAAAAAGCTTTTCTTAATCTCCCTCAGGGCCTTACCACAGAGCACATTTGCAGTGAACTGAGGAATCTGAATATCCTGAAGAATGTTTCTGTTGAATATTCCATTTATATTACCTGTGAGCCTTCACACTTGGCAAATAATGAAATACATGTTGCTATTGTAAGTATTCCTGGAATATTTCTAAATGTCTTAGTAGTTAATTGTCTGGATATGTGTGTAACATGTGGATTTCATAAAAATCCTAATTCCTGGCTTTGTCAGCACTTCTCATGGTTGAGTTTCCATCCCAGTTCTCTTTTAAGGACAGGGAAGAAATCTTGGTTCCATGTGCATATCTGAAAGCTACCATCTGGCAGCAACTGTAATAGGGCAGTAAAATGTTTTCTATTATACTCTCTTGAGCGCTGTTGTTTTGTTTTGTTCATGTTAAAGATAAGGGGAACTAAAGTTCTGCAATGCTACTTTCTTCCTGTAACTGGGATTTTTGTTTTATTCCTGGTTGGTTGGTTAGTTTGGTTTAAGTTTGTTGTTTGGTTGTTTTTTGAAGTATGGAAAGTACTAAGAGCCTTAGCTGATTGTGAAAGTTTATAGATAGCAAATTACCCGCACATCTGATCTGGCATCTGGTATTAATTGTGTATCTTCTTTAGTCTGCTGAAGATATAGGGGAAGATGAAAACCCAATCAAAGAAATCACAGATAAGATTATTGACCTTGTCAGTAAACGTGATGGAAACAACACTCTAATTGCTGCAGTTGCAGAAGTCAGAGTACAAAGGCGACCAGCCAAAAACAGAACAGGTAAGTTTTTCCCTGCCCCCAGATGACTCGAATGCTTTTTGTGACTACTGAAGACTTTCAAAGCAGGTTAAGCTTTTCTTCTGAATGTATAGCAACTATGAGAATCTCTGCCTGTTGGCCTGTAACTGGGAAGAAAAGAGTTTTGCACTGGGATCTTGCTGTTTGGAATAATAACAGAAAGTGTTCTGCAAATGCTCTAGGCAAGGGACTTACCCTCTTAGAAGGGCTGCTCCTTTCCACATAGAAGCAAGGAAGATAGCTAGCTAGTTCTGAGAGCTCCTGTGTAGTTTATGTGGGTGGTGACTCCATTGTCCAGATGTGATGAAATAAATATTAAGGTCAGAAGTATCCATAGCACCAGGAACTCACTGACATCTTATGGCCAGCCACAAATGGAGAGGGAAATGACTTCCATGGGAGTTGCCCCCAGGCCAAGAGAGTCCTGGCAGGGCAGTGTTATGCAGCCTGCAGTAGTGGTGCCTGTGATGACAAGGACGACATCTTCTATGAAGGGGCTGTTAGCTAGTAGTTAGAATACTGAACTCAGGTAAAACATCCCATATTCCAAAAGAGCTATGATTATCCTCACATTAGTGTCCAGACCCCAGTGCATAAACGAGGCTTAAAAACTGAGATTATCCTTTGTGGAAAGCGCTGGATGGATCACTTTGTCTGCAGCAGGGTTAACTGGTCTCATCTCTCTTCCAGATTTCTTGGTGCCATTACTGAGCTCAGTCTTAACAGTAGCCTGGATCTGTTGCCTGGTAACTGTTTTCTATTGGTGCATTCAAAAGCGCAGAAAGCAGAGCAGCCATACTCACACAGCATCTGATGACAACACCACCAACAATGTAAGGGAGCAGCTGAATCAGATAAAAAACCCCATAGAGAAACACGGAGCGAATACTGTTCCAATCAAAGACTATGAAAACAAAAACTCTAAAATCGCCAAAATAAGGACGCACAATTCAGAAGTGGAGGAAGATGACATGGACAAACACCAGCAAAAGGCCCGGTTTGCCAAGCAGCCAGCATACACTTTGGTAGACAGAGATGAAAAGCCACCCAACAGCACACCCACAAAACACCCAAACTGGACAAATAAACAGGACAACAGAGACTTGGAAAGTGCACAAAGTCTAAATAGAATGGAGTACATTGTATAGCAGACAGTTGGGTGCTGCCGTGCAGGGCCTTTAAATATCATTATAAAGGCACTCAAGAGCTTGTAGTTCTTAAACTGTTGTGTAATATTTGAGTCTAAGGCTATTATTTACTTAGAGTCCCTCTGTTAATTTAAGTTTTGACAAGCTGGCTTACACTGGCAATGATAGTTGCTGTGGTTGGCTGGAATACCAAGTGCTGCATTTCACATCTATGCAAAACTAGTCAAAAGTGCCCTAATGTAAATTCAGCTGTAGCTGATACATCATGGAGACGTTTCATAAGGTATTACGTAGCCTTATTACTCTTCCTTAGTGTTAATTTCTTTTTTTGTTTCTGCCAGATGCCCCAATTTATGCAGTTTCTTTAGAATGATACATTTTATTTATATTTATTGAATCTGAGTTTTTTGTATATTGGTTTTATGGTGACGTACAACTAGTTCTGTATTTGAAAGTGCCTTTGCAGCTCGGAACCACAGCAACTATCAAAAATAAGTTTATTATTTATTTTTTTATTGTATTTTTGTTGGGGGAGGGCGGGGGGAAACTTGTCAGCAGTTGCTGGTAAATGAAGAATTTAAAGAGGAAAATGTGTCAAAAATAGAAGTTTGTATAGATATGTAAATAATTCTTTTTTATTAATCACTGTGTATATTTGATTTATTAACTTAATAATCAAGAGCCTTAAAATATCATTCCTTTTTATTTATATGTACGTGTTTAGAGTTGAAGGTTTTTGATAGCATTGTAAGCTTGTGGCTTCTTCATTTTGAATTTATTTTCTTGTTACATGTTGCCTATATGCCAAAACTAAGGTGTTCTAAAATAGTTTATTTTTAATAGGATGGGCTTTCATGCCTTGATGCTGGTTTTTGTACAATGTCAAACGTTTGAAACACCTCCCATACTATCACTTTAAGACTATTTGTAAGTACTGACTGAGGCAGTTTAGATAATTAGACTAGAAATTTTTTTGCTGCTTTAGACTTGAAACCGAGTGACAGGCAGATAATCTGCTAAGAAGCAGTTTAAGGGAACAAAACTGAGCTATTACTTTATGTAGATGAAATGTGAGTGGTTGCATGTAATTAAAATATCAAATTAGCGTGTGAAGTTGGAAACACAGCAATCTTATTTTGTAAATTCTGATTATTTTTTTTTCTCACCATGAATATGTAATACTGAACCACTTGTAGATTTGAATTTTTTTGTAATCTACTGCATTTAGGGAGTATTCTAATAAGCTAGTCGTTGAATACTTGAACAGTAGAATGTCCAGTAAGATCACTGTGTAGGTTTGCCATAGATTACGCTGCCCGCCTTAACAAGTGAGGAAATCAAAGTGCTATTACAATGTTTAAGATCAAAAGGCTTATAAACATACTAATCTCGGTGGTTAACCATTGAGATCACGAAGATACCTTGTATTGTGATATTAGTGTTATATGAAAATGCATCTTTGATGTGTTGTTCCTGGCAATAAATCTTGAAAAGTAATATTTATTAAATTTTTTGTATGAAAACATAAAACAGCGTGGAGATTATTGAGCTTGGAAGCACTCCCAACTGGTTCAGTTGTGCTAAAACGAGTGGCAGGTGATAGCTTATATTTCTAAGACCTGACACAGGTTTTGGTCAAGTCTAGCTTTTTCTTAGATGATTACACGTTTCTGTCTGGCTTTCATTCAAATTGAAGGGGTTCAAAAGCAACCTGTCCCTTGTTCTTGATGTCTTCTGGCTAATGTACCTCTGCGTCCCTTTGAAAAGGAACGATAATGTGACTGGAATTGTGCAACTAGTTTACTTTGCATGGGCCAATGAGCTACCAACAGATGGTAACCAAATCCAAGTAGCTAGGCAAGATGCAAACTGCTGACCTGGATGGGAAAGGAGCCATAGATTATACTGATGCCTAATGGGCAACAAAATGCTTCGTAAAGCATAAAATAAACTCTTGGAATATTCTGAAACGGCTCAGTGCTTAACTAATGCAGCCCCTCCTGGCTTCGAGGAGCTGGGTGTGGAAGTGCTGGTCGGCTGAATGATGCCCTCACTCTTTATTTTAGCTCATTTCCCAGTGAAGCTGTAACTTAGCTTTGCTAAAGCTGATGGAAAAAAGTAAGTAACAAACTCAGCTAACAAATACCATGAAAGAGGTTCAGATTCCTTATTGTACTTCATCTTAAAGCACGAGTTGAAAAATAACAGGCCTTTTCTTCCATATTTGTTGGTAATAAATGCAGACAGCTTATACAAAGATTGTTATAAACACTTGAAAATAACCTGAGCACAAGACATTGCATTCTGTACTGTCTTTATCACCATTTGGAAACATAAAAAAGGTGAAATGTCTTTCTTTAGTGTTTTTTGTTTTGTTTTGATTTTCAAGCACATTTGAAGATGAGATTTCTAACTTGAAAGGGTTACTGCTCTTACTGTTGACAGTTGTGCACCATGTAGCTGAAGTAGCAGGGAATCATCAGTTTACTGCTTGCTAAAGAAGAAACTGAAAGTAATCCTGTCATCTATCCACTTCAGTAGTATTGAATCAAACAAATCCCATAAGTATTTGTTTCCCCTGTTCCTAAATTTCTACAATCTGCAATAAAGCAAAGAACTTACATCTTAAAAGAGCCACTTAAAAGAATCCTCCACCTGGCTTAGAGGCACAGTGAGGCTGTCAACTGAATTGTTTTCTGTGCTATAAAACTGAATTAACAATCTTCTCCTAGTCTACTCTTCACACAGGTCTCAACTTCAACAGCACAAAAAATCACCTTAACACTTACACTGGAATTGAAAGGAATCAACCTGAGACAGCCTTCTATTAGGCAAAATGAAAGAAACCCAAACACCAGGACTTCTGCTAGCCATGGGAACGTGTTTGTGACATGCTACTTCAAAGCCTGCTGAGGCAAATTCTAATTAGACTTAATCACCTAACACAGTGCCAGTGCTATTTAGATCTCAAAAACAGCGTAGAGCAAAACTTTGAGCACAGCATTCGTTTGTTTTATTTTATCTATTTTTTTCCAGAGCAACAAAGCACTCTGTTGCCCATGCAGAGGTTTTGTTATGGCATTGTTTTCCTGTGTAACTCATCATAACCTGATACAGCCTTACAAAATCAGAGTGGTAAAAGTTATGTTACATCCTTGAATCTCAGTGGTAGGTTCAAACTTACTTCACACTGGAGAATTTACAACAAAAACAGTTTTCCAAAGCCCAGAACTACCCCCAGTGGAGGGTTGATATACGGTGTTTTCTATTGGGATGAAAACACATGGAAACATGGACATGTAAGGCTTTCCCATTAGAACATCAAGGCATGTTTATATTTATGGAACCTGTCCATTCATGGTTTACTACTCTGGGAAGATGTTTAGTCACAAGAAGCCTCCTGCTGTTAGTGTGTTTTGTTCTTTGGATTCCTATTTGTCTAAGAATGAAAACTGTGCGCTTCCTGAGCTGCCATTTAAACCTATTTTTAAAGTTCATACATTACTCCTCTTTGCTCCCTCAGCTCTGCTATTCCTATGGTTAACTGAGCCCATCAAATCTGGGCTTGGTTCAACGTGAACTGAACACAGCCACATCAAAGTCACTGCACCTCCGCACGGAAAGGGCCCACCTTACATGGAGGTGACTAGCAAAAAGTTGCTGACCACGCATATTACACCAGCCTGACGATAAATGCATGTCACTGGGTGAAAGATAGCCTTGGGAACGGCTATTTCTGTGTTGTTAATACAAGCAAATGACAGCCAGAGAGCTCTTGTATATTTGAAGCTCAGCATCTAAGTAACACAAACCAGCTCAGGGCATAAATATGAGACTAGCAATCCTCAAGCTATTTTCACAGATGAAAATATTTTTCTCTTTACAGTAGCGATGCTTGTTCTTGCACCAATGGACATTTCTCTATGGCAAGAGTTAATATTATTAATCAGCTCTCTGGCAAGCTGGAAAATGTACATGGTTATTTTCTCCTTTGCTCCTTGAAGACTGCATGATGCAGCTTGTCATCTGCTATCCGCAGTGTGCCTGCTCCAGCCCTTACCCTCTAGCTTGGATTGCAGCCCTTGAGCTTTGCAGAGTTCCCCCGAAACAAGTCACAAGGCAAAGGCAATTTCTATATCCGTGTCTGCAAAGAAGATGAGAAGTTCTGACAAGGGAAGTACCAAATTCAGCCTTTTCCTCCTCAGAAGATGGAAGTGATTGCATAAGCTCCTCCTCCCTTTCTAAAAGAAGCAAGATACTAACAGATGCTTGATATTCAAGAGTTTTTCAGCTTCTCCTTTTGCAGTATTGACACCAGTAGTCATCATGATTACTGTTTACGAAGACTGTTTTTAAAGGCTAGCTATTATTCCCAAACCAAGGGGAAAACAAGACCAAACAGAAAAAGAGCTGTGCTGAATGTGATTAACTCCAATTTTTGGATGTGGAGGAGAAAAGAGTTGAAGGTTGTGAGCAATCTGTTGGCCACCGGACGGTTGGCGGCTGACTTACCAAGCAGTGGGGCAGCCATGGAGTGCTGCGGTATCAGACAGGCGTCAGACCAGAGCTCCAGCCCACAGCTTCCAGCAAGCTCCTTCTCTGTGATGTGCAAATTGCTCCAACCAGTTTCTGTACAGGGTGGAGGAATAAACTTCTATCCTTTTTCATTCTAGCGTTATGAGATCATGTTAATATTAAGAAGGGGCAAGCACATCTCTCAAATTATAGCTCTAGACCCTTTTCTTTAAAGATTTGGTGCATAATCAAAAAGACAATTATTCTGGCAGAAAATAAAACAGTTCCAGAGCTAGATTACCAATTCCTGCTGCTGAGGTAGTAACTGAAGGGTTTGTTTCAGCTCTACTAAAGGATGTATCTCTGGCAAAATGGGAGCAAAGCAGTGAATTTCTCATTCCCAAAGAGCACACTGCTACCTCTCACAGCAACGAATTCCCAGCTCTGGAATAAGTGAAACATACAGTAAAGGAGTTATTAGGAAGTTGGAGGCTATTTCCCTGGGCAAATTCCAGTTTATAGCTGAAACACCCAAGGGCACTACATCATTTTCTCAACTATTATACAAATTCTCAGCATGAGCCAATGCTGAACAAAAAGTCCCAATCTAAAAATGTCACCTTCTTGCCATTGCGGAAGGGACAAGGTCACACACTACCAGGTTCCATGGAAGTTATTTGGAATAAAAACATGAGCAAGAAGGGAGAACTGTGTTAAGAAATAGACAAACAAGTTGATGAAAGTTTCTGGATATTACTTAATGTTTGTTAGAGGAGAAAGTAACAGAATGCAAAGTGAGGAGTGCCTTGTATTAAACCTAATTTCTGAGGCCAAGCCACATTTTCCACTGCTGCTCAAAGACTCTTGATACTATTAACTAACTGTGTTTGCTCAAGCTCGCATCAGTGTTTTTAATACAGCAGCCATTTTATTAGGTACTGATAGAGACAAGGAGATAACTACTGTTAACATGAGCAACATGGATATTTGAGTTATATTTTACATCGTTCTTATTTCAACTGCTATTCAACGCAAACAAAAACTGATTTCCTCTATATTTTTCCTTGAAAAAAAAAGATCAACTTTCCCTTCAAAAGCCAATGAGATGAGGATATGAAAATGTCGATTAAAACCCAAAGAATGTGACCCGCATGCAGAGCTGTGAGAGGGAAGGAAGTCTACGCTGATAAAATAAATGTCCCCGCATGCTTATCTAACATCTCACTCTGACAAAATATTATGTAGCAGGGAAAAGTTCTGCTCTAAAAATTTTCCTTGTTAGAAACAAGTGTTCTTGATATTCTTCAAGTGTTACACCGAAATGCAGCTATGCAGTGGTAATAACATGCTCGCATATGCTGTAGACCCTGGGATGCAGAACTACAATTTGACAATCATCAGAACTAGCACAATGCCTACCACTCAAATAGAACTGTTTTACCAGCTAAAAACTTTCCTGCAGATCAGCACTGGGCAAGGGATATTTTACATCAGCTGCTGCCTTTTAATAAATAAATATGTAAAAGGCTGGCTTAGTCTTTGATGTGTGTTTAAATACAAGGGTTCACTAAACAAATATTTTAACTGCTTCTTTGTAACACATACTGGAAATGATAGTCTGCACACATTAGTTTGGCTGGGAAAGGATTGTTTTGCTATCAAGCAAACAGCACGGACCAAATTAAGCAGACCATGTGCTTTTTAGCCAGTCACTCCTCAGACCTACAGATATTTCAGAGGAGTTCAAAGAAGCACTGAAGAAAACAAAACAAAACAAAACAAACCATAAAAAACAAACCCAGAAGAAAAAAAATGAAGACATTTCTGTGCTTCAGTGGAAGTTTCCCAACAGAATAGAGCCTTAAATATTTAATACCTTT
Organism: Excalfactoria chinensis; assembly: GCF_039878825.1. NCBI lineage: Eukaryota > Metazoa > Chordata > Aves > Galliformes > Phasianidae > Excalfactoria > Excalfactoria chinensis. The sequence goes on along the minus strand of NC_092827.1, from coordinate 92,600,755 downwards.
AATAAAAAAGTATGCTAATGCTACTCTGTAGCAAATTTGTAATAACAAGCCTGTGCTGAGACTTGAAAGCTGCTCATTTTCCATTACTGGGACTCAGTTTCCAGCAGGCATTTTTTTTCCACCTGATCCTAACCATGACTTGGAAGCCAGGTTAGCATTTCTGGAGCATGCCAGACCACACACATCTGTCAGTCGTCTGGATGCAGGTGGACTGCAGATAAAGAAAAACCCCAAGACTCAGGAGGAGAAGAACCTCAGGGTTAAAGCAGACAGATAACAGAGGCACATGCTAACAACACAGCTCAGGTATCACATTAAACATCCATAGCATTGCCAAAAGGGAAACTTTTATAGTTGTCCTGCAGCACACAAGCGAAGGAAGAACAACTCCGAGCAGTAGCACCACCTAAAATCCAGAAATGATGACATCAAAACTTCTTTGTAAAACCCCCTGCATTTCTTAAAGGATCCGAGAGAGAGCTTTTCAAATCAGCCTCTAAATACACATCTGGAAAGCAATGGGTCTCACAAACAAGCCTAGAAAACTAACAAGCCAGGAATTTCAGCTCACTGTAAAGTTCACTGTAATTGTTCTGAGCCTGTAAGCTCCAACACTGCTAAACAGTCTAGCCCTACATTTCTTAATTTTACAAGTTCGCTATTTTAAACAGAAGATGTTCTCATGTTATCAGTAAGGTGATGGGAAACAACACTCCAAATAGCAAAACAAAATATCCTAAAAGCAAAAGCAAGTACTTTCAGCTGCGGAAAAGGCAATGATTTTATCTGCCCATCCAAACACATGACGGTCATTTTTAAGGGTGCGTGCAGACATGTTACTCAGTTACAAGTAAAACTAATCTGTAATTATAAAGCCAAACTAGTAAGAACAGTAATATTCAATGGTACAAGATATACGAGATGAAGCACTGGATTCTAATACTTGAATTAAGTTCTTTTGAAGAAGATAAGTGCAAGGGGAGGGGAAGCTTCTGACTCCAAAGCTATTATGTGTAGCTGTTTGGGGGATACTTACTCCAGTCTGCCCACAGTCTTCACAAAAACAAGCAGTGTGTTTGCTGCTTTGGAAAAGCCATCATAACGCCTCTTTGCTAAGCGGAAAGAAACTAAAACAAATACCAAAAGCAAACAAACGAAAAGCCTGAACTAAATTTGCAAACTGAACATGTGTCTGCTCTCACATAGTAATCTTCTAGTAGTTCATCTCCTATTCTCCACCTGTTATAACCAAGAACATAATGGAAAATTCAAAAGCATCCAGATAAAAAGCATGGTGGAAATAATGGGAATGTAGAACTGCAGACTAGAATATATGCTTGTACCATTTGTTACCGGATTATTCACTGCAGGGGCTTACATAAGACATCTAGAAAATGTCTGAGACAAATATAAATAATCAAACAATTCTGTTCTACTTACTGTTATTTCTCTGAAACTTAGCTAGATGTCCTTATACTCTTTATATCTCTTTCAAGTCCTCACTAGCAGTGTCTCGAGCCCATACAGAAGAGCAGTAAACACACTTCAGGCTATTCTTCCAAACTCAGGTTCATTTGCAGCCTCCTTTTTGCCTGTTACTATCGAAGGCCTTTCTGTAGAGCCTGAAGATTGGTAAGCATTAGCAATCTTACTGCAAAGCACTGCGAGTAACATGGAAAGAGGCTGAAAGAAAGAAAAAAAAAAAAGAACATGTATCCTAGTAGGCATGAAGAGTCTTTTTCATTTACAGCAAAAGGAGAAGTTTTCTCTAGCAGCAATGATGCTGTTCAACTGTCAGTGCTTTGCTGGCAGCTGCTGAGCTACTAACTCTAACTTGTACTACACACCAACTCTAGTGCTATGGCTGTGGATCTCCCCATGAATCTCACTGAGCCCATTCACAACATCAGTGTGCATCGGTAAGAATTGTGCAGAATTTGCATCACATAAAATGTCTTTGCTCACACTGACTTTGAGAGAAGGGTCGAAAGGAAATTGCTTGCCATTTTATTTTAACCATTTAAAAATATAAACACAAAATAAGAAGTTACATTTCCATAGCACGTCAGCATACAAGTTACAAAACAAGTAAGAAAAAGCGCCAGTTAAAAATTACCTCTTTGTTAAAAACTCCTGATTGCTAACACCTGAAAAGCACCGTGTGGTGTCCTCACACACCAGCAAGGGCTGATTTTCAAACCTGAGTTTACCTTTGTGTTATGCTTTTACAGACAGTGAAGGCATGATCGCTTGTATCCACAGCTCAGCTTAGAAATACGCGTTCACTGCCCAAGCACAAGCAAGGGAAAGCCAACTGAAAACGTGGCCCTTCAATTACCAGCAGCATTAAAATCCTGTTAAAGATTTATTTGAAATAACCTCAATTTGCATCACTCTTGTAAATATCGTAAGAATAAACCACAAACTTCCTAACACAGAAATGGATTAATTTTTACTAAAATAAACTGTGTGCTTAGAGACAAGGGGAAAAAAATGGATAACTGTAGTAGCTGTTAAGAGATTACAAAAGTGATTTGAACTCATACTGTCATCAGCTGTCAGGACATTTTAACAGTATCAAAACGACCACTGATCTGAAATTTTGCTCAGTAAATATTATGTTACAGGAGATCTTTCTCTCTCTAAATACTACATTTGGTTTGTACAATATTTATGCATCTAGTATGAAAAGGTAAAATTATCTTCCTTACAGTTCCAAATAGCTAAGGTGCCTCCTTAACTGATTACTTCAAATTTTAGCTAATTTTGGCTTATTTAAAAAATATATGTTTAAATTTTTTAAAAATTGCTTCCTACTTTTTGTATATGCTTTCCAAACACAAATCTGGCTGTCCGCCCACACTATCAAGGTGATATTTCTCTCTTTATGGCTTCTTAAGCCTTCGTAGTTTTAACTTCCTGAGACCACCTTCACCTTCTTTTTTCCTTTTTTGGATCGGCTTCCCTGAAGACACAGCCTGCATTTCTAAATAGGATGATGAAGGCACCACAGGCAAGTCTTCAGTGGTTGTGCCTGGCTCATTTTGGTTTGTCTTCACAGAAAGAGGCTGGGAGAGGTTTTTTCCAGAAGTAACTAACTCTTCATCAGATGCAGTTTTTGTTAAGTCTTGTTCAGAAAACAACCTGGAATTAAGTGGGGTCTTCTCCTCCGAGATCAGACCTAAATGATCATCGTTGCACATACTCCTTTTTTTGTCACTAGGAATTAAAGGAGCTTCTACTGAGGCTATTTCTTTGAAATGGTCTACCTTTTCTTCGGAACTACAACTCTTGTGCTGAGCCTGTGTTTCGGTTGTTTTTTGATTTTGATTTGGGCCTAGCAGTGCTGACTCATAGCTGTAAGGAGAATTCTTGCTTAGAAGTTTTGACTCCAACCGCTCCACAGGGTGAGGTTTTTGCTGGCTGCTAGCATCCTCTGGCTGTCTCTGATTAACATTATTTTCCAGCTCTAAAACAGGAAACTCCAAGTTGCTCTCAGCTGTATTTATGCAGTTCTTCAGCTGACCTGTGCTCCTCCATTTCACTTCTGATTGAGGACTGGGAGAAGTCTGACAGTCATTCTTTCTGTTCCTTGTCTGCAAGCCCACTGAGCCAAGATCCACTTTCTTGGAGTCCTTGCTGGTTTGAGGTTTGCTATTTTTCCCCCTTTCTGTCCTTTTCACACTGCAATAAAAAGGGATATTGTTTTTAATAAAAAGGAACATTTACTGTCTCAATCTGCTCTTCTTACAATCTCTGAAAGACCACCAGGGCAACTCTCTTTTTGAATGTGGAAAAAAAAGAATGCCCGTATATCATCTTGACAAGCAGTAATGTTTGTCTAGCGTGGATAGTATCAAGTATTATCCATCTGATTTTCCACTGCACTAGGGGAACCCTACTTATTAATGACTAAACCACTAAGGAGTTCACATTCTATTCCAAGAGGCAGAACTGGATTCATTACAAGTGTTAAAGGTCAACACAACATAAGTATATTGAATTCCTTCCCAAACCAGCTAGATAAAATAGTATTTCATAAGTGCCTAAATGATTTCAAACCATTCCCAGATATCCATATGCATAATGTATATCTAAAGAATAGAGGGGGGCAGGCTGGAGAAGCAGTGTGTGTGCCTGTGTGACTTTCTAATCTCTAGTTTAGAAACATTCCTCTGGAATTTTTCCCAGGACATTTCAAAGCACTACTTTAAAGCTAACCACCGCTCATCTAACATCAAGCCTGCTCATCTGGGAAGGACTTAGGTAACACACACAGATATTCTGAAAGGAATTATACAGGAAAAGGGAATCAGTCACAAGAGACATGATGGAGCATCAGTTCATAAACACTTCTCGGCAGTGTGTGTTACCTACAGATCCAAACTTCACATAGATTGTGAAGTGAACTTCATGCATGGGCACCGAAGCTGCCTACTTTGACCTACTAGTTTTCAGTCTAAAGATATTGTTATAGAACATCCCATGCTGGGTCTGCCTTTCTCTGGCCTGCTGGCATTGAGCAATTCCCAGGCTGAAATTTAACTCTTTGGAATAGTTGTTCCTACAAAATAGGTAGAACTGGCATTTCTCCAAATCTAATATCCCTTCTAAAAACAACAAACAAGACAACATAAGTGAAAATCGAAGTAGAACTTCTGGCAGTTGGGGCAAATAAAAACAGCACCCTGGTACAGAGGGTAACATGCTCAGCTGACCAGCAAAAGACCTCATCCACAACAGCCTAGAGTTGTGCAGGGCACTCTTCAGCTGTGGCAAAATATCCAGACTATCACACAACCACAGATTCTCAAAACAAATGAAATACATATTTGCAAGTGTTTTTCACCAGACTCAAACAGCACTTATTTATTTTGGCTCAGAGCTTCTTTCAAGAAAAAGACACCCTGTTTTGGTTCCGCCTTGTGCTACAGGAGATATCTATGTGGGCTATAACAGCTTTTATTTTTGATGTCATACAATATATGAAAGATCATTTGATGTGCTTTATCCACAGCAGAGCATCAGCCTTAGTAACGCTGAATAATCTTTTACAGAGAAGTTCATATTATTTGACATTTTATCACGTAGACTAGATTCTATTAACACAGATTCTATCAGATTATAAATATAACAACTTAGAAACAAAGAGACATACATTTCCTTCAAGATATCTTGCTTTATCTGTTCATTCAGACTAAGCTTAAGCTTTCTGTTCTCAGCAGATTCAGCAAAATATTCAGATGTCCCATTGGAAACTTCTCTCTGTTCCAAAAGAAAACACAGGTTTGAAACGTGACACATCAAGATACAATTATTCAACATTAAGCTCCATTTCTAATACTAAGACTTGCAGATGTTCTTTATTATTCTGATCTGAGCAGTCTAAAAGAAACAGCTAAGAACAGAATTATTTTTAATCTTTTAATACTTGGGAGTCTAGTCAGTTCACTCCCTTTGCAGACTCCCAACGAACATATTTCATATGCTAAAATATACCGCAAACAAACAAGACTGCAACATAAAGGATGTAGCTTTCCAAACCGTCTGAGGAAACTGTTGGCAAATATTTGACATCTTTGTGGCTCAAACTGTGACAAATGCCAGGAATCTCTCTTGCAGACAGGAGCATGTTTGTCAGTTTCTTTTTCTGAAGAGACTGACTGGCGCAGTGGTCTATACACTTATTCTCTGAAGAATTCCCATAATTTTCCATACGTACAAAAAAATATACAGAGTATTACTTGCTCATTTAAGAAGGTAAGGGTTAAAACTTTTAATACTAACATTCAAACACTCACAGCTTGTGGTGGTTGGCTACTACCGGACAACAGGGGAATTCTTTCTGGTCTCAACTAACAGCAGTACCATATTTTTATATTATATGAGATTGAGGCAACAGGGAGGGAAGGAAAGTGCTCTTTTTCTTCAAGCTGTGAGCATTTCCTTTCACAATGAAAGGATCTCAATGAGGGAAGGACCAGTTGCTGACTTCACTATTAACCACCACACACTTCAAAAAAAATATCATCTCTGAGGTTAGAGAGAGGAAAAAAAAGAAGAAGAAAAAAAAAACCATTGCAAAGAGAAGAGGCTTTGTGTGTCTCCTGTCCTCTCATAGCTTTTTTGTTTTTTTTCATTAGATCAAATGATGAAACTTCTGACTGGTGGTCATCAAATGTAGGGAGTGCTTCTTGATACTATTTCATGATCCAAGCACTAAATCCAGCACACTAAAAGCCAGGCGGTATGAAAAAATGGAAGCACAGAGAGGCAGCAGAGGCAGGAGGCTAAGCATGTACATGACAGTTACCTGGAACGCCGCTCAGGAACCTGTCACTGAGATGGGATTAAGCCCTGCCCATTTCAGATTTTACAGGAGAGGGAGTAAATCTCACCTCTCTTTCCAGAAGAACAAAGCAGTGAAATCAGTTTTCTGTCTTGTAAGCAGAAAGAGGGCAGTCAGGTCAGGCAAAGAAAATGGGCCATTCTGAAACTCTAAAAACCTAAAGCTGTTTCGAGCCTTCACTTCAGAGGCAATCTGTGCAAATGTTTGTGTGTGCATGAACAGATGTATGAAGTTCTGTGCCCTAACACTGCAACACGTGTTTACAGTAAGCACAAAATACATTGGACATGCGTGCAAAGCGATTTCAATCTCAAAAATCAAGCCTGACTAGTTTAATCTGAAGGGTGAATTGCTGCTTCTATTCCTGCTAGAGATATGGACTCTCCTAATTTTGTATGTTTTCATATTTTATGAGCTACTGGAGAAAGAAATACTATGATGATTTAACTAAAAGATCTTTGCTACTTTGAAGAGAATGCTCAGACTCAAACTGTAAACTCTGTATAAACTATTTTGACCTCCAGTAACATCTGCACAACTCAGACTGAAGGATCTTGCACAATAATGCTGTATCAGAACAGCCGGAGAGCACTCTTACTTAGCCAGAGAAGTACAAACAGAAACATCTGAACTTCCCTCATTGTGAGTTATGGTAGTTGGAAAGGTTAATTACATCACATCTGCTTCAGTCCTCAGCTACGAACACCAGTGAGGCAGACTACAATATGATCACCAGATCACTACGATGATTTTTCTAGATACGGTAAACAATGGGTGTAAAATAACACTTTGTACAAAAACTTGCGTGTCAGTGCAGACAGGGGAGGATCACGGACAGTTGCTGTCCACACATACTTACTACTGCAGCTAAGCAATAAACCTCAGTTCTAACTTGAATCCCATTACGAGCAGTGAACGATTGCTGTCTGGAATGTGCTGTTGAGGGTGTGAAGAGCAGACCCCAGAGAGAGGCAGAGATAAAAAAGCCATTCTGCTGTGAGTTGAGTCAGACTGGAAGCTAATGGTTCCGAATGGAAGGGCAGACACGTTTGCTATGCCATCATCAACCTTTCATTTTGTTTGCCAGTAACTTATCGCACAACACAGTGACAGAAAAGGGTTAAGGTATTAAACAAAATAAAAAATCAGAATGATTTATATGTGAAACACTTCTGAACATGCCCTCTAAGTACAGTAGATTTTCCCCTTGGAACCACACCCTGTAAGTGCTGTATTTTGAGAGCTGAACAATTAACATGAGGCATATGAGTCAGTCTTTGAAAAACTCTGTGGGAACCAAAGAGCCTTTTGCTATTAGGAGTGATGTAAACTCCCTAAGGCTGGAATAAGTCCACAATAGAAGGCAAAGAGTCACAAATAACAACAATGGGCACTCCATATACTACTAAGACACTCAGCCATTACTGGTGATACTTCCTTTATTTTCTTTATTAGACTTAATAATTTTAGTTAATTAAGAAAAATAAAAAACCCTGTCTGTTTTGGGAATACTATTTATTTCCTATGGGAACTTCAGAACTTGTTAAAGAAAGAAAAAAAAGCTAATCTGTTCTCATCCTGTCTGGTAATCCCAAATTCCTTTTAGGCAGTGAAATAATTAAAGAAAAATATTCCAGGCATAAAAAGGAGGACAGCAGAAGCAGACATCATATAAACAATGACACCATGACAGAGAAAAACGTCAAAGCACCGCCAGACTTGTGACTTGACTCTGAAAGAGCTGCAGGGAGTGGGGTTGCTGCTAACAAATTAAAACCACATTTCTTGGCAAATTGTTAAAGACAGACATATTTACATTTGTATAGAGACTGGGTGGGCACAAAAGATTAAAATGCTTCTCTAGGCCTTGAACTGCCAAGATCTATTAGAAATCTGTGCTCTTAAAATCCTAGGGTAAGCTCACTCCTTTTTGGTACTAAAACTCAGCTAAGGGCATGCAGAAATGAAGCTTAAAAAGACTTACTCCCCTACCTGCTCAAAATACCGACCTCACAAAACCTGCTCTGAAGATCCTTAACATTTGTCCAAAGAGATGTCTGGAAAAAAACCACTGCTCGCACCTACACATAAACGTGACTGTTAGGCACACAATATACTTGCTTATAGGCTTCTCAAATTGAATATCCATTCTTCTACTACATACAGTCAAACTCAAAAATAAACCTTCAAAAAACATCCAAAAGAAGGATGGCAGCCATCTGCAGCTCTTTCCAACACAGCTCAGTTCAGCAATGCTGCATTAAATACTTGCAAAAGAACTATTAATGAATTTGCACATATCAAGTATCCTTACAACTCACTATTGTGAAGAAGGCTGAAACGTTCGATCTTTGCCACAAATAAGCCTGACAATATCACCCACATTTTTTTTTTTCAATCAAGGGTTTGGGATGTAGGTCTGAAAGAAAAAATTTCAAAGCAAACAATGCTGCCCCCCTTTGCCCCTTGGGTTTGGGTCCATATTTTCTAGTTGTCTCCTACTGTGCTCGGGATAACTGTTGCACAAGCTTATGTACCAATAAACTAACACTAAGGGATAATTAAATCTCATGTCTGCTTAAAGGAAACAAACCACACTGTTTCTGAGTTGCACTTATCAATGTGGCTCAAGTTTCTCACAAAAAACAAAACAAAACAAAACAAAAAAAACCTTAATAGAAAACATCAACGAGTCCCATAAATCATATTTATCATTGGAGCACCATATAAGAATCCCCACTGAGGCCTCATATAGCACATGCAGCAAGACAGTCCCCAGCACCAGACTGAATATAATAATATAAATGAAGCAATGGTATAAGGTATTATCCCAGTCACACACATGAAAAAATTTAAAATTAGTGAAAAAAATCAGTAAAATACTTATTCTTGGGAGCTTTATGTAAGTTGCAATTGCATGATCTTTCTTAATGTCAGTGTCACATTAGCAGTATCATAAACTCAATCACATAGATTAGACAAGTGGGGAAGCCTGCTAGTGAAGGATGAATCAGATGCTATAATCTAACTGACAGAAAACAGACAGTGATAGGACTTTGGGTCTAGCCTTCCGCCCTACCATACATGAATGAAAATGTTCTTCCAGCCATTTAATGACTTTTATGTGACGCAAAGCTTACAGTGTTTCTAGCATAGCAACGTAGCTGTCTTAAGGATTCTACTTACAGAATCAAAGAATTGTTTGAGCTGGAAGGGACCCTTGAAGGTCATCTAGTCCAACTCCCCTGTAATGAACAGGCACACCTACAGCTAGACCTTGTTGCTGAGCCCCATCCACCTCATCCTTGAATGACTCCAGGGACAGTGCAGCCACTACATCTCTGAGCAAACTGTTCCAGTGCCTCATCACCTTTACTGTAAGAAACTTCTCCCTTATATCTAATCTAAATCTCCTTTCTTTACTTTGAAACCATTTCCTCTTGTCCTATCACAACAGACTCTGCTTAAGAGTCTGCTAAAGTCTGTCCCCTTCTTTCTTATAGGCAACCACTGGATACTGAAAGGCTGCCCTCATGGTCTCCCTGGAGCCTTCTCTTCTCCAGGCTGAAAAGCCCCAGCTTTCTCAGTCAGAAATCCTGCACTGCAAAACATTCACAATAATTTTCCAAGTGCAGAAAAGGATACTATTCTCAACCTGAAATACAATTCCTTGATTACACTTGCAGAATATTGCTCTACATTTTCAAATGGACTGTTCCTTTCTGCATGTCGGAAAGTTGTAGTAAAAATAGCAAGGATCGCTTTCCATATTACACACGGGAGCACTGATGTCCCATTTGAAGCAGCTATTTTTAAAGAACAGCGATGGTTTTGAAATACATTCTTCTGAGAAAGTTGAAACTGGGGTAATAAGCAGAGAAAACAGGATCCTTTCAGTGCATCACCAGAAAATCTACCACCTTATCACAGAAAGCAAAATCTAACTCCCAGATCTGAGGTCCTCAGTATCTACCACCAAAATTCATTTTGATCTGATTTTACGGATCTCAACTATTAAGCTTTTGCTGGTGAAGAGTACCTACGATATGCACTACTTAGTCCAAGATTTGGCCAATTCATTACAAAGCCCTGTGATGTACACACAACAAAGGTTTCCAAAGGATCAGATTGGCTTAAAGCATACCAATTGTATGAGGAAAATACCTTTCTGCTACTTAAATCTTTTGGACTTTAGTGATATTTTGGTGATAGGAAGAATCCCAAACTGCTTCGAGTTTGGGAAATTCAGTTATCTTTCAAGATAATAGAAAAAAAAAAAAAGAATGCTTAATAAGCTGCAAATGGCATAAACCAAAAATTGTGATACTGTATTTAAAAAAAATAGAAGTTATAAGGGGGGCATTTTAACACTTGACAAATATATCTAACACAAGTAGCAAGAACACACATAACACTTTTTCTAAAGCCACAAAAGGTGTTCTCAAAACAAATGATTTATTTACATACTCAAGAAGCACTCAATATACTGTGTGTGTGTTTGCTTGAAGGCAAAAAGTGTTAAAATTAATGTTAAGTAATTGAGCTATTAATCATTCTAATTTTATACACCAATGCTAGCGGACTCAGATTCTATCTTCAGAATGTCCACTGATAAGAAACTGAGTAAAACACAATGACTTCTCAAACGAAATAATCTTTACAAAAGTGAATAAAGAAAAATACAAGGAAGTTTTATATACATATATATGTTTGTTGTTTGTTTTTTTTAAAAAGAAGAAAACCAGTGCCTTATAAACATTGATCTGCAGCCAACCTTTGCAACTGATCTTATGATTTAGTTCTTGATGAGAACACCCACATAAAATGTACATTTTGTTCTTAAAAGACTTTTTCAATAATCAAGACAACAGCAATTTCATGTGGAGCTCAGTTACTTCCCTCATCTTACCATAAGAGAAAGAATCTACTACTAACTTTCACACGGGTATGTGGAAAAGCAAGCCACTCCTGTAATCTTGCGCGACAGCTTTTAGCAGCCTGATACTAGGATCATCTATCTGCCTGCCAAATCTAAATGGTACAGCAGAATCAAGCAGTACTTAAGATATATGACATACACAACACTGTGCTTCATTTACTCAGAACAGTCGTTCTTAGAAACAAAAATCTGAAGAGTACACCAACTTTTAAGAATAAATGTTCCCTCTACACAATTATAACAGTATTTAAGAACTGTAAGGAGATCTTGGAGAGACTAACCTTAATTCTTGATTTGTTGGTTATACACAAGCAAAATACGTAATAAGCAGAAGTGCACATCTTAGGAGAGAATTACTGTTCAACAGTTTAGTCAGTGTGTTAGCCTGGCTTCCAGAACAAAGCACCCAGCTCTGCAAACCCCCAAGATTTCTGAGCTCATGCTGTGGATTGGTCCCTCCAGATAGTTTCTAAACCCACATGTGAACTCAAGAAAATAAGTGGACTTATAAAACTCTCAAAGCCAGTCAGCTATTGCTTGTTTAAAGAAAACTGAAAGCAAAGAAATGAATTGCCTTTTCTAATATTTTAAACCCTTAGTCATTGCAGCAGTGTTGCAGTGAACCAAACAGGAGGGAGCTGGAGTCATTCAAGTGGACCAGATACATGAAATAAACTAGGAAATCAGTGGCATTATGGTGAAAGCTGGTGACTGGCAGAAGGCAAAAGATGACTTATAATAAATACATTTTAAAAAGCTGCTTTGTTAAGTTCCAACAATGACAGAACAACCTGTTAAGATTTCTGTTAGGGATTAAGGAAACGAGGAAACGAGAGAAACAGAAAATACATTCTGTATCAAGGCATTCATTTCCAAACTCAGGTCATAGTCACCATTTAATAGAACAAAACAGAAACTTGTACACAACACAAATATGCAGAGAGCGTGTGCAAACACACTTATCAGAAATGTCTGCTTGGGCTGGGGTGTGAATTACCCAGCTGACCAGTAGAAATTAGAGACTGTTCACACATCCTTCCATAAACTGTACCATCATAGGCTTCAGCTTACTTTTTGGTCAAGCTGTACAATTTCAATCAGTTTTAACAGTTTTCTGTTGGAGGCTGAGGAACAGACTGCTCTTCAAAAAAAAATACATTAAAAAAATCCGACAAATTCTTTTCACAAGAGGAATAAAGAAATTTATTATCAAAATCTCAAGCTAGTGAAATCTTTCCACACTAGTTGTCAAACTCACTCAGATGCACAGCAACTAAATAAAACCTTTCGCTCACTTTAGATTTAAAAATTAATACCGCCAGCTTGACATCGTGCACCTTCACTGGAAGTGCTCATCCTCTCAAAGTCTGCTGAGAGAAAAGTACATCATTCAGTGAAAAGTCTACAATCTGAGCTCAGATCTGTATTAAACACCAGGCTAAACTGGGACAGCAAGAGTGAGAGGGGAGAGCAAAATGAGGGAGGTGAAAGGATGATGACAGATGATAATATCTTAAATAACCACAAGGCTTTGACAAATGAGATCTTGTGAATGCTGCTAAGTAGTTGTATTTAAATCAAATGGAGTACTCATATAAGAAGCAACTACTAAAATCAGTAAAAGATTACTCAATTTGTCCCTCCTTTTTGAAGATTGCTTCACCTGGAAATACTTCTACATGCTTAAGAACTTATGTTGCAGTTTCAGGGCTCTATGTACTACTACTACTCTTCATCTACATTTTGCACTATGAGAAGTACACAATGTTTTAATGAAGGTACACTCAACTTGCTTACTGGCATTAGTACAATTCAGATATTGATTTTTATTTCATTCCTTCCATACATCAATATTTGGTCTCATCGATAAACACTACTGAATTAAAATTTTTCAGTCGGTTCCCTGTAGCATACTTTTGGCCTTTTCCCAGAGATTTTAGTTTATTCACTCAGCAGTATGCACAAACACTGTAAAAAGACTTCACCTTTATCAACTGGTTTTCACTTACAGTCCTAATGCTCTCGCACCAACCATTGAGAGCTTTTCCTGAAATCCTCCACAGCCTTCCCTAGTCTTGATTAATTGAAATAACTGTGTCAGATTTCATTTCATCGTTTGTCCACCTCTCTGGAACATTACTATAACAAATGGCAGACAGCTATGACATTTTTTTTTGCCATGCAGAAAATGAATCAGTCTGTTTGCAAGCTATAAGAAGAAACCAAGACAAGTTCCAACAAATCATGCTGCAGCAATCTCCCACATATAACCACTCTCAGGTATCCTCCCCTCCCCTTTTGCAGAGCTTTCTTCCCCCACATCAGGGTTGGCAGAAGGGAGCACACACCCCAGGCTGCTCCCACTCATTTGGTGCATTAGCTGAAAGCTCAATGAACTTTGGTTTGTATGAATCCTTAAGACCAAATTATAGGATGAGGTGCAAGCACACAGACCTTTTGGCAAACCCTGTTATTTAGAAGTGGTGATATCCAAGGAGAAGAAGAGGACACCTGTGACAAGAGCGAATATTATAAAACTGCTGTAGATTTCTGCTTTATGACCAAGTCAAAAACAACAGTATCACAGCACTCTTTAAAGCTACATTGACATTAAAAGGGAAACCTCACCCTTATCAAACACACAGTGCTGCCAAAAGCCTCTGCATCAACATGAGCATTTATGCAGCCACACACTGAGAACCCGGCCACTAAAGTCACCCAGCTGAAAGCTAACCACACAAACAACAACAGCAAAAAAGAAAACCAAAAAGTCCTTGTTTTCAGAGGAACCAGCGAACTGATCCAGCACCCCACATGCCAATGCTGACAGATGCCAAGGACAACAATGCACAGCTCAGAGAAAGGAAGGCAGGAGGCACTGCATGGTTCAGTCTTGCATCCGATTGAGTTAAACATGAAAGATGAGAGGAAAAAAAATTAAAAAAAAATTAAAGATGACAAAATCTTTAAGTGTCAAAATTAGAAACTTGAAGAGAAAACAGAAAATTCTTCAACTGTTCAACCATATGTGGTATATGGATAAGATCTGTTGGCTTGCAGTTTCCCCAGCAGCGAACCCTCTTAAAGAAATTGCCAAACTACAGCTTAGCACTGTTTTCCTTTAGCTATGTCTCCAAAAATGACCAAATAAAATCCTGCATAATATTTGAAAACAAATGAAAACTGGATTTTATGAAATTTAAAAGTTGATAATGAATCTGAAAATGAAGCAAGTATTAAAAAGGTACTATTAGTGTACATTTCGGATGTTACCTCTAAATGAGGGTAATTATCAGCTGCTACCTCAGAGGGTGATCCTGGTCTCTTCTTCCAAGCCCTGTCTGCATGCTCCTGCAACACTTTTTGTGTCACAACCAGCAACTCCAGAGTACAGTATGAGTTGGTCAAGTAAACTGAGATGATGGAAAACTAATCCTCCAATTTAGCAGAAGAGAAAAAAAAAAAAAAAAAGAGAGAAACTTCACAAGTAAATTATTTTCTTTTAGACCAGCTCAATGAACTAATTCATTCTTGGCTGAATAATCACTTGGCTGATCCACTGCAATCAGAAAGGAAAGCAGTTCATAGCTGGAACTAGAGGGAATATGGACTGCCTTTTAAGTAGAAACTACAGAAGCTTAACTACCATATTATAGATATACACACAGTTTATAGACTGTGAGTTGTACAGGTATGTATTCCATAACATTTCCTTCTTCCCCTGCTCTATTGCATATCACTTTAAGTTCTCAAGATAACTAAATTCACACAAAAACTTCTAGTAATGGCTACAAATGGTTTTCCTTTTTGTTCTGCCTTGCAACAAGAACAATGCAGCAGCAGCACACACTCTAATATCAAGCTCTGTGCTAATTAAAGCTAAGTGTGCACGTTTTCATGGGAGAACCAGAAACCTCTTAGCAGCATAATCAAAATCCAAGCCAATGATGTCCCTTGCTCGCTTAGTAACATTTGTTTTAATAAAGAGAATTCTGCAATGTACATAAAGTATGTCACAACAATTTACAATATCAGACGTATGAAGATGATGACGTTACTTATTTCATTCTTGGAGATTTAAAAAGCACAGGGCATATCTTTGGCACTTTTCTTCTCCTACTATACCTATGTATGCTTATCTTTATTTATATTTTTTTGCTTTGTTTTATTTTTAAGAGCAATATTCTGTAATTTTCTTTGCAACTTAACAAGGCTCAGTGGTAATCTGGAGGTCTTTTTAATCAAAGCAGGATCTCCTGCTCTCCACTTTCTTTTCTGATGTCATCTGAATGGCAATTTCAAATTTCCACTTCAGTACCGTCATTAGCTTAACCTCCTTTATGTTCTCCCTACAATCGCTTCCTCTCATAGATTCCAGTATAAAGCTGATGTAGTTATCAATGAATACTCCATTGTTAGCACTCCCAAGCCTTCAATAAACCTTCCACCCATTTCCATTACCACTGTTTCTTCAGATAACCCATTTCCAATTTTCCATTTTAGCTCTCTACATAAAAATCAGCCCAAAAAATGTTGTAATCTTTGCAGAGATGACTGATCTCTCTGGAGCGCTTTCATTTGCCTGGGTTTTCTTTTTTGCCATATTCCCAAAGCAGTCTTCTATTTCAAGATAAGACCATTCAAGATTACAAACATAGTTTTGCAAAACAGGAACCAATGGCTATATTTTTGTACTTAGCACTAATACGCCAGGCTATTCTTCCATCTTTTCCTTGAGACTTCCAATTTACAGAAGGATTTTCAACAATTTGCTGTTATGTTTCCTTAAAAACGAAATTCCTTCAAAAATGATAATGACTTCCTGCAGCCTGTTCCATAGATATGACTACACCCATTTCTAAATAGATTGTAGAAAAGAGAAAATTATGTATCAGTTGATCTTCTATTTTGTTTCAGGTCTACTCCTTAGAAAAACTCTCAAGTCTTTAATTAAACTTAAAACTAAATTGACAGAGTCTGCCTAAGCCACCTGTTCCTCGGTCTTACGGGATATATCACAAGACTTTGAATTGCTTCTCTGAGTATTCTGTGCATGCAATTTGTGCTTGTGAATATCTCAGAAGCAACATAATAATCATCTTTCCTAATGTGTAGGACATAAGAATTTCCTTTCTTATCTGGCTACATCTCTTGAAGCTTGGTTTAATCACTGTCTATCCCAGGAGAGACAAAAGAAAGCAGGAATGAACGCTTGCCCCAAACCATAAAACTGCATAAAAGCAGGCATAAAACAAAGATTGTTAGCTCTTGACTAAGCTAATTGCAATGCCAATAAGCAACACTGAAAAGTGACAAACTCTTTACTAACACAGAGTCAACTATTTTTATAAAACACAGATAGACCCTCAAACAAGGGGTGTGAGATGATTAAACACGAAAAAGAACTTAAATACAATATTATGAAATGAATGATTCAAACCCAAACAACATGCAGAGGGAAAACAAAACATATGCCTCATTTTTAGCCCATGACAGAATACACTGGAGTCTATCAACAGAAAGGTCTTCTGGGTGGTCTCTTGTGGTCTGGTTTAGAGTTCAGACATGGCCAGTGCATAGTGAAAAGTACACACACATAGTGCAGACCCTCAGTCTTCACTTCTAAAGTGACAAAAAAAAAAAAAAAAAAAGCCCCGGAAATTTCCCCTCAGTTGCAATCATACACCCACTCAGTTTGGAAAAGTACTGAACTGGACTGAATGAAAAATCTAGTATTAACACGCAGTAGAAATAATGGAGCAACAAAGCAGTACTCAGTAAGCCCCTTGCGTTAGTGTGACAAGAGTTAAGAAGGCATTCCGGAACATTTGCTGAGGGTCTACTCACTTCTTGATAGTTTTTCAAATGAGGGAAGATGTCTTAAGGATAGCTTTATCTTATTCTCTCCTACCAACATGCTACACTGATCACACCCACCTGTTCTATGTGTACGTACTGCATCTAAAAGTAAAACATACTCCCAAGGTTTTAGTACTGATTTGAGCTTGATCCCACCGTGGGATTTTGTTGTTGTTGTTGTTTTTGTTTGGTTTTTAAACACAAATGTTTAAAGACCCTATATAAATGACCAGGACTTTTCATATATCAGATCAAATTTCCAAGCAGTCAAACTAAAAACCATATCATTCTATTTTTCATTTGCCTTCTTATTACAGAGACTCACGAGTACAATGTTTAGATTTTTTTAAAGATGTCAAATATATTTTAATATATCCAAGACAAATGACTATCACATTCATAGAGGTCAGCATGTAATGCTGACTCTTAACTGTGAGTACAGAGCAGACCGTATGCTGTACTGCAGGCCACCTGGGCCAATGTGAACACTCCTGAGACAACTGGCAGTTAACTGCAGCATGAAATTCATGAGCCTTTGACCCTTACGAAGTCCTCAAGATGAAATATTTAAGCAGAATTGTTTATGGCATTTAACTACACAGCACTGCCCATAAATGCTTGGGGATTCTTTTCCCCCAACAGGGGCTAGTGCTGACTCATTCGAGTTGTCTTGCAGAACAAGTGCTAAGAAAACATACAAAAAAGCCATTAACATTAGAATCTGCTCCATTATCCTCATGGAAAGTAAAGTGTTTCAAGGGTAAATTACGTTCCTTATGTTCCTCTGAAAACGCTGAGATTCCAAAAATTCTTGTCTGCTTCAAACAATCACTTAAGGATCTCTTTTGGAATACCTTGTGCAACTGCTAATGTAATATTTGGATCACAAGATGATGTTAAAAAATACACAGATAATTACAGCTATACACATATATGTTCATTTCACCACCATAAAATAGACCAGAAAACGTAAAGAACAGCTTTGTACATACCAATGCATCATTTTCACATGTCCAATCACTTGGATTAAATTCAAGTTTACTGATACAAACAACAAATTTGTCTGGAAACATACGTAGCTCTATGCAAAAATAATCAGAAAGAAAACAAAAAATTATTCACATTAAAAAAATACATATACTGAAAAAATGCATGTGTTTCATTTTTGTTTTAAAACCGTTAAAAAAAAAATCAACAAGTCAGAGTAAGTTTAGCTTCCAGGAAGGCAGTCACAGTTGCAAATTAGTCTATACATACACCTGGACAAACATATCAGACAGAACCTACTGAAAACACACTTAACCATTTATTCTGTGCTGTTCTGGAGATTAGTCTCTTCATAAGAAAAGCTGTTAATCATATCTGTAACACAGCACAACACAGTACAACATATTCCAACAAGGACTTGATATAATAATTCAGTCTACAGACAAGTGTTTCCAACTCTGACTGCAGAGGACTTAAAGTAAATAAATTACTAAACTGTTATTGAATTATGTATCTTACTCAAGTTCCCATAGTCTGTTGTGAACACAACTAAATCTCTATTTAGAGGATTCAAAATTGAAGGGTTTCTACATAATAAATAGGGTACTGGCTGAATGTAATAAATTTGCCAGCGTGGATCATCCATACAGGCAAATGACTCTCTAGAATGTCATGCTCCTTTTCCACCACCTTTTATACCTGACAAAGCCCTCCAACTGCTTACCAGCAGTGACTTTACTCAAGTCATCACTATGAAAGACGAGGATGTTAATAAAGATTATCTTTTACTTGTCATTGGTTGAAAAATTATAGAGAGAATTCAGACACATCTTTATTGGCGCAACAGCTAGTTAAGTTCCTATAACAGGATAATGAACTATGATGAGCCTTTCAGAAATATCAACTGTTAGCAAAACTGTTTCCAAGGAAATATTCATGATGTGGCTGTGCCTAATCATCAGAATGTTGTTGTTTAGCTTGTATTCTCATGAGCTGAAGGCCACCCCCAAGGGTCTTGTACAATGGCATTCAAACTGTGAGCAGACCACAGGTTACTTTAAAACAGCAGTGAAGAAAAGTCTTTCACAAAGACTAAATTTGTTACATGGGGCTCCAATAATCATCATTTAGTTAAGCTGATTTCAGATACTAAGAAACCAATCACAGTATTCAGGATTCTTTTTCTTTCAGGCTCATTGTCTGTTAAATACTAGAAATATTCTCAAGAAAAGAATCATCAGTATTAATATTTTTTGAGGATATATGTTATTCTGGTATTTATTTGTAGTGAAACTCGGCAAAATGAAGCTCTGTCTTGCTAGCAACTTCATGTAGATGGAAAATTTTGACTGCAGAATCAAAGCCTTGCTTTTTGGCAGCACTGGGACAGCAAGTTTATTCTGGTAAGTAATTTTTATTGTTATACTTTATAACAATCTCACTTGCTGGCTAACAAAATGAAAGTAGGCATTCATTGACCTTGAAAAAGGTCTGGATTTAATGGAGAGAAAACAATGCTGAGACACTGCTGGAGGCAGACAGAAGTTCAATAACACATTTAAAATCAACTCTCCAGTCTCTTCCACCAATACAGTTAGAATAAAAACCAGTTGTTATTTGAAGAGAGATTTAGACACTCGTGAATATAATGAATTTCAATTTGGAAAAAATATATATATGTATATATATATATATATATCCTTAAAACACTCATCCAAATAGTCAATATTTTTAGGGGCAGCCAATGGATTTGTTTTACATGAAAAGAAAAATATGAAAAGCTCAGCACAAAGGGCAGTGATCATTACAGTTTCTCTTTATTGCTGTTGGCAGGACAGGATTGATATCACTTCCTTGCTGAGCATCTTGGCTTGAGAAAACATGAAAAAAGGATCTAGTCCAATGATATCACCTATGTAAAGATTTTATAGCACTGAGCTGAATTAAAGCTTTTTCTTGCATACACTTGTACTATACAGTTGATGTCACAAGACACTCAAGCAATAATGAAGTGATTCATACTGCACCCTCTGGTTGATTCACCCTGCAGAGACTCAGTAAAATGCTGAGTCTCATTATTCATACAGAATTTGGTGCAACTTAGCTGATAACCCCGGGGCAAGATCGAAAAAAAAAATAATTAAGTTGAAAAAGAATAATAATCACATCTTCAGAAACATCTCTCATTTTTTTAGACAATATATTCTAGAGTAAACAAATTCTAGCTTTAAAACAAATCTCAAGTAGATCAAAAGCTAACAACTATCAGTTCCCTTTTATTTTTACTCACAGAAATGCACAATTCTAAGTAAGGCTATTTGAAACTGATTTCTTACCACGATAACGTTTCCCTAGAGCACAACGGAGATTAACCCATCTCTTCATAAAGTAAGCAGTAATATGAAAATTGTTGGCTGCAACATAAAACAAAAAGAGAATAAGCGTAAGGGTATCTTGAGCATTCTGGTCTCAAAGCATGGTACGTCTACAAAGACTGGATTGGCTGAGAGAAAATATGAACTGTAGAGGAAAAAAAAGAAACCACTCATATTGACGGCTCCAAAAGTTCCTTGGAATTTGGAATGAAAAAATCCAAGCATTTTACTAACCTTCAAGTTCTGGACACAACCGTAGAAATAAATATAAGTCAATTAATTAATCACAGCTGTCACTCACTTAACAGCCTAGTTGTTGAGTCACTAGTCCAAAAGGCTACAGACCTAGGTACTACATGGTTTTCATACGTATTCTGTCAGAAAACTACTGATATCATTCACGTCACTGCTTTCTAGAGGAAGATGACGTACACAAAGCTGACAGAAAAAGATTGTCTATAAAAAAATAAACACAAAAGGCCTAAATTATTTACAGTTAGACTGAATTAAGTAAGAAATGCATACACTAAGACTCCTCAATATCTACAAGTAAACAGTTAGCCTGGCTACCCCAGCAGATACCTGTAGCATATACACATATCCAGTTTCTGTTTCCAAGAATGATAAAAATGCTTGTGCATCAGGACCATGAGAAAAGGACAGAAAGAATTGTATTACATTAAATTAAAGAGATAATTAGACACCAGCTAAGAAAATCGGATGTTACTTTTGCTCTACTTTAATTCACAAATAACACTGAGTAAATGAGTTACGACTCGGTTTATAAAGGTATTTAGCAACATAACTCCCCTTGAAACGGAAAAGTAGAATCTGCATTTCCTCCCTCTATAGTCACTCTATACACTTCAGCAAAATGAATTTGCAAGACAATTAATGATATTTCCTCTAGCTCTGATGAGTTATACGTGTGTTTCTAAGACAGCCAGCTACACTAGGTGCAATTATCATAGAAAAGTTCAAAAGTCAAGTGCTACTGCTGTTCTTCTCTCCAGCCAGTTAAAAGGAAGTCAGGAAAGCCCGTATGCTGCCATACTAATCTCTTCTGAGCAAGTGCCAAGGCACACCTTATTCCTAAGCATAAGCTGGAAAAATGCATGTCTTCTAAAGAGTATACAGCTCTCCTGCTAAAGCTCCAGATCTCCTGAGCCCTCTGTGAAGCACTGCTCGGCATCATGTCCTGTCAACAATTGCAGTTATTCATCACAATCAAGACCCTTAAAATTTATCAGCCATCTTTTTTCCTTCCCCCCAGGAAGATACCTAAATTTTGACTTCCCTTTAAAGATCCAGTCAAGATGTGACAAGTTAAATCATCCCCTGAAAATGATGAGCGCTACAGAAAAAATTGGATGTAATCCACCATCTTTATTAACTGTATTCAATTAAAGAAAATTACTTTTAGCTATTTCCAGTTTGGCATCCGTATATCTTTAATACTGTTGGTAGGGTTAGCCAAAGCAAGGAATTTGCCTTTCATATTAGTAAGTTATTAGCATGACGATAGCATTTCCACTGTGATCTCTGTAATGCCAAAAAAAGTAACATTCATAAAAGTACAGCTTCACAAATGAATTTCCTCAAAGAGACTATGAGGCTTATCGCCTCCGTGTGTCAGGAACACTCCTAAGGTATTTTTCTTGGGAAGGAACAGAAACGAAAATGTGTGTACCTTTTGCTTTTGCACAGAGAAAAGCACGATATGCCATTCCTGGCATTCTTTTAAGAATCAGGTGACACGTACATCTGATTATTTCTCAAGCTGTTCTGGTATTCTCTGAGAAGTATTTAATCACATTTGATTGACAAATGGTGTGAACAAAATATCAAATTCCTCTCCAAGGTCCTTGATTCTCTCAATTACTGTTCTCTGGAGAATGCATGCCTCAAACTTAGTAAAATATATAAATAAGAGATGCAGACTACATAATTTTTGCAGTGTCACCTCAAGTCTGAGAGTATTGTAGAGCCTTGATAGGGAACTGGAACTGAGGTAATAAGCTCTATCCAGAGGGACTAACATCAGAAAAGAATTTTAGTTTCTATGACTTCCCATGGCTACTATTTGACTTCATTGAAAAAGCCAGTAAAGATGATTTGCTGTACTTATTGCTGAGTGACATCAGTTTAAGACACACTGCATTCAAACTGCCTGTATTTTGAAACTATCATACAGCTAAGTTTAACAAATATTTTAAAATCCTTGTATGTGACATCTAATCTAGCCCATGAAGTCAACTACAGTTCACAAAGTTTCCAGTATTAAAATAGTCTGGATTACTGCAGAGCTATAAAAACTGCAATAACCTCTTTCTGCTTCCTTCAAGAGATATATATTATCCAATTAACCATTTCTGCTTCATGAAATATGAAGCTAAAAGCTAAGAGCCAAAAGGACACCTTGTCTGACAATCTCATGCATCTTGCAGGTTTTTAAACTTTCTACACACTTACTCAGCATGAGTCTGCATCTTCTCTCAAATTCAGACTTGTCCACTATCAGTACTGCTTATATACCAGCATACGCTAACATTGCTTCAGGGCAAGCTGTAAAGTACACTCCAGGAAAGAAGGCCAGTATATACACAGAGAGGACCAAAAGCTGCTCCTCATGCTATCTGGAAGGAAGGACTAAATAATCCAGCATTAACTCTTTAAGCATTCCTTTCAAGCTTTACCCTCAAGCTACAAAGACTATTTTGCAGCCAGTAACAGAGACATTTTACACATCTTGAAATCAGCAAACCTACTCGGACCAATCTCTGATTTCCTCTTCATCACAAAACGTAGACATCATAGCTCCATCTGTAGAACACCAACAGAGGTAGGAAAAAACCTAGTAGTTTGGAGGTTTGCTTTTCTTCTAAACTGTGCATCCAAAAGACCAAATCTCAGCAGCAAGAAACAACCAATTAAAAAAAATAAAATAAAAAAAAAAAAAAGAACCCCAAACGTGACTGAATAGAAGTAATTCTAGAAAAGCCACAGTTCACTTTCAGCTGTAATATGCCCCAGTGAGTGCTGCCTTTTAAGGGAATGGTAATTTGCCCTGCTTGTTATATTTCATGGTCCCAAGACACTGAGAGGAAGTATCAGACACTGACTCTGTATTGTAAAACTATCCAGCAACACTTGCTTTCCTTTCCAAAGGAGCTGCAGCCAAGCTGCCTTGAGCTTCCAGGAGGCTGCCAAGAGGCGGCTGCGGTGCAGTGCAGAGCAGTGGGAAGCCCTCTCCCACGGCTATTAGCGACCATTCAGCTGGGAGCCTGGGAAAATGCCTCCGAGCTGCTGAGTTATCTGGAGCAGCCTGGCAGGTGTTCACTTCCCAGCAAAATCCAGCACCTGCATGGCTCTGTAACAAAACTCACTCAAGTCTTCTCCAAAGCCACAGCACAAGTTCAAGGAGGCTGACTTGCCCCCTGCACACTTCTATATTTGACACGTTGCACAACACTTTTATACCATCTTTAAACACAAGCAAATGGAAGAAAAAAAAACAAACCAAAAAACAAAAACCAACCCCAAACCCATATCCCTTTTAATCTCCTAGCTGACGCATTTCTTGTTTCTGGCAGGTTATTCTGGACTAGGACAGTCTCCATGTAAAGGAAAATCTCAAACCTTTGTAACATATATCAGAAAAGCAGATGAATTTCCTTGGTTACAATGTGAAAATAAATACACAGGTGCATCAGACTTTTTGAACTACTGTATTTTACATTAAATAAAATTACATTTTGCTCATGCTAATTATTACAGATTAAGCTACACTAGTAATAGTGTTTACAGTACATAGAGTTTTTCATCTTCAAAGTGCTCTACAGACATATTATTACAGTCCTTTTTAGCGGTCATACTTCTCCAATTAAAACTATTCATCACCCAATCCAAATTCCTGATCGCTTGTAAACTTGAAAAGGAAAGAAAAAAAAAAGTAAAGGTATTTTATTCTAAACCTACTGGTGATTGTGCAGATTTCCTTCCCCAGAACAAACGCACATATTCACATCATCTCGTCATGATTTCTAATTTAGACAAGATTCGAAAGCAAATGGGAAGTGTTGTGCGTAAGTCTGAGTCTGAGTCTAGGATAAACTAGGGGCAGCAGAATAGGAGGGAAAGAACAACACAAGAAGCTGCTCAGGTTTCCTGAGCCTTTTCCACTGTTCCAAGGGGGTACAGAATATCCATATCACCACCCTCAGATCCTCCCCACCCAAAAATCCCCTATCAAATTCATAGGTAGTGACAAGAAGTGTAACAGATCTTCACCTAGTGCAGATACTCATACACTGAAGCAGTGGGTTCAGAGCAGCTTAGACAGCTGAGGGTCTCATGCTGTCTTTCCATACATTATTCCTTCAATTCGAATAAGTTTTAAATTATTTTCTTCAGTTTTCATTATTGAAAGAGATAAGTACCTACAAGTACTTCCTATGTAATGAAAAACATCAATACCATCTTTATTTTTTATTTTTGTTTCTTAACAGTTAAGAAAAAAGCATTTTGGCTGCTAGATTTATATACAGTAAGTGTGGCCTAGGAGAAAAGCCAAGGTGCTGTATTGGCTATATTCATATGTACTTGTCTGTGTGTCTGCATGCATGCACATGTCAGGAAGAGTCAGACGCAAGCTAAAGGCACTTAACACAGCGCTGCAGGTTCAATTTTCCATGCCCAAAACCAAAAGACTCCCTCTTATTTACAGTTATACCAACAGCTCCCTCACGTTGCAAATACGCAAGGTCTGTTCTTGAAAACTTCTATCTGCAAATAAATTCAGTGATGTACTTCTGTATTTTCCCAGGTGCCTTAGAGCCTGTTTAAACCAAGTACAAGCAAAAACTGATTATTGCTTTTCCCCCCCTTACTCTTCCTTTTCACTATTTTATCAGAATTAGCACTACTCTTCTATTTGCCAAACCTCAGCACAGGCCACTTGATAACGCAGTTAAGAGATTGGGCTCATAAAGGACATGAGACAAAGATTTGGCTCCTGTCAGAGAACGGGATCCCTGGCTGGAGGAAAGAAATTAAGCAAGCTTCAAATGAATTGGATTAAGACAGGACAAGATATGCTTACCAGAATCCTTTATGTTGTCACAGTACAGAGAGTTGAGCATAGCACACCATCTAAAATTTTCAGCATATGAGCCATTGGCAGCAAAACTGGATCGAGCCATATGATGAAATCTAAAAGCAAGAGCAGAGCAGGACTGCAGGGCTCTCTGCTAACCAGGAGACATAGGATTTATTCTCCCATCACAGCTATAATAAGCAAACTGGATATACTATACGGCATTTAGTGTCCTGATTGTCATAGGCATTCTGGAGACAAGAACTGAGAAGAAAAGCATGTATCAGACCATGCAGACTCAAGGTTAGAAATGCATCTGATGATGATCCTCAGCAGCTCTGAAGGAAAAGACCACCCTCCCATCACTAAACCCAGAGATGGAGAGGCAGACTGATCCAGCTTTTTCACAACTTGTCCATAATGTAAAAGATATAATAGCTGGCATCAGCTGCTAATGTATCCAAGCAGATAAAGTCAGATATTTGAAGATCAGCATACCATTCCCACAGACTGTTGTTTTTTAATAGGAGATTTGATTTCACCTTTTGGTTGATCTTTATGACCATACTGTTTATTGTGACAGGCTTCAACACACAAACTGAAAGCTACTTATGAATCCTTGTCATTTTTAATGCATGAACTGTAGTCCTGACCAAGCCACGTGCCAAGAGCTCTTTAACCACTGGAACAGGCCTGACAGCTTAGGAGGAGGAAGGCATCTGTCAGTACCTGCCAAGAGGTTCTGACAGCTGAAAAACAAACCCTGCAGTAAACACTGTGACAGAACACAAATCAGCAGCAGAAGAAAATCACTCTTCAGAGTAGCTGCATCACCATGTAGCAGCAGCTTGGATAAAAACAGTCTGACGTCACATGTGCACATACAATGTACATTCAGAATCACACTGAGCATCTGTCCAAATTCAGCCAGACACAGTTGTATTCAAATCACACAATGTCATGTACTTACATCACTGAATTCTGAGCAGGGATTAAAGTAAGGCTGTAGAAGGCAGATTCTAGCTAAAATAAAACAGGCACTGTGATAGTAACAAATACAACTTTCAGGGTATGAGGCAACGCAGAGTGGTCTTTAAAGCACAAACTAGTTTAAAAAAAATATGTCCTTTCAGCCTGTTTCATTCCTTGAAGACATCTGTGAACTACACAAATAATGTTGTTGCCATTAAATTCTTAAAAGGGAGGATTTCACATTTTAAATGGCAGGAATCACTACAAAACAAAGTCAAGTCTAGAATAAAAACTCAAAGAGAACATGAAAATGAACCTTTCAGAATGTAGCAAATATGACTGGTTCCTCTTATTGTTCAAAACAGACTGTAGGTGCCAGCACTACAGTGCTAAAAGATTCTCAATGGCAATCAAATCCTCCTCATGTTTACAGGGTCTTTTTTTTTTTTTCTTTCTGGTAATAGGATGTAAATTCTGTAAAATCATATCCCATAATAGGAAAGGGCTTTAACCCCATAGCTCCCATAGCTGAAAAGACTTTCATCTGCTAATAACAAGCTCTTCAGGCAAGGATCATTAAAAACATCAGGAACAAGTTTTGAACACGTGGAAAATGTATATTGTATCCCATGGCTACAAAACCTATGGGTTTGGTGAAAAAGTCCAGTCTGCCTTTGGAGACATGAGGTGTAGGCATGAGGGGGAAAGAAAAGCCAGCAACAGATATCTTCTGTGCAAATTGAAAAAGACAGCATAAAATGTGAAAACATACTTTCTCCAAAGGTGAACCTGATATATAGCAACAATGAATGTGGAACCAAGAGGCAGATGTTGATGGTCATTTTCTTCCACCCTATCATCCAGGTGACACTGCAAAAGCAAGCAAGTTCCAGGAGATGCCTGTGGACTTGAACCACTATGCATTTCACAACGTTATCACTGGGGCTTCATGGGTACTTTCACACAACAGACTTTTCTTAGGCTTCCAACAACTCAGAACAGGAGGAATTTTTGGAGCACAGCAAATACGTGGAAGGCCTCAACAGAGAAGCCTCTTGTATTTTCTCTTTTAAAATGCCAGCTAGTAAATGGGCTATAATTAAGTCAGCTGTTGAAATGGTCTACCCTTTTTCCTCTCATAAGCTCTGATGTAAAGGTCCCAAGAACAACCAAAGATTGTGATCATCTGATCAGCGCCACTCGGCTCAAGCAGTGAAGCAGGTGCTGGCTGTGGTGCAAAGAGCTGGCAGCTGATCTCAGAAGGGTATGCAGCAAGTTGCTCCATTAAGCTTATTCAAGAGTGCAGTATTATAAGGGAGCATCTGAATATCTTGTGGGCTCTGGCATCAGTGTACAAGATACTAAGTGAAAAAAGGCACATAACACATCCACTCCTCAATGTTCAATAGCAAAATCAAAAAGGATGGAGGCTGTGAGCTTATCAAGTGCCATGTAAATACAAGAGAAAATAACAGACAAGCATCACCTATATCCCATGACACAAATGTACGCACACTAAAGAAATCTAAATATCTTTACACAAGCAAACAAATGATGGTCTGCAAAGAGGAATTCTATTTTTTTTTCTCTTAAGCAAGCTTTGCCATCTACATCATTTTATTTTCTACACATATGTATACTGACTGCCTAAAGGTAGAATGTTTCTGCCTCGATAACTGTACTTTGCTCTGCATGAGATTATCCTGTCTGAGGTGGACTGAACTCATCAAATCCCATTACCATATCTAAAATGCATATTCAAGATTGCGCTCAATCTTTTTCTCCTCTCAAGTAAAACTCTTCTTTATTTGCTGTACTATTACTGAACTTTTAGTTACTGAACTTTTAGTTCAGATCCATACATTTTTAACAAAGATCCAGTCTCCGCAAAGTTTGGTAGATGTAGTTTTGATTATGGACTATCGGTCACGTCATGAATATTTTCAGTCAGTGGAAATATTCAGCATGTAATAAACAATATAGCAAGTACCTCGACTAGTGATGGCTCAACAGAATCAAATACACAGAATCAGATAATTCCTTTCTCTGACTTACTTATGTAAGGAAAGTACGCATGAGGTTTTTTCCCATGAACTGGCCTTCCATCTTTATCTGCATAGATTTCTGTAAAGCCTTATAAAAAATGTCCAAACGTAAATAAACCCACAAAAAACATTTGCAATTTATAAAGCAGTGTTTTCTCTCTTCTGCTAAGTTTCTGGTTTTAGTTAGGCTGCTGTTATAGTTTGGGGACATTACTAACATTTTTAGAGAATGAAAGGGTTAAAGATATGTAAAACAGATTTTCTCACAGTTTAGAGGGAACAAAACAACACATTTAGGAAACCAGGCAGCTAAAAGGTCAAAACGTTACACTTCCAGGTCAAACTTCTGGTTGCAATTAAGTAAATTCTTCCAAATATTTCTAAGGAAATCATATTTCTTTTAGGCTTTATTTCAAATCCTTTTTCTACCTTGCATACATTGTAACCAAAAGAGTATTAGAGTATTGCTCTATTTAGAAACATTTGGAGTATCTTCAGTTACTTTTTTTTTTAATTGAAGAATTCTTATGTCAATGTAAAAAACAATAAAAATCGAACCCTTCTTTTTTCCCCTCTTATTTACTATGCTGTGAACTAATTAAAAAGAAGATGCTACCAAAGTTAATTTTTAAAGACTCTTTCTTCTCCCCTTTTCACAGTTGTATACTTTTTATTTTTAATAGTTATACAAGAAACTCCCAAACCCAAGATGCTGATGAAGATCCTGATGTTGCAAACATGCCTGCTAAAACAGTCCTGCAAAAGTCAGCGACTGCTACCATTGCTCAATGAGACAACTTATGATTTTTTATGATCTCAAGAGAATCCATGGCCCACCAGCACAGAGAATTTCAGAAGTTATATAGGGTCTTTTTTGTTTGTTTGAGACAATCTAAGCACATGGTCACCACAGCTGCACACAGAAAAGAACCACAAATGGAATGTAAAGATACCCAATAAGTAGGTCCAGTATGCACACAAACAAACTATAAATACACTCTAACATATCCGAGCCAGAAAAGAATTCCTAAGGCATATTCATACTACATTAAAATTTAGCCAAACACAAAAACATGACCAGATTTAGATGCTTCTGCACACTTTACTTCAGGAGAATGCATTCATTATTGCCAAACTGCAATGATGAGATTTGTACTTGATCTGTGGAACATGCCAAGCAGCACAGACTCCTTGCAGTCCCACAGATTTATTAGTAAAAATCAGACAGCTAAGGAAAAACAGTTCTCTCATATTGACCATTTCTACTGCAATTTCTTAGATATTCTAACAAAAACAATTTGAGCATCCATTGAATGCAGACCACAGAATCTATGAAATGTTCCCAGCAGAAAACCAGTTTGCCGGGTTCATTATGGATGGAAGAAAAGTCAAATTCATTCCTCAGAAAAATCCATTTGGAAAAGCAAGCACTTTAAAATCTATTCCCACTGTTCCTCATGTTCAAACAGGTCTAAAGAAGATAACACTGATATCCTGTCCTCTGGATTCCTGCTTCCAGGAGAAGGTGGATGCTTTAAAAACTATACAGTGCACACAAAAAAGTGCTTTCAAGATGAACAGATGTGCAAAGAAGAATCTGTTAGTGATGTAAGAAATAGCCAGTGCTTAGGGAACTATTTGCAAAATCCCTCCACGCAGATTCCAAAACCAGTAGGTGCCAAGTTATCCTACAGAAAGCGGCAGTATAGTGTCCCTGTCAAAATGAGATTCATTTTGATATTCTCAAGTAAATACCAATCATGTAAAGATTAACTTTACTTTTAATTTCTGTTTGCTTAATTTGCAACATCTGTGAGCTTGTATTTTGAATTCCAGTTTTAACTGATATAGACAAACAAGCTCTTCTGGATTCACATCATCTGAAGATGTATTTTAAAATGTACCAGATGAAGTAACAAGCACCCACCTACTTCTATTACTTATCAGCAGAGTTTAAACCACTAGATTTGCAAAGATAGACATAATTAGATATAATTAATTATATGCTGCATGCTTTGGATGGGTAAACTGATTATTAGCTTCTAGCCAGTGTCGATACACTGAAAGAGGGGACATAATTCCACTCCGTAAATGCAGGATTAGTGACTACTTACTCTTTGAATAACTATACAAAGATAACAACAAAAAATACATCTTTAATTTGCATAAATATATGTGCCTTTGCATAAACTGAGGTACTAACAGCAAGATTACTATGCAGTTTTACTTGGATGCTACAGAAAGACCTTTTTAGCTCCCATAAACATAGTAGCTGTCATGTTTGTCTATGCAGCCACAGACTTTGCTCACATGCATATACCGCAGTAATTTTCATATTTTTTCTCTTCATAAAATAAATAACAAAACATACGGAAACAAAAGATAGAAACAGGATGGAAGCAAGAAAAAAAAATCAATCAATCAATGAATTAAACAGTTATTAATTAAAGACCAGAGCTAAAGGCTGTTTTCTAAATTGAAAGCATATACCAAACTCTCCTATTGTTTTAAGCAAATGATATATTTCTTTTCAATAGTATCTATATAAACATTTAATTACAGGCTATCTCTAAAATAAATACAACAGCATTTCATTTCCTACCCAATACTATAAATAACTCCACATGGCTGGATGCATCTAGGAAGAACTAAAACAAGGAGAAAGCATTCAAGATCTGGTGCTTCATCTGCTAATGCCCCAAGACAGAGATAGCAACTGCTAAATTCTGTGAGTAACAGTTTAATATCAGGAAAAAGACAAATGCAGAACCTTCAATTTAAAAAGCCTAGAATCTCCTCAGACAGTCTTTGAAATATACCAACCTCTTCTGGACATAATAATGTTTACGGTGCAGGCTTTTTCCTTATGATGATAAGAAAGGCCATACTGGATAAGAACAAAGGTTCATATAGTTCAATGCCTTGCAATTAAAGTCATTAGAAAAGGATAGAAGGGAAGATCAAACACAAGAGCAAACTGTTTGCAATTATTTCCTCCCAGTCCTCTCCTAGCCTTCTCAAGCCCAAGGAGATTTCCGTGAATCCCATATCCTTCCTGGATTCCTCTCTCATGCTCTTGCCCAAGACTGTGGACACGTCTCTCACCCTCATTACCATTTGGCAAAAAAAAAACCACTTCATTTGATGCCCACTTATTCTCAGATTGGGGAAAAAGGAGATCAGAAACGATTGTGTGGATTTGCTGTGTTACCCCTAGTTCTTATCCTCCTGGGGAGATGAGTCCTAGCACACTGAGCTGTTCCCAGTCTTTCACATGTCCCCGTACTGCATTTCCTTCAAGGTGAGGACCTTGAATAATCTTTATTGCCCTTCCTGGAGTTTTTCTTCATTATTTTGTATTGTAACATAAAGTAAGAGGAAAAATCACTCAAGAAAACACTTTAGGAGGGCATATGTATTGCCAAATATCCTTTTCCCTGAGAAAAGAGCAACTTCAGAGATACAATTTTATCTTCTAAAAGAAAAAACAGACCAATGAAAGAAAAAAATGCCATTACTCCCCCATAAGCTGGATGTGAGAAACAAAGCAAAAAAAACCAACCACAACCATAAAATATTAAGTACAAAATATTAAGTAAAACATTTTACATAAGATATTGCATAGATTGCTGCAAACTTCAGGGAGCTATGAAACTCAGAGGGATGAATGTAAGTTTAAGGTTCACAAAGAACAGCAGGACTGGATAACAAATCATAAATTACCCCCTTCTGAAGAAGTTGCATTGTAATTATCTGGAGAGAGAGAAATCAAAATGCACAACTGCAAATGTAAAAGTTCATTCAAAAGACTTTTGTCCTCCTTAGTCCCTTGTTGCAGCCTTTCTGCTATAGCTTGCTTACCCTTCACTTCCACCCCTCAAGTTTTTGTGGAGTTGCTCTTTAAGGCAGACAGATGAAACAACTCTTGTTAAAAACAAATTTAACACTGTTTAACTGCAGAGAAATAAGAGTTTAAAGCCAGACAAGTGGGAATATTTTAAATCGCTTTTGCTGCCATAGAATTCTAACAGGGAACTTATCCTCTGCAGACTTCACACATTTCAACTACTACAGAAATAGCAAATAGAGGATATTTTTTGTGTGTTTATAGGAGCAAAATAAATAAATAAATAAATAAGTTTCATGACAAACGTAACCAATAAAATGTATTTTCTTATGAAACAGAATCTCAGTTTTTAAAAATATATATATTTAATAAGATGTGGACTTTGTAAGGCTGAACTGTTCATCAAAGGACTTGCACTTCCTCCTCCTCATTTCAGTAAGCTTATCTGAAGTTAACTGCTGACAAACATATGCCCTGAGATCTCTACCTGTCATAAAGTTTAACCAATTTAGGAAAAGCGGTTGGGGGGGAAAGATGGACAGGCAGACAGAAACAGACAGAAAATACGATCACAATCAGCTCAACTTTTCTAAGAAAACAAGGTTCAAAATGTTTTTAAAAAATACTGTATTACAGGGAACATGGATAAAATCAGGCTGTGAAATATCTGTACCATGTGATTAATTATTTTCACAGTAGGAAACACAGTACAATACAAAGATCTGAAATCAGAGCAAAAATGTTCCACCATCAAGCCAAGACAAACAACATGGATGCTAGGGAAAGAATGAAAAAAATCTGAAAATGATTTGTAGGATAAACATATTGAACTTCCTCCACATTCACGAGAGGGAAGAAGGAGGAGGTCTGTTTACAAGATACCTTCTTCCTTTCTTCTTTCCTTCCATTTCTAAGGTGGCCACATTTTCTTTACACATCCTCCTTTTTCTTTCCTCTGTGCCCATGTAAACTTCGGCTTCTTCCCTAATTTTTCGCAGTCCACCCCTTTGTCAAGCTCCTGTACTTAGCATCTCTATATGATCCTCTTTATAGCCCCTAGCTTCTTAATTTTTATTATTCTTCATCAGAAACAGCCACTTTCTGAGAAGGTGAAAAGCCAGGCTTTGTTTTTAGCCTATTTGGGCCTACAGCTTTTCCATATTTGGATGAGTATTATGATACTAAGACTAAGGATGCTCAATACATTGCTAAAAACAACTATGTGCCACTGAGCAGCACAAGTGGTGTAAACTGAAAACATATGGCATAAACTTATAAATACATATATATGTATGTATATATATACAGAGAGAGTAAATGGCTCTAACTTTAAAGCTTTTATAATGTAAAGTGAAACATGTAAGTGCAGGTTTTTTTGAATGAGTTACATTTGCTAATACATGTTTATTGTTATTATTATAATTATTATTATTGGTTGGCTTAAAACACTGAACTTCAAGTAGTGCAAAAAAACCATATATTGTTAATGCCCTTTCTACATGATTTTGGCCATGCAGATCGGATACAGGCAGAATCGAATCTTGTAAAATCTACCACATCTTACATTTCTTTTAAAAAAATATAAAACAAAGCAAAATTAAACACTTTTGGACATTAATTAAACACAGGAAATGGAGAGTTTATACCAAAGCCTATGTCCAAAGACTAAATTAAAGCTTACTTTGGCATATTGTTCTTACTGGCCATTTGGGAGGGGTGGGGAAATTGTTCAGACAGAAGGAAGAATAGGAAGAACTTGCTTGTCTTGGCTACTTTCTCCCATTTTTCCATTCTTTCTTTCTTTCTTCTCCTATGTGTAACACCCACAGATTTCCTAATGAGATGGTATGCGACCCACCACACACTGCTGTGTGGGTGTAACTTGAAAAAGAAACATGAATTTACAAGTCACACAAATGGATATTTACATACTGTGCCACAAAACTGAAAGGTGGCAGTAACTAATACTAACACTAAACATAATAGTATGTCAACATTTAAAAGAAACTGTGACAGCTGAAGAAATTCCCTTCAAAATAGCAATGGAGGCCAGTCTGCTCTGTAGATCTAGAAAGCAGAACCAGATCTGCTAACCAAAGTAAAGTAGCTTGGCTTCTATTTCTGATGAAAATTCCAATACAGCCACTTTGATATTAAAGGCAATCTAAAAGCTTACTAACCAGAACTAACAGTTCGGATTCTAATAACTTTTCAATACAAACTAACAGAAATTAACCCCAAAAGATGCAAGTCCAAACAAGTGCTGAGCTGCGACAGTAAACAACAAATTAATAAACATCTTATTATTCTTCATAGACACACTCTCACTTGCAATAGTGATGATTTTATAGCAGCAAAACTCCAGGCACAGACTTGCATAGCTTTGAGAAAAAGAAACCACATCCAGTTTGAAGAACTCAAAAACTTCTAATAACCTCCAAATGCAACAGTAACTCCAAGCTTAAATACTTTACCAGCAGCAGCTACAGAATGCCAATGTAGTTAGCCACAGATCAAGCTTGCACATTTCCCTGTGTACTTCAAAATACTGTCATGCAAACACTGGTCAGCTATCTTGTGCTTCATCTGTTTGAGAATATTACATATCTTTGTACTTCACCAGCACTCCACCAGAACGGTGACCAAAGAGAGGAAGGTAAAACACATGATAAAGAGTATTAGCCTTGTGGCTCACCTAGAAGGGTCAGTGTCTCAGAGGTAGGTCCCAGCTGCTCTGGTGAACACCCACCTACTATATCTGCTATTTCCTTTTCAGGTAAGAATAGACTTGAATGTAACTTGAATAAACTTGATTCTTGAACAAAGCACTCCTTTCTTTCAAATTACAGCCCTGAGCAAAGTGGGCTGAGGGAAGAAGAGAGACTTGGAAATTAAGTTCAACATGAATGCTCCTTATCACATACTTTTTTCTTCCTTTATTTTTTAGCGTTAATTATTGATGTCAAGATTAAATGCAGAAAACTTATGAAACAGAAATTCTGTCTCATCCAAACTAAATACTCTTTAATCTAAAACTATTAAAGATATTACTGATGACCCTAGGTCCTTCATTTTCACAAAATAAGGGGAAGAGTCAAGCAGATCAGTTCACAGCTCTTGAACAGCATACCAGTATTCTGACTGAAAAGTCTGTGATACGAAAGAACATACAGGACCTTAAAATCTCAAGAACTCCCTCGAACTATTTCATCTGTCTGCATAAGCAGCTTGTCTGCTAGTTTTACCTTACAGAATCATTGGTTTTGAAAACATAATTTGATTAAGGCAAGAAATTTAAGGAAATAACCAGTGAAAAATATCATCCGGTAAAAGAAAATACAGAAAAATAACAACAAATCTCAGAATTTCCCATCTCACTCTTTGCGGTGGTCCTCTGCTTTCAGCATAAGAAAATTCCATTTGTTCACTCAGAACTAGAAAAGCATTGTAACAAGTTTATAACACACTCAGGCTGGTAGTAAACTAAAATCATTCATTTCCTAGGAACGATTTTAAAATAGCTGGATTTTCAAACGTAAGACAAATAAGCCTATTAGCTTCACAAAACCCACCTAACTAGAACAGCTAATGAAATGACACTAAAGGAAAACTGGCAAGGCATTAGGTCCTAACATTTGAAGAAAAGCATACTAGAATTGAATCTGCTCATTTCACTATCGTCACACGCACAAAAATCCAACACAATTGCTCCAGTTGGGTAAATGCTCTAACAACTATTCTTTTCTGGCCACTGACTTAATTACCAAATCTGTAGTAACACAGGTGAAACAACAAATGCCACTTATCATGTCATACCAGCCTTTTAAGAATGAATAGATGGCAAGAGGAAGGAAAAAAATATTTCTAGAATAAAAAATGTACAAGTAGAAACCTGACTTCAGAAAAAAGACGGTTTGCCATCATTTTTAGAGGACCACAGAGTCTTTTGTTCTGCTTAATTATCGTCTCTCATGTTCATTTAATGTACAGAAAAGTAAACCCCCAAACCCCAGATATTTTGGCTATACTAGATTCCGTGATGGGAAGTTTCTCATGACAAAGCAGAAACAGCAGTTTCCACCGTACATTACCTTGTTTTATTCTATTTGAGATTAAATAACTGATTTTACCTGTAATGAACAGAGGACTTGATGATGCATGTTCCATTGACTTCCACTGACCACGCTGTTTACGTGCTTCCAAGTAGTGTTTGATTCGTGAAACA
The DNA here is from genome assembly GCF_039878825.1 of Excalfactoria chinensis. Taxonomy (NCBI): domain Eukaryota; kingdom Metazoa; phylum Chordata; class Aves; order Galliformes; family Phasianidae; genus Excalfactoria; species Excalfactoria chinensis. The sequence continues at coordinate 92,564,062 of NC_092827.1, read as the reverse complement.
ACCACCTCTTCTAGGCACATGCAGACCTTCTGAAATGCAAACATTTCCCTCTTCAGAGCTAAGCACTGCACGCACAATGGAAGGTACAAAATCTCTCCAATGTAACAAGAAAAAATACTATCTGCAATCAGGTACTGTGTTGTTACATAGAGGTGAGAAGCACAATGCTTCAGAAAGGCATTGGAGCAAGGAAAAGAAATTCTAACAGCTTTTCTAAACTTTTTTTTTTTACACATTTTAATACTTCTTTCTACAATTTTGAAGAAGAGAGAAAAAACATTATGAGTCAGATAAGACACAATGCATGGTGCAATTTATTTTTAGAAAACTGATGAAGTTCTTAGTAGTAGAAATGGATTATAACATCAAATATCTTTGCTTTTAAAGAAAATTAAATTATTTTGAATGCACGTGGTAAGAATCACAACGCAAGAAACTTAAAGTATTAGTAAAAATACCAGGAATCATCAGCATGCACTGCAAGAATCAGCATAAACCACAACAGATATTTTGGTTCAATTCAGTGTGATTTGGGAAGGAAGGACTCAGAGCTAACTTGGTCACAGTATCCTCATTCCTCCAATTCATTTTGATTTTACCCCTCTTAAGTTTATCCATTCATATTTTTCATACTTCCTTCAAAGCACAACACAACAACAAAATACAGACAACTCTGAAAGAAGAACAAGCCTTTCATCCAGAATAACCTTGATATAAAAGCAAAATATTTCTGTCAAATACTAGAGTAAGTTTTCAGATCAAGGAGAACACACATTTGTGCCTTTTCCTTCAGAATTCTTATTTTCCATTCTGCCTAACTTCATGCTCATAGAAATGATACTTTGCAGCATACAAAGATATCATTTTACCTTTTTTTATAGTGTTTGGACATCATACAAAATTATATTAATACCACCAAACACGAAATATCTTGGCTTGAAATTTACTTTGGATTTATCTATCAAGTATACAGAGGAACATTTTTAACATATTGCTCTAAGTGAGAGCAACACACATATATGGGTCAACCACAAATAGTATTTTCACCTTACAGCTAGAAATAAATACACTTTCCTTTCTACTTGAAGAATATAGTTGTAAAGTACAGAATCTGCCTATTCCTCTGTTTAACTCATTAAAGTGATCTCATTACACATTCCTTCATCAGGACTATGCATTCAGGTTAGAATGAAGTCTAGAAAGCAGAGGAAGGAGTTTGTATTTGGGATCTTCCGCAGCAAAAAAGATCAGCACACATTTCTTTAATTTACATGGAAAATATTTAATTCTGTTGTTATGCCGAGGGAAGTTTTATTGTAGTGGTTCTCCACAAAGAACTGTACAGGTCTATATTTAAGAAAGTGTAAATGAGCAGTTTTCAAGATAATCCTCTCTTACTTCTAGTTCTCCACTGAACTGTACTCAGAACTCAGACCTTTCTGTGTGCAAAATGGAGAGATTACAGCAAGGACATGAGCAGAAATCAAGGTAAAAAAGGAAATAGTTCTTTTTTCAAGTACAAGGCTAAAACTTTGAGTTTATTATTCTAGGGGAAAAGCAAAAGGACACAAAGGGCAGAAAAACTAGAAAGGGCAGGACAGAAAGAGTAAAGTTCCTGAAAAGCATCAAATTAGTGATTTGCGTATGTCAGTCCAAAATGACCCTTATGCACCACACAGCAGCATGCAGAGACTGCACTCAGTTAAGCGCCCAGACAGACAACGTGCATGGCCTTTTCTAATACCATCTCCACACTAATGGGCTTGTATGCAGTTCCCAGCCTGCCTCACACAACCTGCACTCTTCTCTCCACCCTGAATCACACCACCAGCAGAGCACACCCACTCCTTCTCTGCAGCAGTACTCTGCCCTGCCCACAGTAATCCCTCTGAAGGGCTCCACATCCCACAGACAGCAGCCATGGACTCCTTCCAGGGGAAGGGATCATCAGCAGAAACCATGTTTGTGTTATAGGTTGCCTGAAAGGCATCTTCTTTTTCCCCAAAGTCCCTCAGACAGAGAAACAAACAAACAAGGTTGCACTATTGTTAAGGTGATGAATTCTGGAGATGTGAAAAACTTGTTGTGGTGCAAATTAAAAAAAAAAAGAAATAATAAAAAAATAAAAACACATAGGCATAATTTGACCTTTTCTCCCCAGTACAACAAAGGCTCTGTGTAAGGCTTTCAGGAAGCAAATTGTAAAGCTATTGAAATCACACTTCTTGGTTGTTGAAAATATGCAACCTTTGTACTTCTCTCAAAATACACAGCCACAGCAACGCAATGAATGCTGCCCTGTCATGCCTCTTTATGAAATCACTCATGATCTAATTTCCTGAAATTCACATCTTTTGTTTTGGCAATGATACAAAATACATTTTGAAAGCGTTTAAAAGTTAGAACCAAGATAGTGCCAATTATAAATAGAAGTGGCAAGGAGTGTTCATTTATTTGAAGAAAAAAGAAATCTAAAAGACTTCCTGTATTTTCTCCTTTGTCTGATTCTTAAAGCACAAATCAGGTGAACCTGATAAATATTCTGCCTTTGCTCCCTCAGAGCACTAATCTGTTGGGGTTTTTGGTGTTTTGGGTTTTTTTCTTATTCTTTAAACACATTGCTGTGACCATACGGGGATGCTCTGCAGTGACAAGTTAATTATGCCATTATTAGGAAAGCTATCTGCTGAAAATTACCGTAACAGAGACTTGCGGGAAAGTCCACAGGCATCTCAAACATGCCTTGCATTCATTTTCAGCAGGGAACTTCTCAAGTTCCCACACGGACTGAAATAGGGGAAAACTCCAGCCAGTAACTCATCACAAGATTCTTACAGAAATCACAGAAGCTGATGAAAGTTACATTCGTTAATTTTACTGGTTGTTGACGCTCTGAATTTCCAAGATTTCATCTGCTGTCAGGATATTCAAGTGATACATTTAAAAATCACGTTTAATAATCTCCTGTAATGAGATACAGTAGTTCTGTTCTCCATTACCTTGCATATCATGCATACACATTATATTTTCTTGCACTCATTCTCTAAATAAAATACCATTCATACTTCTCTAAATGTGATCAAACAATTAACGGGCTTTTCATCAACAAGCTCTACAAAAGTGACACCTGTCACAATCCACTATTCATAACTCAGGACAGTTTACAAAAGACAAAGATACCGTCAGAGAGACGCTTTTAAAACCAAAGTTAGAAGAATCAAAACCACATGCATACACATGCAGAGCTTAGGAATTAAAAGGGAAATAGAAAGCAGCCATTAGTGACCCAAAAAGCATGTGTAGAGTTTACTTAGGGGCCCCACAGCAACCATTCAGTTAGGCACAACCAGCAATGCTCTCATCGTAACACTGAAATACGCAGAATAGTTCAAGGCTATCCAACATTTCCCCGTGACCACATGCTTTTGAAGTAGAATTGTTATTTGTTGTACCTCCTTCTCCTGATCTGAAAACCAGCTGGTGTCTTTATTGGAGCCTTCAGGCAAAATATGAACATCCACCAAAACAGCAAAGTTCCCACACTGAAAAAAAAGAAGGACATATTAAAAAAATAAAATAAAAAAGGTTCAGCTGTAGCTGTCAAGCAGACAAGGAAGGAAAGAATCAAGTATACATATGCATCTCAGTCAGAGATGAAACAAGCCAAGTAAAGAAGTTTGTGGTAGACTACGAAGTATGAAATTGCAAATCAATATTTATCAGTGAACTTAATGAGAAATCAGAGTGCCAGACCTACCTCAGGTAGCTAACTGAAAGCCTTAAACTATAACAGCAATCACCAAGCACACTGAACTTTCTTCCATCTATACACCTCTTGAAAATGGGAATTCAGGCAAATTACCCTGTGAAAAACAGGCTATTCCTTCACCAAACTCTCAGAAGAAAAAAACAAAAGGAACGGTAAAGTTCAAAGAATTTGTGGTAATTACCTCATGCTCGTTCACATCTGTTATTTAGCCAATACTTCTAATAGTTCAGTGATTATAAGACCATTACTCTTACAAGACACTTCTAGGATGATGCAGGCTCCATCCCAAAGAGGCACATACACATCTCCTTAGTTCCACTGTGAGCTGTATCACCTCTATAGAGACAATAATGCCTCATTTCATATGTAGAAATATGGTGTGTCATAACCCGAAATTTTCCCTTTCTTCCACTGAGACACAGCACCAAATTTCATTCATGCTTCCTTTAATGGAATAACTTGCAAGGTAAAGCCTTCCCTTCTCTTTTTTGGCTTCTTGCATCATATCTATGGCGCAATAAACTCATTCTATGAGACTAGACATGTGCGGTCATGGCAACTGCACATCTGGAATGCCTGATGGAATAGAAAGGACATCCTGCTACCAGACAAACCTCAAAGGTGTATATACAACCCAGACAGAGATCCATTTCCTTCCAAGGGGATGCTACAATGTACACTTCCTGTTCTAACCTTCTCACTGTATTTGCCCTTCATTGCCAAACATCTGCATACCCCACACTGGAACTCTCTGTGCTAATGCAAATATTTCTAAGAATACTATGGTATATATTTTTAGTCTGCAGTTGTTCATCACATAACACTCCAAAAGTCTAAATTTTAGGCTTGTGGTATAGCAAAAGAAGTGTCTTTGAGCATGGCTAGTACAATGAGCAACAGGATTTACGCAGATCTTACTAATCATGACAGCACATTTGGTAAATTAGGTATTTCTGGGATTGCCTAATTACCCAAGAACAGAACTATTTAAATAATGTTTTAACTATATTTAAAAAATAATGCATGACCAATATTGTATTGAAAGCAGAATGCAAGACTTCAGCAAATGAGGCAGGCAGCATGAAATTAGTTCTACGTTACTTACAGGTATCATTCACTGAAAGAACAGAACTCTTTGATCTATTTATCAAAAGGATTCTCTTCACTCCAGAGAACCAAGAACTACCAGATGGCTGCAATAGCAAACCTCTTCAAGCTTTACAATGACGGCAAAAACTCTCTCAGAAATCTCTGGTGAATCATTAGTCAGCTCTAGCAAACTTCTGAGTTGACTACTGACCATCAAAGCTGTAGCAGACACAGCATATTATAGGAACAGAGAGGCAGTAAGTTATTCACAGTATGTCACTTACAACAACAAACAAGAGCTTGATATATTAGGAATATTCCAATTATCTAATGCTGGGTGCTCACTTGCACTATTTGGTACTTGCTGCAGAGCCTTTATTTATGTAAATAGATACAGATACACATAGATATAGAGACATGTGCACACATGCAAAGCATAGACTTGTTTTTAATGAGAGATAGCATTTATAATTATTTTCTTTTGAATAACAATATTTGTCTCATTTATCAATCTTAAAACAACTTGAAAACAGAAAACAACCATATTTGAAATAACATTCTGAAACAGCTCCAAGTTATTTTAAAGCACCACTAATAGACTAAACATATGTAGTACTTCAAAGAAAAACAAATTCATATGAATAGCGTGTAAATCCTTGTAATAGATGAGCTTTCCCAATGGAAGATTCCTAGCCCTCAGCATTTTGGAGCTTTCTTGTGGACATCTTAACAAGAACTATTTCAACTCCAAAATTCCAGCAGTCCCACCACTCAACTACACACACTTCAGAACATGACACAAGGAAGCAGAACTGCCCAGGACAAATAGGACTAAAAGAATATAAGCACAGATCTTTCAGGGTATTGTAAATTCATATTTTTCCCAAGCCCTGAATGTGACATAAACAGCAACTCCTGAGCATGATTCCTTTGCACTGTGACATTATACAAAGTATTTGTATATTATACAAAGGATACAAAGTATTTAATTCCTACACCTATATTTATACTTTGTATTCCTTCACATGGTACAGATTGACACACAGTATTTACACTAAGCAGCTAAAAACAACTTTGACTGCCCTGTACAGACTGAACTCCAATATGAATAATTGTAGGGAATGGAGGTTAGAGGAAGAAAGATATGTTTATGTTAATAGATAGAAACCTTCTTAAGAGCACCCTGTTATTTTTCTTTATGCTCTGAAGACACGTAATACAATTAAAACACTAGTTTATATTTTGGAGAAAATGCAGTGCTTTCAATCATTAGGGCTGCAAGAAGCAACTTGTCACTGAGAGGCAAACTTAAACAACTCTTTGTTTGTTATTTTCAGCTTGTGTCAAGATTTGTACTGAAAATAAATGTGAGATGCAATTGTCAAAACTGAGACCTGACACCTCGATTTGACGGGAACCGCTTATGTCAATAATCACTACAGCATTTTACTGAACAATTAAATACAAAAACAGATGTGCCAATTTGGTATTTTCCATAAATCTAAAACTTGAAAACCTCAGTGTTATACTGTAGTCACCATAACCCTCTAATAACAGTCTAATAACATTCAAGCGTTGCTAAGCAGAGGGTTATAAATTATCTCTGAATGTTGTCAGTATATTATAATACAGTAATGCCACCCAATTCAGAACATATTTTCTGGAATCAAACTGTTTATAAAAAAAAACACCAAATACTTCATAGATGCTGCAAACTGAAAAGATAACCTAGCATGTAAACTGAATGAATACTAGAGCAAAGTGGTAACTCCATCAAGGAAAATAACCTCATAACCTGCTAAAACCTTGGCCAAGGATAATCCAATATTAGATGGATCACTAGTAGATAAAACATCTTCTGAATAAGGCAGCTCCTATATGGTACTCTCATTTGTTGAAATAGCATTGCTTCAAGCAGCCTTAAAACAGGCCTTACAAACAAAAATATTTGAGAGGCTGGGGATAAATACAGTCATTTTGTATTCAGTTACATCATTCCAAATGTGCTGCATCACTGACCAAGGCAGAAACGGAGAGCTGGCTTCCCAAGAGGCATATTAGCATTTCCCTGTTCTGTGATTATTGTGCAGATGGGAGCAGTAGAGTCAGGATTAATGGATGCACAGTTAAAAACAACGTGTATGATACTTTGGCTATTTTGTAGTCCCAAAAGTTTAGGGAGTTTGCTATGGTGTTTTTATTGCACACCAATCAGTAATAGCTTTCCTGATAAGCTTTGCTTTGTTTATAATTAAATTTTAATTACAGGACTTTGAAGCATATATCTGAGTTCCATTGGGAGAGAAGAATGACCTATACTGCAAAACTTCCAGTTTTCTAGGCTAAGCAAATAAGAACTCTAATGTATCTAATCCTTTTAAATTCCCTTTTGCCTTTCTAGAAAGTTGTGGTATTGAGTTACAGTGATAACTCTATCTCATATTCAGATCACGTGTATCATTTGTTTTTTGGGGCTTGTTTCTTTGCCAGTTTATTTTTAAGACTAGCTCCTGATGGGCGCCCAAATCTATCACAACGCTGGAAAGGGCTACTAAAGGCATAATTGCTGCAAGGCGCCACCAGCCTCCAGGTGGCAAAAGCACAGCTAAAAGAAATGGTGAAAATAAATCATAGGTTTGAGGGAAATATCTCCTAAGAACCAGAAAAATACTTCTAATACATTTCATTCTTTCTACAGTTTTTCCAAAATCAGCAGACGTTCCAAGTTCAATTATATCAGTTCAAAAGTTCCCAACAGTAAATATAAAAATATTTTGCATTGGTCTATATCCATCATGCCAAATACATTATGACAACACATGAATGCTACCCCTCAGTTCTTCCAGGCTTTTTAGAAGCAAGTTTATTTTCCTACTTCATCTTTCTGACTCCAAAGAAAATGGCTTTTCCTTTATTAGTTTCAATATTTTCATTCTTTTGCTCTTCTAGAGCAACAGGGGAAAAAAAAATTAAGTAAGGATACAGCACAGAAGTGTTTTTGTATGCTATTACACACAAAAAAAAAATACATATTCATTTATAAATACATCTTAGTGTTACATGATTCAAGGTAATACAGAGTTTCCCAAACAGTAGGACAAACTTTTCTGGTAGTCAAATGCCTTCATGTGCATTAACTCAGCCTGCATGGCTCAGGACAGCTGCAGGTGCCACCACTGCTGCAGGTGGCTGTATGGGAGCAAAGGAGATTTGGTGTCATCTGACAAGATAATTATTTTAACCTTTTTAGAACTAAAACTACATTTTGATGTGCATATATTTTTCAAGAATCTCTGAAATTTGAGGTTTGGGTTGTTTCCCTCTTAGGAGAAACAAAACAGGAGCAAGGGGGTTACTTACTTTTTTTTATTGTTTAAATAATAGGGTCATTGGATTGTTTTTTTTGCTGTACAACCAACTTTCACAGAAACAGCCCTCCCTAATTACTGCTCAAAGCAATGTGGTCTTCCAACTTTGAATTCCAGGGGGTTTAGGAAACAACAGATTACCATGGCCTGGCTTTACCGTCATGAGATTAATTACAGGGTCACCTGACAAGAGGAACTGATAAGTATAAAAGGATCACCCATCAGCTGATTCAGAAAGAGAGTACAGAACACACCAGGCAGAAGGCTTTCAAGAAGCAGGAATTAGAGGAGTTCACAATTCAAGTTTGTTCTCCAGAATGCTGAAGATTTAAGAATTAAAATGAAGGAAAAAGAAAAAAAAATCATCTTCTTTCGACCTTTTCTCATCTCTAAATTATGACCGGCTGGTTCTGAAAACTTGCAAAGTTTGTAGGTTTTTGTTTGCTCTGAAATACCGTATGTCTCTGAAGAGATGAGTTGTAACACAAAACATCCTCAAAACTGAGCCGTTCACTGTTTTATTGGTGGATCCACAGCTGCTTGTACAGCTTGCAAAATGGAACTACAGATCTTGAACCATTAAAAAGATTGAATATCTGCACAACTGGAAGAGTAACTAGAAATTTGTGCCCAGGGACTTGAGCTCTGCTAGGCTGTGGAAAATGTTACAGTATTTAGGCCATATACTGCAGTCTAATGAGCATCCATCAAGCAACCAGACTGCCCTCTGAAAATCTTAAACAGAACTCTATTTACCAGAGTTTTCAGAAGTTTTGAGAAATGGCTGCTGGTGTTAACAATGGATTAGAGGGAAGAGCTAACACCTAGATCTTATCTATACTCCGCTTCCAAAATCTACAGGATCACTGCAACAGTAGAAAGGGAGTGTGAGATCAACACTAAGGGCCTAGTGCATGAGTGTTTTAATGGAAAGAAGAAATAACTTAACTCAGCCAAAGAGCTACAGGAGTACTGAACCCACATTCAGGGATTCATATACCCACTGATGGGTTGACAACTAAACACGATGATCTTAGACATCTTTTCCAACCTTTATTCTATGATTCCATCCCACCAGAGAGGTGCAAACAGTGAACAGGCCTTTAGGACAAACTTTTGGGAAGAGCAGACTGAGCACACAAGAACACTGAGTCAAAGCAGGATGTTAAACTCTCAGAAGATGTGGATAGACAGACTATTTGTAAGAAATGATGGGGAAAAAAGTGAAAACAAGTGTCAGTGGTTTACAGGCTGCTTTGACCTGGTTCTGTGACTAATGAGTGGGGCACAGACCCAAAGCCCAGGAAAGGGGGAAATGATAGAGAGATGGAACTAAAAACAAAATAGTGGCAGTGATCTGAGGAGGAAAGTTAATTTACTAAATAAGATATTGAAATGCAAGGTAACAGTATTTAATACCATATAAATGGGATTGAAGCTAATAAATCAAATAAAATGAGAAGATGTGTCCAAAAACCAAAAGCCATACTCTAATTCTGAAGGTGAGACTGCTAGGGAGCACATGCTACAGAGAGGAGCAGAAAGGAAAGAAAAGGGACATCTCATGACTTGTCAACAGTTGTATCTGTCTCTGAATGGAAACAAAAAGTCCTCTGGGGTATGCAATTCTTCTTCTCTTCTGAGAAGCAGAAACCTGAAAAATCAGCATTCACAGAACTGAAGCATTAAGTCTTTAACTCCCAGAGCCCTACATGATATTATGATGTGAAATACTGATATCAAAAATCATAAAACCATGACAACAAGAAAGACACGTTTATGATTCAACCCTCAGGAAAATGTAAAGAAATCTAAATAGTTTCAAATCTGATGAAGCTGTGTATTATAACAGAGATTCTCAAATTAAGCATTAACACACTCTTGTTAACGTGCGTAATTATGAGAAATCCACCCAAATGAGTAGATTAAATCAACCAAGACAACTCCTTCAAGAACACCCTAAATATCTGCCACTCTAAAGCATGTACATGTCTTTTAGTAACTCAAGAATACTTCAGTGCAAACAGAGCCCTTCAGTTCATCACCTACAGCTAGGCTAAGTAGTCATTACTTAATCTAAACAACTGAACTGGTCTTGGAGAACTGCTCTATCAGGTACAACATTGAAAAGGATGCCTAAATTGCATGAGGGAATTAAGCTTAATTTACGCTGTCAATCTATGCTGATCTGGCCCCAGTTCTGTAGGAGGTTTTGTAGGCTACATATTGAATGGAGTCATGTAGCTGCAGCTCAAACAATTGCAAAATGCAACTTTTTCCTGCAGGTAAACTCTCCAAGTAACAGTGCAAACTCAACATTGTTTTGATAGGACATAGACCATTCCCCTGCCTGTGTCAGAACTGATCTGAAAAGCAGAACTAGAAGCACAGTATTTGTTCAAGGTAATGGAAAGGTATTTGAGATTCCAACATGCTGCTTTCATACCTATGTTGTAAAATATTATAAATACTATGGTGTGTTTAAAATTTTAAAGAGCAGGCCACAAAGAAATACTAACATTCATTCGTTCACTTTTTAATGAAGATCAGATACCAGAGTAGTAGGTATCATCATATTAAGCACTGAGATCTGATAACAGCAACCAATTCCCTCTGATTTCACAGCACTGTAGATGAGAGAAGTACCTAGTTCACTATCAACTTCTACCATATTACACCATTGCAACTACATTCAATTTCAAATTTACTTTTTCTAACCATCACAGGTCTAGTGTTTAAAAAAAAATGGAATGATAAGAGTTTCATAATATATTAAAAGGCTTTCTCATTAAAATCCTACTAAGAAACAACAGAGTTGTCTAAAGATAAAGACTTCAATAAACAAGACATAATGAGCAGCAGAGAGCATATAATTTTCTAAGTATTATAGGCCAGCAATTTTAAAAAACAAAGAACCCTATGCAGCCATTTCAGACCATTAGCTTGTAAATAATTTTCACAGCTCTTCCACATATACTCACTCCATACTGCATTTTAATTAACAAGCCAAATTGTGATGTATAAGAAAATATTTTCAATTACATATTGGCAAGTTGGTGATGTATTTGTTAAGTAAATGAAAAAAACGCACCATGCAGAACGGCTAAGGAGCTTAGTAACGTGCCACGCTATTTCTTGTTTCTGCATATTCTAGTCATGACAAGAAAATCAAGTGCAATAAAAATTAAAGAAAAAGGCACCACCCTGAATACTTTTGATGTAAACAATGTGAGAGGAAATAGATCCAGCCATTGAATACCATGCAAAACACTATTTACAAAATTATTGTAAAATGAAGAAGAGATTAAAAAAAAAATAATCCAGTATTTGTTTGGTAAGGTAACGTGCACAGTACTAAGATAAAGAGAGAAGCAATTCCTAAGCACATGATGCATCTAGAAGATATTTCTTGAGTTCTTTGTACCACAGCTGCAGGGTTGGGCTGACTTCCCTCGCACAAAAACAGAATAGGGAAGCGAGGGCAGGTCCCGAGCAGGAAATCATTCCACGTTCCCTAACTTTGCAATTATTTTACTAAGCTTCTGATTCCTCTTTATACTAAGAGACAAGGTCTCACCTGCACTAAAATTTACTTCCTTTCCTCCCTCTCATGAAGATGTTACCTACCGCAGCATGCAGCTACTTAAGGGGGAAGCAGGAGGCAACAGAAAACCAAACATCTGCAGCCCATGTTTCAATATAAAATATTTGCAGATGTTAACTCTTGATGCCAAAATAACAGATTAAAGATCCATTGATTACACATGCTTAGGCTTTAAGACAAATACATAAAGCAGAAGTATTTTTTATTTGCAAAACAGACCAGCAAACCAAATGAAAAGGATTTCTTTGTATTGTTAAATCTGCTTAAGTGGTTTAAATGTTCCATTTTCCAAGTGCATAAATGAAGTATCTTTTAACTTCACATTTTTAACTATTTTGTCTTCAAATAAAGCTAAGCCAGGAAAGCATCAGAACTGCATAAAGGCTTTTTCAGAAATGACACAAGAAATAAGAAGTGAGAATGGCGTATGATAAAAGTTAGTTCCTTTGGATAAAATCATTAAATTAAGTGGTAGCATATTTTGTCAACATAAAAGAGAAGGAAGCTCAACGATATCATCAGTATTTTATCTATAAATGTACAACACATTAAGTGAGAAATGCTCCAAACCTTACTACTGAAAAAGCAGAATTAAATGGATGGAGAATACAAGGAATCTCAGAATACAAACAGATCAGAAGAAAAAAAAAATAAAAATCACAAGGAATTACCAGCTACAAAGCAATATGGGGCGGAATTTTTTTATTTATTATTGTTATTTTTGAGCACACTGGAAAAAGAAGGGCTTTTGTTTGCCATTGAACAGATTGTATAATACATAGATTTTGAGCATAAGTAAAACATAAATGGAGTAAAAAAAAGAGGAGAGCACAGTAGAACACTGAAGAGCTCATAACAAGCAGGAACAAGCAGTGAGGTGTCCCACTGGTATGAGGCAGATGTGCTTCCAGGGAAAGGCTGCTCAGGCTGCAGCTGGGGCAGCCACTACCCCATCCATATGTCCTTGCCCATGCTGCCTGCACTTCATCTCTTCCCAAGGTCTCAGGGTCAGTTCAGGCTGGATATCAGAGAAAATTTCTTAGAGCAGCGAGGCATTGGCATAAACTGCCCAGGGAGGTGATGGAAAAGCTTGATGAGTAGGTTTAGGGAGGTGATTCTGCTCTCCTACTCTGCTCTCGTGAGTACCTGCAGTACTCCTACCAGTGTGGGGCCCCCAGCAGAAGAGGGACATGAAACTGTTGGAGTGGGTCTGGAGGAGAGCCTTGAAGATGATCAAAGGGCTGGAGCACCTACCACATGAGGACAGGCTGAGAGAGCTGGGGCTCTTCAGCCTGCAGAAGAGAAGGTTCTAGGGGGAACCTTATAGCATCTTTCCAGTACCTTAAGGGGTCCTACAGGAAAGCTGGGGAGGGACTTTTTATAAGGGCATGTAATGACAGGACAAGGGGAAATGGTTTTAAACTGGAAGGGGGTAGACTTAGACCAGATATTAGGAAAGAATTCTTTACTGCGAGGATGGCGAGACACTGGAATAAGTTGCTCACCGAGATTATGGATACTCATCCCCTGGAGGCATTCAAGGCCATGCTGGATGGGGCTGCGAGCAACCTGGTCTAATGGGAGGTGTCCCGGACTATAGCAGGGGGGGTTGGAACTAGATGGTCTTAAAGGTCCCTTCCAACCCAAACCATTCTATGATCCTATGAGTTCCCGTCCCTGCAGATGTTCAAGAACTGTGGAGAAGTGGCACTGAGGGACATGGTTAGTACGCATGGCAGGGGATGGGGTCAGCCGTTGGATATGGTGATCTTACTGTTCTTTTCCAATCTTAATGATTCTATACTGCTCCCAGGATGGAGCAGGCATAACTGATCCCTAACCACTCCAGTTCTGATATATTCATTTTAAAAGGCTTATTAAAACTACTAAACTAAATCAGAACCTTTTGGTAGAAATAACATCTCATTCCTAGCATACAGAAGAAGTGGCAAGTTCTGAGAACAGAGCAGGGCAATGAAAAGCAGGTGGCAGATGACCATATCGTAACCAAAATCAGACTACAGCTGAACAAGTACACCTGTGCTGTTCCACTACGCCTTCAGGAGGCACTCAGTAACATCACTGACCAATAATGAAGGCAGGAGCACAGAACATTAAATAGAAGATAAAAATAATCAGCATTTATGTACATCCAGCAAGCGCATCAACTCATTGTAACAATAAAAAGACAAACACATAAAACAGTGACAGTCGTTACTGCAAATATTCATCTGTCTACAACTCAGTTGCTCAGACCGAGGTTGGGGGTGAACCTACCATTTATATGCAAAAGGCCTGTAAAAATCATTTAATCTACTTGCGACTCTTCACCGGGGGAAATGATTATCTAAGCTCATCAGGTAAGGTTTTTACAGAAAAAAAAAATACTGAATTACCACAGAAATAAAGAAACTCAGAACTCGGTGCAATTATAGATTAACCTGTAACTAGTTTTGTTTGTTTCTCCAATTCTTTGTCACACTAAGCACATTGATAGGTACTTTATTCACATGTAGTCAATTATGTAATGGAAACCCAAGAGAATATGCTGATTTCAATATAATGTGCAGACAATCTGGGTAACACATTGCTCATTTTCACCTACTGTGAAGTACAACAGAAGCAACATGCTCCCAGGATTTCAGAGAAGTCTATTTTTAAAGCAGAGAAAAGAAAAAAGAAAGGTAGAAGGATTCATTTATTTTCAGAATTTCTGTTACACTGAGCTCAAAAAAGATGTTGTCTCAAGGAAGGAAAAGGACATAACTCCAGTAATGTTAAAAATACAGCCAGTTCCTACAATATCAACTGGTATTTTCGAATGCACTTCAGAAAAGTTTTAAGTTTCAAAGCTTTTTTTTTAAACCCATGGTTTATGTTACTAATTGGAAATATTCGGGAAATATTCCCACAATTATGTTTATAAATGCTGAGTTCCAATGTTAATTACCAGTAATCCTAACACATGTGGAAAACATTAAAATCACTTAAATTGACAAACAGTGTTGATTTTTTTTTGAAACAAAACGTACATTTTTGATACATAAAAAGTGATATTGTGTCAATCCAAAAGGTCACAGTGAACTGTGTCTCGGCTAGTTTATGCCTAAACATTTAAAAGAGAGAACAAATAATGAAACCTTTCTTCATTAGCCTTGTTGGATGTTCAGCACCTCAGATGTGAGGCTCCAGGGTTTTCCAACCCATAGGCTGTATCTACTTAGTAGTCACCGGTGATAGCTTACTCACAGGATCTGTCAGACCGACATGTAAAACTGCAAGCAGGCCAACAACCCAATCTCACATGCACAAAGAACCGCATCTTCTACTTCATTTCAAAATGACCCTGTTGGTTTAACTTAGCGCCCTCAAAGTAATGGTCCCTTCTTAGTCATCTCTTCCCACCATCCACAATTTAATAAGCTGACATTACTCCCCACCCACTCACCTCCAACTGTTTCTTTTCCAGGCTAAATAGGATTACATCACTTCTTACACTTGAAGAAGTTCCCCACCTTCCAGTAATTCCCACAGCTCCACTAAGGAGAACTATAAACACACAGTGATAAAAAATAGACAGGCCTCCAATTTGTACCACAGCTCGATGATGGTATTACTTATGTTTTCTTCACTCTGTTCCTAATATTTCCCAGAAATATTTTTGCTTTACAAAATGCCACACTGAATTAAGCTGATGCTTTCAGAGAATACTGTAAACTTTAACAACATTTTCCCGTGTGGTTACAGGTTGTTCAGCAGCCACACACATATGGTTGGAGTTCCTCTCCCTCACTCAAACACACATCACATTCTGTTGTTTTATAGTACAGCCACTAAATACTGTGAGACTTTTTTGCAACACTTCATTGTAATACTTTGCTATTCAGCTCCCTTCTCATTTACAAATAAGTACTGCCCCAGAGTTCCCCGTTTCACTCCCTCTCTCCCTTTATCCTTTAGCCAGGTAATCCAGGTAAGACTTGATTCTTTTTTTTTAAGCTCACTTGAAGCTTAAAAAAAAGGGGAGGACAATAGGAAAACTGACAGAAGAAAGCAGCTCAGTGAAATAAAATACAGTACCTAATACAGAGCAATTAAGATGTTATGTATCTGAATTAAACCTTGTCCTTTGTTACTGACGTCCTCAGTGCAGCTCACTGCCCATAACCCACACCTGTCTGCTCAGCTCCAGAAGAGAGAAACAGGATTCATAAGCAACAAGCATTGCTAACCACTGTGTTGCAATTTAACATCCACAATCAATAAAAATCAGACAACTCCCACTGCCAGCTGTTTAATTATGCTATAAGGGGTAAATTATTTTCCTCAGCTAAAATTTTGCCCCTCCATAAAATGTTTTCAAAATGTTTTTTAAACAAATCTTAAAAATCGAGAGCAATACAGCATTTTGCATTAATACGAGTGTATTTTTCTTAACAAGTCAATGATTACTTGCTAGAGCAGTAAAAAACAGACACTTGTTACATTATATCCCAACAAAAACAACTGTTCCTTAACTTTCTAGTCTTTTTAATTTATTACCATATCAAGGACGTATAACTCAAATTTTTAATCACCAACACGACAACAAAATAATGTTAGTGCATCGCTGTAAGAGAAGACTTTTTCCTCTGCTTGCTGAACTACAGTTCTGTTCTATGTCACTCTCAGTTCCCAAGCTTCTTTCCACCTCTCCTTATCTCTGTCTTCATTTTCCCACTGTCAAAGCCTGTTTTTTCCAGGAAGGAAAGTTATGGTAAAGATGAGGAATATTGTTCAGCACCTCTTTGCCCTTTGGCACTGCTATCAAGCACTGGGATTTTATCTACCACATTAGCAGAGATCTTACAAAAAACACATTCCTTTTTGTATAATGTACGTGGTGGTCATTCAAACAATAACCAGTAACAGATGTCTGAAGTGAGGAGAATGGACTATTTAAGTTGAACTTTATAAATTCTGATGATACTTTCCCAGATTTGAAACCCTGACACTTAATTTATAACTATCAGTATGGCCATATACTTTTCTTTGTCTGTTTATTTCTAGCTCCAGCCTCAGTAAGTATACTTTGTCCATCAAGTTTTAAATTTCACTCTGACCTTACAGATAATCTTACCATCAACTTACATTCATTTAGTAGTGTAAAGATAGTGGTAACAAAATTTAAGTCCCTCTGCAACGAACCCAGTACCCAAATAAGGAATCCTGACACAGGCTATGAACTTAAATGCTTACTTAATATTAGTGGTCACATTTAGCACCCTTCAATGACCACCTGGGAAAGCTTTTATTTCAGAGGAAGCACAGAAAGAAGAAATGTATAAAAAAGTATAAAAGAAATGTAACCTGTACAACTTTTTTTTCTTTTTTCCCATTGAAGCTTTAGCATTGCAAGATTTATTTTCTTAAATTTATGTCTGCTTTCCAGGAACTTGTAACAAACACACTCAATGTTTACAGGAAATAAAGGCTATTCAAAGCAGCTATCCTCTACAGCTCAGTATTTCAAGAAAGTATTGAATAAAATACGCCAAGAATTGATTTTTATCAACTGTGTCTGCCAGTAGCACTTTTATTCAGATAAGGAATAGTTCTACAGATCAGGAACAGCAGTCTTTACACTGGTGTGTTGTGTTTAGTTACCTTTTTTTCACAATCACTTTTACCAGATTTCCATATGTAATCATAGCCACAGCTACTTAAAGAAACATTTGTATTAGTTTTTAATGACAGTTAAGAAAAATCCACCTCAGCAACCACACCATCAATAGTACCAGCAGTGGAAATGAATGGACTTAAAAAGACAACATCAAACACTGCTATTGGAACATTAATGCACAGATGTAGGAAAGGTTTACAGACGCACTTCCCAATTATTTGTTGTCCTTCAGAAAAAAAATCATCCATTGAGATCATTAAACTTGCCATTATGTTAAAAACAACAACCCCAGACCCTCTAAAAGTTTTGTGTTCCTAAGTTTTTGTTAAATATTCAAAGAAGATAAACAAAAATTTCAGAAAACATGCAATACCAACACCTGTAGGCTTTGCAATCTGCTTCAACAATATAAATTCACTCGTATTTTGCTCAGGACATTCAGCCATGAAATTTCAAGATCATTTGAGGGGGGTAAGTTTCTACTCTGGAAGAAAAGCAGTGCAACAGTAGCTTCCTGTATAAAGGTTTTGCTCTCTGTGGGATAGATAAACAGATCTATGAAGCATTCTTCCAGCAGACAGATCTTGTTACAGGCCAGAAAGTTTCTTTTCTTCCTTACAATATTCACCTGTACCCATGTTATTGGAAACCCACAAAGTTGAAAAAGACAGGCTGACAAGATGGAAAGTCCTCTTTGTGCACTGCAAAACATTTCTGCTTCTAAGCAATGCCCGCCAGTAGACAGAAGACTGACGCAACTAATAGAATACAGTTTGAAAGTTAACGCTACAGCTATTACACAGTATGTATTAAGCGTGAAAATCATGAGAGCAAAAACAAGAGGACGAACCTCACTGGTCCAGATGTCACCTACGGAAAACAACAGCTGGTAAGGCTACACCAGCTAAGGATCTCCAATAGCATCTGCTAAGCCACACTGTTACAGCAAAGTTTTTAGCTGTATGTCTACAGCTATTTAAAGGGCCAACAAAGGAAAGTGTATGCTTTTGCAAAATTTAAATAGCAAAAAAGAGGTTTTCTTGGATTTCAACATGAGAGGGGGAAAAAACAACCTCACACTTTTAGAGGGTATTACTCCTTGGAAAGCATGAGCTCATTTTTTCAAATTAAAAAGGAGACAGTGTAGTAGACTCACAACTAGCTTTGTTAAATCAAGAAGAAGGTGACTGCTTATGGCAGATTACAGTTCCTGGGTGTCAGGAATGCTGAGTACAACAAAGAGAGGAACATGCAAACATACAGCCCACTTCACCTCTGTCACATTAGCAGGAGAAAGCAAGGAATACTGCCCTAATGTATCTGAAACAGAGCCACTGAATTATAGCACTATCTTCCTTTTTGCTTGAATTCAGTAACAAAGATCTACACCGAGCTTTAGGAAAAAACACAGCAAGACAAACATTTGTATATAGTTAACACAGCAAAAATGGGTGTTATTGACCAACTGATAGAACTGTGTAGCTAAGGAATACAGTTAAATGAAAAGGATGTATTCCCTTGGCATAAATCCATTCTTTGTGTCTGACATCTACTGCAAAGTAATTAACATCAAAGAGAACATTAGAAGCCAGGGCGTGGAAATATTTACAATCATTAATATTAATGATTACCACACAATAGAAGTGCTAGATGCTCCAAATCTTGCAGGCTTTAAAGGTTTTCAATTCACCCTTAACATTCCTTCATTAGGCTGAAGATTATCTCAGATTATTCACTTAAAAATTAACAAATAACAGGCGCGCAAAAGTCACCTCTTTGAATCTGTACAATAAGTCATGAATAGGTGAATATGCACAACTAGCAAAAAAACCCACAACTTATTTGTTGATGAATAAGCTTTCACAGATCATAATTTCATGTGATGCTTCAGAAACAAAAACAAAAACAAAAAACAAACAAACTCAGGAAAATTTATAACCTTCAAATATCTCCACAAAAAAGACATCACGCATGACCATGATGGGGCCACGATAGGGGAAAGCAAAAAGCTGATTAAGTAAAATTGACCATACTGATGATATACTGAACCTATACAATTAACCTACAATAAACCAACATTCTTTCCTTAGGTTAGTACTAGAGAAAGAAGAAACATTTTATGACTTTGACTTCAAGGACACCAGCTTTTCTTTCCAGGCTGCAAAGCCCAGCACAGACGATAAAGCAGGTGATTGCCTCCCTGCATCTCCCACTTTCTAATGTCTACATATTCCTAATCTCTTCGCTGTTCCAAGCTGGTAGAAGCAGACTTCTGCCTAGCAAAGAAACTGGATCTCTTTTGTAATCCCTAATTCTCATCTCACTATTGAACCACTACTAATCCCTGTCTTACCCCTCCTTCTCCATATTATGGAAAACAAAGGAGAGAACAGTAGACTCTGCTCCCCATCTACTCTCCATTACATCTTTCAAAGTTCAGCTTCCAGTTTGACACTGCCTTCACATCCCCGCGGCAGTGTTCACATGCACTCTTTATTTTCTGCTCCTTGCACTGGGTCTCCTAATGGTCCATCTCTGTTTCTTCACTCAAACTACTTAAACTACTTGATCTCTGTATTCTGCTCTCATGCTTTAACCAACAGATAAAAACTATTTTATGTCTCACTTTATCTTACATTTATCATTTTTCCATTAAAGCAAATTAATCCAGACCAGACATCTAAGCAATAGCAATGAATAAATGAATAATGAATAAATGAATAAATGAATAATTCTAGGAAAAATGTATTTTTTTCTTTTAACTGGGAAAAAGATTGAGTTTTAGCAGTTACAAATAATCTGGTCTGAATGGTATTCAGTAATGGTAGCAGAATTTAACCTGCAAAGAGTATTTTTAGGTCTTAAAGAGAAGACAGTGATCTATATCTGGAAAGTTTCACTAACCTCCTATAACAACAGTGAAACATTTATGAATTACTTAATAACACTGATTGACTTAAGAATAATGGAGTTGCCTTTTAAGAAATTCATACCATAGCTTATTCTATCAGCCAACTATCCCTAAAATTAATGTAGGCCATGATAATTTAGTTAATCCATGCTGCAACTGTCTGATTTGGAGATGTTTAAAGAGGCAGTCTTACTCCACAATGGGTCAGCATGCACTTCAAACTATGCTGTCATTTTGATATCTTTTTAATAGAAGTTACAGGAAAAAAATAGTCCAGATAGATCTGTATGATCTTATAGGTAAAAATATTTTAACTAAGTGCCTCAAAGATAGTGGAATCAATTAATGATTAATGGTAGCCTTCTCAGAAGTAGTGGCAATTTTTGTTTGGTGATTACACAGCCTACATGTAAGCAAACAGCACTCTCCCTCCCCTTTCTGAAGTTCTGCAGATAGGTTTAGTAATGTCACATTTTTTAAAATGATCTACAGAAGAGTAATGTATTAAAATGCAGAGAAGACAAGGACAGAGTTTAAGATTTCATATGAATCCAAAGTAAAGGGATTAAGATAAGAAGTGGCTATTTATCAAATGAAGAAAAAAGTGACTTCCTTAAAGTGACTTCATTTCATGTGAACTATGCTTGTTCAACAAACTGCTTACAAAATTCCTCAGAATTTTTTCATTTTCTTTTTTGCTATGAAGGTTCAGTCCACAAACTCTCAAAGTAGATGGGAAAGAAACAAAACTCTGTGCTTTCTTTGGAACTAGTATTTTAGTATAATGCAGCACTTAAACCTTGTTCAACTAACACAGCCACTTAATGTGCCAAATAATCCTATTACTAACCACAAATCCTCAAAGACATTCCAGAACTAATATTTATTAGTAAATTAAAAATATTATGAGAATAGTCAAGAAGGAAGAAATGAAGAAAAGGATCAGAAATTGCAGTCTTCACAACCTTGTGTGATGAAGATAATAAGGTGGTTTGATGATATGAAACATATGACCACAGCACTTGTACTTCACAGTGGAAATAATAATAACGAAAATGTGTTAAATACAAAAAGCAAAACAAAACAAAACCCTACCTGAGGTGAAGCCACATCAGGTCTACACATAAGTGAGTCCTGAAAGAAATCTGTGTCCCTGTCTCTGCAGCTAAATTTTATACAGATTGAAGTTACAGGTTCCTATGTAATGCATTTTAACTCTGCTTACCAATTTATACGAAAAACATTCACGAAATGTACAACTCTAACATACTTTTAAAGAGTGTAAAGGCAGCTGAAAAACAAAAACAAGAAATCCCTAGTTTTAATAAAACTAGAATGAAAATTCTAAAAAAATCTTCTTTGATCTATTACCTATTTGAAAGAGTTAAGCTCAATGAAGACAGTAATTGCTGACAAATCCCAACAGTAAACAAACCAGTTTCACATTTTACATATTATCAAGAGGCTACAGAATTAATGGCTACAGCCAAAGAAATGTTGACACAGTTGCACATTGAGCCTTAACATGCTGATCATGTTAAAATAGCACACAAGAAATATTTTTCCACTTTGTAAAAAGCCAGACTGTTTACACGCTTAAGTGGTGAGAGACTTTACTGCCTGTGTGTGGTCTTATAATTTCAGTATCACAACCATGAATATAAAGAGAAGCAGCATGAAATAACCTATTATATTAAAATGAATGCCAGTTAACCAATGCTACAAGTGTTGAGATTTAAACTTCTCAAAATGAGCATTAAAACATGTAAATATCCACATGTTTACTGATTAAAAAATTACATAATGCTTTCCCAAAAGTAAACAGAGGGATTATATTTCACAGAAGGAAGTTATTTTTTGTTCCCTTCACATTGTTTAAAAAAAAAAAAAAAAGGGGGGGGGGAGAAAAAATTAGGAAATTTAAAATAACAAATATTTTCATCATTAAAAAACAACACTGATAGCTTTGCTTGTATCCTCTTACTATGTAAGATGCATTAAATTACAGCTATAAGTATTACAACACATTTATAGTACATGGAAATGTACTGACATCTCTTTTGTAAAGCTGTTGCTTTGGTTGGAATCCTTATCCTTTTATGTGCAATTTTTTTTTTTTTTTTCCTTTTCTTCCTTCTTCTGGTGTTTATTTGTACATATAGGAAGATACTGAAGGAAAAAATTCCTGTTAAGACTTCCACATGTTTATTCACCATTGATATTTCTTACTGTGCACTGGGAAAACAATTTTCTTTAAAATAGCTTCACGTTTAAAATCTCTGTATTAAAGTCAGATGGGAAAAAATCTTTTTTATCACGGATGAACAGAGTAGCACTGTGGGCCCAACCCAATTCAATTCCGTTTGGGAGCTCCGGCTCCGCGAGGCTGCGCTCGCTCCCCGGCCCGGTACCGAACAGCACGCGCGCCGGGGAGCGCTGCGGGGAGGCGCTGTCCGGGGCCGGCCTGGTGCTGAAGCGCTGCCCCAATGCAGCGCACGTAGCGCTGCGGCAACATTTCACGGCGCGAACGTTATCAAACCTTGTCTTCAGCGCCCAGAGTGCCACTCAGTCCCAGCATTACCTGAGCTTTCCTTTCTCCCTTGAATGCAGCATCAAAAGCCTACAAATCCTCTCTCCCCTGCACTGTCATTCTATTACCGACCATTATTTAAATCAAGAAGGAAATATCTATTTCTTATGCATTCAGTGTTCAAAAGTAGTAAAAGAAAAAAGAAAAGCAGCAAAGGATTTAAGGCAGCAGAAAAGCTTTATGCTATGCATTTCTTCAGTGTGGAATTATTTGTAAACATTCTGCTTCTGCTCTAGTCCAGAAACAGTAATGGACTGGTTGGAGACAGTGGCAAATAACAAAGACAGGCCTGACTGGGAATTTATATTGTATAATATCAGATTGTTGAAGCTTCCCATAGAAGTCACAGAGGGAAGCTGCAGAATACACAAGTATGGATCTGTTTTCCATTAAGCAAGCAGCTTTAACTGTTCCAATCCCATTATCTGTTCAATATCAATTCTACATTATTGCATTTCCATGCTTATATCTTGTAGTTAATCTGCGATTTTCAAAGTTAAGCACACACCTCTGCTATTCAACAACAGTTATACAACTGAAACTTTGTTGCTCTCCTCACTGGACACTGATGTTTTAGAAGTTGTTCAACAATCCTGTCACTTTCCCTTTTATTCTTTCTTTTCCTAGTTCTGCTAGACTTGTAATAGTGTCTCTAAAGTGCTACTTTAAACATGAAATGATCTTCACTTCTGAGAATGAACCCTAACAAAACAAATTTTCAGAGTGTTTTCTCACATTGCGGAAAAGCCTGGGATCAAATAAATGGAAGTCTCCCATTGCTTAGCCCACATTGGACTTACCATTACAAAAAAAAAAACACAACCACTTGTTTTTCACCATACTAGTAAGCTCATACATAGGAACACATTTAAATTCTACTATATTTAAACAGATTTGGATAAACGCCCTGCCATCTTAACACATAAACATTTAGCATACTGACTTTCCAAAGCAGCTCAAACTATTACTTAGAAGGGAACCAACAGAAACACCTTTAGGATCTTATGTAGCTAATTTACAGATGGTCAGAATAGAAAAATGAGCATGCCATTTGCAGTTCAAGATTTACCACTAAATATGTTAGCAGTCTGGAAAAGAAAAAAAGAAGTACTGAGCTGAGAAAGCCTTCTGCAGTTCTGAACAACCCCTGGCTAGAAAAGGAGATACAGTTTTCTGTTGCTATTACAACACAACAAATGCATAGAATTAAAATACTTTTTGGTTATAGTGAGAGTGTCTCCATTGTTACATCCTAGACTCCTTCCATACATGTCTTCTTCACCATAAAAATCTACAACCTGAGTAAAGAGTGGGGCTGGGAAGAGGAAGGATTCAATCTATTGCCAAATGATGCACTCTTATGAGTTGCCACTTCCTCTACAATTGTGAGGATTTATTATTTGGATAAATAAAATTCCTAAAATAAAATAAATCATACATTATTCCAGTCAATATATATTATTAAGAGCACTGCACCAACAACCACCATTTACTTTTGTCCTGGCCTGAAAGCAGTCTAGACACCAAATCTGTAAGTTGCAGTAAAAAATGTTGGAATAAAAGGAAATCTGAACTTTAAATCCACTAAATTACAGAAAAGAAAAAAAAAAAAAAAAAAAAAAAAACACAACAACAAAAAAGAAAACCTCTCACCAATCCTACCACCTCTCCAAGTACCTATTAATATGTTTTCTTGTTTGAAAACTATGAAGAATTTATTTGCTCCCTCTAACTTGATACTGCTTAAACAGGTTGGATCTCAACCCGTAATAGTTTCCTGTATGCCTTTGTGCATCCACTACATCCACAATTTTTCCTCTACAACAGACTGTTTGACAATATACTACTCAGTATTTGCACACAAATGTCTGTGTAAATCTTCATTATCTCAAATAACTACTGAGAATACTAACAGTTTTCTTAAGAGAGATATAAAACAGTTTTGTTCCGTCATTCCAAGTTCTTCTGTAAGGTTTCTTTCTGCCTGAATGCCCATGTGAGTCAGTGATGACTTAATCACCAATAACAGCTAATCAGTCTATTTTATATTATACTACACTTATTACCAGACAGTTGCTGGGGACAAGAATATGGTTTTGTGGTTTTTTTTTGTTTTTTCTTGTTTAAATGGTGGGCTTTACAGTCAACATTATACTTGTCAGACTTACTCCTACCGTCTAAACTGTAAATTTTGAGACACAGATTGCAACTACATGACAATACAATACCCAGAAAAATAAGAACTGGAGCCTCACCACCAGTACTACACATGGAATATCTCTTTGTAAGCTTCCTATCCACTAATAAAGACTGGCATATTACAGCAAGGCAATATGTTATTGTAGTGTAGGAATGTAAAAATAAAGAAGGAAAAGTTATACGCTCCATGACCCTATTAAATGTCAAAGTCTTGGATCCTGGCATTGAACAGATGCTCTTTAATGGCTCAGGACATAGCTCTTTCCCAACTCTTAAGTTCAGCAAATAGTTTATGTTCTCAGCTATACACTTCTCTTCTATCAGACTTTATCTGAATGATAAAAAGCAGAATAGATCACTATCATGTATACTTGGTTAATTATGACTGCTATTAAATCACTGGTACATTCATTGAAAAAAAAAAAAAAAAAAAAAAAAAGTCTGTTTAAAATAGGATAATATTGGCTTGAATTTGAAAGGCTGCATTTAAGTGTATCTTATATAAACTATTGTTACATCAACCGAGTAGTGTCAGATATGCTAGACACCTTACTACTGTCTGGAAACTAAACAGAGCCTTCCAAAGAGGGTTAGAGATTAGCTCAGTTTTGTTACTTCACAGGTTTTTATACCAAAAAGAGGATAGGGTTCTTGAAGTGCATTCACAGATCTCAGTCATAATCAATATGAAAATGACAAGAAAATGTTCTGTGGGGCTGGGTCACATTTTCTTATATGGAAAACAGCAATGCTAATGTCCATTTCTCTTCCCCCTGTTCTTTTTCTCACTCTCTCCCAAGAACAACAACTAACTATTCTTCATCAAATGTGGGATGCAATATATGTATAGTGACTCTTCACTTAAATACTCTTTCAGATATACATGGGAAATCACAAGGAGAAAGTAATAAAATCTTGGTTATGCTAAAGTTTGGAGATTCAGGATTTCATGTAAGAGGATCTGTCTATAAAAAGTACAGATAGCCAAAATAATAAAGAGGCCTCAATTAAACGTGTAACAAAAACAAGAAAATATAAAAACAAAATGAACACTACTCTGTCTTCAGGTTTCATAAATGAACTTCCCTAGTGAAGCGTACACAGCAACATGATTGTCTTACAGCAGTCAAATCACTGCAGTTAAGATTTTGGTTCCAAATTGTCAGCACGTGATCTAAAGTAAACTGTTCTCTTCCCACTTCCCCAAGTAAAAATTTCACAACTAATGATAAAGTTTTGTAGTAAGCAAAAAAAGTTATCTTTCATATAGGCCTCATTAAATGTACTGTGTTTTAGGAAGCAAGGAAAAGGTCAGTTTGATAGATGAAGGTACAGACATTGTGGAGTACACAATAAATATTAATTCATTAAATATTAATTTGCATAACTCAATGGACATATTGAGCTAATTTCATTTTTATTCATTATACAAAAGTGTTTATTCTCTTAACATGCACATGTAAAATCACACAAATGCAAAAGTTGACAGATACTGCCTGGATGAGTGGGCTTCTGGGATGAAAAAAACAACCAAGCATAAAACAAACAAGCTAGAAGTTTTCCCTGCCATTTCATGACATACTTGGTGTAACCGATATTACAGTACCTAAGAAATGTATCTTATTTCTAGTATTTGCCTTAATACATCATAATAAACTCAGTTCTGATCACAACACATTTTTTCTAATTAGATGTGTCTCACTTTTTAGCACAGAAAAAATGTCAAGTTCATACTTGTGGCTTTGTGATTTCTGTTGTCAGTGTTCCACATCAGAACACCACGCAGAACAGTGGCAGTTAGAGAGTTCATGTCCTGGTTCCATGTTACCACCTTTTGGGGCATTTTGGGTTCCCAGAGGGGAGGGGCGGCATCCCTGGAGGACTCAGCACAAAGAGGAAGTGCAGTGGGACTCCAGACCAGATCCCAGCCACTCTCTGCCTCTAGCTGGCTCAGCTCACCACAGAGAAAAGCACATGCTGACCTCACACTGTCATGGTTTGCACGGTTTGACTTGTACTTTGGGTACTCTCGTCTCTCATTTTGTTTGATTTGGTTACATTCAGTAAATTCCCATTCCTTCTCAGATCGTTGCTGTATGGGAAACTGGTAATCACAGCCTGAACCTCTGATTAATCAGCTGAGGTGAGTGTCGGGTCAGTTGTGGGAGCACAGGTGAGAGTAATTTAGCTGTGCTCCTGGAAGGGATGGAGCTTGACTCCACCTCCTCTAGACCTCATTTAAGGGCTGACCACCACTAAGGCAGCATCTCTTGGAGATTGCACCTTGGTGGAGACTGTCTTGGTGTTTCCAGAAGACTGAAGGCTTCCATATGGGTAAGTTTCTCCTGTAAATAACCTTTTGGATATTTACTACTATTTTCATGTTATTGTCACTGTGCAGTTGCCAAGTCTCATCAGGAGTGGCTCAAGGAATTGGGATTGTTTTGCCTGGAGAAGAGGAGGCTCAGGGGGAGACCTCATTATACTCTACAACTTCCTGAAGGGAGGTTGTGATGAGGAGGAGCTTGGCCTCTTCTCACAGGCAACAAACAGGACCTGAGGAAATGGCCTCAAGTTGTACCAGAAGAGGTTTAGACTAGACATAAGAGAATTTTTTTTCTCTCAGAGAGCAGTCATGCTTTGGAAGGAATAGCCTGCCTAGGGAGGTGGTGGAGTCACCATCCCTGGCAGTGTTCAAGAGGCATTTGGATGAGGAGCTATGAGATCTGGTTTAGTGGTTTGTTGAAGCTACAGTAATGGGAGGACAGTTGGAGTACATGATTTTGTAGGTCCTTCCCATCCTTGTGATTTTATGATTCATTGTGTTTTTTCTTTGTTAAAATGATCTGCTCACTCTCTGCCTTTCTCCCTCTCTTGGAGTCAGCCAAGTTGTACATATACACCTTCCTTTTTTTTCCCTTTGTTCCTTTGTCTCTCCTTATCTTTCTTTTTCCTAAGGCCTGTGCCCCCCTGTCATGGACTTATATCTAGGGATAACCCTGTGACAATCATCAAAGTTTGAAATAAGTCAACTAGAAAATAAATGGAGAAAAATGAACAGATATGGAGATATAATTTAAGATTATGTAGAAATCTATGCCTGAAACATGAATTTTACTTAGTCTATGTCCATTGAAGAGAGTAATTCTGCATTGGTCATATAAACAAAACATTATCCATTTTAGCACAAGTTGAAATCTTGAAGTCACTTCAATATTTTGATTTCCTTAAACAAGGCACCTCAAAGCACTTCAAATTAGAAATGCTTCCAGTCAAAATAGGGTAACTAACTTAAGAAAAAAAAACCAAAACACTAGTTCAAATCCTGATCATTTACAAGAGAATTAACCATGCCTCACTGCCCTTCATTCATTTACTTGTTGAATGCTATTCAAGTGCATGAAACAACAACCTTACTTCTTTCTGACTTTTATTATAAAATATACAAGTAACACTGCTGATATAACATTAGTGGCTTCTTCACATCTCATACAAATTTAAGTAACTAAAATTACTAAAATAGATGTCTAGAACTTACAGTTCTTGCCAACCACAAGGTCACATTTTAATTGAGCAGCTGTCAACAGTTAGAAAATAACTGCATCCCTTTCAGAAGAACCAGTGTGGGAAGTGAAACACTTGGAGTCATGGTAATGTGTCTGTTTTCATCAGGTGACCATGAGTCATCATTTTATCAGCAGTTTAAAGGGTTTTCACAATAGTCAAGCATCATCAGTGCTCATGCTTAACAATGACTGCAGCGGAATACTGAAATAGGGAGCCATGTCCTATGGTACCACTACTTAAGGAAATGCTTGGCTAATGAGTCAAGGAATATACTGCAAAGTCATGGTTGAATTAGAAGTATTGCAGTACAGAAAATATTCACAAACTAAGCTTTTATCTGAGAATTGAAACCAAGCAACAATTTTGCTTTTCAAAAATAGATTTCTTTTAAGGAAGTGGGTGAAACAAAAGGAAAGAATTCAGACGTTGTCAGCCTCTCCATTTTATTTCACACTCTAGTCAGAACACATTCAAAAACCAAATAACCACATACTAGAATCCATCTATGTTGCCAAGGAAAGAGGCCACATGAAACAATATATATATATTCTATTTTATGATACTAACACCAATAGCAAAAAACCACATAGCTATTATTAAATTGGACATATTACTGGCTACCATAGAGAGGAATTATGAGAAATGGGGATCCTCTTGCCTCCTATAGTACTAACCCCCAATCTGAACTCATTAGAAAGAGCTAAAGAATTTTACAGTTTGATCTACAGCACAAGCTGAAGCTTCTCCCAAGACCCACAAACATGCACTGACCCCATGCAGTATCTCTGCTGTTTTGTTGAATTGCAAGAAATTGAAATGTGGTTTTAAGTTCCCCATGCCTTTGTCTTCTCCTGCTGCACTGAGGGCTCATGTAGGCAGTACCACCAAGATCTCCAAAAGGCAGAACAGTGGAGGTGAAAAATATGTTGTTGCTGGTCAGAAATAAGGCATAAAGTAAGTGTCATGAAGACCACACCTCTGTATTTATTATGCCAAAAAAAAAAATAAAAAAATCATGGGGTATGGAGTATAGTGCTCATAATTACCGAAACTCCTCATTCTCTGCTATAACTAGTGTTTTAAAAAATACTTAGATTATTTAGGTTAATTTATTTGCAACATCAAAGAGTAATCCAAACTGAAGCATTCTTTTATTCCATTTCAAAGCAATCCCTGTGAAAGCAGTGTTTCCACCACTGAAGTTTATCCCTCTGGCTTCCCATTCCTTTTCCCTTCTGTTAACACTTCAACGTCTCAGTTCTTCATCAACTCATCAGTTCCCTAGGCTTGAAAACTAATCCTCTGAGGTCAGTAAGGAAACTTCCATGGATTCCAGGAGGTTTAGAATTAGAATGTGCACTTAATTCTTCTTCCCCTTTTACCTCCAAGCTTTCTTTTATTTCTTCTGGAACTTATTTACTAATCACTGTAGTCACTGCATATCTGGTGCCATAAAATTGAGAATGAAATGCACAGTAAAAAAGAGAAATAGATATCTCTCCATCCTTTGTTTCTTAATTCTTGCTTTAAATCACACTGTACCCCAGGTTACTTGTTATCTTATTTCAGACTTCTAAGCACTTTTAGACAGGTATAATATTTAACACACTCCTACAGCAACTAACACATACAAACATCACAGGTGTGGGAAGTGTATGATGGTAATTGATAATAATGATTCCAGTCACTTGTCTTTATAATTGATTTGACCAGTACTGCTTTGGGAGAACTACATCCCTAGAAAACCACCACTAAGTAGTTAATGTAGCTATTCTTCCAATTTTTAAGACCTCAAAAACAAGCATAAGGGCACATACTTGTACAATTCAATAACCTTTAATCAGTTTAAAGAACTCTGGTACTATATTTCTGAGATTCAAAACATTTGCAAATTCAGTCTCAACTTTGACGATTGAATCTTAGCACATTTGTACTGAAACATTTGCAATTACTCCACTAACAGCAATTTCACACACAAATGTCTTAGTTTTGCAACATGGAAAAGAATAACAGAAATTCTGTGTTGACTTTCAACAAAGTGCTCTCATAAAACCTAACTCAAACCAGAAAACATTATGCTACAGTGTTCAAAACTATGTATGTGAAAAAAGCATCTGTAATATCAGTCCAGTAACTGAGCAGTCACAAGATACAGAAAAAATATTTTAAACACAAGTAGTAATTCTAATTTTCCACTTGAGAGCACTATATTCATTTACATATGGACTTAATACAGCAGTAAAAAGCACTTTATTCTCCATTGCTCCTTATAAGGAAACACACAAAATTAAATTAGATTGAAAACCTCACTTGTCTCCCTGCTTTTTTTCCCTCTCGAAACAGTTTCCAAGAAGCAAACATGCTTCTTTCTCATACAGAAAATATTTAAAGAAATATTAGCTACCAAATGTGAATATTTCCAGAAATCATAAACTCAATTTGTTTGACTACTGAGATGTAATCTAAGAATCAGGTAGACGTATCTGATACAGAAAACATTATCGTTGTACAATATTCCAGCTAGTAACTAACACCAACAATGAAAAAATGCCACAAAAAATAAAGTCATACAAGTAAATTGTCCATTTGCTTCTTCCTGAAATGACCTGTGCAACAATTTAGGTGCATGCTGGCAGGTAGTTTGATTAGAAAATATCTTTCCAATTCTATTCACCTACTGTTAGGACCTAGAATCAGCATAATTGGTATGCACACTTATTTTGTGGAACCCTTAAAGAAACTAGAAGACAGACACTAAGATGTGTTTGCTTACAATGCAACATTTTCAATGATTTAATTATATTACATATAATTAAGTTATGGATGCATAAACAAGGAAAATAAAGGGGAAAATTACATTACAGTTGCACTGTCATTTTCCTATCTCATTGCATCCAATACTTCCATATTTACTTCCAGTTCAAAAAGTAATAGAAAAATACACTTGCTCCTGCAAAAGAGCTTTCAAATTAAAGTAAGCAAAAAAAGTTAGAGTAGGAAGGACCACTCCCAGCATACAATAATGTCAACTGATAACAAGGAACAATGCTGAAAAATCAATTGCAGAACGTGCTGAGTGACCAGAGAACACCAGCTCTAAGATATGTGCTTCCAAGGACCTGAAAGTCTGAGATAGAACAGAATCTCTTAATTTCTGAATGTAGGAAATGCCAAAGTAAAATAAGCTTCCCTTTGAGTTGAGCTATTGAAGTGTAGTAATGACTTAAAAAGTCTTCAGCGTTTGGCAAATGAACAAACTGCAGAAAACAGCAAATGAGATTTTACTATTAGTTATAAAAATTACTGCATTTATATTTTCAGTTTCACGTGAAGAAATTCTATTTACATAATTTTGGAGGAATATTCTTTCTAGTTTGGCCAAAGTTTTAAGACAAGGCCCCAGTGATATTACTTTTCAAGTCTGTATAAAGTTCATGATTTTGTTTTAAGCCTCACCAATTAAAGTTAAGATTTATTTCTCAAAAGAGCAGTAAAATATTTTAGCAACACATAAAATTAAATTCATATGTTTTATTTTCCAGATTTAGGGGTATTTTTACCATCTAGTGCTTTATGCAGTATCGATGTTATTTAAAACTGAAAGTGCCTGATCAAAGTAACTAGTGCAAAATATTATCTATTGCACATCACAACGCTGTGGAATCCATCCAACTGGAAATTAAAGAATGTGTGTTTAGGGCTTAACCGTAGAGTTTGCATTAAGGTTTAAAGCCATTTTACTGCATCAATTATTTTATTTCATTCGCCTTTAATTGCCCATAAAACACGGCTGAGAGGCATCTTTCAAAAATAGGTCAATTGCTCCCTCTACTGGAAATAGCTGACCATTACACTGCAGGTCCAGATCTCATTTAAAACGATAATTAAGAAGCAAAGCCATTAAATACATTATGGGTGTTTTCTTCTTAAATTTTGTTCAAATCAGCTAGGACTCGAAAGATGAATGAGCTGTAATTTCCAGTCTTTTACCAAAAGATATGTTTGGCAAGAATGCATGATTTAATAAAGCAGAAAACAAGGAAAGCATAAAAGATTTTCAAATTCCATAAAATAATCCCCATCAACCATGAGAAACCTAAAATCAAGTCTACAGTACATTCTATGCTCTCTCTGTGCTCTGTCCTTTAATGGAGAATCTTCTTCACAAGGATCTTCCTTGAGAAAACTACATGAAAGTTGAAAAGTCTTCAAAAAGGAATAATTCACATGCTTATTTCTTAAACATTACCAGGAATCAAAATTGTATCTCAAAAGCTGCATCTGTTATTTTCTTACCTATGATTTCAAGTTCAATGGGAAATGATCCATTTGCTGATGCTGAACTAGCAAATATAGTAAATGCCAGTCTATACTGAATAAAATACAGCCTGCTGGATCAGCAAACTGTAATTACAGAGGGCAGTAACAAGCAAGCTTACACCACTTTATCTAGCAAAGATACTGTGACTTGTATCACTTGTTTTCCTTGGCACTTGCATTAATACTAATGATATCAAGAGATCTTAGCTGAGAAAGACAATGGCTTCATCCTCAGCTTCTGTTGTTACTTCATCTATACACCAATAGCATATGGAGCCAGAATATCAAAATCAGAGATACTTCTCCTAATATAATATTAACTGAGAATTAGTGAGTTGTATGTCAGTTGAGGAGCTCTCTGAAATAACAGACAATACTGTCAAGTAAAGCTGTATAATCACTTCAAGCAGTAAAAAGACGTAAGTGTCCTAGTAAGTGAGATAACTACTACTTGGAAAAGAACACAGATATTACTCCTTAGCATTTAAAAATAAAGGGCTTGGTCTGCTTGTTTGACAACTTTCTTACACAGACTAAAAGATTTCAACAGCTTTCACAGCCTGATCAGTATCAGTCAGCAATATTTTTGTAACTGCACTAAAAAAGAATAAATAAAATAAAATCCACCAAAAAACCACCACCAAGCTTATCCACTGAGGAAAGGGTCTGTCTTCTAAGAAGAAAAATTCCCAGGTAAATAACCAAACAAACAACATCCCCAAGGGAATTGCTCTAATCATTCAGAAATACATGCCTAATCTAAACTACCTCAGATATACGTAAACAAATTATAAATAGAAAAAATGATCCAAAGGAGAAAGATTCACCAATTTTAATCAACAATTAAGTTAGTCATAAAATGATACAGTTAAGGCAGAAAAAACAACCATAACTGCTATATTTATTTCAGAATGTTCTGAAATACATTATTCTTCAGATGAACGTATAGCATTAGAAACTGTTTGAAAAATGAATTGTAACAGCATTTTATCAGGCATTTAACACAACTAATGGCTGAGAACAGAAAAGAGGCAGGAAGAGACTCAAGCAAAGAGCCAAATGTGATAAAGAGTTTAAGAACGTTACTGCCTCTGAAACCTGGAACTCCTAGATTATCTTGGAAGTACACAAAAGATTACAAGGTTACAATAAGAGAAGAATCTGTTAAATTTTGCCTTATAACAAATGCTGCCACTCATATGATCAGAAGCCTGAAGGATGTTCCTCTTCATCATTAAATTTTAAAGCCAATCTACACACACGTTCTAAGAAATACTATAAGCACCTTTCTCTCTTCTTTTTATTCTTTTAAATGAAAGCTTTGACATTCTACTTACCTTAATGACAAATTTATCGGATGCCATGACAGCTTGACAGCTCAGTGTAAACCGGTCCTATAAAAACATCAGTTAAAAATGATCAGCACTAGGGAAAACTTGTATCTCTATGCCCAACTACAAGGATATATATTTTTTAATCTATTTGTCTTTTTTTTTTTTTTTTCCCATTACTACCACTTGTCAGACTTGATATTTAAGCTCTGCTTCACCGAAACTACGGAAAACTATTCTTTAAAAGAGAATTATTTAACTATCCTTCCCAGCTCCTCTTATTGAACCCTATTACCAGACACTGAGCAAACTAGAACTATTTCTCAGCCCAGTACTAGAAACCAACTAACCTTATTTATTCTAAAGAAACTTTCAGATGGCAGCAAACTAAACCTAGAATATTCCTTTACTACCATCTCATCCACTGGCCCCATACAGATGTCCTGGACCTAATTTCTCTTCCAAAATAATACCTTTGTATAAAATCCCTTGGCATAGCTTAAAGAATGAAGAATAAAAGAGAGAAATGAAACAAACAAACAAACAACCACACAATTAAAACTAAAAAGTCTTTCAAGAAAACAAAACTAATAAAATATAAATACAATATATTAATATACATTATAATAAAACATATCATAACATATGAAATAATACCAGTTCTAGTCCAAGTCCTCAAACCTATGTTAATCCCCTCCTATCTTAAAGATACTCCATTTCTATGTAAGCCATGGGAACCCTTGACAGCTTGCATACATCAGCGGTCCTACAGAATGTCTCCTCCATCATGCTCAGTTCAGCAAGATTGAACTGCAGCAAGCAAATTTCTTAATTGAAACATCTGTTTGCTACTGGCAGTTCAAATAATCATGAGTATCATTTAAATCAGTTCAAGAATAGAGCACAATTGTTTTTTTCAGGGGTGGATTAGAGGGGAATAGGTAGAGTGGGTGATAGTGAGGAAAGATTAAGGATAGTATGGCTTCTCATGGACTATGCATGTTTGCATGCTCATTTAAAGCTCTAGACTATTACAAGCACAAAGCAATATGACCAAAACACTATTTTGATTGCACAAATTGAAGTGAATTTCAGCCATACTCTTGCTTATCCCAAAAAAGACTTAGATTGCTTATTTTGGCATACTGGGTAAGAAGCATTAGGCTGCATGAGCCCTGACAATTCCAAACAACTTAATAAGTGTTAATTCATGCTGGAAGCTAAACCCAAACCCCTCC
The DNA here is from genome assembly GCF_039878825.1 of Excalfactoria chinensis. NCBI lineage: Eukaryota > Metazoa > Chordata > Aves > Galliformes > Phasianidae > Excalfactoria > Excalfactoria chinensis. Next base: position 92,528,414 of record NC_092827.1, on the reverse strand, counting down.
TGATGTGAGAAGAAAGCCCTAGTTAATCACTAAGACTTTTTTTTTTTCCTAGAGAAAAGCACTGTAACTCCAGCCTTCAAATACTTTCAGCACAAGCCACGGGTCTAAATACCTTCCAAACTCATTTCAGTTCAACTACCATTTTCTAAGCAGACAACAATTATGGTTTCAGTAATGAAAATGCTGGACAAGTCCATCACTCAACATATATCACAGCTAAACGTTCACATGCCAAAAGGTAGCAAATTAAGTAAAACCAAAGAAAGCCTTTCCAGCTAACTCCACAGTGTTAGAATTCTAAGGAGACACAGAATAGGTCATGTTACCAAATTAATGACAACAAATAAAACAGGGAATTAAAAAAATTAAGGTACATTCTGTTTTCACACAGGAAAGGACAAAAGACAGATTATATGGGAGAGATGTGGATCAAGATGTGGAAAATCAAGTGAATGAGGCTCTCTGTACTGCCAGAAAATAAAAGTCAACAATGCAGATCAAGCTTCAAATGGAAGATAAGTGTCTGTAGCTACGGCTGTTAAACAGACGGCAACTTAACTTACAACAGAGAACAGAGCTGGTTTTCATATTCTATAAGTTTCCTACAAAAGTAGCCTCTTAAACTAGAGAAATATGGTCAATATTCTGATAGACAGTATAAAAAATGAGTTAGAATCCAGGAATATGTACCTATTTTTCACCATACGCCAGCTACTGTAAAGCATTGTGAGAGAGCTGTCAAAATTTCAGGACACAAGTTGGTGATATTTGTCTCTGCCAGGCACTACACTTACATATTTAAAAACACAGTCATTTACCTTGTTTAGCTTCAAAAAAGTGAGAAACAACATAAAGAACCACTTAAGAATTACACAGCACAGATAATTATGATCTTAAGATCCAACAGTAATAATTTTAACTAGATTATCACTTCCTTGCAGTGCTTTCATTCCATGTATTCAGATGCTGAGAAGTGACATCTCAGAACAACTGCATGAAAAAGCAAAAGCAACAAAAACACAATTCTATCTACTGGCAAAATAACCAAGAAATGAGGGGAAAAAAATCCCAAAGTAATGGTGCAAGAAAAGACAGCAGCCATCCCCAAAATACTTTGATATTTACTGTGTTTGCGGCCAAAGGGTGGAGATCTGTTACAATTGCCACTGTTTGGTAACAAAATCTGACTCATGGAATAATGCATCCATCACAGAATAACACAAGCCAGTAAATAAAATCACCCATAAGAAAACGCAAAGACAACTACACCAAATAGAAAAACTTAGCTAGAAGTTTTACTCTCTAAAACAAAAAAGGCCTTCATATGTTGTTTGTGGTATTTCAAACACCTAAATTGTGGATGGACATCCTATACCAACAAAAAAAACACAACAATACAATGAACAAACAAACATCAAAACAAGCCCCCAGAGCTAAACACACAACCTCCTCAGAAGAAGCAAGAGGTATGTTCTACAAATGACATGATAGAATACTTTTCTCTCTAAAACTTATAGTCAAGTGAAACGGCAGATGATCAGCAAATTGAGAAAACGAGGCTTCTCAGAAAGCAAGTTTTAGCAGAAATGCTAGGCCATGACCTGAAACAGTGATTGAGCACCTGGCAGGAAGGCAGGGCCAACCCAGGGGAGTTCAGTAGTATGCAATGCTCCTGACTGAAACAGGTGGAGCCAGGATCCACCCCTTCCCAGACCTCATTTAAGGGTTGGCAATGGAAGTAAAGACATCTCTTGCTGAAGATTCCTCCCAAAGGTAAGTAGCTCTTTTTCTTCACTTTTACTGTTACTGCATTTGGGCTTGTTCCCATTTGCTGTAGCTGACGGCTTTGCTACCCTGCTATTATTACAGTACTTGCTATTCCACGATAGCATTATACAAGTCAGTCAGATGATCTACAGCATCTTACCTTAGTGAAGAGGTGGCTTCTAGCACTGTTGAAATTTAGAATTCAGTCAAGGTAAGGCACTGAAAACTCCTGCCACACATGCCCGTGTACAGCAACTTCTAACACTACAAGCCGTTCATGCTTTGCTTATCTCTGGGGGCTGTTATCATGCGTGAGAAGAGGTGGGCACCTGAAAAAGGCAAAACCAAAACAATAATTGGATACCTCTCTACGATATGCCACTGTTGGCACTTACAAAAGAGTCAAAATTAATTATTGTAACATAAAAGTTTTTTTTCTGAAGTCCCCAGAGCTTAGATGCTGGACAGCAAACACTGTGCCAGTTCACCTCTAGAGCACAACCATGGCATGTTTCCTCTGTTGATATTTGAAGGAAACGAGAGGAACAGCAGAGTGCCCAGTCATGTGTATTGGCTGTGATCTTTTGGACTCGCTGAGTGAATCCCAGCTGTTCCGTGCTTTTTTTTCAGAACTGCCACGCTCCTTTCAGAGCTGACACTAAAGTCTCTGTTAACGTTTAATAAACCTGCCTTTTGGCTACGGTTACCAACTCTGCAGTTCTCCACTGCCTTAAAACCACGGGCAAATGCGATAGTGTTACCGACAGCGACTGAGAGAGGGAATACAGAAGCGCAGAGTAAGACGAGCAGAAGGAAACGCTGCAGAGGGAGCTCAGGCACTGAGAGCATCTCGAGCTCGTTTCGGTCAGGTAACAGCTCTACCTGCACGGTGCTCGGGCAGCGGGGCTCACACGGCAGGCTGAGAAGACGAGGCGGCTATTTTAAAACCGCCGGGAAGCTTCAATGGGCGGAGCCTGAGGGACACTCTGCAGCAGCCGGCGCCCCGCCGCAGCCGTTATCCCAAGCCGCCATCGCAAGCGCACCTCTGTTTCCAGGAAACGCGGGACTGCAAGCTGAGGTGTGGCGGCTCCCGGCAACGAGACCCAGCTGGGGAACGGTACTGCGGCGCCGTACTCGCACCGCGTCTTCTCCCACGCCGGGCCCGCCTCCAACGGTCCTAACGGCTACGTTGCCCCCAAGCAAGATGGCTGCCAAGCGCGAGCTTCTTCTCCCCTATCCAAAATGGCCGCCGTTTGTAGCCTCGTCCCGCCCAGCTTTTTGCCCTAAAGTAAAATGGCCGCCAGAGCGGCAGGTGACTGTAGGAGTGCGCGCTCACTCACTGATCACGTGACGTAGGGCTGGCCAGTGGCACGCAGGGAGACGGACGTTCTCTCACGAGCCCCGTTCGGGATGGGAGGGGCACTTCCGGTTCCCGCAGGGTCTCTTCCGGCTATCGGGGGTTCAAACGTGCGGGTGGCTTTACGTGCCCCCGGCTCGTGTCCCGGCCCGGCTTCCGGTGCGAGCAGAGGTGAGCGCTGGGCCGTCACACGTTTCTCCGTGCTCCTTCCTACCGCTTCAGGGCGGCCGTGACTTGTCCGCCATCTGCCTCTCGAGGCTACGAGGGGGGACGTGATACTGAGTGAGCTGTGGCGGAGGCCTTCCCGCCGGCACGGCCCTGTGGAGTGGCTGCGGCCGCTCACCTCAGTCTCTACTGTTATGGGGCCGGCTTACAGCCCGAATTCGCGTGCCGGGTTTTTCCTCGCCAGTGAGAGACTGAAGCGGCCGGGAACACTTGTTGTCCGAGCTGTACCTTTGTACAGCTTTGTGCCTTTGTAGCTCTTGAAACGAATATCTTGATATAAAATTAAGCTACTCGTAATTGTCGCTTCTTATGCGCGTATTAACATGTACTTCTCCATGAAACTTGGTGTGAGCAGTTCTTCGTGTTCCCTATAAGACTGGCTGAGTTTACTTCATGATGCCCTTGTAGTTTCTGAGATTCAAGGGCACAGAGGTAAGGCGGGCAGGCTGAGCTGCTGCCCTGGGCAGCCTGAGGTGGATTGCTGCACGAATGCACGGCGGCTTGCTCAGCCTGCAAGCTAACAGCTGATGGCTCTGAGGAGCCCCATTAGTTATTTTTGTTAACTGCAAGAGAAACAGTGTATTTGGAACTGCTTTGTGTTGTTGATTTAGCTTCAATTATGTGCTGTCTGAGGTGGTAACGTGTAATTAGGGAAACATCACAAAGCTTTAACATTTAGTGTGCCAAAACTTGAGGCAATGTAGTGATTAACGTATCGAGATGTCTGAATTGAGGTTACTTTTAAAACATTTCCTGGAGGTTGCAAAATAAGGCTTTCCTGTGTCTTGCTGTTGTAATGACTTGCTGCGTTGTAATGAACAATATTTACATTCAAGTTTGAGTTCTGTGCTGTTATAAGAGAGGAAAAATGATTTCTGAAATAAATTATTTTTGTCTAGGTACGTAAATGCCAGTTTATGATGAGCCTCAAAACCTTATGGAAGGACTACAAAGTTCTGATTGTTATGGGAATTAGCCTGGGCCTGGTGCACTGGTCATGGTTCCACATCAAGTCTAGTCCGCTTTTCCAAGTGAAGACAGAGGAGGTTGTTCCAGAACCTGGGATTGTGACATACATAATGCAAAGTGATCGCAAAAATAAGGAAAAATAACATCAGGGCTGTGTGTTTTAGGTAAGCTTAGGCAGTATTGGTGCTCTGGTGTTTGTTTTTGTTTTTCTTTAAATGCGTGTAAATTCTCAAACTGCTTATCAGTCCTCTTTAGCAGGATTAATTATGTGGTGCATTGCATTACAGGTGTATTTTGTAGTACCACGCATGACCTATTCATAAAGCAGCGTAAAGCCTAGAGGTCAGAAGTAAAAGTAATAATGAAAATGTGTAGTTTATGTACTGCATACCTCTATGTAACGTGGTTTTTTTTTTGTTGTTGTTGTTTTAATTAAATTATCATACTGTAGTTTTTGTCCTTAAGTGGGTTTTTTTCTTGGGAAGAAACCAAGCAGTTAAAGCTGTGTGATACTGGTGTGAGAGATCATGCTAATACCTTTCTGGTTTTTATTGTAGGTATAATTAGCTCTGAAACGTCTCCTGTGAGTGTTGCCAGAAGGGAAGATGAGGAAAGCTAGCTGGAGTAAAAAGAACTTTCTGCTTGTGGCAGGACTGTCACTGATAGGTGTCCATTTTGGAACAATGCTTGTGAACTTTGTTGCAAAAAAATCTGCTCGATCACATTCAGAAATCAAGAAAGAATGAAAGTATGAAAGCATGAATGAATTAGCCTACAGCTGTCATTATCAATTTCACAGTGAGATTTAAGCCTCATTTTTAGATGTCTATGTGCAGAATCAGATGTGCTTAGCATACTGCGTTACGTTTAAAATAGTAATCTTTGTCAGAAAAGAATAAAAATGTACTACTTTAAAGTGCTGTGAATTCTAGGTCCAAGTAACAATGAAATCTCTCTTGTTTATCAGAATTAAAATCTAATTTTGAAAATGTCTCGCCTTGAAGCTAAAAAGCCATCACTATTTATTAGTGAACCTCTAACAACAGTTAGTCAGCCGCTGTCTCTATTAATTGCAATATTGAAATCTTGCTATGGGCCTGCTGGCAGACTTAAACAGCTCCACAATGGTCTGGGAGGCTATGTTTGTCTAACATCACAATCTTCAGCCATACTTGGTCGTCTTTCTGTCAGTCACCCTGTATTAAAGGTTTTGACAGCCTCTGTCCAGAACCATGTGTCCCGCTTCAGTGACTGTGGCTTATTTACTGCCATTCTTTGCTGTAGCTTGATTGAAAACTTTAAAAACCTAAATATTGCGCCTTGCATTGTCATAAAAATAAGCAAACACCTTTTGAGTTTATGTACTGACTACCTCAAGTCTGAGGCCTGTGGTTGCCGAGTATCTGTGGATTTTAGTAATCTTGAGATTCTTCTTTGCTTGGTACGTAGCATATTAACAAGCAAACCTGCTTGCATGCTTAATAAAACAGAGGTTGATCATCTCACTGTACTGATTGTAAAGGCTTTTATGTTTACTGTTCCATGCCATCCTGAAACTAAGCCTGTTTTAGGAAAATGTGTAACAGTACCTGTGAAGGGTAGAAGAGTTCTGGATTCGACAGTTATTCCTGGTCTGTTGATAGAAACACCAGAAATTCAATTTGCAAAACCGTTTTCTGTCAAAAGAACTTCTTCTGATGCTGTCAAGGTGGCAGTTTTCTGTGTGTCCATGTCAGGAGACCTTTTTGACCCAGAAGAAGGAACAGTAACAGTCCACCACAGAATTTCCTTGGAAATGTCAGAGCTTGATCAGTTGCTTAATGTAGGAAAGCAGTTGGTTAATGATGAAGTTGGCCTTGTAGTGTGCCAGAAAGTTATCCATCCATCGCTGAAACAGTATCTGAAAGATAACCATGTCATTGCTGTGGACAGAGCTGGGCTGTTAGTGATGGAACCCCTGAGTCAAGTGACAGGTAATGAGTGATTTTTGTATACTTCATAGTTACACTTACTGCTAGTCTCATAATTAAAACCTTTCTAGATATGATTGTGGAACAGGAATTCTCCTATTTCTTTCCTATTTCCTATTCTACTGTAGCAGCAGAGCAAGCATTTCAGACTAGAAACTGCTGCTTTCCATACTGAAGACAATTCCATAAGAGGCTGGTCTTGTACTGGCTGGCTGCAATGGTATAATGTGCAAATGATCACTGTTCTATGAGAAGTATATAATTCTAGTAACTATTTGTATGTGTCAGTTTTCAAACTCTTGTCTAATGAGAGTTATAAAGTTACTCTTTTATCTTGAACTAAATCTTACACTTTAAAAACATCCTGTTCTCTGCTTGTGATTGTCTGCGTGGACTCAAATGTTAATTGTTGAAGAACATACAAAATGTAAAAAGCCTAAGGGAAAAGAGTTGATGCTTCGTGAGCTGCAGTAGAAGACAATTCTGATGACAGTAATGCATGCTGTTCTTTTTTTAATTGGACAGGTTCAAAGCCTATAGCTTCCATTTATTCGTTGTCTCCCAGTTGTTATGGTAGTTTGAAGGATGTATGCGCCAAGAGTTTTGCCTCTAAACATTTTGTGCATCTAATTCCTAATGACACGGTTGTCTGCAGCTTGATACTCTGTAACAGAAATGAAACAACTTGGGATGAACTGAAGGTAAGCACATTGTGAAGTTTCTGTTGTGATGGAAGAAATTAGAATAATGAGAAATACAAATACAGTGGATTTTTAAGAGTGGACTTTGGTACCTAAATGGAGCTTACTTGGAGTTGAGGAAACTTCAGAAAAGCAAGAAACTTCTTCATTTCCAGACTTTAAAAATCCTTGGAGTGCTTGTATTTGTGTAATGCTTCTGTTTTAAAACTAGTTGTTTGGAAACAAACGTTTTTCGCCTATTCTTGAAGCCAGTGCAAGTAGATGTTTTCATTCCCATTGGTTTATGGGAGCATAAATAAATCACCCAGCAAAAGGTCAGCAGCAATGCCTGCTGTGGCAGTGAAGTGTAATTTTATTGAATAGTTACTCTAAAACTGGTGCTGATACAGGTCACCTTTTTTATAAGTTGGCTTTACAAAAAAGAGAGTGAAATACAGCTTTCGTTCAGTGTAGGGTGTGGACAAACAGTAACATTTGTAAGTCAGTAAACGTGGCTTTGGAAGCCACTCAACATGTTTATATTCACATTACAGTTTATGAAGTCAGCATCAGGAATTACTAAAAGCTTTATTCCAGTAGTGTTTGTGATTATTTTTTAAATTAATTTATTTTTTCTTAATTTGTAAAATCCTGTCATGTTGTTTGTAATGAAAAATTCACATGGTTTTCAGCGTGCATGTGAAACTGCAGAGCATGTGTTGCAGTTAACACTCAAGGAACCTTCGGCATTGTTAGGAGGTGGCTGTACTGAAACTCATTTGGCTTCGTACCTAAGACAAAAGGTATGTAAGAGAAAGGGTGTTTTAAAGCTGCTTAATAAACTTAGCTAAGAATTTCACAATTTCTGTTACTGTTAATATATTTGTCATCTGTATATTCTGTGTTTGTTTGTTGTAACTCATAAAACAAAGGTGTCCTTTTGAAGCGTTTCATTAATGGTGTCTTTCATTTCAGAATTTCATTAATATTGCATTTGTAATCATAACTTTTTTTCAGGTATCTGTGGTATTTAAGCATTATGATAGAAATGTGTAGACTTTAATTGAATGATAATCATGCAAAACTCAGCTTTGACAAGTCTAGAAGCTTTTCCTATTGAATAATCAGCGAACTAACAATTTTTCTGTCAAGACTGTGAACTGTCTTAAAAAAACAACTAAGTATTCTTGACTAAAGCTATTTCTCAAAACCCACCATTTTAATTGCTTTTTCTTTTCTTTTTTTTTTTTTTTTTCTTTAAAGATTTCCTGTCTGTCCACTAGCAGTTCTAAAGATGTGGATTGTTCTCATGCACAATACAAGTTGATTGCTGATGCATTTTGTCACTCATTGGAATCTGTAGCTTGTTCTCTAAGTCATGATGATGGAGAAATTCTCACTGATATGGCTTATGGACACTGTTGGCTTGTTCCATCAGGATTTCCTTCTGTCTTTAATGGGTCAGATTTATGTTTAAAATGTGGCTGTGGAGTAAACAGTAGCACAGAAGATCTCAACTGGAGGCATTTGCAACCCTTCTTTGTCTCTTCTCCTATGGAGAGCTGCCCAAAAGAGCCTTCGGTAAAGGTTTCTGACATTATGACACTGGACTGCTTTGCTGCAAAGTATAATGGCCTGCAAGTAGCTGTGGAGACGGCCAATTTGATTATGGATCTCTCATGTGTAATTGAAGATCAAAATTAGCTCTGTGATGTGAATTGCGTTGTACAGTCATATTACTCTGCTTTCAGTTAAGAATCTATAACATATTAAGGTACTTGGGAATGGTTGGCTATGGACAACAGACAAAAATTAAGTCAAATATTTGGCCAGTAAGTATTCATCTAATTGTTTGTTAATCTACAGACATAGCATTTTCAAATGTTGCGCAGGTTAGAAGCTGCCTTGTGGTTAACCACGTATTCTTTGAAGCACAGTAACATGACTTACACGTATTCTAGTTAATATGTTCAGAAAAGCAAATGTCTCTTCAAAAATTTTTTAGGAAACTCAAATATTCTCTAGTAAATAGTGCTGCCTGGTGTTCTTCCTGTATAATGCAAGGTGCTGGATGTTTCTGTGAACTCTATGGCCTCTTCAAAGGAATGGCAGAAATTGATTGACTTACTGAGGGAAACATGGATTCGAATCTGTGTAGCCTTAGCAAAAGCTTTACATGTTCAGACAGACTTTGTATTGTGGCAAGACATTACCACTGTTTTTAATGTTCTAAGAAGAGAAGACCTTCCTTAGCAAATCCCTTAAGTAGCGTTTCTTATTTCAATTTCTGTTCTGAAAACATTATAGCATTCTACTGAATGCACTTTGTTTCTAAATTGCTGGAAGATTCTCAATTCACATGTAATTTATTCATCAAGATATTAAACTTGACCTGAATCTTTTATATAGCAGGTAATTACACATTGGGGGGGAAAAAATGGCAGACTGGGAGGGCAGAGGGGGGAAGGATTTCAGACAGTGGACCCTTGCTGTTGTCTTTGGAATACAAGATGGCTTATAAATAATGCTCCTACTACTTAAGCAAAGCTGCAAGAATGTGCCAGTTACAATTCACTTAACTCTTTGTGCATGGTTTCTTTTAAAAAGAAAGGCTTTGAGCTTCTCAGACTTATTTAAAGATCAAAACAAGGCTGTAGGTGACTGAAACTCTCATTTTTAGCATGCATATGAAATTCAGAAGTATGTTTCAGTTTCTCTTCTTTACTCCTTTTCTCCTCCTGTTTTCAGTCACAGGGGTCAAATATTCATGACATGCTTTTCCAGAGAGCAGAATTACTTACAGCCTGTTTATTTTTCCTGATCTCTTAAGGTTTTAATATACGTACTGAATATAGACAGTGACATTTTCTTGTGTAACTCAGTTTTGAAAGGTGTAATTAAAAGCAGATATTTCCAGGCCTCCTGTACACACGTTTCATTTTTATGAACATCATTTTATTCCTGGGGGGAGGGGTAGTTAAATTTATTTCTTTTCATGATCTGAAATGATTACTTCAGCACAATAAAGGCATCCTTTGGACATTTGTTACAGGAATTACTCATATCTTTATCTTCCAATATACTATGAAAGCATAAGGAATAATGAAGCTAAATGATTGTGCATACCTGAAGGCACGGTCTTAGTGAGTGAATTTGTCTCCCAGTGTGATTCAAAAGCATAAATAAGCAGCTAGCATAGCTTCCTATGGGCAGTTCAGACTCAATTCTCGTTTGTGCTACTATCTTTCTGTACCTGTAGAGGTGTAGTGTTGTCACTTGGATTAGCACGTTTAAGCAACCAATTTAACACAGTTGCTTCTTGCTTTGGTATTTCAGTTTTGGTAAAGCATATGCAACTTTCAAGTAAGGCCTGAAAATGCAGAGTAATTTAGTCATCTTTGTTTTTCTATTACTGCATCCTGTTTTCAAGTAAGACTCCATTAAACGTTTGCATTTTTAATCAACATGAAAACACCAAAGAAAGCTACTCTTCAACAACTCTGCTATAATGAGGGCTGCTCCAAAAGGAATGTTTCCTGTTTTACTGTGTTTGTCCATGACATCAGAAGTGCACGTTGGTGGTATGGCAGTGGAGGTTGAACCTTCCCCCTGATATTCCATTTCATTTTGTTGCTGTGTGACAGATGGCAGCAGACGGGTGTTCTGACAGAATGGTGTCTGACATGGAAGTGCTTATGGAGTTAAAGGGTGGTATTGAATTCCTCACCGTGGAGAAAATGCATCTGTTGGTACCCAGCACACACTGAGGTGGCGTGTTTCAGCAGTGGTGACAGAAGTGCTGGGGCACCTCTTCTGGGGCAGATTTCTATACAGCATGCAGGCTTTTGTTCACTGCTGGTGCAAATGCATGATGTTGGTGACTATTAAAAAATAGTGTTTAGTAGCTGAGGATGTGCTTTATCAGATAGCGTTATTGTGTTGTACCTGCTGTAGTTTTCATGGGAGTTGGACACATTTATTTTGTAGTAACCTATGTAAAAATAGATTTCTGAGTTCAGGGAACTGAACCTTGCTCTATCAGTAGCTCATCATGGATATTTCAGATGTGTTCAGGCATTTCTAAGCTAACCAGACGTTATAGTTTTAGATCTTTCCCTGTAAGAGAAGGAAGTACTAATTGTTGCCAATATTTGTAAGAAAAATATTTATTATAATGTAAGAAGCACAGTAGAGTATGTACAAACAGATTAGTTTACTTAAAAACTGAACTTTAAACTTCTGCCCTTAATTTGCTGTGCTGAGTAGCACAATGCAGTATGTCACATTTTCAGCAGTGCCATGTGAAGTGAGTCATCTGACTACTAAGCTGTTCAGCCTCAGAAAAGTCAGCATCCATGAGTCAGTGTCATAGCAAGAAACTGTTTAAACTGAATTTGTATTTATTACTGTTCTGAAGATGCAGGCACAGTCCTTTCATTGCAAAAAGAAGCCCTCTATCATACTTATAGTATGTAGAGACTGACTGTGCAAGAAGGCAGTGGCTGCTAATACATGACAATGTTTATTTACGTATTTCTAGTACTTTCTTATTTCTACTTGTTTATGATGAGCTTCATAGTACAAATAACTTCTTGGCCAGTAGTATTATGTTCTTCTCAGTTAAGAAATAGCTTTACTTTTTGCTGGTATACCTTGTCCTGGAAAAATTAGTCATACATATCCCCCAATTTCTTCTTTATGCTGGAAGCAGAAGTGTGGTCACAGCATAGATAGAGCCATGCACATTAGTAAAAATGCCAATAAAACGAATGGCAGACTAGGTCCTAGCAGTTGGCTGCTGGACATTTGTGCCATTAATACATAGAAATATATATGTCTCCTGCAGGCTTTTAATTTTCACCTTACTACAAATGTCTTTATAAAAAGTTGAACTTCCAAATCTGCTTGCATGTGAGAATTGTTTGTTGAAGCTTTCACCGTACACTGAGAAGGCCACAGCTGATCATAGTCTGCTTTTAGCAGATTGCTGGTGTTCTATTTTGTTTTCTGTTCTGACAGATCAGTTCTCTGCAGGTACGCATTAAATACTAGAATCCTACTGCTACTATGGAATGTTTGCTAAGCATTTGTTAGGCAGTGGCATCCCACAACATCAACAGATATCTTTATGGGTAGCTTTATTTGTTTTTATAAACAGTTGCATCTTTTACAAATGTACCTCTTCTTCAACTTTAAAACCCATCCTTAGCATCCCCTCTCTTCAGGCATATGATATTGTTAGTCTCCTCTGTTCCACCTGGGGAGGACTGGGTAGAGTAGGTGGGAGGTTGGGGCGGAATTAGTTTCACAGTCCCTAGCTATGACTCAGCTCCGCTCTGACTCATTGCTTCTGCGTGAGGCTAAGTAGGAACCTCTGCTGATAAACAGTGTACTCGAGGGTTATGACGGAGTGATTTTCAGGGAATAGTAGTGACTATCGTAGGCACAGCTCTTGAAAGACTTTGTGACTTTGAGAGGCTGAAGAAAAACTAGCATTGTGTCTTGATTTATTACTCTGATGTGCTGATTTTAAAGGAACTTGCAAGGGGGAAGAGCCAACATTTGTAAACTGTGTAGAGGGTGCTTTGGGAGGGCAAAGAGAACCCCCAAGTCCACTGGCTTTAGAGGACATAAAAGTATGCCTGTTGGTGGACGTTACTGAAGGCAGACATGGTGGTACCTGTGGAGGAATGAAGACTGGAAATGTGGTTAGTGACTGAGGAGCTTCCTTAGCAGGGAACCCGCTGGAAGGGGGAACTTCTTTGAGAAGGGGAAATCCTTTGGGAACTACTACATGTGGGGCTCTCTGGTTGTATTCTGTTGGGAAGACCCCCCCACACACCTGTGAAGTTCCGTTTTAAGCACAGTTGGAAGATCCAAGAGCATGCACAGGGCAGCAAGAGGATCAACTCCTGGCCCTTCTGATAGCATCTGGGTACTGCAACCTGTGATGCAACTCAAAAAAACAAGTTTGTTTTCTCTGCATATTACTGTTTTCTGTCATGTTACTTTTATTTTATGCAGATATGCAATTATTACCCTTGTAGCAAATAAAGACGGGGGAAATTCTTTGCTGGTTTTACATACCATACCTCTGGCCTCCTGTTCTTCAGTTCTGTTGGGAGTCGCATGAAAAAAAAATAAAAATATTTTTAAATTGTCCCTAATTTTAAGTGTTTACAGTCCTGATCCTAGAATGCATCTCCTGAAATTGCCTCCTTGCATGGCTCCAACACGATGAATTTCTGTGAGCAGTCCTGTGGTCATTTCTCTGCTTTATAGTTGGCCTAGATGTGTTTGATAAGCTATGTATTGAACTGTTTTGTCGTGATGCTTTGCTTGCAAGTACGACTGTGAGCAAAAAGCTTGTTTGTTTGTTTTTTCTCAGTATTGTGTAGAGGCACTGAAGAAATGCTGGGTCTGGCCACTTAGATGTGCTAATGTTCTCCAGCTGGGAGCATTTCTAATTTCTTGGCCAAAACATGATTAATCAGGCAGTAGCTAAGACAGAAAAAGGTGTCCCTGCTGCCTCCTTACTTCAAAAATAAAGCACTTTTTATGTGTATCAGCAATGAGAAGTACAGAATACAAAATGTTAAGGAAGCAGAATAGTTGAGGCCTGCATTGAGCAGTCTGACGCACTTCTTTATTGCTGTGGTGAGAATCTCCAAATAACATATTAGTATCTAAGGCAAACAAGTGGAGAAATTAAGAGTTTTCAGAATGAAAATTGTTATGTGAACTGTTCCTTTGAGCACTTAACTATTATATAATCAAGTAAGGAAAACTGTATGCATTTGATGTCATTTTAAATGTAAGATCTCTTCAAGGACTTTATGTATCAGCATTTAACAGAGCAGCAACTTTTTGAGAGGAAGATAAGTGAATGCATTTGTGTCCTGTTTTTAGGAGTTAAGATCCATGGCATCTGTTCAATCAAAATGGCTGCTAAATGAAGAATCTTGTTTCTTAAGCTGCATGTGAAACAGCAGATGTCACTCCAGTCCTTCTGTATGTGGACTGCCGGAGAAGGATTTGCTCCTACACAAGAATAATTACATGCAGTATTACTATTTACATTAAGCATAGTGTAAGCTAAGAAATAGCTATTATATATTACAGAATTTCTGAGGTTAGCCACATATGGCTGCTGTACATATGTACTAGAGAAGCACTCGGTGCCTGGACTGTCTCCATTTGGATCTGTGTGGATTGGCATGGTATGGAACCAGTTTATAAACTTGTCTGGGCATTGAGGAGCAATACATACCTTTCTCTAATGTGTGGCTTGTGTTTGAAGATAACGGTGTTATCTATTAACTGAGGGAAAATGTGCATTTGTATGGCTGAATTTGTTCATACCTTGAATTTGTAGTCTACTTTGCTATGGGATACATAGACACCAGAGTAGAAAGTGGAAAGCATCATGCTTGTTTTAGAGGTCACCTTTCATTGTTTAAAAAATGTGGAATAAAGTCACACAGGACTATAATAAATCTAGTTCCTGAATTGCTGTTAGATTTGAGGATGGGGGGATATTTCCCAATATTAAAATGCACTTTCCAGGGAAATAGCTGTGGTATTGTCTTTAAAATTTAAAATAATATAGCTACACATTTTGTTTTAAGAAAATTGCACTTAATGGTCCTGTGTTATTACAGAGGAAGAAGCTTAGCAACTGTAGATCTCTATGGCGTTACACAGAAGTATAAATTTTTTGTGTGTACCAGTGAGCTCAATTCTCAATTATTAGTTTTTCTCCTGTGATTTGGATCTTAGTAATATTAAAAGTTCTCCTGTTTTAAAAGGTTTGCAGACTATATATATGTCTCTTCTCCAGTAAATACAACATTTTATTTTTGTTACTAGTTTTTGATGCTTCACGTAATTGATTTTACCCACCCACCTTTAAACTCTCATTTTTTGAATCGTATTTTGAAAACGGTGGGAAGAAAAGGACTCAGACATCTTTTTGCTTTTCTGTTTTCCTTTTAAAATGAAGTATTAAGTGTAACATTAAGTGATTTCATTAAAATAATGATAATAATAATGACTTCTGCGTGCAAGACACTTTCTGGGGAGAAAATTACCAGGTGATTCTTTCTGGTTCTGTCAAGCAGTGCTTGATGATTTTTGACGTATCATTGTAGAATTGTGTAGTCTAGAGAGAAGTTTCTACATGAAATGAATGAAAAACAAGGTGTAATATTTGATCAAGCTTTTCTAGGAATAGATCAACCTGTAAGATAAAGCTGAGATGAGTTTGCATTTTGCTGACGGACATTCTGCCTGAAGCTTTGTGTAGAGAAGGATGTTGCAGATTGTTAACATTTTAACAAGTTAATATTAACTTCTCTTAAGCTAGTCTACCAAAATCAGAACAACTTGTATTATTAGGAGATAGAAGTTTATTTGCCTCTTTATTTGCTGTGATGATTTGGTTGTACATAGAAGTTGTTGCAAGGTGCCTGGAAGGTTATGTTAGAGGTTTCAAAGTGAAAGTGTGAATCTGTTCTAGAAGTCATACATTTCTTTATCTGCTTTGAGACCTTATGGTGAGGCTGCCCTCAGTTCATCACTGGCTTGCAGTTGCTCAAGTTGCAGTTGCTCAAATTGCAAGTCTTTTTACTTATCTATCTATATTTATAGTTCTGTTTCCAGATGGGAGAATATTTGCCTACCTAAATGATGGCTAGACATGGTGAGTGGCAAACCCAGCAGTAATTGTAAGGCACAAAATCAATTCCACAGCTGTAATAAATACAATTTTAGAAACAGCCAAGAAATGTAGAGGAGCAAGTGGATTTGGAGCCACAGGCCAAAAGATTATTTCTGTACACGGAGGTGAAAAAAGCACTCAATTTTATCATAATGGCTCCCCAAATCGAAAATTGGATTGACATTTCCTGGTAATAAGGACATAAAATAGCTCATATAGCAAGTGCACTATGGTCTTTACTGTGCATTTAGTGGAAAGAAAACCTTAACGAATAATCACTACATTGCATATTTAATATAGTGAGTTTCAACTTTATTTAGTGAAGCTCAGACTATGTACAGTATACTTGTCACTTGCATTCAGCAATGTTTAATTGAGAATGTATGAATTCCTTTCAAATAAATGCTTCTTAGAGCTGTTAGAGGAAAAAAGGATTTGTTCTACCCAGGAACCTGGCAATCAGTAGAAGTCTGGCTGAATATGGTGCTTACATTTGTTATAGAAAAGTCAGTGAGGTAGGAACTTTCATTGCATATTCAGAAGCTGAAACTGTCCGCCAGGCTCTTCCTGGTAGGATTCTTAGAAGCAGTTTGATAATAAACTGAGTTTAGGAAATCGTCTCAACAGAATGTTTTTGGTGTGATGAATATGAAGACAGTCATAGTGATGTGTGATTCTGACCAAATAGCCAGAGTCTGTTTTCTATGTGCAGAACTTGATGAGGAACTTGTAGATTTTGTGTAAGGTGTGGTTATCTACAAAGAGACTTCACTTCAGCTAGAAGATAGGTGCAGGAGCTGCTGTTTTCCCAGAGCTCTCATGTATTCTCACTGGTTTCTCTTGGCCTTGAAGAATGGGCTAGGAGGATATTATCATAGTGCTTTAGCTTGCAAAAATTGGAGTTGCTGAGATTCTGGCCTTTTGCAATTCAAAAATACTGGCATGTTAACATTTGTCAGAAAATCTTTTTCTTTTTAAAAGGGAGAAGCTACAGTGACTTCTACAGTGAGGAAATCTGGCAAACTGATTTTATTCCTTTAAAAAAACACAATAAAAACCACATAGATCAGTAAAGGAGGGCTTTTATCTGTTCTTTGTCCTGAGACTGTAGGAAAGTCTGTCATGGAGAATTTGATCTGTGGCTTGACTCATTTTGAGAACAGAAGGCAGAAAGCAAAATACAGACAAAAAAGATGATCCCAGTCCTTAAAAGCTGTGACTGAGGATAAGACAAAGTATAGTCTCAGATGAGATAAAAATCCATGTTGACAATTAACTTTGTTCTTTACAGGGACCTGTAAGTACTTAGGGAAGAAGAGCAAGAACTTTGCTGCCATTCTGTTAGCTTCCAGCAATGAGCAGTTTAAGGACTTTTGGTGCTAGGCTACGTCTAGGTTGCAGTTTTAGTAGATGATATTAGAGCTATTTCCCAATTATGCCTAAAATTGTGTTTCTTTGGATATGTCCTCATTTTTGCTCTTGTAAATAAATAAATGGACACAACGAGCAGGAGCTCAGATTAGATATCAGTTTTGCCAAGGAGCACATCTAGGGCCAAGACTTGCTTGTGCTGGTTCTAAGACTGGTACCCAAAAAGTCATGATGAAAATACTTAAATGGCATTTGTTTTATTTAAAAACAAGTAAACCCTGTTTGCACTTAAAGTAAAGGGCAGAGTGAGGCCTATTTTGTTAGGACAGATCATTAGGACAGAGCAAGGATAGAAAAATGCAGCTTCTGGATAAATAAGAAGACGAAGCCCAATATAAGATGCTGTAAATAATGTCTTATGTGGGAAGAAGTGGTCCTTTGTCTCATTTTGTCTACAGAGATCCAGGGTTTTCTTTTTTACATCCACATCTTTATGAATTAAAGAGCAGAAGTTTGTTTGGTCTGGACACATGGGATTTTTCTGCTCAATACTGCAGTTGGAGAACAATGTATGAAGCTAATTCTGAAGTTTGAGGTATTACAGGTTGAAACCTCTGAGATACCCTGTGTTCTTCTAGGGGTCAAGTTTTTGACAGATTGTTAGATGAGAGAAACAACTGCAGTAGAGAAAAATCTGTATGTTTTGCTGAATTGGTCTGGAGTAACTAGAAAGATAAAAGATAAGACTCTCCTCTGCTTTTGCATCTTTTCTTCCCTCTTCTGTTTGTAGACTTTAACACTTCTGTCAGCTGCAGATGGGCAGTAAGCAACGGATAGAGAAAATGGCAGGAGTCCAATCCTTCCAAGACCAATCCCATTTTAGAAAACTGAAGAAAATATATATTAAAGATTTGGTTGCTATGATAAGACTGTCATCAATTAGTCTGGCTTGCTGCAGTGCTGTCATGAGACTGAGCTCAGGCTGCTTTATTGAAGCAGACAAACCCTACTTCCCAGTCTTTTGGTCTGATTTGCACAAAATGATTGTGAAATTTTGAATGATGTTGGAGTTGGGTTGCAAATGTACAGCTAACACCTCTTTTGGTATTGGGCATATCATTAGAGCAGCTCAGCCCTCAGGAGTAATCCTCTCGCACCCCCAGTACATCTGTGAAACACTGCAGCATTGCTTTTATTGACTCACGAAATATCACATGGCATTACTGTGGCTCAAGAAAATTCTTCTCATATGGTGTATAACTTGTTCTGCTTTTTAAATTGATCCTTTAGTTCTTGGAAAGAGTCTGGGTTTACTTCAGTAGATACTTTTTACTGCAGTACAACATGTAAGTTTGTGTATTTATGTCAAAGCAAATAGGTGGTCCTGAACTTTAAGCCCTGTTAAGATATCTCACAAGTCATCCCGACCCATATTTCATAGGTGGGCTGACTCTGTGATTCTGTAATCACCAGCAATGCCCCAAGGGGTGCCAAGCATTTTCTTCATAAAGGAAAGCCAACATTCTGATTTTTGTCCTAATCACTTACAAGCTGTTTACAGTGAAAACCACCAGTCATCACTGAAAATTGACATCTTGTGGTAAGTTTGTGGGTTTGTGACTCCTTCGCATCCATTCTGTGCTGCTGTGACTCAACAGCCCTTCTATGGCTACCACTTGTGTTTTTGTCAGCTCCCATCTAGGCAGTCCTCTTGACAGAGTACTCAATGCAAGCTCTGAGTGGAGGTGAGCTGTTGAAGCTCTGCACAGGCTGCTGCTTGTCTTGAGCTTCCTGCTGGGAGGTGTTGCCTGATAAGTGGTTAGGCTACCACAGCCTTAAAGGAGAGAACTTAGCAGTGCTGAGATTTGGCACTGCTTTCTGCTAGTCTTGGTCTATGTTTACTCAGGCTTTATGTATTTCCAGCCTCATTGCTTGCTGACAAGCTCTGTCCTGCCTGCTTTTTCTCAGTTCTTATAGCTAGCTGGCCAAGACAAGAGAGAATTTTCTTTGGAAAAAATAAGCATTTCTACTCTCTCTTGCATGCTTTCTCTGTATTCGCTTCTAATTTTCCAGTGGTCCCAACGTGTCTTATCTCTGTAGCTTATTCAGCACTTAAATGTTTTCTGTACAGGTGTTCCATTAGCAGAATTTATTGGCAAAAAGCAAAAATGACTTTATATTTTACATGCATATCTCTTTCCACCTGCTTGGTAATTGAATATAGGAATCTTGAAGGCAGAATTTATAGCGGCCAACTATTCAGTCATCTTTCAGAATTTGATGCTATAAAATATAATCTGCTTGATAAAGCATTTTCAGTGTGTTCTGTTACTGAAGAGTTCTTGTCATGAAAATGCAGGAGTTTTGAACAGAGGTAAGAAAAAAGTAAAATAAAATATCAGAACCCTTTTTGTTTTAGTATTGCAGAGCAAATTGATGTTTAATTTGAAGGCAAACATAGATAAAAGTAATCATTGACTAAACTTGTTTCACTGCAGGAACATGATTGAATCCATTTGAGAGTAGTGCTTTGTGATATCTTCCCTTTTCAGTTGGTGTTTTAAGTTAAAATAGAATGAAACATGTCTTGATCACCCAAGGATGTGATGGAAATAGGATGACTGCAGGGTTTTTGGAGGAAAAGAACTGGTACTCTGCAGTTTGGGTGTAATTTGAGCCCCTTTCAAAGGTGTCTCATTAAATTAAAGGTTACTTAATAAGGGTGAGCGTTACATGGCTGCCTTAAGTTAATGTATTGAAATTAGAAGGGTTTTGCAGAAGGGTATTGTATAGGTATATTCAAAATTAATGGAAAATCTTAGCAATATTGTGAGGAACTAAATTACACAGGAATAGAAGGAATAGAGATTTCAGGACATGGGACTGCCTTAGTTTGGCAGTTCACGGGACTGCTTGGTCCAGAGATATTTTCTTCTGGCTGCTATACATATAGACCCCAACGTTTCTTGATTCTTGTGCCTGAACACGAACTCACATATAATCACAGGATTTCTGACAGGTTATTTGTTGGAGAAAAGCTGCTGAGTATTTAAAAATCTTTATGCTAAAACTGCTTACCTATGTCACTTCTGCCTTGTATCCAAATAAATCTAAGCTTTTCAAATAATGGGAGCATTTTTCAGTTATCTAAGAAAGATTTTTTATCATAGGGGATGTGAACAGTTAAAACTTCAGAAACTGTAAAAACTTTGAACTTTAGATTATCTGTAACCTCGGGGTTTATTATAAGATAATGCACAGAATTGAAGACAGCTTTACTGGAAAGCAAAGAGCCTTTACACAAATGGTATATGTAATTTATTGGTATAACCACAATACTGGAGAACAAGATTGTCCCTGGATATTCTCAGCTAGATGCAGTTGTTATGCCCCTGACAGGACATCATCATTGCCGCCTGATGTCCAGGTTGCAATCCTTTGGTGATGTTGTGCCTTTTCTAGTAGTACAATAAAGAAAAGCATGAACAAATTTTTCCAAAATACTCCTCTTTGTCAGTGACTTTGTGAATTTAGGCACATATTTTAAAGTCGTAGTTTCCCCTCTAAAGCAACAATGCTGTTTTTTCCTATGTTTTCTTACTTCAGTAGTTCCTATATCGAGTCCAAAGTCAGTGTCCTTCTTTTACTTCTTGCATTATTCTCACTTTGTGAAAGGCATTCAGCAGTACAGAAAGCCTAAAAAAACCTAGTAGAGCACTCAGAAGATCTGATTCACTTCATCCCAGTAGTGGATTGACTATTATTAGTCCAAACCTTGTTCTGATCTCAGTGTCCCTTGATCTTTTTAGGGAACTGCTCCAAATGACGTATAGTCTTTCTGGATTCTCAGATGTCTATTGTACCTGTATATTGTTGAGGAAGGCCTCTGCTGAACTGTCATAGTGGCAAATGCAGCAGAAGGTCGCTGCAAGAATCTGATGGAATGGCAAATAACATTCAGGTGACTTTCATTGTATATATAGCAATCTTTTAGGCAGTAAACTTTTCATAGCTGCGCCTGTAGAAAGTGGACTAGTGGAGGATCTCTGGACATGAGACTATCCTGAGAGTTGGGGTGGAGGGTGAACACTGCATCTCTGCGATTTGTATCAGGAAATAGGAGATTTTTTTGTTTGGATGAGAAATTGAATTCATGCTGGGAAACCAAATGACTTTCTATAAGAAAGCTCCCTTTGGCATTCAAACCAAAAAAATCTGCAGTTGCCAAACTAGTCAAAACAGCCTGGTTGCTTAGATGATAGGAGCTAGTGGTGAACAGCCAAAGGAGTCTCAAAGAACTGATTTAGGTTCTTTGAGTAAAGAGGGTTCTCTCTGTTTTAGCTGCACTGCTTCTCCAGATCTGTTTCATCTTAAAGTAGCTGTGTCAGCTCGCAGTGTCAGTCAAATGCTTTCCTGGGAAATCATCCACTTGCAGCAGCCTTCCCAGTTCTTGCTTTTGTGTTTCTGATCATGTGTACGTACTGCATGTTTGTTTTTTTGTTGTTGCTGAGCTTTTTGGTGTTTTTTTGTTTGTTTGTTTTGGTTTTTTTGTTAGAGCTCTTGTTGAGAGAGGGGGCACCGTGAAATGTTAATAATTTCAAGTATTAATTATCTGCAAAAATACAGTGAAAAATCAGATTGGTACGTTTTTGTTAATTTACTCAAAAATGATAATTTTTGGCTCGTTTGGACTTGTGAATAAGGCCTAGCTGTTCCTTCATGCATGTGCTTGCACAGCTAGTAGAAATCTAGTGAGGTTATTGTGTATACAACATAACAAATGCGGGCATCATACAGCCAGAAATCTGTCATAAATAGCTGGTTTGGGGATAATCTGTAACCTAAATTTCAGCCAAAGTATTCTTACATTTGTGCCCATTTACTGATGGTGAGTGTTCTCTGGGGCTTTAGACCTTGCGTAAACAACCTCTAAAACAGTTCCACCCTTAGGCTGTAGGAGTTTTACTGTCTGGTTAATTCTTTGTAAATCATGATGCTCGTGACCATTCTCTTTGTCTAGGAATACCAGAATGCATCTCTACTGCAGTGTTAAATAACAAGAGCTGTTTATTTTGGCAGACACAAAATTTAACTCTTGTGATTTGTCTTGAAGCAGTGGATGTAGGCATGCCTGCTCTTTATGCAGAAAATTCTGTGAGCTTGGCTTCTTTCTACGGTTAGAAACACTTAGAGTCTCTGTTTTCATTATAAGAAATGAAAATAAAATAAAAAATATACCATCTCCAGAGAGAAGCTTGAAAATATTAATCTGAGAGTTTCCAGTTATGTAGACTGTAGCTACAAAAAGTAGGCTTTTGGCCTACCTTTTTATAAAGGATGTGTATGGGTGGGGAGGGCTAAAAGGTTTGGCATGGCTAATATGGGTTGTAAAAATGGGTTAGTGTATGTACTGCAGGACTGCAGGAGAGAGTCATGAGGAGTCAGGTGGCCTCATACAGGCATTTAGTTCCAAACTGCAAAAGGATAGCATTTCCTTTTCCCACTGATGTGCATAGGGGGCATGCTTTCCTGTAGCACAGCTGTTCATTTCTGTTACCTCTATAGCTGCTGTGTGGGGTTTTTCTTCTTCCCACACCCCTTGCTTTCCCTAGTTCTCACTTTCTGACTTTGCTGTGCTCATCCCAGCTTGAGGAACTGGCCAAGCAACATTTCTTCTTTCCTGTCGACAGTGAGCACCGTTTTTTTTCCTGGAAGTGTGAGCCATAGGAAGCCTCAGCACAGTCTGTTCTCCTCTGCTGTAGTGTTATGTAAGTAATATACTACTAAGACCTCTGCCATCTCGGCAGTGAGAGGACCAGCTGACTGATATGAAGCCAAAGCATTAGTTGAGAGGTACAAGGGTAGCAGAGGACCCTGTTGTTTTGGAGAGGTTGACAAATTCTCTTGTTACGTTGATGCTGTCAGATAAGATCTTCATTTTTGTCAGGGTCTCATCAAGTAATAAGCATGGTAATTTATCTGGCAATTTAAGAAGTAGATTGTCTCACAGTCTTTCACTTTTTCTTCTGGGCACAAAGAGATTAAAAACTAAAAAATGAAGTAGGAAAACAGCAAGATCTCAACTGTTCTCTGTCAGTCCTTACTGATTTTCCTCATCATTCTGTGTAGAAAGGGAAGAAATCAAAACACAGGACAGGTACTAAATCCTGCACTGGTTTTTGTTTCCTTCTTTTTTTTTTTAATTTCTTTTGAGGGAGAAGTTGCTCGTTGTTGAAAGCATAAATGGGTCATGTAGCTGCTGCATCTTAAAAATAAAATCATTGGCAGGCTTCCCCGCCTGCAGTGCACTGTGCTGAATTTCAATGAAAATCCCCCAAATGTACAGATCTCACAGGCAGCTCAGAATGCTGCAATATAAAATGCTGCAGCGTACGTTTCTGGGCAACTTTCATGCCATCACATTTGCTCGTTCATAAATCTTTTCTCAATCAACGTGCTGTTATTTTTTTCAGACTGATATCTAGGTTCTGAGTTTGAGCAGCATTAATAATACTCTGTTTCCTCTTTCATGTCCGCAGTGAGTATCCAGTTACTTTGAAAATATGAAATACATTCTTGTGAAAACAGCCAATCTAAAAGGCAAAAGAAATAAAAATCCCAAACCTGTGGGTTTGAAGCAGGGGAAAGAATTCCTTAAAGAAGTTTATTTACTTGTACTAACAGATGGATATAAAGGTTTTGTCTTGCTCAAACTATTGAGCATTCATTTTTCTGTTTGACTTGCCTGGGGTTTTTGTTTTGTTTTAGTGCTTCACGTGTGCTAAACCCATCACAGATGTGAGACAGCAGTATTGGGTTATTGCTGTTTAACCAGCCTACTTATGACATAAAATACTGTTTCATGGTGCTAGTTAGCCCGTAGCTCATTTCTTCCGCGTTACACTAGAGTTGTAGTACTGTGCCTGATAATGTGTATAAACATTTTGCAAAGTACATGTGATCAAGTCTAAATCAGCTGGGATAGATGATCTTCTAGAGCCTCACTTGGGTTCTCCACTGATGTCTCATTGGCATAAAGAGTAGAATGAACAAAGCACCAAGTCTTTTTATTCCTCTTTTCCTCCCACCAACCTGAACTATTTTGGCAAACTGATCCAGATGACTAGCAGTAGTAGCAAATTGTATATGAAGGAATAGAAGAATGGTGTGTGTGTGGCTGGCAGTGGAGTCTAAGTCTGAATATCTCATCTAGTGGCTGAGTCTAAATGCTGAAAGAGCAGGAAGAACAATGATTCTAGTGTGAGCCACAGATGTATTTCCTAGAGGAGGGTCCTTATTCCTTTTTCCTGGCGCATCTTTGTCCCAAAGGGCCAGAACCATTTTATTATAATCCCCTAAAGCTCTGAGACTGATACCTGGGATACACACAGCAGGATCTCTCCTTTCCTGTTGCTGGATGGTCCAGCAGTATTACAAAAGGTGAAATGGGCACCTGACTCGTCTCTACTGACAGTATATGCATTGTGAAGATATTTTCATTCCAGAATTTCAACCTAGGCACAGCCCATGGCAGACCTAACCACAGGCTTTAGAGAAACTGGTAACTGTGTTTTGGCAAGCTCTTTGTGCAGCTGCTCAGTAATGGAAACCTTGGTGTGGCTCCTAACTGGGAAACTCTCAGTAGACAGGAAGAGCAGTTCTCTGAATGAATGCTCAAATCACATGATTTTACCTTCCCTGACTGTGCAGAGCCTTTGCTGCTATCTACTAAATGTAGAGAAATTATTCCTCATATATATATATTATATATATATATATATTTTAATGTCAGTTTGCACTTGCTTGTGTGAAGTTTGCCTGTGCTAAGGAGCATCTGTTATAACTGAACTCAAGGAGCCCTATTCTCCAAATACTACGTTTTCCATATGTAATTTCTAAAGGGTTTGTTGACCACATTTCAGTCTAAATTAATCTCCTCTATGTTTGTTTTGAAAACATTCACCATCCTGTCTTTCCTATTTCCCAATGCTTTATTCTCCCATGTTTGTTCTTGCTGGCTGATGAATATCCCTGTACTGCTTGTTTAATTAGCATTTGAGTTCATTTAAATTGATAGAAGACCTCACTCTGAAGGGAAGCACATTATCAAAACGCATAGACTAATCTTATTAGGTGAAAGCACTTTTGTTTAAATAAAAATGATTAGACTGCATCCTTATTATCTTTTCAACAGCTGACTGCTGTTCCTGGAGGCTCATACAGTCCTTCCTGAGTCATTTAACTCTGAACAGGTAGTCAAAGGAAAATAGTTTCCCCTAAATGTGGAATGTCTTGCTTCCCATGCTGAAATGACCATGTTGTGCTGTTTTCAGACATCACTGCAATATGCAGTGTGATGCAGTGCATGCTGGGAAGTGTACAAGATCCCGTTTTCCCCCTCCTCCTAACTGAATCCGCTGTTTTATTCCGAACTGCCTGCAGCTGAAGTCATGTGGTAGTACATCTGCTTTACATGAGCAGGGCTGCTTTACATAATTCATTATGTGCAAATACAATGTCAGCTGCTAATCCGGGCTAATCCAGCACTTCCCCAAAGAACTACATTAACAAATCTTGCTTCAGCGTTTTCAGCTCAGCCCTTAATGGCCAGCAGCCACCGGATGGCATGCAGTGCTCAGTGCTTGGAGAAGGCTGAACAAGGGTGCCCCAGTTTCAAACCATCTCTCGTGTCCAAAGCCCTTCAGGACAAGGCTGCAGCAGAAAGATTCATGATGCGTTTCTGTACTTACTCCTCAGCCTCCTGTCCTTGGAGAATACATCGACACAAGCAGATGCAGAGCCAGCACTGAAAACAAGGAGCTGATGTGCCAGGGCTGGCAGAATCTGCATCAGTGACTTAGAACAAGTATGAATGAGCAGATCTTTGGGCCTGTACAGCATGTCCTTGTATATCTGCATGGCCAAACCCACTGCCTCTCCATTGATCATTTCCCTGGGAGTGAGCTGAAGATCACTTCATTGAAAATAATGGCAATCAGTGCTGCTTGCTCGTTTAGTTTAATCGTTACTCCTGATTTCTCACTAAACTTTTATTTCCTACGTACATATTTACATGGCCCTGATTTACTAGTAAAGCCTCTTTATCTTCACCCTACCTGAAAAGGAAAATGAGTGCAGCCTAGCATAAGGGCAGTGTTTGTGGCTCTGGATGTGCATGTTGGAAGGGATCCACAGACTGTTTCCTGCTGGAAAGAAGGCATGTGACAATTGCCGCCTGACTTGCCCAAATCAATCTGTTCCTGGATGCAAAGATGATCACCACCCTACGCTACCTACTGTCTGGAGCAACTCCAGGCTGCATTTGATGCACTTTTGATTGATATCTGACCTACAGCCACAGAGATTTCTTGAAGGCATCCCCTGGCCCAAGTCCCTCAGAGCAAAACTAGATTGAATGTCAGTATTTTCTCAGTGTTTACTTTCTTCTTGCATTCACGTGATTGTGATGTGTTGGAGTCAACATCGGAACCTCCCTCAACAGCCACAGAGTGTGTGCTGTGTTGAGAACCATTACTTCTTGAGCCATGCTGATTTTAGCAGGGCTGTTTGTGGCTGGGAAGGAGAAATGTTCTGTCCCTTTCTGAAGCACTTGCTCAAAAAAAAAACAAACAACAAACAACCCAACCCACAAGCAGTGGATGCATGACTTCATCTCCATTTTTGCCATGCTGTGCTGGGCAGAAGAGCAGGTAAGCCATTTGCGGATGAAAAAATACTCTTTTAGGAGATCTCCCTGTGGGAAACAATTGCTTCACAGAGCAATGATTTAAACAGCTGTAGTTGTCTTGGCAGCATGTTTTCTCTATCATCGGAGCTGCAAAATAACTTTTTTTACCAAAGTTATTCTCAGCTTTAAATTCAGATACTGCAGAATGTGCCTTTGCAGGTATTTTGCCTCCCAGGATAAGCTTTCTTGTTCCACTGTATACTAACACGATTGCATTAACACTACACAACATCACACATCAGTACTGAAGTCCAATTTAGAGAAGATGACCAGAACCTGAGGTGGTGCTTTCAAGTTTTAAAATCACTAAACAACATGGTGGTTTTTAATAACAATAATAATAATACTAATGGGACATTCTTCAGTGGGAAATAGTGCTTACAGGGGGAAAAAAAAAGGCTCAATAGACATTAGTTCTGTAGTGCAAAAATAGATTTCATTTTGTAGGTGGTGAGCAAAACCCAAGTCAACCTCAGGCACTTAGGGTTTGAAGTATTAATTCTTCTAAGCATCCCATTCAAACTGAAGTTCTGTCAGCCTCTCCTCTGTGAAAGGATGGGCTATGTTGCTGGGACAGATTTCCCTTCCCTTACTTTCTGCTTTAATTCTCATCTCAGTTATTTACATTTTTTGTTTGTGTGGCTCGCTGGCAGAAAGTCAGTGTCTCTGTGTATAATGCAGTCATTTACTTGTGAATCACTGGCTTCACAAACTGATTATATCACAGCATTGTACCCTGTATAAAATTGATTTTTAATCCTAGAGAGTATTCATGGAATAGTATCAGGACTTCTGAGTATTTTTGCTTGAGATGATGCTGCATGAGTTATAAAGCTGCTATGGGCCTGCAACTTTTTATTTTTCGTGTTCATTTTCACTGCCTGTGTCACTTCATTGGCTGAAGTCTGTCCCATGTGTCCTAGTTAGTTCCCATTAAAATAAAATAAGATTGAGGAATCCAGCTTCAGCCTCAACACTGGAACTTTGCTTTGTAGACTCAGGATTGAATACTTAGCTAGAAGCCGCTGTCAGAAGACTGGAAATAAAGCAGAGCAAGTGTTCTGCTTAGCTATCTGTCGGGATTTCATTGAAACCATAATATCTTGAGTGCTGTCACCCACATCTTACGCTTTGTCCCCTTTCAAAAGATTTTTCTGCATTTCGGAGAGTTTCCAAAAATTATTTTGAATATTTTAAAGTAATTTCTACCTCTTGTGGTTTTCAAAGCTTCAGGAGTTTGCATGAAGCAAGAACTGTTGAGCTGAGCATTTCCAGGCAGTACTGAGCACGGCCTGACAAGATGTAAAGTACAGCTTAAAGATTCAGTGGTGGTTGCAGCCACCATTGCACAGATTTTCCTTAATGTTTCGCAGGACTGGAACTTTAAAATGCCTAATTAATGCTTGGTTATTTTGTATAGTTAAAATAGGGGGGTTAAAATCAAAGCTGGTGCAAAGCAATGGTTAAAGAAGTAATGCATCCAAAAAACTAGTTAACTATAGTTCTCATCAACCATACTTGCTTTTAAAACTTAAAGAAACAAGCTGGATGTTTCTGCATTGAGTAGTAGGTGGATTTTGATTAGCACAAAATGACTTACACCATTGCAGAGTTTGCAGATAGCCAAGGAAAAATGAGCTGCATTCACTCAGACTTCAGCACTGTCAATGCATTTATCAGCCAGACTCAACGAAGATTAATCTGTGTCAGTAAGGATGATGGAAAGAATAGATAGCCCCAAGCCAGTTTGGTTTCTCCATGTGATATATGGATGCTAGCTTGTAGCAAGCCACCTGCTTACAATTTCCTTTCTGTAACTACACTGTAGACTTTCCTGTCTGCTCAGGCTGTAAACTTGTTGGGCAGCAGTGGGCTCTCCCTGCACGTATCCAAGGGATTGTGACCTAAGTGAGAGCCTGGAGGTGCTGCTGTGACATAAATGCTGTTGGCACATGGGATTTGATGGGCAAGGAGAACATCTGGCTGGCACCTAATGCGTAACAAGCCAGGCCCTTTCCTGCAGTGCACTGCTATTTTCTTCAGTTGAATTAAAGTTGTTTATTCCAGTTCTTCAGATTGCTTTTAAATAGAAGTATTTTAGAGGGAATTGTAAGCAGATATTTTAATTAAGCTGTCATGGAACTTAGGTAATTTTTCTTCCTTCCCTAGATTGCTTTTCTTGATTTAACTTCTGCAACTAAACGTTAACAAGAACTATTGTAATTTCATAATGCCGTAGTGTACATAATGATCCATGTGAGATCCTTCCAACTCAAGATGTTCTATAATTACATGTATGAAATGTAGTTTGCAACGCTAGATCCAGTATTTTAAGCAAGGAAGGTGGCCAGCAAGGCAGACCCATATCTGTCTGTTTGTTTCACTTCTGCATTCTCTTTGTCCTCCACTCAAACTCTCCTGCCCAAATGTTTGGTCACCAGGCAGTGGTGATCCAGTGCTGAGCTACATCAAGGAACTGATCTAATTCCAGAAAAGCCTGGCCAGCTTTCAGCATTCCTGCTTGCTACATGGATGTGCAAAATCCTGGCTTGGCTCAAGGAGAGATGAAGGGAGAAGGGCAGCAGTCTGTCAGTGGCAGTGCTGCCTTATGCTGTCTTCAGTTATATTGGGAACTGCCGTCTTTGTGACGCATAGCATTTAAGATGTTAAAGAAATGTGATTTTAATATTTAAGACACTTCTCAGACTTATATTTGTTATAACATTTCTGTAACAAGAAAGGCTAAATGTTTATTTTTTCATATCAGAAATGCTGTCCTTTGATTTTTCAGGGATGGCCTCTCCAAAGCACATGGAACCTTGGTGTTAGCTCAGAAACTGAACCAAGGGTTATTACTGCCTTATAACTTAGAGTGATACCTTGTGGAGAAGATGATATTCACTTTCTGAGTCTTCAGTAATTAAATTACTGTTAGTTAATTAGTCTTACCTAACTTTCTCTTATTGGGAGGAGCATTCTTAGTGTATGTGGCATGCAAACAACATCCAGTCTTACCCTCTACAGCTTAGAATGAAGAAAACCATTAAATTAATGTTAGAACAATTGGTGCAAGTTGGGCTGTCTGGGGCTGCTGGGGTTGTCTGCCAGGTGCTGTTAGCGCAGCTGCTGCCAGCACAGCTATTGCAAAGGATTGGTTAAGGTAAGGCAGGGCAGTCCAGAGAGTCTGCAGCTCTGGTGCTTGGGGGTGCCAGGGAAGCTCCTTCTATGGTGAGCCAGTCGTAAAACTGGGTACCATGAAGGGCAGAGTATTGTAAGGTGGAGGCACAGAAGTGGCCCCAAGGTCTGTCTGCTGCTTTGTGGCAGCAGTGAGCGAGTCAGAGATCAGCACTTTAAGCTCCCTGCTGTTGCAGAGCTGACAGAGCTGAAGCAGTGCTGGCTTGGGCTCCAGTGGTAGCTTTCTTATGGTGCTTGAGTGGTAGGGGCCCCATAAGTGCCATTGTCTGCATGCCTACTTCCAGATCCACTGCTAGGAGTCTCCTCTCTGGCCCAGAAGCTTCCCTGTGTGGGCTGGGAACCTGGGCTGTTTTTAGATCTTCCTGCAGGGCAGGTGTAGCCATGTGTCTTCTCTTCTGGGCAACTCTTCATTTGCAGTGTTCAAGCAAAGGTAGGTAATCTCTCCTGAAGTATGAATTACAGTAGAAGAATAACTACAAAGTGCAAAGAAGAGTTAGTTGTAATCAGTTTGGGAGCAAAAGACAGCAAGGTACGGGAACTAAGAGTTTTAATTGCTAAAGGGAAGCATGGGTATCAAAATATCAGTTCACGCAGTTTAGACTGACTAAAACTTTGTGATGCAGTTCTGATGATACAGTTTTCTTAAGTAATAAAAACACTGTCGTGTTTTTTGCTGTTTGGGAGCTGAGAAGTATAAGAATAAAAACCACATAAATAAAAGCCCCAAACCAGGTACTTCCATGTAGAAGTACCATGTAGGTAATTCTATACTCCTTAGATTCGTTCTGCATTTGAAAAAAGAATTCCGGTCTTGCATGGCAAAGTATGTTGCAACTATGTTGAAATGAATAGGCTTGTCATATCCTGATATCTTTCTGTTCTGTTGGTTCAGACTCCTTGGATATAACCCAAATATATTTTATCCACATTTCTGCTATGCAGTGATGCCACCTCTAACATACCTAGAAACAGATCAGACATTTGCTGTCATCCTCATCTCCTCTATTAATAAAGCTTATTTTATTGGACCCTCCATCTCTCCCAGCAGAATATTGTGAGAGCTGGTTAATGTGTGGAGCAACTGATCTACCTTTCCATGAATAGCAAATGCCTTTTCCTCTGCCTCTTGGGAAGTGGGTGAGATCTCTTGAACTTATGTTGAATTTTGGTGAATCCACACAGATTAAGTTGACAAACAAAGCTTGTCGCTTTCCACCAATAGGCAGAATTTCTCTGGGAATTGAAGGCTGAGAAGATACTGGCTGTGCCAGCAATCTCCTCAGAAGAAGCATGAGCTAAACATCTGGTTTCTTCTCTATCGGTAAAAGTTTTTGAATCCTTTCTTCCTTTATTGATGCTACAGCAGCATCACAAGCTGTTTCTTGATACTGTCCTGGAGGACCAGGAGAAGGGGAGCCTGAGGGCTCAACCAGCTTCTCTGAATGAGAAGCAAGTTTCTGCTTCAGGTGGCTCACTTTTGATTTCTCACCTTAGTTCGACTGATGTTTGTACTTCCAGTCATTTCAGCTATCAGCCAGTCTTAGCTCTGTCAGTTGGCAAGTGAAGTCCAACTGAACTGTATAGGTGTTCTGTCCTGCTCGCTATGTGTCTTTAAATCAGGTCACCTCAGAGCACTGCACCACTGCTAGGCTGCGGCTTGCAGTCCTGCTGTGCCCTCATATCCACTGCAGCTGTTCTGCTCCTCAGCATGTGTTTTATTGTTATTCAGTTGCTGTTTTGTTCTCTGGCCCCAGCCCTTTCCTTTTCTTCAGGTGTCTGACTTGCTAGTGCTTCTGTTGTATAACTGGGGGGATTTAAGTAAAATTCTGCTTCATTTCGAGGGCAAATAGGTGTTCTTTTTTGAGCTCAAGGCCAAGAAAGTCAATGAATATGGGCTGACATCTGAGGGTAAGGCTGAAAGGACAGCCTGAGAGGAGCAGCAGTTCATTTATTCTCCTGGTTTTGCTTAGTTTCCACTCATATTCAGATATAATCTAAGAAATAAATACGTGCAGCATGCACTGAAAATATGTTTTAAGAGAAGTGCTTAAGGCTGTGTCAGAATAATAGCTGCCATTTCCTCATAGTTAACTTTTCAGCATGTGTTTTCACAGGGTTTGTAATATGGCCCAGCTGTTCTAAGGATCGCCAAGGCTTTTAGGGATCCTGCCCATCATCAAAAGTCATTTGTAAAATACTGACCTTAGTGGGGCTTGTTGTTGATGTAGTCAATTCTGGCAGTACTGTGCAGTGAAGTTAAAACATTTAAGTTTCCTGCAAGGTATTTTGCTCACGTTTGCACACTGTTGGTTTTGATGCTCAAGAAAATCCTTAGTGCAGTGGGAATTATGCATGTTTATGCTTCAGAAATCTAATCAGCCCCCCATGAATGTAGATGAGGAGTGTTTTGTTCGTTTTTGTAATCTTTCCATCAGAATTGAGATGGAAAACCTACTGTGCTGTAAGTGGAATTTACAGCTACCTATATTTAAGCTAACGCTTAGCAAATGAGCTTAGGACTTCCTATAGCAAAGTGTGCTGAACCATTTCGGATATACTATTTCATTTTAACCTTCTTATGCCAGTTTAAGTTGTTAAAGATTTTGGGTGACATAACCCAGCATAGGGAATATATCCCAGGTGGGGTGAGGGAATCCTACTTACTCAGACTGCTTTTTAAAAGCACCATTTTGAAAGCTTCGATTTAAAATTGCCACAATCTATTTTTCTATAAATAAAATTTGGGGAGGTGGAGGGAAGTTGTTTTGTCTGTGTTAAAAAAGATCCTCTAGCTGTCTCATGGAGAAACACTGGTACCTACCTGTACTGGGGACTGGAGACATAAAATTTGGCAGACTGGATAGGCTATCTAAATAATTCCCCTGGCAACATGTCAGTTGTCTGCTGGGACCGACAAGGCTGAAAAAGGCTTTTAACAGGGTGTCCCTCCAGGTTGTAGTGGACTAGTACAGTGCTCAGCCATGGAGTGGAAAGCAGGAGGCTCCTTATTTCTCCAAGGTTCTTCCTGCTGGAATCAAGGAGATAGCCTGACTCAAAGCCCAGGGCTGATAAGCATGCAGGTAGATGGACGTGAAGTGGAATGGGGTGCAGGACTGAAAGAAGGCCAATTGAAAGCAACTGAGAAGGAAAGGCATAAAGTAGTTGGTAGGTGCTGGGAGATGAGGAAGGGAATGAGATGAGCTGAGAGAAACCAGAAAAGGGAACAGGAGAAGAAGTGGGGCAGAGGTTTGGGATGTAGTGGAGGTTGGGGTAGAAGCAGTGTGGAGGGAGCTGGAGTCTGGTCTGTGAGGAGAAAAGGCATTTCAAGGCTAGGACTCTCCCATGAAAGATTTCTACAGCATTTTTTATTTTATTTTTATACTAAGGCAGCAACAGCCCTGACACCCTCATTGCTACCCTTCAATTTCAGCAAGAAGCATTGAAGCCTACCAGGCAGAAATGTGCATCCATTCTGTCCACTACCAGCTGCTTGACTGCTAGAAGTCCAAATTGTTTTCCCCATTACATGCAGTATTTGCACAGGCAGGAGTGATCTCCGCATACATCTCAAATGCCTGGGAATTGGATGGTCCCATGTAATTATTTTGATTTCCCTCAAGGCCATCTTGATTATTTATTTTAATTACAAAATAACATTCAAACTAAACAAACAGATAATGCTTAGTATTTTACAACACAAACATAATCACTGACTCCTGTTGCAGAGCATCCAGCTCTTTGGCAAGTGCTTTGCAAAATGAACTCACTAAACACAGCCGTGGCCCATCAAACCATCCCAGTGCCTTAACTTCACAGCAGGGTTCCTCTCCTATGCGTGCATTTGTTAATGGTTATCCACAGGTTTAAAAATACTACACATGTGTTCTATTAAATTCCAAACTGACTGCCCCCACCTTTTTCTGGAAAGGTAGCAAAATGGTTCAGAAGGCAGCAGTCACATCCTGCACACCTCCACCCACGGTTGCACACAGCAGCAGTGCCTGTACTTAAGCTGTCTCTGACACACATAATTTTCCTTGTTACTAAGTACTCAGCTCTTTCCAGTGCCTTTAAAACAAAAGATTTATATGTGCATATGTACATGTTGGAGAAGAAAGAGGGAGGAAAAGAGTGTAAGAATTAATTTGTCTTCTTTCAGATCCTTCAAACAAGTCTTGAGCAGTCTTGCTGTATTTGGGTCAAGATCCAAAGCCTGTGGAAGCTACTGCTGTGGCACACAGGGTATTTTGGAGAGTAACTGTCACCTATTCACAACCTCTTGAAGATTTAACATGCATCTGTAATAAGTGTGTCATGTGGCACAGGCATTTCTATAAGGAGAGGCTTGCTAGTTTGTCAAGCAAACTGTGACATGTTTAGTCATTTTCAGAAACAAAGGATGTATCGTACCTAATGCCTGTAAGCTAACACAATTTGCATTGCTTAAAAAACCCCTGCTCTTTACTTAGAGTTGTTTCATGTTATATACACTATTAACGCCAAACCGCCAAGGATTGTTAATCAATTATTTTTCACTTTGTACTTCTATATCAACTCTATGTTCTTGTCATAAGATATGCTCTTTCAGACCACATGGTATGACCCATAGTTTTTTCTTGTGTGTTTCTGTCATCTGAAAAACCACAACCAGCTTAGAATTGGTGTGGTTATGCTTACGTTAAGATGTATCAACATCCTTGAGGCTTTAGGTTTTCTTTCGAATGAGTCCCCTAGATGTTATTAAATTTTCCAGCTGCCTGTGTTTCTCACCATTGAAATCAGGCTAGATATTTAATGAAGATGACTTTTTGAGCAGCACATCAGACTACTTACATATTTTGTGCTGTTGAAGAATAACATTCAAATATCCTTCTAGGTGATTACTTTGATGTTTCCCACCTAAACTAGGAAAGGATGGACATGTATGATATGAAAGAAGCCACTGAGTGTGGACCTTGTCATCTTCGGGCTTAGGGGAGCTGTAATTCCAGCTCCTTGCCTGTCCCCTTCCTTGCAGTGAGCCTTGCCTCTCCAGCAGGTAACCCTGCACTCTATGTGTGCTGGCTCGGGGGAAGACCACGCTACACTGGGAGATCTGGGTGGAGCAGAGCAGGGGGGGAGGGCAAACAAAAAAGGTGAAATGTCACATTTGAGGCAACATTGCCTTTAAAACTATTGAGTCAGCTGCTGCGTCAGGGATTTCAGGAGTGAAAACTCAATGAACAGAAGCAGATTGATCTAGGAGCAAACTGCACGAGATCGAAGCTTTCTTTGAATTAATTCAAGAATAATGAATCCAGCAAAAGTCAATTTTCAAGAACATCAGAGAATATTACACTTTTTTACTAAAGCAATTTTTAGCTGTCTCTTCAGGGACCCTGCCTACAGTGGGGCAGGGGGATACAAAGACGAATACCATGAAACATTTCAAGATTGCTGGGCTTTAAATTTTTCAGTTTGGCAAAAAGCTTCATTTGGTTTTCACTTTGTTCAATACAAAACAGGCATCAAGCCATAGTGATCTCCTCCACAACAACAGCGTGAATTTTTGAACAGCTATAACGGCCTTCAAAAGTCTTCTATTCTTCAGACAGAGTGCTTTATTGTCATACAGATGAGAATGAGATCTCCATTAGTATCCTCATTACCTTCTTATATATCTTTCTTACTCTTTCCAAATACCCTTGTATTTGTTATTGGTATGTTCTCATACTCTCACATTCTCCAGTGTGATTACTGCCCTCCTTTCAGTAGCCTTGACGTTGCAGAATGACAGTGCTGTCACAAGTACTGGATCCGGAATGAAAGGATTGGAAATGGCCAGCAGATTATCAATAGTTGCTTGAAGTTTACTCTTTGGCTTAAAGTAGTGGGTGGGAAATATTTATTTAAATTAATTTTTAATAGATACTAAAATTGATGCTGAAGAAAATGCTGCTTGTGTATACGTTATCATGCGATTTTAATTATGCCAGCATTTGTGTTCTTTGTGTATTTTGACTTAGGGCCATGTGAAATGCATGAGTGAACTGTCACTCATATAGAGTTAATCATTATTTGTACACATAGAGAAAAAAAACAACCAACCAAACAAAAAAAGCCCTGGGAAAATATGAGAACGCTTTTCACTGGCAGTAAACATTAGCTGTTGTTAGTCCTTTAAGAGAAAGTATTCTTAGCAAACTACACAAACTGTAGTTCAAAGTGTTCCCTGAAAAGAGGCATGCATTGTGTGTCTGGATCCGCCACAGGAATGAATTGTATTGACTGAGGAACTGTATCCTTTTGCAGCATATCATTTATTTCATTTTCCTTTCCCTCGAACAAGAAAATATATTTTGATTCATTGTTTGACAATCCAAGCCAAGTTATTTAAAATAATATTCACTTTGTACTTAGTGTAAAATGCTATTGTTAGAGCAGACACTCTGCCTTTTATACAATATTGCAAACAGAAATCTTTTGTTTCTAGTTCTCATACAGAACCAATTTGTAAAGAGTCCTTGGGCTTCTTTGCCCTTCTCCTTTTCCCAACTGGGTCTCGCTGACACATAGAACAACAAATAGATAAAGCAAGCATGGATTCTGAGATCTATAGTTTTTAATAATTTTTAAACTAGCTACAAAATGTCAATCACTTCACAAACTGACAGGAGACATAAGGAATTTCATATTACATGCTGTAAGTGATATTTATCTCACAGTTTATCTAGAGTTCATTCATTTAGGTTTTTTAATTATTTTTAATTAAGTCAGCTACTAAACATCTCAGCAATTTGGTGTGCATAGCTCTAGGTAAGCAACAGAGAACTGTACTGATAACAAACCACATGGGGATAGCGACTAGTAAGAGAGAGCCTTATAAAAATTACATTTCTTTGCACCATTTCATATGGTAGTCGTTTCCTTCAAAAGATAGTCTTCAAAAGCAGCAGACAAACCCAATATATTACACATATTCTTTTTGTCTTTGACATATTTTCAGCCAAGCATGTTTTGCTGGCGATGGCTAAATGGTGAGTGCCAAATCCCTCTTTTTTTTTGTAATT
The DNA here is from genome assembly GCF_039878825.1 of Excalfactoria chinensis. Classification (NCBI taxonomy): domain Eukaryota; kingdom Metazoa; phylum Chordata; class Aves; order Galliformes; family Phasianidae; genus Excalfactoria; species Excalfactoria chinensis. The sequence continues at coordinate 92,491,364 of NC_092827.1, read as the reverse complement.
AAAAAAAAAAAAGAAAAAGAAAAAAAAAAAGATAATGATTAATAACTATATATATATATATATCAACAAGAAAAAGTGGCACGACTGCAAACTTGCTGGTATAACATAGTCCCAAAAGAGTCCGAATACTGAGCATGCTTTTGTTGTCATTGTTGGTGTGCTACTGCCATGGGAAAAAGTCTTGTTTAAGTAGGAGTCTAAAAGTCTATTTATTCCTCATGCATAAATGCATAAATCACATCACTTTGTAGTGCAATGCTTGTTATAGTAAGATAATTCCACATTGTCTAATCATGAAATCATAACAACAGATAATGGCAATGAGGAACTGAAGACAGCAGGTTTAAGTGCTTAAACATCATGATACCCAAAGACAGGAGCATGGCAGTAGCTCTGTGGAATGTCACAGTTTTACAAGAACAATACTGTATATTTAAAGGTTAACAGCACGTTTAGCATTCCAACATGGTTGTCATTCAGCAAACATCATTTAAAAAAAAAGGAGAGGAAAAAGGAAAAGGAATCCAAACAGAAACAAGGAGAGGGAAAACCCCAAAAAACATCATAGTGAGCTATAGCCATCAAATCAGCACTATGTACAACCTTTGGAAAGAAAGATATCTAGAAAAAAATTAATTACAAGTATCATTTTTGGAAAGCTGACAAACTACACAGGACAACATTTACAATGGGGCTGATATGTGCATGTGTGCAAACCTAGTAGGTAAATACCATGATAAAAGCATGAAGGTACTGCCCTCTGGGACAGCATTAAAAGGAAATGCACTTTGCTGCATTTAACCACTGCCGAGCATCTTTGTTGCACGCTGGTTGGCTTCATCAATCCTGGTTTTATTGGAATCAGCCTAGGGAAACACAAAGAAAGGGGACAGATGATTATGTGGCAGAGAGAGAACACGCACAATGCTTTGTGGGCACTCCTTTAGTTTTGGCTATGTCAGGAAAAATAAAACAAAACAAAACAAATGGAAATTACACATTAGCCTGATTCTGTGACACAGAGCAGCCTTTGAGTTTTTGTGAGCTTTTCTGTTTATACTCAGATTTCACTGAACTCTCTTAAATGCCATGCCAGATCTGTGGCTGGTGCTAATGGTTTGCACCATCAACAGTGATGGACAACAGGATGAAAACTGTAACGTGCATATGGATTTCCTTAGTGGAAATCTTCCAGTGCTCTGTAAGGCTTGGATTCAGTGGACCTGGACTCGATCTTTTGACATGTGCATGTGACAAGGAAGGAAGAAGCAGGAGTGATGTCGTGACTCCTCTTTCTCAACAAAGAGTTCATTATAGCTGCAAGACAGGTAACCAACCTCTTTGATCAGGCAGCTGCATAGATGGGAATTAAGAAGGAAGGGATTCCATCATGATTTGGGATTCTACCATTATTTGAAAAAATCAAATTGGAATTTAGTCCAGCATGGGCTGAACTATTGATTTCACTGTCTTCCATGCTGTAATACTGGCCATGCTTAAAAAATGCTGTTTATAAAACAACAGATTTTGGAATTCTGTTCAGTCAAAGTATCTGGGAGATACTTTAACTATGGCTTTCCATTGTCCTGCAGAAGTTAGTTTTGGAGTCAAAGACATTACTGTGGCTGACAAAAACTGGCAAAGCTCTTTTCAAGTCCATGTTGCTAGCAGAGGACTAGACAGAAAATGCTTTCAGTGTTTGAAATGAGACCTGTGGGAAAGGTGAGGGTTGTGTTACTGCTTTAAAAGCTTGACATCAAATAGCAAACTCTTTTCTTCAGTTTGATGTCTTCATTTCTTTTTTTTTTTCAGCTTTAATGATTATTCCCAGTTCTCTGGGGTGTACCCAAATCGTGCAGATTTATTTTAAATCTTCAATTTGCAAAGGCAGAATGCTGAAGCGACTTTCCCACATTCATTTCAAAACCTTTGAAAATGGTTACACTGATCTGCAATAAATCACTCTGAAGCATCTTGGGCTTTTCTCCCTAATTGTTCTGGCAAATGTAAATATGTATTTTTAGTACAGCAGCGTGTGCCAGATCCTCAGCAAGAGTAAATCCCCATAACTACTCAGTATGAACCATGTTTCTGTTATTTATCCATGAATTTGACCTTGTCTACTGCACTATAGCTTTTGCCAAAAGATTACCTGAAAGATAAATGAATGGTTTGAGAGCATTTAACTTTATCACGAAATACATTAATATTGATTGAATGTTAAGTGTTGATGCAACATAATGTTTCTAAATGGGAATACTAAAGCCTAAATTTGGTAAATGATGTTTCATCCAAGTCAGTGGGAGTCCTTGTCCAGACCTTCCCAGCTGGGTCAAGACAAAATGTTTTTAGCCCCTTCTACTTTCCTCCCAGCTCTCCATTAATGGCTCTTTTTTGGAACAGGCTGTCTTCTGGTGATGATATCTGACACATTTGACCTACTTATCATCATTTTAGTTTTTGTCCCTTTTTCTCTGATCTGAAGGAAGGATAAAGCCTTTTATTTGTTGCCTCATCTGATTACCATGAATAGATCAGATTACCACTCTGCATTATGAAATTGCTCTGGTTTGGATGCGCATATCCAGTTTAACATAAGTGCTTTACAAGCATTTGGGTTAGCTTGGTGAGGTACCCAAGCTTGCTACATATGCCATCAAGGATCTTTCTAGTGATGATAGTTGACTGAAAGCACGGTGCTCTGTCTGGTCAGAAAAAGAAAACCACTCCAGCCATACTGCATTGCCTGCCACCAGCCAGGGGTGATGCCTATTGCCATGTCTTGTTGCAGAATGGAAGTGGTTTTTTGGTTTTGGTTTTGGTATTTGGTATTATCCAGATTCAGTAATTTCTAACTTTTATAGAGGGTTGTCCTAATATTTTGTGTTTCCTTTTCTAGTATCTCATTACTGCTTGGGCCACATGTTCTTACTCAAAAAAAATCAGCAGATTTTCACTAAGACTGAAGACGCATATTTTTATGCTGCTTTCATGATGATTCCTTTGTGTACACTGCAAGTCCATCTTTCAGAAGTGTGCCACTCTTCTTAGCCAAGGGCTCTGACCAACAGGACGAGCCTATGAGTCTGGATTTAATGAACAGCATTAGCTAGTAAAGTCTTTTCTGTTTGCTGTATGAAATGGTGCATACTTAACCCTCTAGGAACAACAGTCAGATATGGAAGGCCAGACCCTCAGTTAGCTGCTGCTCTCAGCATGCACTGCATAGTGATATGGCCCACGTTCTTCACGTTCACAAGGAGCCTGGTAAATATTTTCAAATTCCAGATGTTTACAAGCATGAGCTGATAGGAGAATCCTTGCTAGGATTGCTGTGTTTTGTGATAGAGTCCTGCAGATGTGGATAGGAGGCATCTGATTTCTATCTGCAGGGAATATCTCCTGCTACTATGCTATGTCACGAGTAGGATAGATACTAATGTAGCTTTGTTCTTCCTCTGAAAAAATAATGTATGTCTTGTTATTTAAACATAGCTATGACATGGGATGTATAATTTTCCAGTCCCTTGTTGCAGTGTAGATTGATTTGCTGCTCTCTGCTGCTTTTCATATGAACAGCGGTAAATCTCTCACCTCTAACCATCCATTTCATTTTTCCCTAAAATAGGAAGTGCTGCAGAATGGCATCACGGTGACACTGTACATTTTTCAATACATGCAGACTAATAGATGCAGCTTTATGAAACGTGCTTTTGACTGACACAAAGCCATGCACTCTTCTGTCTTGTATGACTATGTCAGAGACCAGCTTCCTGCCTGTAAGGCAACATATTCTTCAACATATTCTTTGGAATCAAACCTGAATATGGAAAGTGGACTGACTGAATCCCTGACTGCAGTTTATTTATTTATTTATTTATTTCTCTATCTGTGTGTATGTGTGCATATTTGTGTATAATTAATTGACATGAAAAACAGTCATGGACATCCTGCTCATCTGAGAAGGTTTGCACGTGTCAGAAGGCTCAAGAGTACAAGCTCCGCTGCTTATGGCCAGCATTAACTCTGAGCAGCACATGTAAGTCCTTGGGTTATATCCTCAGGCTGCGTAAATCTCAGCTGAAGTCAAGTGTTGTATTGATTTTACACCAGATGAAGATCTAGCCTCTTATGTCACTTCAGCCTGACTGCCTGTGCCTGGAGCGCTGCCAGTATGAATGCAGATGGCTTGCAGATCTTGAGATGTGAGTATGGCAGTGAGATCCCAGCCAGGTTTGGAGGGTGCTGCTATCTGCTTCAGAAATCTGCAATGCAGCTCTGGCACTGAAACAGTGCTTTCTACCTTTTTATCTGGTGATATCACAGTAGAAATACTGAGCTTCTGGACTACACCAGGACCATGTGTGGTTCAGTTCTATGTACACATACCAAGAGAGCTGGTGGATGTGTTGTAAGGTGATTATAATCAGGCATCATGACAAGACTAGCTGGACTGTTACTGTGCAGCAAAGCCTTTCTTAATGCATCCCCATCTTCTTTTTGTGACTGGTCCTCTAAGGAAGCAATCTTATTCTAAATCACTTGTGAAGTTTCTGAGGGAAGTCTGGGAAGGCTTAAAATAGGCCAGGAAGTGCCAGGGTCCAAATTCCATGGTTCTGCACAACTCAGGGTAATTTTCCTTACCCAGTAACCTTGCAGAAGGAGTCTTTATTTGTGCTAAGGAGTCTCCTCACTAGCTGTTGTCTTGCAAACTCAAAAGTGCTGGTTCAACCCGACCAGAACCGAAAGTTACTAAAGATCCACAGCAGCAAGATCTGCTTTGGCCCAAAGATTTGGAACAAATGAGAGAGAGAAGCGCTAGCAGTTATTTCTGTCATCTGTCCTCCTCAGAGCACAATTTAAACTACAGCATGACCTCTTCTAATGAGCTGGGAACCAGCTGGTAGACACATCTGCCCTTCTTATGCACAGCCTGTGCTTGCAGAAGGGAAAACACAGCTCTTTTTGGGGTTCTCTTAGAAACATCAGTTCTTACCTTCTCCATGATCCTGTCAATCTGGCGATTCTGTGTGTCGATCTCGTTGCCCATGTCCAGGGCCATGTGACGTAAGTTGCCAATGATGCCACTGACCTGCTCAAGGTTCTCATCCATTTCATTTTCCCGGGCATCATTTGTTACCCTTGGAGTAAAAAAACCAAAGCAATTATTTCAAATGAAGAGAGAGATTCCCCTGAAACTCCGATTCACCCCAAACCTGTCCTGCATCCTCCCTTGCCTGTCAGCTGTGGAGCATGCTACAGTGCTCAGCTTTGAGAAAAGGGGATTATTAAGTTGCTATCCTGAAAACCTTCACGTGCTTATTTTTTGGATGCTGGGATTAATTCTCTGAGTTTGTCATTCTCAATTTCTACTGCTCATTCCTTCTGCTCCTGAAAGTGTTGCTGTCTGAGCTTGTCTGAATCACTTATTACACCTCCCTGCTAGCAATGGGCTTTCTCAAAAGATGTGGAAGAATGAAAGGATGCTTCATTTGGATCTGTGTATGATTACAGTGTGGGAAATGCCAGAGTGCGGTGGAACTGAAGCTGTACCAGCCGCTTGTGTTCAGCTACACAGGATACCGTACAGTCCTCACGGACTTGGGGCTTGCCAAAATATTGGGCAAGAAAATCCTGACCCAACCTTGTATTTAATTAAATGTATTTTCAATAGATAGAATCAAATTTTCCCAGATTATTTGCCTTCAATAAAGTCCTCTTAGCCCCATCTTTTACAGTTGCTTATTTTTTAAAAGGAAACACACTTGGTTGATGACCAAGTTCAGTGCTCCCAGGACTGAAGAGGCACGTGAAGACTGGCACTTGGAAAAGTTTCCCACTCATAAAATCGCGGCTTTGAGTCTCTTGTGTAATTTGTCTTCATAGAGGTGCTAAAAGGGCACTACAAGCTATTCATGGTAGAATTATGCTATGGCATAACTTTCTTCACTGCTGTTCTGTTAGCATGCCCCAGCCTTTGCTTTGATGGGACTGCCATCCAGAAATAATAATAAAGAGTGAATGGCAGACCCAGCAAACTTAAATGGCAACTCCATCCCACGCTCCAGATTGCATGACAGCATTGTTTCTATCGCACTGATTTCCTTTTATCACACAAGCCAAAAAAATAAGTGGATAATAGTTTTTGGAAAGATAATTACTTATTAATCCAGTGTCCTTAATCTTCAGAGATCAAAGCTCTGCCTACTGGTATGCCTTTATCCATTCAGCTGATAACATTGTCATCTAAATACAGGCTCTATAAGCACTGTAATCAGTATGTACTTGTTGCTGAATCTCCATTTACAGGAGAAAGTGTGCAGTTTAGTTGCCCTTAGTACAGCTGTGTGTAGCTTTCACCTGAGTATTGCCACTGAAGTGTAAATGTTTCCACATGGTTTTGGCTTTTGGGCAGCTTTGGAATGGGGCATCATTCCCTGCTCAGTGAGGTTCTCTGTATGATCATGAGTAGGGAAGTGGTTTTCTCAGGAACTGTTTACCTCTGGTAGAAACTGTACTATGGGTTTTGTTCTTGGCTTTGATTTGGCAGAGAGCCTGAGGCTCTTTTCTTTTAGAAAAGAGAGGAAGAGCTGCTGAATGTTTTGGTGCGTAGTAACATGGTGGAAAACACTGACACCATCACATCACCCAGCATCACCGAAGGAGTTAACAAGTGTCACAGAACTCATGACCATATGGAAGAAATCTAAATATATCAGTGACAAGGAAAATAGAGAGAAAACAGTGGATAAAAAGGCTCACCTGCGGATAAAGCCACCACTGATGGCCATCTGCTCCCGTTCATCTACAACACGTGCAGGCTGGCTGGCTACAACGCCATCCTGATTATTGCCCCAGGCTTTTTTGTAAGCATCACTTGATTTAAGCCTATGCAAAAAAGTTGATGAGTAACAAAGCATCCAGTGGACAAGGACAAATGCAAAATTTTACTTCTCCAAGCTAGAAGCTGAATCAAGCAAATGAATTTTCAGAGGGTCACTGATTGTATACCGATATATCATAACCCTGAACAAAAGGATGGGTTTTTCTTTAGTTTTGGGGTGTTTCGTTTGGGTTTTTTTAAACTTTACTGCCACAACAACTGTGATAGTCAGAGGTTTTGCATCCAATAGGGTGAATTGCAACTGTTAAGTCCACAACACTTCACACAAGTTTTTGGATGTTGACTGAGTTTCCAGAAAGAAAAAAGAAAAAAGAAAAAAAAAAAAAAAAGAGGAAAAAATCAAAAAACAAAAAAAGGGGGAAAAAAAGAAAAAGAAAAAGAGAGAGAAGAAATACAGATAAGTAGAAAACATTGTTTCATTTCAGTGACACATACGTTGTGACATCAAACACAGAGAACGTATTGGCAGACAGACATAAAAACATAACTGCCAAGTATAGTGTGTACATCACATCACAGCAACACACCCTCTTAGAGTAAAAAGGATTTGGCTAGGCTTTAACATCTCACAATGCAGAACATTGGGCTTCTGCTGTTGGTAGCATATATGTGGCATGAGAGGCATTTAAAGCCCCTAACCTTTTCCAAGGTGGTTTGGGGGTTATTTTATCATAAAATTCATAGGGTTTGTTAGATTTTCAAATAATATATCGGTACATGAAAATAGTAATCATACATCTACAGTTGATGTACAAACCTTTGTCCACAGAGACAAAAAGTAAAATAGGCAGAAGTGAGATGAGTGCAGGAGAAAAGAATAGATACAAGCAATCTAGCATCAGAAAGGGAAGTTTGTCTACATTTTCTTCATGCACCAGCTACAGGCATGAATAAGAAGTAAAGCATTCTCACTAAGCACAGTCGCTCCAATAGTTTGTCATACTCTTAATGCATCAGCAATAACAGCCTTCACAATAAGCAAGACACAGGCAAAAATGGATCATTACTTCCTTCGGTATTTTTAAACTACAGGACTTTATAGTAGCCTAGCATGTCACTGTATTTGTTATATTTGTTGTTCACTTTCAGAGAGCCATTTTTGACTGAGCTGCCGTGGACAGAAAATTAAAATCCAGGCATACCTTCAGTGGTAGATTAGCATGTGTAGCATATTTAGGGTTGCTGCATTGGAGCTGTCAGACAAGATTGAACACTTAAGCAAGGCAGCATGGGCGTTAAGGATCTGTATCTGCAAACTCTTGATTTTATTCTAGAAATGGAGCAGTTTTCAACAGAGTTATTGGGAACTGCAAATCCCCATGGTTCCCCTGTTCTTCAGTCAGCAACAATCAGTCATATAAACAGCCTTGTGGCTTAGATTTTGGGAAAGAAACAGCACGCTTCTGGAGACTTCAGGAAAGGACACAACAAACTTATCTCTGGTTTTATGTTCTCTTCTTGCCCCCTGAAGGAGATCGGTATCTGTGAAGCCTGAAGATGTGTTGCATCCTTCAGTATAGAATTAAAATACAGATGCAAAGAGGATCTTTCCCAAATAGTCATCTGTTGTTTCGTTGCTTACTTACTATTAAATTTGTGAAGGGTTAAAAAGGGGATGCTTGTCTTATTTCCTCTTAGATCTCTGAAACTATCCATTGAGTTTTGCATTTCTAGAAATAAGTAAAAGTATCTCTTGTGTATTTACAGATATTTCTCTGCTCTTTAGACCCACACAACTCAGAGCCTGTGTTAGAAGTGAATGATTTTATACATCCAGAGCCCAACCTGAATTTTCTTGTGGAGTTGCAATTAAAACAGGTGGAGCTGGGCCTGCTCAAGGCTGGTAGCATTTGTCCTTTTGACTGCAGTGTAGCCTAAGTTTTGTGACATAGGCATTGTGGATCTTCTAAGAATGAAGGGTCAAGCTTTACATTTTGGTATGACTCACTGAGTTATATTCACAGCAGAGTACTACTATATGTGAAATAGTTAATCTTTATGAAATATGTGCATTTAAATTACCACGAACCAGAAAAGCATTAAGAAATCATGGTGATACTGATGCTCAGAACTATCTGGATTTCTCTCCCTCCTACACTACACTTTTCAGAATATCATCTTATTCATACCAGTTGGTCCCTGGCATGGTGATTAAAGGAACCAACTATAAAAGCATAATTCATCCGTATTTTGTTTCTAAACATGTTCACTGATTAGCAGTGCTAGATTATGAAATTGGACTGCAGTCTGCAAAGGCAGAATACTGCCTGATCTCTGGGAGGACACACCTCGAGTGCAGTATTTTTCTGTTCTTGCACCTATTGATTTTGTGATACTGCAGTCATTGTGGTAAATGCTTCAGTGCCCTGTGTCAGGTATTAACCCCATCCATGCCACAGGTCCGGCTGTCAGTTCAGAGCAGCCTTTCCTACAGAACAGAACAATTAAATCTGCTCTGAAAAATGAAAATTCCTGCAAAATACAAGATGATTTTTTGTGCTTCAGGGAAGAACTTTTGTTGTTGGCATATGCTACATTTCTCCAGGAGGAGCAAGATGCTGTGTTGGCTCGCTCTTCCTTAGCTTGCAACAGCTTTTAGAGTGTGGGAGTGTTTCAGGTACTGCTGCATACTTCTGTACCTGCAGCTCTCCCGCACTTGTTTGACTGCCTGTTCTAATTCAGAAGGCTATGAGGGGTACAGCCAATATCAGAACTGGAAGTGGCTGCAGAAGGGCCTACTCAGAAGGGCCATGTGTGTGTACCTCTTTCCATTTCTCATTGCCTCTCTTCCATTCTGTATATTAATAGCATACATATTCTGTGCAAAATGTTTACCTCTGCAAAGTATTTGTAGCTGGGTACACAGGAGCAAAACCAATTTTGAAATCTGAGGCAGTAACTGCATTGTGTCCCAAGGGAATTCTCTTCAAAATAAATCAGGATTGAAAAGGCAGAAATCCAGTCCTAATCTTCCTGTTTCAGGCCAAATTTCCACTGAATTCCATGGCAGCTCTCTTTTATTTGGTCTGGATTATCGTTGTAGGACTGACTATGAAGAAAGCATCTGTACCACGCAGAAAGAAAGTACAATACTGCAGAACCACTGCTCTCTGCCTTGTTTCCTGTACAGTCTCTGGCCAAACACTTATAAATGCTTTCACTGTTACCTGCCTGATTGGTGACTTGTTGCATGCTAGGTTTGCTGTTCCTTGAGAACTTCTGGTCTGCACACTTTGACCCTCACTTCCTACACCTGCATAACAGCACTTCACATTTTCATCTGGCACTTAAAACAAGCTCTGCATTACTTGGAGGACAGTTTCGTTCAAAAGTGATGGCATGCAAGCACATTTGATACATTTCAACATTTCTGCTTAGTGTACATGCTACCCAAATGAGAGAATTTTTTTTTGGCATGACATGCTTGGATTTTCTCAAATTTGGTTATTTATGACAGGATGAAAACCATTTCAAGTTGAGTTCCAATTGTGAAACGTCACGTCTTCTTCAGTTTTGTTGAGAACAATTTATGTTGAACAATGAGAAGTATGGTTTTCATCTATAATTTTGACCAGTGTTTATTATCGCTTCTTCTGCTTTTTTAAACTGCGGGTTTTTTGTCGTTCCTTATTAAACTTGTTTGCAAAAATGTATTAAAATTTAGGACCTCCAGGAGTAAAGTAGCTCCAGTGGTTTTGGTCTCTGGAAAATGGAACCACTCAGTACACTTTGAGTAAAATGTTGAAACTTTTACCATTAGAAGGTGTCAACAGTGAAGCTTTCACTGCAGTATGCCTGATTTTAATGCATCTACAGTAATTCCCAGTCAGTTGTCTATGCTATGAGATGAATGCGTTTGAACCAGAATCGTTCCTTCTGCATGCCACATGCTCATCCTGTCCGTGTGCCTAGCAAGGATGAGCTTCACAAGGCCTTTGGAATTAGCCTTAAGTGCTCAAAGAGATGAGGCAGGCAGCACCTACTTGTTACATGGACAGACACAAAGACCACAGAATTTTCCTAGGTCCGTCAAATTCTTTTCTGCTTCTTTCATGTCCTTATTGATTTGGTCCATTCCCTCTTCGATGCGTTCCAGTTGTTCTGATTAAACACAAGTATTTTATCCCCACAGAATGAAGCAGATGGAAAAGGACAAAGAAAAAAAAGACAAAAACTTCAGACATTCACTGTGACAAAAAAAAAAAACAAAACAAAAAAAACAAAACAAAACTGGACACCACATAGCAGAGCCGGTACCCAGTACCTACTTGTTACAAGGACATATGAAAAGGCCACAGCATTTCCCTAAATCTTTTAAATTTTTCTCGGCCTCCTTCATGTCTTGGTTGATATGGTTCATGCCTTCTTCAACACGATCGAGTTGTTCTGGTCAGGACAAAGGGATGACAGTGTGGAATGAATTGTATTTTTGTTTGTTTGTTTTTGTCTTCAACAGAACGTGAAAAGTGACCACGTGGAACTGAATCAGGAATGAAGCTACAATGCATTAATCCAATCTGATGCATTGTTAAAATGATGTAAGCCGTTCTGGATGCCGAAGATGGTTTTTACTGATACGGAGAGAGTAAAAGAATGGTGGGAGATGTTCAAAACATATTAATTTAAACAAGATGTAATGATGTCGAAAGGAAGGGTTATAAACTTTAAGGTCCAGAAACAATACAATGCACCACTTACTAAGACACCAATGACATCCAAGAGAAAGAAATATAAAATGTTATTATTTCGCATTTATTCATGTTAATACAAGAAAAAAGGTAACTTTCCATGGAAAACACCTGTTACTTACGCTTACAAGTGCCTTGGAGTTAGGTGAGGTGTGGCAGTGTAACTGCTTGGGTTAGTGAGTGGCTGAGTGAGACAATTGGCAGTAACAAGACCAGAGATGGTATGTGAGCTGTTAAGAGCTGTGTCCAAGTACTCCTTTTTCCAGGGGCTGAGAAAACTGAAACCTGCCTCTCTGATTGGCTTTGGAGGTTAGTCTCGAATCTGCATATGGCTTTGGGTCTGATTTTCCTTCTTGCATGGATACTGCAAATCAGGGGTAACTCCTGCAAACAGGGTGGAGCTACAGCCACCTTAGGAGCCTGATGCTCACTGAAGGAGGACCACTGGCTGTGGCATACACCGTCTCTGCCCCCAAGCAATTTTATGAAAATAAACAATAGGTGATGAGTAAGGTTTTTTGATGGGGTCACTTCTGGTTTGCTCCGGGGCAAGTGAATGAAGCATTGAGTGCAGTAACCAGTCTAAAAGCAGCACTGTCTCTGATGGCATTAAACAGAATTTGTCTTATTTCTGCTTAAGGCTGACATTAATTTGGACTTCCTTTAGTGACTCAACGGTTCAGAATAATTTACTGTGTTAGAATGCCACAATGTAAAATTGTAGGGACAGATTCTTCACTGATGTAAATACATAAACAGATTTTAGATCCAATGGGATTGGGGATCCTCTGTGGAGTTTGTGGTAGTTATGGCATTTTACACTGCTCGAAAGCTTCAGCAATTGTTTCATGAACTCAAGTATTACATGTGATGAGAAAGTTACTTGGAATGGCATTTCAATCCAGTAAAAATATGTATATGCCTAAGGTGTCCATGAAATAATCACATTTCTCTTCCCTGTATTGAGAAGAAAAAAAAAGTAAACACTGAATTTGAATCAAGAGGGAAGGAACTAAGACCACATTGGTTATAGGAGAAATCCAGTGTCATCCCTGACATTAACTGAGCTCTGCCAAGATTTAAAAAATAAAGGGGGGGAAAAAAGGAAAACATTATAGAAAAAAAATAATCATGTGCCTATTGACGTCAGTATGAAACTCTTCCTGACTTGTTTGGGAACATGAATAGGCCTAATTTCTTACTTGGGTTTCTATTAACAATGGAGGCTTAGTTTTTCAAAGCTGTCTGGGGGATTTGGACGCTCAATTCCCATTAAAATGAATTGTATTTAATTAATTTTAATGAGAGTTGGGCATCTCACCCCTAGAGGGCCTTGAAAATACTGTCCTAAATTATTCAAGCTGAAATAATTCAAATACTGGACTTAAAATGTTTGTTTAATCATTGCATGAAGCTGGACTTGGAGAAGAAGCGCCATGTCAGCATTGCTGGCTGCATCTGCTCTTCAGCTGTCAGTTCTCGTTCTTCCCCAGCTGAATGTGCCTGTCTCCTGGTGGCACGGGCACTATAGACCCCAGTTCCAGGGAGGATCATTGTTACCTGGCAGTGTCCTCTAAAAGGAGCACGCATTATGTGAGCAAAGGATTGGGAAACTGGTAAGGAAACCTGAGAGGTACATTGCTCAAGTTTTGCCAGATAGATAAACTACTGAGAAAATAACTGGAATCACAGAATCATTAAGGTTGGAAAAGACGTTTTAAGATCATGAAATCCAAGATGATCCCCACCATGCCCACTGATCATGTCTCTCAGTGCCACATCTCCACAGTTCTTGAACACCTCCAGGGATGGTATCTCCACCACCTCCCTGGGCAGCCTGTGCCAGTGCATCACCACTCTTTCTGAGAAGAATTTTTTCCTAACATCCAACCTGAACCTGTTCCGGTACAACTTAAGGCCATTACTTCTCATCCTATCACTGCTACCTTGGAGAAGAGGCAGACCCTCATCTCTCCACAACCTCCTTTCACACAGTTGTAGAGAGCAATAAGGTTTCCCCTGAGCCGCCTCTTCTCCAGACTGAACCATCCCAGCTCCCTCAGCCGCTCCCCATCACACCTGTGCTACAGACCCCCAGCTTCTTTGCCTTTCCCTGGACATGCTCCAGGGCTCCAATGTCTTTCTGGTAATGAGTGTATTTCTTGTAGAGGTACATGTTTCCGTTCTTTTAATGCCCACCATAATTTTACGTTTTGGTGTGGATGCAGTAGCTCTTGTTTGTACCCATCAGAATCTCACCAGAACTGTGAATATGTGGTAGAAGGTGGTATTCCTCCAAGCACTCTTGCTCCTTATTAGCTCTGAGTCTTGTGCAGCTGGGCAGCGCTCTTGCTCTGGGAGGCAGTGGTGGGAATGTGAGCTGGCTTTTCTGCTGGTTTATGCAGCATCAAGGGAATTGCTAAATTTCCATTGCAAATTCTCTTCTTTTGCTTTTGAGAGCTGTTTGCGGAGCCAACTGGTTCTTAGGGCTCTCAATTAAAAGGATGTTACCAGATGCATACTTAACACTGTAGGGACGAGAGGTACCGACTTTTCTTCCACCAGCTTTGCTGCCTGTATTTTCCTAACGTTAGCTGGGCAATAGAAAACGTCAGGTGAGACTGCAGTGGTCACTTGTAGGTCAGGTACCACTGGTGGTCGGCTAATAGTGAAGCATGTTTCTTTGCTCAGATTTCTGAAGCCAAGTGTGTAGCAGGGTGTATGGGAAATTGGTAATCACAGCCTGAACCTCTGATTAATCAGCTGAGGCAAGTGTTGGGGCAGCTGTTGGAGCACAGGTGAGAGTGATGTAGCTGTGCTCCTGGAAGGAGTGGAGCTCGACTCCACTTCCTCTAAGACCTCATTTAAGGGCTGACCCCCCACTGAGGCAGCATCTGTTGGAGACTGCACCTCAGTGAAGACTGTCCCAGCCTCTCTGGTCAAGGCATCAACACTAGTGAGTTTTCCTTTACATATAACCTTTGTGTTTTTACCATCATCTTCATTAACATCTTTATATTAGCCACCCTTACACAGGGCATTTTGAGCTTTTTTTTTTTTTCTCTGTTTCCTATTCTGCCTGGATAGATGAGTATTAATTGAAGATCATATTTGACGTGACTTAAAGACTTTTGTTTAAGTTATAGCTCTCTCCAGGAGTCTGGCTTAATTTAGCCTGCTTTAGGATTTGTCTGATGCTTATAATATTTCTGAGAAGGGACTCATAACTAACCTACCTTCCACTGGAGGAAACCTCATCAGTGTAAAAAGGCTATGCCGTGTGTGTAGCCCAGAAGTCTAGACAGTTCCTGAAACCATTTGTTAGTTGATAATACAGTGGGCAGCACTGTTAACTGGCTTAAATCAGCATAGTTATGCTGGTTTTGGGAAGCAACACCAATTTATACCTTTCAAAGTTCTGGTCTCACAGGCAAGTAAACAGACTCATGAATCTAATAACAACTGTTGAGGCATAAATATTATAGAGGAATTTACTTTATGAGGTCACTCTGGATTTGTTTTGGTATGAATTATATTAAAATCTAGCCCAGAATGAATCACTGTTGGCAAGTGTAAGGGAAACTGTTGATCACAGCCTGAACTTCTGATTTACCACCTGAGGCAAGCAATGAGTCAGCTGCAGGAGCACAGGTGAAGGTAATTCAGCTGTGCTACCAGAACAGGTGGAGCTTGGTTCCACCACTCCCAGATCCCATTTGAGGGCTGACTGCCACTAAGGCAAGGTTTCTTTTTCTGGAGATTGCCCTTTTGTGGAGCTTACTGCGAGCCTCCAACATCGGTGAGCATTTTCCCTTTATCTTTTTATCATGATAATCTTTTGTATGAAACATCTGGTTTATCCTCTGTTTACCTGTCAACTGTACAGCAAGTAATTAGATGATTATTAAAAGCTTAATTTGTTGTTCTCAAAGACATACCCTAGTCCAACTTTGTGTATTGTACTAAAGGTTTTAAGAAAGGTAGTCTGCTGGCACATGCTGCCATGAGCCTATGCTAACTCACACCAGCAAAGATCATATCCTCTATCACTAATTTACAGAAGCCCTTCAAGGTTGGAGCTTAAACATTTTTTTGATGGTTTGTTGCAGAGTTCTTTAAATATGTTTACTTGTACATTTATATACATGTTTATCATATGCATGGCATATAAGATAACTGTCTCTGTCTCTGCCTGGTGGCAGAATATGCATTAGAAGAGCGTTCGTTCTGATTTTCTTCTTTCCTTCTTTTTTTTTCCCCTTCAGGAAGCTCTGCTAAATAGTAGTTCCTTTTTGTGGATTGATACTATCCTAGTCTGTTTTAATTAAAATATAGAGGCCATATTTATGCTTTCAAGTCTTACAGCAAACTGATGGCAGGCCTTAGGATTTATGCAGGGGTATTTTTTTTAACTTATGTGATTACACTTGTAAATTACTTCTGTATCAACACTGCAGGCATCTGAGGTACCATAAGCTTGCTCTGCTAGTTTTATGCTACCATTTGCCAGTGATCTTCTGTAACAGCTTGGCAAATCCCCTCTCTATGGCTGATCCCTGGGGAAGTGGCTGGAAGGGGACGGCAGTGGTGAGAGCATCCCTGAGCTCCTCCTGTGGCCTCTTGAGCAAACACAGCTGCAAGAGCATTTTTAGCACAATGTTGGATGTAAGACCAGGACAAGGAAAATGTGGTGGTGCTCCACCTTTGCATTCCCATCTGTAATTAATAAAAAATGTCACCAATATTTGGGCCTGGCCTTCCTGAATTTCAGTTAAATGCCTTTGAAGAAGGGAGCTTGCTCCTTCAATGAAGAAATGTGCAATGAAGCAATTTCCACCAAGGACAATTTTGATTTTTCTCTTTAAAAAAGGACATTTAGGAGTACATTTTAATCATAATTGCATACCAAGAGGGCTGAGTTTGAAAGAGTCAGCAGATTAACTATTTCCAGTGATAGCTGGTGATCCAGTTTTCCACAAAGAATCATTTTGGAGTAAAGTACATTTCTAGAACAGCCTTTTCAGAAGTCCTGAGCTGTGTCCTAGCTCAACTCTGAAAGGCATTGTGAAGCATGCATACAGATGGAAGAAAGCTGGTGGGGTGTGCCTGTGAGTGCATGTCAGGTGGTGCTAAAAACAATAGACAAGGCACAAGCTGCAATTGTGGGGGATCTGTTTGTCTTTTGTTCTGCACTGCACTTGCAACATAATTGATGTTATTTTCCCTGTAGAATCTGGAATAGTTGAAACTCACTGTGATGAGCTCAGCTCGTAGGTGTTGTTGGAACAACTCTAGCAGTTCTGCTTCTGACATCTCACTGCCCATCTTAAACTGCAAGTTCCATGCAAAATGATGAAAACTTTATTTTTAGGGTGGCAGCACTAACTGGAGTAGGCTGCCTGGAGAGGTTATGGAGTCTCCTTCTCTGAGATACAGGAAATACACCTAAATGATTTCATGTGTAAACTACTGTAGGGAGTCTATCTTAACAGGAGGGTGTTGGACTTCCTGATACCTCTGGGTCCCTTCCAAACCCTGCAATTCAGTGAATTTGTGATTCTGTGATTGATTTTTGTGCTGTATGTTAAATAGGAGATAAGCTGGAGAAGGGGCCGGCCTGCATGCAGGTTTTCCTCTCAAGAGGAGAGAAACTGTAATTATGTTTGTATTCACTGCAGTTATTTCCCCAGAGCTGCAGAAACAGGTCAGCCATAACCAATGGAAAAACTTTAACATTCAAAGTAAATGCAAGAGCTGTAGAGAGCTCAGCTGGCAAGGGCATTGTTAAATGGTCCCAGCCCTTTTACTTGGGGGATCTCATGGTTATCTGAAGTTTTATCTCCATACTTCAGCTTGATCTGGTATATAGAGGTGTTGGGTAAGTTAACTTACTCTGTGTTCAGGGGCGTGCTGCTTGTGCACATGTAATTTCTTTGCAGGTTTGGTTGCACTGACACTTTTTTGCAGTTTAGGTTAGTTTAGGTTGTGAATTTCCTCAGTCTTGGTGTGGATGAGAAAGGGCTTTGTAGCTACTGTTGTTATTGGGCATACTTTCTTCCCTTGTCTCACTTTGAATACAAGAACAAAATTTCTTCATAATAATCTGCATGAGCATACCACCATATGTCAAAAAACACCACCCACCCATGGTAGTCCAGACTGTTCTGCCTCCCTCTTGTCACAATGTGAGTTTCTGAGAAGGAAATTCCCTTTCATTGGTAGAAGAAAGCCCCTGTTCTGCCTGCACCAGTTCAGCAGCCCAGGTTTATCTTTGTATTTCTGCTTTGTACTATCGATTTCATTTCCATGGTCTTTTTTTAACCAGCATGCATCCAACTGTTAATGTTTTTTCTAAGCCAGAGTGTTTTAAAGATATGAGTACAGACTGGAAGAAGAATTCATTGAGAGTAGCTCAACAGAAAAGGATTTGGGGATCCTGATGGATGAAAACCTGGATTTGAGCCAGTAGTGTGCTCCGTCAGCCCCAAAGACCAACAGTATCCTGGGCTGCATCAACACAGGTGTGGCAGCAGGGAGAGGGTGGGGACTGTCCCTTTCTGCTCTGCCCTTGTGAGGCCCTATCTGGAGTAAAGGGTCCAAGCCTGGGGTCCACAGCACAAGAAGGATGTGGAGTGAGATGTTGCTGTGGCCTTCCAGAAGTTATAGGGAGCTTACAAACAGGAAAGGGAGCCTATCATTTACACAGTCTGATAGTGACAGGAAAATGGGGGGGGCATGGATTTAAGGTAAAAGTGGGGAGATTTAGGTTAGATGTTAGAAAGAAATTCTTTACTCAGATGGCAGTGAGGCCCTGGCACGGCTGCCCAGAGCTGTGATGTTCCATCCCTGGAGGTGCTCCAGGCCAGGCTGGGTGAGCCCTGGGCAGCCTGAGCAGGTGGGGGCAGCCCTGCCCGTGGCAGGGGATTGGAACTGGATGATCTTTACAGACCCCTCCAACCTAAGCCATTCTGTGATTCTGTACTCCAGAAGCTCACTCAGATTTCCAGTGACTTTGAAGGGCACCAGAAGAGGCCTCTAGTTTTCTTGGCAGCCCCATTCTCTGTGAAACAGGAGTAATGAAAGCTCTTGGAAAGCTGCGCTTTCCTGTAGGGTCACAGTAGACTGTGATCTGTTGCACCAAACTGTTAGCCAACAGGAGCTATAGCCAGGCTGCCTATACTGCGTAAATGCTTCTCACTGTAAAAGTCTGTGGTTCCGAAGGTTTATGCTTAGACTCAGAAAATGAGTTCTACTTTGTACTGCTTAGATTGGGTTAACAACTCAAGATGTTTTTCTTGTGAAGTATGTTTCACTTCAAAGCAAACTATTTTGTAAAGAAACCTAGAAACAGAGTTTCGAGCAACTGCAGTGATTAGATATTCTTCTTGCCACCCACTGGAAAGATCAATGTCATGGTTTTTGTCTGTTTAACACCTAATAATCTAAAGTGACTTGTACAGTCAGCTGAAAAGAGATCACATGGCAGTGTTAGCAAATTATTTCCTTAATCTGATAATCTGTTGAGACATCCGTGAGTTGCACAGATTGCACTAATTACAGAGGGTTCAAAGTAATCATTAGTGTACTTTGCACAATATTAGAAGTTCTTTATCGCTAAAACAGAATAAAATAAATAAATCAGGCATTATTACAGATGCATATGGCTAAAATGGACAAAACATAATAAAACATTTAACATGGTGATTAAAATATTCCCAGGGTTTGTGGCACTTGTTAAGCTGTTTTCATTGGGAAACCCGTACGGTGTAGTCACAAGCTTAATTTACTGAACCACTTAAGGCATGACCATAACCAATTTAAGGAGGCTTTTAGGTTGTCTGATTCCTTCCTGTAAGCATCAACTGATTGTGTCTCTGGTCATACAACGCACATTCCAGTTCCCACTGTCAGTAAGAGTTTAACACTGAGGTGCCTGGGCTCACGGGAGCTCAGTGACACCGACCTCAGAGCCTTGGTTCCTACTGACATCCTTCCTAGCATGGCTAGGTGGGATAACCTGTGTGTGCAGGGCTTGTCAGTAGTGCTCCAAGAGTGCTCCAAAGTAAAAGGAAAACAAAAACAAAAAAAACCCACAAACAAAAAATTAAGAGCTAAAAACAAAACAAATAACCCTAAGCAGTCTGTGGAAAAACAAGTTAGAAAAAAGGAATGTACTTTTCCAAAGCAAAATGTGAGGGTAGTTTGAGGTACTGCTGCAGTTTCTGCTGATCTGCCTCTGAGTTCAATTGCTAGATATACCTGGCTATTTACAGAATTTCTCTGACAATATTTGTGATGTCATTCATTTCTGGAACAAAGCACATTATCTACACAGGTGCTGTCTGTTTTGATATAAATAATGTCTCTTCTTCTGTATTCAGTGATAGGTTTTTTTTACTGCTGTTGTTCAGGAAATAAAAAATATCCATCGATAACAGAATATGCTCAGTAATATTTTTCTTGTCAAAACAAGCTGATGAGAAAAATATTTGGTTAGTTTAAATCCTTTTCCTTAAAAGGGAAACATATAACACAAGAAGTGATAATTTGCACACATAAAGGCTAACAGAAGAAACTACTTTCTATTTAAGTCTATTTTTCATTCATTTTAGTGCTAGAGAAGCAGAGATGTAACAGATGAGAAGAACTTGTCAGGCTATGCAGTCCATTTCTCAATAATGTTGTACTATTGCCTATAACCTACTTTTGGGCTTGATGAGCAATATGGCATCACTGTAGAAAGCATTTCCTAATACAGCTTCATATCGTGCACGTGACAAGTAATTATATGGGCTTTGGGGGAACTGCATTGATACAGAACAGTAGAAATTCACATTCTCTTGATTAACTTCTCTTTGGAAACACAGTTTTGCTTCTCCCGAGGGTCTGCAGCAAATATTGATTTATTGGGTGGGGAGGGAGGGGCAGAAAGAGCTACCCATGACTTTGTAATATTATAAAGGGCACAACTGTAATTTCCTGGGTTGTAATGAATACATCTAGCTCTGTCTTTGTCACAGTCATCCACAGCCAGGGACTTGTTTAAGTCTAAAGGCTCATACACTGTCCTTGTAAGAAACCAATTGTACCATAGCTTTTTATGTTAAGCTCCTGTTATCCTCACTGACATTTCTATACAACAAGAAACTGCATTTTGCGCAAGCTAAAACCTTTTATCTTCTCTTGGGATACATATACTGCATGCCTCTCACTTGTAGCTAAGCAAGCGAGAAGATTACAAGGCACCTGCTGAAATAATATTGGATTTTATATTTATGGAGGCAAATGATGTCACTGGACCTGGACCCAATGCTTGTTGAGGAAATGAAGATTTTGATGAGTTCAACCTACAGCTCTCTTAGATATTAATGGGAAACAGTTCAAAAGAAATACAGAGTCTCACATAGTTATTGTACGTTCCTTTACCAGACAGTGAAGCTGAAGGCAAAAAGTTCCTTGGGTTCTCATATATAACCACTGGTGTTTTATGGCCCTGGTTTTTGGAATTGCACACAGTTAGTACAGTACTTTGAGAATAGTTTACATCCTTACTGAAGCAATCTGAACTTACCTCCTTGCTCATCCAACATAACCAAAGTCCTGATACCAGCATCTTTACTCTACATCCCAATAGTGGTAGCAAGGTAAGGAGAGGGAGGGAGAGAAGAAAGAGAGAGAGAAAGAGAGATCAGTGAGGGAACACTCAGTCCTAGGTTCCGGGACATAGGAAGACAAAAGGAAAACAGTGAAAAGAATGACGAGGTCATAAGGGGCTGGCAGCACTGTCCAAAGCCCTCATGTGACTGAGCACTGTAAAGGAAACCGTATACTCTTAGTTGTGCCACCAGCACTTTAGGATTTCCTGGGATACTGAACTACTGTGAAAACACAAAGTCCCAGAACTTGAGTTTACAGTAATCACTTTATGCAAGAGTAGTTCCTAAAAAGAGTCTGTGTTTCCAAGTTCTCTGTAGTGGGAGAAGGGAAGAAGGGGGTTTTGAAACTGCAGATGTTTTTTCATCCCACAGGAGAGACAGATGACACACAAACATATGTGGTAATATGACACAGCAATTTGTATGTCGCTCTTGCAACACAAAAGGCAGAAAGCTTTCCTAATTAGGCTTTCCCAATTAGGAAATGTATTTTAAGGTAGGGTAGCGTTTCTTGAGATTAACTCTCATAATTTGGCTCCAAGATCTAATAGATAAGGGTGTAAGCCAACACTTTAGTGTCCATCAGTGGACTTTGGATTGAGCTTTATGGCAAGATTCTTAAAATGTGTCTACACGGATCCTGTCTTGGCCCCTGCAGGAGTTAATGGGAGTCTTTCAATTGCCTTTGCTGTGAGTGAGATCTGGGTAAAGCTGAGCACTTTAGGGCTCCCTCCTGCCTGAACCAGCAGCAGAGCACCTTTCACAAATGCAACTTTTGCATGCATTAGTACCATTCTGTGATGTGATCAAGTGTCTGAAGTTTCTGGGTGCTGAGATACAAAACTATATCACAGATTAGACTAGTTCCTTTTTAATTACAATGGGGAAATTAACTCCATTCTTCTTAGAGCAGTGATAACGTCTGTGAATAATTAATAGCCTGAACAATATCTTTAATGTTGCATTTCAGTAACAGATGAAGTAAATCCTCTGTGGACTGCCATCTTGCCAGAGGAGTTACCTGAATATGTGCATCAGTAATTTAGCTGCTTCTGTGAACATAAAGATCCCCATGCCTCCGGGAAGCAGACAGAACTGTTGATGTTGATTTTGTAGGGGCTAAGGGAGATGTAGTCATTTGACCATGGTTGTCCTGACTGTCCTCGAGGGTTTCTTTAGGCTATCCTCTTTCTCCTAGGCACATCAAGAGCTTCATATTGTCCTTCCTCCCTACTGCCCTGCTCACTGCCATCACTCGTCTTTTTGTCCAGGAGCAGTGATGTCTCTCTGGCCATCAGCTCTGCACTGCATGTTTGCAAGGTGCTCCCAGTGTGTCAGCAGCATGCTGCATACCTTTGCTCAGCTACAAGCCTGCCTGCAGCATTTGGGCTGGCTGGCTGGTGCTTCTCTGCTTAGCTTCAATAGGGACGCTGCTTGGTTCAGGAGGAAGATAGGATGCCTCTTTTTGCACTCTTATCTGCCTTCCTTCTCACTGCCATTCTTGATTTTAATGTCTACGTCACTGTAGAAACTGGGAAAAACATAAGATGTGCACAGCCTGGTTCACCTTCCCTTGTTTGATCCCTGTATAAATTGCCACAAGGAGAGAAGTCTCTTGCCCAACAGCCTGCAGGGCCCTCTTGCCCTTGGGTCAGTGTCCTGTCAGCTACTGCTGCTGTTCTCTTTCCCTTCTTGCTCATACTGCCCTTGCTTGAGTGCCAGTCAGCTTTTATTTTCACAGCTTAGAAACTTGGAGTCTGAGGGTCATCTTAGACTTGCCTTTTCAGAAGAAGGAAGCTGCCATTAATAGCTCAGATTTTCTGTGGGACGAGCAAGTGTCAGATCTGCTAAGCACTAGATTGTTCAGTAGCTTGTATCTGTGCTCTCCCTACTCTCTTTGTACCCAAGGGTGGCTCACCTGGAATTATTTATATGTATTTTAACATAACATACATTGTGCAAACATAAAGAGGCTGCTTAGGACCTGAGTCCTCTTGGGTCAGTCAGACATAGGGCTCTTCTAAATTTTAAACTTAGAAAATCTGCAACTGATAGTGTGATTGTTCTTGGCCTTCAGTGAGTCAAACATAGCCAGGCTGAGAAATGTTTGATGTTCCTTAACCCTCTGACCTTCTGTTTCTTCTGATTTTGAGATCTGAGCAAACTGCTTTTATGTGTTTAAGATGTCCAGTGACCAGAACAAGACCTATGCTGAAAGAGGAATTCCGCAATTAGAATCTACAGTTTGTATTTCAAATTAAATACTCACAAAGGGCAAAAAAGCAATGCAATTTTCTTGTACTTACCTGATCATCAGTGCCATTTAATTTTATCAGGCAATACTCTTTCCCTTGAGAAGGTAACCTGTAGCTCAGTCTGCCACAGCATTAATACTAATGTGAAAATATTAAGGGTGTGCATTGAATATACTTCTCTGCATCTGCAGTCTAACCCAAAACATATTGAAGCTAATAAAAAGATGCTCACTGACAAAGATAAGAGGTGATTCAGACATCAAGTGACAGTCTCCTCCTGTTCCAAGTTTTGGTTATACATTAATTGCCAGCTTTTTTACAAAAATTTAACCGTGTACAGCCAATTAATATATATATATATATATATATATAATATATAGCTATTATATATATATACACACATACATATATATATATATATATTGCATTCATGCATTTAAAACAGAGACAGACTTGTGATATGTCTTTTAGATACTTCAGAACCAAAAAAGTCTGTGATACAGAACTATTTGGAAAATGTGTTGATTATCCAGAGTCTGAGCAGGAAAAAAATTCTCTGAGTATCTGACCCTCAGTGAAAGCAGACTGAGGCATCTGTAGAAGCCTCAGAACCTCTTTATTTAAGGGAAGATAGAAGAAGAAAGGTGGCACACAAATGTACTTGGTGCTAAAGGAAAGACCTCCCAGACACAGAAAATATTGGCATTTCCTGCATTATAACTACCCCCAGAAACTCCCCTTAGCCTGAGTAGGAGCAGATGTCAGCAGATACACTTGAACTGGTTGCTGGGAGAGCATGTAGCAGGAGGTGACGAAAGCTTTGTTTGCACATTACCAGCACATACCATGTTTTACAGCAACTGATCATAAAACCTTGGCAGCAAGTTCCCAGCAGAGCCACTGTCACTGAGGTAGGAACTGTGTGCTGGTGCTGTAATTTTCTGGTCCAGAGTGCCCAAGAAAGGCTCTCACTCATGTACAATGCTTCTCAACACCAAGTGGGATCCTCAGTGGTAAGCCATGAATGAGCAGAAACAGCAAGATCTGTGGTGTTAAAAAAGGTGTCCTTATAGTATGCTTTCCCCAGAATGAGGGCATTTCTGTCTTCTGTGCAATGAAGGAATTTTTTAAGACCTCCAATCCTTGCACAGGTAATCCTTCGTTTAGTTAATGGCAAAATAAGGTTTCTCAAAGAACAGGGTGCTTAAAGGTAGTTCAGGCCAGAGAAAAGAAAAGTACAACTTCGACAGAACCCTACAGAGTTCATGTAGTACATGCCACCTCAAGCCAGCTTTCAAAAGCTTTCTATGTCAGGGTTAGTTTTGATCTTTTTTGGCTCCCTGTTGCACCTCAGAGGAGAATTTGAACTGTTGGATTTTGTCTCAGTACAGCAAACATCTCACACGCTTGTTCTTCAGGAGTAAAAGGCACAGCATGAATTGCTTTTGTTGAGCTATTAAACTGACAGCTTTGGAGTCCCTCTGTTTAGCCATAAAACAGGTACACCACAGATGGTAAAACACAGAACCTTTCCCACGCAGCCCTCGATTGTACTCAGCCCTGACTCTAGAAGTGAGCAGGTCAGCCTGACTATCCTCCCAGACTGTGATTTCCATGGAGACTGGTGTGTATTACCAAACCTTCCACAAAGCAGATGGGTATGCAGACCTGGCAAACTTTGCGTACAGGATGACTTCTCATAGCAAGAGGCCATCACTTTCAGCTTTTAAAAATTAATTACATTAGGAGAAATAGCGCCATATAGACCCCATAAAGTTCATGAAGGTCAGCGGCCTTCATATTTTTGGTAACATTAAATTCTAGTGTTTGGCTAAAGGTAAACCAACAAGAATCTGGTTTGACATGCTTTAACATGCTTTCAATGAAGCACGTTTCCAGGTTCTCTGCTGGACCATGGTCTAAGGCATTGATCAGAAAGCCAGAATGCATGAATTTAAAACTAATAAGTTTTTACTTATGAATTTAAAACTAGTAGTGGTCTTACTACAGCTCCTGGATACGTCATCCTAAGGTAGTCTGCTTCAGTGAAACCAGTTTAACAGTGTAATTTGGATTGCTGTTGCAGTCTTATTTATATGTTATCCTCAGTCCTCTGTAACAGCCTTGTAAAACTTTTAAATAGTAGGGTCTCAATCAAAGCCCTTTAAATTTATCTACAAGATGTTCAGTGGAATTTGCTCAGCACTTTGGAGAAATGCATTGCTGTGTTATTTCTTTTCACTACTGTTATGATATTGAGTTTCCCAAGAAAGGAAGCTGGAATTACATCTCGCAGGGCCCACAAGTCCCTCCAGAAATACATGTCATCTCCTGTCTTTTGCCATTACAAAAAGCAGCTACTCCAGCTGTGACTAAGCCCAAAGTCTGGTTCTCATAATGATAAAAGGGAGTAAAGTATCAGATGGACAATGGGAACCACTAGAAATCCCTTTTCCTGCATTTCAGGAAGTAGCCTGAAAAACCATGTACACTCTCAGTTATGTGAAGAATAAATAAGCTTCTACTTCAGTGAAGAGTTTTGCCTTAATCCATATAGATTTTAGAGTTTGTTTTGGAAAAAAAAAAATTAATATAGACAATTATATACAAGGACAGGCTGACGTAGATAGCAGTTCCCAGAGACGCTAAAGCAAAATGTCAACACCCTAAAGATAAAAATGTGGTCAAAGAAACGTTTTTATTAGTAATATATTTCTTTAGCTCCTGCTCCAAGTTCACTGCCACCCCATTAATGCTATAATGTCTCTCTGTGTCTGATTAAGAAGCCATGTTACCTCTCAGAGCCTGTTAATTCAGCCTGGAGCTCAGAACCTATGCTGTTACAAATCTGCACGTAACCTCCCTTCAATCACGTGTTCCTGGTTTTCTTCTAGCTCAATGACCCCAACTCTGAGTGCTCTCCAGATGATTTACATAGACTCTGCTATGGGTTTAGTTTTACTTAGCAAATTCTGACACCAGAATTATGAATCAACTTCCCTTTTGCCAGATACGTATTTCTGTGGAATTGCACAGATTAAAACTCTTGCCTGTGTAAAACCATTCCAACAGTTAATGATATCAAGGGGATTTTTTCAAATCTGCTTTGACAAGCTATGAATGAAACTCTAAATTAATAGATTTATTTTTTTTTTTTAATTCTTTTGTCATTAATTAAGGAGCATTTGACTATGGTAATAATATCACGGGAAACTTACTACCCAGTCACAAATGAAGGAAGCTCAGGGTCCTTGTTGGAGATGCATCTTTATTTTATCCAGCTTCCATAACTTACCATTTCAGCTTTGATATGCTGGTAAACTTGACCCTAACCCCACAGTGTGTAAGAGAAGAAAATAGATCTGTCTGGATTTGAATGTTCAGAACAACCCTTTTGTCTTTAGTTGTTGCTAAGTGCTTTCTTGCTGGGCTTTCTACAATACTGATCTTGACATTCGTATCCTTGCAGTGTCAGAGCTAGAAACCATCTTTTTCTTCCACTCTACAATGACTGATTTTCTTTAAAGGTGATGATAGTTCCAATGGTATATGATAATGGACTCATAGATTTTATTCTACTGCATTATTCTTCATTTCATGAAGTTGGCTCAGTGGTAAAAAGCTTAAACAAGAAAATAATAGAAATAATAGGAGTGTCAGCTACAAATTATGTTTTAGTCTTAATCCCCCTTCTAAGTTCATTTTTGTTTTACGTTTTGGCCTGAACATTGCCTAGCTACGTCATAAAATGCAGGTATTTTTAGCTCCGAATAACTGAGTGGGTTCAATGGCCATTGGTTAATATAGATGTACATATGCACTGTGTGACTATGCTGAGCACCAAGGAGCAAACTGATCTTTGTAATCTACTCTGCAAGTATGTAGCTGCCTTCAAACAAACAATTGGTCAGTTCACAATGTCCGCTCACCACTTCTTGCTTCCCCTGTTGTTCTAGAATACAATCAGGAAAACTGGGTTATAAAAATAAGCAGTAACAAGCTTGGTCCTTCAGCAAGGAGAATAGCTCCAATTCCTTCTCTGACGTTCCCTGGGAAGAGCACCAGAGCTTAGTCTTCAAACTCAGCTTAGTCTGCTTGGGCAAGGAGTGTACTGAGCCCTTGTGAACATCCATTTTGTCCCTCACGTTGTGACCTCCATTTCAGCACTGTCCTGCTATAGAGCTTCCCAGAGTTGACAACACTTCTCTTTCTCTAGGGTTCGTTCTGTATTTTTCCAGTATCTAATAGATTGGAGCCAATCATGACAGGAATCCATATGTATGTGTGTAGGAGTAATGTTTATATGTGAAGATATCCTGTTCCCTAGGAAGTAATGGATTTGCTGTGTAAAAAGAATATAGTAAGCATTCCTTCACTGACAATGAATATTTTCTATCTCTACCCTCTGGACAGGTTCTGCTAAGCAAGTGAGTCTAATCAGATTTTTTTTATTAAATCAGAGCAGTGCAAGTTCAATTTCAAAGGCACTCACCATTTGTCTTTTCAGGCTAAAATCTTTCACTCCCTAAATGCCGCAGTTTTTGAAATGTACTTAAGAAGTGGTGTTAGAGTAACCAGCAGTTGTTCAGACCGCAGAAGAATTTTAAAGGTCTTTTTTATCACATCAGTGAAAATAATATTCAGTTCACTGTGAAAGAATTCCCTTGACTACTTAAGCTAGCCCTAAAAATTCTATATTTGCATAGGAAGATACTGTTGTGTTTGAATAAAGGCAGGTCTGGAGAGATGCTGAGCTCTTCCAAGAAGCAGTTGAATCCTATGTAAATGCATTGGTAAATTCAGCAGTCCCAGTTCTCCTCCTGCTTTGCCATTTGCCGTGATTCAATACTGAAATTCCAGTAGCATTCACAATATGCTCGTTCAATATGTTAGGAAAACTCAAGCAGTGCATAGGTCACACAAATACGGCTCAGGAGAGACAAGCCTGATATTTACTGATGGCGTGGCCCTGGGCAAATCACTTCCCTTTCCTGTGCCTCTCTTCCTTCCCACTCATCATCTGCCTCATCTATTTAGATCCCAGGCATTTGGGGGCAGCAGGTTCTCCTGCCTTGTGTTTGTGGAGGTACCGATGTAAAACTCTCACGTGTATTAGTGAACTGCACCCACCCCTGAGGTGATATAAAATGATGGTTAGAAATAGCATGTCCAGAGAATGAACAGGGAAAAGGGACAGGTTGCTCATAAGACAAGAGCATGCTTTGGCTGCGAGAGTCCCAGATCTGAAGTGTTTGTGCAGAAGTGATGCTGACTATGCTCAGTGACTCATCTGCTCATCTATCTGTGCACAGAAATTTAATTTCTTCTTCACTGGACTCCATTGATCGCCTCAGTCCTGAGTGATTTCAACACTGTGAAGCCTGTGGCTGGGTTTGTGCTTGTTCCTGAACGTGGGACCTGATGTCGTGTTCCACCGCTGTGTCTGCAGGAGACTCCTCCAGTTGTCAGGAGTACTGGGACTGTCAGTACTGATGACCCTGATTAAAAATGTCACCAGCTCCAGAGCCACAGCTCACATGGTGTCTGAAAATAACATGGCCTGGCAGGCAGGAGCAAAGTTTTCCACCACCTGATGCCTGATTGCTGTAAGTAACCTGGGCTGCGTTTGGTAGTGCCCATCTATTAAGTCCCTTCACTACAGAGAGGCTG
The DNA here is from genome assembly GCF_039878825.1 of Excalfactoria chinensis. Classification (NCBI taxonomy): domain Eukaryota; kingdom Metazoa; phylum Chordata; class Aves; order Galliformes; family Phasianidae; genus Excalfactoria; species Excalfactoria chinensis. The sequence continues at coordinate 92,462,191 of NC_092827.1, read as the reverse complement.
AAATGAGCGTGAATTACTTCTTTCCCTCTTGTACCTTCTTTCCAGGTGGGTGCAAGCTGTGTTAGCTGTGGGGGGTGACCCCAGGTTCCCTTCCCCAGCACTGTGGAAAAACAGAGAACTTTATTCTCCAGAGCTGTCAGTTTAGGACACCTAAGAGCCTTGAAAGCCTAATCGATGTTTCAGAGATGCATGAAGTGGTAGTTAAATGCTGTGGTGACTGATGCTCTATAAATAGCTGCAGGTGTTTATGTAGAGGGAGGTATCTGGAGAGGATGGGGTGAGCAGGCAGAGGGCCTTTCTCACCTTCCCCTTGCAGTGCTACGGCAAGGACATTGGAGCAGTGCTGGCATGAGGCTGAGGAGCATTTCAGCAAACTCAGCTGTTTGTCCCTCACTCAGGTCACCTTCATAGGCTGTTTCCTTGGCTTATCTCGAGCAGCCTATCTCAGTGGGTTCTCAGATATGGGCAAAACACCATGCCTCAGCAGCTGGTCTGCAGTTTGACACTTGGTAAGTGAGGCATGGCATCTCAAATGACCCTTGTGCCTGGGGAAGGATAAGGAAGATCAGAGAGGCTTATAAAGCCGTAGCCATGCCCTAGCAATGTGAGTAAAGCAAAAAAAGCAAACTCCCAGCATGTCAGGCTCTTCATCACCTTCCCTCACAACAGAAGCACAAATGAAATGCAGATCCTTACCTCTTCAACAAGCTGCAGCATTCGACGGGTACTCTCGAGGGACTGAAAAAAACAGAGAATAAACTTAGATTTGGCAAAGCACAGTTTCCACCACTAATGTTTGGGCTCATGCTGACAGTAAGTTTTTCCTATGCTCTTTGCCTTCCCTCCAAATCAGGACATCAGCAGGGGACTAGTGATCTCTTCATCTTCAATGCTCCGGGATGGCTTGCTGATGCCACAGCTCCTGCTGCATCGGCCCAGAGCAGCCCTAACGCTTGCACTCCCTGTGCCTGTGTGGTGCAGCAGTGATGCTGGAAACAGCTGGTGTTCCACTTTAGAAATAACATCTGTGGGCTTCAGCTCAGACCTTTCAGAGACCTAAATGGCGACGTTTAATATTGCATAGATTTGGCAAACTGAAGGAATCCTAAGACAATATTACATTGCTGATTTTTGCTTGAAGGTCATTCAAGCTGACGCACATCCTAATACCTAAGCCAAGCTTACAATCAATAAATATCTTAACTTAGACTACCTAATCTGGACTAAACATAACACTAAACTGTACCACAGTTCATTTCTTTCCCTATTCTACCTTCTATGTAAAGCTGATAGAGAATGCCATCAGCCCTTGAAATCCTTTGTCAGAGCAGCTCATATTTCTGGCCATGCCTCCCACCTAACCCCAAACCCAAGATTCTTCTGTAGCTATCAGTCTCACTTCATCAGCAAGCTGGTCAGCACGCCGCTGCATTTCTTCCAACTCATTGCGCATATCCGCGTCTTCCGCCATTTTAGCTGTGGGTGTGTTTGTGGAAGCTGCAGATCAAGGATTTGTGCTCAGCTGCCTGCAAGCCTGGAAGACAGCAAAAAGGGAAAGAAACAGCGCGGTTAGGCTCCCTCAAGCATTGAAATGCACTTAAATGTCAGTCACCCAGAAGTCCTTTTGTAACATGAATGCTTTCACCCAACCTCTTTCTTTCTGGACAGTAATTCCTATCTAGTACAGAGGTCACAAGATTTTTCAAGGTGATGTCTTAATCTTGTACTATTAATCACTCTTTAGGAAAAAGGATTCATTCTTGTCATTTTAATTGAGGAAAAGTGAATCCTTCCGTTATCGTTAACAATGCAAATGCTATACATATCGCAGCTGAATACTCAGGAGGCATTATTCATATCGGAAGTGGGCTTGGCACCCAATTATACTTTCCTAGAATTAAAATCCTTAATGTAAAGGAGGCCAAGGTCAAGCTTATGCCCCTCGCATCCTATATTTAGCTGCATTGCTTGGAGGGCTGGATGCTCAGCTAATGAATTTCTAATGAAGTTGAAGACAACGAAATTTTTTTATCACCAATGGCTTGTCCAAACTGCTCTAGTTCAGGCTCCAAAATAATATTTACAGGTAGGCTGGCTGAAGTCATCTACCTGGGAGAATCTTTCATCTCAGGTGAGAAGTCTACAGGAGTTAACTAGTACCGTCATCTTCCCCCCAGGTTCTGATCTTGGTTATCCCTCTCAATACTGATCAACAGCATTGAGCTCCTTCTAACTAGAGATCAGGATGCAACCCACTAATCCTCATTTAGTTAGGGCTTCTTTTTTGTTATAAATTCAAGCTAGCTCTGATTACTGAGCATGACTTGATTAAGAAAGGCGGGTCCTCCTACCATCTGTCAGGTCTTTATAACAACAACACCAGCTTATTTCTCTGCTTGATTCAAGCATGGCACGTTGCAAATTGCTGCTCACTGAATGTTAGATTTGTTCATTGCAGGTGCAGAAGAGAAGGAAAGTTGTGGGGGACTGAGAATATACAGCCATAAAGCACATGCTATCATGCTCAATTACAGAAAGAGGACAAAAGGAGCCCCTTTCAGTAAAGCTTCTCTAGGAAAGCAAAATCCCAGGGGCTATTTTCTGCTCTTTCTTTGCATTATGTACAACCCTTATAAAGCAAGGGAGAAGTTGGCTGTAAAATTTTAACAATAATAACTTAGCTTAAAAGCGAGTTATTTTCTTTCTGAGATGAATCCAACTCCTTACAGCAGTCTGTACCACAACAACAGGAGTATGAGCTGAACAGGTAAAGCTAGATGGCCAAGATATTTCCTGGACCATGCCCCAGAAAGGGGCTTAGAAATGTGTAAGGAGCTCCTTTCATTTTCCCTGAAGCTCCATCAACAAATTTCCTATTTTTCTTATCTAAGAAGGAATATGTGACCTTCATGCTTTTTGCATTAGCCGTGCCCTCGCTTGTGGTTGCTTTTCCTCTTTGAAGATACAGCAGGAAGAAATTCATCTTGGAGAGCCAGCCCTGAAGCTATTGGCGCAGTATCCTGCTTTCATCACTGAGCACATCGCTACATCTTTGTCAGAGGGAGGCTGACATTTCATGATGGGTCACACAGTGTTTAGGAGCCCAAATATATGCTGGAGAAGAAGCCCACCCCATTTTGCCAGCTGCATGATCACAGCAGTGTGAAGAACCAAGCTTAAGCATCTCATCTGCAGCCCCAGCTGATGCAAATGCAGAGCTTAATTTCATGGCTAATATTCAGAGTGATATTGGGCACTTCAAGGATGCTCACAAACAGCAGTAAATAAGCTTTATGAAACTCTCACTCTGAGGATTAGGAGGAAAAACTGAATCAGTAATCAGTCTCCTGAATGGTTTGTGTATGTGTGGGGACAGTCTCAAGGCCACCTCAATAGTCCCACTCCGTTGCTGCTCTCAGAGTGCCTTTTGAGGCGTACCAAGCAGATCCAAAAAGATACTGTCCCTGAAAAGCAAATGGAGCAAGTCTGACTGGGATAAAAATAAGTTATTTTGATAAAGAACCATTGTCCAAAGTCCTGTTCCACTTGGCACAAGCTGGCACTAGAGCAGTCATTACTTTGCAAACTGTGTTTTTTTCCCATATCAAGGTAAAACTCAGCACTTAAGTATTTCTAGCACTGCTTCTGCAATAGAGAATTTGTGGATGTAGTTTTATAATAGTCAATTAAATTGTCTCCTCTGCCTGGATTCCTCACTACTCTTGTACAGGCAGCAAAACAGCACTGAGCTTTAGCAAAAATCATGACATGTTCTAATCGGTATATACATGTAGCTGTGAGGGGCAGAAAACTGGTTTTGTTTGTTCTCTATCTGATAGCATTTTCATAGCTGTAAACAGAGGATTTGGTTCAGTCTCTAAGCATATCCCACATGATCTCAGTGATCATAGACATGTGAGAGAAGGTGCAATGAGCGCTACTCCTGACAATAACGAGCAGTGCAGTCTGTTTGTCAGATAATAAAAACTGTGCAGAAAATTCAGCTCTCAAGTAAATTTCAGACTGGCTTTTGGTCTTTTATTTATGATTTTTTGATCATGAGCCAGCAGTAGTTTTGGAAGGTACAAAAAAGAAAAGCAACAGAAGGGTGAAATACTGTGATTTTTCTTAGGGTTATCCTTTTCAGTTAATTAGAAGCATCAGTTGTCATCTTAGTGACAAATGCATCCTATTTTGCATCAAACTAAAAAATTGTCAGACGTTGCAACCAGAAAGATGTTCTGTAGCAAGTGATCGAACTTGACAGGTTTATTGAGCTTGTTTGGTATTTGTAAAGCACTTAGAATGGATTGAGAAATAGCAAGAAGCATTCTTCCAGACAAGTCATTTTACATCAAGGTTTAGTCATAAACAAAAGTACCCTGCAGCAGTGTTGATTCAACTTTACTTAATAGAAAACCATGCACAAGAATCGATAAAGGTTACTCATTTGCAGGCAGTATGTTAGACTGCATGTATGTTGCGGGCAGTTGGGAATAGAGTTAAATTTTTTGCATATTTTGCAGTTCCAAATGTGGAATAGGACAGATTAGTCATAAGATTTTCTTTGAAAAGTCCCATTCAGGCTGAAATTCCATTTCAGTTTCATGAAATTTCAGCAACAAACTCTGATATATATAAAATCACATTGAGAGCGCATTTCTGTGGTCTAAAGGGAATTACCTTACTACGAAGCAAATGAAGTTTTCCTTCTGTGATGTTCTCTGGAAAAATTTGGGGCATATATATATTCCTCTTGATATATTAAAGCACTGAAACTGCAGTATTGGTAAGAAAAGGTAAACAGTAACAGAGCTGCTCTCACTGCTTGTGGGACAGACTTTCCAAAGCATGCAGCAGTAGTTTATCTTTGGGCCTACTAAAGCCCACTGCTATTTTAGTAAAATGGGAACTGATCAAAGATACTATTGACGACTTTGGGGAATAAATTTCTTATTGTATTTTGCATTCTGTTCTCATTCAAGCTGATCTGAACCAGCTATCAAAAGCCTGTAATGGTCTTAGGAATTCTTGGTATGAGTGGATATAACCTCTTAGAAATGTGCTCTTTACTTTCAGTAGACTACATCTTGTTTTGTCTACAGTCATTGTGTAGATGACAGATCAGGAAATCAAAGTTGTGATGTACTGAGGTATTTAGATCTCCAACTTTGATAAAAGCAAGTTACTACAGAAGTTACAGCTGCTTGCATGCACTCAGTCAATTTTTGTTAATGCTTACAGTAATTATATATGCAAATGCAAGCTCAGAATTTCCCAGAGATTTTGGTTTCTCCATTTAAGAGAGGAGAAACCATGTGTGTTTACCTACAAACATTCATAATGTTCTGTTAAAAAACAAAACTTCTGAAGTTGTTACAAAAAAAATTGTATACCAAGCTGTGCTCTGTGTTTTCTAGACAAGGCAAATAGCTTTAGGGCATTGGATGATTTACATTAATTTCCCTCATAATTAGTCTTCCATGTATGTCAGTGGTGGTAGAGAAGTACAACAGGAGAATAAGGGTTAAAGAAAAATACCAAGAGACAAGACTGGCTAATGAAAGTATATTGCCAATTATACTTTTAATTCTGCATTTGATATTTTAGTAGTTGTCAGATACAATGAAGAATCTCATAGTGAGAACATTATATATCCTTGCAGAATCATAGTGAAGTCTAAGAGAGACCTAAATGTATCCCCAAGGGAAGAGAGAGACAATGAGTGACCTTTGAAAGCAAATATTTGCTTCACAGTGATATAAACACTTCAATGCAATAAATACAGGAAAATGAAAATGCTGCAATTTACTGTGGTGAAAGCAACGCTGCAATAAAGTGTTCTTTTTTAGGCACTCTCCCTGTTATTAAAGATACATCTACTCTTCCCCTGGATATTTGTGGCCAGAGGATAACTGCACTGGCGTATTCTACTAAAAAGTTGGTCAATACATCACTTTCCGCTTCTTTCTTGTAAGACTGAAAGAGCGTTACCATGGTGGAGTGGCAGTGGAAAACCCAGTGAGAGACTTCGGTCATCAGGCATCTCAGGAAGGATGCTGAGTTATTTGAGTCTAGGTGTGCTTTAGTTGCAGCTGTCCCCCTTTCATTTTCAGTCTGCTCACTGGCAGAGGGAATGACACACACTGCCGAAGTGAAGAAATTTGGCTCTAGGCGAAAGAGGCAACACTGTGCATTGCCTTCCCTCCTCACTGCTGCCTTGCACTCAGACAGTTCCCTAGGTGCTGCATGAGACACGTTCAGTCATGGGACATGGCCAGGAGCAAGGCAGTTCAGGGCTTTACAGGATCCCACCCTCAAACCGTCCATCCTTTTCCCTGCTCACCTGTCCAGCCCCTCAGCCATGCCTTTCCCCACTTCCTCCAGCCCCCCTGTTTTAAATAACTCTGAAATAAGATCTTAGAGGAAATCTACTTTTTGTATCCCTTCTGCAGCACAGCATATCATCTGGCTACAAGATAGCCCAAGACTTTCAGTAGAGTTACCATTTCCAAAAAAAAACAACCCTGTCACATCCATGTTGTAGATTAAGCCCCAAAGCAGCCTCCATGTTCCTGTGGGTTATGATAAGGTCCTCATTTTCTTTCTTTTGCTCTCACTGTTGTTTGCTTGCATGCCTTTGGGCACAGCTCCACCTCCCTGGCTGTCAGAGCCTGGTGATAACTGATTCTCCTCTGCTTTTTGCTTGTAATTCTATAAAGAATAATGCTTGCTGGTGAGGGCTTGACAGGGAGTGACTTTGGAAAAGACAGGCAGTGAGATCTTGCAAATTTGAATTCAGGAGAAAGAAGTGATTCCTACTTTGTCACCATCTTCCTGCATCATCTTAGACAACTTATTTTACTCTCAGGGCTTGCTTGTGTTGCCTAAAGACATATCTCTGGAGCTATGTCAGGTGCTCTAGGTATTTTGTTTCCTGCTGCTGGCTGTATCTGTCAGCCTCATGCAGATGTCTGGGATGTGCTCTGATGGGACTGCTTGTCCATATTTAACAACTAAATCTGTCTCCCATCTACACCATGTGGATTAAAGTCTTCCTTCCATGCTTTGCAGGTGTTTCAGAGCACAAGCTGCGCTCTGTTTGGGAATGTTCTGCTGCAGGACAACAAGAGCTTGTGGATAAATGCTAGTGAGTGCACGTCTGCATTGAAGCCCCATCTAGTTGGAATGAGAACTCCCCAGACACAGGCCAAAATGAAGATGTTGAAGTATAATTAGACAAAATTACAATTCCTAACTGTTTGCTGAATGTGTTGAAAAAGGGATCCGGAAATCAGATTTCCTTTGGGCTTGTGTTGCTATAATGACAAAAAGCTCAATAAAATGATTACTTAGCATGAATGCAGCTACACAACATAAATGCTACCAGGGAAATGACTTTTTCCTGTAAACGTGAGCACCTCTGTCCCCAACACTCTGGGGTATATGACTGTGACTGTGCATATACGCAGTTGCAGTGCAGCAGACAAGTTGTACTGACACGACGACTCCGTGACTGCCGTTTCTGCACACAGGAAAGTTATGAGCAATACATCCCACACTTCCCCCAGGCACTGCAGCCAGCAGCAGTGGCAGGTGGAACAAGTTGTTGCTGAGATCTCAGAGAATAAGAGGTGGTCATAAAAGAAACGCCCGGAGCCACCCTATCCCCATACAAAGCAAGGCGTTGTTGTCCTGTCAGCTGTCAGACAACACTGCCGTTTTACGCAGCTCCAACATGTGAACGTCACTTTATCAGCCTACTGCACCCAAAGAAAAAAAAATGAAAGAAGCAGAACGGCCATTTTGTAACCATTTCTCATCAGAGAAATAATAAGTTGACTTCCTATCCCTTTTACTGATAACAAAACCATTTTCAAAAATAAACCTTTCAACGTGTTATCTCCTTGCAGTCATTTCCAGAGCTGCGTACCCACGTTTTATCTTTTTTTTTTCTTCTTACTTTCTGGCACAGTAACAGCATAGCCTTGCAGGCAAAGATGTTTGTTCTTTCTGTCTGGGAGAGCAACCAGCTGGCATGGAGGATGGTGAAGAAGGAAACCATCATTGCAGGAGTGGGCATCACATCTGGAGGAAGCTGCTGGCAGTGCAGAGATACCGAGCAGACCTGGACTGAACAGGCTGCAGTGCCTGATGCCCAGCTACCACAGATGACTGCCTCATACAGCTTCATTCCTAATTTAGTAGGCAACGTGCTGTGTTTCCCTGAGTTTTTTTCTCGCTAATCTTGCTAAGACGCTATTAAGACCCTCACTTGTCCCGCATATAGAAAACATTTTACTTCTGGCTAAAACTAATTCACAGCCAGCGAATAGCAGCTCATTCTCATGCTTGTCTTCAGATTAAATAGTTCTTCTTCCTGGTCTCTGTCTCTCTCTCTGAAGTATAAGGAATAGCAGTAACAACTTTTTTCATTTCTTGTGACACAAGAGACGAGACTGTTAGTTCTCCCTTGGCAGGAGAACTGTTTGTTGCCCTTGCCATCCTAGCAGTTGCTCATTCAGTTTGAATTAGTCATCTCTGGAAATGGCTGGCCAGCATTTCACAGGGGTTGATATGGGCTTTGCTCAAAGGGCTTAGTGCTTTCCCATCCTTCCAGGAGATACCTACTCCAAAATATCCTCCAACCTCACTTGCCATTTGCATAGCTGGATCTTGGTGGCTCAGGACAAGAAATCCAGGTATTAGTATAGAGGATTAAATGAAATATCGTGACTTGTGACGAAGATAATTTTGTGGCCAGAATCTGGGAGAAAAGCCAAAAGTGTCTGCTCAGCTGCGGGATGAAATTTCCAACTGTGTCACAATTCTCAGTGCAATTCATACCCTAAATTTGTTCAGGTGCTCCTCAAAATACTCTCCATTACTGCTGCAATGGCAAGCAGCCAGTTTCTCTTCTCTTTGATTACAGTGCAACCTGAGTTTCTTTATGCTACTCCTAAGCCACTAAATCTGATTAATGGCCAATTTTAGAAGCTAGGGGTGACAGTCATGCCCCGTTTCAGGTTGGAGGAAGTTTCACCGCTGCCATGGCCAGGGTCAGGCTTGCAGGTGTCAGCTACCAGCTGGCAACATGCTGGTAAATCCCAGCAATATATGGAGGGTAAATAGTGGAATGTGGTGAAAGCATAGAAATTGAGTGTTTGGAGTTTTAAAGACAGATTTTTTCTTGAGATTTTACCTGTCCCCTTCTGTTTCTCTTAGATGTCAGTTACAAAGGTAGGGTAGGTAGACAGATAGATAGATAGGTGGACTATATATAAATTTATAGAACTGAATAATTGCAAGATGTTTATTGAAAGATATAAGAGGCAGTATGAAACAGAATAATTATGTAGTGTTATTTCCTGAGGAGCATAAGGGGAGCTCCCAGTCCAGCTCCCTCCTTCTCTGAACACATCCAACCCTCTCCCACATCTCCTGGTTTAAGTTAATTATCACCTCTGCTGAGCATCTCAAACCAAAGTGATCTTTTGTTGCAAAGGTTGGAATCAAACCTAGGCAGTGATGGGGAAACCAGTGAGTGGGTCTGGCATCCACTGTCATCTTGTAGCACCAAAGGTGTAGTGCCTATCTGCACCAAAGTGTTATTGCTTCTTTTCCTCACTATTTTGAGTTGTTTACAGACCATGACTGCTAAGTGCTGAGGTTTGGCAGGTGGTATGAAACACCTGCTTCCACTGGGCTCAAGGAAAGGGGTTGGTCATAGTGTGGGCTGGTGGTGGGCAGTGAGAAACAGCCAATTTGCTCATGTCACCCACAGAGGCCAGAGCAATCTGATTCAACCTTATAAAGTCATGGTAATACAGAAGATGAACGGTGTCTGTGCCTATTAACTACTCCCCAGTGCTGCCGTTAGTGTTTGTGAGTCAGGAGCATTTCATCTATTTAACTTGTGATGCAGCATGAGAAAATTACCTTAGCTCACTTCTATCTGCTCATTCTTTCATGCTCAGTCCTGCCAGTGGGGATGTCTTACATATCAGCACGAAGGCAAGCAACTGGCTTCTGTGTGTTTGTGTTTGAGGGTGAAGAGCCTCCTTTTGTATCTTCATAAATTAAGAGGAACAGACTCTGAGCCAGAGGAGAAACAAGTTGAACATCTACAAGTAAGAATTCAACACAAGTGCTTGTTCAAAAGGCTTTGCTCTTCATTGCCTCAGCATTTTCTAAGTCTTGACTGAGCTTGCAGAGTCCATGTAAAATGACCTCGTGTTGGAAGAGTTACACACACTTAGATTACGTGTAGACCAAATCACTGGCAGTAAATGCAAGACAGTAGAGATCATCTTCATATTTCTTATAATGATCCTTGAAAGCAGACAGACAACTGAAGAAAGAAATCTTAGGCTAAATGGATGATAGAAAGGAAGTCAATGAATATTACAGGAGGAGAGTGCATTTGCACTGGCCTCTGTCAAGAAGTAGCACCGCTGTATTTTGTGTATTTTGTGGAAGTCTGCAAGACAGTAATTTTCTTGTGGTAATTTATTTAATTAAGAAGTGACTTTTTAATTAATTTAATGGAATAGCAAATAGCTCCATCATTAAAAGTTATAGAATTCTTAATTAGTATGTTAAAAAATGATTAATTTGGTGTTTTCCCTTCTTTATAAGCCCTGATGCTTTTAGGGCTTCAAGATACAAGCTGCAAGTGAAACTAGTGCTTTTTTCAAAGCTTAGTATAGAAGGGATGGTGATTTTGGTAGCTGGGAAAATATAGAAAGAAGCTTTGTGAAAAAGAGCCATAGCTCAGTATTTCTGCTAAAGAGATTGGCGATGAAATAGTTAACACCATCAGCACCAATGCTGTTGTAGTTTTGATTTCAAGGCAATAGGCAGGAATTAGGCTTTCCCCTGACAGTATTTGTAACAGGCTGTCAGAAGACTCAGGAAGACAACATTTCTTTTCTTTCTGCATGGCTTGCTTTGCAGTCCAGGACTCACACACCCCCACCCTGAGCTCTCTTATACCACCGTTAAGGATTTCCTTATCAAATGCTGAACAGTGTTTTGTTTGAATTGAGTGCTGCAGAAGCCCTACTCCTTCACTCCTCCTCAACATTCAATCTTAGCTCGTATTCTTTTTTACCTTAAAGCACCACTGAGGTTTTACAAGTGCAACATTGCTTTGCCAAAGAAACATATATGTACTTGACTTCAGTAGCTTCTCTGGGTAGGCTGCACTGGCTTCCAGGTGTGCTTGTCTGGGGATTGAGGTGCAGACACAATGCCAAACAGTAGCTTCTGCTAGCAAGAGCTGGTAGTGTAGACTTCAGCCTCTGCAGATGTGATCTCGATAGAAACAAATGACAACTAATACAACTATTGGTACATACAAGCAATCCAACAGGGAAGTACATTTCTATGAGTTATCTTGAGGGTATTAGGAAAGTAAATAAACAACTTTCCACTATAGACATATACTTGTGGTAAATAAAGCAGTTCATTGTATTTATAATATTCATCCTTTCTTCTCATTTCTCTCTGATGGTATATGCATGGCCACGTTTCAACTGAAGATCTGATATATTTTTAGCAGAAAGACTAAATCTTCTTTGACTAAGTCGCCAGAATCAAATCAGCACTGACAAAATATAAGCATTACGAAACTGGACTGATGATGTTATCTGAGATATTTAACTGAAGAATGGGGATTTTTAAAGCTATGATGGATTCAAGGGAGATGGTGAATAAAAAGTCACTTTGTCTTTGTGTCACTTGGTTATAGCTGATTATTTATGTGCTTTTCTTCTTCAAAAGAAGAGACAGTACCTCATCTTTAATGATACGATTTCATTGTCCATCTATTAATTCATCTGTCCAGCCATCCTTCTGTTTGTTATAGCATACAACATTTGAAGCAGGTAGCAAGAAGGAAGAGAGTTCACCAACTTTTTCTTTTCCTTGAGGCTTGTGGCCATTTGTAGAGGGGGGGTTGTTTCGTGGAACTGTAGTATTGTATGTGAAACAGAAAAGGTACAAGAAATATTAGGCCCGAGGCAAAGAAACAACTATGCAAAATATGCCTGAAAGCAGTTCAGATCATCCACACTTCTTCCCCTCTATTCTGCACTGTTGAGACCTCACGTGAAGTACTGCATCCAGATGTGGAATCTTCAGTACAGGAAACATACACCTGTTGAGTCACATTCACAAGAGGGTCACAAAGATGACTCAAGGAATGGAATATCTCCCCCATGAGAACAAGGCTGAAAGAACGAGGACTGTTCATCCTGGAGAAGAGAAGCAAGACCTGATAGCACCTTTTCAGTATCTAAATGAAGGCTATAAGACTCTTTAGCAGGGTCTGCTGTGATAGGATGAGGGGGAATGGTTTCAAACTAAAAGAAGAGAGATTTAGTTTGGATAAGAGAGAAAAGGTTTTTACCTTCGATGAGGCAATGAAACAGGCTGCCCAGAGAAGTGTGGATGCCTCAGCCTTGGAGACATTCAAAGTCAGGCTGGACTCTGGGCAACCTGATTGAGCTGTAGATGTCCATGTTCACTGTAGGGGAGGTGGACTAAATGACCTTTAAAGGCCCCTTCCAACTCAAATGATTTTATGATTCTATGATTCTTCAGTATTTCTTGTAGGTTTTCTCTAGGACAACAGATGGAAAAAAAAAAGGGGGGGGGGGGGGAGGGCTGGGTCTTCTTCAAGATACTCTGAACTACTGCACTACTATGCTTTGCATACAAACAGCTGTGCTCTTGGCTCAGTATTCACTTTCTTGCACATCCAGAGCAGCACAGCCCTAATCCCAGGTCTGTTGTCCTCAGCTTTGTACAGCAGTCTCCACTGAGCCCGAAACTGTGAAAGGTAGGAGCTAACGCTGAAGAAAGTCCAGGACCTCTGACAACCTACTCTGCTTCAAGAAAGAAATAGAAGTAGCTGTAGCCACAGACACACTATAAAAAGAAAGGACTCTATCTAGGTTTTAACTGGTCTCGTTCTTTAAATACATATAGGTGATAAATAGATAAACAGATGGATATGTAATATGCAGCTGGCACAACATAAAGACATAGCACAGTATCTCTTTTAAAAGCAGTTCATATGGTAAATAGGCTTGAGAACCCACTTTTGAACCCACAAACCTTTTAAAGATATTATTTTTCCTTTTTGGTTATTTCAAGGCTTCACAAGGGCTAAAAATACTGCTGTCATTAGACAGCTCATCTTCCTTAAGTGAAGCTGAAGCCTTGACCAAGCTAGACCCTCCAAAAAGCCAGTGGTTTTTCAGGTGCCATTCAGACAAGGGAGAAAAACTTCTGTTCCTTTCACTGGGTATGGCTGGGAGATTAAATAGGAAGACTTCAGCATCATATGCACTATGCATTGCTGGCTGTATGGGAGATTGGTAATCACAGCCTGAACCTCTGATTAATCAGCTGAGGCAAGTATGGGGTCAGCTGTGGGAGCACAGGTGAGAGTGATGTAGCTGTGCTCCCGGAAGGGGTGGAGCTTGACTCCATCCCCTCTGAGACCTCATTTAAGGGCTGACCCCCACTGGAGCAGTATCTCTTGGAGATCGCTCACCAGGGAGGACTGCCTCAGCTGCTTCAGTCAAGGCACCACCGTTGGTGAGTTTTCCCTTTACTCATTCACTTATATACCTTCTGTACATTTTGTTTCCATCTGTACATTTAAAACCAATACATTTGGCGAGCCAGGCAGGAGCCTGCAAATATCGGAAAAAAAAAAATGTCTTTCCTGTGGAATGTGTTTAGCTGGTTCAAGGGGGAGAAGATCACCCCCTTAGGGAAAATCCTCCCTGGACAAATACCAGGGTTTGAGGCGTCCCCATATTTTCAATTAGCGACGATTATCGAACAATGGGGGCCCTTACGGGTAACGGGCAATATGTCCCCTTACCATCTAACTGAATACTTTCAGGGGTTGCAAAAAGATATTTTGACAACCAAAGAAACGCAAATGGACCTGCACCTCGAGATGGCTTGTCTCCAGTAACATCTATCAAGCACTGGCCCACGGAAGATCGTGAATACCCATCCAATCATCATTTGAATAACATCAGCATTCGGTGCGACGGGAAATTGTATCAGCGTCGCGTTGGGTCTCTGTGATAAGGGAAAACTCACCTAATCATTGGTTCACGCTGTGAAGGGGTGGAGTGTATGGGAGATTGGTAATCACAGCCTGAACCTCTGATTAATCAGCTGAGGCAAGTATGGGGTCAGCTGTGGGAGCACAGGTGAGAGTGATGTAGCTGTGCTCCCGGAAGGGGTGGAGCTTGACTCCATCCCCTCTGAGACCTCATTTAAGGGCTGACCCCCACTGGAGCAGTATCTCTTGGAGATCGCTCACCAGGGAGGACTGCCTCAGCTGCTTCAGTCAAGGCACCACCGTTGGTGAGTTTTCCCTTTACTCATTCACTTATATACCTTCTGTACATTTTGTTTCCATCTGTACATTTAAAACCAATACACTGGCAAATGTTTATAGTAAGAATAATAAATTGGGAATGACTGTTTAAAATACGTACTTACAATGTCCTTGTAACTGCACAAGTCAAATATTGAAAGCATCTGACATTTCTAGGCTACGCAACAAATTATATTAGCCACAGGAATGCATAATGGTCCCCCACGGATATGCAAATCTTATTCACTCGTTTTCTAAGGCCTCTGCTGCTTTCTGATTCACACCTACGACTAATTCCTAGCTGCTACTTTTTTTCCCAGGAATCACTATTACAAAACCAAAGAGGCCAAGGGCGCACATTGGCTTTCTCTGATGCAGGGTATGAGAACTCCTCATTATTTATTACAGGCTCACGAGGCTGATTTAGGAGCCTTTCTTTGTCTGAAGTCCATTTTAGCCATTGCAGGCTGATAAAAAAATCCAGCACACTCCTTCAGTGCTCTGAAGATTACACAGACTCTCAGGCGAGGATTTAGCTGTACTAATACAGGAGCACAACTTCTTTTTTTTCTCCTTTCTTTTTTTGTTGACCAATCAACTCCACTACAGGCTAGATTGCGCCTCAAGGGCATCGCTTTCAGCCACGTGATCTCCAGATTAACAGAGAGAGGCTGCAAAATCCTTTCCGCTCAAACTGTTTTAACAGAGGATCAAAATCTTCCTCTCTGCATGGGGATTTTTATTTAGCTAGTTCTTTTTATTCGGTTTGCGCATGTTTGCAAAAGAATCAAGGCCTGCAAGGGCATGTAAAATGGTCTGTTTTGTTTTTTAACCTTTTCAATCTGTGTTTGGAAATAGAAAGTTTTCCAGTTCTTTGTGGGAATGTTGCCTCTTTCCTGGAACTTATGGTTGCATTCTTATTTGTTGTATTTATTGAGCGCACAGATGATGGCCTTCAAAGGTCAAAGATCAAGAATTTTTTGCAAAACTCCTCCTTTCCTTCATTAAGGGAGGTGGATGTATTGAAGCAAGCAGTAATCAAATCTGAATGGGAAGGGCCTGGGAAAGGTGTGAGCTGGGTGAGTCCTAAGGAGTTGCATGAGATTTACAGGGCTCTGCTGAGCAATAAACCACAGGATTAAATGTGATCATGTAAATAAAATAAATGGCAGTTGAGTGATCCTTGGCCCCAGCAGCCTGGCTACTAGGAAGCCACCATTTCTATGGAGATTCCCATTCAAACTTTTTGTATTCAAAACATAGATCTCCTCTGAGATATGCAGGGACAGCTATTGCTAACAGGAAGAGGGACCCAAGCACATTCACTGTGGTAGCAGAGAAGTGTTTTTACTGGGAAAAAAAATACTTTTTTTAAAAAATGAAGGAAAGAAAACCAAACAACCTTACATTCATTTTGGGCATGAAAACTCACCTGGAGCTACATAAGGTGAGCATCCCATGGGAAGGTGTACAAACAACATAGCCAAGTGGTTTCTTTGGCTATGGCATTTACTGAGACAAAACTAACCCACTCTCTCAGCTGACAGATAATGAACCACAGCAGTGAGCTCAGTGGAGTGTGGTTCACATAAAGCCAAGAAAATCATAGAATCATAGAATGGTTTGGGTCAGAAGGGACCCTTAAGATCATCTAGTTTCACCTCCCCTGCTATAGGAGGGGACTAGACCAGGTTGCTCACAGCCTCATCCAGCCTGGCCTTGAATACCTCCATAGAGGGAGCATCAACACCCTCTTTGGGCAACCTCTTCCAGTGTAGCAGCAGCAATAGCAACAGCAAGAATAAACTCAGCAAAAGAATAGTAGTTGTCCTTTGAAAGCAATCACAGCCTAGTCATGAGCAAGTTATATAATTCAGCAAATAGAGGATTCTCCTTGCATTATTCTTGGATATTCCCACAGTCTCACTGTCAAAATCCTGCAGCTTTAGAATTCAAGCTGGGGAGCAGGGTGTGTGCATCAGAAATCCAGATAAATTTTGGGTTGAGACAGCCTGCTCTTCCAGCAGTCTAAATTTTAGAGAGCAGAGCTTTTCCCAAGGACAGATGACTATCAGCAGTGCTTCCTCCCAAACATTGCAGAGATGACTCACTCAGATTCAGTTCAGCCTGGGAGCAAGAGGCGCCATTGCTTACAAAGCTGCAGCATGACAAGGACCACAGGGCAAGGACTAAGATAAGACTGAGCTGGGGGTTTACAGTTTCTAACACTGAACGCATCTGGTCCAGCACAGTCAGTGGCACAGAGGGATGGCAGTAGGCATTCTCCCAAAAGGCACAGACAACAGCAGTAGATGACTTCTGTCTACATTTCCAAGTGAGACGTTAGGAACTGGTACGCTTTGAAGTCTGTGGGATCAGATGTTGTAAAACAAGGAAGCTCTACCCCACAAGGTGCGTTTGAACTTTTAAGTGGCCAAAATTCAATGCATCACAAGCAGATGGTGCACTTGTGTTTTGATGAAGCTGGTGAGGATACAGTGTGTGTCTCTCATTTGAGACCCACTCTAAAAGAACTGTTTTTTTTGGATTTTGATAGAAATGCTCTGGTCTTTAAGAATCAGTCAGAAATCCTTCTGCAAATACACGTTTGAGAATTTTGAGAGAGAGAAATATTTTGAAGACAAGAAGAATGTTTGCTAATGAAATCATTCTTTGGTAAAATAAATTCCAATTAGGAATACTGACCTCATTACTGTGTATTTATAGATACCACTCCTGTGAGTTAGGGCAGCAGGAGGGGGCATGAACTTCACTTGAACACAATCCCATTTAAATCTAAAGCAATCATAGTTTTCTCGTGTGTTTTATCTAATGTAAATTCCTGGATAAAGAATCAGTGAGTCCTCTTCCTGGACCTAATAACAACGTGGGAACAATTTCATGTTAGATACAGAATTCAGTTTTTTTGAAAGCAACTTTGCTCAGTTCTTTCATAGGGCAGACACTTAATAATTGAATACAAAGCGGGAGATGATTCCTTCATTTATGAAACCCCAATGGCACGTACAGCAGAAAATCCATGTAGTGTAAGAGATGGTGTAGTACAGCTGCTGCCTGCACACTTACCCTACGGGTACACTGAAGACCACAGCTCTTTTTAGCTTGGAAAATACATTTAACAAACACATCTCAAGGACATTGAGCCTGGACCCATCTGTTAAACTGAAAGTCCTTTGTTCAAGCAAGTCAGAAAAAAAAGAAAGATCCATTGTTGAGGGGAAAAAAGAAAAAGACTATTTATGTCACTTAAAACAATTAATGCCTTAAGACAACTTTATTTTTCAGCCTCTGTAAGCATGGAGCCTGCTGACTGATGGCCAAGCTGTGTCTGACATGCCCCAGGTTTAGCCCAGATAGGCTGTGCAATTGGTAAGGACAGCCAACATGGCTGTGGACACAGCCCTCAGGCTCTCTGTCCTCTTCATGTAATGAACTGCCTACAGCTAATGAAAGAGCTGCACTTCCAGGTGACATTGAGTGCAAAGGGACAGGGGCAAGAGATTTATTTAAGGAGCTTGTGGGAGGGATATGCTCTATTTTTAAAGGAAAATAATATATTTGGTGAATTCATTACAACTTTGGACCTGGATAGCTGCCCAAGAACAAGGAGCATCCTCCTCCTCTGAGGGATGTACTGCAAAACTTCCATCAACGTTCACGCTGTCTACAGCACCTACCTGCTCATTCAGGCTCACATATTGATTAATTGTGGTGTGTTTGTTGGATTTCTTGACCCTCCTTTGCTGTGAACTGCTGTACCAGGCTGAGAGAAAAACACAGATGATGCGAAGGTTCACCCTGAAGGGCTCAGGAGTTCTGCTGGAGGCCACTGCAGTCTGGCTCGACAAAACTTGTAATCACAGCTAGTTTCCAAGCTGCCTTCTGGGCTCCTATTCTCCCAGACAGTCCCACCAGCAGCTGAATGCCATTCCCCCTCCTATACCTCCAAGTGCCTCCAGACCCACAAATCCTCTCTCCTTTGCTACCAAGATTGGCAACTGATGTCATCTACATGGACTTCTGCAAGGCCTTTGACATGGTCCTGCAGTACATCCTTATCTCTAAATTGGAGATGCATGGATTTGAAGGGCAGACTATTTGGTGGATTGGGAATTGATTGGAAGGTCACAGCTAGAGCGTTGTGGTCAATGGCTCTATGTCCAGGCAGAGGCCAGTGTCCACCAGTGGTCCATCTTGGGACCAGTATTCTTCAACATCTTTATCAGTGTCATAGGTGATGTTATTGAGTGCACCTTGAGCAAGCTTGCTGATGACACCAAGCTGAGCGATGCGGTTGATACAGCAGAAGGAAGGGTTGCCATCCAGAGGGACTTTGATAAACTCAAAAGGTAGGCCCTTGTGAACCTCATGAGATTAAACAAAGTAAAGTGCAATGTTTTGCATTTGGTTTGAAGTAACCCCAGATATGTATGCACACTGGGAGAAGAATTCCTTGAGAGTAGTCATGCTAAGAAGGACTTGGGGGTCCTGGCTGATGAAAAACTTAACACAAGCCAGCATTGTGCACTTGCAACCTGAAAAGCCAATGGTATCCTGATTTTCATCAGAAGAAGAGTAGCCAACAGGGCAAGGGAGTCGATTGTCCCTCTCTACTCTGCCCTTCTGAGGTCCCAGATGTGTCCTAATCTGGGCCCCCCAACACAGGAAAGATATGGAGCTTTTGGAGAGAATCCAGAGGAGGTCCATGAAGATGATTGAAAGGCTAGAGAACCTCACCTATGAAGACAGGCTTGAACTGGGCTTGTTCAGCATGAAGAAAAGACAGCAGGGAGTTCTGATTGCAGTTTTCCAGTATTGAAAGGGAGTTTATAAACATGATGGAAATCAACATTTTACAAGTGTAGATGGTGATAGGAGAAAGGGCAATGGTTTTAAACTAAAGGAGGGGAGATTTATGTTAGATGTCAGAAGGACGTTTTAATGAGAGAGTGGTGAGGTGCTGGAACAGACTGCCGAGGGAGGCCTTGGAGGTGTTTAAGGTCAGGCTGGATGGGGCCCTGCACAATATGATCTAGTATGTATGTAACCTAGAGGCTGGCAACCCTGTCTGTGGCAGGTAGGTTGGAAGTTGATGAACCCTGAGGTCCTTTCCAAGCTAAGCCTTCTATGACTCCATGATTCTAAAATTCTCTGATTACAGCAAGGAATCTGAGAAGGAGCTTTATTTTGCATTAAACACAGGCAGAAGTAAAGCAGGGAGGGCATACCGCAGTATCCATCTTAATATTTGATGCAATGAAGCCCTCTGCCTTGGGGATTTGCTCTCAGCTGCCGCAGTCTGTGCAGACTGCTGCAGGATCCAGTGCTAGAGCCCTGCAGAAACTGACAGCCCCTGGCACCTGTCTCCAGGGCACAGGGCACAGTGGCAGTGGGCAGGCAGAGGGTCCATGTTCTGCAGTATGCATCTGCTTGGGCAACAGAGCCATGCAGCTGTTAGTGCTCTGCCCTGCCTCTGTTCAAACCCCAGACGCAGAGAGGCTTGATGACAGACTGACAAATTGTTTATATTCTTCTCTTTTCCCTACATCTTCCATTCCTTGTTATGAAGCTGCCTAAAATCCAGGTTAAATAACATAGGAGAGCAGAGTCACAAAAAAAGACTAATTACGTTCTTAGGTTTCATTAAACAGTGAGGATAACCACTGTCAGAAACTTCAGAGAGGCCCTAAACGAACACAAACTGTTGTTGCTGCCCCACAGACATCCGGCAGCAGTCTGTGAAGCAAGCTTAGCTTCAGCCTCAGAGCTTTAGGCACCCCAAAGATACAGGCCCTGACTTAGACCTTTGTCCTGACGTATGGAAACAGTCATAGCTGTGGCTGATGCTGGCAAACGTGGATAATTAATTTTAGATGAGTTCTGTATTTAAGAAAGCAAAGACAGCTTGTGAGGAAGCACTCTGTAGTTCTCTTTTTCTTCTCATCTGGAAAGCAGGGAGGTGCCTCAGGCTGAGTGAACTGAACCATCTCTGGGATCACTGAGGGAAGCTTTCAAAATGAGCAGATCTGTTCTGAGGACTTGGCTTAAGAGGCTGGAGCAGGACACTCCCACTTTAATGAAAAACTACAGAGGCCGCTCCAAAAGTAATGCCTCCTATTTTATTCTGTTGGTTCATTACATCAGAGAGAAATGTTGGTTGTATGGCAGTAGAGGCTGAACCTTCCCACCGTTATTCCACTACATTTTGTTGCCATGTGACAGAGAGCAGTGGAGGGGCAGTCTGACACAATGGCATCTGGATAGGAAACTGTTAATCACAGCCTGAGCCTCTGATTCAACCATCTGAGGCAAGTGTCAGGTCAGCTGTGGGAGCACAGGTGAAGGTAATTCAGCTGTGCTCCTGGAAGGTGTGGAACTTGACTCCACCTCTCCTAGATTTCATTTAAGGGCTGACCACCACTAAGCCAGCATCTCTTTTTGGAGATTGTTCCTTTGTGGAGTTTGGGTGACAAGCCTCAACATTTTGTATCTAGACTGGAGGTCTCAGAATTGGTGAGTTTCTTCTATAGATAATCTCTGACAATCTATTTACCACCATTCTTGTACTATTTCCAACTGTACGTTACTATTCTTGCATTATTACACTGTACAGAATCTGACATGGAAGCATGTATGAAACAAAGTGTGGAACTGAATTTCTTCATGTGTATAAAAAGGCACCCACTGTGTGGGAGCTGTTGATCATGGCTTGAAACTCTGATTGATCACCTGAGGCAAGCACTGAGCCAGCTATGGGAGCACAGGTGAAGGCAATTCAGTTGTATGACTTGAAGTGGTGGAGCCTGGCTGCACCTCTCCTAGACCCCATTTAAGAGCTGTCTGCTCCTGGGGAAGGATTTCTGGTTGGGGATTGCTCAAAATTGTCAAAATTAAACAGATGGCATTACTTTCAGTGTGGCTTATGTATAACGATTCTTCCCTGTTAAACTAAGCTGAAAAAGAAGCTCCTGCAGGCCTTTACTGAGAGGAAACAATCTTCTGCTGAAGCAGCAAAGTATTTCTTATAAACCAAGTGGGAGTGGTAGTGTATTTTAGCTCTAGTATCTTCAGAGCTTGTATTGACTACCTTGTCTAACTATAGATATTTGTTTACAATGAAAGCTATCAATATTTATTCATATTTAATAAGCGTTCTTTGAAAGCAGAGATTTCCTTGTTCAACAATATCATATGGTTTCCCCCTTTGGTAAAAGGAGGCATACTGCTACTGAAATGAGACATTTCTGTGCTGAATCACAGTATGGCTCTTCCCAGTCCAGTCATTTGTCTCTATCCTAACCCTTCTTCTGAGGAATGCATAAAATCATCTGAGATGGGGGGAGAAAAAAAATAGACTAACCCATCTGCCCTTGGTTAGGAGTTGATTATTTCCAGTGCTAAGATCATCCACTAGGGAATTTCTCCTGGTTATTTTAGGTAGGTTAGGGAGATTTCTCATCAAGTACTGGGATTCCTAGTCTTTGGCAAGCTCTCCTGCTACAAACCTCCTCTGACTTAAGATGGAACAAGAATTAAAATACTCCCCAAAAGCTTTAAAAAACCTGTTGTACTTCCAGGACACTTCTGTAGCCCTTAAGCACTAATACAAGCTCACAAATACCACAAGCATAGCGAATGCTGTTGTTTTTTTTAGCACAGATATGGCAAGCTGAGCAGAAGTCACATATCTTCAATTTATTGTATCCAAATGCAACAACAAAATTCACGTGAAGGATTATTCCTAGAATTAATAAGCATGTGGAACTGCAGAGCTGGGAGCATTAGGTCAGGAGCAAATTAATGTCAATGAGCCAGTGAAACTTGACTAGGTAATGTGTGTGCTGCATTTGAACTGTTGATAAGGCTTCTTCATTCCACTGCTGATTAGCAGTCGACCTTGGTTAGAAAATGTATTAATGGTAAGATGTAAAGATGACCTGTCAAGACAGTCTGCCCCCTGAGCCAGCATAGGGAATTATTAATAGACCCCCAGGGGTCTCTGCTCAAGTACTTATCAGACCCAGAGCCAAATCCCAAAGCAGCATTGTGTCACTTCTATCCACTTTAAGGAAAAGCAAAGAGTCATTAAGTATGTTCTCTCACTGCTACCTTGGAGTATAGGTCTGACCACTAGGATTTATTGCCTTAACTATTCCAGGCATAAAGGCCATAACCAGTGAGGAACAGTGTCAGTCAGTCACTAAAGTTCTGTGGGCAAATCTGTGGAAATTCATGGCATGAACTATTTCTTGTAGAGACTGAAGAAAGGAAAAAAGTCTGCCCCTTGGCCCTCAGTAGTCATTCACTCCTGAAGTAAGGAAGGAATCTCTAACTATAGTCTGTTCAGAAACTGGACAGAAGATAATGAAATATGAGCCTTTTGGACATTCCCAAAATCAACTCTCTGCAAACAAAAGTGAAGATATGGGGGGAAAGAAAAATCAATATATGTAGAAATATGCAGTGTAATGATTTTATAAACTCATCAAATAATGATCAAAAAGCTTATCATGAAGATTAAAATTCTTAATTTCTCACATAAACTTAATTTCCTACCAAATGTCTTATGTAACAGTATTCTTAATTTCTTACGTATTTTTGCAGATATGAAACAAAGCACAAGTGCTTATTTCTAAAACATTATTCTTAGCCTTTCTGAAACTTTAACAGAAATGGTTCCCTTTCTATCCACTGGCAAAGCAAATGTGCATTTTCAGTGCCCAGGGAACTCACTACTTTATAAGACTTTCTGCAACCATAGTTGCTAACTCAGTATTAAAATAAATGCAGAAGATAATATTGCCTCTGAAGGGAAGTATTTTTCTCTTTGGTAGTGGAATAGGTAGAAAATTGTTAAAAATCCTGAATCTTTTCCCCAATATTTCATATTCTGAGTGCTCAAATTTTAATATGTAATTGATTCGTTCCTATTTCAGAAATACCAGCTAGCGTAAACTTCAAGAGCAGTCAGAGGTGGTTGCAGTAATGGCCAGCTAAGTTATTGTGTGACCTAGAAATAGGACTTCTTGAATCACAAACACAAGTGAATGGCTTAATTTCCTATGACATCTGCAGTTACATCTGGATGTATCCCTTTGGTCCATCTGTATTTGGCAGTCTGGCAGTGTTTAGTTTTCTCAAAGAATGCCAGATTGCTACTAACCATCACAATCCCACATGCATACATCTTCTCTTCCTTTGAAGGGAGATAGGTCCTGGCAGTTCTTTTAAGAAATCTTAAATAGTGGATCCCAAGTCTCTATCTCAGGCCAGTGCAGTTTGCCCCTGGCTTGAGAGGTAGACTTTAATCTTGTGCTTGTGTGTGCTATGACCCACCTGCAAATATAGGGCAGGAGTTTGTGAAAATGAGATTGTCAACCAGGCAACAAAAACTTTTTAAGTTTCACTGGTTCATAGTCTGCTTCGTAGTTCTTCCCCATATTATGACATACAGCAGCAGAGAAAGATATTTTCTAAAATTCAGATTGGTCTTGTTTCAGATTGCATTAGCAGGAACTTCAGATTTTTCATATAACTGTATCATGCTATATTAGCTTTCCTGCAATTGCCATTTGCCACCTTTTTACTCACGGCAGACCTGAATTGCATGTCATCTTTCTCTAGGAGGTCTTCTAGCAATGCTAAGGGTTCTGTGAGGGCAGTTGCGCTCCAGACAATCTAAATCACTGTCCTGGATATTCTTTGCTCAGTGTGGTTCTCTGGGGGCTGCACCTCTCGTGACTGCTTCTAGTGATGGTTGCTATTTCTGCATGGATGATCATCACAGCTCAACTGAGAAAATGTGACCAACATACCTACAACTGCAGTCCTGCATTTTTAATAACATCCTCCTGATGCCTCAAAATAACATTGTGCCACATACTGCTTTTAGGATTCCTATAGAAAATCCTATGGATGAAATTACTGTAAATAATACTTGCCAAAGCACCATTAATGAAAAACAAACCAACTGTTTAATTAGGAATATTCACAGAGAGCGAATTCTGGATCTAAATACAGGTTTTCATTCTAGTCACACCTGTAGCCACTGCACACTCAGTAAGGGAGCAGAAAATCCTCTATATTCTGTGCATGAAATCGAAGGGGGTGGAGGAGGGGCCTGAATGTGCATGCAGTAAGAAGTCTGAAGAACTAGAAAATACTTTCTCAGAAATGATTTTGCAAGTCAGTTGAGGAGAAAGTCAAGAAAAATCACAATTTGTGGTGAACAATCCCAGAAGTCAGAAAGATTTCATTGTATAATTGATTTGCTGCAAATTGTTCTTCCGCTTCTACAACTGTGCTGTGCCTTAAAAGAATCTCAGCTGTATGGCTACTGAGGTACTGATGGGATGTTTTCTTCAGCTGTTCTCCTGCTTGGAACTGAAAGAACTGAATCAGTGGAGGTGAGTCAGTTCTGCTCTGCCATTTTGGAGAGAGGACCTGGCCAAGTTCTCCTTTAGGCACATAATGATTCATAGCAAAATTTCTAGAGAGATCAACTAGATGAGAATAGGCTGCTTTCCTGCCTTGTATAATTCACCACGTGCTTGTGTATATGCAGCTTTCTGCCTGGCTTCTCAGTCAATGAGTTAAATTATTATAAACTCAAAGATTTAGGCAGGGTTTGTATATAGTGGCATGCAGAAGACAACAAACACAGCCTGTTTCCTTAGGGCATGTTGTGTTCAATGCTTCCTGAACCTCTACCCTTCACTGTGTGCTCCAGTTCACGCTAGTCTTGTCTTGGAAAGGAATTGCTCTGCAGAATGTCTTCTGCATGATGCAGCTATGCATTATTAATATATTTGCACTTAAGATGATGGCTTTCTGAGTAGGCCCCTTTGTTACCGTGTCCAGAGGTTTAAGAAGTGCTTAATTACTGCCAGAAAGACCTTCCTTTTTCACTTAAAGTGTGTTCTTAAGTCAGTTGTTATCATGTGGTTCAGTCTTGCTATACTGATCTACCCCAGCTAAGCCGCTGGGAATAAATGCTCAGTTGAAGTGGGAAGCGTCCTTCCTCAGAAACAGTTGCCTTTTCTTGTCCCTATTGTTCTGGTTCTTTCACCTGAGCAGGGTGTCTTGTTACAGGCAGAGTCTGTCAGCAAAGGACTATTTCTGGCCAATAGGACTTGCTCACGGCAGATTGTCAGCCATCCAGTTGCTAGCATTCTGCATTGGTGTTTCTGGCACATTCCTGAAGGTCTTTGTGCAGCAGAACACTCCTATTCCAAGTGCTCATCTAAATGACTGCAAAAATGCTCTTACTTGTTTTTTGAAATGTCCTTTCTGTGTTGAGGACTCTGTATTGGAGCACTATCCTTTAATTTTGCACTGTTATCTTGCCCTATTCATAGTAAAAGCATTCTTTCACCCCTTGTTCTTTCACTTTACCTGCTGAAAGTTGGCATGCAATATGAAGAAACATTCTTCCTATGCAAGTGAAATGAAACTGAAATGTTATGAGAAATGCAACTAATAAGGGGTTGTTTTCTTAATATAACAACTGTCATTTTTCTGTAACAAAGCCCTTAAAGCTGGTATTTTTCTGATGAAGATCCCTGTTGACTGAGCAGCAGTCTTGGTAGGTACCAGCTCTGCTGCGCATTTATTCAATTCCTCTGCCCTGGTGACTGTGAGCCAGCCCAGGAGACAAGGCTCCATAACATTTAATTGTAGCTTGTGCTGCTGGTCTGCTTGTCTTGAGCAAAGCAGTAAACCACGAGACACAATCTTCAGAATGACTGGGACTTATTTTCATTTCTGTCTGTCTCATAAACCCATTCATCTGAGCAACTGCTTACAACCATGAACGTGGCATTCACAAATCCCACCTCACGCTAGGATCTCATCTCTTCTGGTGATGCCCTTTTTATAGTCTACCGCTTTCATTCTGTCTCATGACTTCAGCTGTGAGGCAGTAATTTAACCCCCCATCTGGCACTATTAATTTGCACCAATAACTTCATGACCCTTCTAAAATAGGCTTCTATTTCTAACGCACTTGAAAAGGGTGTCTTTTTTAGGCTTCCTTATAAAAACAGAAGTCTTGTCTATGCTTTGTGATGTACCATACAGTAGTTTTGTTTTTTCTGTTTTTTTTTTTGTTTGTTTGTTTTTTAATGCAAGTGCAGCAGAACAAGTGCTTGCCTCATATAGTGCAGTAAATAGCTAAGAGCCACTAATGTTTTATTCAACTTTTGTCTCTGAAACACAAAGTTGATGATAGTGGGAAAACTTGATTAAATTTTGAAGGCTTTCTGACTTCTTATGGGAAGTAGATAGTTCTGAGAAATTGATTCTGGTTACAGGCATGAATGTCTGGAGATGTTCAATACAACGTTTGGAGATGCCACCACAGAAGCAGGCTAGACCGTACACAGAGGCTAAAGAAATTGAAATGTATCTACAGCTCTGGTGTCCCACATTCAGTACTTGAAGGTTTAATCTCCTAGCATCATAGAATTTGTCCTGGCCATTGGCTCAGTGTTTGATCTCTTCACCTGCCAGGCTGGGGAACCTTTTTAAAGCTTTGCTAATAATCTCTCAAGTGCAGGAAAAGGGTTTCTGGGTGCAAAGAAGAAACAATTATTACAATGAGCTCCTTATTCAGAAAGAATGGAGCTCTCAAGAGCACGAGTGGTATGGATGAACCCAGGTATTATTCCATAAAGAAATAGGAGTAACCAAGGGAAAATCAAAGTAGGGCAGCAGCAGAGCTTCTTATCAAACTAAATAGCAATTTAATAGGAACTTAATTTTCAAGCAAATAGTTGCATCCACAATGAAAAATTTACTGGATTTCACTGTTCAATTAAAAACCATACTTGGTGACTTTCTCTACCACTGGCAGTTCTTGAAATCGGGAATGGATAATGTTGTGTTACTGGAGAAGCAGTTAATCTGGGAAAGCCCTTTAGCCTGTAGGATTTTCTTTTTTTTTTTTTTTTTAATAGGGGATTCAGCTCACTGATGGGTAACCTGTTCTGACCTCCTAGTCAATGAATATGGCAAAGAAAAAGGACTGATGTTTCTGCCTGTTGTCAGGAGCCAGTCAGCTCTTCATCTCCAACCTGCACTTTTTCCCTGCTTGTCCCTTCGTGTTATGAGTGGCCCGTGGTGAACAGTGTCCCCTCTGTAAGAGCACTGACACCTCTGTCTGGAATGGGGCAGTTAGGTGCCACACTACTTGCTGATATTGCTGTTCACCGTGGTCTAGAGAAATGAAGATAGGGCTGAATGAAAAAAAAACTTGTTTCCATCACTGAATCTCCCTCTGGCTTCTCTGACCCTGCTTGTGGTAAAGCTGTAGAACCAAGGTAGGCTGTGCACAAGTGGCTAAATCTGAAGGAAACTAGATTTTTATTCAAGTCTCTGCCATTCTTTGACCATGTAAACCATATCCAAGTTGTAAACTCTTTCCTTGTTTCTCCCTCTCCTGGGTGGGTGTTTTTCCCCATGGCATTCAGGAAAGGCAAAGAGAGCAGAAAGCTAAGGGAGAGGTGAGGTAGGAGGGGGAAGAGACCCCTAGGTTCACAGCAAACAAAAACATAGCAGACTTACTGAGGCTTCCAGAGGACAAAAGGTGCTGCTAGGCTCTTCTGTCACATGCTACTATCTATCGGCCTACTTAGCACTGTGATATTAAGCGCCCTCGGTGCTAATCTGGGAATTGGGATACTACCATAGCTAACCATGGTCTTATGATGCATGCTGCTCCCTTGCATTCTTATTTGTCAGCTGCTTGGGAATGCACACCAGTTATTGTTTAACAGGCTTGGACAATAGTCTTCAGAGTCTACATGTTGCTCCAGGAGCATTTCTTACAATTTAGAGCAGTTAATTAAGAAGAGAGGAGCTAGACAATGCAATGATTTAGAAATACCTTGCTAATATTGAAAATTGGAGGCATGCAGATGGCCCCACTGCTTGTTTGTTATGGTAAAAAAAAAAAAAGTGGGCTAGAGCATTTCCAATTATTGTCAGTGCATTCCTGGCACCTCGAGGGTTTTTTCCACTGTCTCTTTCTTGATGTACTGAACTCTAAAATGAACTAAAGTGACAAGCCTACACCACAGCAGAGAGCCATGCAAGCTTTATTTTTTTTCCTTCCTCTCTCTCTCTTTTTTTATTTTATAAGGAAAACCTCTTATGAAAATTAGACTCGAAGGGACTTGCTGCCTTATCTGGTCTAGTGTCTTGAGACCACCACCAAGTACATCATATAATCCTCTTCATGAATTCATCAAGAGCCATCTTAAAGCATTGCTGCCATTGTTTGGCCTTTCTTTATCTATTGCTCTTGCTGGTATGATAAAAGATGCCTTTTATAAAGGAATCAAAAATGGGTGCCCTATCTTAAGGGTATGTTTTTAATGGCAACATCCTGTAGGCAATCCTTCAAAAGTTTAGGCAACCAACTGACATTTCCATACAACTGAGCAAATAAAACAAATGCTTCTCTGAGGAGAGAGGCTGTTAGAAATCAGTGGTGAATTCTGATTTAATTGGGTTTGCATACCTTAGTTTGTTTCTTGAGGGCTTTTCACATATTTGAGTGTCACTTAGGTGAATAATCTCTGGAAAAGCAGATGTTTGGCTGAAACAATCAGATATTCACAGAGTATCTCTGGGTTGTATGTTCAGTCATCACACTGTCAGTTTGGCACTGGTGCTGTAGCACTGCTCTCCTCTTTGCAGCTTAACACAGCTCTGGCAAACTCGTGACCTTGTGCTGTGGCTGTCCATGAGAGTACAACTACACGTGTAAATGCTACGTTTACCTTCTGGTCTGAGATTGCTTTCTTTTCTTGCTGTCATGAATGTAAATTGAATACTCTTGGTCTATGTTACACCTTTCTGCCATGCTTCCCCAGATCTGGAGGGCACAATCATGTAACGCCCCCTTGAAGGCTATGCGTAAAGTATTCATCTACACTGGAACAATGTTGCATGTATCAACTTTTAGGTGACCAGTCTCAGGCACTGGAGACTGCTGTACCCTATCATACTTAAAAATATCCTTCCAAAGATAGGGGAGATCTGTCCTGTCTAAAGTTGTGGAATGCAAACTAGAAGTTGCTTTAACCTCAGTTCTTTCTTCTGCAGATGAAAGTAATTGAGGCACTTGACAAATATTATATTTATTTAGTGTGTGATACTTGCACCTGAATCCAGATATTCTGGGTGCAGACCTTCCTCTTTAATAACTAAACAATAATATCTGAAGCCAGAATGACCATTACTGAGAATCTCCGCGTAAATTGTGATAGCTCTCTTACTGCTTTCTGCAAGAACAAATTGTTCCTAAGAGATGACAGTGCCTAATAAATGGAGAACAGAACTTTCTCTGCTAATGATGTTGGTCACCTATGGGGTGGGCACTGTTGAGCACAGGCAGACCTGAGCTTGTGCATGTGTGTGTTTGCAGAACGGAAGTATGCCAAGCAGGAACAGCACCGGGTTGAATTAAATAGCAAGTCCCTCATGCCTACGGAACTGACAGCTTGTCTGAATCCCTTTAAGGTAAAAGATGAGCTGTCTAAGAATATGAATGAGAACCAGACTGAACCCAAAATACTAACATGGAAGGGGAAAAAGAAAACTTTAATTTGCATCTAAAGTACAGCAATGCTCATCTTTGTTCCTTTTCTTTTAAAAGATATTAAATATGCATGGAAGACTTCTGTTTAAAAAAAAATAAAAATTAATCAGTGAATATTAACACTGTTATGACAGATGAGCTCTCCTAAAGAATTGCACTTTTGTTTCATGACATTTTTAGAGTAACTGGAGAAAGTATGTTTATCTCTGTGGGGCAGATCAATAAACTGGCATGTGTGCAGTTCCACTGTGAGCCATCATTTCCAGGACAGGGGAAGAACCAAAATGAACAGTTGGCACATCTTCCAAATAGCTGGTTTGTATGAAAAACAATATTACCTTGTCTGGTATTGTGACCCAGAAACAGAGTTTGTCTCCTTGGGGAGGAGAGTAATTATAACATAAATAACTCATGACAAATGCTATAGCTGTGCTGTGATCAGAGCCTTTCGTTTTCAACCCACTCCATGCTAGTCTTCTAGCCTTTCTGACAGGCAAGTGACTGTGAAAATGTTTGGAGATTTGCAGCCTGGGATATTTTAGTGAGGATACACAGCTGAGAAAATGTGGGAGATGGATGTGAGCAATGGAGAATTACAAGTTTGCCCTAACAATCATTCTGTAGTGCCTTTGTATGTGCACCTCCCTGCTAATCGGTAGTTTTTGAGTATGAAATGGCAAGTCTTGCAATAATTTTAAAAATCGTGTACGTGAAGCATCCTTTTCTAATCATGGCCTGGCATATACATTTTAGTTATTAGCACTGACACAGGCTGTGATAACTATCATTTTCCTTGTGAACTCTGCCAGTAAATTCTGGTACAATAACTCTGTTGTATTAAAAGCACAAAAAAAAAAAAACAAAACAAACACGCTGTAGTGTATAAAAATGTATAAAAAAAGCTTTCCTCTTTCTGTTTTAGAAATAGGTACAGCAAGACTGCTATGCCTTTGCTCATTTATACTTCTGTCAGTAATATTGCTGAATAGTCAAGCAGTTAAACATATCACCTTAAAAGTCTTGGAAAGATGATGTCTGATTTTCTTGTGTGTTTATTGGAATGCAGAAAAACTACTTCCTGCTTGGGCAAAAAAAAAGAAAAAAAATGGATTACTTCTGCTAGGAAATAGAGCCTCTGAGATCAAACTGCATTAATCCAACAGAAAGTGTGGGTTTCATTTTGCAGCACATTCATTTCCACAGTTCTGACTGTTGCAGAACACTGGTGTGCACCTGGCAAAAACCGGGATGTGTTTTTGGGTTTTATGCCATCACAAAGTTCTGCTGAAGTTATATACCAGCAGAGTGCAGTAGAACCCAACCTGAAATACAGCCAGAACGTGCAGTATGCCTGCTCTGCTGTTTCATCATTGCTTACCATCACCATTTGTGTGGCAGAAAACTACTTGAACCTTGAAGCTATGAGAATCTGCATCAATGAGCCAGACTGGTACAAACAGGGCTTGGAGAAAAGATATTTGGAGTTACATATGTTTCATGAAAAAACTGCTCCTTCAGCAAGTATACTGATTCCTGTTATAAAATATGAATGGTGAGACCCCATTCAGCATCATCAGCTTGTAGTGCAACACAGCACTCAGTTATGCTAATGCACACCAATTAACAGTGTTACTTGATAATAAGTTAACTCTCATTTAAAAACAGAAATGGAGCATTGTAAGCTTTTCCAAAAAAGAAAAAAAAAAAAAAAAAAAAAAAAATCATTTTAAATACCTGAATTGGCTGGCATTAGCTTTCAGCTTTCAAAGGCCAGGAACAGCCATGATGAATTACATAATATTTCTTTCTTTTCCTCCCCGTGCTTGTACTGGAATTCAGCTTCCTTCAGTGACTAAGATGACAAAGCTTATCTCTCATTAGAAAAAGCAACTACTACAAAAACAACACGCACACAGAATAAAATAAAGGAAAAGGATGTAATGCAATGATTGGATTCTCTTTGTGGTATATTGCTATCTATTTCAGAGGGGACATGTCTGTGGAGAGGATATACCTTGCTTGCCTTTATAAAAGCAAAGCTGCTAAATGTTGTCTTTTATTGTAAGTCTCACACTATGATGTGCAGACCTACTTTCCTCTTGGACTGAGGGTCTAACCAATATATGCCCATTGTTGGGAGTGGAATGCTGTCCATACCCTGTACACATCTCTAGTGGCACATAGCCTGTCTTGAGCTTACTCAGCCTCATCCAAAGTCTAGCTCACTGCTGGAACTATTTTCCTTGATTTCAACTGACTCTGGATTAGAAGCCTTAGAATAATCAAAGGTAAAAGTCCATGCTCATCTCCTATCATGACAGCATCTTAACGCTTTGTCCAAGCCTGTGTTTCTTTCATCACAGTATTACTTAAAAGTAAGCAGAAGAGGACTGTAAGTGGGCATGACAATGAGGCAAGAGAGGTGAAAATAGAAGCACAAACAATGAAAGACGTGAAGGCAAAGATGAATGACATTCTTAAGTAACGGGGAAAATGAGCCAAAAAACTTCCTCTAGGCCATTCAAATCTGCTAGCATTCAAAACATTTTTGAGTCTTGGAACATCGGCCACAGGGCTGTCATAAAGCAGGAAGGAACAACTTCAAGCTTATCAAGTTGATATATGCTTGTTCTTGGTGGTAAGAAAAGTCCTAGAAAATCCAGTGAGATGCAGGACTGCTTATTAAAGATTATTGTTTGATGAGAGGCAGATTTTGCTGGTGGGAGTGTGTATCTAAGATAGTATTCATGGAGAAAGTAACAAAGGGATGATGGGCAAGAACTAGAAATATAACCTGTGTGTTTCAGAGAAGTGCCTGTTGTAATATGATGCAGAAGCTGAATCTGCAAAGTCAGTAAGGAAGGAAGCCAAAGTATATCTAAGCTAAGGGCACAGGTATCAGTAAAGGCTCAAAAATGATGAGCTAAAAGAAATAAGCTATACTTTGACAGCTGATGTTCCTGACAAACTATATCCAGCTCTCCCAGGAGTAGATATATGAGCCCTAGTGCCTTCTCCAAAGCCCAACCTCCTAGAGGTAATTGTGATCTGCCTGTGACCTGCAGCCTGCTGCTGTTCTCAAACACATTATTCTACTCTGTGTTAGATGCTCTAAAAAGCTTCAACAATTATACTGTTACAGACTGCTTGGCACTCACCCAGCCCAAAGGTGACTGCTTTTCTAGAAGTAGAGGAAACTTCAGATAAAGAAAAACATACTCACTTCAGTGGAGGCCATAAAGTGAGTTTACATTTGTTGTAGTTTTAAGTGACTTAAACCCTAGAAGTCTGAAATAAATGTGTATGTGTTTTAATAACGAAAGTGCTGTGATTATACTCTAGTTATGAGAAATTGAGGAAAAAATATCAGGAAAAAATTAATCCAAATGAACAAGTATGGTAGTGTAACAAGCCAAGGTAAACCAAGTTCCTTTCTTCCTAGGATTTTTTACATTCCTGAGAGGAGGGATTGTTAAGAGACTGAGCTCTCCGTTCTGCCATATATTTTCCATTTTACCTTGAATTGTTGCAACACAGGCTTGTGACACAAAAGCCTAAAAACTGCTTAAGTTGTTAATACTGACAGGAAAGCATGTTGATTAGTTATCTTGCTCAGTTATAGCAGAGCAGGCAATAGATATAGACTACACTTTATTTGCCTTAGCAGTTTAATCTCACTATCTGTTGTCATGCCTAACCTGTACAGAGATGAATGAAAAGCTTTCTGATGACCTGAAATACAGATTCCACCCCCAATGCAGTAAATCTGCAAACTGGAGCTGTGTTTCATTAGATGTACTTTAAGGATTCTTTATTTTTCTGCCCTCATGAGCTCAGTGGACATAGAATCCGATATCTCACTTTCATTTCCTAGCTAGCCGTATAAATACAGTTATACTGCATTTACTTGGGGTTGCTGTTTAGCTGCATTTTGTTTCGTAACATGCTTGGTTATTTCCAGTCCTCCTGACTTCAGTGGGAGCCTCAAGCTCTCACTTTTGCAAATCATGCCTGCTTGTACCTTTGCTTTGGTCACTTCTGCTGTCTCTTTGGCACTCATCCTAGGAATCAAAGTGACCTCCTTGCCATCCCCTTATGCACTATGCAGAAGCAATGGAAAACCACTGCCACTTTTTCCTAGACTGGTATCTTTGACCATGATTCAGTGACATGCAGGGATATGGGAAGACGATTCTTCAGCTGTATCCCCTGGAGCTCTCATCACCCAGATGGCCCCATTCCCTACCCTGCAGCCCATTAGAGGTGGCTGCCTCCAGACCAGCCCTGTCTTGTCATGGTCTATGGAGATCAGAGCTAGGATGGAGCAGGGAGGAGAGGGACAGGCATGTCCTTGTGGATGCGGCAGCCAGGGCTGAAAGTAACCATGTATGGCTTGGAGGGTTGTTCTGCCATCCCCAGGCTTCACCACAGACCAGCCTCTCCATCCCCACCCCCTCCCCCCCGCCCCCTTTTCAGCTGGGAATGAAACCAGCAGCAATTACTCAAGCCAAGCACGTAAATCTGGCAGATCCCATGGCCCTCATTTGACGCAGCTACGCAGTGCAATGTCTGGATGCCCAACCCACTTCCCTCATCCCCTCTTGTTTATTTGCCCTGCAGAAAACAGCAAAGTTACCAACTTTGCCAGCAGTGAGCTGTACGAAGTGGAGAAGGAAAGCAGGGTGCCAGGGAGCAGGAAGGACAGGGGAAGAGGATCGCCAGGGACAGGGAAGCCAGGGTCAGGAGTGCGAGGTGGGTTTGCCTGCATTGCATGAGGAGCTGAGCTGCCCCAGCTCAAGGCTGCAGAATGCCCGCGGCCGACCCTCTGTGGTTGCAGGGATGCCCTAGAGGCTGCCGCTGGTCTGGAGAGACCCCGCAGACCAGGTGTTACATAACTCCAGTTTCCCTTGCACCAATGCCCTTCCACCAACGGGCCGGGTGGGAGACAAGCTGAAGTGCCGCTTAATTTCAAGAACCGAAGCTTGTAATTATTATTGCTTTTTATTACTATTATTATTTCTCCCTCTTTGCGTTTCGAGTTGCCGAGGTACCCCGCAAAGCCCCAGCTGTTTCAGCCCGAGATCCCGTCCCGGAAGGAGCGAGCAGCTCAGCTATCATTTCGCTTCCCGTGCGGCAGGGCAGAGGCTGCTCGGGGCCGGCTGCCCGGGGGAGGTGCGGAGCCGCAGGGCGCTGCAGCAAGCCCGCCTCCGCCTGCAGCACGGCTCCGCGCCCGGGGCGCCGCGGCGCTCTCCGCGGTGCTGAAGACAGGTGCTGTCCGCGGTGCTGAACCGCCTCCCGTTCCCGCAGAGCCGCAGTACTCTGCTGACCTCCCCCCGGCCTCCGTCCGCGGTGCCGAAGCGCCGCCGCAGCCCTGCGCGGTGCGGGAAGGGCGCTGCAGTGCCCTGGGCGGCTGCAGCCCTGCGCGACCCAGCAGAGCAGAGAGCCCGCAGCACCCTGCTCCCGGTCCGCCTTAGAAATGCGCTGCTTGCCCTTCTCCTCGGGCTTCCTGCCGCCTTCGAGCGCGCCCGATACAGCGGAAACACAGAGCTCGGTTCCCTCCTACGGTTGCAGCCGGCGATAAGGCTGGTGGCGGCATTACGCCCCTCTCCTCGACTTCCTCCATCCCTGTAGCAGCCCAGAGACAGGAGACAAAACGCCGAGCGGGTCCCCCTTGAAACAAATCCTTCTATCGCTTCATTTTCGTTCATACGGCCCCCTCCCCTCGCTCGGTTGGTGGCCCGGTGCTCTCCCGCCCTTACCTCGGCTTGTGCAGCGCTCCGCCGGGCCGCCTCGGCGGGGTCGGTGTGTCGATGCCGCAGCTGGGAGGCAAGGACAGCCGCTGCTGACCTCCTCGGGTCTCCTTCTTCAATGGACCGAGAGCCGTGCCCTCATCAAAGATGGCCGTCCGCTCCTACGTCAGCAGCTTTTAATAGTCCTCCCCGGAGGGGGGGGGGGGGGGGGGGGGGACTGGGGGAGGCGGGAGCGGGCGGGGGGCAGAGCGGGCCGGGCGGGCGGGCGGGCTTGAGTCATCGCCGCCGCCGCCGCCCGCTCCGATCTCTTCGCCCCGCCGACAAACGGCTCCGCCGGGCCTCCGCCGAGGCTGGGGGCCGGGGGCTGAACCGCCCGGGGAGGGGGGAAGGGGGCCTCCTGCAGCAACATGCCTCCGCCAAAGGGGTGGTCCGAAGAGGGTATCCCTCTGAAGTCCCCGGTACTCCATATATGGCCAATCTACGTGGGCTTCTATTTTTATGTGTGAATTCTTCCTTCTCTTCCCTCTTTTTATGTTTCAGAGCATCCTGCCACGGGTCTGAGTGTGTTAATCTGATTATTCCCCTTCTCCTCCCCCCTGAAATAAGAGCACACAAACGCAAGGAAATCCACAGATAAGGACATGTGCTGTAACCGATCATTTGAGAGACAGGTTTAGAAAAGGGAGAGAGAAGGGGGAAAAACAAAAAAAAGCCCTTACCAAAAACCCAGGCATGTACGTGCACACATACAGCACAGAGAGAACAGAGCGCTGCTGCCAAGGAGGAAAGCAGTGATTCTGTTCTGGAAAAAAGCCTGGCTTATTTATCATGGATTAATTAAAATATTTATTCAGAGCTTACCTAATTTGGAGCAAATGGAGCTGTCTGTAGTGTGATATTTAATGGAGAGGAAATCCTCTCATTTGTTACAAAACATCTTTCTGTAGAAGGTATCTCTTAAAGGAGATTTTAATGAAGGATGGGGATTGCATCTGAAATGCGACACTCTTTCATAACCTCAGTTATCCCTTCCCTTTCATTCCACAAGCCTGCGCACGTTCGTGTATGGAACCATCCAGACCTATCCATGAGCAGAGGTGCCTCCGTCTGAGCCTCTCTTGTGAGCAATCTCTGAGCACTGGCTATGCTTAACTCCAACACCGTGCTAATGGCTTTTCTAAATAGTCTGCAGATGACGGTGTCAAAACATCAGTCTCATATTAGTGCTAATTCTACACTAATCATTATGTCTTTTCTTCCCTTATTGCCATGGCAGGGAAGACCGGAAGAGGGGGAAGGCTCTGCAGCTGTATTTTGGAGCACGTTTGTCTCATGTTGTGGTTGTATGGGGGTGGGGGAGAGAAAGGGGAGGAGAGGTGCAGGGCGGGGGGGGAAGGAGAAAGAACTGCGGTGATTCCTCCTCCCCTGCTCTGTAGTTCCCCATAGAAAAACGTGATTGTAGATCGTGCTTTGCAGTTCTCACCCTCTCCTACGAAAATATGTCCTTCAGTCTCGTTTGGAAGGAAGCAGTCAAAAGTTTGCTAAATATACAACAAAGGAATTCTCAGGGAAGAGGGGCTCCCTGCTGCAGTAGAGTATCTGATGAGCTGTGCACATGAAAACCGCAGGGAAGGAGAGAACCTGTCAGACTTAAGGGCTGTAAAGACAGACAAGTAGAGTGAGATCAACGCTGTGCAGGCAGCCCCCCTTCTAGGTGAGGGATCTGGATCAGCAGCTCGAGCAGGACATGAGTTTAGCATCATAAATGACAGTATGGAAAGGCAAACCTTTTCTGGTCAACTCATACATGGGTTAACAGTAGGCAGCACTCCAATTAGGTATGCACTGCAGAAAGCAAGAGGAATCCCAGCGTGTGTCTCAGTCTGAAATTGAGGCAGTCCATGCGCATGCATTGTGCTTTGCAAGTTCTTAGTACACAGAGGAAGTTAAGAAGAAATCTTCAGACAGCTTGTCTGGTAGGTGGTTTTGAAATGAAGTACAGTTTTTAAGGGAGCAATGCTAGTCCTTATTAATAATTCATAGTGACGGCAGAAAAGGAAAGCGAGAGAGAAATTATAAACTGTTATTTTGACTAAGCCACCAGCACTGCAAAATCCTGACTGAGTTTGGATTCGGCCAAATAACACTGCTGGGAAGAATTTCAGTCCATTGGATACCAACAGGGATGAATTTGGCTGCTTCTGTCAAAAGCCTGTAAGGAAAAATGCAGTGAAGGCAAAATAAAAAAATAAAGAAGTCATGCGGCATAACTTAGGGAAAGAGTGCTCAGGGATGGTCAGAGACAGAAGAAGGAGGGGGTAGAAGGAGGGAGGGAGGTAGGTTTCTACTGAGAAAACTGAGTTCAATTTCAGATTAATTTTCAAGCTCTGCTGCAGCAGAAATCGTGCATTCTAATAAAACAACATAAGGCAGAATCACTAAATAGACCATGAACATTGCCCATTAAGCTCAGTAGGGACAAATACCTCTCCTACAGTTGGTTTGTGTGTTTTTTTAAATGAATAAGGGAGCAGATACCTTTTGTGTTGCTCAGGAAGGTGTGTGCCTCTATCCCGGGAGATGCAGAGGGGGGGCAGCCTTTTGCACCGCAGCACCAGGATTTCTGTTGCAATAAGCACTACTAAGCAATTTCAGCTTGTTCTCCAGCATCATTTGGGGGATGCTTTGTTTCTTAAAAAAAGAGGGGAGAGGAGGAGGGGGGGGAGTTTATTGACTGTCTCTAATAGTATATAAACACTCACTTAATGCTGTGTGAAGGAGAGCTGTGATAAGTGAAGCCTAAAAATGAAGTAGGAGGAGAGAGAAAACTAGAATTTGCTCTAAGAATGATTCAGCTCCCTCCTTATTATTCAGGCAAATATTCAGTAAGCTGAACAACTAGTACCTGTGGGCACAGCCTGTGGATAATGACACAGGGAACATGTTTTGCGACATGAAGGTGGCATGAAGTGGGTTCCAGTGTTACCGGCCAGGAGCCAGAATGATGCAAAGCAGGCAGAGCCTGCAGCATGATAACAGGGAGGAAACGACAGCCCATGTTTTGTCCACAATTTGAGGTTTGGTTGCAGGCAGTAGAAGCTCTTTGCTCACAGAATCACCTTCAGTCTCCAAAACATGAGCCTGCATGCTGCAAAGCTGTGCTGGGAGGCAGAAAGCAAGCAAAACACCAAAATGCTGAGTAGTGCCACCAGGTCCTGGATGTTAATCCCTGGGCTCTTCCAGAGCCAGTCGTAATGCCTGTCAGACAGGGACTGCCTTGGTTCCTTCCACTTTTCCCAGGCATTTCTATCTTTTGTTAGCAGAGAAGGAAATACCTTGCACTGCTCATCTGTGCCTCTAGTATGCAGATGAGAAATAAATTC
Organism: Excalfactoria chinensis; assembly: GCF_039878825.1. NCBI lineage: Eukaryota > Metazoa > Chordata > Aves > Galliformes > Phasianidae > Excalfactoria > Excalfactoria chinensis. Next base: position 92,423,023 of record NC_092827.1, on the reverse strand, counting down.
TAATTGAACTAGGACAGAGGGAGGAAAAAAAGGAGAGGAGAAAAATGTACCTGCTTTGGCACTAAATATTTTGCAGCATTTCTGATTTCTGTATTTTTCCAGACTTAGATGCCAGGGCATTCCCTAGTCCCCGAAGGGTTGGGCAATTGGAGTAATTTGAGGATCAAGACCTTTATGCTCAGATCCTAATCCTTCTGCATTTACTGCTGTTTTTGTAACTTCTGAATTTTGACCATCAGTGGCAGTTGCATGTATGAACCTCAGGATACTTCTGGTTAAATCTGAGGGAATAGCTAGGCCCAAGTTACTTCATTTTTCCTTCATTTTCTGATTCTCTAGATACACAAGTACTCTGTGGGCTTTCCTAAGGACCTGTCTGTGATACAGTGCTCCAGTTCAAGCCAAGCCAACATTCCTCTGAGGCTTATGTTCAGAAAAAGAGAAACTTAAGATTTTAACATAAACCTTCAGAGATGAGTCCCTGCTGATTTCCTGATTACTCTCTTAGATGTGCAGAGCCAGATCCCCAAAGTGTTTTGGTACCTGCCTTCCAACTAGTTCCTTGGCAGGCAACTAAAACTTAAATATTTGGAGAATCTGTGCTGCTTCTGCTGCCCCCACTTCCCCCAACCTGGGCTGGGCACCTTCCCACAGCTATGTAGTCTGCTTTAAGGCATTTCCAGCAATGCCAGTCTTTAACATCTACTAACCAAAAGGAGAAATAGCCACAATGTAATTGAATAACCGGGGATTATGGTTTAGCAAGGAGATGTGTCTGGGGTCAAGGGTCTCCAGGAGGTTTGCCAGTGGGTCTTTAGGACAAGCTGGACAAAGGAAGGCATGGGAAGCAGGTGAAAAGGAAACCACTGTCCTCATGCTCAGGGGGGTGAGCTGTAGACCCTCATATTACAGAAGGAAAATATCTCAACCAGATGGGTAGCTCTAACAAACACAGCTGAGAGGGCCTTTAACTAAAGAGAAGTCTCTTAGCATGAGACCACATATGCAGAATCAATCCTATAGATCTGTGCTACCAGGAGGCATCATAAAACCTTACCTTATTCTTGACATGGGAAGAAGTTTCTGCATAAGTTGCATTAGGCACAGAGAGACCATCAGAGGTATGGGATACAGAGGAGGAAGAACTAGACCCTTCATGCTGTATATTGTAGGCAAAAGTAGGTATGTACACAAGTATGTCTGTCCATGTGACGGAGACAGCAAATAAGGGTTAAACTTCATTTTTCATTAAAGCAATCTCTGCTTTAGTAAAATAAATCAAAGAGCTGTTATTTTCCCTCTGTCTACTCCATAACTACCTGTTAGAATGCACTCCAAAACACTCCTGGTACTTTGTGGAAGAATGTCCAGTGTCTAATCTTCCCCCTTGAACATCAGTGTGATTCAAGTCAAGATTCCTCAACTATCAAAGGAAAAACAATACTCCAGAAAATGTTCCTGTTCATGCGGTTTATGCTAGCAAGTTAATGTTGCCACATGGCTGATGCATGGCATGTGGCACATGGCTTGTGGTACATAGCTTTGTAGCTTGCAGCACGTTTCCTGGCATATGGCTCATGGCTTGTAGCGTGTAGCATGTGGCATGTGACCTATATATATATGTATGACAGAATACGTATACTCAGTAAACTGTATCATATATTACATTCTGTATGACCTATTTTACAACAGAAGGAAGGGATGCCTTCCAAAGGGATCTGGACAAGCTTGAATTCTCCTGTGCATTTGACCTTAACTTGGGAACCATTTCAAAAACATATCTAAAAGTTGAATTAAAGACAGAAGTCCCGTGAAATTGTGCAAACCTGAAGCCACTTATTTTGCGATCACTTGATCACAAAATACCCAGTAGTCCTTCAGCATCATTGCTGGGCATTGCTGGCACTGGCCAGATGAGGTCTGTTTGGGTAAAGCTAGTGCCAAACAGGAATTACGTCCAAGTTTGAGAAAAGGAGGAAGACACGAGGCACTTGGAGGCCAAGTCAGCCTGTCTCAGGTAACAGGCTGCAGAGCCTAACTGTCAAAACTTAGCTGCAACCAAGCAAACAGCTGGAGTGGGTGTTTCCCTGGATCACTGCCTCACGCACTCCGGAGCACTGGAGGCATTTTATGCCTGAAGAAACAGGAGAAGCAAAGACAGTTTAAAAAAAATGGATCTTCAAATTTGTCCTTTGAAAGCTTCTTTAGTGCCCCATCACTGTGAAATTTCAGTCTACTGAGTAGAACAAACAGTTTAGTTTCTTTTGACTAATTTTTCTTTGAGTGCAGATACGCAGTAGTGTAATACTATTCCCCACATAACGTTGTGCGTATACTTTTTTTACCACTAAGCTTTAAGTGAGTGCAAATTAACCCACTGATTTTATCTGTGCTTAAAATGTGGTTATACTTTTTGGTGATACTGCTTGCTTATAGAAAGCACCAGCTATTTAAAACTGTGAGCAGACTTTCAGAACTGAGAAGTGCAATTCATTCTGTTTGCAGGCTTTTAAATTGACGGAGCTCTGATGGCTTTAGCAAGTTGGTTGGTGATAATTCACCTGGAGATGAGAGATAACCCTTCCTTTATGGTTCTAACTGTCACCCATATCATACTTATATTTATTATATTATGTGTTGCAGCAGTCAAAACTGGTACAGTGCAACTGACTTTATATTAGTTATGCCTGGTTATACTGAGTGAGGAAAAGCTATTTTAAGGGAAGATGTGAAACCTCACAAGCCCTGAAGCAAAAGACAAAACTGTAAAACAAACCAGAACACCCCTCCTCCCTCCAGATGCTGATTGCCATCTAAGATAGACAGCTCTTGGGCTCCCCTATAGAGTTATCAATTCAGGGCTATCTGTTGTCATACCAGATGGTGAAAACCAAAGCAGATGAAGATGGTTGAAGGTACTTGGCTTAGTCTTGTGTGAAGGCGAGAGCTGCCATAACAGATAATGCCATGAGGTCAGGTGATTTCCTCTGACACCAGCACAGGTGATGCCACTTGTTGGGCTATTTACAAGGAAAAAGATCAGCCATTTCTATCCAGCCTCAACATGACTGCCACACCCTTCTGGGGTGGGGGAGCCACAGTTGGTGTAAAGTGGCTGAGATTGGTTGGCCAGAACTTTCTTTTAGCACCTGGCCTGGGATTTGCTCCATCTCCTATCAGAATGCTTTCCACTGCCCAGCCCCTGTCCTTGCACAATTAAGAAGGGTTATGGGAAGGGGGTAGCCTCTTTTCTGTGGTGCTTCCACTATGTAAGTTGTATCCTTGGGGAGTGAGCTTGTAGCATAAATAAAGTGCTATGAGCAATGAGTTTGTTCCTTTCCCTTGCTGTTTCCTTTCCTTAAAGTGTGTGGGAAGGTGTTGACTGTTAGTAGGTCTAGTTCCTGCTCTTCCTTTAAACTGGGTCATCACAATTTACCCTCCTACCTTCTGGAAGTTTTTTTCCCTATCTCACCCTTTTGATGTTATCCTTCTGCAATTCTCCCTCTCTTCTCCTTCCCCCTATTTCTTCCTTATACTAAAGGAGGAAGGAAAAGTGGGTCACTTCATAATTACTCTTCTCTATTTCAGAGAAACCCAGAGGCATAAAACAGAACAAACAGGTAAGTGTCAACTAATTCAGGGGAGCTTTAAAGATGTTTTCCTGTTGGCTGTCTCCTGGGCCTGCTTCATCTCCTCCTTTCCCTTTGCTTCCAAAAACCATGATGTAACAGTTAGTGCTGCTCTCTGCTTGTATAGTTAAAATTCTAGTTGAGGCTATGTGACTCAGGAAGCTGGAAATAAAGTTGTTGGATGACTTTCCTCTCCCTAATATTTGTATTTTTTGGCACAATGGAATGACAAAATGTTACAAATGGGGTGGGCTGTACTTAGATATGCATAGGAGGGAACAGCATAGTGTTGTGCCTGAAATGGCTGCAAACTATTGCACCCTGCAGAAATAATCCAGATAAAAAGTAAAAGATTTCCCGTGTTTAACAGTATGTCTCTGGCAGCTGTTGTTTGCCATGCAACAGGACTATGCATCACCCCTAGATTAAATGACTAGAGGGATGTGCAATCCAGACAAGCATGCAAACGTGTTTTTTTAATGTTGGTACGGATCGAGGGACTTGTGCCCATGAGACCTTGCTGTTTCAGGGCTACTAAAGCCCCCACTTACTGCTTTCACTGAAAATCTTGATGCTGAGCTGAGTCTCTCTGAGGACAAAGTCTGGCTCCAGATGTGGCTTTAGAGGACTTGCAGAAGTAGGGGATTCAAAAGCTGAAGTCTTGGAATGATGGACCTAGTCTGATATCTGAGATCCTGTGTATGCAAACACTATGCTGCTCTCTATTTGCTGTTTCTATGGATTAGATTAATTAATGCTGTTATACATCAGGCAGGGCTCCTGCTTCTTATGGAGTCCACAAGTGTTCACTGCACATCAGAACAAATTTATTGTATGTATTCAGTGGTTGAGTATCTCCTCTTGTGGTTTTTTTTTTTTAATTGCTGTTCTGTGGAAGAAATGCTCCTTCCTGCTTGGTAAATTCTTTTGCTATTTGTTTTGTAGAGCAGTGAAGACGGCCAAGCTTTTGGAGCAGGGCAGTGACTTGAGTTTTAGTCTTAGCCTTGATGTGGAACCATTGTTGTATCATTCTGGAAAAGACATTTTCACTCTGAAAATCCTGGGCTGCGAAAGCTCCCTTGTAAGGGCTAATCAGCACAGTGCATGGTAATGTTTTATAACAGGTCCTGCACTGTATTTTCCCTCTTTAAAATTGTCTCAGTGCCTCTGTTGCCATTGCTTTTTCTCCACTCATTACGTCTGTAAATATTTTTGTCTTCATCTGTTTACTATATATCTGGCCAGTGCTCAGTGCAGTGGGACTTGGTGCAGCCTCTGTAACTTATCTCCCCAAGGAGAGCTCAGAAAGCAAACAGGGCAATTGCCTGGAGAGGAAGTTTTTGTTTGTTGGAATAAGGGAAGATGTAAGCTTGCTCATTCTCTTGGAGGTTCATTTGTTGTTAAGAGCTCTTGAGAACACCTATGTGTCTGTTTAATTTCCACCTAAAAGGGGATGACACCAGTCAAGTGACCTACTTGAGGGCAAACAGCAAGTGTTCCTCTGAGTAATGATTTGACTTTCTATCATATGGATGCTCATCTGCAATGACTGTGGCGATGCAAAGGAGGCCAGGCTTAATCTATGTGATAGGGATGAGGTTTTAAGACAGACAGATATTTAGCCTAAGATTTTAATTACTGTGTTTTTTCACCTTTCACATATGTAGAAGTAAGTTTAAATGACTCCTGATAGTGTTTCTCAACATTTTTTTTAAGCCCAAAATGTGTTCTATGCATCAGTCTAACAAAAAGACTTCCTGGCTATGCAGGTAAATATCTTAGTATATCTGAGTGTGATTGGAAAACATGATTGCTCTTTGGCCAGAATCTTAAATGAGAGCGAAAGCTGACCTGGAGACTTTGAGATTTATCTCAGTGTCATCTTTTTCCAACTTGTGTCCTGCAGAGAACTTTTTAAATGGAGAAACTTGCTGGAAATGGCATGTGAGGAGCTAATCTGCCAAGAAATCACTAACTTCTTGGGTGCAGTAGCATTACCAGATCATCTGAGGAGAAAGCTTTGGTATCTCCTGATCATGATGTGCTCTTCCAGTGTAAGAAAACAGGAAAGGACTGGGGGAGTGTGGATCTGACACAAATTCCAAAGGACTTTTCCGGTGGACTTCAGTGCAAGTCTGTGGACAGCTGTAGATGGGCAGATGATACAAATTGCTGTCCAGTCACCGTTCTTTCGAGATTGTTTCCTGAGACAATAATGAGGGAAGACCCTCATTATTTGGTGACTGATAGAGTAACTCCCCAGGAGTCAGACTGAAACCTTCATCTATTTAAAAAAAAAAAAGAAGCCCTTTAGTAAGAGGACCCCCTCAGCCTATACAGACCACAAGTGAATGTAACTAGGTGAATTTGCCCACCATGTGACCCCTGTGAAACCTATTAGAGCTTTTAATATGAGGCTACACTGCCTTCCCAGTTTCCATCAGTGCCTATAGCAGTGCTGCCTCTTGCCTTGAGGTAGGCCTGTGGCACCTTCCTGACTTGTACCAAAAATGCTGCAAAACGATATCCAGAAATCTAGGCTTCCTCATTCATCTCCCATAACTTTTTCCAAAGTAAAGGTGTGGAGCTAAAAGGTGACTAGAGATGTAATATATTTTAGTTGTTAGTATAGTGTTGTTACTACAGCTGAAGCAGTAGTTCCTATACCATGGTTTGCAAGTTATCTGTTCTTCATAGCCAAGGTGGTCCAGATAAGGAGGACACTGAAGTAGTGTGTTGCCTCTGGTGCTTTCATTGCTTGCTCTTATGGGCTCAAGAGATGCTGTGGGCTGAGGAATTCTGAGCTAGAAGCAAGGTTTTCACTTTGACTGTGTGCCTGGGCAAAGGACACAGTGCCTCCTTGTGTGCCTCTCTTCAGGCAGTATGAGTCTTGGCAGAAAGAAAGGTGAGGGGAGAGGCAGGTAGGAAATGGAACTGAGAGCACTTCTGCAGTAGTTGGCTTAGTGCAGGGACTGTGTTTCTCTGGCTGCTCAGGAAGAGAGGGATAGTGTGGCCCTTAGAGAACTTCCAAGGCACAGCAAGCTACAGAGGAGCCCCTTTCCCACTGCTTAGCTGGTTGTGATCTAGATTCATGGTTTGCATTTATTTTCCTACATCTGGAAGCAGAACATTAAGCCTTTAGTATAAATCTGTTGGTTGTTTTCTTCTCCCTCCTAAAGGAAGGACAAAAATGAAAAGTTAATGTATAGACTGCTTCTAGGTGATGGACTGTCTGCTGCTGTCTGCAATTTGTCTGCTCAACATAGCAGGGTGAGATTTGGCAAGTGGGTGGTTAGAGAAAGACAGTAAGAGAGGAAGAACAGAAGATGAAAAAAATCTGTAGGCAAGAAACAGCTGAAATGATGAGGTTTGTTGGATTGCAAAAGCACAGCTAATGAAAGAAGGACTGTTTTGGCCTTTGCAATGGCAGTGGTGGTTGTGAGTGTGGGACAGTTCTGCTCAAAGGCTTAGCCCCCAGAGTGCTCAGTGCTATCACCGCTTCTCAACACTGCTGGGATGCCATCCTGGGTTTAAGTACCATCCAGTAACTGACATAACTGAACATTTGTTTTTCTCTTGTTCTTACTCCAGTCTCCATCACTGCACATCTTTCACTGGATCCTAAACAGGTATCTGAGGTGCCTGTGAGTGTGATCTGTTCCTGTGGGGTTTTGCACTACCTTGTGCCCCTGTAACTGCAATTAAGGTGTGATTAGTTTAATATCTGGCTCTGTTTGTGATCGTTCAAGGGGAAAATGTACAAAGCTTCACCAAGGTCTGCAGGGAAGGCTTAGACAGTAGTTAAGATCTTTTATTTGGTTTCTGAGCTTCCCCTTTTTCCTGTGAGTCACCTACCTGGCATGTGGCCCCAGTGCCCTGCTCCATGCCTCTCTTTCTGTCTCAGTGCTGGAGCCTCTCTGCAGAATATAACCTTCAGCTGCTCTGAGATCTTCTGCACAGAAACCAGCAGGTTTGCAGAATCGATCACGCTAAGGCAGAAATAGCTTCACGCTGGAGCCAAGGTCCTTTCAAGGCAGGAATCATTCATTTGGGAGATTTCAGCAGTGCTGGGTGTATTAGAAACAGCTACTTGAATTCGTTGGGAATCCAGCCCCACACGTGGTGCTCAAAAAAAAAACTGAGTGCATCCCTTGGAGAGCACAACTTGCTTTCCAGCATTCAGCTGTTTGAAAGTTGTGCTTCCTGCACTTCTACATCCAGCCACGGGGGCTAGGAAATGGACCAAACACTGCAGCAGGACAGAACTGCCAGGGTAGGAGCTGCCCCACTGGTGTCTGGGGAGCTCAATCACATAGTAAGCTTTTTGCCTGATTAATTGTGTGGATTCCTCTCAGGATTTATTTTATTTTCTTGGTTTCTCCATTTCTTTCTTTACTTTGCGTGATAGTAGCCATAGTCTTGTGGCCCTGCATGGATAGGGCAGCGTTGCTATGCCCTCTTGTGTTGGCACAGGGGTTACCCAACAAGACAGGCTTAAAAGTTTATTGCATAGGTCAGTCCTTCCATGCACATATTGGAAGCTGAGTGAAGCTCTGGGTGTTAGCAAAGGTATCAGAATTTGTCTCAATCATTGTGGGGATATTACTTGTGGGGTTTTCTTGTGTGTGGGAAGAGTCAAGGCTCTGCAGCTGTTTTTTTTATCTTCAGTCATAAACAGAAGATGATATAACACAGCTGAAGGGAAAAGCAACCTGTGTATATTAGTATCTGGCATGGCATTTCCTTGTAGAAAAGAAGATGCATCTAGCTTACCTGTATGAATAACTAGCACTAGCACTGTTTTCTTCCTGCACAGAGATTGGGACTGCTGCCATCCTATGCATCAGTCCCACTGCTTATTTGGCAGTGAGCTAGAGGAGCCTTGCCTGGTGCGGGGTATGAATCCACAGCAGGGAGGAATTCTCCCACACACTGCTGGAGAAAAATTTGTTGCCACATATCCACACTAGGTGCTGAATTCACCTCGATATCTTCTAATGTCAAATTTTAATTGCTCACCTCAGCCAGCTAATAATAAATCTGCTAAATTTGCAGCGGGGCTTGGGGGTTAGAAATTGAAAGATTTTATTGATATTACTCAAAACGGATTTCTTTCCCTCTGAGTAAATGAATCCTTTCCTTTTTGCTGTATTAAAGATATTTGAAACCAATCTGCTAGCAACCCTCTGTGCTCTCTGAGCAATCTCTGTTCAGACTGCTGCATCCCTAGCCAGCAAATCACTGTGCTGGCTGGAGCCCTCAGCTCCACCTGCCTGCACTGAGAATCAGAATGCAGGGAAGAACGAGAGATTTCCGGCAGGTTTTTTTCTTGTTGTTGTTGAAAGCCCTCCTGTAGAGCTAAACTGTGGTTTTGTCACAGTCGGTGTTTATGGGACAGCATCTAGAATAAGATGTGTGAAGCAGTTGCCTCAGTGCAGGAGCATTCAGCAACCCATAACCTGATTTTTGTAAAGTTGAAGTTGTGCTATTGAGTTTTTATAAGGTTTTCTTTTTAAAAAATGCTATATTTTTATTTCTTGATCTATAGCACTTTCCCAAAGGGATAGCACTGAGGCTTTTGGGAATGGTGGGTATATCACAATCTGAAGATAACTGCAGTTATAAGTAGTGGGAATGACAGTTATGCCTAAAGCAAGGCTGAGCACATCTTGTATCATGTGCAAATACAATGATTGAGGTATTCCCTGCTTCAGTGATTTTGCAGTGTAATATATACACACACACCTGTGTGTATGTATATATAAAGTTTATATATATGTGTGTGTGTATATATATATATATAGAGAGAGAGAGAGAGAGACTGGTAGAAGGCAGTAGAAAATAGCCATTTCAGGTCTTCCAGGTCTATATATTTCTGCTTTCAGTAAACTTTCCCTGCATCCTGAAGTCCAAGACTGTTCAAGGTAATGGTTATTATTAAAACCAGAAATGTGGGGGGTGTTTAAACTGGTATATGCCTGGTCAGAGCTCACCCTCTCTGAGGAAATCACCTTTCTTGATCTTGATTTTTCTAGAGATAGTCTCATAACCACCTAACTGAGGAGATAATGCAGGTTGGAAGAAACTCATTTAGTTTCCTCAATACTCCTACTCTGCATGTTAGATCAGATTGTCACTAGTGACTGATGTAATACAGCACCTGCTTCCTGTGGATGTTTGTTGCATGTGGAGGCAATTCCTTTAGCAGAAAGCCTGCAAACTAAATAGGACTATACACCGAGTGTCCCTTGAGCTCTCCTAGTGAGCTGGCACTGGGCTTTTGCTCTAAGCAAGTTTTTATTTCACTTTTCCAATGTAGTTACAGGATGTGCGTGAGGATGTCTTGGGTAGGAATGCTTGGTGGATGGAATAGTAGCATTTAGCTGTTGCATTGCTAAATGGCCATACCAACTAGAAACAGGTAAAAATATTCACCAAGAGTGTTGTAGGCTCTTTGTATGGCCTTGGAAGGTGTGTATTCTATACACAATGCACCTGTGCACAGGGTTTCAAATAGTCAAAACTCTTCATGCAAAGAGTGGTTTTGTGGACACTAGCTCTCACTACATATGAAAACCTGACAACTCATTAGAAAAGGGGTCAGAATCACTGGGGAAACTCTCAATAATCAGCAAATATAAAATGTCATGTTTAAGTAAGACCATGAGGACAGTGGTCCTTGGTAGTTGGGGCTTTGGAATACCTGCATTTTTCCATGGAATCTCTTAAGCAGATTTGGGGGGTAGGGAGGGAGATGGTCTAACAATTATCAGTCTTGCTATTGGGTGCTACAAAAGGCTGTTGACATAAGTCTTTGGATTTCTGGCTTTCTACAGGTGAAAATATGCAACTGAGTTGTCAGATTATTTTAAATGAGAAGAAGAAAGAGTAAGATACAGATCAGGCACCCTTTGTGTACAGGGAAGCACTGTGCTTGTAAAGGCATGAGTTTCATTCACAGTTCTCAAACTACTTTCAAGAACCTGTTTCGGCAGGATAGACTCATTAATGTAACATTTTATTTTTTTCCTAACCTTAAAAAAAAAAAAAGTCAGGTCTGGTATCTTTAAGAACAGCTTTATTAAGTGCCAACAGTCAATGCACATCATGGCTAACAAAGTACAAACTCTTTCTGATGACCCCTTCGTGGGCAGTACATTGGGTCAAGATCTGGCTTAAAACTACTTTCCTTCTCTGAGGAAGCTGTGAGGAAATTAGAAGATCATGATACTTCTACTGCAATAAGCTTTGCAGGTAATCTGTCTGGCCATGAGTTAGCTGTTGTCATCTGAGAAAGAAGGATTAGATTTGTCTAAAAGATGTAATGTGTTTGCTTTTATAGTGCAACACACAAGTGAAGTTCAGAGCTCAGTTTTGAGGAATCAGACTTTTTGCTGCCAAGTTCACCAGTTTGTTCTAGAACTACTGGTTATGCAGGAGACCTCCGTGATGGTTACAAGACCATGGAGGTTGTGTGGTGGTTGTTTACTCTTTTTTTTATGTTGTCTTGGACTGAAAATATTCTGAAGTCTGCTGCAGGAAATATGCTGGTTATTTAAAGGGTTAAGGGTACTTTAATGAGAAATTGTATCAATAAAGGATAATAATATAGAAATTCAAGGTGAAAACAAACTAAAGGGATCTGTAACTTGCCCAGCTATTCTTTCCACTTCCAAATCATAATTTATCTGATGAAAGAAAACCCCTGTGTGTTTTTTTGCCATTCTCAGAGCATGTGGTCTAAGTCTGGCTTGACTTGAGATGAGGGGAAAGGATTGACTTTTGTGTAACCTGTGTTGTAACAATTCCTAACAAGCATCGAAACTTGGGATAGAAGAAATAGAACTGTGTGTAGTGAAGTTTTGCTGTCCTAGACTTACTCAGAAGCCAGTATTTCTCAGGAGCCTGGTGAAAATAAGCCGTACTGAGATCAAGCAAAATAATCTGTCCTGACATCTTCATCTAGGGATGCCTGAAATATCACAATATCTGAAATCCACTGGGGGAAATGAGTCTGAAATGGCAGGGGTGTGCAGGAGCTGTTCTGAAAACTGGAGGAGGAGATCTAAAAATAAAACAATTAAAAATAAATAACAAGAGCAAAGCAAAGAAAGATGCTGCAGTAACTTATCACACTTACTTTTGCATGGGTGTGAGGGGGGTGGGATGTGGGATGCAGGCAGCAGCTGGCTGTTCCAGAAAGCATCTTTTTATTAAGTCTTGCAAGTCTTCAGGGAAGTAGACACCCATTTCAAAGAACTAGACCTGTAAATGTTAACATTTTCTTTCTTCCCTTTTACTTCCTGCCGTCCTCAGAAAAAACCTGAACTTTTAAAGGTATCGTTTTCTGAAGACCTGTTTGGTTCTCTGTGTACACAACATGTTGCTGAGCCCGTCCTTCCCTTGGGAGAAGCCAATTAGATATCTGAACATGACTGAATTCTTAATTGTAGGCTTCAATCTAGTATGAAGTGTACTGCTGTTGTTATTTATTTGGGCAGGGAGGGAAGAGCACCAGTAATGGCACCTGCTGGCCATGCTTTTCTTGATGTACCCCAGGATACCATTGGCTTTCTTGGTCACACGGGTACACTGCTGGTTCATGGCATGAAACTCAGTTCTTCAGTGCTTGAAAATGTTCCAGAACACACAGTATTGATCAGTGATTATATACAAGCAATCTGGATGAAAGGTACCCAGAAAGGGTGGAGTGTGATGTTGCTTCCTTATACCAAAGGCTATTCTGATATCAAATTACTTAAGTGAGCTATGGGGTTCCCTAACAAAAGCAATCTCATTCTGCTCCAACTGATGGTTTGTGAGTGAAGTTCATCTGTGCCCCTTGTGCTGCTCACACAGGCAAAGGTTTATCCGGAGCCAGCGATGAGTTGTGAATGATAGGCAAAAACTCCAGGCTACTATTTTTTCTCAGTCTTTCACTTTTGACTCTTTAAAAGCTGTATTTGCCCTGAGAAAGTACTGAAGAGAGAATATACTGTTTTTTTTCATTTGCAATCTTACTCATTTCTCTTGTGTTGGAGCAGCTGTCCTTTCTGTGGTGCGAAAGTATGCAGGCAACTATTGATCATACAACTTTTCTTTGTAGTAATACAGCAGACACGTTTCTCTGCTTTTGACCTGAATCACGTTCATTTTCTCCAGTAAATCAGATACTGAGGAGTATCCTTATGAGATAAGTCTTTGTATTTGTGAATGAAAGAGTCCTTTAAAATAGATATAGAATTTCTGATAAGTGATCTCCAGAGTCCCATGACCACACTGATGACTTCATTAGTGCCTAAACAACAAGGAGCGTCATGTGGGGGAAGGATAAGGAGGTGAGAATTAGCTGGTAAGAGAAGTGATGTTCCCTGCTAAAAACATAACCTGCCAGAATTGGCACTGAGGACCTCGATGTATCTTTTTTTTTTTTCCCAACTGCCTCATTCTTGTCAGCCATACTAGGAGGAAAGCGAAAGGTTAAATCTGCAGTGATAAGAGCCCCATGGAATAACAATAGATGTATCTGTGGGGCTGGTGCTGCCATGGATAGGAAGGCCAGCACCAGGCTTGATGCATCACTGCCATGTGGCAGTGGTGGCTTGCCCCAGCACACAGGGTAGTGCTCCTTTGTGCTGTTTCCTTTGCTCCAGTGTGGAGTTCAGCAGGAATTTGACTACTTCTACTGGAGAGTGCAGGGAGGGGTCAGTGGAAGTGGGACAGGAAAAATTTCCTTAGGCCCGGATGTGGGAAGAGGTGTGGCATTTCTGGAAGACACTGCGAAGGATTGCTGCTTGTCCCTACAGTCCTTATTTTCTCCAAAGTGCAGTGCTTTCTCAGAGAGGAACTAGTCCTGGCAGATTGTGAGAGCAGCAGAGGCACTGGCATGTGAGATTTTGAGGCCAACGGCACAGCATGATTCACAAAATCCTCAGCCCTTTCTTCCATCCCCCCCTGTCAAAGCCAAGGCTGTTTGTCCTGCAGCACCCTCCTGCTGAAAGCAGTGAATTTCTACTGCTGAACATAGTAGCTTGCTGCAGAAGTTGCAGTGCTCTTTTCTCTCTGAGGTTGCTTTCCTCTGGAGTGGGGTATTGGCCTGCCTGCAGCTGCCCTGCTGCTTGCTGTCTTCCCTGAATATCTGTTCCTAAGGCAAAAAGCTGGGTTATGCTCCATACTTTCCAGAAGCCTGGTGAAGACTGTCACAGTCCTTACCAAACTGCTGTGCTGATGTTGGCTGCAGGCAATGACTGACACATACACTGGATGTCTTGTGGGACTGCTGGGACCAAAAGTACTCTATTCTGTAAGCAGCATAAGAACATAGGTTGTATGTCAAAGCGATCAGTATCCTTGATATTCCTCAATGAGATCCAGTAGTTCACCAGTTTTCATCCAAAAGGAAAAAAAAAAATGCTGTGGAGAAAATGAATTTTGAAGATTCTTATTTAATGAACTCTGGAAATGAATAATGTAAGTGCAGCCTTATTTGAATACATCATTGTAAGTGGTTCAGTCTGCTACGTTTTCTCTCACAGAGGAGAGGGAGGGTGCATAAATGGTCTGAATGAGCAGATCGCAGAGTGAATGGAAGAACCAATTGTTTCTAAGAGTAAACTTTTTAGACCTTTGTACAACCAAGAAGAAAAATTGCCAGTATACTGAATTCTAATTCTTATACAGAGGGTGAGTTATGAGCTTGAATTAGTTGATTTGGTGTAATGCCACTGGCTTCAACAGAAAATTTACAGCAGCCACATACCAGCTCTATGGCAATTTGTTGGATCTGTGATGCAAAATGAAAGTTGCAGCAAAATTCCAATTTTCTGGAAGATCCCACAGTGACAAAAGTAGAATGTATGACTGACTTGGTGATATATTTCTTCTGTTAAATGCATTGTGTCTTTGCTGTGATGTCTGAGTTCAGGCAGTAGATAAAAAACTAAGGTAGCTGTTTGGGACCTTGACTTATTGGAAGTTTGAGCTTGTCTCCCAATAAGTCATCTGATAGCCAAGAAAGGTTCTTACAGAATGGTCTTCAATTATTGTTGATATCTCAGAAGGTTTTTAGGATAGCTATTCATTTTAGGTTTGGGCTCCCCTGGAGCCCTTGGTGGATAGACTCATGATAGTGCTTGACTTCATGGATAGATGACTCAAGTGCTTCTTTTTTAAAGAGTTTTTAAAATAACTTCCTCTAAATTATAGAGCCTGAAGGATTCAAAATGTGACTACATGTATAAATATAGTGTGTGTGAAAATGTGGGGGGGAAAAAAAAACTGTTTAAAAATGAACAGTCTAGGAAAATTAAACTTGAGTTCCTACAGCAAAGGTGCAATATTTCCAAGTTACTTAAAAGGGGAAAGTGTTCAGGCAGCCAACATCTCAGCCTTATCAAGGGGACTATTTATTGTCAAGACATCTTTCTAATCTGTGACTTGCAGGCTTGTCAGAGGACTGAAGAAAAGGAAATGAGTTGTTCAGGCCCCAGTGCCTTGGTTTGGAACAAAGAATACTACTAATGTTGGTCTCTGTAGCCCTTTCTGCCCTATGTTTGTGGTGCTGTGCTTGATGCCTATAAGATAAGGGCTTTGATAGGCAGCTTCCTACAGGAAAATCTTTATTGAGGCTGTTTTCAGTCAATAAACTATACCTTGTCCATGTTAAAGCCCCCAGTTCCATTGGGGCTACCAGCCAAGCTTCCTGGAAGGCAGATGTTAGTGGCAAGTGAATTTATCTAAAGTAAGATTTCTTCTGAAGCATGTATAATAAGAGGAAACTTTACCTTTCATTTGCTTTTATTCTCGAGAGCTTATTTCAAACAAGTGAAGTTTTGGTGTAACACAATTTGTTATTCTTGTATATGAGGCACAGATACGGTCAATAACCTCACCTTCTCGGCAAAGTAAATGATTTGCATCTTGTTTCAAGGTCAAGTCTTTCTTGCATCATTTCTAGATTATGTCTATGGTATACCTCATTACAAAAGCTGAACTCCCTGTGTATGTTGTTACACAGAAAGACAGGAAATTTATTTTTAAACCAAGCCAGACACCTATGTGAAATTGTTGGTACCCAGGTCCCTAAATATCTTTCAAAATCTGAAGCTGTGCAGCAGATGGAGAATCAGTATTTAAAGAATAATTTCACAAAGGATGTGGAGCATCATTAGCAAAATTATTTCCTTTAGCACATAGTTGCACAGTAGAAAGAAAGCAGAGCCAGCATCTTGCACTTGGAAATCATGTTTACTCTCCTTCTAGCAGTGTCTTTCCTACAACTTTTTTGTATTGCAGATGCATCCAGTCCACACCATGATATGATGCACAAAGTGTACTGAACTAGGTCATCTGCCTCTTATTGGCACTGTGGAGAAGGTCAGAATGAACACCTCCATTCGTCCCATGAGACATTGAATACTACTTATGTACTTAAGTGATTTTAATATAAACATCAAATACATTGAACAAGGATTCTTGGCTTGCAATAGTAGTCCAAAATAATGTCAGAGGCTCTTAAAAGCAGGCTATTAATATGTCAGCCTTCTGTAATTGAGCTCTCATCTATATATGCTTCTGAGGGTATGTACAAATACAGTGTCTGCAGGTTGAGTCAATGCCCTTGGAAACATGCAGGAAAATCCCATCAACTATGGATGCTCAAGTATCAAAGATTAGTGATATTTCTGATGGGAGAAAATTGAGCCCTACATCATGTTTCAAGACAATTGTGCCACTGCAGACTGTGGGTAATGTCTCAGGAGTAAATGCGTGTCTCAAACAAATCTCTAGCATTTCCTTTTTCTGGACGCTGGGGACACAAGCAATGCACAAACAAGCCTGCAGTGTCCAGGAGGAGGTAAAAAAAACTTTCTAGACAGGTGGAGCTCATGAGTTTTCAAAAAACTGCATCTTCTGCTTAGTGATCAAACAACTGCCATATGGTGCTGTTTTTCCTATAAGCACCAACATATTTAGCTCTGCCAGGGGAAATCTGGGGAACTGATTCTCAGTGGCCATGTAGGATCTGGCTAAAATTGGAGTAAAGCAGTATAAAAGCAGAACAGCTTTGGCAAAAGGAAGCTGAATAGAAATGATGGAGGGAGCCGTGCTTCCCTTCTGGCTAAACCCAAGGAAGGGATCTGGACAAGGTGGAGTCTGAACTTGAGTGTTAAAACCAGCATGCAGCCTGGGTGGGCGTGAGGGCAGATGCTGTTCTCACCATGAAGGTCAGAGACTTCAAGGTTGCCAGAGAACAGAAGTATCATCATGGTCAGTAGTTTCAGCCACTTCTTGCTTGGGTGTGACACTGTCCCTGACTTTAGAGGAGGTGATCTCCAGAAGCACCAAAGATTCTTCTCCTCTAGAAAGTGCCAGCTTTCTAATGTGGTTTTGGGCAGGACAAAGTAAAGACAAGACACCCTAGATTGCAACAGGTCACCTCAGAGAAGGAGACCATGCTGAATTTGACCTATATTAATTCATGGAAAGTTGCCAGCTGCCAGGGTACAGGTGTAAAAGAATAAGTATACTGTTTTAGAACTTTTTACATAACTCCTCCACCAAGCTCAAAATCAACACCATTTCAGAGAAAATATGTATATAAATAGATAAAATTGCATATTACTGCTCTGATTCTCAGCTCTAAAACCAAATCTCATTAAGAGCTGTAGTAATAGCACACATAGCTAGAAGCAAAATTTGGCTAAGAACCCGTTCATTGTGTAACACCATTTTTCATTTGAGCACTCAAAGTTGCTGCAAAACGTATTTCTGAAAATTAGCTTTTAAATATACAGTAGTAATTTTTCCAGCGGCAAGTGTTACGTGGTGCATTTGCACTATAATGAACTTTCTGCAGTACCTTAAATTTGTCTTATTGTCTATCAAGTCTTGTTAATGTTAATCTTATTCCAGTGCTGACTCAGTTGATGAGTGTAATTTTGTCATGTAGGCAGCCCTAATTCGTGATCTGAGTTTTCAGAGTATCCGGAACCTTCCTCGAAAGCCATTTTTTGAGTGACTAAGACAGTCATGAAAAATTTTTGGGTTTGGTGTTCAAAGTTACTCTATAAATGCAAAGAAATGTTATTTGGGCATTACAAATGCAGGTTCAATTTTGGTTTTACCAACATTTCATTAACAAGGTGACCAACAAAGGAGTCATTTATTACCCTTGCACTTCTAACCAGCTTGTTGTGTCATATTAGGAAGAAAAAGCCAAAAACAACACTTTTAGCATAAGAGGGAGCCTGAAAGGGGGGTGGAGTCAAAAGGGAAAAAAAATCAGGCTTTCTGCTCCAGTAGCTCATGTGGTAATTGCACTGTGTTTCAAGGGACTGGAAAGCATCCATAATGCTGCATCCCCAGCACTGTAAGCAAGTAAACTATTTTTGTGCAGCAGTCTGTAAGCTGCACTTCAAGAAATATTTTTTCATTTACTGACAGACATTCAGGGAGGCTCAGCAAGGACTGAGCAAAGAGAATGGGCACTGGTAGGGTGAGGTGGCTTTCTTCATCTTCCTTTGTGGATTGCATTCAAGGCAGCCTGAGGAGGGGTCTTGCAATTTTCCTGGCATGGCCATCAGCATTTTAGAATGAATGGTTCAGCTGGAAGGAACTACAGAGATCACTGAATCCAACGGCCTGACCGCTTCAGGGCCAACCAAAAGTCAAAGCGTATTACTGGGGATGCTGTTTAAATGCCTCCTGACACTGACAGGCATGGGCCATCTGCTGCCTCTCTAGGAAGCCTGGTCTGGTGTTTGACCACCTAGTGGTAAAGAAATTGTTCCTTGTGCCCAGTCTGAGCCTCCCCTTGCACAGCTTTGTGCTGCTCCTACACATCTTGTCATGGGTTACCAGAAAGAAGAAACGAGCACCTTTGTCTCCCTTAGAGTTAGTTATGTTTTGGTTGTTGATCTGGCCCTCATGAGCAGTATCCTCTAAATCTAAGAAAGAAAACATGAGCCTTCCTGCCCTAAAGTCACAAGTTGGCATTGTCATGGTTTTAACCGTGACAGGCATTCAGGGTAGCTCTGTTTTCCTTTAATTTCTAAACTGTTTTCATAACTTTGGGCTATGAAGCAGAGTTTATTGAAGTCTTATGTTCTTTGCCTCCCACTCGAGTTTCACAGGAGCTGTGTTTTTTTTCTGCTTTCTGCTCAAGATCAAATTGCTTCTCCCTGTGCCGCTGAAACTGCTGTTTGCTGAGCTCCCTTCGTATGCAAAGCTTTCAGACTCAGGATGGGTTCAGACCTTTTGAAGATTCTCCCATATGCTGGTTTCAAGGTTTCAAGGCTCACCTGCTTTTTTCGCAAGCCAGCACTGCCACCAGTGAATTTCAATGTTGATATATGCTGTCTCCCTACTTCTTGCTCTTTGTGAATGAGCAGTTGGCAAGCTCTCCTGACTGCAGCTGCTGATGCCTTAATCTCTCTTTAGGAGATAAGGAAGCTCCCTTTAGCGAGTCCCTGAAGTCCGCTGCTGCAGTGTCAGAAAGCTTGATTCTCTGCAGGAATGGAGTGCAGTGTGCAGAGGCAAGTTCTCTGAAGTGATGGTAGAGCTGATTTTGTTGGGACCTACCTTCACAGTGCCTTGCAGCATAACGTGTGGTCTGCTTGCGGTTGTTAGCTCTGGTGAGGGTATGAACGGTAGTACCTGGGATAAACATACCGTGTCCTAAAAGCTGCAGCAACATACCCTCAGGTGATGCAAAGCCAAACAACTTAGGCTGAGATCTTTAATACTTGTGTTACTCTGCTGACTGCAAAGTCTTGGAGTTGGTTAGGACTGCGGCCTAGGAAGGAGCCCAGTGGTAGAAGACACCCTCTCCCTCCCAGCAGTCTGGCCTGGAGAGGAGTTTTCCTCTGCACTGAGCAGAAGTCAAAATTATTCAAAGCAGGTTGGGTTTGACCTACATTCTTATTTTCTACGTGCAAGTTCTCCGCTTCCCGCATCTTTTCCACTGGTGACCTTTCGTTCTTAGGAAGTGGAGAAGAATTGCTTTGAGGCATCTGTGTATGCTTTGTAAAGCAAAATTTTCCTTCCAACCAGAAAGAGTAATTTGAAGATTATTTCAGTAACAGGAAACCCCACAGCTGAATTAAAAAAAAAAAAAAAAAAAAAAAAAAAAGGAAACTTGTTCTTGTGAAATCTTCAAATATCTTAGGATTGAATCTCTCTTTAGGTTCTGACATTAGGGATGGGATGGTTGCCATTGATTTATCATATGCGCCATGTGCCTCAGAACAGGAGGTTTTGCCAAAGTCTTTCTCACCAGCAATCAAATCCCAGTGAGGGGAAAAGAACTGTGGTCTGCCTCACAGATAGCAGGGGGAGGGAAGGGCAGCATGCTGGTCTCACTTATCTTAGCCTCTGCTTACCCCCAAGCTGCTGTAAGTCTCCAGATGATAGAAATAATGGTCTGGGGAGACCTTTACTTAAGGTGAGCACAAGCCTGAGGCCATGAGCCTCTTCCAACGTTACTGTGGCACTAGTCGTACCATTTGACTTTATCATGTCAAGTGTGCAGTACCTCTTGCATAGTTCATAGGAGTTGCTAGCACTACGTAGGGGTGATATCATGGCAAGGTGATCTACAGGCAGTGACCAGGCAGCTTGGTATTCGTCTATGACTCAATGTGAAGGAATTATGTGCCGTTTTGCCCTGTAATTACAAAAATTTTTTTTTCTCCCTTTCTCAGTAAGGAAGGGAATGGAGAAGATGCAAGTGAATGTGGACATAAGTGACTGCTTTTAGCAACTTGCCCACTGCAGAGCCAGCTGTCTCTGTGGTCACACAGCATGCATTGGCTGGTGTCATGGTGTTTGTAAGCATTGTTCATCACAGCTGACAACCTGCAGAGGGAAACAAAAACATGTGGAAAACCATAAATGTCTGCAGGCAGCAATATCTCCAGTAGGTCTGTCTGTAGCAGGAGTCAGCCGTAAAGCTGAGCTGACCTATTTTATCTTGCTGGCTCCTGACGCAGGCACAATGTTATCCAGTCACAAATCATTTTTGCGAGGGCACTTAACTTCCAACCACATTTTGTTGGCCAGCCCTGCTTGCCTTCCATTATGATACCTGCCTTACCTAGGTAAACTCAGCTGAGCAGTCACAAATACCTTAGGGACAGTGAGCAGCTTGACCTTATCAGCGGATCTGCTTCTTTTGCTTGAAGGATGCTAAGGTTACCAAGTCAGAGGAAGGAGAGGGCAAGGAATGTTTGCTGGAGTAAAATATCCAGCTTTAGACAGTGACATGAGACAGGGAGCCTGGACAAAGCCCAGGTACAGCTCTAGGTTGTCACAGTGCTATGAAGGCTGAGGTAGAGTTACCTGTGAGACCTTGCTTCTTAGTGTATTGCTGCTTCTGGAACTGCTGGTGTTCCCATGTCTGCTGTGTGTGCGTCTTCCTTACGTGCAAACAAAAAAAAAAGGAACTAGAAATCAATAAGCTTTATTGTGTGGCACCCACAGGGAGCTGAGATCTTTTGATTAGTTTTACTTTTATGGACTAGCAGAACAGTAAAAGATTGAATACCTGGACCAGGCACAAAAGGGCAAAGAGCGTTTGCCAATGTTTTGGTTTTTTCCTCTGCTACACGGTGATTGTTGCGGTTTCTGTTTCTGCCCTGAGATCTGATGTCATCTTACTGCTCGAAAAGTTGGTCTTTTACATCTGGTCCCTGCAAGACTAGCCATATCCCTGTCTGTTTTGGGACTTCTCCCTTTTCCCATTGTTTATCCCTTTTGCTCATGTCCCATCAAGTTTTCAGCCCTGCTGACCCCATGAACATGGCCAGGAAAACAGTCTCCTCACTTATGTTCTTTCCCTGTTCAGTTTTCTTTTCTCTCCTGTGCTACCTCCTGCTTCTGATCACCTGTGCTTGGATGTTGTATGGTGCCCTTCTTGTGTCCAAGTAGTGCTGGATCATGAGTAGTCAGCACAATTCATTTGCTGTGGAATACAACTTATAAGCGGATTGTTCTTGTTTAATACAAAATGGTAGGATTCAGTGCAGTCAAAGCTGCCACTAATCTTTGTGCTATAAACTCTCCCAATTGGTGGCTTTTACTTGTGTAACATCTCCCTTTGTCCCTCTTTACTGGTTGTCACACAAGCAGATTTATGAACTTGAATCACTAAAATAGCTTGTAGCATAAATGGGCTTGCTATTAGATGTTGTGGTTAACCCCTGGTGATCATCATCCAGCTTGGAATATCAAGTTTCAGTCGCAAAGAAACAGCATGTCAGTCACTGTTGATATCAGTCTCTGCAGTCCCACTGAAGGCAACACAACTACGCCATTTCACACCACGCATGGTGTGTGCCAGTCTTATCTGGCATCTATAGCTCTAATAAGAACATATGCTTGGCTAAATTAAGACGGAGTATTTTTGTAAGTTAGTAGAAGCATGCTAAGCATTCTGACTTATTTTAAGGATGTGTCTTAAAAACATTAAAAGGGGCATAAAATAATCATATGTAATTTAGCACTGTGGCGACTGTCAAGTGTTGTCACACTACTGGAATCACATGTAATACACAGGCTGCCAAGAGGCATCACTAATAGAATTTGCATTAATATACAAAGCTTCTTTAAAAATTAATTAGCCAAAGTAGAGCGATGTGTGCTAAGACTCTCAAATGAGAGAGACACGTTGAAGTAGTAGTGAAAGAAGCAGTCCCAAAGCTGTTTGCAGTGATGGGGGCAGCAAGACACACTGCCCCAGCCATTTCCTTCTGCCCAGATATGTGTAAGGTGATGGGCATGCAGGCATAAACTGACAGCATGAAGCACTGCTGTGGAAACTTTTGAAGGAAATCATAGGTTTGGACTGGACCCTGAGGCTGTTGTGCTGCTGCCAAAGGCTGCTGCACTGCAACTGTAAGCTGGGAAAGCTGTAAAGAAATACAAGGGACCTGTTAAGTCACTGAAAGAAAATGTGATCTCTTCTAATATTTTACTTCCACCTTTTAGAAACACCAAAGTAGATAGCACCAACACTCTGCAACTTATGTAACGTAAGTGGGGGTCACGCGCTTGTATGGGTGTATGCTGTAAGGCAAACACATTGCAGAATATTTGCATAGGTCACAATGTCCAGTATCAACAGTGAGATGCTGCAGAGCTCATCAAGTGATGATATAATCACTCACTCCACAGCCAGTCCCTTTGTTTTTGTGTTCCTCAGCCTGCAGTCACAACAGCAGACTGCCTAGCTGGGATGTTGTAAACTTGTTTGAGTTCATATTTTAGCAAGAGACATGCACCTTTAATGCCTGATGCCTTCATTTTCTTCTTGCCGTAGAAGTGGCTGGAGATGAATTTTGCTATTTTATATGGGAGAGACAAAGCAAAAGGTTGGTTACATTTTGCTGTAAGGTGATGGTATTTGTGCTAGGGCTTTGGCAGGTTGAGATCAGCTCTCCCTTAGTGTCTTGGCTCAGTTTGGTCTGAGACATGGTGTGGCCCTTAAAAGGATCTGGCTTCATTGCCTACTGGCATCGTTTGCATCTGCCAAGATACAGGAAACAGGCCCAAGGTGCCACTATCAATGAGTTTCTCAGCCTCTTTCCTACCAAGATTTCCCTCTGTGTACAAATATTTTCTTTCCTTACTACCTGTAAGTGAATGCTCACTCCTGCTAGCTATTAAAAATACTCATAACTCCCAGCCTTCTCATATACTGTCACCTTGAAATATTTATAAGCCACAATCCTGTCCCTTTTGAGGTGAGGCAGTGCCATCATTTCTATTGCAGTCACATACTCCTCAGTGCCTTATTTCAGGATTTGTAATTTGGCAGTGGAAGTTTGGAAATTTGGGCTGGGATTTGGAATGTGAAATTTCAGATTGGGAGCAATTAAAAAAATCAAATATATCCATTAGCTCTTAAGCTTACAGAACAGCAAGGGAGATGAGTGTTTTTTGCTGCTGCATGCTGGTTTTGGTAAGTTACTTTTTGTAAGTGAAATGAATTTCAAGCAGTGCAGCCTTTCTGCCTTTGCTGCAGCTGCCATCCCCTCAGCTTCTCCATCTGCACTATGCATGCAGCCTGGAGAGGAGAGTTTGTGTTCAGGCACTGCAGCAACTTTGGTGGGCAGCCAGGTGTGGGCCAGAGAGCTGCAGGCCAACTCGTGGCTGAAGGCTGTGAAAGCTGTTCCTTCTAGGATGCATCCTGTAATCAGAATCTACCCTTGGTCAGCATTAGGAGGCTTTTTCTCTCTGTGTGAATGAAGATGGCAAGGCACAGACCTTTCTGTTCCCTTTTTGTTTTAAAGGAGCTTGTTACCGTAAGACCTGACGTACTTAATGAGCCTGTGTTTTTCTGATTCATCATTTCAGCTGTTTATTCATATGGCCGTCTGGGTTACTTTCCCTCTCCACTCCCCAGGAAGTCATGTTATTGGTGATAAGTGCTCAGCCTGCCACTAGCGTCAGAGGACTTGGTGCACAGATTGAGCTCAGGGGATGTAAGCGTTCCCTTGGGAGGTCTGAGGGGGTGGCAGGCAATAGGAAAACACCTACGCTGAGTTTTGTGACAAAATGAGACATAAATGCTTTCTCAATGAGTAGGGAACTTAGAGAGTTGCTGACCAGATGCATTGAGGAGCAGGACAGGAAGGTAGAACATGGGGAGGATATCAAAGGATCCTGATTTCCATCCTATCTGGGATGAGCTGGTAGCTGGAACATGATTAGAAGCTGTAAATAGAATGTTGAGGGCTGGGCTTCACTTACTGAGAAACAAGAAGTGGAATCTGGCTCAAGCCATCCCCAAAGATGCACTGAGATCACTGGAGTGGGTCTGAGGAGCAAAATGAGCGAAGGAGCTCTATAGACTTAGCAAGGTTTTGCCTTTATATAAAAATGAAAATAGATATGTCCTTTTTTATCTTTGTCTCTACTGGAGGGAATGTTGTTCTGGTGACTGCCCCAGGAGCACCCTTTGCTGTGTGCCTTTGGAGTCCTGCTCCCCTGGCCAGCATCACATGGGAAGAATGGGATGGAGGAAGGATGGCACTCCCAGCACTCTGCTCCCAAGATGGGAGCTCAGGCTACAAGCAGCAGCTGGGGGTTGTTGAAGCTCCTAGGTTTTGGTGCAGGACTCCCCTGGGTCACAGTTCAGACTGACCCAAACAGCTTTCAAAGCCAAGAACCAGGAAGTGCAGATATTATTGCAGCAAGCAACTTCTACTTGTGGTGATGGCCCTGCTGAGATCTGGGGAAGGAGGGCCTGGGAGGACTGAGGGGGTCTGGCAGCTGGAAGCAATGAGAGTGTGAAAGGAAGCTTGAGGCTGAGATTCAGGGGATGCCTCTTCTGTGAGAGAAGGATCAGGTTTTGGGTCAGGGTAGCACATGCTCAGTGCAGTTTGCTCAGGATGAGTTATGCAAAGGGTGTGGTGTGTGAAGCACCTGCTCCATGTTGCCGCTGAGCTATTTATCTTGGTTCCATGCTGTCTTCCATTTCCCCAGAAGCAAAGCCGGTCCCATAAGGCCTTTCTTTTTCTCACCTTTCTCCTGAAGCATGATTGTTTGAAAAGGTTCAGGAATCACATATTTGGGAGATAAGCTTCCAAGGGATAACAGCTCGCAGAGCAGGGCACACCAGCCTCCATGTCTGCTACATGCTGTGCCCAGAGGCTGAGTCAGGAGCACACTGGGAAATACTGATCTGATGCTGTGGAAAGTGCCTGCAGCTCCACAGCTGGGGATCTGAGCTACTGGAGGGGCAGAAGCAGCAGCAAAGTATCCTCATGGAGCATTTAGAGTATTGTCTTCCCCTCTGTTTCCAGCAGTGTGAATTGCTCAGCCTGAGACTCTGCCAGCTGCCAGGTCCTATGTTCAGCCATGCTGGACAGACCTGGCTTCCTGGCAGTGAGGAAAGAGCAAGTCCAGAGCTTTGTCCCACCTCTGGAGCCAGGCTTCTTCTGTGTAACTGGGGAAACCCCAGTGCCTCACAGCGAGGCCCCATGCTTCCAGGTTATTGCAGTGCAAGGGATCCAGCAATGTAACGAGCAGGAGAGAGATGAGGTCAACAAAAAGAGCAGGTGTGCATCTCTGAATGATATCCCGGTCCTGAGTTAGATCACTGACTAAAACAGAGATTGAGTATTATGTATTTTTTTCATTATTTTCCCAGGGTCTAAGCAATGCTCCAGGCCCTCAGCATCCAGGTGGGCAGGGGCTGCGTGGTGCCGGCCCTCTTTTGCTTAAGGGATGGCAGCAGGCTTTGCAGCTGGGACTTGAGTCTATGTGCCAAGCTGAAACCCCAATAACACTTCCTGTTGAGTCAGTGTCTCTATGGGAGCATTTTCCAATATAACTTTGGTACTGTAAATACTGGAGATATTTACTTTGTTTCAGGGGAATGAGATCTTCAGTATTCCAGCATGCTATTTATTTCCTTAGCTTGGCTTAGCCTTTATTGGCTGCGGGTGGCTGAGCAGGGGAAGCAGGCAGCAGTGGATTTCTGCTCATTTTCTCTCTGATATGTGAGGTATAACCTGCACAAGAAAATGGCTTGGGAAGAGACTGTCTGCAAGAAGCAGGACTGACACCAGGTGTGACAGAAGTCACACAGTACAGAAATATTAAAAGCAAAATTACACTTAAGATGTTATCTTCAACTCACCAACAGTTTCCTCTCTCTAAAATGTCCTGATGAATACTTGTAGCATGAGAGAGACTATCATAGAATGGCTTAGATTAGAAGGGGTCTCAGAACCCACCCAGTGCCAGCCCCCCCAGCTGTGAGCATAGCTGTCCCTCTAGCAGTGGGGCTGTGATGCCCTCCAGGGATAGGCAACCTATAGATCTTTGAGCAGCAGCTCCAGGGCCTCACCACCCTCTGCATAAAGAATTCCCTTCTGACATCTAACCTAAATCTCCCCTATTTTAGTTTAAAGCTGTTCCCCTGTGTCCTGACACTATCAGACTGCATAAAAAGTCAGTGCCCCTCCTGTTTATAAGCTCCCTTCAGTAATTGGAGGGCTGTAATAAGATCTCCTCAAAGCCCTCTCCTCCGTGCTGAACAAGCCCCCCTCCCTCAACTTTTCTTTATAGGAGAGGTACTTCGGCCCTTTGATCATCTTCATAGCCTCATCTTCATAGCCTGCGGACCTGCTCCAACAGCTCCACGTTTCTCTTGTGCGGCAGGACCCCTTCCAGGTGGAACCTCACAAGGGCAGAGCAGAAGGGGCCAATCTCCTCCTTTCCCCCACTGGCCACCCCACTTTTAATGCAGCCCAAGGTACTGTTGGCCTTCCAGGCTGCAGGAGCACACAGCTGGCTCGTGTACAGCTTTTCATCTGCTGGAACCCTCCAGGTGCTTCTCTGTAGGGCTGTTTCTCAGTCAGTTATATTCTCCCAGTGACTAATATGAGGATCTCCTAAACAGAGTATTTGTCAAATACAAATGCTGCCCTTGAGGCATGCGTTGGCTCAGACATTTTAGCAGCAAAGCACCAAGCTTAGACTTGATCTGCCCACACAATGCGCTACTGTGTTGATCTTATGTTAGCCCCAGCCATCCTCGGCCTCTCACAGGGCTGATGAAGGCAAATGCAGGCCAAACCCTGCCTGCAGCAGTGTAGCATACGATGGGGGGTGTGCTGCCAGTGACTGGGTGCCACCCACTTTCTCACCAGAAAAATTTCTCCTGAAATACATGGCTGAAGCAGAAAGAAGTCCCGGACCAACCTGTGCGAAGCCAAAGTATTGCACAGGCACCAGCAATGTACCTGCTCACACAGGGACCTGGTATCATTGCTAGAAGGTGAATCAGGTCTGCCCCGCTCCTTGAATTTAGACTTGTCAGCCCTCATCTCTCTCTGCAGCTTTGTGAAGTGCAACAGGATCCAAGGTAGTTACAAAACAATGTCAAAGGTATTGAAATGATTACCATAGAAATACATCTGTTTTCTGCGGTACTGCCTTGAAATGCCACAGGGCTGCAGGAAACCAGAAGGATGGCACCCAGCTGCCGGAGCATGTCTTGTGTAGATGTGGAGAGTAGAAGCCTGCCAAAATGGGGAGATTTTCCTTCCTTTTCCAATCATCAGTTTACAGAACTAGAAAAAAGCGATTCTATTTCCCATGTGATGCAGATCGCAATCTAGCTTCTAAATCCCTCTAACCTGATTATGGCCTTAAGAGCTCCAACTATTGAAAAATATGAGGTTTTTCATATAAATATCTTAGCTTAATGTCCCCCAGTGCAGTGAATAAAATTAGGTGCCTATGTCTTATCCTGAGGAATTCAAATAGCTCAGCCTGTGGGAACCAATCGACCCTAGCAAAGCCTTTAACACGTCTATGTGTGTAAACATAGTTTACATATATAGAGAGCTTCCATACATATATGGAAATGCACTTTTTGTATAATATTACAGTTTACAGCTGATCTTCAGAAGTGTTTTAAAAAAATAAAAACCTTTTTATGGTGTGTAGCTGGGCAAACAGCCAGATCTAACCCAGACAGTATAGAAAGATGTCTGCTATTTTCATTGTCCTTTGGATCACACCTTCGCTAAAAGCAGGTGAGGATCAGGCGTGTGGACGGTAATTGCAGAGATACGGCTCCATCTGGGTGATAGTTTTTTTTATATCTATCACGTGCAGGAAAGTGTGTTAGTGTGGAATGTAGATATCCAGCTTCTGATAAAGGCGCATGGTGTATATTTTCCATTGCAAACACTGTAATTTCCTGAGGACGGTGGACCTTGGGGATCCACCATCCCTTCCAAAGAGAGAGTACTGAGCTTCCTTGAGTGGAGGAGACTGTGATCACCTCCTCCCAAACCAAATTATCCGCAGCCCTTTGAATCTTGGGTCTTCAGCCCCATGGGGTTTGGCCTCAGAGCCTGGTGCATTCAACACATCTGCAAAGTATGGCTGTACCCAGAACAGAAGAGAGAAGCTGCCTGGGACACAGGGAACATAGCACTGGCATGAGCAGCAGTGAGTGATTTTATCACTCTTCACGCTTTCCTTTCCCTGCTTCCCAACTCTGTGGAGTTGTAAAGGTCAGAGTACTTAAGCACACCAAAGGAAGTGCCACGTGTAGTATTTGTCTTTGCAGAAATACAGCATAATGGTGACTGTTAAATCCACTTATTTCTGTGCATCAACAGTCCCTGCAGAATAATGTGATAACAGACTATATCTAGAAGCAGATGGTGAAGCAGAAAGGGAGTGCTGGAAAGTGGCTGAATGCTGCAACCAGAGCACCGTGGGCAGGCCCCTGCCAAACCTCAGGCAAGGAGCTGCGGAGTTGTGGGTGTCCTGCAAGTTTGGGGCAGAGCCCATGGGTGGAAAGCAGGATCTTCAGCCTGTGGAGAGAGGAACGAGGGTGAGGAAGCAGTGACACATCCTGTATGGATATCCCTGCATCTTATGCCACCTGCCCTCATTTCCCCAGTAGAATGCTGGCCAGACCAGGCAGTACTTACTGAAACCCCAGCCCAGAGGAATGGGGTTGGTTGGTGCTCTTGCAGATTCCAGGGAAATCCTGCTGGCCTCATCTGTTAGAATGAACCTGGTGGACTCCTGCTGTTATAATGTGTCAAGTGGCCAACATAACTCAATCACGTGTCTGGGTTATTTCAAGAGTTGGAATTACAGGTATGATCTCAGCTGGCCCGTGTTTGCACGTGTATTTTATCAGCATAAATGCCAATAGTAATACAGCCAGTGAGGTGAATCTTTGCATGTGTCCTGGTGCATGCAAAGGTGCAAGTTTCCTTGAGACATTCATAGTTTTAGCAGTGGTGTGGGTTAACCCCAGCTGTAGGCAGCCAAACATGAAACAGCCGCTCACTCACCTACTCACAGTGGGACGGGGAACAGAACTGGAAAGGTAAAAGCAAGAAAGCTCATGGGTTTTAGATAAAGTCGGTTTAACAGGTAAAGCAAAAGCTCTGTGTGCAAGCAAAGCAAAATAAGGAATGAATTCACTACTGCTCTCTGGCAGGCAAATGTTCAGCCATTTCCAGTAAAGCAAAGCTCACCATATGTAATAATTACTTGGGAAGACAAACACCGTTGCTCTGATTGTCCCCTTCAAGTTGCTCCTCCTTTCTCCCAGCTTTCATTGCTGTTAAGGGGTTGAGTACAAAGTCACGTGGTGTGGGGCATCCCTTTGGTCAGCTCTCCAGGCTGTGTCCTCTCCTCATGCACCTCTAGCCTCCTTGCTGGCAGCACAGCATGAGAAACAGAGAAGGTCTTGATGCTGCGTGGGCACTGCTCAGCAACAACTAAAATACTGGTGTGTTATCAGCACTGTTGTGATCATGAATAGAAAACGTGGCACTGTATGAGACACTGTGAAGAAAATTAGCTCAATCCCAGCCAAAACCTGTACGATCTCCACCCTTCATTCCATACCATCTGTGTTATGACCAGGTCCCACTGTATCCAGAACATCCTTATTAACAGCCACCCCCTTCCTATCCTTATTTTATATGCAGATAGTGTGTTGTTGTGTTGAGTTGCAGGGCTCCAAAGCCAGCTCTTGTTGGTTTACTGCTGCACTTGTGTTGCTTCTTGGAGACTTGAGATAATTAATGATTGCTTTTTGAAGGTCATGAAATTCTGGCTAATTTGTCTTTTCTTATGGAAAAATACTAAGATATATGATCTCAGTATGTGATGGTGGCAGAGGAAGAGCTATCGACAGAAATAGAGAATACTCCCGAGGACGCTTCCTAAGCTGGCAGCTGAAAACTTGTCTGCTGAGCTCCCTTTTGGGTAACCGGAGAAGAATGGCTGTTAGCACTGGGAATTCAAAACCGTACCCAAGAGCGGTGCCTAGCACTCTTCATCCTGGGTGGGAATACCAACTGGCTGCTTGTTTTAGAAGGAAGGCAAGAAAAGAAGGCAACTGTGGGAAGGAAGAGGCAGATGCAAGAGGGAGAAACATACGGTGCTGGAAATGATGTAGCGGAAGCGCCACTGAGAGTGGAGGTGAAAACCAGAACAGCGTACATCTTAGGAAAGCAATGGGAACCCAGCGTGAGGTGCAGCTCTGGAGGAGGGGAAGGATGGATGCAGTAGAGGAGAAATGAGATGGGTCAGATGGGTTTCAGCTGCTGCAGTGAGAGAGGAGGGCACAGAGGTTTAAAGCAGTGCCAAGGGAAGATAAAAGCAGATAGCACAAACTGGAAAAGTCTGTTCTCCAAACGAAATTACAGCAGGAAAAGGTCACTGTTCTTTTTTTCCACCCAGATGTGCTAGAAAATGGAGAATGACAGCCTCGTGGATTTTATTTCACGGCCTTCAGTTTGACCTGAAAACTCTAAAATTATTCCCAAGCAGCTTGCAGTGTCAGGGCTGAGTGTGGGGGTTGGTTTTGTTAAGACTCTCTCATTTCTTGTGCTGTGTTCACATCTGTGATTATTTATGGGTAAAAATAATGCAGTACAAATATAGTTGTGTCTGTCTTTAAGAAATCAAAGTTGTTGTGATGCCTGGGGCTGTGATGGAGAGAGCGTTAGAGATGCACAGGCAGAAAGCTGCCGCTGTAGGGAGGCAAAGAAATCCGGAGTTAAATAAAGCAACACACTCCAGCACCACACTTCCAAACAGCCTCTCTCTGCCACACTCACACTACATCAGTGCGTGCTCCCCACAGCCCCCTCAGATATATTAATTAGTGCGACAACCTAACAATGAGAGCAGAGCATCGTGTTTTGGCGGTGATAAGCCAAGCCTTACTGCCTGATCTAAGGCAGGCTGCCTCATACTGAGCTTCCAGCCTTTGTCGCAGTAACGGATGGAAGCGGATGGAGGAAAAAACGGGGAAGCTGGGATCTCTCCGTGGGGAGACGGGAGGCTGCAAGGCGCTCACTGCGTGCGGCACAGCAGCACGAGCCAAAGCGCAGACATCCCCCGCTGGAGGAGAAGCAGCCAGCTCTCCAGAGAGCTCCTGCCGCAGCCTGCTGCTTTTAAAGTCTGGTCAATAAACATTAGGTGCAATGGATGTTTCTTTGTCGATCCCTTGATCTGAGCTTCAGTTGAGCTGGATACTAGCCAGAAGCCATAAAATGCTTTTGTGCTGGTTTATTAAAGAGGAACTTCAATTACCTTATTAAGAATTGACCATTTTCTCCCATTATATGAAAATCAAAATCTGTCAGTGCAGCTCAATGATGATTTCTTGTGTCCTGAAGAGGAAATGGCCCAGCACTGCTGGGATGTCCCAGAGCACACCAGCTCTCCCAGTACCACCAGGTGTATTGGTGTCTCCTGCCACAGCGTCTCCTGTCTGCGGATGTTGTCTGTCTGTGAGTGGGGTTCAGAGCAGAGCAAAAACATGCTTGAATGAAAACCCAGCTTTGAGGGCTAGAAGCCAAGCACTGACCTCCTGTTTGGGACTTGGTTAGAGGTTAAAAGCAACCACAGGGTAAGATAATGATGCATTTGGAGGTGCTGCATTCCAAGGACCTGCCAGAGGCACTGCTGAGCCTAGCACCTATCGAAATGGGGAGATTTACTCTGCCTTCCTTACCCGCACACAGAAGGCTGAGCACAATTGGTATGTGCAGCTCCAGCAACATCTTTTCCCTTCCTTTGGGCATCATCTGTAAAAGCACTGAGGTTGCTTGGTGCATGTAGTTAAGGCTGCAGGATTTGAGGAGCAGATATCCATGGCCAGAGAGGTGAAGCACAGACAAAACCAACCCTCGGTATGTGCCCTTTCATGCCAGACCATGAACTGGCAACTCGACTACTTGGAGGGAGACTTCATTTTGTGAGCGGGGCCAAACAGCAACTTGTATAAATGAAGGAGAAATGCTGCTGAGTCGTTTGACATTTTATGGGCTTTACTAAACTATAGACAGATTCCTGTCCTTCAGATGTCGAAATACACTGCGCCAAGTGGTGTAGATTGTACTGAGGGGGTACTGCTATTTGCTATCCAAATAAGACAAGCTAATGAAGTCTTGGGGTAATACGGAGTTTCCCAGCTACTAATCTACCTCCTAATGGAAGTGGGTTAGTAGATCACCTTCCATGCAGCATTACAGTATTTGAAGGGAGCTTATAAGCAAGAAGGGGACCAACTTTTTACAAGCAGATAGTGACAGGACAAGAGGGAATGGCTTTAAGCTAAAAGAGGAGAGCTTTAGGTCAGATGTCATGAAGAAATTATTTACTCAGAGGTTGGTGAGGCCCTGGCACTGCTGCCCAGAGCTGTGGTGTCCCATCACTGGAGGTGCCCCAGGCCAGACTGGATGGGGCCCTGGGCAGCCTGAGCTGGTGGGGAGCAGCCCTGCCCATGGCTGGGCTTGGGGCTGGGTGGGCTTTGAGGTCACTTCCAACCCATGAGATTCTATGATTCTCACCTGTAACCAAGCACTGTGGCTCAGACAGGATGTCTCCCTTTGCTCTGTTGTTTTGCAGCTTAGATTATTAAAACAGCTCATTTTCAAGGATCAAAGCTTATGGCACTTTGGAGAACCCACCCACAGTACAAGCTCTTCACCAAGGGTTATATGGCAGAGTAGAAGCGTGGAATGGCAGAGCTGGCCCAGGGGTGTTGAACTGGCTACAGGAATTACCTGCTCTGGGGCTGTTGTCACCTGCTACTTTCCACAGAGCTCCTTAGTAATATTCTAGATGTAAGTTAGCTTCAGTCCTCTGGTGGTCACAGCCAGTGCTCTTCCCTGTGCAGTTCTGAGCTCTGGGTCCCGCTCTAGGAACAACCTCTGAGTGGCCAGGGTGAACTAACGGTAATAGCAACAGGAGCCGTGGAGTCTGTAAAGCAAAATCAATGAGGCAGGATCTAAAAGCTGTACTAAATAACTCCTCAATAATCATAAATCTCGTTACCAACAGCTCTCAAGCTGCATTATGATGGAAAGGAGGCCTTCACTTTGCAGAAGGGGAAATTCAAGCATTGAGGAACAAAGTGGTTGTTCCTAGAGATGCAGGAGGGAAACAAGGGGCTGGATGTCTGTGTCGGTAGGTTACATGCAGGGCTGCATTGTCTCCCTCCCTCTGCTGAGCAAAGCCAGGTGGGAATAGCCTGGCTGGTGCTCATCAGCTCCCAGTGGGTGTTTGGGAAGCATTTCCCTTTGGGCTCCAGAGCAGGCACAGGGCTCTAGGGCTGCCTCTGCTCTTCCCCAGAGTCCTGTGTGAGCTCCAGGCAGGCAAGAGGTGGTCTGGTCCTTTCTCTGAGCTGCAGGTGGGAGTTGGGGGCTGTAAGCAGCCACAGATGCATCAAGGCTAAGTGTTGCAGGATGGCTTCGGAAGGTGCAAGGAGAAAACCAGGTGGGAAACTGTAAGCGTGGGGATGCAGTTTCAAGACTTCAACCCTATCTTACCTTTTTTTCTTCTTTTTTTTCCCCTCCCCCCATCCTCCCCCCCTTTCTTGTCTGTAAATTGGTTAAACCGATATTTACTTCTTGCAAGGCAATGAGGATGAGCTCCTAAAGCACTGTGGTGTGATTAAATACTACCCTGAGTGACGTGTTTTATGGCTTCAGGGTTTCTGTCAGGGACAAAGAATAAGAAAACACAGGCTGTGCCTGCGCTGGCGTTTTAAGGAGCATGAGTGAGCTTTTGCAGCAAAAACCTGACGCTTTGGCTCATCACAAGGGCTCTCCTCTGCCTCAGCTTTGCATCAGCAGAGGGCGGCAGAGATTGGAAGAAAACACCGCGACAAAAATCCTGCAGCAGTGGTCAGCGAGGGGAGGGGGGAATTAATCTTGCCATACATTTGCGTGAGCCACCTGAATGTTGCTTGGGGAGAGCGTGTCCCCCAGACCCTGCTGGTTTCTTAGCTCAGCAGCCCAACTGTGAGCTCAGCCCTGCATCCCTGCATCGCTGATGGCCTTTGAAGGGACGCAAGTGTACTTCTGTCCTTTTGGCTTGTGCTTTGCAGTGGCATCTTGGTGCTGTCAGCAGGCTGGCAGGAGGAAAAGACAGTGGTTAAATATTTGCAAGGAACAGAAAAAAGCAATTCACAATGACATCAGAGCCCCGGGTTTTGCTTTGAGCTGCCAGGAAAATAGAGCGTGCAAAATGTTCTCGGTCCCTCCTGCCCAGCGGAGGGAAAAGCCTCGAGGAGGGACCTTTCCTCCGGCAGCAATTGGGATTCATGGTGTGTTGGCAACGGCCCCTTTTCCTGCTGCGGCTGCCTCCGTGCAGAGCTCCACTTCCAGCCTTCCCCTCTGCAGTCACAGCCCGAGGGTTAAAAAAGCACCGCAGAGACAGCTCGGGCCGCTCACACACGGGTTTTTGCCCATCCTCTGCCCAGAGACCGTCGCCAGCAGCAGTCCCCCACCGAGATGGTGCTGGGGAGCTTCTCACCGTCGCCTTGGGCTGAGTCTGCGCACATCCGCAGCAAGGGACAAATCTTCACAGCGAGGGAATGCACGCAGCGCCAACATGCGCCACAGCACATCAGCATCGCCCCACTGCTCTCGGGGGGCACCGCTCAGCAGCGTGGCCCGGTGCTACCAGGAAGCAAAGGGACAGCACTGGGTAGCAATTGCCTCTGCTCTGCTCTGCTGCCGTTATCTCTAGCACAGTGAGGCTGAGGATGGGGAGACCTACTTGCTGGACTGTAGCTCCAAGAGCAGGATTATTAGGGCTCCAATTTATTTGCATTGTACGACAATTAGGATCATTAGTTTAAATTGTAACTTGTCATTATTAGAGTTTGCAGCAGAAGGGAGGAACCAATATTTGCTTTGCATAAGGAATGAGCCTCTCAGTGAAGCAAAGCTGTCCACTGAGGACTTGCAGGTATATATTTGGCATACATTTGAAGGATTAAATGGTCTAGAATATCCACAGGGCTGCTGACTGCTTTGGCACGGTGTCTTGCCTGTTCAGATGTGACTTTCAGTTGTGCCTTTCCCTTGCGCTGTATTGTTTTGGCAGAGTTTCTTGCTTCCAGGCAACTTTCTGACAGTTGTCAGTACTGCAGGCAGAAAACCCGGTGGAAAAGCACTGACGTCTCAGCCACTGCAATGTAAGCCTTTTTAAATTATAAGGCATTTCTCACTACAAAAGGAAGGAGTGGGGTGTTTCTTGCCTCTCCGCATTGTGATGGGGTATGCCAGGATTGCATTCTTCCTCCTCCTTTTTCCTACACAACTATTAAGCTCTTTTTGTTTTTCCCATTGCTTCTTTACAAGGCTGACAAGCA
This sequence comes from Excalfactoria chinensis, assembly GCF_039878825.1. Taxonomy (NCBI): domain Eukaryota; kingdom Metazoa; phylum Chordata; class Aves; order Galliformes; family Phasianidae; genus Excalfactoria; species Excalfactoria chinensis. The sequence goes on along the minus strand of NC_092827.1, from coordinate 92,387,224 downwards.
GTCCCTTGATATGTGACTCTGTAAAAGGCGTGGGCCCAGCACTGTCTTTATCAGAGTTTCTGGAACAGTTTCAGACTGAAAATGCTGAGGACAGGTGCTGGAGAGTTTGTCAGACATGCCCTGTGTCTGGGCCTTGAGGTGCAGAAGAAGAGATGAACGAGCAGCTCTGATAGAATCCTGGAATTACAAAATAATTTAGCCTGGAAGAGACCTTAAAGTCCACTCAGCTCCAACACCCAGCCATGTGCAGGGCTGCCCCCCACCAGCTCAGGCTGTCCAGGGCCCACCAACCTGGCCTGGAGCATCTCCAGGTTTGGGGCACCACAGCTCTGGGCAGCAATGCCAGGGCCTCACCGACCTCTGAGTAAAGGATTTCTTCATGACATCTGACCTAAAGCTCCCCTCTTTTAGCTTAAAGCTATTCCTTGGGCCTATCACTATCTGCTTGTATAAAGCTCCCTTCAAGACAGGAAAGTCTGTAGCACAGGGGTTGAATGGTGGTCATTGGCATCTTCGATTTTAAATCTAAGAATCCTGTATTGTTAAATCTAAGGATCTTGCTTTAGCATCTCCTCCAGCACATATAAACTATGTCATTGTGCACTTAGACTCCTGAATTTGCACCACTGACACAAGCAATAATACCCATCAGCATAGCATTGCACACAAACCTCTCCCAGGCAGCCAGGAGCACTGCCAACACTGTGTGGTAGCACCCAGTGGTTAGCATTCAGCCCTGCAACCCAGGCGTTCCAAGGTGATGGGTCAGACATATCACCAGCAGTTGTTTGTCTTCCCTCACTGGGTGAGCATGCAAACAGAGCCAAGTAAATACAAGTGGCCAAGCACTGCTGTTAAAAGAAAACTTAATGGTCACTTTAGAAGGTTTTGATGACAAGCTAAAAATGTTATCAGGAGGAAAATATTCCAACATTACTCCAATGTTCCCTAAGCAGGTCTTGCTGTGAATGCTCAAGACTCATTTTAAAACTGGTTCCTGTAAACAAAGCAACACACGTCTCTGAAATTCATCTTTGCTGAATATTGTTTTGTATTCTGGAAGAGTTTTCTCCTCGGGTTGCTCACAGAAAGCAAACCACACGAGGTTAGCAGCCTGACCTCAGCTCCTTTGTCTAAAAAAATGTATGCAAAGGAGCATTTCAAAAGCTGGTGATGGCTTTCAGCATACAGAAAAAGGCTTGGTAGGCAAAGGTAGGCATTCCTCATTAACTGAGAACCTAAGAGCTCTTTAACCAGCATGGCTTTAATGGGCACAGAGTGACTTTAAGGAACCATGAATCTCTCAGGCTGGTAGGGGAAGAGCGCAGTGGTTTGCAATTAACCAGCCCAGTCAGAGGCAGCTGGGAGGGGAGGGCTGAGCACCTTCATAAATGAGGTACCTTCAGCTGGGGGCTGGAAGATGTGGATGGAGTGAAGGGTGAGTAGCACTGGGGGAGAAGATAGTGAAGCAGCGCTTTCAGATGGATTAAGATGTTGTGAAGTGGGGGTTAAGAGGAGGTAAAAATGATGATGGAATGTTTTCCTAGTTATTTCTTTTAGTAATAGGCATATTTGATCTCTTCCATTTTTCTTAAATGGCTGTCAGCTCATTCCTTCCCATCAGACAGTAACTGCTGGCAGAAGCATTCAGAATTAATGGACAATCTGAAGTTGCTTTTGATTTATGGGTTCCTAGTCCTCCTTCTGTAGAGGCTGCACTGCTCACCAGCAGCTCCCGGTAATGTGTTGGGTTTCTGTCTCTTTCAGCCCAGGAGGAACTGTGTTACTCCAAATCACCAGTTCTTATTCTCATAGCTTGTTGCTCACTTTTCTGCAGATCTTCTTCCTCTTCCTTTTGGGGTACGTGAGTTCTATTTCTGCTGTAAGCAACATGTCTGAGGCTGCAGTGGTTGGACAGGTGGAGCAGCACCATTGTGTTTGGTTTCCTTGGACGCCCTGTGCCACAGGACAGGAGCTGTCAGGTTGTACAAACGCTGGTGGTCATAGGAGTGACGGCTTCATCGCTCAGCCTTCCAGTAAGATTGCATTGCATTTTCTATTATTCCATTTTTCTTTGCTCTTTTTATCTTTCTAGAGGGTTTCAAAGACTTATAATGGCAGTGTATTGTGTCTTAGCCCTGTCCCTGTTGAGCTCATTCTGGGAGAATACAAGGGAAGCCCTTGCTTGGAAATGAGGAAAGCCTACTTTCTCCAGCCCTTCAAAGCCTGTTCAGTATTTTTTCTTAAAACTCTTCCTTGTTCTGTTATTATAAATGAGACTTTCCCCAGAGCTATGGCAAGGGACCTGTAGCAGTAGTAAGGCTGAATTAAATTTCCTGCAGTTCAAGCTCAAGCAATTCATAATGTGGGTTATTCAAGAGCCATTCAAAGGTCTTAAGCCATAACCATGTTTATTATTTCCACTGTGTCTACACCAGCTTATGAATCCAACTTTTTGTACTGCCTGTTGTTTATTAGAGTAAGAGAATAGATTGCTGTGACTGGAACAATGTTTTTGTTGTGATTTGCTTTCCGAAAAACAACTGTGAATAGTAAATGTATTAGAAATGGGAAGCAGGACGGAGAAGCATTTTCTTACATTTTGATTCATAAATGTGTATTTAATGGTATATAGAGTAAACTAGAAAAACTACATGCACTGGATGTGAGAAGCCTGTAAAATAACCTGAGGACTGGGTGAGAGGACTTTTGTTGAATGTAATTTGTTTTGTGGCCATTACAGAAGCTATGCTAATCCCAAAGTGATCATTTGTACTGTTTGTTTGGAAAACACGATCAGAACCTTAAGAATCTTATCAGAAATAGCAGAGGCAAACTGGTGAAGCTATAGTGTGGCTTAAAAGAGCCTTGAGGAAGTGGAACTACACAAAGGGGCAGGCATACTGTGCATGCTTGCATTTTGGCAATAGGTAGAAATGAGTGCATTTGAGTGGGAGGGGCAGTAGATAAAAAGGAGAGTTAGAGGTGCATGAAGCCAACTACCTCTGTGTTTGGGAGGAAAAGAACGTGCTGTGAGGTGTCACAAAACTTCAAGCTGGGCCTGAAAGAAGTTTGTAATCTGCTGAGGTCTTGTCCCTCAGATATGTGTTGGTGCACAATTGTTATCTTGTTGTTATCTGTAGTATTGGATACGTTTTGGAGCTGTTATGGAGCACTGAGGCTTCCTGAATAAGTACGAACCTCTAAAAAGCATTTGTTGTCAAAGTATTGTGTTTTGCTCACACAAATGATGTATGACTATGGTATCTACAGCACCAATACCTGGCCCTGTGTAGTGCAATGGGATGGCAAATGAAGCCCTTACTTCAATAGTAGCTGGCCTGTGGGTTTGAAATGGTCCTTGAAGATTCAGAAGTGTATTGAATGTTAAATGAGAATTACAGCCTGACTATGAACCAAAACTAATTGTACAAAGCATCTAGTCTTAAGTTGCACAGATGTGCAGGGTTTATCTTTCCTTTAAGTATTGCTGCCCTCTGTCTGCTTAATTTTTCAGCACTAGTTTTCCCCTTTGATTTCTCACTTGTGCTGCCTGTATCAGGAGACTTTATTCAATCTGTTCAAACTCCCATCTGTGTTTCCTTTCTCTCAGTCCTGACACAGCTGATTGAACTTTCCAGAAGGATCCCTCACTTGGAGAGTGGTGCTTTACTCTCTGCTCTCAAGGTTTATTTCTAGCACTTGGTATCCTTTAAAACTGTCCATGAGGTCATCACTCAGCTTTTCTGTGATCAGTCCACTAACACTGAGTCTTCTGCTCCCCTCCCTGCTCATCATTTGATACTCTTCCTTCTGCAGATGCCAGTTTTAAGCTCTGCAGCCTTATCTTCTGACTCCTCTTACTTTTTTGTAACTCCAGCTGAGCCCCTCTGTTTGTTCTTCTGAGGCCATGAATCAAAAGCCAACGCTTCTGTTTAAAAAGGAGGTGAGGGGGGGAAAAAAAGTGTAGAGGTCAAAAATAAGTGTCAAACTCACAATCCATTCTTTTATTTTTGCAGAATGTAATTTAAATTTGCTGTTTTCCATTGTGGCTGGACTGAGGTGTCTTTATGGAGTCTGTGTCAAAACAAAGTGTGTGTTCCTAAGCTTTCTTTGTTGTGTAGCTTCTAAGTTTGAGGAGCAACAGGATATTCTTGACCCCCCTCTGACCACTCAGCAGTGTTCATGGAGACTTACACCTGTGCTGAAATGTCCCAAAGCGTACAACTTACCTGCCTGTAGACTGAATCAGACTTCTGATATTTGTCTCCTTAGGTAGTCATGGTTATCTTTGGGCAATAGGGCTAAAGCACTGATATAATTCATGTTCAAACTATTTCAAAATACGTGGCTCTTGCTAAACTTGGTTCCTTTTCTGGTCTCCTTGTAAGGCCAGGCTGATGGAAATGTGGCCAATGTGTTTCAATGTGTGCATCTGATTGTTGCTCAACATCTTCCCAACAATTATCCCATTTTGCTTGGTATGCAGACCTGCTGCATCTGTGGCATAAAGCTTTCAATGACTCCAGGTGTCACTTGAGGTGCAGGTATAGCTGGGTGATATTTTTGTTTGGTTGTATTTTGCCAAAAACACACAGATATTTAGTGGCTGATTTCTTCTGTTGGAATTCTGAGAGCTTTACTCTGCCTCAGATCTGTTTTCTGTCACCCTTCTGTCTCAAAGCTTCTGACTGTTTTCAAAAGAAAAGAGACCAGGTTTTTCTGCTGTCACCCTGTGACTAGTTCAGAGTGGATACAGGGGCCCAAAAGAGATGCCAAAGAGCACACGCACTGGCTGCTGGCCTTAAGGTACTTGAATCAGATGACTATTCCTGCAAAAATGTGCTCTGAGCACTGGAATTCTTTAATGGTGTTTTGACTTCTAACAGCCGGTCAGGTTGGTGTTAAAGGTTTATTGTACCTTGTTCTCTGGAAATGCCACAAGGCCGTTCTGTGTTTGTTTTACACGCTGAGAAATGTCACTGCCTCTTCCTTCCGGAAATGAATACAGGGTAAACTCGGATATATGAATAGTGACTCCAGTTACTGTTTGGTACTATCAGCAGACAGCGCAATGGCTGCCCAGTTGATGATATGCTCTTAATGTTGAGACAAACACTGAAAGGCCTAAAATACAGCTCCATATTATCTTGGGGAGATGGGGGGGAAGCCCTACCCAAACCACTTGAAGAAAGCAATTGGAGGTGGAAGTAGGAATTCCTGACTTGGATTCCTAGGTCACGTTCCTGTGATATGTTTGGGAGTGCTTCCTAGATGAAGAAAAGCTGCTGCCTGATGCCACAGGAGGAGCAATAGGCAGCTCTAGCTCTGGCAGGTCCAATTGCTAGGATGTATTTTGCTTGCACAACTTCTTAAATTTGTGATATTAAAGACAGAACAAGCAGAGCTCCTTCTTACTGTAGCCCATATGGATGTACTTGCGTGCCTTGCTGTCAGTGTGTGAACGCCATGTGATGTTTTGTGTCCAGTTCATTGAGATGTTTTGCATGAATTCCTGTTCCTTTAAATGGTTAGCTTATAATTGGTCGTTAGCATATAAGTAGTTCAACTCGGTAGTCCGAGGGGGCAATAATGACTCTGCTTCAGCTTGTGGGGTGTCATCAGCATACCAAGGTCAGCCAGAACACCTGGGTTTGCTACATCCTGGGATGGATATCTCCTAGCAGGGCTGGTCTCCTTCTGGGAAATACAGCACTGGACACAAAGCTGTGTGAATGCATGTGAATGTCTGCTTTGCTTTTTTCTTTTTTTTTTTTTCTTGTGCATGTGCACCTGTCTTGCTCCTTCTCCAAACAATTCCAATACTTTTCAAAATAAAAAAGAAAATACCTGATGTAACACTGATGTGCTCAGGGAAAGTGAGTAGATGGATACTGTCATGCAGAGGTCTGTCTCGGGCTCCTTTCGGAGGCTGCTCACCAGCAAGCTTAATTCCACATTGTTATTTCAGCTGACACAGATGGCACCTTCTGCTGGCTAGGTCAGTTCGTTCCTTTTAGCTTCTCTTCCAGTTACCTTAATGCTTACAATTACCTTCACAAACACAAGCCAGGTGAGAAGTGTTTCTGCAGTACTTGTGCAGAGGAGAGCTAAGCAGCTGGCTCTTAAAGGTGGAGAATTGTTCTGATTACTCTCTTCCAAAAGCTGTGTTACCTTACAGAATAAGCTAGGAATTTCTGACTGCCCTGCTCAATTTATTTTGATAGCTATTGTTTAGTGAACTGACCTCACATCTCTCCTTCTTTAAAGATGCGATTTTATTCATCACTGTTTGAGCATTCTGTTCCTTGTCTGCACTGCCTTCTAGGCCCAGCACTCACTGTTGTTTTTATTCACAACCATCTGCAGCCAAGCGGAAGTTTTGTGCTGACAGGCAAAGATGATATGCTGATGTTAAGAATTCCAAGACAGCTGATATGCTGAAATGGTACCTCACTTGCCTTTAAGGTTTTTCTTTATATTTGACTATTAAAATGCTACACGTATAGGGAGGTTGTTTCAAAGTGAGCAACTTGTTATAAACTAATCATACACAACTGTGTTTATCTAAATGATATGTTCAGTATAGTAGATGGGTCTAGTGAGATACCCAAGATAAACATGATGTATCTACTAATTTTTAACATTTGGATGTGCAGATGGAGCTTAAAAGGATTTGCTGCATGTGATGTCGCACAGGCAGTGAGTGGTGGTTACAAGGACATAACAGCACAGTCTTTCCCAAGAAAGTTCCAGCAATGCACTTCTCTCCTCATACCTAGGCAAATCCAGACACAGAAATGCTGCATTAAGTGCATGTCAACAATGGCAAAAATTGGTCTTTATTGCAATTAGTGACAAATCAGAAGGAAATAACTTATTTTTGAAGCTCAGATTCCAGAGTTTAAGATTTGCAGTTATAAAAATAAGAGTAATAGTAATTTTCCAAATCAGCTGTGTTCTGGACCCAGATGGCTTCTTGAGCTATGTTAGCATTTGGTTTGATTGTACTCTTTTATATATACTCCCTCTGAAGGAATGTAAATACCATTGCGTTGTATGATCATGGAGTGAACTGCACTGCTAGAAAACTTCCTGTATAATGAGCTGAGGTCCTGGAACACATGGGATTTTATTCCTTATGCATTATTTAACTAGACTCCCAATCTATGTAAATATTTATTTTTTTAAGCTTCTAAGGATAATTGGGTGGAGGGTTCCACAGGATATTCACACATTGTATGATTTTATTTAATGTGCTGCTCTCCCATCTTTTCCTTTTTTCAATATTGTGAATGTTGTTCTACTCTACAAAAGAATAGTCAGGTTTTACTTTGCTTCTTCACATTCTTTGCTTCTTTCAAATCATTCATGGCATTCACTCCTGCTTCTTTGCTAAGCTAAACACTCCCAGTATTTTCAGCCTCTGCCTACCCAAGGCTTATCATCTGCTATTGCTTTTGTGAAGCACCAAATCAAGCTTGCTTCTGTGCTCTCAACTGTTCTGCAGATGTACTCAAGAAATGCTGCATCTCTCAGCAGATTCATCTTGGTCCTGAGATACAAATCTTAATATTGTATGCTTCCTATAATGAGCTTTCAGTACCTCTTCTTCATACTACATTATGGTAGCCTGGTCAGCTTGTTTCTAAGACACCAATTTCTTCCTCCCCATATAATTCATTTTAATGGCAGGACATCATCTGTTGACTTCATTTGTTTGAGAAGGCAAGCACTGATGCGGATTAGTTATGGGTGTAGCTCTTAGTACTAGAACTTGCATTCACAAAATTTCTGAATGCTTTTCAAAGTTTAGGCCAGTTTGCTAAGAATATCCAAACCTACTGATAACAGCTTTGCAACAGTACAGTTGAGGAATACATCTTCAGTGAGCGAGGTAGGTTTGTGCACTCCTGCATGTATATGAGGTAGAACATGGAAGCAATATGCTCAACAGTAGTAGTTGTAACAAACTATATCGTCTATGATGGATTTTTATCTTGGGATGAAAAGCAACCTGGTGAAACTATATCCTTACAAATGAAAAAGGTATGTGTTTCACAACAATGGCTTTTCCATAAAGTAACTGACCCAGTTAAGAAGCTTACAATTGCAAGGATGAATCTTTTTCAATACTAAATTCTTAAGTGAAGATTGTGTGGTGTAAGCAACAACACATACAGAGGAAAAACTAACTATATATATATTTACTGTAACTGAGATGAATTTACTAAGTACCACCTGATCCCTTTCTTACAAAAGAGCAGCCCTCTTTATCTTTGTCCTCTCAAGTATGTGTTGAAGTAACTTCTTTCAGCTGATGTGCTTATCCTGTGTCTTTCCTCTTAAAGGGGTTGTCAGAATTTTCTGAGTCTCCACTAAGAGTAGCATGCTCCCAGAGCAATTCTTGCTTTCTTACTAGCTCCTTTGTTGCAGCATCAGGGGTCCAAATCTAGAAAAGAATATTCCTAGTTAACTTAGGCATGACTTCTGTGACTGAAGTATTACAAAAATCAAAACTGTTAGCTAAACAGAACCATGCTGTAGCCCTTGTTTCCATCCTGGGATGCAGAAGTAAACTAGCACAAAATTCCCGCAGACAGCACAGCATTTTTTTTATATATAAAGGAGAGTGTTCTCTTATCACTTCTCATCTGTAATATGCTGAGGGTTTAGCTCAGGGCAAATGGGAAAAGGGAGAAAGGTGGCCCAAAGCTATTTCAGAAGGACAGACTCGGGACCAAGGTTCTCAGAGCAGAAAATATTAACTAACCACAGAATCACTGGAAGTTTTGTCTTACTCTTGAGAGCACTGTAGAAACTAGCATGAGAGTTAGGGAAATGGTAAACTGAGTGAGCTGTGATCCATGTAGTTCAGTAAGTGTTGTGAATGTAAGTAATCACGTGATTGAGAGGGCAAGTTGGATGTTGGTGCTGGTCCCATGCTGGTCCCAATTTTATTTTAGGTCTACTTTTATCCGTTTTTAAAACTTGATGTGAATTTGACTTCCATAACTGTGTGCGTATAATACATATACACATGACATTTTAGTTTATTGTTGTTTTGTGGCAATCTGTACCCTGTATCACATCATCTAGTTAAAGATCAGGCTTTGTACTTGTAGGTTATCATGCTCATAGGAGAAGGAAATTAATAAAGTCTTAACTAGTTAGAAAACAAGAAGAACTCATCTTGGGTTGAGCTATGTTGAAAGACATTTACTTTTCAACCTATATTTCTCTTCCTGAATGAAGCCGCTCCAGTGTGTCAGTAACTAAAGGAGGAAGGGAGAGCAGACAAAATCTAGAATGTACCTACTGGAATCAACTGGGACCCCTTCTATAACATCTTCACTAGTAGTGAAGACCTTTATTTCTCCTTTTTTTTTCTTCAAGTTTTGTTGAAATGTCAAGATTTTTAATAATCTATTCAGAAATGTAGAATGAGAGAGAGGTCAGCTTCTGAAAACATGACTGGAATGTGTAGCACTGGCTCTGAGCAGCAAGTCATGAGAAATGCTGTGTGCTTTGCTACTGCATTTTGACACTGGGTCAGTCTCTTTGCTGGTATAATTGGTCCAGTTTCAATTAATTAGCAGTAACAAAACTCTACATACTGACTTCCAAAGAATGTGATTAATATACCTTTCACATAAAACTGTACTTATGGTTTGCTACCATACATACTTTTCTGGGTTTGAATGCAATGTCTTCTTTCTTAGTAGCACCGCTGCTTATCAGAGAATTCAGATAAACAACACTGTCCTGCGCTGGTTTCTCAGTATGGGGTTTTTCTACAGGTGACAGAGATGCATGTGATGGCTGGAAGAAAAGAGCTTGTTCAGTTAAATATGCTACATCTGGATATAAAGTATGCATCCTACATCTTCTGTTACCATCTATTCAAAGAGTGTGTATTTTGTGTATTTGAATCTACCCAGTATCATCTGTTTTTCTTAAAGTGTTGTTGTTTTTTTTTTTTTCCTTTTAATATCAAATTTGTGAGGGAAGCCCTTTAGAAAGAGAGATGACTCTCCTTTCTGGACCTTAAAGCATTAGCTGCCTTTTAAAATGCCTTAGACAACTGCCTTGTATTGATGGTGTTCTGATCCTGCTCTGGGTGTTGAATAACTAAGCACCTGTGGCTGTCAGCCTCCCTTCTATGAAAGTCTTACTCTATCTCTCAAACTCATCCTCTTCAAAAGGCATAAATGAGCACCGGGCTACTGTGACATATTTACTTTAACATTCAGCATGGGGACTGTTGAAGCAGACTTCCAGCAATGTAGATACAGTCCTTTTTTTCTCTCCAAATAGAATCCCAGGTCTGGTTAGCAAGTAGCACTTGTGAATTAGAAAGACCTTATCCACAATAAAATAACCAGAACGTGATCACTGAGGGTTATGTCAGCATGGATAGCTCAGAAACAGAAAGGTACTCAAGGCTCTATGAGGGCACAGAAAATATGTTCAGAAGTACAACAGCTAAACAGATCAGCATGGACTTTAAGGAAATAGGACTCAGCTCAATAGTGGAAGAGGAAAGATAGTGGACAAACTGGGAAATAAGAAGTCACCAAGTCTGGTATCACTTCAACTTGTTCAGTTAGCAGAGGAAAAACACTCTTCTGCTGACTAGAAGGGCTGATCCTGTCTTATCCTGTGAAGAAGTACATGCTTCTCTTGAGAAATTATGGTTACTAATGATTCAGCATTTGCAATACCATAGTGCAATGATCATGATCTTCAGGAGATAGGAAAGGCTGTACCCCATCAGTGGAAAAGGACAGAATTCTTAAGAGGAATTAGGAAAGGCATAATTAATAAATTACCAAGCAATAGTTTGGACCTATGAAAAAGACCTGGCAAAAATGTGCCGGCTTCTAAAAATACTCTAACAAAGCTACTTGCTTTATGGAGGCTTAGCAAATACATGAAAGAAATAAGCACTCTAACTATTAACAAATCAGTCCTTTGGCACCATTTCTCATACCTCTTTTTTCACAGCTTGTACGTCTTCAGCTTGCATCTTTGGCTTTGCAGTCTTTCCTTTCTCTGTTATGTTTGGTGAATTGTCCAATTTATTTTGAAGCAGGTCAATTATTCTGGAATCTGCAAATACCTTAGCAATATCAAGAGCATTTTTTCCTGTATTTAAAAATAAACATCTGTGTAAGCCATGCAAATATTTCTTGGCACTTCTTATTGCAATCGGATAATGGTGCTACAGTCTACATAATTTAATTAGGGATCTGCTTTATCAGTCATTCAGAGTGCCGGGAACCTGGCTGCTGCTGGTGTGAGGGTTGGCAGTCATCAGCACCGCTTGCAGAAATGAGTTCTGAAACAAGATATTGCAGGATTTCTTGGATGTGGTTTCTTTGCTCTTAATGTCTTGACATTTGCAGCTTAATATACTAATCTTTCAAGCTGTAACTTTGATCTTGGAGACCATTTAGCACTTGGAAATGGCTAGCACATTATAAGGATTGGAGTTTAGACCGAGTTCTTGTATGTATCTGCCCCTTTTGGTGGTTGCTCTGCAGCTGGCAAGGAGTTAAGGGAAAGTCCCATGGCACAAGTAGGACCGACCCAACTGCCACCAACATATACAGAGATAATTTCATGGTAACAGGAGTGCAGAATACACAGCATTCTGTAAGTGGAGCTTCACCTCCTAGGAAGGAAAATCTCATATAGCGGTGTTACTTCCTATATTATAGCAGGGATTTAAAATGTGATCTTAACAATTTAAATTACTCTTAAAATGGAGGAAGTGATACTAATTGAAGGATCTGCTATGAGGAGGTAACACTTGATTATCAGTTCAGATTTGTTTTTCTATTAAGTCACTTCTATTCTCATGGAGTAGTATTTACAACATAAGCAGCAAAAAAATCTTAAATCAGTGTTGCCTGTGCATACAAAATAATAAGTGATACAAAACAGTGGCAGAATACACACTGACCAAAGCCAAAATCCACTTTTCCATAACAGAATATTAATACCTGGCTTTGAGAGGAAAAAAAAGTCTAGCCACTTGTATCTCTGAACATTGCTTGTGAGGAACAGCTTTGACAGGGATGTTTTCAGCCATCACTTTCAGAGGAGGGGAGGAGGATTTGTACTTATTAATCATGTAATTAGTTGTATTACTGGAAACCTAGAAATTTAGGTAAGTTTTTATTCCATACAAAACATGTATATCATTAAGTAAGAAGCCCTCTAGGAGAGACACTGATACTTACCATTACTGTTTGTTGCTTGGACATCAGCACCCGCATTGATTAAAAAATGTACAATATCCAATCTACTGATCTCTATGGCTCTCATTAGTGGTGTTGCATTTCCTATTGCAGGTGCATCTATTTCTCCTCCAGCCTTTACCATCAGTTCAGCAATATCTAGGTGTCCATTATAGCAAGCGTGATGGAGGGGAGTCCACATGAAATTGTCTGTTGCATTTACATCCGCCCTACAACAGAGTAAGAGATGCTATGGCAAATGAAACCTGATACAGCTCTATGTATAGTCAGTCTTAACTCTGCACTGAATGACATATGTAAATAAGTACCTTCATATTGCTACTGCTTATTTGAGACCATTCTAGAATATATGTAGCATGCCCTACTAATCTTAGTTATTAACATATCCTGGCTAGTGATAATGTTCCTCTTTAAGTTGAGATGAGGTCCTCTACAGGGAAGCTCTCACAAGTACAGAGAAAAACAGGTATTCACACTTAGTCCTTCAGTGATATGCTGATGTGGCTTGTGTGCCAGCTTTAGATGGGATGGCCAGAGGCAGAAAGCTTCTGGACCAACAGCAGGTGCTCTAAAAGGCATGGTAAAGTTGCTTACTGTACAATTGAAGAATGAGTTAGAGGTTTATCACAGAAAATCTGAGGATTTTCCAGCTACTAGATCATTCTGCTCCCTGGTCAGTAGCAGCATGTTCTGGAGCATGCAAGGACTTGTTTTGGGGTAACATTTACAATAAGCTGCTTTCAGATGAAACTTCAAGAAAAGTGTTATTGGCCATTCAGCAATTGGCAGCCTTCAGAGATTTTCAAATGGGGGTGTGGAAACAAGAGCCACTAGTGCCCCTTCATGGTGTTGAAAGGGAAAAAATATGCTTTTCCCACGTCTTTGGTCATAGACCATCCTTAGTGTGTAGATCTGTCTTCCACGTATGCCATGTGTGGGTTCAGAGGGGGGTTAAAACCTCATGAAGGGAATCCTGAAAAACTTAGGTACAATTATTTACTTTCTGCTACCTAGAGGTGCTGAATTGAATTGTCGCTGTCTTCTTTACTGTGGGAACAAACAGCTGATGTCTGCCTGAAAGACATGGGAGGAGGAAGAAGGCAGCTGTCCACTTCCCCAGATAGCTTTTTTGCTTGTCTGATCATATGGTTAATATTTAATTCTAGAGCAAAAGGATACACTAATATGTTTATCTGTTCTTGTTTAACTGTTAATGATTTTCAGAATTCAGCCTTTACTGAGGTCTTATAACAGTAAATTCTCCAGATCTACTGATCATACCTTTATCTTTCACTTGCTTAACTATTATGATTTATTTGTATGCAGTTGTCACTTCCTCTGTTTCTCATAAAAATAGTTCTCATTATTCCACTTTCTCTACTAACTCCCCATCCATATCCTGATACTCTGAGGCTCCTGAATCCCTTTTGCTAATTTCATTCCATCTGAAACAAATTTGTCAAAGGCAATGAGAGCGACACAGTGCTGGCATAAGATTTCTTCAGCATTTTCTCCTGATCAGAACTTGCCTTACTTCAGAGTCTTTCTGAAATAGGAGAGAAAGTAGATACCACCAATTTATGTTGAACCTCAGTATTTGGTATGCATTTGTAAAACTATACTGAAAAGGTCATGTTGTAAAAGCTACTTAAACTTCCATTCCAAAACAAAAGCATCCAAATGTCCACACTGCTGAAACATATAAAGCTAAATGCTGTCCTGGGAACCTTCCTAGCCACTTTGTGATTTCTATCAATTTCAATTCTCGGAAGTAAAATGATTTTTTTAACTAAATTACTACCTTTTTAGGTCTAATTATGATGGGATGTGACTCCAGTGTTAGTGAAGTTTGATGAAAGCAATGGAAATGAATTTGCTAGATTAACTTGATAACTCTTGCATCTTTATCTTTGGAAGTATACATGTTTACACAGCTTTACATGCTGCAGGAACGTTGGTGTAATTACCAAGTTGCATATATTTGCATGTGCTGTTAAATCTTTACAGGAATTAGAGCAACAACCAAACCCACTTGTCCTTGGAAATGAACATTAGAATGAATTCTAGCTATAGGAAAAGGACAAAGCTATTAAAAATATCACTGTCTTTGAAAAATGCTCATGTAAACATTTATCACAGTGGTGACAAATGGTGGTAGTTGGCTCAGGAAAAAAAAAACAAAAAACAAACAAGATTAGACGATTACACAAGAATGACTGAATTTCTCTCCAACTGCTTTAATTTTTAAGCTGTTAAGATTTTTCCCAGGTGTATCTGTAGGCCAAAACTTGCTGAAGCACTTCTGAAGTTGGGAACAGGCTAAATAACAACAGACACTTGATTAAAATCCTACTGCTTCAGCTGCTAAGGCTGCAGAGAAGTGATTATTTGTAGGGTGCATTCTCTCAAAACATCTGCATGCAAAGGCCTGGCATGTGGAACAGGGAAGTCCAGGACATGCCTTTCCGGTTCATCTCGATATGTCTTGGTGATTTCAGACAACCTACTTGTCAGATTTCCAAAAATTCATTCATCTGATTTTAGTAGTTCAGTTTTGAGGATCACAGAATCATAAAGGTTAGAAGAGACCTCTGGAAGTCACCTAGTCTAACTCCCCTGCTTCAGTAGTTCCCTAGAGTAAATTCCACAGGAGCATTTCCTGGCTGTTGTTTTATTATCTCCAGAGAAGGAGACCCCACAGCCTCTCTGGGCAGCTTGTTCCAGTGCTTCCTCACCCTCACAGTAAAGTAGTTTTTCCTCATGTTCAAGTGCCCAAGTGCACTTCTAGAGACATGGATATCAACAAACAACTAGATGGGTTTTTTAGGTCCTCTGCCTCTAACTGAAATGTCAATAATCCAGACGCTAAAAAAAATAAAAATAAATCAGAACTGGGTAACTTCTCAAGTGCTTTTATTTCCTTATTACTAAATGCTTAAAAAAACAATTGACTAAATCTCCAAACTCGGCATCTTACAGAACTATTTTTTATGCTAAACATTCTGCAAGTAGAAAAACAAACTGTAGTCTGTACATCCAACTATTTACTGTGAATTCATGCTCTCAAAATAGCAATTAAAAATTCTACAGAATTATCTTACCCCTTTTCCAGGAGGTACCGCACAACATCTATATTTCCACTTGTGCATGCAGCCATCAAAGGTGTTTTGTAATACTTGTCTTTTATGTCTACTGGCACACCCTCCTCAAAAGCTTTCTGTAGAGATAGAATGTCTCCTGCTCTGACCAGGAAGTTAATATTCATGTACATTTTCCTTGGTTCATCTGTGTACCAGGCACGATCATCATGCACAGGATGGGCAGATGTGTGGTCTCGGTTAATGTGGTAGCTATCAGCAGTGCTCTGAACAGCCTCAATCATGTATACAGGGAAGCCATCTTCCCTGAGCAGACATGCACTCTTTGGAATAATACAAATTGGCATGGGTACAGGAACACCCTTTTTGCCTCGTTTCTTCCCTTTCTTTCCTTTCTTCTTTTTGGATCCAAAGGATGTTATCAGATAGCTTTTCTGCAAGTATTTAGAGCCTTTAAGAAATTCTTCAGGGTTTATTCCTTCAGAGTCAGGTTTTTCATGTGCTTCAGCAATAGTTTGTATTTGCTCAGGGTCCACAAAGGAACACTGCTTCTGAATAACAGATATGAAATCATCTTTGGCTACAGTTCCATCTCCTTGGTCAACAGCCTTAAATGCCTGGAGGAGGGCAGTCTGGTGCTCTAAGGACCAATCGTATAGCTTCACTGCCCAGAGTGGGATGTTCTCTTTAGCTTCAGACTTGGACTGCTTTATAAAGTTCTTTTCAATTTTATGCAATTCTTTTACTGCTGCTTTAAAACCTCCTTCCTTGGCAACAGTTCTTGGAGTCTTATCTAACAAGTTGGTCCATGTAGGATCACAGCCTAAAAATGTGAACACATTTCTATTGATAATGTAGTGGAATTAATAATTGCTAATAACATAATAAACTTATACATAAAGCTAATTAGCACAGGTCTACATCTTTCTAGACTTAACTATAAATAGCAATAATAAATGGATCACATCAGTGATCCCAGCCTGTAAGGCTAGCAGCACATCCATATGTTTCTCACAGTGAGTTTCATCAGACAACCCATGCTCTACTTCTCTGTCCATTACTGTGTACCTATTAAACAGCAGAAGTTCAGTGAGAATTTTACATTTGTACTTAAAGAAACAAGCAAGTTTAAGAAGACACTAAGATTAGAATGTCACTCGCTCTTCTATATCCCAACCTTGCCATCTGGCGACAGACAACAAGCTAAGCGTGTTAGGATCATGCAAAATCCTACATTCTATTCTTATGATCCTATGGGAAGAAAACTTGAAATAATATGATCATCTAATTTAGAAATCGATCACAGCTTCTTTGGTATATCCATAAGTGCCAAGCTTTCCTTGTGACTACACTGGGATTGGGTTATTAATTGATCAGCAAGGCAAAAAACTATTTTATATTGAAAGTGTCAAAATAAGTTATACAAATCCATGATCTGTCTGCTGTTTTTGTTTGAGAAATGTTTTTGTTTTTTTGTTTTGTTTTTAAATGGCCTATGTTTAGTACTTCTTAATGGGAATTACATTTGCCACATGATACCAAACGTCCAAATCCTTCATAGATGCCTAAGTGAATTTTTTCTTCAAGGACAGAAAAAGAATACAGATGTAAAGTAACTTCTTTTTCATGTACCTCTTTGTCCTATGAACTTGCAGCAAATTGCAAATCCTCCCTCTGCAGCATAATGAAGGGGTGTGTTACCATTCATGGCAATCAGTCCCAAGTCTCCATTATAAGCTGAAATAATCCTCAAGACCTAGAAGAACGAAGACATTTTCACTGGAAGACATCTCTGTTTCTTAGGATGGGGGAAGTGTGAGAGTGATTTACAAATAAAATGCAGTGTCATATACTCTCAATTTAGACAGTGAATTTCCCTGCTATGCCCAGCTGATCAATACACTCATTAAGCTTTTGTTCTTTATAGTACATGCCTTACTCAGGAAATAGAAACCCTATTCATTTGTAGATATCAAGCCCAACAACAATTTGATGCTGCCAGCCTGCTGCAGGCAACTATCTTATAATAATGCTGCATGCAAAATCATGGTATGCATAATTAGAAGTACATAATTTTATGTACTTTAAAGGCAATACTGGAGAGATAGTAGGGAAGAAACTGTCTACCTGCAGCTGTTTGTATCTGCCTGTCTTACAGTGGTAAGATCTCATCCGTGTTATACAACTGTGACATGATACGTGTTGAGGGAAACAAGTTCTCCAAATGAACTGTTCATATCAGACAGCCACAGGGGCACTCACTCACAGGTACAAAAAAGAAAGGTTCTGTAATTCTGAGACTCGTGACTACTAATTATTATGCTCTGATCACTTGAGATACTGGACTCTAAAAACAAAACTAAGAACCCAAATGGCAATATTTAACACCATGAAAGTTACCTCAAAGAAGCCTCCTTTGGCTGCAAAATGTGCAGCACTGTGTCTTTCATTGTCAAATACGTTGATGTCACCTCCTCTCTCAAGTATACCACGCACCACCTCGAGATCACCTTCTCTTGCTGCTTCCATTACGGCAGTGCGGCCTGTAAGCTGCAAAATAGCAATAAAACAATTCAGAATTCGTAGTGTATGCTAATTTAGGTTGGACATATCCTCTGGTATAATGTGATCTGATTGCTGCAAGGCAGCATAAATGAATGACTTTTTAGATACTACTGGAAAAAAAAAGGAGACAAATCTAGTAACTTCAAAGACGCTTGGAAGCAAGCTTAAGGAATCTAGCCTTCATGCTTCTAAGAGTAGTCAAATTCCAGTGACTCAAGAACATTAGTAACCAGATTCACCTGAACAGTTGCACACAAATTAATTCCCTTTTGAGGGAATTCTTATTTCTGTGTGCATGCTTTCTTGCTTGTATAAACGTTTAACAGAAAATACTACCTCTATCATGGAAATATATTAGAAAACTGGCTGGAGGAGTGCTGTGGGATAGAGGAGTGCTGTGGGGTAGACAGAACAGCTGGGAAATTTCATTGATGTTTTGTGCAGGAGGAAAAGTTCACATACTAATACATTAATACTGTGTCTTCTTTTCCCTTGATAATAGTGTACATTTAATGTTATTTGTACATATTTTCTTTATAATGGCTGATTTTGGTAGGTTTGGTGACTGTCCCAAGAAAAAGGCACTTTTCAGATCAGGGATAGCCCCTGTTAACCTAATGCCCCACAGCACCACTTAGAACCTCTTAGTTGTTGCTAAGAGAGGCAAACAGGAAAGAGTGGTAGGAAGCAGTGAGCTGTGGATTACATTGCACTGAACTGTACATTGTTCCTTTTATCTTTCTCTGGATCCAACAAACTATTCCCATTATGTAACCAGGTATGCATCCATCATATTAAAACACAAATGCAAGTATCTCATCACATTGCAGGTATGCAGAGTTGAGATGGTCAGCCAAATGTTTTTGACAAAAAACGGTTTGGTATAAGTACAAACTATGAAAGTATTACTGCAATGCTAGGACCAAAGCAAGAGTCATGGGTAGCTCTAAGGGAAAATCTGATGATCCTAAAGGTCTTTTCCAACTTAAATGATTCTACAATTACATGACTTGATCAATAGCACAGGGTTTCAGTCCTCAGCACCCCTGTTCAGTTTAGCAAGTAAACACACAAATTACTGAGATGTGTAGAAGAGAGGAAAGAGTTTCCAATATCTCATTGCCATCTTGATTCCCCTTTGGGTTTTTCATACCAGAGTGACATTTTTAGTGAACGTTACATCCATCCTGAGAATTTTGGGGCATATCCAGGCAAAATACAAATAAGCACTGCTCCACTGAAGTACAGTGAGCCACAGTTTTTAAGAGCTGGCCCAGTTAACACTTAATTTTCTTATTTTTTTTTTTATATTTTCACTCTAACCCACAAAAATCTAAGAAGGGAATTAGACACATCCAGAGAGTTATTCACTTGCCACTGCTGTGTTATTTTAATGTGAGGATTTATGGTCATATACTGCAATCATCTGGTAGCTATTCTGTACTCCTGTACATGCATTCTTAGGTACTGAAATATTCATACTGGGTCTCTTGCATTGGGATTTGCTCCTCTTTCCAAGAAATTCAGACAGATTTCTTTAATATTGTGAGCTTCCTCACAGGCTTGCAGAAATATAGGCTTCCCATCAGTACTACAGTTGTTAATATCTGCACCATAATCCAGGGCAATTTGAGTGCACTGAAAGTGCCGCCTTGTAGGTAGAATGCAGTAAAACAAAATACCTGCAAAGAAAAACAACAGTGATTATGGTGTAATACCAAATGATAACAGGGGTTACTTATGCTATAAACTTCACAACTGAACAAACTCCTTCAACTGCAACCCATTAACATCTCTTAGGGCATGTAAATGCAAAAAAAAGAACTTTTAGTTTATGGCCTTTGAACTCAGGGAGTAAACCAGAACTGAATATGTGACCTTATTGCTCTCTTCCAGTATCTGAAATGTGCTTACAGCGAGAGTGGGGTTGGTCTCTTCACACTGGTAACAGGATGAGGGGAAATGGCCTCAAGGCCATTACTCAAGGGTAAATTTAGGTTGGAAGTCAGGAAAAACTTCTTTATAGAAAGGGTTGTTAAGCACTGGAATGGGCTCCCCAGAGAGGTGGTTGAGTTGGATGTGGTGCTCAGGGACATGATTTAGCGGAGGGTTGTTAGTTAGGGTAGTGTGGTTAGGTCATGGTTGGACTCGATGATCTTTATGGTTCTTTCTAACCTGAGCAATTCTCTGATTCTATCACTGGTCATAGGAGGATGCACTGAAAGTGCTGTGATTTAAGGGCCCAAATTGATCAGAGAGAATAATTTTAATTTCTGCCAAAGCTTTTATGGTCAGCAGCTTCTGTTGAGCTTTAAGGATTAATTTCAGCCATGGTTCCTCTCTACAAATTTAACATAACATATACAGCAAGTACATAACACAGCAAGGAGACATTTTATGCTGGTTTGAAGAGGTTCCTTTTTACTTACCTTTCCCTTCGTTATCAACAATAGTCATATCTGCTTTAACTTTTGCTAGTAACTCCAAAACCAAGGTATGGCCTAGCTCAGCTGCCTTCATTGCTGGAGTGCGTCCCATCTTGTCCTGAACATCTGGATGAGCTCCCTGTTGTAGCAAGAAACTGCACATGTCGATGTCGTTCTTAATGCAGGCCAAAGAAAGAGCACTATGTCCATCCACAGGCTCGGTGAAATTGATGAGGTTTGGGAATCCATTCTGGATCAGCTTTTCTATTTGCTTCTTGTCATTCTGGTGAACGCACTGGAGAAGTTTGTAGATCTGTAAGTTTCGAAGTCTGTTATCTACTGGTAACATTCTGGAATGAGAAAAAGAAAGGGCTTCTTTCAAGGCAATAATTTCTGCATGGAACACAGAGATGAGACTACTAGAAATTACAGGAATCAAAGTGTGTTCAAGGCATGGAAATAACTACTTATCTACTTCAACTTGGCAGAGCACAGGGTTCTGAGTGAGGGTCTCTCATTTAGTATATGCAGCACATATAGAGACTACATATACACTGCACCTTGCCTTCCTTTTTAGGTAGCTGATTTATGAGCTTTCTGCTGGGCTGTGACATAAGAGGGTAAATTGAATTTCTTTGTGGTAAATCCCTTGTGGAAAAAAGATGCAGGCAGGGACACTGCCATGGCAGAAGATTCCTCCATGTAATGCAACAAATGCTTCTAGAGAAAAGTGTGGTGCAGAACATCAGCTTTGTAGTTGCCTTGGTTATGATTTTTTTTAAGCTTTCTGTCCTCTGGTATCTAGTCTCAGCGCTTGTGGATGGAGGGACAAGCAAGGGCCAGGACTGTTTCTATTAAGTGAATAGGAAGCTTCCTATCAGCTTCAGCAAACCTTGGATCTACCTCTTCTCCAAAAATGCAGGACATACAACAAGAAAAGTGGAGGTGTAACGTGCCTTTAAAGAACTCTTTTTTTTTTCCTTGGTAACAGATTGTAAATGGAACCACGTAGCAACTTGCCTGGCTGCTGCTGAGTGTTTTGTGAATGTCCAAGAGGATGTGAGCTTTAAGAGAGGTGAAGGATGTGTAATTTCAACAGACTTTTGGAGGCTCTAACTCCCATTCTGGAAAGGAGGCCTGAAAGAAAACTGCAAGTAAAATAGCATGAATAAGGGTTAAACACATTGGGGATGGGTTAAAGCAGAAGTTTTTGTACCACTAGATGTACCGTGTCAGTTGTCAAGTCTGACACTGAAGTGTGCCTCACACACTAGTACAAACCAAGCTGCAAGAAAGGGCCAGACTCAAAGCGTTAAGAGCCAACAGTTTCCATCAGGACCACGGTAACATTCTAACGGCGGCAGTTAATATTTCTTTGCACTATCTATTAAAAGTGACCGGGTCGAGTTTTGTTATAAAGCTGTGCAGTAAGGGAATGAAAGACGGAGGAATATGAAACGCTACCCAGCGTCCGATGGAGCCGGCAAGAAGCGAAGCGGCCTTCCGGGCGGGCGTTGGAGCGGTGGCAACCCTCACTGCTGCCGGGCCGCGCTCCCCTCAGCGCCGTTTCCCCTCGCGGCAGCGCGCCGCCATCGCGGTGCCGCCTCCCGTAGCAACGGGCAACGCCGCGAGGCTCCCTTAGCGACGGCGGAGCGCGCTCAGAGCGGCGGGTGGCGGTTGGCGGGGCGAGGGCCGTGAGGCGGCCAGGTGAGGAGCGGGAGGGCAGCGGCGGGAGACGGGGAGGGGAGTGGCGATGCGCGGGCGGAGGGATTCACCGATATGGAGTGATACGACTAAACCCAACGCCATAGCAGGTCCCAGAGCGTTTCTGTGGCAGCGCGAGGTGCGTCAGGCGTGATAGGCTTGAATTGAAACCTGACTGCCAGTAGGCCTGGAGGGAGGAAGAAATGTATGTATCCACAGGAAAAATAGCACAAACAGGGAACAGTGCACAGTGTTGTTTAAGGGAGCTGCAGCCGGAGCCCCATTGCTGCTCGCTCCTTGTAAGACATCTGCACATCTCCATACCTTGCTTTTAGTGCCTTCAGTGCTTTTAGTGACATCAGTGCCCCTTTAGGTGCTCCGGAACTGTGAAGATGTGGCAATACAGGACATGGTTAGTGGGCATGGTGGGGGTGGGCTGCTGGTTGGACATAATGATCTCAGTGGTCTTTTCCAACCTTAATGCCTCTACAGTTCCACCTTATTTCAGCCTTCAAGTGCCACTGGCTACTTGGCTCTGCTTCCTGTTGTTGGTCCCGGCTGTATGCCTAGCCAGGATGGGCTGTTGAGCTGTTTGCAAAAATGACCTGTAGCATTAGGAGAGTCAAGGTCAAACTCAATGTCTGGTATGAAATATGTTTTGCCAGGGAAGTTGCGGTACTCAGCTGGATACGCGTCCAACAGAACACAAGGGCAGGCAATCCCCGGCACGAGACTGTGTGGTAAGTCACACAAATAGATAGAGGTACTTCCTAACAGAGCATTTCATTATTTTCCTTGCAACGGGTGCTACTTGCACAGCAGCTATCTCATGCTAGTGCCCTGTAGTGTGACTTGGCTGAATTATTAGTTATGCACTTTGCTGCCTTGATTGATTCTTATCTATGGAGAATATATTGTCTCCGGGCCCTGTATGATGCAAGACCTAAATAGGTGCAGCAGTACTGTGTGGGGACATTCTCTGAGGTGCCTTCACATTAACATGGATGAATGCAGTCTGTGCAGCCCACAGCAGAGAGGTTTTACCCACCATGTTAGCCATGAGATAATCTGTAGTAAATTATCTCCTAGCTGGGACTATTTCAAAGAACATTTGTTACTGAAGAGCATATATGTTTTCCCCTTGTTTTCCTCTCTCGTAAACATTAACCTCAATCAGTCCTACAAGATACATGCCTCACCATGATGGGTAATGCCTCCATTACCGATGTGATCACTTTACAGCTCCAAAATGGTCTAATTACACATAAAGAGATTTCGGTGCTGAACAGCTGCTTCAAAGCATTTGAAAGATAAAGACTGTGCAGTTTTGTTTGGTACTAGAAGGTGCCAGACTGACAGACTTACATAGCCCCTGTACAGAACAAGTGGAGTAATATAGCTGTCAAGCTGTCATCCATAGAGCTTTCTGGCTTAGCGTTGTGCTGGCATTTAACTGTCAGTGTGAAAGCACAAGGGCACATGGACATCCCGCAACTGGCCTCTGGAGGGAGGCTGCTCTCTGCAAGGGCTCTCGTGCTTCTTGGCACTGAGATCGTGCTGACAGCAGCAGAGCTGGGCTTGCTGATAGCCTGACTTCAGCAGGAAGGCATGCCTGGGAACTGCATGGTTTTGGCTTAAGCCTTTTACTGCACAAGTAATTATTCCTGCTTCTCATCTCTTGAGATTCTGACACTACTGCAAAAGATAACTGCAGCTTAGTGCATTACGCCCAAAACTCATTTGGGTTTGTCAGCACAACACAAACATACACATCTGGCTAGTTTGGAAGGTTGTCTGGACTGTTATAGCCAGCTGAGAATTGCACTGAAGGAGCATGCAGTCACACCAGGGAAGCAAACATGGGTGTTAATATTGCTAAGTTCCAGTAGAACTCCCAGCCTGGTCCATTGCACTGCAGTGCTGTGCAGTGCCCACAGGGCACATGCATAACTGATGCTGGTGTGCACAGGCAGAGTGACAGTGACTATGGAGTGACAGCTCTGCTACCCACCAGCTTGTCACGGGGGCCTTTCTCAAACTGCACTGCTCAAGTTAGGCAACAAGTCTAATTCTGCAAAGAGCAATGATTTTCTGGAGATGTTTCCCCGTCTCCCTTCTCTTTCCCTTCCTTGATGACACTGTGTGAAGCTATTAATACTACTCAGATAAATGTACAACTCACTAAACTTTTGATTTAGCTTATTTTTTGTCTCTTCCTCATGCACTTTCCATAATCACTTACTGTCAAAAATAATGCTTGTTCATTCTGTTGATTAATATGTGCTCTTAGAAATAAGCCCTTGCATCAAAGAGAAAGACCATGAAGTAACTGATGGAAGTTCTTAGTAAGAAAGCTCTTCAGTAACTGGTTAAGCAGGAGGCATTCCTCATCCAATGGTGGCAAAGTAACAAAAGGGACAGTGGAGCAGCCTGGAAGTTGCCCACTTCCCAACATGTGTTCCCCAGGTACTGCATGGGCCAGAAGGAGGGCTGGGTTTCTACAGTAACAATTAGGTAGGAATTTGAGTGGAGTGGACTACTGTGGACATCCTTGTTCTTTGTCACAGACTTTGTTGGCAGTATTTGTTCACTAAAAGCCTGTTATTAATCCCAAAGGTTCTACACCCTGTAAGTCCTGAAAAAAAAGGAGTGCTGCACCCCTTTCATCACTGTTTCCTGTGAGGGTCTCTTTTCTATTAAGCCTCAGGTCTCTGAAATCATTCCCTCTGATTTTTTTTAGGCCTAATGCTATGCTGTGGAGCCCATGTAATGCCATGAGGGAATTTCAGATGACTTTCAGTAGGAGTGTGTCAGCCCTGTTAATAAGTGAAGCTCTGATTCTTTCTTGATTAGTTCTTTATCTTCAGATCATAATATTAAAAAGCTAGGGGGAGACGAAAGATAATCTTTTTGTAGCTCTTTTTCAGTTAGCTTTTACACTGACAGGTTAGGCAGCAATGAAAGTATAAACTGCCTTCACTTGTCCCATCTGTTCTCATCCAGCCTGTCACTGTACCCTGTATGAGGTATGTGGTGCAAGTTCTTTGTTTGCAAGACAAAGAAATAAATGAGTATTGCTCATCTGATGTTACATGAAGCAAATGAAATATTGATCACATGCTTCACCACATTCACAGCAAATAAAAGGAATTTGCATTTGGAAATACTTATGTCATCTGTAACTGGGAGACAACTCTTCTGAAGGTGCTATCTCAGCATCACTGAGGTATTGCTGCAACTTTTAGGAAGGCAAATAGAAGGTGAACATTACATGGAAAGCAAAATTATCTCCGAGGCAGAGACTGGGGAGTTGCGTGCATTCTGAGCCTGATGGAGAAACATCTGGATTTCAAAGCTGCTAGCAGAGTTCAGTGCTGCTTACTATAAGGAAGGGTAATCTGTACAAAGAATGTTTAAGAGCATGAAACCCCTGTTCCAAAGCAGTGTGAGGCTGCTGAAATCCCTAGGGTCATACAGGGGGAATTCCTACACAAGAAATCAATTGGTTCAGTTGGAATAAACCTCGGTTCTGTTTCCTTGCCTGGCCTTGCTCAGCTGTGGTTAAATGAGGAAAGCGGATGATAGCCATCTGGTAATCTTGCTGTTGACAGGCTCGGGTGGGAGTCCTGGCTTGTCCTCTTAACCAGTACCACCTGCATGGACAACTTGAGCATTTGGGAAGAGAAATGGAATGTTCCACAGTTTAGAAAAGGTACAGCAAGATGGCTATTCTGCTACTGACTGCTACTGGGAGAGGACCTGCAGCAGTCAGTCTGTTTGCTCATCTCCCCCATGCTCTCGACTCAGACTAACAAATTACCCACCATGAAAGAGAGATCATTTTTTTTTTTTCAGTAATTAATTAAATCCATCAGGAAAGACTTCCCAGGTACAGCTTGCAATTTATGGTTCGGGCCAAAAATCTGACGACTACACTAAAACCTTTGATTTGATATGGGAGACCTGGCACAGGGGAGCTTCATGCTGCTGCTCTGTATCTACCACTGTCACCATAGTTGGTTCCAATAATTCAATGATCTTTGCTCCTGTAGGTAGAGGATTCTGAGCCACACCACAATCAAGTCATATTTAAAATTCTGAATGTCTAATTCAGAAATCTTTTCCACAGCAGGTAGTAGGCAACTGCTAATGAAACCAGTGTGCTCAATTACTGTCTGAGATGTAGGTTACTAAGGTTTTCCTGTTCATGCTAATAGATATTTATCGGACCTTAATTCCTTTAATAGTAGCAAAAACAGAGCTCCACACTTAATATGTTCTTTTAAGCTAAAGGTTGCTTAATACTTCATACTGATACCTATCATCTTGGTCTCAGATCTCTGACTACATTTTAGGTTAATGCACTAATTAATCCAGACATTAGATAAACAGAGTTTATTTAGAATTTAATATTCAGTTGTAAATGAAATGCGTTACTTATTTTTCAGTGTCCATACACATATGCTTTGTTACATGTTTATCCATAACACCAGAAAAAGTACTGAGCTGTAGTTGCCCAAGCTACTGTTTCTATTGGTACGAACACAACTTTATTACTCATGTGTAGCTCTTCCTAACTTTCTGAAGCTGCTTATCTCCATTGCAAGTATTTCAAAATCTGTTAGTCATGCCTAACTTTTCCATTAACTTCTTCCCATCACTTCTAATAAATTGCTATTCAGGTTCCTACAAATAAGATATTTTCACCTCTGTCATAATGATTTCAGATACACAGTTGCCCTTTAGGATATGCTCCATTTTGTTTCTGTCATGTCTCTAACGCCATAATTTGGTACTGCATTAAGAAAAGCTGCATTACATTTTCTAGGCAATACCTAGAGCAGCATAAGTGGCCTAATCTTTTTCCACGAGAGTGTAAGGAAAACTGTTGATCACAGACTGAACCTCTGATTGACCACCTGAGGCAAGCAATGAGTCAGCTGCAGGAGCACCGGTGAAGGTAATTCAGCTGTGCTCCCGGAAGGGTGTAGAGCTTGACTCCACATCTCCCAGATCCCATTTAAGAGCTGACCACCAGTAAGGTAGCATTTCTTTCTGGAGGTTGCTTCTTTGTGGAGTTCTTGTGGTAGAGCCACAACATTGGTGAGCACGTACCTTGAAGGCCTCAGAGTTGGTGAGTCCTTTTCCTTAGTTATTTTCTGGCTATTTATTTCTGACTATGTTTGTACTATTCCAGCTGTACATTATACTTGTATTATTTCCACCATACAGAGAAAAATACAGTTGCTGTGTAAATGTGTGGTGTATTTCTCTGTGAACAAGTGACAGTTCTGAGTAGGGAGACTCTCCAAAGTTCCTATCAGTTAAGTGATGTCATGATGCAGTTTCTGGGGGCACTACATGGAGCACTCACTTTGACAGTTTGTTATAACAAGTTGCCTGAGTCACTGAACAGTATCAAAGTCAGCTATGCAAGTTTTACTTTACTCAGTGCATAAGACAAAACAGAATCCATCACAACAGTTGGGAATAAAGCACATATAAACACCAGTGCTTTTTCCTTAAGCTTTGCTACCATGTAACGTGCCTTGGGTGTAGGAGACATGAGAGCATCTACCATAGCATCTACAACCTCGTTGCCGTTTGTGCTTCCTTTGCTGAGAATGTTGTTGAAAAAGTCTGCCCGCTCCTGAACGTATTCCTTATTGTAAACTGCCTTTTCTTCTTCGCTGAGTTCACTCCAGATCTGTTCCGCACTGACTGGTGGCTGAATTTTTGTAGATCGTGCATAATTTCCTGGCTGAATAATGCAGACCTAAAAGCAAGATGTGGAACTTAGCAAAGTGCAGTCGTTCTGTATTCAGTAAAATACCACATGCAGTAAAACAGATACAAAGCTTCTCATCAACAGGTCTCTTCCAGCAAATGCTGCTTTGTGGGAATTTCAACCTTGAAAACTTTACTGAAATCAAGTGTATTCCCATGAAATGTTTGCCATTGCTTTTGCTATGCCAGGTGCTTTATTCTGGCTTCCTCATTTCACTCTGACTGTTACGTGTTCATGCCTTCACAGAATGCAGCCCTGCGTGTGTATATATATATATATACATACATATACATATATACATATATACACAATGTTTAGTGGTATCAATGTTTTGACAGTTATGAGACAAATTATTTTGGTGTAACTTTGATGTCTCTAAGGTGGAATGCTTGGGATTTTTCTCTTGGTGGCAAATCTTGCAGTTAGTGATTTTTTTTGCCCATTTGGGACAGAAGGAAATGAGCAATTCCTGGGGAAAGAAATGCCATTTTCCCCAAGTAGGGGAAAAGGAAAAAGAAATGGGTGTATCAATACAAGTACAGAAAAGGCCAGAGGTGCTGCTCCAGAGGTCTCACTGAAGTCATTAACAAATTTCCAGATTTCTGTGCACACAGCTATAAATTCAAAGTGTACAAACTCTTTGCAGCTCAGCCTGTTTCCTTTGCATGTATTATTCTGCTGACTTCTGGGGAATTGCAGAGCAAGCTTAGCACTTCCAATGTGCATGCTTTTCCTGGAATACCTCAGCTAGCAGCTGGCTTGTTAAAACTGTAGATGTGCAGCACTCAAAACTCCATGGCATTTAACTGACCTGATTTCTAAAGACTATTAACACAATGTGAAGAAAAATGGCGCTGCACCATATAAAAGACTTTAGGACTTGACAGACATTCTTTGGAAATCTGTGTTAATTTATAACTCTAATGCCCCCAATCTGCCATCCAGCTCATCTGCCAGGGGTGCAGCAGTGCTGCCACGTGCCACCTCTCTGCCTGCACAGCCACCAGTGCTCTGCAGCCTGCTGCTGGGTCTGTAGCACCCAGCAGGAAGGGATGCAGATAGCCTCCCAACTGCCCCAAGTCAGACTGCGTATCTTGGAATGTCTCATGCTGTCTTTGGTAGGTTTGCCACAGGGCATCTTTCGGTACCCTTGCTTTAGACTCTTCAGAATTGCCTAATATTAGCCAAAATAATGTCAGTAGTAAAATTCCTACGTATATTTTAAAGAAAGGGGCATTCAAAACTTCATGTTTTGTAGCTACATTAAGTTGGCTAGGAGTTATTCAGCTTCCTTTTATTTCCCCTTTGCTCATTTTCTTTAGCCTTTTTTCTAGTGGCAGACACACACTTTGTTTCCTGTAGGTAGCCAGCTTTCCAGAGTTCAATGGGACTGAGCCACGATGCCATCTGTTCCTTGCCACCTCTGGGCAACCATCTCCCGAAAGCAAAAAGGGAGTCGTAGAGCAGGAGAGAGGAGCACTGGGAAGAGGGAGCTTATCTTCTGCAGGCTCTCTGCAGGGTAGATTCTGAGGCAAAGGCCAATAAACACCATGCATACAGTGAGAACCAGAGAAGTAATTCTCATAGGTATGCTTGAAGTGTTTGCCAGCCTGATCTACTGTAGTGAGTGCTGAGGTTATTCCGGGGGTGGGGGAACAGTAAAAATCCTAGAACCACTACAGCAGTTAACCTGTTAAACTAAGCTCTTCCATCCATTTGAGATTATCCTCAGCTAATCAGTTCAAATCCTCATCATGCTGTGTGGCATTAGGATGTGTGAAATCACTTGCATTTTATATTTATGAGAGGGGCAGCTGATAGAAGCATAGCTGTGATTTCTTCTAATACGAAGCTTATGAACAGTGTTCTAAGTCTGTGTATGTAAAAGAATACACCAAGGTAAATTCTCTAGGGAATACTTCCAGTGTTTTAGAAGAGTATTTCAGCAGTAGAGTGACTTCATGGAAAAAGCCCCGTGAAGCTACTCCATGGTCTAAACTTTGGGTCTGACTGTCAGTGTTGCTTAGGTACAACACTAAGAGCACTCTTACAGACTTCTCTTAGGTCAAGAGAATAAAAAAATCGCTCTGCATGAATACTGCCTCTTGCAGAGCTGCTATTCCCTGAAATAAGGAGGAGCTTTTAAGCACAGATGTGAGAGAAGAGAGGAAAAACTCTTCTGGTAGGTGGCAAGCCATCATTTTTTGCTGCACAGTGCTCAGACCTGGGCTCTTTGCTCTTGCAGGTGTGAAAGTTTCCATTGCTTCATAATGTTAAAAGTTACTGTTAAAAGCATAGCACTGTTTAGGCAAGCATGTCTCAGGAAGTTTTTTCACTATAGAGGATGTGGAGAAAGGGTGCAAGCTGCAGCACTGTCACAAAGATGGTGCGCTACCCCACATTTTACAGAGCTGCAACCACCGCCCAGCTCTGCTGCCTGCTGTTATTTCCAGCCAACTGATGAGCCACAGAAGAGCCACCTCTTGCCAGGGGAAAGATGCATCCATGGTTTCAGGGGTGCTGTTTTCATTGTCATCCCCTTTGTGTGGATGCGTGCGGCTTTCCTTGTGTAAAATTAGACAGTAATATGCAGACAAAAACAGTGTTTGAAATAGCAGGAAGCTTCACAGAGCAGCTATTTATTATATCACTTACCTGGACACCAAACTTCTTCATTTCTAGTCTTAGCGCATCACAAAATTTTTCAATGGCTGCTTTGGTCATGGAATAAATGCCATTTCCCAGAGTGAAATAGGCAATAATGCTGGACATGAAAACAATGCGTCCTGAAAAAAAAAAAAGTACAAATAACAAAACTTTTCACTCTTGATCTTCTAAATAGAATTGATTGCCTGAGTCTTCTGAATTGCAAATAAGGTAGTATTTAGCACGATGTTGTTTTACAGTGGAACATGCAAAAGCTGTGCTGTGTGAATGTGTGGTCCCAACAGAACTGTGCACTCAGCTCTGTAAAGCAGATATCATCATGCAAGTAGCTTCCTTCCATCTAGTGACACACTCTGGACCAAACTGGGGATGCTGTTTATTCCGCTTGAGACAATTGACTTGGGTAACAGAAGATGAAAAAAAGATGGCAACAGAGTGCTCCCTTAAGCTCTTTAGACTGAAAAACAGAAATGAAAGACTATGCTAGTAATAGGAGAAGGACTGCAAAGGAGTGAAGTGAATGATTTTCCTTTTGGGAGCTACGTGACTACTAATATCATTTATGGCTATGTGACTACTAATACTGTTTATTCTGTGCTAATGATGTCTGTGCACTGAGTTCCAGCTTAAAACTGCACATAAACCCATAATCAGATTGTACAGGGACAAGCTTTACCAGAGAAAGGTGACTTGACAAAATGTGTGCAGCCTTACACCACTGTGCTGTGATTTCTGTCATCGGTGCTGCCTTTTTTTCCTTTTGTAAGGAATGCAGGCATGCATTAAATGCACAGAGTTCTGATTTGAGGCTCTGGGCTGTGGTCTGATTCCACTGTTTATTTGTCAGCTTCCACCAGACAGTCACAACATATAGTAACAAATATGTGTATATGGTACATGTATGTGTCAATATATATTCATATCAGACGTGAGAGAGAGAATATCCTCATAGCTAGCAATTTAGAAAACACAGTACCATCCCTATTGCTGCCACAGATGCAGAGAACATCTGGGCACCAGATCTGACCAAATGGTACAGGCTTTGGGGCTACCAGAAGGGTATCATGGGAATGCAGTGAAATCTGTCATTCTGGATTAGGTCCCCTGCTTTCTTACACAGTGTCTGGAAGAAGTCTTGTATTCAGTAATGGCAGAATGACAACCAGCGTGCTGATCAAGATGCTTTGTCAGCTGGCCTCACCATCAGGGAAAGTTGTGTTTTTCCTCTCAGAATCAGATGTTCAGTACTTGCCTCAAGGGAAATACCCTCCTTTACAACTATTAATAATCTTGAAGCTCTTCTTGGACAGGTTGCTCATTCTGAAATGGCAGTAAGCCTCTTCCACTGGAACTCGGGCTCTGTGTAAGAGATGGTAGGATAACCTTTCCCTCCTTGATTAACTAAGCAGTTCAGAGCATGCACCCAGAATGGTGTTTAAATTCTCTCTTTACCTGAGCTAACTGAAACCCAGCTTTCTCAAGAGAATGCTGGAAGTTTCTATGGAGCTTTAGAGCATCATAAAGTTTTAGTAGTACACAGGATATCAAAAAAATTGATGTCTCCTTGTGTAATGGCCACGTAACACATTTGCTGTTTCTCACTCTATATGCAATAGCACATTCTCTTACAAAAACTTCCAGCATGCAGTATTTAAAGGCTGCTTTTTTCTTCCATCAAAATATCAGCCAAAGGCAACCAAGAAGAAACGAGCAAAGTAGGAAAAAAGAGGATGCTTTTATCTTACCAGCATTTTGTGTAACAGTGATATCTGGGGATTCCATACAAGAGCTAACCCTGCCGTGCCTGATGCTTTACATATATAGTATAAGGAATCCTTGCCTTAAAGAGCTTACAATTGAAATAGACAAGCTCAGCAACACAAGGAGAAAGGAAAAGACTGTCTTTGTTTCCCAAATACAGATGGAGAAGGAACAAACTGCAAAGCAATTGAGACATTCTGCAATGCTGTAGAGAGCTATTCAAGCCATTTCTCATCAGGAGCAAGGGCAAAGCACATGCACATGGAGGTTCATGCTACAGCATTTATCCCATTTGATACCATGCATCTCTGTATGGTACTTCTTCACATACGTGGGGTTTTCTGCCCAAGGTCATAGAGAGGATCTTGTCAAGCCTGGAACTGGAAGCTGGCTGTCTCTAGTTCACCTCTGTATGATCAGTCTTCCTCTCCTAAATGCCACGCAGTAAAACAGTAAAGCCTACATAAAAGAAGTTAAGCAGGAGAGCAGGGGTTTACTGGATCTTTGTCTCCTGATTGTCAGTGCTTACAAAATGTTGCCTGGGCTTCATTATATGCTGTAAGCTTCATTTATTTCTTTTTACTCTTTGTTTTCAGCCAAATGCTGAGATAAATTCATTGTTTGTAAATACTTTTTTTTTTTTTTTCCTTATGTATTGCAAAGGCAGAACCTTTAAGGGTTGTTTTCCTCTTAGGATTTCACCATCTTCCTAGGGTCATTTAGGCCACGCAGAAGGAAGCTGTCATTTCAGTTCAGTGAAAGACAATTAAGGCTTCTTTTATAGGTGCTTACATTACCCTGATTATAGTAATCTAATTATTCTGCAACTCCAAATAACAGTGGATTAGCATTACCCTTGTATTTCCTCAGAAGAGGAAGAAATGCCAGGGTTGTCCTGATGCTCCCAAGAAGATTCACATCCGCAAACTTCTCATATTTCTCCATTGACAGCCACCCCGTCTCACCAAATGTGGAGATTCCTGCATTGTTCACAAGCCCCCAAAAACCTAAAGGAGAGAAATACCTTAGCAAACATTTTTTGCTGAAAAAAATCACCCCCTGGCAACCAAACAACACTGGGGAGACAAACCCTTTATAGCAACTTTTCAGTTGCATTATCTTTTTGTCTTTCCACTTATAAGTGTTGGAATGCTTTGTTTAATGAAGGGATGTAATTTTGCCCACTATCTGGACAATGCAAGTCTCAGTGCTATTTAATAATCACTCACTTTATAGTCTTCTTAAGTTATTTATGAATAACATGATCTGGGAGACTACTTATTACTGCCAGTGCAGTGTATCATGATATTTTAATTACTTGAATCCCACCGTGTGCAGTGAGCAGCTTTGTGAAAATTACATTAAGCAGTCCAGAGGCTAAGGGCTAATATTTTCAAAGTGCCTGACTGATTTAGAAGTCTCCGTCTTTATCAGGATTTTGAGCTTCAATTCCTTCTGAATTCAGACACAGCTGGGTACATGGGCACAGCACTGGGTAGAGCAGACAAGTAAGGTCCACGACTATAATGTTTTCTGGATTTCCTACCCTTGGCCGGCCCTACTCCCACCTAACACCAGGACTCACAGTAGAAGCCTAACCCTCTAAAATGCAATAAGATTTCAGCATTTACAGGCAGATCTCTACAGACAGCAGAGCTTGTTCTGACATAACTACACCAAGCCCTTTAGCCCAAAGCCACAGAATACTTCATGTAAGCATTGTGCAGCACTCAGAACCTTGGTTGCTGGACATGCTTTTTGTTGAAGTGTGGCAGTGCTCACAGATTAGAGCTGACATGCTGACTAAATGCTGATGAAGCCACGCTGACTTGTTCTAGCCTACAGAGCACTTTTCTACAGATGTATGGTAAAGCAGTAAGTGACGCGGTGCTTGTGAAAGCACTGCTGTTTCTGCTCTCAAATCCTAACTTAAAGCGTATTTTGAGGGTGACCAACAGTGTAATTAAGAAGTACTCAGGGTGGACTGAGAAATAACCAAGTTTGCAGCTTGTTTCTGCTGGCCTTGCCAGTTTTGCTTATGCATTTCTAAGAGATGTCATACGTGTCTGAGATAAATGATTGTATTCTGATGTCTTCTGCAGAAATAGTTAAAGCTGAAATAGACAATTTTTAACATTACTTTGGAAAGTAGAGCTCTGTAAGCATTCCTAATACATATACATATATATATATATACACACACACTATTGTGCTACATACTGCAACTGGTGTTTAAAGAAACAAGGTTGTTTCAGTGAATGCCTCATTTGCAGAGCAAAGCACTCAAAATCAGTAATTTACCACATGGAACTTAAATAATTCTGTCCTCCAAAGTGAGTAGACTATCATGTAGGGGTCTACAACACAGCAGGTCCTGACACTGGACCTCTCTCATGACTGTAGATGCAGACTATCTTCTGTCCTACTCAGTGTGCCTGTCCTTTGCACTTCCCTCTTTGGCGCTGCCCCAGACATTGATAGGACAGAGAAGAGGAAGCAGACCAGAAAATCAGCCCCTCAAATTTAGCATCTGAGGTATCCTTTTCCCTGCCGTTGCTCTCTTGTCTCAGGTCTTTCCATCATTCTGTGGCTTGATTTTCCCCTTTTTTAAATGGAACAAACCCCATAGGACTGGTTTCCCTGTGGAATGTTTCACTGGATTAGGGTCCTCTGAGAACTAATTGTCAACGTTTTTGTACTCGCGTGTGATCTGATCTGCAGATGGACTGAGTAGCTGCATACTCCATCTGTTCAGGCTGCGGGTCTCTCTACTCAGGTTTATTTTTAAAGAAGCACAACCCAAACTAAAGTCTGACATCACTGTCAGAGTTGTTCCTTGATCTTCTGAGCTTTACCTTTTCTAATTGAAACAAAAATGTCATTTTGCTTTTGCTGCTGCATCCTGCACAGCAAGAACACTTGTTCCACATACACCAGAATTCATTAGGTCTTCAGAAATACGTCTGTTGGACTTTAAGCGATTGATTTTTCGTTCTCTTTCTCTAAAGCATGAAATACAGAATTTAATTTGCAAGGTAAAAGCTTTCTCTCCAGGTGCTTGCCAGCTTTCCCTCCTGCTCTTCAAAGACCGAAGGTGGTACATGATAAGGCTAGCCCATGTGTACAAACATGCAGTGTATGTAGAATAATAGCTCCTTCTTGCTTTTCAGTGGCCAGATCAAAGTCAAGGAGAAATATATGCTTGAGTTAAGCAGAAACAGACTCTTTTGAGGAAAAGATTATGTAAAATATAAAATGATACTTTGCTCAGAGTTAGCTCAAAGTATTTCATTTGCCCTCAAGTGAAACATGCTTTTCCTCAGCAGAATGTTCTGACATCTCCAAATGAGAAAAAATCTGGTGTTCCTCAAATCTTCTTATTACTTCTTTTGGTTGAATCAGTTTGACAAATGCTACCTAAATGAGTGGTTCGTTAAAGTCACATACCACTTTCTTTCAAAAGAATTACTGCCTCGTGAAAAACAACCTGCCTACCTTTGCAGTAAAGTTGCTGGAATCAGATTTCATCTTCCTTTCTTGAAACATGTGATGCAAGAATGAATCCTATAAACCTGCATGTAAAGTATTTTTTACATTTGCTTAGACAAATGCGGCTCAGGGAACCTGAGAAATACAGTCCTGGGAGAGAAATCTCCAGGAACCTTCCAGTGACACTAATGGCTGGGCTCCTTTTGACTGTTCCTGGGGTGCCTGATTCTGTATGGGGCCATAAAAAGGCCTGGGAAGATCTGTGCATCTGTTGAAAGTCTTCTGGTCAGAATATCAATGGCATGGTCCTTGGTAGAATTTAATGTGAATCTCTAATATCTAGAGCCAGTCAATTCACTGCCTCCTAGAAGGACAGGGTGTATATGAGATTAAACAAAATAGCTGAAGAAAAATCACATTGCCTCAGAGTGTCTATGTGCAGACACATAAAGAAAAAGCAGCTGATGATTTGATTTGGAGGCAAAAATTGTTCAGACTGTCATAACAGAACTCAGTTCAAGACACAGATTAGGAAGAGGAGTGTCAGACTGTACTACAGCAGGCAGGAGAGAAACTGGAAAGCAGAAAGAGATCTTCACTGATCTCTGCATTAAGAAAATGGATTCAGAAGGCAAACATTAAAAGAGATAGCAGAGGATCTAAAGATTCACTTTAGGAAACTTACTACTGAAAAATGCAGAGAGGGAGCAAACCAGTTTGCTTGAGGGAAATGTGGGGTATCCATCGCAACAGGTCAACTGAGACTCCTGCGTTTCAGATTTGTACTTTCTAGAGTCACCATCCATTCCTCCAAATGTTATGCTGTGGTTGCCTTCACTGTGAGAATGAGTCTGTTTATGTATGATGTCTGGGCTAAATGATGGTACCAATGGCCTACTGCAAGGACTCTATGAACAGGAAATTTAAATAAGGGGTGAACAGTATTTGATAACCTAGTAGTGGAAGGTAAGACCAAAATGAATATCCCTCTCTTCCATGATGCCATCTACTCAAACAGGAAAGGATAAGAAATCATGTTTTAAATAGAAGAAAATCCAAAAAATACTGATTTTTCTGTAGGTACTGAGAGAATCAGCAAACCATCAAATTGTTTAGCTGCTTCCTCACTGTTTTGGTACATCTTCTAAAGTTTTAGTTGGAAATGTGTTGCATTAAACCTAGAGGTAGATGAAGTTATTCCTTTTTGAGCACTTTTGAATGATACAGGAGCATTTTACTGATCTAAACTTAGGTTCTAGCACGCCACTACGACATATTTAAAATCGTTTTTACTTGTGTGGGACTGACGGTAGTAAAGAAACAGTCCCTAAACAAATCCTAGTGACTTGGGACAAAGGCTTCTCTCAGTTTCTACAGGGATTCTTTGAGTAGAATTACCCTGAGCTGAGGAAGGGGAAGGCAGAGATGGCTGAGTTCAGCAGGATTTACAAACTAGAAGGTCTGCAGAGCACTTCCAGTGACTGTTTTAAAGGTGAATGCTTTCATAGCTTTTAAAATAAGCTAATCTAGGTTTCAGTGTTGTTGTAAATCACACTGATTGACTTTCAGCACCACCCACTGAATTTCTGCATCAGTTTGTATAGTTTTCTTGTTATATATAGTGCATATATAGTTTCAGATTTTCTTGCTGACAAATGCCTATTTAAGACTGTCTACTGGACTCACCATCTACTCTATGTTCTCCCTAGTGCTAATATCAGACACATACTAGAGTTTCAGTTTGTTTAGTCTCATGCTGTAGGCCCCTGGATGCTCCATGATCCACTAGAGAAAACTCACTGCAGAGTTCCCTCTCCAGTAGGACATTACGGGCACACCCTTTACTGCTCACCCTTTGGGAACAGCTGGGTAGCAGGTAATGTGTTCACAGCCACACATTTTTCTCCCTTCCTAGGTAATTTCAGAACATAAATGAAACAGTTTGGAGTTGTTCTTGCAGTGGAAAAAAAACAACAATCCACATTAAAAACAATCTTTGGCCTGAATGTAAATAAATTATTTATCAAATAAAATGGTTCACTTAAGAGTTAACCTTCAGCTGAATTGTTACGCTGGAACT
This sequence comes from Excalfactoria chinensis, assembly GCF_039878825.1. Lineage (NCBI taxonomy): Eukaryota > Metazoa > Chordata > Aves > Galliformes > Phasianidae > Excalfactoria > Excalfactoria chinensis. The sequence goes on along the minus strand of NC_092827.1, from coordinate 92,349,380 downwards.
ATTTTTATAAGCTACCAAGGGAAATATATCTATTTTTAGAGATGCCAAGATGGAACAGTCCTGAAACCTTTTATTTGAAGACTGTGTAAGTAGAGCGTCCTCACAGTTTCATTACATTTAAGATAAAAATATTTTATAATTGTGTTTTATAAATAATGAAGACAACTTGTAGCGTTTGCTCCATTAACCCCAGGTATTAAAATAGCTCCTTTGCTCCTTCTTACTTAATAAATGTAGGTAGATTACTTGATAATTGGGAGTTTTCCCAAATGGTGTATGTTCTGTCTGCTTCTGGGAAGTTACATTTTCTTTTCTGCCTTTGCAACGTGACCCTCATGCTGCTGCAGTCCAAAAGCAACAGAAAAATATCTCAAACTCTCTGCTTTATGTATACGTGCCCAGCGCTGCCTGACTTAAAAGCCCTCTCTGCATACACAGTGTGTGCGCAGGATGTGCATTTCAGCACCAACTGTGCTCAAGTGTCCCCTTCTGCAAGAACTGCCGAGATCTGCCTTGATCTGAAAGCATGTCCACGTGCCTACAAGGAGCAAGGGTAATCAGCAAGTTCATGCTGAGCTGTGGACTCAAGAGTCTGCATTCTTGCATGAACACAATCGCTGCATAAACCATCAGAATTACAGGATTAATTAACTTATCTGTAACCCAGAGTTTCAGGTTACCCAGTCCTTGTGCCCCATCTGGCCTCTAAGAGTTTTTGTGGGTCATCTGCGATGTGCCTGCAGCTTGGGAAGGAGCCTGAGAGAGGAAGGCTCTGCCTCTTAATCAGATAAGGTCAAGATCAACCATAAATACATGGACTTAATGAGAAGCATTGAGGCTTTTTCTTTCTTCACTTCTCATGTCATCCCCTTCCCAAGGTGCTAATGAGGCAGACAGAGGCCTTGTATGTGAAGCTATTTCTGCATGCAGGAACTGTTAGTCTATAATTGAGGGTATCGTCTGAGTTGGGAGTGTGTGTGCACTGAGCCACGTGCGCCCTCAGCAGTACAGTGGGTCCTTCTGCCTGGCAGCCCTAACTATGAAAAACTATAAACACGGCCCTTCTACACACACTGCCGCAGCTTCTGAGGTGATGAACTGGGATTTATGCTGGCTACAGTTACTGTGCAATTTAGAGTCCGTCCATTCTCTCTGGAGCATGCTCCCTGTAGGGTGTATGATTGCCAGATTTTCTTCTAAATGACCCTTCTATGAACTAGCTTATCAAACCTCAACTTGCACTGAGAGGTGACAGGCACAGCAGCTGCCCTCTGCATTTATTTATTCCCTCTTTCACAAAATATGCCTAGAAATCTCTCCTCTCCCCGCTGCCTCCTGTGCCTGCCCGCGTTTCGTTCCCAGCTTTCTCAGACACCTGCAGAGAGTTTCCAGGGGTGGTTTTGCCGCCGGGGGTGTCCTCTGCTGCCACAAAAGGGATGCGCATCCACCTGTCACCCACGTGAGTGTGCTTCAGTATCTTCTGGGGCTACGGCCTCCAGTTTGTGTACCGCTTAACACGGGGCGTTGTTTTTTTAACACAAGCTGTTATTATTACCGCTAGTAGTAACTGCAGTTAGCACCTCTAACAGCTGTGCTCCCTAGCAGCAAGAAGTTGCAGCCGCAGCGCTCGGGCAGCTGTGCCGGCGCCCTCCGAGCCCCGGGCCGCTCGACGCCCGCGGACCCGCCGCCCCGACCCGCCGGCCACGGAGCGGGGCTCCCGCCGCGCCGCCGCTCACCTCTCTCGGGCAGGTGGCTGAGCACCAGCTCCTTGGCGGCCAGCACGTCGCGGCCGCGGGTGACATCGAGCCGCAGGACGCGCATCCGCCCGGCGTCCGCCGCCGCCTCCCGCTGCAGCCGCCGCGCCCCCTCGCCGCCGGGGCAGAGGCAACCGGCGAACACGGTGAAGCCGAGGCGGTGCAGGCGCAGCGCCAGCAGGTGCCCGAAGCCGCTGTCGCAGCCGGTGATGAGCACGGCCCGGCCGGCCGGCTCCAGCGCGGCCACCTCCCGCCGCCACCGCCGCGCTAGCAGCAGCAGCGGCAGCAGCAACAGGAGAGGGACCGCGGCCCACATGCCGACCCGCCACCGCGCCGTGCGGGCCCGCGGAGCTGGAGGGCGGTGGACGGCCCCCGCTACCCCTCCCCGGATGCCGCAGGCACCGCCCCTGCCAGCCGGCGGCCCGGGGAAGCCCGGGGCTTGGCGGTGCGAACTGCCGAGCTGCGCGCCGCGGGAGGACGGCAAATTCCCCACCCCGTGCTTCCTGCTCGCTTTGAGGTAGCGCAGTGCACGAGTCAGAAGCGAGCTGGATTGTGCCGAGTGGTATCCTGGCTTGTCTCAGAAATAGTGCAGCCAGCAGCATCAGGGAGGTAACTGTCCCACTGTACTGCACTGGTGAAGCCACATCTTGGGTACTTTGTTCACTTTTGGGCCCCACTCTACATAGAATCCCAGCACCAAAGCTACCACGGACAGCTCTGCTTCTCCCCTACTTGATTTCTGTCACTGCAGAAGGTTTTGGTCATAGGGCATGAAATGAAAGCATCTTGAGTATTTCGAGATCCATGAGATGGGAATTTTTAATCCATCTTCTGTATTATGCTATAGCTGTCCTCTTAAATCAATGTGGCTTGCTATGGCCCATGTTTGTGCCTCCTATGTGGTGTCAGGTGCCAGTAGGTACTCCGTGGTGGAGTCTCTGTTTCTGTTATCAGTAGGCTGAAAGAACAGTTATACACTGCTGAACAAAGGTCCCTGGGTACTGATTACAGGAGTCATTTGATTAAGCAGTGGTTTCTCCACACTTTCTTTCATGTGAGAAAGTCTCCAAGCAGCTGGTGGAAGGGGCAGCCTCCTCCAAGTAAAATGACATGGTGGAAAGAACCAGATGCCTTCATTGATTGTGATTTAAAGTTGGCATGTAAGACTACAAACGGGGCAGAGTCATTCTTTGATATATAGACACTAACAGGGGAACCACTGGGCTTAACACGCAGAGATGTTGCTATATATTTGCCTGATTTGGATCCCTGTAGCTCCTGTTAGCCTTGTCCATGTTTAGTAGTTTGTCCTACACAGACCCTGTATCTGGCTGTAACAGAGGTGTTCTAGAGCTGGTAGAGCTCTGCTGTTTTCAAGTCTTGAAAAACAGCACTTGTCTGTGGAATCAGCTGTGTTTTATGTTTGTGTTGGGATCTCTTTGCACTAATATAGAGTGTTTTGAATGACATTCTAAGGAGAAAAGGAATAATTATTGTTTAAATCTCTTTTCCATGGGCCACAGTGTTCCTGTGTCTTTACTGTTGTCAGCTGCTGATCTGCCTATATTTGCTTAGGCTTTAAATTGTTCTGTGTGGTCTTTTCTGCATTGTTCAAGTCTCCAGTAGGCATTGTATAATAGGACTTAGAGCCTCAAGTGTCTTGAAAAACCACAAAGGGGGTGGAATGATTAAACCCAAGATAAGATGTCTAGCATCCTCAGTAGTGTTGATAGCGCTCCAGCACACTAGGAGATGCTGCCCTTTTTTAGCTTTCAGAAGATCACTTGATCTTCTGTAACCCTGAGTCACAAAGCATTGTCTTTACGTTAAAAAAAAATTACGCAACCCTCAAAATCATGAGAGTTGATAACCATCTGTTCTCCTGCCAGTTTCTCTGTCTGGTTCCCTGCAGCATAAAAAGATGGAGAGCTGTTCCAGATTTACCTCCTCCGTGCCTCCTACCCAGCTCTCTTTTGCATCTGCCAGCCTCTGCTCTCATAGCTTTCTTGTCCTGTTAGTAACACAAAGATCACAGGCAGTGCCAAAAGCACTCTCCTGGAGAATAAAAGGTAATCCAACTAACCTCTCAATTTTATGCTGTTTCTGTTCCAAATAAATTTCAAAATATATTAAAAATGTGGCACCCAAATATGGCATGCTCTTAGCTGAGAACAGGAGCAGTATGTTGTCAGAGCAACAGAATAATTTAGCTTGAGACTCCTGTATTAGAACTGTAAAAAATTATCTTTCACGTGTAGGAACAACTTCTTGACTACCTAGTATAGTAAATATGACCAGGTAGGTTTACATGCAGACCATCAGCAATAGAGTTTCTCTGTTTGTTGAATCACTTTTTCTCTGGATGTATATTATATTCCTAACTCGAAATGCATGTACACACACATATATTTGCATATATGTAAATATTCAGACTGAATTAATAACTGTGTTTTGTATAGTATCTGAAATCCCCTTTTCTTACCTACAAAACATAGATAGAATTTCTAATTGTCTGTCAGTTTGTTCTCATGCAGTTGTTGGAGTAGAAAATGGTAAAAGAAAGCTGGGATGGGCTGTGCTCCTCTGGTGCACTCCAGGACTTCCAGCTTCATCTTCAGGGGTGGAGGTGATGTGCTGAGTTCCTGAGCAAAGTGTCAATGACTGGAGGAAACACAGCTTGCTAGAGAGTATTGAAGTAATATGTGCTGCTCTCTGTTCACCCTAACTCTGGGAGCAGGGCAGACATGAAGAAAGGGACAGTGCCCTTTGTACCCCACTTTTCGTCTATTTTTGTGCTATTCACCTCTGTTTATTTTACCCATTCTCTTGTTCCAGTTTCTTCAGCCTTGTCTCTCTCCAATTATAGGAGGTGGGGAGAGAAGCTTCTTTGATATATATCTCACCATACCTGATGGTGAGATAAGACACAACAGGTCAGATGTTTGCCCGACCAGTTCATTACAAACCCTAGGCACTAAGAGAGATAGGGAAGGGAAGGTGGATGAAAGAAGAGAGAGAGGAAATAAAAGCAAGGAGTCTTTGTAGAAAGCAAAAGGGAGATCCACTGGGTTTCCAGGATTGCTCATAGTTTAGATGTTGATCTTCAGTAGTGATGAGTTGGTGGAGGTTGTGTTGTTCAGGTGATGATCACTAGCAATTGTACAAACTTATAAATAGGTCCAGAGTGGTGGAGTCAGCTCCTTTTGGAGTGCCAGCTTCTGGCTTTTGGATCTCACGGGAACTCCTTTGTTCTCTTCTTCCAGGCCTTGCAAACTTAAGTCAGCAGATAAGAGGAAGCAAGGAGATGCCAAATTGTATCCTGTCTTCACAGGATACAGTGGTATCATCTCCCAGTCTCCAGTATCAAGCTGGAGCTGTTTGCCCCCAGGCCAAGCCTTCAGCCAGTTAACCTTCCTGAGCACTCCCTTTGGAAGGCAGACATCTTCAAAGAAATACTTTCAAATGTATAATTGATGTCAAGTGATGTTGACTGCCACACAGTGACACCCACCACTCACCTCCTTGATAACTCAAAGTCTTATCACAAAAAATGCCACAGACAGTGAGCTTTGAGCCAAGAGAAAAGGGTTCAGACAAACCCCTCGTTTGTTTCCCTCTCTTCTCAGTCATAGCAAATTGGAGCTGTCTCAAGATCTGCCATCTGTCATGGTACCCACTCTCAGTGGTGGGTAGAAGGAGCAATGATATTTGATGTCTTTCTTACAGCCTTTCTCCAGTGTCGCATGGAATTCATTATTATTTTTATTTTCAGAAGGAAATATGTCCCTGTTGCCTTCCCAGGTAACTGCAAAGCCATCTATGGTTTCACAGGAGGCACTGTCAGTGTGAAATGTCTCTTTGTCACAGCTTCAGAAGAACGCTGAGAATGTGACAAACTGCCTTCTAAAACCTCCACCACTTGCAGCCAAGCAAGTCTAGAAAATGGCAAACACACTCCCCTCTTTTGTTTAACATTCTTCTGCTTTCGAAGCTAATGTCATGATTTCTAGAGTGCAAGATCAGGATTTGTGACCGGCAGGAAGTGACTGCAGTGCACTCCTTTCATCATCAACCTGACACTTCTCTTTGCTATTCATTGTATCTTATTGGCTCAGAGTCCTGACCTTTTCACTCATCTTCTGGCTGTTGTGCAAGGAATAACATAGCATGCTCTGCACGATAGCTAGGACTTTTTGATATTAATACCCTGAAAATAATGCTAATCTAACAGAAAGGAATATTAAACTCATTAACTCATCCTGACCATAAAAGTTTACATTCCTGCCCTCTAATGCTTAACACACAACTGCTTGCTGCAACTATCTGAAAAGCTGAAATCCAGCCTGCCTCTGCAGGCAAGTGTTTTGGAACTGGAAAAACTAGCTTTCCAGGAAGAAGATTAAAACAGTGTATTTTTGGTGCAGTTAGACAGCTGAAGACATTCTGAACAGTAACGCTTGCAGTTTTTAGAGCTGGCAAGCTGTGCGTCCTAGTTCAGGACTCAGCCAGAGAACGCTCAGCTATAGTGTCAAAGGAAGAGAGGCTGTCATTGCATGTAATTAGATAGGAGCAGTTGCATGTGGGCTGTGCTTAGGGAATATCAAGTCTTTGAAGACTAAGCAGGATGGCTGGTTCTGTATAATGTGATGAGCTGTATTAAAATCTTACAGCAGAGTTTTATAAACCCTGGACTCAGTTGATAAAACAGCTTTAGGATGCCACGTCTATTGCTCAGCGTGACATAAAAAGGAGGTTGCTTCATTTTTAAAGAACCAGGCTGGAAAACCTCTGTGCATGAAATATTTTGAACACCTGTCAGTGGTACAATGTCCAGGCTGTTCCAGAGATGAAGCTTTCCATTTGCCAGAAGTTATTTCATTAAGTCCCTGGCATTAAGTACTTTCTGACAGGACAGGATTAGTAGCCAACAAACAAAAAAAGAAAAAGGGGGTGGGAGGACGGGAAATTCACACAGAAGCAGGAAAATCTGTCTCCTCCTCTCACCTGAAATGACCAGTCCTTTCTGAATTGAAACTCCCCTGGCTCAGGGGTGGATGTACCATGGTTCATCTGGTGTACACTGTGCACAGACAGCATGAGAAGTGAGCAGACACCCTATAATTTGAATTATTTTAGTCCAGTTCCCTTCCCTTCCCTCTCCTCTGAGGGCTGCCTTACCTCACTTAGGACACGGTGTTAAGGAAAGCACGAGATTCCATTTGCAAGTTTTTAGCTAGCTCTGATTTTCTTGTTCCTAAACTGGAGCCCAAACTTTCTGAATTCATTACAAAGATTTCCATTACTTTGGGCTGCCTGATTGCACCGTATTGATGCAACAGATGAGCAGTAACAGCTTGGAGCTTACACACTAATGTAGGCAGTGGGGTTTTAGATTTCATAGAAGAAATGGGTTAAGCTCGCTGTTTTTGATCTTTGAATTCCACATAGACACCTATAGATTTGCCTGGGGAAGCTGTTACTTTTATGAAAAATCTATTCCATTAACTGTGCTACAAAGTGAACAACTCCATCCCCTCTGCTCCTCTATGAAGTTCCCAAGCCAGGGATCTGAAGGATTGTTTGGGTCAGCAGCGCAGACCACATTATGCGCGCTTGGGAGCCAGTTCCAGGCAAATGCATATGCCGGGGATGCCCACGAGGTGGCAGCCTGCGCGGGAGAAAGATGAGGGCTGCCTGTCGCTGCAGGACGAAAGCATCGCCGGGTGAGTGCGCCGCCTGGCCTCGCGGACTGCCAGCTCTGCAAAGGGCTAAAGAAAATAACCCCGTACAGATGTGCCAGCTCCCACCTGCACTGCACGATCCTCACAAGTGGGAAACAGGTGAGGCAAGCTGAGAAGCAAGAAAATGACACGGAGAAACCAGACAGGCTCGGATGTTTTAGAGGCATAGCAGGAAAGCTTCTGTGTCCCTGAGAATGGGCTGGTGTGGAGGTACGATGAAAGAGAGCTAGGATAACAACAACAAAAAACAACCAAAAACTTTGTGCTGATTAGTAGCTAAACTGCTGAGCTTTCAGTACAATAATATACACGACCAGTCACAACCATCACTCTGCTGGAAAAACACCCATCCAGCACCTCTGGCAGCCTGCAGAATGGAGTCTTAAGGACTTAAGCCTGGTGCATTTGAGGGTGCAGATAATGATACCGTTATTCCTTATTACTATTCCTTATTAGATAAAGGCATAAATAAAAGGGCTGATGGCATAAGGGCATGTTGCCCTTGTGTGTGATTGTTCAAGGACAGTTCAGAACATGGAAGATAACTTGTCAAGCAGACTAAACCAGAGGAGCCTAGACAACAGTTTTACTAGAAATAGCCCTGTGGGAATTACTCTGCATTTTTAAACTGAGCATCAGTTGTGTTGCCTCCTTACCAGGATGACAGCTGATAGTGACTGCACAGGGATGGATAAGGAAGTGGAGAAAAAGTGGCCTATGTTCACAGAGCAAATCAGAGACCAAGTGTGAGAGAAAGCTACTCACCTTGCTTACAAGTCAGAGTTGCCCCATGTACAAAATGAGCTCCCCTTGAGGGGAAAGATTGCTTTTTTTAAAGAACAGATGTCAAAAGTCAACTTTGTGGTGGAGATGGAGGGGCACTAGAGATGGAAAGGTGCTGTAGGCAGTGAAGGGGGCATTTAATAGAAGAGACAAATGTGAAAGTTTGCTGCTGAGCACACTAATGCAATTTGAACCTCACAGAGAATCATTCAAGAGATACCACTTGCCACTCACCCACCTACACCTAGTCCCAGACCATGCACTGTACAAAAGGAATTAATCAGTAGGCCTGTTTTCCTCCTAAAAAAGTGAAAACCCAAAGGAAGAAGGCTTGGCTTCTCTACAGTAGTTCAGTCTCCAGCTCCCCAGTGCTACCAAGCATGCAATCTCATTGCAGCTGCAGGGGGTTCACTTCTTGGCCCTTCAGTATGCGTGTAAGGCCAGACTCTGTCTCAGAGTGAGAATGCATGATTGGCAGGACAAGGTCTTTGTACATAATAGGATATAAATACTTCAGGGTGGTTTCTAACCTCTTCTTCTTTCTTACTTGTGGAACCCTAATTTTGTGAGAAAAGACTTTTTCAGAACCAGTGAATTTTTCCTCAGCTGAGCAGTTTCCTCGACTCGGGATCTTCCTATCTTCTAATCATTGCATCACTGTAAGAAATTGCAACTGCACTATTACAGAAATATGGGGCCTCATTTTTCCAGCCTAGCCAGTGTGTAGGAGATCTTTTGGACTGGCACCCTCTCAAGCATAATGTATTAGAATGACAATCTGCTTCTGGATGAAGCTTGGATTCCTCCCAGTTTGCCCTCACCTTTGGCTTGCAGCATCTATGTACGTTGCTCTCACCTCTTGACATGTGGGTGCCTGAAAGTGTAAAGTGCGGTTGTCAGTGCTGTCAAAACTGAAAACAGATGTGTTTTAAATCCTAAGGGTGTGATTTCTGCTTAGGTCCTTCTGCTTCATTCTTGCTGCTGTGCAATTACCTACCCATCAATGGGCCCTCAAATGCCATGTAGATGCTTTGGAGCAGCACAGTAAGGTTCAGTGCGTACTGACAGGACTCAGCTGCTGGGTCACTTTAAACTGAATCATTTTTAATGCTCCTCACAGGCAGCTAAGAGTATAATTCTAAGCACTTGGATTTAGAAGTTGGGATTTAAGGATTAAATGATAAATGTTGCACATGAATGTTGACCATTGCTTTGCTCTAGCATTTGTTTTTTAGTATTGAGATGTTACCAAGGGTACCAGAAGAACAGGGAACAGGAGTTTAACTCAAATTCAAACACTGTGCCATATAGCTCATATAGCTGCTCCGTTCTTTGATGATGCTTCTGCTTTTGAAATAAGCTTCCCTTCCAGAACAGCCTATTGACATTGTTGTGGCAGTGCATGGGACAGTCTGCACAGCCACGCTTTCAGATCAGGGAATTGAAGCTGTTGCAGTGTGCTCAGTCAGAAGCAAGAACATTTGAGCTGGGTTCTTATCTGGGTTGCTAAAGAATGTTGTGTTTCTAAAAGCTTTATGTCACATGGAGGCTGTTAAATAATGAATGCCAGGATGCATAGCTAAGTGTTGACATACAAAGAAACCATCTTCCAAGCACCAGCTCCTCTGCCTAGCAGCAGCAGCAGTGGGACAGAGTTTATGCAGATTTGCTCAACTACTTTTCTGTAGTTCCAAACAAGCTTTTTTGTTGCTGTTTTCTTTCATTATATAGATTCTGATGAGAATTTATTCTCTTAAGAGAAAATTTCTGATGAAAGCTTATAAAAATAACCCACCATGAACTGTAATTGTTCTACTTCGCCATTCCACCCCCCACCCCCCCGGAATGTCCTTTGACATCCAAGGACAAAGGGCTGGCAATACCCAATTGGAACAGACTCAAGTTGGGGCATAGAGCCTCAGAACCAGCTCTCAGACCTAGTCCTGCAGAGTTTCAGTCCTAGGCAAGGAGAAATCAAAATCAATTCTTTACCCTGTGAGGCTTGTGCTACAGGGGAATAGCAGAGAGTTGGCAGAGGTCAGGAATCCCAAATGCAGCTTCTTGAACTGGATTTAAGCAGCCCTCTCCTGATTAAAACCACTGAGGGAGCAGCTTTAAGTTACATCATGGAGTTTTGTCAGCATGGACGTGGGCACAGCGGTACCGCTGTATGCCCAACCTGCTCTCCCTGTTCTCTCCCTTATCTTCCTTGCTGTGTGGTGCGATCGAAACAGAAGTGGTTCTGGCTCCTCTGGAGACTGCCTGTGCCTCAGCAGACAGACTCACCAGGCAGAAGCAAAGAACTATCAAAGGTGCCCTGCAGTGGGTTGGAGCGTGTAGCAAACACAAAGCAATTACATATTCTATATATTCAGTATATCCAATACATGCAATGGCATTCCCATCCATGGTACCTTTATCCTAGAAATACAGAAATGAGAGCTGCAGTGCCAGAGTCCTTAGAATACTATCTCCATTTGATTTCCTTCAAGCCTGAGTTTTCATAAGTTACATTTGGTTTTCAGTTATGGAGTACACAGACTGAGGAACATTTAACAAGTTTTGCATACATTTCTCAGTTTTGCTTTACAGGCTTTGCTTGTAAAGAGAGTTATTTATTTTTGTTTTCTTACGGTGCCCTTCTTGGTGCCCTTTATTACTTTTTATTTTCCCAGGTTGTTCTGAGAGACATATGACAGTGCGAGACAGGAATAGAACAATTACATTTTGCAGGAAATAGTACAGAGTAGCAAATCAATAGGTAAAAGCTCCCTGGGACTACCTAACACTTCTTTGAAGAATAATTAGCTTTCAAGAGAACTCTGGTATCTGGAATTCCTCCCCAACTCTGTCCAATAAGATAAATTCAGTTTGGGATAAGCACTGTGCTTTGAGATCTCTTTGATGGTCTGGAGAAGCGGGTTGTGTGGAAAGAATGACAGAACTAGCTAGGGGAGCAGTGGAAGAAAGCCTAATTGCCCAAGGACACGTAGTGTTCAGGAGCAAATAACAGTGACCGAAACGGAGAGAACTGAGCAGAGCAAAGTATAGATCCAAGTTGGGTGCCAGGGCCCAGCACCTGCTTACTCAGGTGACTGCAAACAGCAGAGAAGTCATTTGATTGGCAGACCAGTGTAGAGAGGAGAGGAGAGCCCAACAGGTGTAAGCGGTCTGTTTGATAAGGCAGTATCAGTCAGCTCAGGGCCATGTTTGAGCTGAGTGCCTGACTTGGAGAACAGCAAAGTCTTCTTGGAGTCTGAGGAGATGATGAGTTGCTGTGTGCCAACCCTGCTGTAAGTTCAGCTGTTTTATATATGCTATTTCATCCTGGGACGTTGCTACAGGTAATCCTGAAGTTGGGGGGTGAAGTGCAGCATATAATGGCTTTGTTGATTTAAACTGAGCTGAACAGAGTTGACCTGGGAGTGAGATTAATCTTTCCTCAGCTGTCAGCATCCTGACTTTCAGAAGAAACTTAAAATGCACAGGAACCCGATTCTAGAAGTATCACTAGAGCTTGTGTTAAACTGAGTGACATCTGATAAATTCATTAACTTCCTAGATGAAAGGACTACTGAGTCTGAAATGGAGGCATTATGTTACTGATATTAAGATAAGGAAAACTTGAGAAAGGTAAACTAGTTAATAAAGCAAGACAGTAGCAAAAGAATTCATCATAGTGGAGGTGATTGCACTGTAACAAAGAATAATTTCTGCTGTTCAGTCACCCATGGTGATCAATGTTTAATATTTAGTGCTATTTGCACTCTTAAAGTCCTAAGCATTTTATTGAACCATGTATTTGTTTTGGTTTGACTTAATTGATGTATCTGTTCTTCAGAGCTAGAAAAATGTATCAGCACGTGTAATGTTAATCACCTCGCTCATCCCCTCTGTAGCCACAGATGTATCACCCTTGCAATTAAGTGTGTGTTAAAGTGGTCTGTTGGAGCAGAGCCCGGGAGTTTGATGTGCAGGTCTGAGCTTGTTGGTACAAAAGTGGTGCTAACAAGCAGGTCTGGAATTATAGGCTTGTCAGTTAGGCTTCAGTTCCTAAAAAAAATACATGAACAAACAACTAAACAAACAATTTAGGAGTGCCTGGAAGAATGCAACAGGATGAGTAACAGGGCCATCTTGTTTTTGTGTGTGTGGTATGAGAGATTCAAACCAATGTAATTTGGTTTAAGCTGAAAGAGGGGAAATTTAAGGTTAGATTGCCCTTCACTCAGAGGGCAGTGAGGCCCTGGCATTGCTGCCCGGAGCTGTGGTGCCCCATCCTTGGAGGCTCTCAAGGCCAAGTTGGATGGGACCCTGGGCAGACTGAGCTGATGGGGGGCAGCCCTAGGGCTTGGAGCTTGATGATCTTTAGGGTCCCTTCCAACATAAGATACTCTATGATATTTCCCCCCTAAACTGTGACAGCATGCTCATATTGGTTTGACTTCTGGAGCTGTTTCATATGCAGTCTTTTAAGGATGTCATATATGAAAATACCTGGGCCCAAAGCTGGTGATGAGTTTACAAGGGAGGTTCTGAGGGGGTTGGTTTATGTACACATCTTGCATATATAATCTGGCTAATAGAAGAGAGGAATGCAATTTCAATTTTCAGCCAACACAATGTTGGAAGAGGCTGTGAGCACATTGTAGAGGATTAGAGTTCTGTGTGATCTTAGCAAACTAGAGATGTGACTGAAAACAAGACCAGCTTGCTGTTCAGGCAGGACAGTGCGTGGTTCCTCTACTAAGTATAAATTTATATATTGCAACACTTAATGTAGGTTATTATATCGTTCTAACAGGTTGGAGAACAACAACTGTGTGCGTAGTTGATTTATCAATAATGATGAAAGATTTTGATGGCTTATAAGCTGATTGTGAATAAACGATGCCATGTTATTGCATCAGTGCTGCTTTTACAAGTGCCATAATCCTTACCATCAGCTTGCTTCCAAGGCAGCAGGTGCACTGCGCTCACCTTTGGCCAGCGTACTTAAAGACTGGGATGGTTTGATATGGAAAGCAGTAAGACGGATGAAAGGTATAGAAGGACAGAAGGAGTAAGTTCAGTAAAGATCCTCAGGAGGGAGAGGCTGAGGAGGAGACTAAATCCTTTTCAAAAGATTGTCATCTGCTGCAAAGGAAAAAAATGGAGTGCCTGGTCTTCATGACCCTGACAGTGAAGAGAAGAAGCTACGGACTAAATTAATTCCAGAGAAAATGAGGAGAGTTCATTTTTAGTGATTAATGGTCCTAAGGGAGGCTGAACTACTGGAACCTCTCTCAGATTCCCTGTAAAAAGAAGTTAAACCTCTATGAGGAGTGACCAGTGCAAGTCCTCTACTATGCAGGTGAATGGACTAAATGACTTTTAGAAATACCTCTCTGGGCCTCTGGAATTAATTACCACTAATTTACCAGCATAAATCATGTTTAATTTAACTAAATCTATGTCAGTTTCCATAAGAATCTTGCCTCAGCAACAGATCTTTAGATATCTGGAAGTTTTCCACTTTGAGACTGAGAAGTATCAAATGAGAAGGCAAAGAGAGGAACATGGCAGGGGAGTGCATAAAGCAAGTAGTAAATCTTAAGACCTAACTTAGAAATCACTTCTTTATTAGTATGTTCACTAAAAGTTGCTGACTTCATCCCACTTTGCCTCAGCCCCTGAATTTTGGTCATTTCAGAGGCTGATGAAGGATAGTAATGCAGAGCAGGCCTTTTACAGTAGAAGATGGCTACCTTATACTGCAGACAAGCTGATGAATAGACAGACTTTCAGCATCTAATGGTTCACCGAATGCTACTAGTCTTGTTGGCATTTAGTCTTGTCTTTCCTTTTGTCTACATTCCTTCATAGTCTGCTTAATGTTTTGCTTTTTTTTTTTTTTAATGTTCTTCTGTAGCTGATTTTTGGATTCTCAAGCTTCCTTTTTTATTTTTACTTAGAGGTAATTGTCTGTCTGCACATAAGAGCTCCATTAAGGGTGCCAGTAGGAAACTGGGTATGTATTATTTCACTTCACGTGTAATTCTGTAGTCATTTTGATTGTGTTCTCTTTGAAAGCTCTCTTCATGTTACCTGCAGGAACTGAGAATCATCTTCATCTAGTCCTTTACTTATTCTTAAGAAAAGACATCTTTAGCTCTACCAAGGCATTTTATGTCAGCTGCTTCTTGCTTCATTGCTTTATTTATTTATTATGGATCACTTTATAGTCTTTCAACAAAGAAAATTCTTGCATTAAAAAGAGGAGTAGGAAAAAACAAAGATAATTGACTTTTCGCTCAGCTTTTGCACTCCTTTTATAGACAAAACCCTGAGAAAACGGTTTCTTCAAGTTCTCCTCATCTAGAGAAATGATGGATTGAGGGAATAACCCATGTCTGAGGCTCCTAACCTGAGTTTCCTAAAGTCAGACTTAGCCAAGCTTTTGAAAAGGTTCAGGTATATGTCTTGAGAGAGATGTTTAAGTTTTGTCAGATGATGGGTCAGCAGAGTTACCCAAAGCTTATCTGACACACAAATGGCTCCCAGGACACAGGATTAGGACTCCAAGCCACTCAGCTTTCTCTCTGCCCCTATGTTGAACTCCATAAGGCTCCTGTTGCTGCTTACACAGGGGCCAGGCTCTTGCATCAGTAGGAAAAGAAGCATGGAGTTGGAGCACTCTAGTCTTAGCACAAAGCTTGTGTTTCATGCTTGCTGCTCCACTGTGGCCTCAGGTCTGATAAGCTTGTAATTATTCAATTCTCATAACAGAGCAGAGGCATATGACTCCTTTTCTATCCCAGAGATATCAGCATTTGCTTCTCTTTGAATATGTTTTTGTGGCAAAGAGCTTAAAGTCTTTCAGGCCTTGTCTCGGGCATGATTTGACCTGTGCTACTCTGCAGCACAAAGTGCATCTAAGTGACACAATGGAAAGGTGCTTTTTCCCCCCTCTTATTTCCAAATAATAATAATAAAATAACACATCCCAAGAAGCCATGTTTCTTGCAGTTGTATTTTTCCATGCTTCTCAGAGCTGATACAACAGCATCACCTGCAGTTGTTTTTGCTATTTTTTTGCCCTTGGAAATGACAAAATAAATTAGACACATTACAGCTAACTAATCTTGTGACTACGTGTCTCAGTGTTCCTGTGCTCGGGAACATGGTATCCTGGCTGCTTGGACAGATGCTGCCTGTGGCATTTGCTGTTACAGCGATGTGTGTCTGCTCAGAGCCCAGCACATGGCACAGCTTCCTCTGTTCTGAGGTTGTTGGGGACAGACTTGGGGAGGTACAGGGGGCATGAGGTGTCCTTCCTCAAGCTCTGCAGTGAGGAAAACTGCTGTGCTGGGAAATCTGCCTTGTCGGACTGTGGGTGTTTTGTTAGTATAGCACCCATCCTGCCCATCCCTCTGTATCTAGCATGAGAGTGATACTTAAGTCAGTTTTTCTTCCTCTCTGCCTCAAATCAAGCTGAACAATAAGGATAATAAGAAAGGCCTGGGGTTCCGCAGAACATGTTAGTATCCTATCACAGAACATAGCATAATGTATCATAAATGATTGGGTACAAAGTAGCAAATATAACTGTTCTAGGACAAAACCTAGCAAAGCTAGTGAGGCACCTCCTCTCTCTCAGTCAGTTCTGTGGGACTGGTATTGTTCCACCCTGCCACCAGCATCCTGCCCCATTCCTTTGTATCTGGCTGCTTTTGTATCTTGTATATGCTCTTCAGCAACTAGTTAATAAACTCACAAAGCAGGGGCTGCTGCTAAGTGACTTCCTTAAGGAAAGACTGCATGAGAAGTGCAAGATCCAACTGTGTGTCATCCACAAAGCTTTGGAAGGGTTGGGCTGCCTCCAGCACAGGTGAGAGGCATGCATAGCTCCAAGGGTAGCAGTGGAGCAAGTGGTGCCTTGGAGCACAAAACCTCTGCACTTCACTTGCATATACACAGCAAGTCCCACGTACACTGAGATCTGTCTCTTCTGTACCATGTATCTGGCAAATGCAGCACAACCAGTATGTGTGCAGCTGAAGAAATGCCACTTGTGCATGGTGGGGTTTTTAGGTGTTAGAAAATGCAGGTCCCAGTGCCAGGCTTCATCCCTTGCTTTCTTGTTGTCTAAGTGGGCAGCAGAGATGAAGGCAACACTAACCACAGCTTACAAGTGCTAAGCTAAATATAAAGCACTTTGATCATGGCACGCACATAAGAGGGTTCAGTAAATGTTTATTTTGATTAAACTATTAACAAGAATAGCAAATCCCATTATGCTAATCATTATTATACTACTTCCCTGTCTTCTCTTTTCTCTTACTCCTCCCCTCCTGTTTTTCTTTTCCAGAGGACTGTAAACACATATGGGGACATTTCTCATCTGGAAGGCCATGGCTATTTGAAACACCTTCCAGGCACTGTCTGGAGGTGAGTATTGCCTGCAAGCTGGGCTGTGCCTTCACTGGAGCTAGCTGTGTGGCTGACCTCTGCTCAAGGAGGAGCACCTTGAGAAAAGGGCCTGCAAAAAGTGGAGAGAAAATGCTAGTGAGAGAATGACAATGTTGACAAGTATTCAACCAGGGAATGCTGTCTTACTGTTGGGTTTCTTTTTTGGTAGGAATACAGACATTAAGGAAGAAAAAGCATCAGTCATAGATTCATAATTAACATACGCATTAGTGCTAAAACATTCCATTTGGTTTAAGGAATTCAAATCTCTCATTACCACTCAAATTAAAAGCAATGAGACACTGAGATCCCTTGGTCAGCTTCAGGAATCTCTGTCTGTAAATTCAGTGTTAGTTTGATATAGCAGATTTGTTCTAAATGAACTTTTATAAGTTCATATTATATAAGTGCAGTTATATTATATTATAGTTTATCTTGTGATGGTTTTTCCCTCTCAGTCACAATTTCATGTGTGCATGTAGTAGTTCTCTCTCAGTGGACTGGGAAACTTTATAAACAAACATGGACCATCCTCATGTCTTCTGGCAAGCAAAATCTCCAGTGGAGTCTTTGGGAGCTTTGTTTGTACAATGTCTCCAGATTCAGACAGTGGATACTGTACTGATATACAAGTAGGAGACTGATACACAAGTAGGTGTTGGCCTGTGAGTGAAGATCACTTTGAGGGAGGAAAAGCAATAGGCAGGTGGTGGCCCACATAAGTCCTCTGTGTTAGTTTGGGGGAGAAAATGATGGCTATCAACTGACATTGCACAAAGTAGCATGCACGGAATAGAATGACACGCTGAGTTGAGAGCCCTCGCTCTGACTGGGTTCTGGCTAAAGGATGCCTTCCCTGGAATATTCTGCAGAATGTGTGGTGTTGGTGTTATTAGTAGAACGAGTTGCTTGTCAAATATATAAACTAAAACCCACAAGGTTTTCATTCAGAAACTTGCTGCTTTAGCATGTTTCTCTCCCAGTGCTGCGATATTCTGGAAAGAAAATATTTGTTTCCAATCTGGCTGACTATCAAGTTGATTTAATGCCTTATAGAAGCTGTTCTGAAAGCTTTCTCTTTTCTCTCTGGATCCAGCTCTTGAGTGGATGGCATCTCTTATCATCAGCGAGGTAGTTCTGAGTTGTGGCTTCAGACAAAGAAGCCTAAGCCCTTGCATTTTTCTTCTAGGAGAAATTATTCCTTCATTTTCTTTTACCTCATGTTGTTTCTTCTTCTTTCTCTGTGTGTGTCTGTGTCCCAGCATTGTAACATATACCCCAAACATCAGTGTCCTCTTGCTTATGCATTAGACTTGAAAGTGTTCAGGAGTTGCTTTCTGTCTACATTCACAGTTTTTCACTGTCCTGTGACTGAAATCACCATTCATGTTCTCCTTCATTTTTGATCCCAGCTGCGCTCCTTCCTGTAGCATCTTCTTTTAGTGACATTAGGATACTAACGTGTTGCTCCATGGGTTTCCTTTCCTGCTGAAAAACATTAGGACAGTTGTAGTTCTTTAGTGCTATTCACTTGTTTTTTCTGACTTCATTCAGACAAAGCCATTTTACTGCATTCCTTCCCTCATCACACCCGCACTGTGTTGTTTCCACCATAGCAGCCACTGATGTGTTGTAGTGGAAGGAATAGACTTCAGTTCCACCTAATGTTCAACACATCATCTACAGCGTGCTTCATAGCCCTGAGCCAGAACTCAGGAACAGCCAAGCGAAGGTGCTCCTAAGAACCAGGCACTTGATGGTCGAGTTGTTAGATGGAGAGCCGGGGGCCCTTTCCCTTTTTCCAGGGAAAGATCAGACCAACCAGCCAGGATCCTTGGCAATCCATCTTTGTCTCTTACTCTGTAACTTACTCTTTTTTCTTTTTTTCTTCCTGTATTCTAGGGCCTGGATCAATAAATATGGCCCTTTGTCTCAGTTGGGGACACTGAAAAATATACTGTTTCAGTTGTTCTCATAGGTATGTGTAACTGGAGCCATCAGAGCAGCAGAGAAAACACAGCAATAGGGCAAGGAGGATCCAGTAATGATCAGACTACAGACGATTTTTGGTTTAGAGCTTAAAAAACAGCTACTGTCTGTCTTGAATTCTCTGCCTCAAATACGTTGGCTTGGCTCTGCCAAGTGGCTGGCTGCATGGTGCTGTACCCCAAGCCAGGGGGCCAGGTCTGTGCAGAAAGAAAGCACCCCTCAGGTGCCAGAGTGCAGGAGGCTGCTCCAGGCCATGTTCCAGAGCTTGCCCCATCCCAGGGCTAAGCTGGCCAGGTGCTGCTTGGCTCTGTCAGGTGTGTGTAGCTAAGCCATGAGTGTGCTATCTCACCTCTCAGTTTTTGGACTTCAGGAGCACACGGGGCTGCAAAACTCTCTTCTTCAGGAAAGTCAGGGCACGGTTCAGTGGGCAAAAGAGGGCTGTGATGCAGAGAGCTGCAACCAGAAAAGTTTTAACCAACCTGCAGTTTCAACCACAAGCTCAGAAGAAATATTAATCTGTCCAAAAATATATATATATATATCAAATATATATATATATATATGGATATATATATATATCCATCCTGAAAAGCATTTATGGGCTTTGGATTACCAGAGCTGAACAAACCAGAGGCACTGCTCTCCCATCCCACTCCTATTGCAGTGCCCTTTTTATGAGGAAGGTTGAGGGCTTGGGTGGGAAAGGACTGTTCATGCTGATCTCCATCTGCACTGTGTAGCTTTGTGTTGTGCCCCTTCGATGCAACCAGAGCAATGGAAAGCAGCAGCAGAGGGTTAACAGGGTGGTTATGGATGCTGCCTTCCATCTCCTTCCCCACTGTGCTGGCCAAGGAAAATGGACTTTGTTTTAGAAGATACCAGACTCTCCATGAGACATAAAAAAACAGTTTTTAAAAGATATGAAGGAAAAATAAAACCAAAACTATTTATTTGATGTAACATTTTAAAGGTATTTTCTCCCTCATCTAGACATTCATAGAGAAATGCAGTGTATCTGATTATACTCAGCTACTACAAGTAGTTCCTACCTGGAACCCTGAAAGCCTTCTTCCATTTATGAGGGGTTCTTCTCTCAGGTAACCTGCATGTGTCTGGTTCCTCTTCTTCCCATATCAGGAGGGATGGCTTCTTCATCAGCCCATATGTGCCTGCCAAATAAACAGGGTACGAGCTAAGTTTACTCATATGTTGTAGTTCAGGAATTAGCTATGAAATATTGCCACTTTAAATTACTCCTAATTAGAAACCTGCATGTAGTGAGCTCTATAACATTCATCCATGCCAGGGATGAGGGAGGCCGTATTTTGCAAGACTTACTAGAAATAGAGCTGGCCAAAAGGCAGCGATTCCTTCCCACACCCATCAGGATTTCTTATTGCAGGTCCCATTGGAGCACCACAATTCAGAATCTTCTTTTCTTTCTTTGTTTCTTTTTTTTTTTTTTTTTTTTTGTGGTTAGCTGAAATTGTTTTTATGTTTGTTTTTTTTTTAATTGTCAGTTTCACAAGGAGGCCCAGCAGATAAAATAAGAGAAAATCTGACTGTATGAACAATCTAATACACTTCAAAGATGCAGCAAAATGCAGTGAGGTCAGATTATTTGTACAAGCTCACAATGATTTTATGACCCACCAAACATTAGCTTTTCTTTCTTTCTTTTTTTTTTTTTTTTTTTTTTTTTTTTCCTTAGAATCAAGGAAAGTAAAGTACTTTCCAAGAAATACTTAAGGCAAAATCAAATGGTATTTATTAGGCATCGTCACTTGCTGGGACTTGTTCCCTTTAAGGCACTTAGTCCCTTTGTAATGGTAAGTTATTGCATCCAAACATCTCAAGGGACAAATTCAGGTTAAAGTTTTCTACTTCATAGGGCAAATGAATTGGTTTGGGGCCTGTTTGTCTGCGGTATAGTGAATAATCTTTGAGATTTGATGTTTATCTGCTTACCTAGTTGCAATATAGAGCACCAAAAGGCTCTGATCCATAAAAACATAGTGTCTACATAAGGGAGCCTTTAAACCTGGTGTCTGCTTTTAGCTGTCTGCAGACGGTACATATTAGGGAAAGGGTGATGCTAGTTAGACAGTTGAGGAGAGAGTTGACCTGTCTTGCTGTAAGGAAAGAAAGTTGGAAAAAGGATTTGGGGAAAGTACTGTTCTTGTGTCCTAGGAAGAACCCAGGGAAACCTCTGAATAAACTTTTGTGCCAGACATTGGCCTCCTCTGTGCCACGTTTGCTGAGAGCTGTAAAGATATTTGAAAGTTAGAACAAAACATGTACTGGTCTCCTGTTACCTGTCCATTCATACCTGTAATGCTTGCCCTGAAGAGTGGGACTTAATCTGAACACATTTGATTCATATCTGTCCTGTGCCAAAGTGCCTGTGCCACTGTTCTACTCATTACACCATTTTCCTATATCAAATTGTTATCATATCTCATTTGTTGTATCTGATTGATAAAGTGCAGTGCCAGATGTATTTTAATTGCAGCTGGGCTAACTGTGGCCCACGGTGCATCCTTCTGGGAATGGGCAGAAAGACTTGCCTTGTCCAAGTCCTCTCTGCTTCAGCACTTCTCTGCTTCTCAAAAAACTGTAATAAGATTTTTAGTCTTATTTTACCCTCTCCCATATTTTAACTGCATTGCCTTGTTTCACATCAGACTGACTCCACATGACTGACAAAGACGCAACCTGTGTCCCAGAGCTGGGAGCATGAATAAAATATCTGTGTGAGAGGTCTAAAGAAAAGTGCAGGGAGCAAATGGATGAAGGAAGCGTCCCACTTGCCACGTCCCTTTCCAGCATACAAACATTTGGGGACTCTGGGGTCATTTTTAAGAGTATGTCACTTATTCTCATCTGTCTGCCTTCATTTTTATTTTCCGGACATATTTATAAATAACACTGAAGCTTTCTTTTGTTGAAGGAATGGGGAAGAAGGGAATTGTCCCTCCCTTTACCGGATGTAAATCAGACACCACTGTATGTGTAGATATTGGAACTGATTGGGAATTTTCCATCAGTGTGAAAATGTGGCCTTTGTAAATTGAAAGCAGGATGAAAATTGAAATTTCTGATGAGGACTGAAAACTTTCCCAGTTCTGTGTGAGTCTTGGGTAGCAAGAAAAGAGAGAAGATACACTTTTAATATGTGTAAATATCAAATCACACAGGTGGCCATAAGGAAGGAATGGAAGGCGTGTGACTTGAGTAGAGCTTTCACTTTATATCAATGCCATCTTGATTGGTCTGACATCTGCCAAAATGGGAGTGTGGAAAACAAGGCTTTAATGGGGAACAGACACTTGCTCTTTTACAGTAAAAGGGCAATTCAAAGGCCGGATGGATCTGGGGAATTAGAAAAATTAAAAGTAAAATAAAGAAATACATAAAAACTAGGGTGGTTTTTGGTTGATTGGGTGGGGTGTTTGTTTGTGTGCTTGCTTTTTGGCACAACTCCAAGGCTGAAGTGGATGTGTGTGATGCATGCATCGTGTTTCTACATTTCAGACAAGGCAAGATAGAACTGAACAACACTATTGAAATAAATGGGGAAAGCTCATGTTTGGATTCCTTTGATGGTCAGGCTTAGACATCAATGTGGGTTTTACCACTGTGGAGAGCTCTCTGCTGCCAAGTTTTTTTACAGGAGGAGCTGCAATTATTGCTTGCGGTTCATCAGTCTATTATATTAAAAAGTGAACATCATCTATCCTGTGTTTAGAAATGAGTGATACGTGGTTCAACTGGCAGACAGGATCATTTCATGTCCTGAAAAACAGCTGAGACTTCAGAGAGCAGTTTCAAACTGCCTGACCAAATCAAGGTGGTGAATACTTCTGGATAATAAATGCAGCCCCAGAAACTAGAACAGAAAGAAGGATCTGTTTCTTGGACAGTTTCTTCATAAAAAGATCACCTGACTAGCCACAACAAAGCAACAAGGTTTTTACTATATGTATTTATAATACAATAAACCTGAAAAACAGGTTGATTTCAGCTTCTGATGGCAGACTGCTGCTGATCTTTAGAACTTCAGTACCATCATTCAGTGCCACAGCAAAGATGCTATGGCTGAGCTGACTGAGGGACCATCCAAGTCCTGCATGCTGCAGCAAGGAGAGCTGTGCAGGAGTTTGTTCCTGCCCATCTTTTCTTACTGCAAATGGCACAGCTGTTCTTCTGAGTTGCCTGGGGATTTGTAGCATAAGTATTGCAAAGACAGTCTGCCATTCGGATAGAGAGCTTCAAGAGTTAAAATAATCTACTCGGAAGCTCTGTAATTAAAATGTAGCTTATTTGTGTGTATCGAAGAAGCATTTATTCATCATGTACAGCAGTATTCAATTTTTACACACATTCAGTCTTGCTAAGTAATTTAAATCAAGTCTATGCAGTTCTAAGATATGTGCTGTAACACAGGAAAACAAAGTTCAAAGTAACCCTTCTTTCACTTGGTTCCCTTTCCCCATCTAAACTGTTCTTCTCCAGAAAAATTTCCAGGAGGTTTGGAAAGAGAGTAGACCAAAAATAAATACAGATATAGACGCCCACCTTGCAAATACTCTCTCTGATAAATGGCCTTATTTCTAAGGGAGAAATGAAACTGTACAACTCCTTGAGCTCTAATCATGGTGTTTTCCCAAAATATTTGTCTAGTTGGAAGCTGTTCAGCTCTGGTTAAAGAACAGCAGTGCTCTGTTTCTAAACGGGTGCAAAGTTAAGTCCTCATCTGGCCCACTTTTACATTAGCATGAAGGTTATATTAAGAGCCATGAATAAAGGAGATCATATGGCTCTTTTACTTCATTCCCTTTTCATAGAATATACATATTCCTGGTAATAGGAGTGAACATGGCAACACGCTCTGAATGCATGCAAATAAAATAACCCACTTTGAAAATATAGCAGCTGAATATGCATTTTGAATTAATTCTTAAATATCTTGGCTTGCAAACAGAAGTCCTCCATGCAGCAAGAAAGAGATAAACAAAGCCACGATGTGCACAGCAGGGCTCATGGGGTACCTGCTGTATTTTACAGCAAACTGAGCCCACAGTTCATGGCTCAGCTCTCGCGTTCCCTGCTCACGCGTTTCTGCATGGCTGGCCGCCTGCTTTGTTCTTCTGAAATCTTGATGAAGTTCTCTGGCCTATAAAATGCAGGTCAGACTAGCTGATCAGACTGACTCCTGCTAGGATTACAGGATTAGAGCCTTTGACCCTGTGCAGTCCT
This sequence comes from Excalfactoria chinensis, assembly GCF_039878825.1. Lineage (NCBI taxonomy): Eukaryota > Metazoa > Chordata > Aves > Galliformes > Phasianidae > Excalfactoria > Excalfactoria chinensis. The sequence goes on along the minus strand of NC_092827.1, from coordinate 92,325,403 downwards.
GAGGACTCTGCGCTGGTCTTAAGTGCCCCAGCCCTGTCCAGCACACAGTCCTGAGGTTCAGTTCAGCAGTAGCAGGCAAGAGGGTTGGCAGCAGCAATGTGTTGTGTGAGGCACAGAAGTTTCAAACCCAGACAGGCTCTGCCCACTGGCAGTGAGCAAGGGATGAAGATGGAGAAGTGTTACTGCAGCATTTCTGTATTGTGCAACTCTTTAATCATGTTTTTTTTATGTGTACGTCCAAGGGTGCTTGGCAGAGAAGTTGTCTGTTGAAACAAGAGAGTTACAAAAACACTTGAGGGAAGGAAAAGTGATCTCCTGCAAAACATCCACAGCTGTTGATGTATAGCTTCTTTCTGAAGGAAAAAAAATAAACCAAGTACAGATGATACTCATATTCCTCTTCTCCCTTTCTTCCAATAATAAATAACTCCTCCAAACCTATAGTTTCAGAATGAGATCTGACTTTTCTGCCTAGGTAGCTGCATGGCTCTGATTGCTACTTCTCTAGTAAAGTATCTGTCTGGTTTTGATAAACCTCCAAAGGGTAAGAAGGCAGTGCATTACAGTCTGTTTTTTCAAAGACTTCCGGATAACCTATATTCAAGGTGGAAAAACCTAGCTGCAAGAATTAATCATTTGACTCCACTCCAAGCATAGTCACTTGCAGACTGGAAAATAGCACGATTTATCCAAGGTGGCCTGCAGTTGTTGTAGCTAAAGTTAAATAATGCAGCACTCTTTAAAATTACATGAGTATATGATTTCTTCTACCTTATTCATTCATAATTCCTACTCTCTTGTAGCGTAGTGCAGTGATTCAGTGATTCTCACATCTGTTTGATTTGTCTCTGAGGTGAGTGGGAATGGCAGGTCGTTGTGCATCACCTTTGCTTGTGCCATGCTATAATGCTGCAAAGGAGAGCTCAGTTTTCCTTCTGAGCTTAGGAATGACTATATGGCCTAGCCTTTCATCTTGAGATAAGTGTAGTATGGAAGAGTGAGGAAGTGTAACTGTCTAATAAAATCATCTGATCTACTGCTCTGCTGTCCTTAAGAAGCAAAATAATTTGTACAGTGCTTCCAGCGCGCAAAGGAGTGCTTCAAATGTCTGCCTCCCATTGAGGCACACTGTGGGCTCTCACTTTCTTGGTCTCTCAATTACAAGAGTGCCTCCAGGGACTGAACTGCATGACAAACTAAATGGACACTGAGAGAAACGAAGCAAATGAAGGTACCAGCAGTGCACCTATTACCAATATCTAGTGCAGAGCAGAACTGAAAGAACAGATTGTCCTTTGGAGGAGATGGAGACGGAGACTGTCCAATAGGCCATGGGACTGCTAAAAGCCTTGATAATTCAGTACCCCGTTTTTCTGACAGCTTCAGTACACGGTGTTGAGCAAGTAACTGCATCTGGAGCCACCCTTCATTGTCCAGGATTGGCAATACTTGCTACTGATGGCTGATGCCTTCAGATCTACTTAAAGAAGAGATTGCATTAGTGTCCCTCATATATATAAGAGAACAATCAGCTGGATTAACTAAACCTGCCTATTTAAATTGATTAAATCCAGGTGATCTTGCCTGGACTGACTTAGGAAGAGGTCTTAGGAACCTCTACCAGAAGCATGTTGGGGAAGAGAACAGCTGGCCTCAAACACTCTTCCATGTTGTCTGCTCTGTGCACTTCAGCGGCCATCCATAGACCTGCAGATGTTATAAAGGCTGGCGGAGGGCAGCCTGGAACACAGAAAGTCTCGAGGAAGTTTAAGACACCAAAAGGAGAAGATGGAATCTCTCAAGACAGTAGTTTTTTCAGAGCAGCAAATGAAAAAGCATGGTTCAAATATTCTCTAACACACGAATAGACTGAAACTAGATGTGAAACAGCAGTTTATCCACTCTCTCTTGTCTCAGCATTGCAGTGTGAGGAGCCAGACTCCATGCAAGCTGGGAAAGCAGGGTCACTTGATCAATTTTTTGCAAAGCTCAAAGCTGTATGTGCATGAAGCAGTACATACTAATTTCAGTTAGCCTAGTGTCTGTTGTGCTTGCCTGTCTAATTAGCTGAACCCCAAGGTACTGCAGCAACTGAGACTGCAGCAATTAATTAGCCCAGTGCTCTAGTTGTCTGAACTCTTCCCACATCGGTCAGGTTGCCATCTGTTGGGTCTTGCCCATCTCCATGTTTTTTTCCTCCTTGTCCTGCCCCACCCTTACTGCAGTCAGCCCTGAAAGTCGGGAAGCAGTTGCCAGCATTTCCACGCAACATGCCCAAAGAGCAATAGAACACAGCAGTTTCTCAAGCAGCTCCATCTCTGAGCTCTTGGGTGCAATGCCAAGAGCTCTTACGATATTTGATGGTACAAGCCCAGCTCCTGGAGGTGAGCAATTAAGACTCATTTGCTCCATTTCCCCTCCTGTCTCTTTGGCCTGCTAGTCATAGAAAATGTAAACGTCTGGAGGCACCAAATGTCAAAGTGCTAGAAAAATATAAGATTTCTTATGAAGCAAGTTAAGCTATCAGAAAACACACATCATAAATTTGGAAGGAGGCTGTTTTGCATTTGTCTCTATACTTACGCTACTTGTACAAACTCTTCACACCTAATAATACCTCAAGTATTGTTACTGGAACCTCAAAATAAAGCTGTTTTAGCTTACCTGGAAATTCAGATTTGCGGGCCTGTACTAGGATAACAAATAGGTGACTTCAGCTGTTCAAAGCATTCAGTTCTAGGAGTAGCTGTGATTAGGAGTTTCTGTCTTTGTTGTATCACTTTGGAAGTGACACATTTTGCATTTAAAAAGCTGCATTTGTATTAAAAGATGTATGTTTATTTACACTAGCAAGTTGTAGTGATTAAGATTTCCCATGAGGACAAGTTATTTAAAAACTATATTACAAAACCAAATATGAATATTCCTTTCTTTGGAAACCAGTAGTTGCATACAATTAAAGCACGTAAGAGAAATCTTAAAAAGGAGAGAGTTGCATAATTGTTCTTCCCTGTCTTTGCCCTGCAGGACCAACAACCATCTTGTTCAGATCCTGCTGCCCAAAGTGCATGTTGTATGTGGAGACCTTTCAGTGTAGTCTTTTGGTTCTGTTTTAATTGTTTTCCTGTCAGTCAGGTACTGGCAGATGTCCACATTGACCTAACCCATGCCAAAAACATTACAGCAAATCTTGCAGAATAAACACCAGCACTCACTTGAAGCCATTAACAAGGAAAACTAAGAAAAGTTTGAAGTCTTATTCTTTCTTGTTTTCCTTAAATTCCCGACACAGGCCTTTGATGTGCTATGCAATTGGGTCAGCACATGAGGAATACATTTTAATGCATCCACATCTATGAAGTGAAGACAGTGCAAGAGATCCTAAATGTAAAACCTCACAGATTCTATGATAAAGATTCCCATCAAAACAAAATAAAACAAAAAAACAAAAAAGAAAAAGGAAAAAAAAAAAAACAAACCAACCTTACAAAAGCCTTTATTTACCCAGCACTGTGATCAAAGTAACCCAAATTAAAAATAGATATTACTGGGGCAGATCATTGTGTAGTTAAAACAGGACAGGCTCATGGAAATCACCAGCTCCCATGGAACTATACTGGTTAACAAAGTCTCAGTTGTTGGTTTCCAGAGCAGGAGCTGATGCTTTGTGAGCTTTAGGCCTTGTCCACTCAGGCAAGCTTTACCAGTATGATTTTACAGGATCCAAGCACAGGCACTTCTGGTCTGCTGTGTGCTTCTGAGCAGAAAAGCAATGGGAGATAACCTGTGCTGTTGGGCCATCAACTGCTGCAGCTGGCTGTGGGCATTGGTTGGAGTTCCCTACCGTGTCTCTGGTGGGGTGTCTGCAGTAGGGGAGGCTTCATGGTGTGTACTCTGACTTGCAGCATGTCCTTCCTGTGCACAGCCTGGGAGCACAAAGAAAACTTCCAGTGTTGGGAAGCAGTGCAAAGGGTCTCATCATTTCTCAGGGGTGTGAGAAGAATGCTCTTAGAGAGCCTGGCTCACAGCGAGCAGGGAAGCTGCCTTGGGGAGTTCTCAAAAGGAACCTCAGAGAAACCACAGTAAGAGTGAGGAGGAGAGGGACGGATGAGCTGGAGAAGGGAAGAGGCAGTATGGGGAAGCAGTGAGACAGCTTCACTGCTTAGACATACTTTGTCTAGGAGGAATGATGGGGGAGAGTTGGCCTTTTCCCTTGTAACCCCACAGGCCTGTAGGCAGTGAGGTTATAGCCCAAGCAGTGAAGGCTTAATTTTCTTTCACTCCCAAGTGGCATAAAACTAACAGCTGTGAGGACAGGGGCTAGTGGATAGCAGAGCTAATTTGTCAAGACCCTACCAGCACGTCTCATCCCACACTTAGAAAGAACAGGTGATGTTCCCCAGATGGAGTGCTTATGGATGTTTCCTCAGTAGGACACTAGCCTTGTGCAGTCCCAGGAGGGCTCTATGGCTGCTCTCAGTCCTGTTATCTCCCAGAAATGGCAGCTGTGGGATTCAGATAGTCCCAGCTTTCCAGCCAAAATTCTGACTGGGCTATTTCTTATGAATCCCACAGCAGACAAAGAGACAAGACAAACCTCAGGTGTTTTTTTTTAATCCACAAGAGGTTAAAGGTCAGACATTTGCCTTCATCCTGAGTCACCATCCAAGTCCCTGCACCCCCTTTTCATTCCTGTGTTTCCTCCACACGGTGAGTCCAGCCCTCTCTGCCTTGGTGGGACCTTCTCCCCTTGTTCCTTGGCCTACCTTGCTTTCTGCTGGGGGCTGGGTTCCACTGGGGCCTTTCACAGCCACCATAGTAGTCTCTTTCCCTTGGAAAAAGCAAAGTTTGTGTTTTGCACAAGGAAAAAGCAATGCAGTTAAGTGCTACAACCCGTTACTAAAGGCATTTTTGCCTTCCTCATTCCATGATAAATCACAACGATCTCACAATCTTGAGCATCTTGACATATACATCGGGTTCAATTTGCAAGTTTGCCCTAAAAATTACCTTTCAGGGATAAGTGGTTTTCTATGAAGGTTTTCATTGTCTTCTGGTACTCGTCATCTGTCATGTGGAGCCATGCTACCTCCATTCCTGAAGAGCACTCTTCTTTCGCAGTTGTTCCCTCCTCCTGAGGAGACCAGTGTGCAGCAGACACCCTAAAACCCGCTTTATCCAAGTTCCTAGCAAACGTCCTCCCAATTGAGCTGTTGGATACGAGAATTACAATCGCTCTCCCTTTTATGTCAATGTTCTTCTCCACGACTCTGAAGGACCAGAAGATAATGAAGCAGGTCAAAAACGCGATGGAAACGAATGCAAAGGCATAAAGGATGCAAGAAAGGATCATTGCGAGGAATAAGTCTGTGGCCAGCAAGACCAAGTGGTGAAAGAGGAAAATCATCATTAGAAGGATTAGCTCCTTCTCTCTCAAAGGCAAGCTGAGAAACTAGCGAGGATTCACTGCGTGCAGCCACGCTGTTATAAAGTCAGGCATTGCAAAACATGCGGAGGCAAGGCAAAACCCCACTGGGAGGATGAATCATTGCCTTGGATATGGCAACAGCGGAGATTTCCAAACCACATTCATTTTCAGGAGAGAGCAGTGCTGTGTTTGTCTTGGCTTTGCTGTGCACTTGGTTGCTCTACTAGGGCGAAATTCAAGGATGTACTTTGTAAGGGCATTTCCTCATGTGCCTAGTGACGTTTAGAGGGATTTCTTAAAGTAATGTGTGGGGCATTGGGGAACCATGGAGTAGAAATAATCCCTGCATCTGCTCAGCATGCTGCAGCTCTCTTTAATTAGCTGCTCCTGCTACCGCTGCAAAGCTTGAAGCTTTAGTGAGTCTAGGAAAAGACCTGCGTGGATGCAGAATGGGAAGCTGCCCACTGGCACCAGCACTTGCTTTCCTGTAAAAGATGTTGGGCTGTATCACGGTGCCAGGAACAGTGTGCTTCCTGGCTGCAGGGACTGCGTCAGCCTGGGAAAGCTTCATTCATATCAGAGATGAGAGAAACGAGCTGGGTGCATGAGAAGGAGCTGTGTCGACTGAAGACAGATTTCAGACAGGAAACTACTACTCCTTGTGCTGGCAGTGGAAGCAGAGCAGTGCCATGCAGAGGGCTGCATTTGGCCCCAGGTGGAGAAATGCCCATGGCAGGGTGCAGCAGGGCCCCTGCACCAGCACAAACAGCCTGCTAGGCTGAGGAACAAGGAGGGCAGAGGTAAATCCTGCTGCTGCCAGGCTCAGCTAACAAAGGGTCAGAAAAAAAGCTCCCGTATGAGCTTGTTACTTCCTGACTACCAGCTCTTCCTGCTGTCTGTGAGGCAGCCTGTGAGGCTGGAAGCAAGACCCTTCCCATCCTGGAGGTAAGACCCTTCCCATCCTGGTCAGGGTGGAGGCAGCTTCTCATCTCCACTAAGACTTCAATGACAGAAACTGCTCTTGAAGCAGCTCCTCCATTCTTTCCCTCTTTTATTTCCAAAGAGGATCAGTTTAAGGGGTATCACCAAGAAGTTTTCCGCTGCTGGCTGTGTTGTGGTGTAGGTGGCTGTTGTGTTCATCCCCCACTCCAACTGGGAAGGTACTGGGCGTGTGGGACAGGCTGTCAGCACGACCCACCCGTGTTTTACTCATCCTTCTTGTTTGTTCTCCGTGCAAGCATGCAGCTCCCATCTCTAAAAGCTCTGGCTGCTTTTGCAATGGAGTTGCTGCTAGCTGCACCCCAAAACCAACTGCACACCCCACCCAGCACGTACACAAATGCCCCGAGCTTTATTTCAAGCGGGCAAATGATGCAAACACCCGGTTTGCTTTAAATGGTTCACAAGCAGAGAGAAATGGCAGCGTGTGTGAACTGGGGACTCATCTCCTCCCCGGGTGCTCTTGAAGATCTTTGAACCCTTCATGCCAGTAGGAAAAATTCCCCCCAAACGGTACTTGGCACTTAGTTCGGAAATGCCTTGCTTAGTGACTTCTTTCCCTCAATCTTCCCGCGGTCGCAGCGGAAGGTTGAGCTCAATTCCGGGGTGACACCCCCGCGCTGCCCCGCGCTGCCAGCGGTGCAATGGCGCCACCTGCCGGCCGCCCCACAGAGCGGAGCTGCGCCCCGACTGTCCCCTCGCTCTTTCAAGGGTACCCGCGGCCTTCGGGGACCCCTCTGCGGTCAGCGGTTCGCCGCTCTTTGCAGTGGGTGACATTACTTCCACCCTCCTTCTGAGTTAACTTTCGGATCATCCCCAGAAATGCAGTTCTCTGATTTGAAAAGAAGAAAAGCACCCACCCACCCGAAACCATCAAACAAACAAACAAACAAAACAAAACAAAACAAATAAACAAAAAAAACCCAGCCCTGTTTGTCAAGGGAATCATTTCTCTGTTCAGTGCTTCATCTCAGTCTATGAGTAAAGATGAGTAAAATGAGAGGCACTCCTGTGGGTCAAGAAAACGCTTCAAAACTAGCCATGTTTTTTTTCCTGCTGCTGTAATATCTGGGAACAGTCAAGACCTCAGGCCTGCCCTGCACTTCATCTTATCATATTCATGAGTGTAAAGACATCGTGCCATTAGGCGACCCACGGGGCAGCAGTGACATATCCTTTAGCTCCACTGCTGGCTGCCACCCAGCTTGGGTTTTGCACCGTAATTTCTAAGATAACTCCTCCAAGGGTTTCCGCTGCATCCTATCCTGAATTTAGTTAACTCTTGGAAGGCTACAATATTTCAATCAGCAGATCGCTCTTTTCAGGCCTGTTCCAGAAATTACTGGTTAATGCTCTACTTTGGCACGGAGTTTGGTGTTTCTCGTGTTAAGCAAGAAGACTGAATGAAGATAGCTGCAATGAGAGCTAAGCAGTTAGGTCATTGCCTCAGATTTGTGTTCCTCTTAGCGAAGGCACCTGGATGCTTTCAACAGCACGTCTTGGGATTCTCTCTGCGGCGATGTGGGCATGAGCTGATTATCTCACAGCAGGCTTGAGCCCGCCTGATGGCAGCTTTTCTCTAAAGTAGGTGTGTCAGCACACTAGCCTGTTGGTGGGTCAGGTGAGTTAAACAGCAGCTGCCTGAGAGGAAAAGGGAGAGCCAGGAAGGAGGGTATTGAGTACTGTATCTCCAGGAGGCTTGGAAGCTTTATGGTGTCACCACGCAGCTTTGAGTCTGGGGACTGAGGTTTCAGTCTGGTGCAGACTTGCTTTGTCTGCTCCTTTGCTGCCAGCAGGGCAAGAGAAAGCAGAGCTGAAAGACATGAGTCCAGGGGCACATTGTCCTCACAACTTCATTGCTGCTGGGACAGGTTTATTCAGCTGCTCACAGAACATGTTGATTGAGCTGTGCTGGGCTTGGCCTGCTTTTTACTTGAATTCTTCCTTTTCAGTGGGGGGTAAAAGTAAACACTTGAATGAGGTTACGTTCCGTATTAGTTCTACAATGCTTTGCCTGTGCTTTGGGCTCACTCTGCTGAGGAAATGGAGGTGCAAGTTTACTTCTCTTGATTTGGACTGCGTTCAGGATACCTGCAGATATGAGAGCTGAAAAAACAAGAGCAGTGAGAGCACGTGGAGTCACTTTAGCCAGCAGCTTTTTCCAGCTGGCAATGCTGTGTGTCTCAAAAGCTCTCAATCTGCAAAGATGTTCAAAACCCAACTGGATGCAGTCCTGAACGACCTGGTCTGGCTGACCCTGATTGAGTAGAGGAGCTGGACTAAATAACAAATGAAGAAGTTCTTTCCAACATCAGTCGTTCCGTGAGGTTCTGTCATCAACAGCCAAAATGTATGAGGTTAAAAGTACAAAATTCATCATGTAGATTGTTCACTTTACATTTTCACGAATCATGCAACTGGCTCTAGCTGAGATGAATAGAAAAATACACATGCATGGAATAATTAACCTGAACAACTGTTTACCAGTTAGGAAAGTAAGCACTGCTTTTGCTTACTCAGTCTGTCCCATCTGCTTGAACTGCAAGCACCTAATGCAAGATACCCTGTACATCTCTGCTACCAAGCATGCTACATCTCTAGTGCTGCAAAATGATGTTTTATGAGATAAATTCTTTTCCCACCATAACTCTTATGTTAGCCATTATTATCCCACTTCTGCAGTCAAGGAAATTAGGTCAGAAAGGAGAAATGACTTAATGGAGGAACCAAGGGTATGGAGTGACAATTAGGGTAGAAGTGCTCTGGGATAATGCTGCCATTTGCTGCATCCTTCCCGCACAGGAAAAAGCCAACAGCATCATGCCATTGTGTCCTTTTGTCCTTTGAAACTTCTTGATGGTGTCAGCTTGGTATGTCTATGGGTAAATACATCTTTAAATAGTTTTCTTAAATTTGCAAAGTATTCCAACTCCCTGTATGAGAAATCACAGCCTGAACCTCTGATTATTCAGCTGAGGCAAGTGCTGGGGCAGCTGTGGGAGCACAGGTGAGAGTGATGTAGCTGTGCTCCTGGAAGGGGTGGAGCTTGACTCCACCTCCTCTAAGACCTCATTTAAGGGCTGACCACCACTGAGGCAGCATCTCTTGGAGACTGCTCCCTAATGGAGACTGTCCCAGCTTCTCCAGCCAAGGCATTGACATTGGTGAGTTTTCCTTTGCATATAATCTTTGAATATCTACCATCATCTTTGTTAACATCTTTGTATTAGCCACCCATTACATCCCAGATTCTTTTCCAGCTCAGCATTAATACTGTAGTGTGCCCTCGTGGCCAAAAAGGCCAATGGCATTCTGGAATTCATTAAAAAGAGCATGGCCAGCAGGTCAAGGGAGGTGATCCTCCCCCTCTACTCTGCCCTGGTGAGGCCTCATCTGGAATACTGTGTCCAGTTCTGGTCTCCCCAGTACAAAAAAGACAGGGATCTCTTGGAAAGAGTCCAGCGGAGGGACACAAAGATGGTGAAGGGCCTGGAGCATCTCCCTTATGAAGAAAGGCCAAACTGGGTCTGTTTAGCCTTGAGAAAAGAAAACTGAGAGGGACCTGATCCAGGTCTATAAATATCTGAGGTGTGGGGGGTGAAGTGGCGAGACCAGGCTCTTTGTAGCAGTGTGTGGAGACAGGACAAGGGGAAACGGACAGAAACTGGAGCATAGGAAGTTCTGAACTAATGTGTGTTAGAACTTCTTTATGGTGAGGGTGACGGAGCACTGGAACAGGCTGCCCAGGGAGGTGGTGGAGTCTCCATAGAAGTATGGAGAAATTCAAGACCCGCCTGGATGCCTACCTGTGTGACCTGGTGTAGGGAACCTGCTTTGGCAGGGGGTTGGACTGGATGACCTTCCAACCCCTACGATTCTGTGATTAATGCATTTTTTTTCTGACTTCAACACGTGGGCTTTTCTAAAGTGTACAGATCTCACATTGATTTAGGCTGGAGCTAAAGTCATATTTCGGAAACCCTGAAAACCTTCTTTAGGTAGAATCTCATTAAATACATGCAAAAAATACTATCAGCTAACTATAAATATGGACATGCTCTAGTTTTTGGCTTCCCTTTCTTTTTCTCCCCAGCACGATGACAGATGTGCTTTCTAGCTCTCTATAGCCAAGTTTTTAGTTGAAGGTCAGGGCCAAGAATCTGAAAATGATACCTGACTGAAATGAAATTGCTTCTGCCTGTTGACATGTTCTCTACTTATATGTACCAGTATATCTCAGAAATGTGTAGTGGCTTCTTGTACAGAGGCTTGTTTCTGCAGGAAAACAAAGGAAGCTTTGTACAATAAGCACTCCGTTTCAAATAGGTTGTGGCAGGTGATTCTTCCAAAATTCCTTACTAATAACAGCATCCAAGTGTGTGTGTATCAGCTGGGCTCTTTACCTGCAGTAACTCTATTGTATTTGATTTTATTTCTTGTCTCTGCTCTATTCTGGGCAAGTTATTGAACAGCACCACAGGTGTCATTTGTGGACCCCCATTTGTCAGAGAATCCAGATCAGGGTTTTGTGATGATGGTGTTTGTGGATGCTTGCCTGTTCTGTTCCTTAGTATTCCAAGGATGAAGATTCCCTCAGTTCAGTGGGTTCCTGCTCCAATATAGCAGGTCAGTGCTGTCCTGGTGGCCCTCAGCTGGCCTTGCTCCAGCTTATCAGCATCCTTCTCCTCCAGAAGGCACCAGAGCACTGTCTAGTTTCAATCTGTTCTAGCTTGGACTCAGTCGTCTCACTTAGAAAATCCTGTTTGGTCCTCTGTACAATCAATAAGCGTACAGAGGTTTAGATTTATACAGGTGTTTGGTTAAGTAAGGTTATCACAATGGCAATACTGTACTGAGAACTGCTTACATATAATGGTGCTGAGCAAGGTGAATGGGAAGGGAATGAAAGATTTTGTGACCTAGCAAGGAGGCCAGGAGTAGGAAATCGGGACTTTCCAGTGTGCTGATAGGTTTTTAGCCTGCAACAGTGTGTGACACAGTGGGAACAGCAGCTTGAAGCACCAGCTGCCTCCATTTACCTAGTCTGAGTAAGGCTGATAGTGTTGGGTGTCCTGCATTTCTCATAGCTTTCATAAGGCTCTACAGAGCACTCTTCCAAACCCAATCACGTAACCTCCTACGTAACCATCAGATAAAGACCATCTCCAGTGAAAGGAGGTTCAAAGTAGGTACTATTCATTGCTGGAAAAGCCATCCTTCTATCAGGAAAGACAAAGTTCCTTTCTGGATATTCAGCACAGGCTGCAGTATTACCTCCTCCCCTGTTGTCCAAATGGGAGGGGATCTCTTGGAACATCACAAGATAGGAGATAGGATTATGACTTCTATCTCTTCGTTTCTGGATTAGCATTACATATTTAATCTAGGTCAGTTATAACACAGCTTGAAGCTGAAAGATGAAAGAGCTGCAATTAACACAATCAAGCCTGTATTTTCTTATGAACAGCAAACGTTATGTAGGCAAGCAGACAAAGATCTTTCCCAATTTATGTACTTGCTGAAAATTTAGCAAGCACAGCAATAAGTTCTGTTCATGGAGATGCTCTTGAATTTTTGTATTTTAGTCTTGTCATCAGCAAATTTCATGATAATTGTTTTGTGTGGAATGATTACTACAGAATGAAAGAGCAAGCTTCAGGGAAGTACATCTCTATGGCAGCTCATTTTTCAGTGATATGAGTGATGGTTCTAATCAGCAGGTCCATGCAGCAGAATAAGTTCTACGATCTTGTCATTGCTTTGGGGTGTGGGTTATTCTCACTAATAACTGTTTTTTATAACTAAGAATGGCTTCTGCTGCATCCTAGTAAAGAAAAACATGCATATACATTATATGAATTGATTGTACATTGTGGCTGACATTTGCAAAGCTACCCAAAGGATCTGAATGCCCAAATCCCATCGATTTTAATCAGTGCAGAATACCCTTTGTGGCCCCAATAGAAACATCTATGTACACAGTGCTTAATTCAGAGTATGTAGAAGTCAGTGGATGTTAGGCTAGGCCTGTATCCAGGACTTCAGACAAAAGAGCAGGCACCACACACCTCCACAAAGGAGTTGGAGGTAATGCAGATTGCTTCAGTAACGTGTTAGAGCAGACTGATTCGGGTTGCCTGGGAACTACCTCAGGAGGAAGATTGGACCTGTGGTAGCACAAGCTGCAGCAGCTGTGTCAGAGCAGAGATGGGCATCAGAGCAGTGAAAGTGCCAGAGCCATTGATGTGGCAGCCAGGCAGCCCTGAGTAATGAGCTAAGCAGCAGTGAAACCAGATAATTAAAGTCATTCATGGAACAGCCATTAAATAAGTGGATGCTCATTAAGGTTGGTCTCAGGAACATGTACAAAGTGTGAGCAGAGCCAAGGAAACAACAAGACTCTCTTGACTCTTCTAGCATTTTTCACCTGCTGTAGAGATTGCTTAGGGAACCATTACTTGAGAATACTTTTTGCCTGACAGTCAGGCAAAATCAGGATAGCAGCCCTTAGCCCAAGATGTAGCTAGTAAATGTGTTCCTTCATGTAAGGATTTCTTGATTTGTGAGTACAGCTCTCAAGCAGCCTCAGCTGTGCGGAATGGCCCACCTGCAAGTGTCTGGGGTTGTCTTCGAGAGGAGGCTATTCTGGTTGCAGATGAAATTAAACCAAAATGATTTGTCTGAGTTTGCCATTCATCCAATGGAAAACCTGATTCTGATTTGCTAATCTTCTGAGATGTGTCTGTCTGAAAATAAACAGAGCCTCCCCACTAAGTTTTAGGATGTACCGTGTACATGTAGCAAATCAGAGCTGAGCATGTATTCACTTGTGTTAACTTTTCAGCGATGTTTGAAACATTTACTTGGTTTGGGTGCCTTGTTTTGTTTTCCTGACAACTTGTCAGGTACTCTTGAGTAGAAATGAGAATGCAGTTAAACGTTTAGAGAGGTGGCATCTAGTTGAATGAAATAACATTAACTGTACTGGATGCATAAGGAAAGAAGGCGGGGAAAAAGCTTACCAGACCACGTTTTGCATTCAGTGGTTTATCAAGCAAAAAGGAAATGCTACCTGAAGGCAGCAAATTGAACCGTTTTTTGGTCTCCATGTTTGGATTTTATAACCTGCAGTCCTCAGTCTTGTCTCCCATTTTATTTACTGCAAATAAACATGCTGTTTTTCCAACTCCAGATTCTTTCAAGGGTAAAACAGCAGGGTGAGAAGATGCTGTATGTGCTGCAAGTTCTTTGTGCCATAGCAAACTCAAGTGCTAGTGCTTATCAGAAGCCCCTTTATTTTCTTCCTCCTTGAAGTGAGATTCTCAGAGGCTGGCTTTATAAAATCAGCAGCCAGATGCATTCAGTACAGGTTAACCATTCACAGTCTGCTGTATTTAATAGCCTTGGAGTGGAGACCAAGGAAATTCACATTAACTTTCCGTAGTGCTCAAAGTGTTCTTGAAGTTTTTATCTTTGGTCTTCCTGAAAGCTTCCCCTCTTGCTTACTGCAACTTCATGGCTTTTCAAAGGATGAACAAAAAATCTCTAGGATAGGAAATCTGGGGAGCCATACAGGAAAAGAACTAGTCTAGAAATGAAAGCTCTTCACCTGGGAAACAACAAAGATTTCATTTCAATGAATACCTCTCTTCGTTTTGTTAAATTGCCGCTGCATTAGCATTGAATCTCAGGAGAAACACAATTCAGGTAAAGCCAGAAATACATTAATGATTTCTGGGATATCAAATTAAAATAGAGACCAAAGCTTGTTGCATCAGCCTAATTATTTTGTAATAGTGTGGGTAAATCAATGGATGTGCGTTTAGTTTTTGATTATAGAGATCATCTATTGCATCTACCATGTAGGCCACATCCCACTCTTAATTGCAATTACTGAAACCCTACTGTAGGCAATAGTACCATGTGAAATGGGCAGCATTTCAACTTTCTTTTGATAACACAAGTTGCAATAGAAAACAAGGGCAAAATACACAGCTCTTCTATTCCCATTATTTGTACATAAGTGGAATTGTAAGGATCCCAGCCAAGAACAACAGGTAATAACAGCAGCCAGTCCTCTAGAAAAGAAAGCACATTAATTTGAGTGGTTTTGAAAAGAAAAAGAACTCTGGGGGGCTACGTGGGGTCAGGTGAGCTTCTGCCATCCCAAATCAATTCAGCACCTTTGGGAAATGATACGTGACTGATGTGACCGATTCCATTTAATGTTTTATATTGGCAGGGGTATTTGTATGATACCAGCGTTTATAGCATTTTCCAGGCAGAGCATCACTCTGACATTTGCTCTTGACTTGCTTTCAGGTTCTTGTCTGGCTTCCATGTGAAAATGACCCAAATTTCAAGATAGAAGTTCCTAAGAGCAAGAATTACTGTCTGTGCATTGTCTGTACTGTGCCTGCCACAAGGGCTTTCCTCTGGGCAAGCTTCTGAAATACACCTCGATGCCACAGTAGATCAGCAGAGCTGTAACCTCATCACCCTGTGCTTTTGAGAGTCCTCCAGGTATGAATTGCTAATAAGTAATACTACCAGCATCCCTAAAACATGCACTTTGGGGTTCACCTGTACATTGCTTGTGGCGGCAGTTTGCATTCATGGGGGCAGCTACAGGGCTGAGGCTGTTCATTAATGCATTTCACACTCTCACCTCATGATTGTTGTGGTCCAGGTTGCTCTGTTGAATGCCTCGGCGTGTGGCTGAGGAGAGAAGCACTTGCTGTAGATAGCCAAATTCATGTTTGCTTGCTTATTGTCATCTCAGCAAGGGAGGAAAATGTCCCAGCAAATAGGCTCATAGTCTTAATAGTCAGAAATGTTTGACATCTTCATAATCTTACCTTTGTAAAATTGTACATTTGCAGTTTGCAGCTACTGTGAGGCTCCAACCCTTCTGTGGAAGGCAAAGATGTATGGCTCTGTGTGTCTGAAGCAGGCATATGCAAAATAAGAGGCTCTGGCAGTGCAGATGTATAATCAGTAATATCACAACTGCAATCGTTTATGCAATTATAATAATATGTCCAATTGGCATTGTGTTAACAGGGCTGTATGTGTTTGTTTTTTAAACAAAAAGGTTTATGGAACAAAAAGAGATTCTAGCAACAAAATGCCAAACTGCAAGGATAGTGTACCTGCACTCCCAGAGAGCCAGAGACTTTGTGTGTGAGCTAAATAATTAAATGTACCTGGCCTTGATTCTCCATTGCTGAGTGGAAGAGAAAGTGTGTTGATTTTCTGGCGCTGCCAAGATCTCCTCGCACTATACTCTATGCAGCGTCACTGTGCTTGGGCAGCACAGCCTAGATCCTCAAAGTCCACAGGTACTCCCTGTGTTGAAATCTGAAGGTGAAAGTGCCATAATCTCCCCCCTTGGCACAACCTGATGGCAAAGATAACTTCAGCCATCCCCATGTTCTCTTTGAGTCAGTGGCACAGTGTCCTGCCCTGGTGCTGCTCCCCGGGGGTTCAGCCTTCCCCAGCTGCCCCCTGCCACAGACTGCCTGTGTGTGTGCCTTGAGCACAGCTGCATCCCCCAGGATGAGCCCCCGGTGAAGCTCCTCTCTGCAGCAGTGCCCTTATATGAGGGGGATTTCTTGTTGCTATGACGATGAGCCTGTAGGGATGAACGTTTCTTTCTGCAAACGCAGTTCAAAGCTTAAAGCGATGCTGCAGCCTCTGAGTGCCTATTAGTGCCATGTGCAAACATAGCTAGGCAAACCCTCATGAAAATAAGGAGGAAAAAGGAAAAAAGCCAGCTGGTTCTGCGCTTCCTTCCCCACTCAGTCTTCGAGCAATAGAGAGAGTGATTGCTTTCTGTGTCTTTGTTCCCGGCTCTGGCACAAATCAAATCAAACCTCCCTTCCCCCAGCAAAGCGCACTCACTAAGCTGGAGCATGCCAGAGTGAAAACGGATTAAAAAGAAAAATCATCTCTGCCGCTGCAGATGAAGAGGCATAAATCAGTGTGATGGGGAGTGCTCTGCCTCTGGGCGGGTGATTCCTTCTGCTAATGGGGTGCTTAAATCAGTGTGGCTGACAGTCCTGGGGTATCCACTGAGCTCTCCTCTGCCTTCTGCATCTCTAATGGCAACGGGCTGAGAAGGGCTGCAGCCAGACCCGCTCTGGTGTGAGGCCAGCAGTGCAGGAGGAGCCGGAGCGGCCTCTCACCACGCTGGAGGGAGCTCCTGAGGCAGGAAGTGCTGCAGCGCGCTCCAGCATTCACAAGCGGCGCCCCGAGGCTGTAAAAGCAGGTTATATTTCAAGATGCTTTTCATAGCTGATGTTAGAACACGGGTTGTTTATTTTCAGGTTTTAGATCCCGAGGAGTCAGGTTTTCTCCTGCGTAAATAGGCCTTCCATACATTTTAAACACTCTTATATAGGTCGTGAATGTATTTTAACTTCTAACAGAGTAACTCTGACTTTCTTAGAGCTGTATGACCTCGGAAGGTGGGGGAGTGAATTTCCAGGTTTAGAGTGACATGCCTTTACACTGTCAATATTCTTTTCCCCCTCTTGGCTGTCCCATAAACAGCAGGCAAGGACCCTTTTAGCCAGCCCCATCAATAGAAAAATACATTCTAAACTTGGGGTCTTTGTGTGAGGGCCTGTGGATGAGCTTGGGTGGAGGACTGGGAACAAGCTTGAAGTGTGGCTAGGCAGGTGGGTGTCAGTGCCCACAGTCCTGCAGCTAAACTATCCACAGAGGGAAAGAGGTGTTTGCAAGGAGGAGTGATAAAGCAGTGGGGCTTTGCCTTGCTGCTGTATTTGGCTGCCACTGAAACATGGGTTGAAAGAGGTAAGAGGTAAAGATGCGATAAGGACAAGTAAGACTATATCTTTATAGTGCTGGCATTTTCCCTCAGTTTTTGTTTCAATTTGCTTCAGCCGCTGGGTGCTGAGAAGTGATGATAAGCCCATAGACTCCAAGGTGGATGGAGGGAACGTTTCCAAAGAAGCTGGCAGGGCAGCAAGTCTCAAAAGGGCTTGTGCTTGGGATGGAAGGCACAAGGCAACCCTGAAGTGGTACCTAACAGAGGGGGGAGAAGGATGTTGGCTGTGAGGTGTGGTCTGCAGCCAGGCTCTGACTTTGGAGTGATGCTGAAGAGCTCTCAAGCCATGGCCAGTTGGACATGACATTCCTCAAAGGCTTTGAAATACAGAGTTAGAACTATGTCCCCCAGAAAATGCTGTTTTTTCCCCAGCATTACTGTACCATTTGGGCTGGATTAAGGGAGGATTCCCCTGTTTGGGCAGGGGGGACTCCTTAATCCTCAAAGCCTGGATTTAAAGATCCTAGAGAGAGTAATCACATCTGGATTAGTATCTGCTGGGGAGCTCTATGAGAGAGAGCAGTGTGACACCACCAGCCCAGAGCTTGATCCTCATCCTTGGTTGCAGCTCCTTTTACCAACGACATGTCTGAAGTATATTTAGATGAAGAAGATCCCACAGAAAAGAGTATTTCCATATTCAAACCATAAGTGGTTTCCTGCATGGGGAAATGTGTAAAACATGGCTTGGGCAGGTGACAGAAGGTGAGAGTTTTCTTGTAACTGTCTTGTTTGTTGCACTCACTTTGCTTCTTCTGTAGCAAACTAAGCTAGCCCTTAGCCAAAGGAAGAGATGCTGATGACAAACACACTGGTATAAGGCCAGCCCTGTGCTGCCTGGAGGTGAGCTGGCCTTCAGCTGTGTGAGGACACCTATAGTTACTGCCTAAGTTATTTTTGTTTATTTATTTGAAGCCAGATCCCTACAAATGTGGGGATTCTGTACATGTACAGTACAGGTAAAGCCTTTATGTCACCTGAGGCATATTCCTGCTCTGAGATCACTTATTTGCTAGAGACTGTAGAGACATCCATTGCTCCAGGACGCCTGCTCCTGCACTTTGTCCTTTTAATTTAGATATTGCTGAGCACTTGTGTTAATTCTAGCCTTTTGAACTGTGAAAATCCTTTCCATGGCTGGAAAGTGTTTGTGTGGTCTGAGGGCCAGCGCTGGTTTGTTCTGTTTTCCAAATATGAGTAGGGGTCTCAGTGTAGTTCCTAAATTAGGTCAGCTGATGTCAGCAAGGAACTGGTGCTATCTGCATCTGTTGTCAATGGTACCATCAGAAGGGCTGCAGGGAGAGAATGAGGCATCTTGGCAAACCTCTATATGTGTGTGCCCAGAGGAATCTGTTTGCAGCAGGTATCTCGTGCATATGGCTATCAGTGTAATTGTAGCATGAAGAGTGCTCAGAGATGCCCAAGAATGACAGCTAATGGGGAAGAGTGAGAGGATAACATTTTTTAAATTGATGCCGTATGCTTTAAATGCCATCATCTCTCTTGGTACTGCTGAAATCAGGAAGTTCTTTACATTCAGTGCTGCTATAAGCTGATTTTTAAGTCAGTGCCTTGGTGGGGAGGAAGGGAGGTCTTGGCAAAGCCTCGTCTGCAGTGACTGTAAAGGACCCAAGGTGTCTGCTTGTGTCAGTGGAAGGAAATGAACACTGGGATCTCCAGCAAAGTAATTTTATGCTGATACCAATTCCTCTTTCAGTTTAATATAATCATCTTTGGTGTCTGCTTCTGCAACAAAGGCTTTGTACTGCTAAACCTTTGCAGCATATTAGCAGAGGCAGCTGGAATTTGAATTTGATTTTGTCTAGAGTGAGAAAACTTATATTTAGCACTTGGCAAATCTCTTGAATGCAGGAGCACATCAGTGTATAAATGCAGGTTGCTTTGATCAGTGTAATTTTGGAAGCTTAAGGAAGAGAGAATATATTCAGAGTACTGATAATGTCAAAGGAACTGTAGAAAATATTCTACCTGGTGACTGCAATTCTATTATTCTACAATACTAGCCTACCCAGTACTGCAAAAAATATATATAATGGAAAAATGCTTTGGGTTGCAAAACAGTCATAGTGCAGTCTTTCGTACACTGCAATCTGAGGGTGAAATCCAAATGCATGTTGTCTCAGATGAAGTGGCTGGTGAGAGCATAGTATGGCAAGAGCTGGGTTAATGTAGGGACATGGCGGTGAGTGGGCAGAATCAGGGCCAGGTGACGTGTCGGCCAATGCGCACCCTGGGAAATGCAGGACAGGCTGAAATGGCAGTGGGACGAGCTGCCTCACTTCTCATTTGGGCACAACTCCCGATGGCTTCTTTGCAGTGCAGGATGCCAAACTAATAGTCACTCTTGGCATTAAACCATGTGTAGGATTCAGGATTTGGCCATATGCTCTAACAAAAGGAAGCACTTCAGTTTGCAGTTCAGGGGGAGAGCTGGAGGCATTCCTAACAGTGGCCTCTTCTGGCAGCTCTTGTCCCTTTGAAACCTGTCCTGCTTTGAAAGGAGCAGCCTCTGACCTCACTGACTTTGCAGAAGTTTGCACAGATGTATGAACTCAGCTGCACTGCTACAAATTCCTGGTCCCCCAATCCCCAAAAACTGCAGTGGTCTATCTAGTGTTCTTCTGGAGCTACAGTTTGGAGGAGGAATACTTGGTACCTGCTGGGTGAGGAGCCAGAGCTGCTGGCATCTGGGAGGCTCACCTGCAGGCTTATTGCTTCTTAGGGACTAGGATTCTTAGAGATGATTCTTCTCATTTAGCAAAAGCAATCAGTGCCAGAACATGGAAGCACGTGGTTTTGAGGAGGGACTTATTTTCTGCTCTCAGCAGAAGGAGTTAAAAACTAAAGTGATAGCATTCAAATTTGCATGGGTGGAACAGAAAAAGGAGCTTGGATGAAAATAGCAGCAGCAGTGTTGTGGGCACAGCTAAGCTTGTGTTGCCTCTGGAAAAGCAGTTACAAGATGAGGCTGACCCTTCTTTCCCATCGCTCTTTCTGGCTTCCAAGAAATATTCTGAGCTTTGTGATTTATTGCAGTGCTGGTAGAAGACATGTTAAGTTTTATAGGCAGCCAATGCTGTGAGTCCAGATCTCCAGAAAGAAAAATAGAGCCTCTTCATTTCATACATGCAAGGAAGGTGCAGGAGTTTTTAAGCGCTGATGTGTGATGGTCCTTTGGGAATTCAGATCCAATTCTTGCTCATTCTCTGCTTCATGTTGGTAGCTGCCTCTGTTACATAGAGCTTCACCACAGGTTTGCACTACTGCAGCGTTGGCTGTGTTATTCCCCAAACCTACCGTTCTTGCCATAGCCCAGAGGAATGACTGTGAGACACGACCCTCTTCCACAGCTGCCATGTCAAGAAGTTATTGCCCCTTTTCAGAGGCTGTGGCTCCTTCCAGCATATGATGTTTTCCTCCTCTCTAACCCACTGCTGAGGCTGGTTATCAGAAAAAGCTTTGCTAGATGCCTGCTCACTTGCCTTCCCCTGCCGCCAGCGGGTGAGCAAACAAGCATCAGTGATGCAGCAGAGATTGTTTTTGCACCATGGCTACAGAGGAAAACCATGTGAGATTTGATGCCTTGCAGCTTTTTGCTCTGCAGGCCCATAGATCAGTGTAGCAGAGATGGTTTGTCTCATGGCGAATAGCTGACTGCAGGCCAGTTGGCAGCCCTTGTGCAGGGAAGGCTGTTAATAACGGAGTTGGGGTTGATACACGGCATCACTAAAATGGATTGACAGATTGGCAGAGAGCAATTTTCATGCATCCCATATGCTGCTTGGCTTCCTCTGGGTGACTTATAAAGAGGGGGAAAATATTTTGCTGGAAGAAAGTAAGGTTATTTATATACTTGGGTATTTTTAAGCAGTTCTCTCCTCCTCTTGCTTGACACAACGTGGTCAAAAATAAAGACAAAAATTGATCCGTTAATCATCTTAGAAGTGTTCTTGGGCTACTAAGTAGGTGCAGCTTCCTCTGGCTCAAATATCAGAACAGGGAAGAACCCCAGAAAGTTGAGAAGTTTTGCTCTTAAAGAAAGGCAGATCTGACACGGCCTGTCAGAGATTTAATGCTGCTAAACAGCGTGGTAAGCCCAGGCCGCTCTGCTTTACGCCTGCAAAAGATCTGACATGTTATCTGTCAGATAACTTTCCAGGAAGCATGAAATGTGGCCCTCGGGTCCAGCAAGAACTTTTCTGAGAAATGCTAGTTTGCTTCTCTCTGCTTCATTTAGGCAAACATGTGCAGTACAGACCGTTGGTCTTGATGAAGTGCCATTGTTTAATACTGGAAAAAATGCACATTCAATATAGTCCACGTTTCTGAAAACCTGTGTTATTTATTTAATAATATATTTTTTCTTTGGGGGGAAAAAAAAGAAAATCTGCAGTTATTTATTCATTCTTGCCCCTTGAAGAGCTTGCTACCATCTGTTTTTCTTGGCTTTCCATCACTCTTCTTTTTTTTTTTTCCACTTGTTCTTCTCCCACTGTGCACCACTGAAGGACTATGCTATACATTATCTCATAGCCAAATTATGCAGGGTATTGTAAACATGTTGTAAATTTTGCCAGCTGCAAAGTCAAGGGCTCTGAAATCTTGCTAAGCACTGGAAATGCTTTTAGAAGAAGAAAGGCAGCCTTTTGGAAGCAGATCTGCAAGGCAATGTGACACAAAGGCGTATGTTTGGTGGCCCTGCTAGGCAGGGGGGTTGGAACTACATGATCCTTGAGGTCCCTTCCAACCCGGGTCATTCTGTGATTCTGTGATTCTGTAACAAAGGTGGATAGTACAAATGCTGGAGGAATAAAAGCAATATATAAATGCACTTGTGGATTTGCATAGCTTTATCATAAAAAACAAGAGGTCTCCACGATGGTGCCTGCTCAGCACCCACAGACGCGACAGCACAGCTCCTGTGTGCAGATGCCAGGACCCACAGGGCTCTGTGCTCCTGCAGCTGTAGCAGAGATTGGAGCCTGATGCAGCCCTGGCACCACTGCACTGTCCCAGAGAGACAGAGATCCCTTTTGGGATTCAGGAGTGCACAGAGAGCACTGGGCAGCACAGAAATAGACTGCCGCCAGCCCCGCAAACTTGGAGAGGGGCCGTGGGGTTGTACCAGTGCACTCTCTGCAGCAATCAATCCTACATCTCCTGAAGTCAAGAGGAATAAGAAGCAATCTGCATTAGGACTACAGGATGATGATATCCATGCTGCCCTCAGTTAAATATGGTTTTCCGCATTTGCTGTAATTTGCTATGAATGCTTTCATGCTTTGATTTTGACTGATAAGAAGAACAAAGACATCTTAAATTCAGGTGAGATTTGAGGAAGGACTGTGAGAATAACTGCTTGGGACCAGAGATATTGCCTTTATAAGCCATTTTTGGAGAGTCCTGGGGTTGGACAGAAGCACTGCAGTGCTTGAGGCATCATGGTCCTGTTCACCCTGCACCCTTCAGCCATCCTTTCCAGGCAACAGCTTGTAGACCTCGACAGGCCAAGCAGCTGGGCAGGGTGTTCAGTTGCAATACTCAGGGATCTCAGACCCATCTTTTACGTTAATCTATCCATACTTCATCTTCCATTTCAGCAGTTAGTGAAAGGGATCCCAAGTTCAGTCCTACCTGCATAATAAGGCTATGAATATCCTATCCCATCTCTTATTGTTCTGTTACTACTATTTTTTACAGTGTTAAGAGCTTAAGGGAGAAAAATTGCTTAGCTTAGTAAGATTCATTCTTTCTTTTTGCAGAGGAAGGACGGTGGTCTTTCAGTATTCTATGAAAGCTATTTCTTCTCCAAAGAGTCTTTTATTACTATCACGGGCTTGTGTTCATAGGCTTGCACTCTTGCACAGGGGCACTGATTTAAATCAGGGAATTTAATCAGCAGTTTTCATCCTGACTTAAATCAGCTAACAGGAAATGCAAAACTGATTATTTAAATTAATCTTGTTCTTCATTTGGGCTTTTAAATTATTTTCCAAAGGAACAACTGACAGCTATTCACTGGTGCCTACTGCTCTCTTGTCACCTGTGATCAGGAGATGCTGTTAGCATATTTGTTTAAGAATCTGCATGTTAAGTCTGAAATTACCAAACACTTTTCATTTTATCTTCCGAATTGATGACTGACACCTCTACTACGTGACTAATTTGAATGCTGATCTGTGTCAGGGGGCACGAGCACAGTAGGAAACACGTTAGTTAGTGCCTTCCGATTTCAATCACAGTATAGTCTCAAATACAGTGGTTATACAGTGTTAAGGGGAGGAATACAATTATCAAAACTCATTCTGCATGTGAAGTGGTCAGCAGACCAGACTCTCCAATCACCAGATTCTTACCAAAGCAGCTCTCTATCTTTTTGGTTCCAGTCCCCCATTGTTTTCTCCATTTTGACTGATCTGAAGGAAAGAACGTCTTTCTGTGCATACAAAGGAGAAACACGTAGTTTAAATGGTCATTTCAATGGTTTGGCTTCATCTAACATTTGAAGGGGTTTGTTTCTATTTCTTATATTATTACAGCAAGCTCATCTGCCAGCCCTTCTCCAGGTGCAGCACGGGGTGCAGGTGAGTTCCTTTACCTTCTTGCCTCAGCTCTCTGAGAGCAGCATGGAGCCTCTCTCCCAGCACTGTAGTTGAGCAATTGTCAGCCCATTTTGCCAATATGCTGTGACAGTTTCCTCCAAATTACACTTGAGACTAAAGATAAAACAGCATAGGTTTAATTTCTTTATTCCCCTGCCAAAAGCCATATGCACAGTGCCAGAATTTGACATGCAGCACTGTGCATTACAGACACATGTCACTCATGCTGACTCAGAGAGAGGAAACGTTCACTGCTGTGCCCTGCGTTGTTCTTGCTCGGATGCACCAGGGAAAGCTTCAGCCCTGCAGCAAAGACTAAGCCCAGGATTCTTTATTTTACTGCAGTTGTTTAAGTTAGGGTTGGGCGTGGTTTGTTTGTAGTTGTTCTTGTGTGTTGGCAGTACAGGCTGGAGACCTGTAATTAGTGGTGTTCCCAAAGGGTCGGTCTTGTTCAACATTTTCATCAATGACCTTGACAAGGGGATAGTGGCCACCTCAGCAAGTTTGCTGATGATATGAAGTTGGGAGGGTTGGCTGACACGCCTGAAGGCTGTGCTGCCAATCAGCGAGACCTGGACAGGCTGGAGAGCTGGGTAGTAAGAAACCAGATGATGTGTAACAAAAGCAAGTGTAGAGTTTTGCACCTAGGGAGGAATAATTACATGCACCAGTACAGGCTGGGGAATGACCTGCTGGAGAGGAGCTCTGCTGAGAGGGACCTGGGTGTTGTGGTGGATGACAGGTTGGCCATGAGCCAGCAGTGTGCCCTGGTGGCCAAAAGGCCAATGGCATTCTGGGGTGCATTAAAAAGAGCGTGGCCAGCAGGTCAAGGGAGGTGATCCTCCCCCTCTACTCCGCCCTGGTGAGGCCTCATCTGGAATACTGTGTCCAGTTCTGGGCTCCCCAGTACAAAAAAGACAGGGATCTCTTGGAATCAGGGATCTCCAGCGGAGGGCCACAAAGATGGTGAAGGGCCTGGAGCATCTCCCCTATGAGGAGAGACTTAGGGAACTGGGTCTGTTTAGCCTTGAGAAAAGAAGACTGAGAGGGACCTGATCCAGGTCTATAAATATCTGAGGTGTGGGGGACAAAGTGGTGAGGCCAGATTCTTTTCAGCAGTGTGTGGAGACAGGACAAGGGGAAACGGACAGAAACTGGAGCATAGGAGTTCTGAACTAATGTCTGTTAGAACTTCTTTATGGTGAGGGTGACGGAGCACTGGAACAGGCTGTTCAGGGAGGTGGTGGAGTCTCCATAGAAGTATGGAGAAATTCAAGACCCGCCTGGATGCCTACCTGTGTGACCTGGTTTAGGGAGCCTGCTTTGGCAGGGGGGTTGGACTGGATGATCTCTGGAGGTCCCTTCCAACCCCTACGATTCTGTGATTCTGTTGTATCATCTTCCTTCCAGGTGTCCTCAGCCATGGGTCCCCCTGATGAATGCTTGGCACTGGTGCCACAGCAGCACAGCGGGGCCTCTGCTGATGGAACATTTGCAGGGACTGGATTGTGCCCTTGATAAATGCAGTCTTAAGCTTTCTTACAGAACATTATACATAAACATGGGCTTAAAGTGGCCTTCAGAGGAAGCACAAATTTCTGGCAGTAATACACCTAAATTACATAGCACATACTTCTTTTTTCTTTTTTATGCTTCTCTGCTTCCTTCCCATCGCTTCCTTTTCCTTGCAGTGAATTTATTTACTTCATATTTCCTTGAATCAGCCTCTGATGCTATCCATGAGTTTATGATCTTTAGTAGGTCTGTGACTGGAACAGAAAGAAAATCCATTGGTTAAAAGAAGACCAAGTAATACTGACGATGTCATTAGATTTGCTGCTCCTTGTATGAAACCCTCAGCATCATTATAAAGCCAGTCCACAAATCCTGCTCCCATGAAACATCATTGTCCCTTCTGTGTTATTGAAACGGAAATGAGAACAACAGTAAGATGCTGTCAGAAGGTGGTAGGTATCAAACCATCCAGGTCAAATCATGTATTATAAATGTAACGGTCATTGGGAACATAGTTTTGCCAACTATTTTCCTTTGTTTAAAATGGTGAACCCTCAAATATAACTATATGGAATGTTGGATTATTATTATTATTTTTTAATATAGATTAAAACAATAGGCTTTTTTTTATGAAGAATAACTTTTTTTTTTTTTTTTTTTTTTTTTTTTTTTTTTTTTTTTTTTTTTTTTTTTCCTAGTATAATTCTTGTAATAGCATTAAATAGAGCAATCTATTTGTAGGGAAAGCTACGTTGAACACTTGCACTGCAAATGCAGACATCCAGAATAATTTTTCCCATTAGTAGAACAAAAGGTCAGGATTGCTTGGTTTTCAGAGAAGATATTAGAATAAATGAAAGTAATTTACAAAAGAATAGTCCTCCTTTAGTTCTCTTTAAAATGTGAGGGAAAGTTCAGCAACACTGGAAAAGAGAGAAGCCGAAATGGACAGATAATGCCTTACAAAGAATTTTGGATACATTACACAAAAATGGGAACTTATGCTGTACAGGAGCTGTCACTGATCTTAATAGCTTTGTGGATGTGCAGTCACAGTACCTGTGGTGTCTCTCCCCCCTCATTCCACTTTTCTATCCCTCCTATCCTTTTTGGAGCATGGCATCTTGTCACCTCTAGTAACTGCACTCTAGAAACACTCCAAATCACGGATAAGAAGGCATTTGTGTTACTTAGAGTAACACAGTTATCCTATTAGTAATTAAACCCATTTCCAAGCCCTTGTGCTGTATTTCCCTGATGGAACTCCCTTCTCCAGATGCATTTTGAAGAGGTGCAGAGGGTGAACTGAGGTGAGAACCTACTCTTGAGGCAGTTTTCCAACACTGCAGCTTGGTCTTTCTGTAGCTCTGTAGGTTTTTAGGAAGCACTTGACAATTTTGGTGGCCTGCTTTGAAGAAAATGCTATGATCCCTTACCGTTTCCTTCAGGGTGCAGTTGGAAACCTGTCCTTAAGTGCTGACAGAAATCCTTGCTGCCTTGTGCATATCTGTCATTGCTCATCATACCTCATGCCTGTCTCTATTCCCTTTCTAGAAAAGCCCACCTCGTCTGCTTGGTGATGGCTTTCAGGCCATGTAAGAACTCCCAGAACTGTCTCATGAGCTTCTTATCCCATGGAAATCAGCCCTGGTTCACCTAGGCCACACGTCAGTGTCTAACATTCTCATCAGGTGCCCCTGAGACCTGTTCCCCGGAAGGCCCCACCTCTGACAAACAGCAGTCCTTAGCCTTTTGATAGTTTGCCTTCTTAGCAGTGCCTTCCCTTTTGGAGATAGGAAGGTTGATGCTGAAGAATAAGCAATGCCTATTTTACACCAAACAGAAAATCACCTTGCTTTAAGATCTTGCTAAGAACCTCAGAAGTTTGTGCTTCTGATGTAAGCCAAATGCTCCAGGGCCTTGACTACTTTTTGTCACCCTCCACTGGACTCTTTCAAGGAGATCCCTGCCTTTTTTTGGACTAGGGAGCCCAGAAGTGGACACAGTAAGTGCTCTAGACACAGCCCGTACTCCTGGAGAAACTAGAAATGCCTGGTTATCAGATGTGATTTTGAAGCTGGCATCTGTAGACCTTTAAAAGGTTGGTGAAAATCAAACCTGGGAATACTGCTGAGTACTGCATGAATTCTACCTTCTAAGACAAACTGGCGCAGATATGACAGTATTCTAACAATAGCACTAGAAAGTCACTTTCTGTTTAAAATTAACGATGTTCAAATAAGTACTTTTCTTCTTTTGAAAGGGGCCCTCCACCCTTTGAAGAGATGAACTGTGCTGGAGTCCAGCAGAGCTCCTGCAGGTTCCCCAGCAGCCGTGTTCCACAGTTTTGGTTTGCACACCGATGGCAAACGGGATAAAGGGCAGAAATGGAAGGAGAGGGGTCAGTAAGGGCAGGGGAAGGGCTCCCGTGGTGCTGCCGCTCCGCAGATGCAGTTGTGCTCTTTGAATCTCCAAACAAGAGGAAATTGTGCAGAAGAATTCCTGGGATGTGAGCAGTAGGAGAGAGAGCTTGTTTTGCACCGATGAAAGTAACCCTCGGGGCAGGCTTCGTGCCGCGGGCAGAGCCTCGGCGGTGCAGCCCGACCCGCTCCTCCCGAGCCGGGCCGCCCCTGAGCCGAACCGTACCGGGGCGGGGCCTGCCTCCGCTTCCAGCCTGCGGGGTACCGCCGCCTCCCGCCCGGCCGGTGCCGGCTGCTGCTGCCGCGTCTGTCGCCGGCGGCGATTCCGTGCCGGGCAGCGGTAAGGACGGGGCCGAGCAGGGGAAGGCCGCCCCGTTCCCCTTCCCGGGGCCGCTGGAGCGATGCCCGGGGTAGAGGGGACGGCGAGGTGCGTGCAGCCGGGGCCGTACGTCTCCTGCGTCGAAAGTGGCCTTTCTCGGTCGTTAAAAGGCAGCCGGGGGCTCGAGAGAGAGCTAGCGGGTGGGGGCTGAAGAAAGCGGTGTGACAACCATTTGGCTTTTCTAGCTGTACGCGTTCCGTGGCGACGAAGCGGTGCGAAGGGGCGGGGCTGGGGGTGCCAGGAGCGGTGGGAGCAGCCGGGCGGCCCAGGGCCGTGCCTGGGTCAGGCAGCGCCGGGCGTTCATTTGTTCTTATTTGTGCTGTTGCTTTATTTTTACGGAGCGTGAATCCCGGGAGCCTTACTCACGGTTTCTAGCAGCGCAGCCGATCGCGTTAAGCTTTGCGGGGACGTTCGCGGTGCACGAAATGCTGTCCGTGCCGCGCGAGCACTGGAGATGCGCTGCAGGCACGGCGGGGGCGGCGAGGAACGGAGCCTTCACTTCTTATGTATTTATTTCTACCCGGAGCCCGCCCCTCGCTCGGGGGGATCAGCGGCACGGCGGGAGATGTGGGTGCCGCGGTTTGGATCGAGGACGCGGCGCCCGAGGCGCGGCGGGGCGGGAGCGGAGCCGCCCGGGACGGCGGCCGCAGGGCTGGCTCGGTCCCACGGCCGCGCCTCTCGCTTTGTGTAGCGGCGCGCCGCGGCAGGCGGCCCTTCGGCACGGCCGCTCGCGAGACGCCGCTCAGCCGTGGCCGCAGGTGCTGCCACCGCGCGCGGCCGCCACCCCCGGCACGGACACCGGCGCGCTCGGCTCCGTGCGGCGGGGGCGTGGCGGGGCCGCAGCCGCCCGTGCCGCCGCCGCCCCTCCCGGCGCGAGGGCGGGGCCGTACCGTGCCGTACCGTACCGTGCCGTACCGTGCCGTGCCGTACCGTACCGTGCCGCCCTGCCTGGGCGCGAGGCGGCGGCACCTGCGGCCGGGCCGCGCCGGGTGGACGAGCGCGGCCGGAACGGAGCGGCGTGCGGCGGCCGCGGCCCGGATGTCAGAGGCGCTGAACGCGGCGCCGCGAAGGCGGAGGTCGAGGTAGGGGCGGCAACCGGAGGGGCGCGGGCGGCAGGCCCCGGTTCGCGGTGCTCGCTTCGGCGGGTGCGGAGCGGGCCGGGCCGGGCGGCGGCGGGCGGGAGACAAAGGGCCGGCGCAGGCGGCCGTGCCCACCTGTGAGGGTCGCGGGCGGCTGAGCGCGGCTCGGGGCCGCTGCCCTCGGAGGCTGAGGTGGGCGTGGGGAAACCGCGTTGGAGCGCCTCGCCGAGCCTGCTGCCCGCCGTTCTTCGCCTCGCTGCTGTAATGGTTGCGACGCGTTGTGGGTTCCGTCCCGCTTCCCGGAGGAAGTTACACCCAACTTTGACGGCGCCGCTTACCGCGGGGCGACACGCAGGTACCCGCGGGCCGGGCGCGCACCTGCAGCTGCGCCGGGAGCGGCCGCACCGCCCCGTACCCCGCGGCGCCCGGCGGCGGCGGGATGCAACGGCCGCGGGAACGGAGCGGGCTGGGCGCCTCTCACCAGGTATCGATCGGCCCTCGGGCTGCGCCGCCAACACTGCCCGCCGTCCTCTTTGTTAGGCACCGGGCTGCGTTATCGCGCGGAAACAATGGCTCCCCCCGACAGTCGGCACCGAGCTGAAGGGGCTGCCGGTACGTATTGCGCTTCCACCGCCATGGGGCTGCCGGTGGTGAGACCGCCCTTCTGCGGGCCCAGCTGTTAATGCCGGCTGTTTGAAACATATTTCTGTGTTGGCCGAATGAGAGAGGAGAGTTGGTACCTTCGGTAGGGCTTGTCCGGACAGTAAGTACCGCTGTCCAGACGGCTGTCAGGGGACCGACCGCTGCTCCTCAGTCACTGCCTCAGTCCGTGCCGTCTGTGGCCTTGAGAGTCGTTGCTGCCATGCACGTGGAGCCCTGCCCTAGCATGGGGTGCTACTGGGGATGGTCTTCTCAAAATCAGAACGCTACAATATGGCCCTTACTCGTTGTTGGCGTCTTCCAGCTGTGGCGGTGCTGTTGGCACTGCGTGGTGGCTGCTGGCATGATGCTCAGCCAGCACTGCTGGGAGCCCAGGGGCTGCGCAGGGTGGGTGCCAGGTGAAGCCACAGGAGCTGTGTGCTGGCTGCTGCTGCAGCCCCTTGGAAGTAAAGGGAAAGCGTTCCGTGTAGAATTCCTCCATCAAACATTATAATTTGAGTTAAACTGAGTGAAAGATGGCTTTAGTTGAAGAAGGGGCAGTGTCACTTATTTTGAGAGCGCTGAAGCAGAACTTCTTTTTCTTCTGCTTCAAACACTTTCCAGGTGAGATTTTCATCAGCAGATTTCAGGCCAGTGTGCATGGTACTGCCTCACCTGTCTGCAGAAGCTCAGAGTGGCGTTAGTCATTTTGGCGTTTTTTAATGTTCCATTAAGGATGTGAGAGTTAACTAGTCAGTTAGCGTGTGTCATATATTCTATTGTCCATGCAGTTACTTGGATTCTTTGGCACCCGTTTGCTTGGCACAGTCTGCCAAGAGCCAACTTCTCCTGGCACTTGTTAGCAAAACATGAGTTCTGCGTTAACTCATCTGTCTTGCCTACGTTCAGTACCAAAACGGGTCATAGCGGGCAAACTGTGCTGTTCGACTTCAGCTGGGGGTGTTCTTTGGGTTTACAGCTGAGGACAAGGAAGGCTCCAGCTCCTGTGGTGCTGGGCACGGGGTGATGCCAGCACAGCTTCTGGGGCAGGAGAGAAAAGGCAGGAAGAGCAGACAAGAGAGCACCTGCATTCCTGTTTCTCCACTGATCACCCTCAGTTTGGCATTTACATCCAATTTCTGCTTGAAGTTGCTCCAATTAAGTACATCAGGTGTCTGAGATGGAGCTGTTCAAATTCATGACTTCTCTTCTACTGTTTTACCTTGCAAAAGCTAAAACTAGAAGTCTGCTGTGTGACGTGCACTGAAACTGTTTATAAGTGTGACTGGGTACCAACACCAGCAAACAGAAATCCTCCTGCTTAAGTACCTCAGGACATCCCACAGCTGGTGTTTCCTTGGACTTGCAGTGTTGTTTGCCCATCTAGGTGGGGTTTCTTGGGCCACCTGTGCTTTGCTGCTGAGCTGGGGGCAGCTGTGCTGCTCGTTCTGCCACAGGATTCTGCTGATTTTCCACTGATATTTTTTTTGTGGAAGCAAAGTTGGGGCATCACTGAGGGACAGTCAGCGGTTCCATCCCGATAAAACCAGGAACACTGTGACGGAAGTTTCATGAAGCTGATAGTTCTCACCTGGAGGTCGTGTGCTACGTTTCCTTTAGGGCAAGGGGATGGGACTGTCATAGGTGTTTCAGGACTAAGAGCTGCCACAATATCTGGTTCTCGTGTGGCTCAGCTCTGTTGCTGACTGCTTGCAGCCCTGGCACAAACTGTAGGATGTGAGCCATGTCTTGTCCCTAGGAGTTTAAGGATTGTCCCTTTTGGAGCAGTGACTGTGGTGACACGGGACACAACATGCACCCATCACATCACACAGTGAGCTGTGACATGCAATGTCACCTATTTTGTATGGTTTCCTACCATTTCTTTGCCTGGGGTGAGTGAGAGTGCTGCTGCTTTTGGAAGATGCATCAGGTGCAAGTACAAAGGTAACTAAGTTCCAGAGCAGACAGGACTTGAATGTTTTTCTAAATCGAATAAGAAAGCAAAAGTGTATGAATTTAGTTCTTCTTTCACAGGTCAGACTGTCATTTCCTGTTTCTGACTCTCTTTATTCCCTAAGCAAAGCTCTTATTAAAGCACAAGAGATATGCATACTGATTTCTGTCCATGTACCATGTGCCACCCAGGTTAGGGTTACTGCTGAGCAGTAAGGATGTAGAGCAAGATGCGTACCTCACCTGGGGAGCTCACTGTGCAAGGTGCCCAAGTGTGTGGGAGGGCAGTAACAACCTCACTGAGCTTTCAGACAGAGCAGAATCTTGGCTCTCATACTTTTCTTTCTGGGCTCTCTTTCTGTGCAGCGGTTCTGCTGTTCAGATTTGGCCTCTAGTGAACAGCTCTGGCTGCAGCGGGATGTGCAGCTCCAGTGTCACGGGGTGGGAGTTTTGATCATGCTGAACAAAGGCATTCTTCCAAAAATAGGTGAAGCCAAAGATCTTGGATACCAAAAATAGCAGTAGAGATTCTCCTTTTTCTGGCTATTTTAGATGGATTGTTCTCTGCTGGAGGCAGCTGAAACGTGAAAGAGTGTGTTGCAGCTGGAGGCAGTGGAGTAGCGAAAGAAAGAACATGTGCGCAGTTACCTCTGACAGGGGAGAGCCACATGTGCCAGAGGTGACAGTAGAAATGCACAGTAATGCAGCATGACAATGCAAACAGAAATGTGCAATATCACCAATATCCTGCCCTAGTAGAAGCTTCATTGTTTTCATAGCAATTGAGGTACCCCACCAAGTGAAGCATGGTGAAATCCCTGTTGACAAAAAGGAGGACAAATGAAGTGTCAATAAAACCAAGAATGAATACATGCCATAAGAGTTATCCTACCGATAGCTGCTATTTTATTGCAGCATGCTCTGTTATGTGTGAATAATCCTCTCATCCCAAACTGGCAGCAATAAACAGTGCACCAGCTTCCCTCTACACATTCTTGCAGGTTATTCAGGTGGTGGTACCAAGTTAAAGCTTAAATCTCTGCTAGGATTCTCCATAGACTCTTTTTATCATTAAGTTAAACTGCAGCTCTTCCATTCCATGAGTTGGGTTTATGCACAGAGCTAATTACTTGCACTCGAGCTATTTAAGGCGCTGAGCTGAGCATGGAGCTGGAAGTCAGGAGGCAGCATGGCTCTAATCCAGGCTGTGCTGCTTGCTGAGCCACCTCGGAGAAGTTATTTAACCTCTGAGCCACTGCTTCCCTGTGGGTAATGGGAGGGATTATGATCATTGCTTTGGAAAGCTTTCTTGTGCTCTCAGGTGTTGAGTTTTCTTTTTATGAGAAGGTGCAGAACTGTCTGTTCGTGAGCTGAAGAGACCCAGTCCATCCCAGGAGGCTCTTGTCACTTTGCAGGCTAATGGAATCAATGCTTGGTGCCTTGTTGGCCTGCTTGGGCCACAGAAATGCATACGTATGAGAGTTTTCATGAGTTGTCTGCCTGGGCACCTATGGAAGGGTGCTTAGATACAACTGAAGGATGCAACGAGGTGCTGTGCAAACGAGTTGTTACTGAACTCTTTATGAAATATAAATAAAAGATCAGGAGACTTATAACAGGGTGTACTTTGAACCAAATCCTGCCTTCACCACAAAGACTAGTTTTACATCTATTGAAGTTGACCCTACCTTGAATGTAAAGCTCGTGAAGGCAGCAAATTTACTATGTTTCTGCGTAGGCTTTGGAGAGTATTTGGTTTTATGCATAATAATAGGTAATATTGTATGCTAAGGAAGTAGGAAGGTTTTCATCAGAGCAAGGTGAGTGTGAAGCAAGCATGCCTCCATACCAGATTTTGGAACACCGACAGAAGGATTTCAGTACATGAGGTTTTCACTCTGTTTTGTGCTGAACACCTCTTTTCCAAATAGCAAATTGTCATCCTATTCATGCTTTATATCATCAATCAATCAAATGAAGAGGTGGGGAAAGCTGTGACCAAACTGGAGCGGTGGCTGAAGCGCCGGTGAAAAAGCTGTTTGTGGAGCTCAGTGCAGTTTGGGAGGTTTGGTGTGGGCTGCAGCGTGCCAGCAGGGTTTGGGGAAGGCACGTAGCCTGAAGTTTTGTGTTGGAAACATAAAGGTCGGTGTGCTACCGGAGAGGGTGCCAGTGCCAGGGTGATGGCTGTAATCTCTAGGAAATCTCAGGGTGCTCCCCAGTTTTATGCAAGAGCTTGAAGTGATGCAGCCCAAAGCCTGGGAATATTTGCATCTTCCCAGCATGTGGTGTATGCTCCGTATAAACATATTTTGGGAGAGGTCTGGCTCCCAAAATAGTTTGGTGTTGCTGCGGTGGTTGCAGGTGGTGTTTTCCTTTTAAGTTCTTACTTTCTGTTCTGACATTTTGAGGGCAGTAATGAAGGATGAGAGGTGGAAAAGAAAACAAATTAGAAAGCTCTCACTTATGGGTGTTCATAATTGCACTTGTTTGGCTCAGTGGAAAAAGCCTTGTCCTACTGGAAGTCAGGGAGGATTTGGCAGCACATTAAAGTTGATGCCAGTAGCTTCCATTGCAAAACTGAGTATTGGTGATACCCGCTTAATGCAGGTAATTCATACCCTATAGACTGCTCTGGGACAGCACATGCATAACCATGTGTCATGTGTGCCACAGAGCAAGGAGCGAGTTGGCAGGTGAGAAGCCTTCACTCTAACAGGTGTGATTAAAGCAGTAGAACCCTGAGCTTGGGAAGCAAGAGGATTGCTCAGCTGGGTTGAGGCTTTTATTGGGGATGTGAATGTGTCCCTTTTGCTGTCCTATCTCTGGCATAACATAATTGTCTCTTCTGGGCTGTAGGCCATGTCAGCTCTCTGTCCTGAGTCTCTGCTTTCCCTGTCTGGTCCCGTTGAGGAGCAGCTCTTGGCACTGTCAGGATTCACAGGGAAAATAAATAATATTGCTTTTTCATGGGCTAAGAAAGTACAAGGGATGAGACAGATAATTCATTGGTTGGTGCAGGGTGGTGCTAGCTGAAAACTGGTTTACAGTCTTTTGAAGGACTAACAATAACTGTTATGAGTCCTTTCCTCTTTAGGGGGAAAGGAATATGGAACACATCAGTAGGCAGTAGGGTGGCTTCCTTCAAGAGCAGGGTTTGCCATGGTGAAGTCAAGGCCAGACCTTCTTTCTTTGTGGTCAGTCCATTCTGACTTGACTTACCACTCCACACAGCAGGCCCTTGTGGTTGCTGTAAAATGAGAAACGTGCTACCCACATGAGGTTTGTTACCTGTTAGTGCTTGAAGAAGCTGCGTTTTGACTTATCCTCAGCATCTGGTAGGACTTGATGCTGCTACCCATCAACATAAAGGGCTACAGCCCTGCATTTCTAGTGCGCCTTTCTCTTCCTGTGTACTTGCCCTTTTGGCATCTTACTGTTGTAACAGCAACTTGAAATTTTACATCAATTTCCAGTTCTGTTTCAAAGAGAGTAATAGTCAACCATCCTGATGTGAAACTGCATCTACTGTTTCACAGACTGAATGTGAACGTTGGTGATAATTGCTAACTAAAGCTTTTTGAAGGTTTTTTTTACATGTGTGAAAGGCTGTCAAGTTGTCAGTCAAGGCGAGGACTGGATAACACAGCACTCCTCTGACAGGCTCCCCTTTTATATTAAGTACCCTCTTTGCTCTGCAAACTTCAGCTATTCACAGTTTGCCCTTTAATGTTTACTTTTCTCATCTTCTCTCAGCATTACTTTGTTGGTATGAATATATACCTGTGCAGCACAGTACAACAGATGTAATGGTCATTGAAAAAGAATCCCTGTAAGTGAGGTCAGCCTTGTAACATCACGGTGTTCGGTAGCATTTCTCCAGTGGTTCACCCTGTCCCTTGGTGATGCACCACCTGCATCAGGATCCTTTGCAGAGGGGAGGCAGAGGGTGGAAAGCTGCCCCAGCAGCGTGCCTACCCTGTTGGAAGAGGAAATACCAGCACTGCAGAAGGTCCAAGTGCTGTATTGATTTTGACGTAAATAATGCTCTGAAGGGCTGTGATGTCATAGCGCAGTGTTACAATCATCATGGCAAATGCTGAGAAAAATAACATAGAAATAACGCACCCCCTTGTCCTGCAGATAAATCAAAGCTTAGCCCTTGATCTCCCATTGCTCACTAGCCCGGAACATAAATCCAAGGGTTTATCATTAAGCTTAACGGGTCATAAAATCTGGGCTATTTTGGAGGTAGTTGCAGAGATTTGTAGCCCAGGCAGAGAGCAGGCTCTAAGCTGCCGGGTCTTGTGTAACTAGGTAAATAGCAAGCTTCAAATAATGCTATAAAGCTATCAAATGTAATAACTAATGCCATCAGGCAAATGTTCGGGGAATGCAGCCTTGCTGGTGACAAACTTGCCTGTAACAGCTGTGAGGGACTCTGGTTCAGGAAGACCTTTTAACAAGTATAAGTTCCTTATGTTTTACTTGAGGTCAGGTACATACAGATGATTTGGTTCATGCGTAACGCTTTTATTCTTTGACACAGCGAGGCTTTCTTCCTCATGGGCCTGAGAGAGCAAGCAGCAAAAAACCAGAAATGGGCTGCGACTCGGCTACTTTGTCATCGCAGTTTAAATATTTATGACAGCGCTTCACAGCGTGCCAGTAAATGCGTGATAGCCTATTATGTAAAGGTAATAAAATTTTAGAAGCAGGAGACTTCACTACTGCCCTTTGCCAGTAAATCTGTGCCACCATCCTTAGTGAGGCTGTGTGAAGGCCGTGCTTCCCCCCCTTTTTTCTATGTGAAATGTGAATTAGCTGTTTTACTTGCACTTGTAGACATGTGTTCTTTACAATTGCTCTCTGTTGTTTACTCAAGACTTGGGTTCAGGTCGGGTTCCTGTAGAAATGGAGAGGAGCTTGGGCTGATGGAAGTCCTCAGGGTCTGACCCTTCTGGGGAGCAGGCGGCTGGGCTGTAGGATGGCAGGCTGTCTGCAGGACAACAGCAGGTCTGCAGGGTGGGTGGGCAGCTTGCAGGGGAACACTTCAGCTGTGAGTCTTTTGAGTCTGGATAGGGAGCTAGGAGATATGGATTAGGGGTTTTCTGTAGGTATGGTGGAGGGAGGACGGTTGGACTAGATGATCTTATAGGTCCTTTCCAACCTTGTGATTCTGAGTGAGCTGACAACTCAAACAGCTCTTAGGGCTTTTGTTTGTTGTTATATGAAGACCATGGGTAGCTGAAGATGCTCCATGTACTGGGCACTTTGTGCTCTGCAGCCCTCTGCGAGCTCCTCTGGCTACAACATTTGAATTGCTTGATGATAAAATTTGCCATCTCCTGCATGACATTGACTGTGTTGGATTGAAATTGCTGTGAAATGATTCACTTGTTTCCTAGAAGGATTAGCAGGGAGAAGGGGATATTTACCCTTTGTAAATTGTAATGATTTTAAAAAGAAACAAGAATGCCTCTACGTGAAAGCGGGAAGAGCAAGTGTGTAAAATGAAATAGTCGATAGTATCTACATGGTCTCAGATCTCAGTCCAAGAACTAGCTGGGACATTGATTCTTTGAGCTATTTTAGCATGAAGAGTCGGATTAAATTGGACTTAGGCACTTACACTGAGATGTGTACAATAGTGCCTTAAGGAGTCAGCGAGAGATTTCATTCACCCCCTTAGAAATGAACATTGCAAACCTGTGGTTAGTTACATTTAAAAACTGCAGAAGGAAGTTAAAGCTGAGATGATTTGTGCTTGGCATGAGAGTGCTATCATCACCCATTGTGGCTTTCCAAGCAGTACAGTATGTGCTCAGGAAGATACTTGGATGGAGATGTGTGCCAATAAAACCTGGCCTTGGGAGCACGTGGTGTGAGTGAATGAGGAAAGAAGCCACTGGCACTAACAGCACAGCAGCGAGTAGCAGGTCCTGAGGGTGTGCGTGATGCTTGTAGCAGTGCAGGTGTGCTGTAGGACTAGAGTGAGCTCTTTGCACAGCCATGGAGAGATGAAATGTGCCACAGGTACCAGCTCATTTATCTGGTGTGCATGCATATATGCTTACAAAGAAAACCTTGAGTAATGATCAAGACAGTTATCTTAGTCTTTATCAAAGGTATCTCAAGGATGTTGCACGGAGAAGTGAGACATGTCAAAATCAGGAATTAACAGTAAGAGTTGATAACACTTAATCATGAACTGTTGCATGTGCAGGCAGCTGTGTGTGTGTGCTATTTTTACACAAGACTGAGGATGGCACAGCAGTTGCTTCTTCATTTCCTGTATTTTAGTACCCACTGGTGGATGCTCTTCCAGTGCCATGGCAGAGTGAGGCTGTGACCCACGGAGCAGCATCCCTTCTCAGACGCTGGTCTCTTGGGATGAGGCACACAGTCAGGTGGGCTCTGTGGTCCTTCAGCTCCCACACTGTGGGCTTTCCTCTGTTGCAGGTTTCAGGAGGCTCTGCTGGAATGTCTGGTGATGCTTTAATTCATTTGACAGAGTCTGGAAAGCAGAAGTTGCAGAGGGGCTTGTCACTGTGTTGGATGGGCGTGCCAGAGATGCTGGTGTATTGCCTGGCGTTATTACTCTGGTGTCTCAGTAAGCTTCAGTTTCAATGCTGGAATTCAATAAACACTTGTCTGTAATGTCAGGCCTCAGGATACTGCCAGTCCCCTCCCTCTGCTGGTGTAGTGGGGTCAGGACCTGAAAGCTTCCTTCTACTTTCACTAGGTGGTGGGATGTGTGTGTGTAACTTGGTTTTGACTTGGAGGTGCAGGGTGAGCATTGCATGAGCGGTATCACAAGATGTGGCTGGGCCTTGGCTCACTTCTAAAATGTGTCTGTCAGTTCCGGAGTTCCCCATGCTTTGCTCTCTGCCTCTTACATTTCTTTTTCCTAAGAAAGCATTGACTTACTGAGTTTGGCTGCTTTATATAGCCTTCTTTTCCTCCTCTCACTGCTTCTTCTCTGCCCCAGTTACTAAAAGCTTCTCTCACAGATGCGTCATCATCTTCATCAGCAGAGTTCTTGTTGTCCATAGGCTGAGAGCAGAGCCTGCTCAAGGAGGGAGAAACGGCCACACACCTCCCTTAAGATTTCAGGTGACTGGCAGTTGTTCACTGGTCAAATGGGCATCTTCTTCTGGCAGCGTCTTCCCTGCTCCTCTCTGGCAGGTCTTACCCCACATTGAGACAAGGGGCTCATTTGAATCAGCAGGTGAGAAATAGGCCTTGCAGTTGCTCCTGCAAGAGACTTGGCAGCTGTTCCTGCTGCTCTTAGGGGTCCCTCAGCCAGCATGAGTCGGTGGCACTGGTCAGTGCTTGGAGAGAGGGTAACAATGAAGAAAACCCATTAGGTCAATGCCAAGTGGTGGTATTAGGAGTGACTTGGCAAATCTGTTTTCATGTGAGCTGGGCTTAATCATTGATGCTGGGTGTACTGGCTTCCATGTCTGGCGAGGGGGCTGATCTAGATAAACTCCTTTATTTTCCAGCTTTTTATTTCTTGTGTTTGTGCATAGCAAGGAAGAAACAAAAGAAAGAGGGCAAATTAAGTGAATGCTGCCAGATTAATTATTCCATCTCATTTCAACTTGTATTTATAAACATACGACTTTGGATGGGAATGTTCAGAATGATCTTTGCTTGCAGTGACCATCTTTCCATCTAATTTAAAATCATTCAGCTTCTCAAGGAGTGATTATGCTCCTCACTAACAACTGAAAAGACATGACAATGTCAGAAAACTGATTATTCCAGCAGTCTGTCTTACATAAAATAGCTAACTAATCTCCCTGCTCCAGTCGTTGTGTACTATTGCAAATGTCTTCCTGAAAGCGAGCTTCATTCTCAGTACAGTGGCAGTCCGCTTCTCATCCTCAATTGCTGTCACATCCTCTGTGTTGTCACAGTGATGGTTTGGGGGTTCAGAAATTGTCTTTTTTTGTCTCTGTGGTTGTTCTTGCATTCACTGTTCTTTCTGATCCTTTTTCTCTGTCTGATGAAAGTGATG
This sequence comes from Excalfactoria chinensis, assembly GCF_039878825.1. Lineage (NCBI taxonomy): Eukaryota > Metazoa > Chordata > Aves > Galliformes > Phasianidae > Excalfactoria > Excalfactoria chinensis. The sequence goes on along the minus strand of NC_092827.1, from coordinate 92,285,490 downwards.
TGCAGGGAAGAGAGTTTGTGTCCTGCTTAGAAAAACAGGGAAATCTCCAAGCTCTGCTGCTGCTGTGACTGTTGCCTTTGAGGCAGTTGATTCTGCAGGAGTACAAGCGCTGATGGGTGCAGGTGCCAGGTCCATTTTCAGGTATCTTATTTTCTTGGCATCATTCAAACATTCAGAAAAGAGGGGTGCAAAATCTACCAAAGTAGAAGCCCTTTCTAAAATTAAAGAAATGCAAATTCTCAGCTTTTAAGTTTTCATTGTGTGTTTTTAAGTTGCTGTAACTGGTGCAGTGATGCACTTGAAGTCTTGCTATGAACGAAAGAAAACACGTCTTATTTGCAAAGCCAGGAGTGCGTGGTTAGTGTAGCTGTATGGGAACTGTTGATCACAACCTGAACCTCTGACTGACCACCTGAGGCAAGCAATGAGTCAGCTGTGGGAGCACAGGTGAAGGTAATTCAGCTGTGCTACCGGAAGGGATGGGGAAAAAAGAGATTGGAATGAGGGTGAGGGCTCTTCTTTCCCTTCCTTTTTGGCTCCTGTGTGGATGTGTCTGACTTCTTGTACTCCATTACAGCCTGCCCCAGAATTGGGGTGCAGTGAGCAGAAGCAGGATTTCCCAGAGGTGAAGTTGAAATTCAGGCAAAAAGACTGATTTTGCCAGGTGGAACTGACTTTCTTTTAGCTCTTTCTAGGGACTTTGAGCCCACTCAGTCTTACCAACCCTTTTGTAAATTCCTAATGCCTCTCCTGCAGTAAGGCACTTCTGCTCTTTTTGCCGACTGCTCTTCATGTTAAAAAAGGCAGTGAGTCATCAGTGTCCATGCTGCCTCCAGGAGGAACATACTGCTGACACTGACATTTATTCTTCCTTGCTGGGAGAAGCAGGAGATTGAGGTTGATGGTTCCTTCCTCTTGGCTCGGTGGTCTGCTTGGAACCATAGTTGTTTTCCAGCATGCCATTACACCATCCTCTTTCCACAGGTCTGTATGTGTGTTATGTCTGTGTTTACTGTCCAGAGAGCACCTTGAACGCAATGGCTACTTGTTCCTTATTCTCTTTACTGCTAGTTAAACTGATTTTGCTGGGGCCTGCATTATTTTGCTCGTGAGATATGTATGGTGCTTTTGTTGTTTCTGTTGTCATCTTGTGCCCCCTCTTACCTTCCTGTGCCTACACTTCTGTGAGGCATCCCATGCCTCTGCTTGGGAGCCCCCAGCAGCATCTTGCTGCAGTCCTGTTTCTCTGTGCTGCCTGGTCTCACTGGGAGGATCATCAATATTTCATCCCTTGCAGGCTATCAGCCTGTTACTTCACTGTGAACAAGCATTACGGGTTGTGTACAAAAATAAGGCTCCTGGTCAATAGAAAAAGTGCCGGTACTGCTAAGTAAGCTGTAGCTGAGCCCTGGGCCCATGAAGCCAGAGCCTGGTGCTCAGCATTGCCTCAGTGTGTGCCGTGTTGTGAGTGTATCTGCTGGTTTTGTTCTCCTCTCCTTCTCTTGAGAGTCCTTGACTATTTTCAGCTTTATTATTGCTGAACATTAGGGTGGTGGTTACAGGGAACTGTTCATAATGCTTTCAAGGTTTCTTTTCTGATGGTGAAGTTAATGGACAGAGTTGCTGTGTGTATGACGCTGTACCCTGTGAGCTGGTGTGTGTTCCTCAGTGTTGAATTGTGCCGTTTTGAAAAGGTTTCTTGTGACGGAGAGGCAGACACTTCTGATGTCAGCAAGTTCAGGCTCTGCATTCACAGGCCGTTGAGATGGTGACCCAGTCAACGTGAGTCTGGAGGAGGCTCAGAGGGGACCTCATTGCTCTCTGTAACTTCCTGAAGGGAGGTTGTAGTGAGCTGGGGGTTGGCCTCTTCTCTTGTGTCATTACTGATAGGATTAGAGGGAGTGGCTTCAGGTTGTGGCAGGAGAGATTCAGGCTGGACGTTAGGGAATATTACTTCTCAGAAAGGGTGGTCAGGCAATGGAATGGGCTGCCCAGGGAGGTGGTGCAGTCACCAACCATGGGGGTGTTCAAGGAACAACTGGATGTTGTGTTGAGGGACATGGTTTAGTGGGAGCTGTTGGTAATAGGTGAACGGTTGGACTGGATGATCTTTTAGGCCTTTTCAACCTTGGTGATTCTATGAAAGTAATTGGGATTTTCCATTATGAAAGAAGAGCCAGAGTGCTGCCACATATCTGCTGTGGTTTCTGGAACTGAGCATGGTGTTGCAAGTTCACCGGGGTTGGCACATTCACCTGTTGAGCTTGAACATTCTTTGACATACAGCACTGTCCCTGCTCTACCATTCAAGTGTAATTTGCATTGTATATATTTTTTCCTTAAAAAATATAAAATATATAAAAAATATAAAATATAAATATTTTTTCCTTGTTGCACAGTACCCATTTATGCATAGCCTGTTGTGGCAACGTGCATCTTTTTAGTGTCCCTGTTCATCATTTGGATTTCACCCTGAGATGTGCTTTTCAGTTCTCCCTTGTTCCTGTTCTTAACATTTCAGTGTAATGAGCTGAGTTTCCCAAACCAGAACTGTGGCCCTGCTTTGCTTAGGGAATGCTGCCCTTATGCAAGGCTTGACCTGCTCCTGGCCTCTGCTCAAGTGACGGCATTCTGGACTTCTTCCATAGCTGTTCATTGGTGTTCTGAGCTTCTTAGACAATGTTATGCATCAGCTACAAATTTTGCCTGCAGGCTCCTCTCCCTCCACGTGCAGCTGATATCTGGGTGGGTGGTAGGCTGCTGAGTCCTCTGCAGCAGTTCCCAAGCACAGTGTATCCTGAAGGGTGCAGAAGATTGTCTCAGATAAAGGCTGTGGTTCTTGGAGGCACCTCTGTTCCGAATATATTTAAGCAAATAGAATATTCATAGTTCTAGATAAAGTTAAGGCTGGGGAAACAAGTGCTTTCACATTTTGAGTGCAAACATTTAAAGCCAATGCAGCCTGCTGGGAAGCATCATATTAAATTGCATGACTTTAAAAATAAATAAATAAAATAAAATAAATCCATTTTACTTGAGTCTACAGCATGAAAGATGAGGAGTTAAGAGACAATTTTAACCCACTTTGAAAGTAACGTAATTCAAGTTTAATCCTTCAGTGCAGTTGCTGCTTCTGCAGCTCTCTCTAGAAGGCCATTCCTGTGAAGAGTGAAGTAAAGATGTGGGTTGTGTGCTAATCCCATTTAAGATGTCAAGCTTCCTTTCCACCCGAGGGAGGTTTCCCCATTGCCGCTTGCTAGACGAGTGTTTGACTGTCTATTTTAACACTGCAGGTTCAGGGAGCGCCATTGGATAGCATAGGACTAATATTGAAAATGAAGCCAAAACAAACTGGTACTTGTAAAAGAGACTGATGGCACTGATAGTGCTGCTGAGGCAGCCAGAAGCTGCAGTAGAATGCTCTTGTTATCTGCACATTGCTGATGGTAGCTGCAATAGTAGCAATGGACATACACTTCCTTGGGGCTGGAAATCCAGCTTGCAGAATGACTTAATCTGAAGATGCTGATAAATTGGTTATGCTGAAATTTTGAGGAGTCCAGTGAAGCCTGAGCTTTGTTACCACTTATTCACCACTGGGGGGTTAATATGAGGGCATGTTACATCAACTGTCTGCACGTGGAGAGTTTGGCTGGAATGAACGTGAGACTTTGTAGTTTCCTCAGCCCCCCATCTTGGTCCAACCTGCTCCAGAACATTCTCTTTCCCAGTTCTTGCTGCTTTCCTTTGAGGAAAGTACCATTGTAGGAAAGCCATAGATTAAACCTCCAACTTCTTATCTTTCTTTGCGAGAGCATATCTTATTGGAACTTCCTGATTTTGAGCTCACTAATGATATCCTATCATTCAAAACGCATCAGCTATGCCTATAATATGCAATCTGAAGCCATTATTCTCTAGGATTGATCTTGCTTTTTTCCCTATCTTTATATAGCACTGCAGTCTGAATGCACTTCTCACTTGTATTCAGTGACTTTTAAAGGTTTATCCAAGTCATGGATTCCCAGCGGATGTTCTGAGCTTGTTTCTTTATTTAAAAACATCATCTAAATTCAAATCAGGAATTAACACAGTTCTGCAAATGACATTCACCCCTCTGCAGAAGGACCAGCATTAATCCTATGCTCCACAGCAGTGGCGTTTCAAGCCTTGTTTGAGGACTTTTATAGGGTTTAAATGAGCCTTACAAAAAGCAGAGGCTTCTGCAATAGGTAGAACTGACACTGCTTGCATTGGGCACTGTGTGTGAATGTGTCAGAGGGTCAGTGCTAGGAGATGGGCTTCCTGCATAGGCAGGGAAGAAGACAGGGTACTCCACGAAAGTGTTCTGGGTCACTTTGTAATGCAGTTAGCAGTTGCAGAAAGAAGCTTTGTAGAATTGTGTTCCTAAACCACTGCTCCACTGCTGAAATCCTGCCTCTTCTGAGCTGGGGATCAGGTCCTTGCTCTGCAGTTCTAAGGGAACTGATGTGGTGCAGATGTCTTTAGTGTGGGACCTGAAATATGATTCCAGTTGATCTGGTTCCCACAGAACATTTTGCAAGTCCTCATCTTAAGTACTGGAGTTGTTTGTTTATTTGTTTGTTGTTGTTTTTTGTTTGTTTGTTTGTTGTTTTTTTTTTTTTTTTGCCTCCTTATTAGTTATCCTCAGCAGTGCATGCTGTTTGTATTGCATTGCTTCTGTATGGCTGAGTGTTCCTCAGACTGAGAAGTAAAAGTAGACCTCAGGACAAGAGGAGGTTGGAATATATTATACTGTCCTGAAAAACATGAAGACCAAGTAGGTGTGTTATAAGATCATTTTGAGTCACTGCACATGTTTAGGGCTGTACTATAAACATCCATAGCTTTAAGCCACCTCCATAAAGTGCTCTGTATCTTTACCCCTCTGTAATTCTTATTCTGAGAATACTGTGATGGAGGAGCAGCCAGACAGTCATGTTTTTCTTTGTTAGCTATTTTTATTTTACCTGGGTCGTTACTTATCAAAGAACACTGCTAACATTTGAAATAAACATGTTTAAACATTAATAAGTAGCATAAGAGATGCTCATTTTGCTGCCGTGTGGGCAAACATCGGATGATTTCTGGAGTAGAAAAAAGGTAGGAGCAAACATTTTCCTTTGTGTTTAATATCCCTCACTAGTTACTTCCCAGGCAGAAAAGTGAAGAAAGGAAATCACAACAGTCGAATGACCATAATGTTTCCTCAGCAGTATCCCAACCAACCCAACTAAACTGTTGGTTCCCAGCAGCAGTAAAGAAGAGTTTCCTATGGGCTGCCCAGCTGTGCTGTGTATGAGAGTGCTGCTGGCAGCCTGCTGCTGCTGAGCCCTGCCTTCAGCTGATGCAGAGCAGGTGTGGTGTTGCGTGGCTTTCAGGAAATGAAGCTTTCACTGCTTTATTTGATAGCCTCTTCTCGAGTGTAACGATTCATGGTGTAAAAAGGCTTTCCTCACCGGCTCTTCATAACCTCCAGCTTTCAGCCACGATTCCTTTTATTCTGTATTAGAGATCACAAAGCTCTTTTTCACACTATACTTTTCTTTGTGAAGGGGGCTTTGCGCTGTAATCACATTACTTCTCAATCTTCCTCTAAACAGGCTGAACAGATTGAGCTCCAGATTTCTCATTCTGAGGTATTTTTCTCCCATCCAGTAATTTTTAAGGCTTTCTCTTATAGCCTTCCCATTTTATCAACGTCCTTTATAAAGACTGACCCCGAAGGTGTCTGATGTACCAGAGTCCCCTGCATCAGCAGCATAAGGGGCTGACATTCTCCCAGCTTGTGAGTTGCATTTCCATTTTATACAGATGCAGTTTAAGGACAAAGCCCCCTGTAACATGGGGAGGATGTGCTCTGGGTTGCTCAGCCTTTCTCCAGAGGCTGTTTGTTACTGGCTGCTGTAGCAGGTTCTGGTGCCTTCGCAGTCCAGGCAGTGCCCAGCAATTTCCTCTTTTCGTTGCTTTTTAAGTGATAAAAAAGAAGGAAGAAGTCTGACAGCATGGAGCTGTTCTTGGGGAAAGATGGGCTGCTGGCTTAACGGAGGTATTCCCAACACTTTTCCTTCTTTGCCGGCTTTCTGGTTTGGCGGCTAAGCTGAAGGTCAGTTCCGTGTCTCCAACCTTGCTGCAGGGGATGCTGCAGGGACCATTTGTTATTTTAAATCTTGCTATTTTTCAGTTGTCAAATTCCATTAAGGGAGGGTTTATAGTTTCATTGGAAAAAGGCAGCGGCTGCACAAAGCCTAACAATGTGAACTGTTCCGGGATCTGATGAGTGTTTTCAGGCTTACAGCACTGTCATCCTCCGTGGTTTTGGCAGTAATGGCAATTGTGGGGTGTTTTAATCCCTTGGGTCTTGTAAAAGCTCTTCAGGCAGACGCTGTCATGGGCTTTGTCTGTCGTGGGTGAGAAAACAAGGAACAGATTTTCCATGAATTGATCTGAAGCCACCTCATAAGCAGGGAAGCATATGGGACCATGGGCAGTGGTGCTGACCTGCTGCTCACTGCGTGCCTGGCTCCTCTGCAATAAACTTTGCAATTTGCAAAGTGCTTGCTCTTCACCTGACATCTCATCCCCTTTCCTGCTCTGGTTAATGATAAAAAGCAGCTTTAAGTACTATTGCACGTAAATCTTTGAGGCTCTGTATGACTGAGAAGCCAGCTGGGAGGATGAATGTGTCATCGCTGGAGCAAACCTCATATCTGGGGAGTTTTCATGTTGGTTGTGGGGGTATTTTGTTTTGTTTCTTCACTTGTTTTATTAGTTTATTGGGTTTTTTTTCCCCACTGTTGCCATTCCTGGTGGGCCAACAGATGGAACTGCCCACGGGACCTTATTTATCCCTGCAAAACCAGCTGCTGCTGGGTTTGCACGGATTCCTGTGCTTTGGAGCTTGTTGTTGTAAGGATAGGGCCTTTCTCACTGGCTTAGCAGCGTTCTCCAAATCAATGTTTGCTCTTGAGGCTCTGTGTAATTCATACCTGGTTCATTCAGGCCAAGGTCACTGTGGAAGGTACAGCTCTGAGTTCATGTTTTTTCCTCAGGAAAAGGAAAATGCAGCTAAAAGCATAAGAAAAAGATGATGATAAAAATTTTCTTAAGCAAAACAGCAGCAGGTGAAGGCAGCCTGTGTGTTCCTGTGTGCTGCCATAGCAGCTCTGGCATCACTTACAGCCCTGTAACATGCTGCTGCCCTCCTGCTGCCTGAAATCCAACATCAGTAGCAGATGGCAAGAGATGAGACTTGCTTTCTGGGTATATGAGGGCAGCCTTAGAGGTTTCCCATCAGTGTGTTGCCTGCAACCTTCTCCATGTGTGAGGCCAGCACTGCTTCAGCCACGTGAAGGCTGGATGAGGCCAAAAGTATGTTTGTGAGCAACCAGTTGTGCAGGAATTGCAGCGGATGGGGATGCCTGAGGAGGCAGCAAACCTGGTTTCTGCACAGTGCTTCTGGAAGTGCTGTGTGTGCTGGGAACCCTTTGGAAATGAATATTTAATGCAGAAATGAAACAATTATATGCACGTGTAAATGCTGCATTTATCTCCCTACTGCCCTATAAAGGGTGAGTAGCGATAAGCCCAGGGGGGCTATCATAATTATCACTCTACTGACTTGACTAATAAAAAATCAATTGCAATGAGATGGTTTTGGGCTTTCCTTCATGTGCAGTGTTGCATTATCCATGTTTCAAGTACGTGTCTACAAGGAAGAGGGGTTGGTTTTGAGTCCATCTTTCCCCAAAGTGGGAACTGCTGAAAGTGATGTTTTTGTGAAGCCCTCTGTTCCTTGATAGCCTGCTGAAATGCTGCACACGAGGAACAGCTGCTTCCTTAGCATTCCATGTAGTGTTTTGCACCAGAGCGCAGATGGGTTGTGGAGTATATCTGTTCTGGGAGAAGTTTGCCCGTGTGGAAAGAGCCAGGTCTGGACCAAGTGTTTACAGGAAAATTTCCTTACACTATTGCTTGCTGTTGTCGCTGTGAGAGTTAAGGTAGCTAATGCTGTGCCAGGGAATTCAAAAGAAGCTTTAACATGTATGGGAACATTCTCCAGTGCAGAAGTTCTCCAATTGGAATACAGCACTGCGCAGTGTTAGAAATTCCCATCCCATTGGTGGAGTGGCATCTTTGTGCACAAGTGGTTGCACGTCCCTGGATCCTACAGCTGTGGGGTTGAGGGAGATGGGTGGGAACGAAGCTCTAGGAAAGAACCAGAGCATGATGTTACCTGTCTGGGAGGGAATGGGGACTGAAGCCTTCATTCAGTATGTGTTTTCACCAAGTTGATAATGCAGAGTTGTGTTGGTATGTTTCCTAGGGGCAATGTATAATTTGCTTATTGATAGGCTGCACTATTTAGACAAATTAGACCTTTTAAACATCAGTCCTATTAATTGGTTTTGACTGCGCTGCGTTAATTACAGAAGGGTTAGCAATGTTTTAATTGTAGAGAATTGTTCTCTAATTTGGGGAAAACAGTCAACACTCGGCACGTGGCTTCCAGTGAGAGTTTGTTATCTCCGTCTTCAAACATGGTTCTTAAGGCATTACCATAATCTTGTGGCAGTTGTAATTATGTGTATTACCGGATGGGAAGGAGTCATAAGAGAGATGGTACAAAATTAACACCAGGGAGCACAATCTTGGTTTTATATGTGGAGATGAGGTGTCAGTGTGGCTGTGTCCCAGGCTGGCAGGGGTAGTGGGTGCAGACTGGGACTGTCTGAGTGGCTTGTGGCCATCCCCTCCTCCCGTTTGTTAGAACTGTGACCGAGCTAATCACTTAATCACTTCAGTAAGAGTTGGGGCTTTAAATACCTAAAGTCACTTGGGCTCAGTTCCTGCAGCTTCACTGCCTGCCCAGACAGTGCTGCTGTGTTCCAGGATTGGGGGAAGTCTCTGGTTCAGCCCCTGGCAGGAGCCACGAAATCCACACCTGCATGGTGCTGTAAGGATACGCAGTGCTAGTGGGGTAATGTAGCACCTTCGACTTTGCTGGAGAAACTAGACATCTCAAATATGGTGAGTGGTTTTGAGACTGAGTGCGGTTTTGGCTGCAGAGCCAAGCTGCTATTGCCTTTGGCCGGCTTCAGACCTGTTCTGTTTTGGGCAGCTCGGCTGGGAAGGTGCTGCTGCCCGGGTGGACACCTGTTCCCACTGGGCATGCTGCAGAATACTCACCTTCCCTGGGAAGCTGTCTGCAGGGCATGTAACAGTGTGTTCATTTGTTGCAGTCCAGACAGAGGTGGTGATCCCTTTACCGCCCTGCGTGTGTCCTGAAACTGTCTTAATGTACCGTATCATGGCACTGTAGAAAGTCAAATCTCTTTTTAGCCTGACTTCCTAAGGAGGCTTATGTGATTGTGCTGTTTATATCTTCATCCCTCCCTTGGGGACCTTTTGAACCCATGGGCCAGGATCAGACAAATGCATCAGCAGAAGGTGTTGATGATAGTGCTGGCTGTGCTGCAGGGGCCACGTGGGCAACAGCCACAGTGCTGCTTGGCTGCAGCTTGGCCGTGCCGGTACCTGCTCGGTTGTCATCATTCTTGATCTTGAGAGTACAGTGAGAGGAGAAATCTCACACGGAGCCTCTTCCTGGGGGGCAGATGGGTACGTTTGGGGTAACCTGGCAGCCTGGCTGAGATTCTGAACCCGGGAGCTCGTTCAGGCCTTGTGCCCCTTTTCTAGTGATGCAGAAGTGATCTCTGCAATCTCGCCTGACCGAGGAAAGCAAAACCACGCCCACTGGGTTATGTCTCATGAGTAAAAACACTGGTGCAAACTGAAGTCTCTGAGCAACAACCTCAATAAACTAAATCCCTCCCGGGGAGAAAAAGATAATCATATGAAGAGGCCCAATATCCCCCTGCTGTGCATCTGTCAGTCAGCTGCCCGCAGGGAAAAGCGGCTATGCCATGATAACCCTGTGCAGAGGGGAAGGGGAGCAGATGGGCGGGGGATTAAAGCTGCAGCAGGAAGAGGGGAATTGGGACCAGTAGTGCTGGCAGCCCTGGTCACTGCTGGTTTATGGGGTGGTGTGGGGAATGGAGCTCAACTGGAGGCTGTTTGTCCTGTATGCTTGGTTACAGTGAGATGTGCATTAGGGACTGGAAAGTGGAAAGAGACATCTGCTCTGCTTCACCTATAAGCTCCTCTCCTGTGACCAGGATGGACATCAGTCCTGCATCTGTGCTCCAGGGCCTGGCATGCACCTCCCACCAGTGCTCAGCCTCAATGTCCCATGCCCCAGCAGCATTTCCCACTCCTCCAGCTTTTCCTTGCAACCTCAGGCCTGGCTTCCAAGCCCCTTCTTGCCCTTCATAGTATCATAGTATCGTGTGAGTTGGAAGGGACCTTAGAGATCATCGAGTCCAACTCCCAGGTTTCGAGCCCCCTGTGTAGCGAAGCGGCACTTCTACCCCCTGCGCCACAGGGGGGATTCGAACCCGGGCCCTCCGGTGCCGCAGGCAGCAGCTTAAACCACTGCGCCACTGGGGGCACCTTCCTGGCACCTCCTCATATTCTGGAGGGTCAGTAGATCCTTGAGGAGATGGGGAGACAGATCTGTGTCCCACCTAAATTGTAGCCAAAAAAAAAAGCACCTCTCATATTGCTGATCCATGTTAATTAGGAAGAAGTAGGAGAATTTATGAGTACAGTCTGTCTGTCATGGCGGGTATTGTGAGCAGTTGTCCCAGGTGTGCACAGATGGGAATGAAAAAAGAATTAAACAGTGGTTGTGTCTGAGTGCCTGATGCAGTCACTCTTCTGGTAACATTGAGAGGTGCTCCAGCACCTTGATATCCTTTCTGTGCTGAGGTGCCCAAAACTGAACACAGTACTCGAGGTGAGACCTCACCAGTGCCAAGTACAGGGGCAGGATGACTTCCCTAGTCCTGCTCACCACACCATTCCTGATACAAGCCAGGTACCGTTGGCCTTCTTGGCCACCTGGGCACACTGCTGGCTCATATTCAACTGACTGAATCAGTACACCTGACTCCTCTGACTTGAGTCATCAGATGTGAAAGAGCCTTCCTGCATGCATGGCTGAGTTTTGTGACTTGGATCTGGGGCACAGGCAGATGATGGCCAGCAGTTACTGCCTGCCTGCTGAACAGATGCACAGGCTTAGCCAGCATGGACAGTAACACAGGTTTCCAAAATTTTTCACTTAGCTGTGATTATTCTTTGAGATGCATGAATTGAGATGCATGAAGTAAGGAGCACGTGGGACACTTCCATATGGGCCTGTTTGTCATGACCAGTGTGCATGAGTGGGGGAGAAGGCGAGCAGAAGATGCACCCCCTGATACAGACTTGTTTGGGTGACATTCAGAGGTGTCAGTATGTATGTGGATGTCTGATGGCTCACCTCCTGCAGTACTGCAGGGCACTGCTAGTGAGATCTGCTGTAAATGTTTTGATGACATAGCAACCACGGCATCACTGGTTTGCCTGATTCTGGCACAATTTTCCTGCTCTCACTGTCCTGAACACAGATGGTTGCATTTCTGCATAGCTTACACAAACTATTGAAATACCTCGATCGATAAATTGTTCATCTTGGTGTAATTTTTACAGCTGTATGAAGGCAGATGTCTACTGCTGGTAGGTAAACAGATCCACTCACAGAATATTTGACACACTAAACCAGCATGTTTGAATTGCTTTTTGTACGAGGCGTGTAGCTGCTTCTCTGCATGGGTCTGTAACAAGAAGGGGTCATCTATCGGTCATTATAATTTTCAAGATAGAGCAGAAAACAATGCCAGTTAGTGTTTATATAGGCTGAAAATAGTGTTTATATACAGAGCTGAAAATTTTTGTTCCTGAATATTTTCATCCTTGCTGCACCAGTCTTATTTTCAGCCTTTGCTCTGCAGTCTTCATAAACTTAATGGGAAAAAAAATATCCTGAAGGTAGATGTTTCTCTGCTTGGAAAATCTTTGAAGCTGGAATTTCCCCTGCCTTGATTTTCCTGTAGTTTCCCTGGTTGACTTTGCTCATGGGCATGAGTCTTGCAAGAGTCCGTTTTCCTGCTGGCATGTGTCCTTGAATAGCTGAATTATTGACTCTAGGACTTTTTGGACTGGCTTTCTCATTCTTCTCTTGTGGTTTCTTATTTTTGGCCTATTAACTCTGATAGGTGTTAAATTTAATTATAAGAAGTTGAACTTGATTATTTAACCTTAATTAAGGCACTCTGGGTCTCCATTCCTCAAATTACTTGAGAAAGTATTACAGTATTTCCCTTCTGTATAACCTACATTAAGGAGTGTCGGCTGAACACTGAAAGAGAAAGGGATGGCTTGCTGCTTTCCTGAAGTGCATGTTATTACAGCCTGATGGCACAGGTGGACATGCTGCAGTGGAAGGAGGAGTGCTGCACCTCTGGTCTGCTTCACACGCCTGCTGTGCAACCCACATTCAGGTGCATGGGCAGCCCTGCCCCATCTTAAACATTGGGCAGTGCTTTGTTGCAATAAAAGCCTGTAAACAGGATTTCTTATTTGAAAAATAGCCTTCCCAGTTTGGGATTTTGGGGTCTACTTACTATGTCATACAAATATCTCACACCAAATGTGTGGGAGAGACCTTTTCCTCGAGCATGGCTTAGGTTTCAGATGAAGTAATATGGGCTCTCTAAACCAGTATTTTAAAGTTATAGTCCACCTTATTTTATTCAAGAGCTTCAAAGCTTACAGTTAATAAATGTCAACTCAGATATATTTAATTAAATATAAAATATAGTGCCGTGATGGGTTTCTTTTTAAAGGATTGAGCAGTTAGGATATGCAGGTTTTCATCTGTTTTTTATTTAATTTATATTCCATCATATGTGGCACATGGTAGATGTGTTCTTATGAGGTGCCACAGCTCTTTAGTAATATAATTTAATTACTTGATGTGAACGATCCATTTTTACTAGGTGGAACATGCGACGATCGCTGTGCCTTGATGAAAGGAAAAATTAACAAGTGAATAAAACTACAGGGCTTTGGGGGGATCGGGGCCCTCAGCTCAGGTAGTTGAGCAGAAGGGAGATTTTGGAGGTGGCTGTGGTGGGGGCTCTCATACTGACAGCTCTCAGGGATGGGATTTCCTCCCACAGTTCCGTGGCTGTGAATTTCTAGGATGCTCTGAAGTGGGTTTTTTCTATGGCTGTGCATGCCACAAGCTTTTTCAATTCTATTTCTTGTACCAATTCCCGTGTTTATTGTGCTAGATGTTTCCCAAGTGCTTTCTCCAATGCTTGTGTAACATTCTCTGTTTTTCTTATGTTAAAGCATCCAAAGGAAACAAATGGAAAATGAAGTAGAGCATTTTGTACCTATGATAGAGATCCTCCCTTGATCTGACTGAGCCTGATCTGGTCTAACTCTTGAGTGTGCCTCCCATGACACCTGGCAAACTGCTGCTTCCCACCCCAGTGATCACACTGAACTTCATTAGCATGTGGGGGATGAGCTGGAGACCTTTACATTGTCCAAGTTAGAAGCGAAGCGCAAATACATGGAGTTTCTCCCTAAAGTAGCACATTGCTTCTAAGGAAATGAGAAAGTGATGTAAAATGCATGGCTGGTTGGTTCTCCAGTTGAGTAAGTTGGTTTCTAAAGCACATGAATTATGCAGTAAGTCACTTTTAATATTACTTTTACTGATGCTTTTTAAAGTGGCCGTGGCATTCTGAGAATACGTTAAGTAGTTAAAACCTGTGGCAAAGAGCTACCCCTCAAAAAAGACAGCTACCTTCTTGAGTAAAACAGTGGCAAATTAAGCAACTACTTGCCTTGGAGAAAAAAGTCAGAACTTGGTCCTGTGAGCTTTGGTACTTGCATTGCTTTAAGCACAGGGTTAGTCTTATGGATAGGATCAGGTTGTAAACCCCCTCAGCCTCGGACCTGAGCTGCATCTTTGAGTTTGTGACCTCCCTGTGCAGTGCTGATATGAAAAGATGTGGATCCAGAAGTCTGAAATGAAATCCAGACTCTGAGGGAGATGTAGACAAATCACCATGCAATCAAATGGCATTTATCCAGCTCTTTTTTCCCCGCTCTGCTGTGTTTGTGTAGGAGGTGAATCCCCCAGGGCAGGGAATGCACCGCATGTGCAGCAGATGCAGCTCTTGGCTGGTCACATTAGCTAAGTAAATTTTGTAATGACTGGGATGAGTTTGGCTCTTTGACATCAACTAAACTAAGCTCCTCAGAAGAGCTGAATCAGCATAATTCCTTGGTGGTGCTGAGGTTGTTGGTACTAAGAGGTTTGGTTTGTAAATGTATTTTTAAAAATCCTGTGTGATGCCAGCAAATAACCAAGCAAAAGGTATTCTGGGCCAAATTTTGTGGTTATTTGAGCTTCAGTGATGTGCAAAGCCATGTGTCAACTCAACATCTTTTCTGTGTCTGCACAGGCGGTCTTTTTACCAAGTGTTCCGATTCTTTTTCCCTGTCTGCAGAAATCCCATTGCTTTCTGAGTTGATTGTTGCTGCTCAGTGATTTGAGTTATCTGTAACTCTCCTGGCAGCTGCTGGGAGACTGAGGTATAAGCAGTGGGGCCTCAGCCTGCAGGGTGCAGGACTTGGTATTGGTTTGATGCTGGAGGTAGAGTCATGAATCTCGCATTGGCCAGCGGTGTAGGGCATGTTGGGTTTGACTCTGCCAGAAACAGAGGCATGTCTCCTCTCTGTTAATTTTGGTGAGCATGAAGTGTGTTTCCCTGTTCTGGGGTCCTGAGCAGCAAGCCTGCAAGACTGGCCATCTTTCTTGGCAGAGGTGGAAGGAGAAGCTTGAGTTGTGCTGCCAAAGGATGGCTAGCCTGAGTCCCAGCCTCAGCTTCTGCGGATATTTCAGGGTTGAGAGGAGATACGTAGACATCAATGCTGAGGTGGTGTTAACCATACTGCTTCTGAAGGTCCTCTTTTGAATTTCTGCTTTGAATAATACCTTGAAGAGATCTGGGCCTGCTTCTCCCACCCTAGTTGAGCTGCATAACCATACAGCCTCTTGACATGACAGCAGTGTCATCAGCCTTTTCCCTCCTCAGTAGTTTTGTAAATAAAGCTTGTATTTCTGAGCAGCTGAATCTGTGTGCTGAATTCAACCCGAGGCCATAAGTAACTTCAGATCCTCCAAAACTGTATTTTTGACAAATACGCTATTTCTGTTTTCATCAGACGTGTGATTGATATTCCTGTTGGTCTCTCTTGGCTTCTTTTCCATAACTGTTTTCTGATTGTTCCCAACAGGAGTGCTTTCCATCTGGGCTGAGCGCTTGCTCTCACAAGAGACGTTTCTTCAGCCTGCAGTAGTGGTGAGCTCCGACACACGCTGGTCCTGTGATTTTCAGTGCTGTGGGATGAGACCTCCTGGTCAGCTCAGCCCCAAGGTGGGTCCCTGCTCAGCTATTTCTATGTGATTTCCCCAGGGCCTTTGTTGTGTATTTCTCCTTGTTTGCCAGGTCTGTCCTAGCTCACAGCGTATCCTCCTGCAGATCCAGATCAGCCCTGGGTTTCTGGATGCCTACTACCATAGGTGGTATTTCTGTTTTGAAAGGGAAAGTACTTAGTAGCAAGGAAAACATGTACTGGTGGAAAGCTCTGGCATCTGCAGTCTCTGCTTGGGTTTCTGGTAGCAATTTCAGTGTCTTTGCCATAATTTAAACAAGTACTGTTGAGTGAAGGACAGTTAGAGAGTGCTGAATTTTGTTTGCCTACTATTCACTTCAGGCTGCCAGTGAGACTCATTCTGCTGATATTTATGGTATTACAACTGAGCGACTCCTTTTAAATCAGCAGCAGTAACATGATGTGAAACAAGAGCAGCGTTCGGTCTGGCACCCAGCACAGCTCCTGACGACTTGCTCTGATGCTGTAGGTGGTTGCAGTGTTTTTTCCACTCCTGCAGAGATTCCTGCACAGCTGTTCTCCCCGACAGCCTGATTTATGCCCTGGGATTTATGGAGCTGAACAAATGATTGTAGAAAAGCTATACACTTCATTACACTTGGGCCAGTTTTCCCAAGCCAGAGGGCAAATCCTCTCTTCTCTACCTGTGCTCCGTTTGTGCAGCTGTTGTGCATTCTCCTCGATAGTCTGAAAGCTGCAAGAGATGGGATGTTTCAAGGAGCCCAAGGAAGTGGCTTATTCTCTGCTGGGAGTTGAGCTTAATAGAGGTGTAGGTGTTGCTGCATTTTCTCACTGGATGTGACCTTACTGAGGGATGCAGCACTGTACTGGGGACCAAATCCAACTGAGCATGTAGAAATAAGCTCAGTTCCAGGAGCAGAATGGTTCTCTAGCATTAAAGTCATTTTCAATCATCTCTCTTAAATCTGTACAAATGGACTCAGCATGGCGCAATGTCAATTAGCACAGCTGCCGTAAAATTAAGATGTGACTCAGAACTGAACCTTTGAATCTTTTGTTACTTAAGTTCCATAGAGGGGAAGGAGACTTGTACCTGCAGTTCAGCTGGGAAAATAACGGATTTAATCACACAAAGCAGCCAAAGCAGGGTAATGACAAACGTGTGAGTTTCTTTTCTGTTCAAAATAAAAACTGTAACTTTTAAGTTTGCTGAATGTTTGGTCTCAAAGCACATTTCTGGAAGGAAACAGGATATTTAGTTTCATCTCCATTAGCAGCTTTGGTAGCCTGGGAACTGTGTTGGTGCTACTCAGCTTAATGAAGTGTGCAAATTAAAAGTTTTGTCTGATCCTTCCACTATATCAAGCATTACTGAAGCCCAAACTGGCCATTCATCAACAGTAGGTTTGCACATGTGTGGCATAAGTCGGCCCACAGGAACTTTTCTGGTGGTGACAAATGAACCAGAAGAGACCGGGCATTCTGATCCCAGCTTGAGCTTTTAACGCTCTGTGTTAAGAAATACAGGTTTCCATCTTGAAACTGGGCACATGGTGTACCGCAAATTTGCTGTTTCCATGGAGACAGCTATGGAAGGAAGCACATATTTCCTTTAAAGAAAGGGAAAGCATGGAACAAAGAACATGTACTCCAAATGGCCAGAATGGTAGTTCTTTACCAAACCCAGGCAGAAAGGGAAAGGGGCTGAAAGGAAAAGGGCAGAAAGGGGGACTTTGACTGTTTTTGTGTGAATGAATTTCCTGGAAACCAACCACAGGTTCACGTTTGTGTAAAGGCACAGATCACCCACATGCAATGGGTGACATCTGATGTTCTAAGGTCTGTGGGTGGAGGTGGGGCATTACTATTACTATTACTACTAGTCTTGCTTCAGTGGATGAGGGAGAAGGGTAAAAAGAGCTGAGCCTATAGAGGTTTTATGAATTCATGAAACCCTCCTGTTGGGGGAAAGGAACTGCTGAGACTTTGTCTGTGTGAATAAATTCAGTTCTGAGTGATTAGAGTGCTGGGAGAAGCATTTGGAGCAGACCCAGCAAAGCAGACCTGCAGCAGCCATGCAGAGTTTATTCTTCTACCATCCCTTCATGCTGTGTAAAATGGGGCTGAAAAAGTACTTCTCAGGTCCCTACAGGGTTTGCTGCTCCATTGGCCTTTCCTGTTGAAGCTGGATCAAGTCAGAGTTACTTGATCGATTTAGCTCCTTCTCTACCTGTCTGTCTTCCATTACTGAATCTTCCATTACATCTATGCCCTGTGGACCAGTCTCCACCTGCTCACATTGATATCTGTGCTGCTCTTGCCTTTCTGGAGAAACCCAGCACAATTTCTACAACCGTGCCCATCGCTCTCATCCCTCCCTGCTCATGGTTTCCCTCATAGGTATTCTCTCTTCCTTGCGTTCTCACTGCAGGCACTTGTGTCAAGGCTGTCTCGTAAATGCTAGGAGCATGCTTTGATGAAATCGTTGTCACAGCAAGTAGAAGCGACTTGATTCTTTTGCTGGTTGCGTGATGTCACCGCCCCAAGGTGGTTCCCCACCTGCATGATGAACAGTTGCACACTGAAAGTTTTCTGCATATTTTTTCCAGTGTTTTGTGCTAGAGTAAAGGAGCTTAGTGATGATGAGCGCTAGAGAAAACTATGTATTGACAGTAATGGGTCTTGCTCTGGTAGTGGATATTGCTGCTCTTGTTTTGTGATTCATCAGGATAGATGGACTTAATAATGAGAAAACTTTGCCATGAAGATCATGTAAAGCACAGAGCGGATGAAACATGGGGTGAACAGGAAAGGCGTCGGTGGAAGCAGATGGGCAGCACAGCATGTGGTTTCCCTGGCATTTGTTGTTCTGATAGGAGGCTCAGAAATGAGTTACAGCGGGACTAAGGAGTGGAAAAACACTGAAACCCATAAATATTCAAAAGAGCAGAAGAAACGAATGTATTGACCTAAATGACCATTGGTGACTCAAAAGCTTAAAGGCAATGTATTTAAATTGTAGTTTTGCATTAACAGCACGAAGGCATGTGGACAGAATGGGGCTGTGAGGATGGAGAGGGAGAGATGCTGAATTTGGGAGCAAAGTACAGAATAATGGTAATAATTTCTTTGGTGGTTCACCTTCTTCTGCTCTGACCTCAGAGACCCTTGACAAACCAGACTTGTAGGTCAGTGTCTTGAATTCTGCCCAAACCAACTCCAGTACTGCTACCCTCCTCTGAGCAGGGTTTTTCATTAGGCTGACTTTGTCAACAGTTCAGTCTGAATCATCGCCATGTGATTCATCCTTATGAATTGCAGACTGATTGCAATTTTTGCTTTTATTTCTCCCAGCTGAAAGCAGGCTGACCTGCAGGTTTTTGCTTTGTTGCATCCATAGGGAAATTTTGCTGTATTGGCCCATCGTCATTTTTTCCTCATTCTGTATTTTTTTAAATAAACAGTAGAGATTACCTTGAATGAAAGGCTGAACTGACCTTTTTCAAACAAATCTCTTCCCAGAGAAGCTTGAATTAAAATTTCACTTTTATCTCTGCATTTTTATTGATCATTTTACAGATGAGATACGACCAAAGCGCTGTGATTGATTAAGTCTTTATGTCTTAGACTTTTGAAAGCTGTTTCTCAGGTAGAAAAGGTACAGTAGCCATTCTGAACCCTAATCTTGATTTTAGGCATCTAGTGATTTCTTCTACATTCGGTTTTGATTTTATTCTATGTTGTGTGTATTTATATTTCAAACCTGGCTCCTGCAGTGTCTAAGTTTGCTTCTCTGTATCTGTATTGCTTTGTTCTGTATTTATTCATGTTTTTGTATGCTTGCAGGGAGCTTATAAACAGGAGGGGATCAACTTTTTACACAAACAGAAAGTGATCGGATAAGAGGGAATGGCTTTAAACTAAAAGATGGGAGAATTAGGTTAGATATTAGAAGGAAATTCTTTACTCAGAGGGCATCGAGGCCCAGGCACAGCTGCCCAGAGCTGTGGGTGCCCCATCCCTGGAGGGGCTCCAGGCCAGGTTGGATGGAGCCTTGGGCAGCCTGAGCTGGTGGGGAGCAGCCCTGCCCATGGCTGGGGGTTGGAACTCAATGATTTTTAAGGTCCACTCCAACCAAGCCATTCTGTGATATCAAATAAAATCCTTTTTATTTGCTACTGTGAAAATTTATTCTGCTGGAGATGGTTCTTTGTACTCATAAGCTAATTTGCAACAAACATTGAGAGTAAAAAATGTAGAAGAAGGTAACTTAGCTGTTGGTAACCTGGGGTGTCAGTGAGCACAGGGACAGAGTTGGAGATGAAGGTGAGTTTGAAATGAAGTCTGGGAGAATTTGGAAGATGATTTTGCATTAATAGGTAACTGAGCAATAATGCAGGTGAGATAGGTAGAAGCTGACAGAAGTAGTCCTTGGGAAGCAACCTGGGTGCAGCCTGGGCACGGCAAAACACAGAGCCTCTGAAAACACGCAGTATAGAAGTGCTGCAGGTGTACCTGGCTCTGCTCACAAAGTGAAAATGGTGAAGAAGGGTTCTAATAAGTTTTTGTGTGCTCTTCAGATTTTAAGTATGCCTTTAGCCAAGAGGAAGAAAGAATAGAGCTCCTCCTCCCCACGATCTGTGATTTTCTTGCACTGATTATTACCAAGTGTCGAAGCATTTGCCACTCTGTATGTGTGCTGGATGCCAGCAGCAGTAGAAAGCTGTCTTTGGTGGGGGGAAGGGGGCAGGAAAAAATCTTCTCTTACATTTCCTGGAGCAGAGTTCAGTGGAGAATTTCAGATGCTTGCTTTCTGATCATTGCTGTTCTGCTTGCCTTTACCTTTGAGTTAGGGAACTCTGTTAGTAAGCTGATAGGTGGTTTTGCATGTTAGCGTGATTGATTCATCCCCATGAGAGTGTACTCTTCATTATTAAAAAGCAGGAAAAAAAAGCATGAATTGGTAACTAAATTGAATGTAGACGTTATTTACAAATGTTGACTGTGATTTTCAAAGTCAGAAATTTCTGTCCTTCCTTTTGCTTTCTGACAAACTGCTGGACTCAGAGCAAATAACGTGCGTCTTTACCAAACATCAGTACTCAAACTCTTTATGAAGAGGTGTGGTTTAAGTTGCTGAGGCTTTGATTTCACTGAAACAGGAGGAAGTGGCCACCAAAGGGAGGGAGGCAGGCACTGGTGTATTGAACTGCTGCAGTTGTTTTTACCACTGCTTTTTCCCAGCTCATTTCATTCTGAGTGCAGACTCAGCATTTACTGAGGCATGGTGTGATAGTGGGGTTGGGATGATTTCGGAGCAGATCTGAAGCATGGAGAAATGTGTCTGGCGTGTTGATTTGGCCAAAGAATGGTTAATGTTCAGTCGTACATCGCCATCACCAAAAAACAATGCTAGGAGCTTCTGCTTACAGGAAACAGCGTGTTATTACCTTAATCTTTTTATCCTGTCGCTTAGCCATTCATTACTCTTTCAAAACCTCCCCTGGCCTGTATTACTAGGATAGGGAATATCTCAAATAAAGTCAACCACTTGCCCTCTCACCCTTGCCTTTGCATTTGCTGTCACCATTTGGGGCTTATTTTTTCTATACTGCTAGGACAGAAATAAATAGAGAGTAGCTCTTCATGAGATCAGAGCCTTTTTCCACTGAAGCCATCAACACTGGTTTTGAGGCTCAGATAATGAGCCAGAAAGCAAAAACAGCAATGAGACAGCTCTTTACCAGGCCACAGTTAAGTGGGTTGTACAGATGACTTTCAGAGAGGTACAAAGCCCAGAGCAGTGCGTACTCAGCTTTTCTCTCATAAGGTATGCAAAGGCCGTAACAGTTCTGATTGTGACACAATGATGTTTGAAGGTCTTGGAAGTTTTGGGAGTTTGCTTTTAATTTTGTAACACAAATAAGCAGTTTCTTAATTTCTGTATAGAATATTTAGTTGCATAATTGGCATTTAAGTGAATCAGTGTACTGAATTGGCTGTTTGTTTAGGTGGCACTAGGGGTAGCGTAGGTCCACTTGGTAGCAATATTGCAGGTTCAGCTTTTCTAGGCTTGAGCCCCTGCGATGAGAGAGAAGCTCAGGTGCAGTTTGCATTGGTTTGTTCATACTGCATCTCATACATGGGTGACCTGAGCCTCCAGCTTTTTTGGAGTCTTGAGCATTGGTCACTTTCAAGGACAGGCCACAAGTAAGAAACACAGGGAGCTGAGATTATCTTATTTCCAGCTGAAACATGCCGCCTATACATAATAAGGAGACATAGTGGTTATAATGGCAGAGTTCATTACCTTCAGAGTGCTACAGAGGACTTACTGGAAAAGGTATTGTACAGCCCATGATGTTTTGCATAATCATTTGAAAAGTCATCTGCAACTTCTTCCTGCATTTATCCCAAAGAAGCTGGAAATAACTTAGAAAAGCATGTTGTCAGTAGTGCTGAACTCAGGGCTGCACAGTGCGCACTGTTATGCAAGTTATGGTGGGTGCACAGAGTGCAACCAAAGGCTGAGTCAGGCTGTGTTGAACTGGAATTTTTTTACACTAATGAATGCTGACGAGCTGAGAGCAACAGGCACATAGCAGAGCCAGTGCCAGGCTGTGCTGTGTGCATGGTGCGTGGAGGTGCCACCAGGGAAGGTCCCCTTCTGCTCCCTGATACTGTCCATGCAGGGGGCAAGGAAGGGGGCTGCCTTCTCCAGTACATCTTATGTTTGTTGTCTGGGGCTCATTTTTCCAGTCCGAGTATTTTAGGAGTGTAGTTGGAATGGCAGAAGCATGCCTCTAGCTCTTCCTTAGGAGCTGCAGTGGTGCAGCATTACCTGCAGCTCCATGCAGAGGTGCTATATGCTGCTGGCCTCCAGTTGATGGGACTATTGGGGATCATCTGAACATGCAAAGTTATCTGAAGGGGAAATTGTGCAGGAGCAGGGGTGGCTTCAGTGCTGGAGGGGTTCTTAATGGAGAACTCTGAAACAAGCAGGTGTGCATATGTGCTCATGCACAAATAACGCTATAGTGGTTCAAGAGTACAGTATCATTTGAAACAGGTGGTATGGATGGTGTCTTGTTATCAAGATTCTGCTAACTAGAGAAATGGAAAGCAGTAAAAATAAACATTGCCTTGTAAAGGAGCTTGGGGATAAGACTCAGAGTTTAATGCGGATTGCAGCGGTTCTCCTGGGGGAGGAACCCTGGCCCCAAGCAAAGAGATGCCTTTTTTGGAGGAGTATTGCTGAGCACCTGGCTGACCTGCTCTCCATAACATCAGACAGCTGCCTATCCTCTTCTTGGTGCTTTGGCAACCCAGTCCAGAGCCTGAAAATGCAGGATGAAAGGCTGCTGCTTTCAGTAAGCTTCGGAGCACAGTAAGGGAGGGAGCTACTGCCTGGAAGTGCTTAGGCCTGCTCTCTAGTCATGGGTAAACAGGCCGCTGCTGGGAGTAAGCCTTGGAGCAGGACTGAGGCTCTGAAATTCCCTCTCAGCGCTTGTTAGTGTCTCTTCATGCTAGTGAAGACAAGTAACTGGTGCTGTGCAACATCCCATAGGTAATCCTTTCCTGGTCCTCGGTAGAAAGAGGAGAATAGACTCCTTTCCAGTTAAACCTAACTAGGATTAGGTGGCTGATCTTTCTGAGCTCTTGTGTTTGTGCATGTAAATGCATGTACTTGAGTAGGCTGCAGTCTTCTTATTCTCTTTATTACTTCGTTGTACAGAAATATGCCTTAAAGTTTTGACCACAGAAGTAGTCAGTCAGCAAAGTGCAGGAATACACTGTTGCAGCTGAGAGTGGGCTGGCCAATTTAGCAGGAGACATTGTTTTGTCCTTACTGAATGTTCTGTTCAGATTAATACTAAAATGAGTATCCACTTTCTTTTTAGAAGGGCCGATAATGATGATTATGGAACTTCTGCTAGAAAAATAGCATCTGTGAAGGTTTTCCATGTGTTGTTGTGTCTTTACAGTACAGAAGTGTTGTACAGAATGTGATCTTAACATAGCTCACTTACAGTCCTTCAGCATGCAAACGTGATCCTATGACCTGAGCTCAAGGTACATAGTATTTCCAACCCAGAGGAACTGAAGTCATACTTTGCTACTGGAGGATTCTTGGTTTATTTTCTTCCCCTCGTGGAAGTCTGTGCAATCCTGATTCCTCAAGCACTGAAGGTTTTAGGTGGAAGAAACTGTTATCAGTTCTTTGGAAGCATTTTGCTTAGCGCTTTCCAGTGGACGTGGTAATTGGATCATTTGGATTTCCATGAGGATAGTTATGGCAAGTATGCCGCAAGAAGGTGTATTAAAACTCAGGAAGAGGAATACAGTAAGTTTTCATTTGGCTTGGAGTGCAGAGGCTACCTCACAGGGTTATACTGTAAAGTTCTATTGTCATTCATTTGCAATGTCTTGAATAATTTGAGTATCATGGCCGTCTTAAAATCACCTATCTCGTGTAGTGCCTCATGACACACGTATTATGCCATCTTCTCTAATGTCCATCTAGAGCACAGACAGACAAAAAATAATCAGAGGATTTATTGAAATATGTGATCCAAAAAAAGTGAGGAAAAAAAATAGGTTGACATTGCTAGAGATTTAACTGTTTTAAAATAGCTTTTGATTTTTATACTTATCCTTCTCTTTTTGTTAGGGAAAATGATGAAAATAAAGTTTTGGTCAGACGGAATATTTCATTTGATCCTGAACAGTAATTCTGTTGTAGTGAAAGTAATGTTTTCTGAACCCCTTCTGCACTCTTGTTTCTTATCTCAGCCAGTGAACTGCACGGTGTCCTTTTTCACTCAGTACTAACACTGGTCCCCACCTCCTAGAATAACTGCACATGTTTACTTAATGTGTTCTTTTACAGTTGCTTTTTCCACTTGTCCTTTGATATTTCCCACTTGTGTCAGCAGCTTTGTTGGATTTGGTCTGTAATGAAGTCAGGAATGAATGAGCTAACAAGCCTCCCTGCCCCTGGAAGCAGTGCTGAATGCAACCAGAGCCAGCATGCAGTGGTTTTCCCTCCTTAATTGGCAGTATATTTTTGCTACTTAGACTTTAAGAAGAATCTTTAATGAGATACAATTACACTAAAGTTGTGTTTTCCAGGGATATAAAGTAGAGCTAAGGCCTGCTGTCCCCCAGCACGATTTCCCTGGGTAGAGCAGGAGCCATAGACCCCTGATTTCTGTGAGATGGTGGCCAGGTTCTTCACTTATTTGTGGTGTTAGCATTCTCTGTGGTAAATAAGACTTCTCAGTAAACACTCAGGGATCTTGCCATTGCTTGTTACAATACTGATTTCTCAACAAAATCACCTGATTTTGAGAATTAGACTCAAAGGCAGCTGGGCTGGGCTGTGGGCTGGGCAGGGGTGTTTGCCATGTTGTCCAAGCAGGGCTGTTTCTTTTGGAAAGAGTGTTTTGACATTGTTGTTTAAAAGTTTCCAAGCTGAACTGATTTATGCACGTGGCCTTGTAGCTGTTTCTCTTGGTGTTGCTGGACCAAGGTTATGGGAGTCTTCTTAACTGGCCACATAGTCTATTGGCAGCCTACCTTTATTGATTTTTTGAGGCTGACGTGGCCTTTTGGACCATTTCAGATGAAGTACGTGATCCTGAAGAGGAAAAGCGTGCCTCTTCCAGAAGCAGAGGATGGATGGGCCCAGCAAAATGCTGGGATTCATATTCACGCATCTTTCCTCTGAAGGAACAAATCAGTGCCACTTTCTGTTCCAGCCTTGTCCCTCATGAGGTAGTGGTGATGGTGATCTTCCAGGATGTAGTAACCTCTTTGGTTGTTCAAAACATACACAGTCAGAAATTGTTTCTATCTTAGCCATTTGAAAACTGGGAAACAAGAAGCTCACAGTAGCATTCGTCTTTCTGGATTTGTACTGATTACCCAGAGATAAAATAGTCTTTCTGGTTGTTGTTGTATCTAATGTTTAACATTATATTATGTCTTCTATTAGCTCGTCTGGGGCTGATCTCAAAATTTCCACACTGGATTCAAAGTTAGAGCAGAAAGGGTCTCTATTTATCCTTTAAGTCTTTATCTGCCAGTTAAATTGAGAATGGGTGAGACCTGTCACTTCCTTGTTGAGGTTCAGGGACACCAAAAGTCTATGCAGCAAGACCTCTGAAAAACTCAGCATTGGTGAATTGTTCAAATGCATTCGTTGACTGTGGTGAATGATGAAGTGGAAGAGGATAGAGCGAGCATTGCTTTATAAATGTTCAAAGCTTTTTATACAAAGCTTACAGTAAACTTTGAGAAGGAGAGTAAGTACTAACAAATCCTTTAAGAGATCGCTTCTCATTTTTAGTATGGAAAATGAGTATAGCATGGCAGCAGTTCAGCAGGTAATAGGATAAGAATCGATTTTCAAACCAGTTTTTCTGTTCTATGCACAGAAAAAAAAGGACTAGAAAATATGTAAGAAATTAAAATATGAAGTAGAACCTAAGCATTTGAAGTTTATTTTAGGTCATTGAAATGTTTTTCCCTCACATTCAAGTGATGCAGAGCAAAACTTGATAGTAAGGCGGGAAACCCACGAGGATGAGTTTCATCTTCTAGGTTCTTGTTGTGGGTGTGCTAGTCTGTAGACATGTTTGTTTGCATTTTGAAGATATTTTGACATAACAAATAATCTCATTTTGTTCCACTTCTTGGTAAACATGAGTCAGACAGTGTGTTTCACTCTGAAGAGTATTTTTATTATCAGAGTCTCTCCATTAATAATGCATTGCATGGCCTTCATTTCTGTAAATCATACATTGCAAAACAATCTTTATATTATAAATGAAAATTGTATTGGAAAGAGCAACTCCTGAGAGCCAGAGCCCCTTCCTCATTAACACCTTGGCTCTGGAGCATGTGTTGCTATAACAGCTGTACATCTCTGTTGGTGCGTGTCACTGCCTACCCTGCAGCCTGCTCTCCGTGTGCTGGAAAATGGCCTGTGCTGTTATAGGCACCCCCAGCAACCCACTTCAGTCAGCAGTATGTCTGTAATGCCAGCTTTGTGGTCACCATCAAGTGTTAGGGAAGAAACTTGGTTTCAGAAGAGCTTTACATGGAGAGAAAAAAAGAAGTTATTTGAAATGTCCAAGTGCCTCATTCACTGTTTTGCATGTCGGTGGCTGCCCATGTGTTTTGCCAAGGCTTTGTCAGCCCAATGAGGATGTGGCCCAGGATGCAGATTATGTATTACCTGGTGCATGATTGATTAGAGCAACTTTCCAGGAGATTCTGACGCAGTTTCTGAGCCCTTTCTCTTGACTGATCTGTGTTTTCATATTCCTGCAGTTCATACTGGGCAGTCACCTGAACCTGTAGAAATGCTGATGTGTAATTAAGTTATACTGTTTCGGTATTGTGCATTTCTGCAGTGTTTCTTGCTCTTTTGCTCCTTTTCTCTGCTCTCCTGTTGTGTCATCACATTTCTTCTTGGTAGTGTTTCCTTTTCCTGAATGTTTTGTGTGTTTTTTTTTTTTATTAAAAGCATTGGAAGTCAGCAGCTGTTTCTCAGTCCTTAGTGACACCCTTCATAGTATAGCAGTATGGATTTGGAAATACTATACTATAATAATAATAATACCTCAGGAAAATATTTCAACTGCTTCTAAACTTCAGAAGTCACTTGAGATACGGGCTGTCGTACTGAACGGATGTCTTACTCACACCATGCCCTGTGGGTGTCCAGCATTTCCAGTAAAATTATTACCATTAGTTATCTCAAGCTGAGCACAGAATCACACAGAATCACATAATGACCCGGGTTGGAAGGGACCTCAAGGATCATGAAGCTCCAACTCCCCTGCCTGGCAGGGCCACCAAACTTCCATGTTTACTAGATCAGGTTGCCCAGAGCCCCATCCAACCTGGCCTTGAACACTTCCAAGGACGGGGCATCCACAACCTCCCTGGGCAGCCTGTTCCAGGACCTCAGCACTCTCCTAGTAAAGAACTTCCCCCTGACATCCAACCTAAATCTTCCCTCTTTCAACTTAAATCAATTTCCCCTTGTCCTGCTATTATCAGCCCTTTAAAAAAGTTTACTCCCCTCCTGGATATAGGTTCCCTTCAGGTACTGAAAGGCTGCAATGAGGTCACCCCGCAGCCTTCTTTTCTCTAGGCTGAACAAGCCCGGCTCCCTCAGCCTGTCTTCATAGGGGAGGTGCTCCAGCCCGCTGATCATCTTCATTGCTCTCCTCTGTACCCTTTCCAACAGCTCTCTGTCTTTCTTGTACTGAGGACTCCACACCTGGACACAGTACTCCAGGTGGGGCCTCACAAGAGCAGTGTAGAGGGAGACAATCTCTTCCTGTCCCTGCTGGCCACCCCTCTCCTGATGGAGCCCAGGTTCCCATTTGCTTTCCGAGCTGCAAGAGCGCACTGCTGGCTCATGCTAAGTTTCTCATCCATCAGGACCCCCAGGTCCTTCTCTGCCGAGCTGCTCTCAAGGACCACTCCTCCCAGTCTGTAAGATGCCTGGGGTTCTTCTGGCCCAAGTACAAAACTTTGCACTTTGCTGTGTTGAACCTCATTAGGTTCACCCAGGCCCACCTTTCAAGTCTGTCAAGGTCCCTCTGAATGGCATCCCTTCCTTCCTCCGTGTCAACTGCACCACTCAGCTTGGTGTCATCAGCAAACTTGCTGAGGGTGCACTAGATTCCATCATCGATGTCATTGATGAAGATGTTAAAGAGCACCGGTCCCAAGACAGATGCTCCCAGGGGATCAGTTGTTTCTGAAAATCAAGAATCCATTTGCCAGGGCTAGAAGTATTTTGAGACACCTCCAGGGGTTGGAGATTTGTGGGTTTTGTTGGTTGGTTGGTTGTTTTTCTTTGCTTGTTTGTTTTTCCCCTTTTTAATGTGCCTTGAGCTGTTGCAAACTAATTCACTGCAGGAGACTGTCTATACATTGCTGCATGAGTGTGAGTGTGTATGAGATAATAGAGAGTGACTGACTACAATACATGCATTTAAGCTACTCAGCTGAAAATTACTGAGCATTAAAATCCACCGGGAATCACTCGAGTTCTAAATTAGGAAAGCACATGTCATTCAGTATGTGGAAATGAGTCCTTGTACAAGAGCAGCTTTCAATAGAAAGACTGAGTATTGTTCCCTGGAGTACATAAATCCTAGTGTGGCCACTCTGTACCAGCTTTTACCGTTTCTCTAGAAGCATACGTTGCCTTTTGTTATTATTTTTTTCCTGTATTTTGTTCCACTGTGCATATCTTGTGGGCCGTCTACCAAGAGGCTGTGCTGTGCTGTGATGAATGAGCTGTAAAGAAAGTATTGTGATGTTTAACATGGACAGTGACAAGTTGTGGACAGCTTATAATTGTTTAAATGTGTTTTTATTACATTGTGTGGTGTCACAGTGACTCTGAAAAACTGACCAGTTTGACCTAAGGTTGAAATGAGCCAAATGCTGTCAGGTAAATAAGCACTTTTAGGAAGGATGATACTTTTCTGCTTATTAGGTGTGGTCAGGATATCAGTCTGAATATATTTTCCTATGACTAAAGCATGTATGAGGGCTGCTCTGAAAATAATGGCTCCAATTTTATTAGTTGGTCCAGAACATCAGAGGCAGCTGTTGGTGGTGCAGCAGTAGAGGTTGAACCTTCCCACCTATGTTCTGTTACGTTTTTTTGCCATGTGAAAGATGGCAGCAGGGGGCAGTCTGAAAAATGGTATCTGATATGCAGGCGCATATGAAGCAGCGGTAATTGAATTCCTCCATGTAGAAAAAAACTGCAGTCATTGACAGTCATTGACGCTTGCTGAACGTTTCTGGAGACCAACCGGAGGATATGAGCACAGTGAGGCAGTGTGTGCTGCAATTCAGAAGAGGTGTTAGTGACATGAAAGTCAAGCTATGTCCCAGATGGCTGTGCACAGCTGTCACACCACAAAATGAAAAGCATCTCAATCAGGTTTTCCACACAAATCAGTGGATTACAGCCAGGGAACTGTGCACAGAGCTGAATGTCAGCTTCGAGGCATTGGAAATAATGGTGGCAATGTTGGAATATTGGTAAGCTTGCACCAGATGTGTCTCATAAGTACTTGTACAGCAAGAGAAGGCACACCATATGTAAGTTTGTCAGGACCTATAGAACCACTAGGAGACTGAAGGTGACAGTTTCCTGGATTGCATCATTACTGGTGATGAGATAGGCTATCACTGCTTTGAGCTGGAGTCAAAATGGCAGTCTGTAGAGTTGGTGACGTGGGAATTCCACACTGAAGGAAAAGTTCAACACACAGCCTTCAGTGGGTAAAGCAATGTGTACCATCTTTTGGAGTAGAAAGGGGGTGATCTGATTACTGACCCTGATTAAACTGAAGCCTCAAACTTCCATAGTGAGGCCAGAGAGGAAGATGGCCTTTATCTTGTAACACCATAATGCCAGGCCACATACCAGTTTGGAGGCTGTGGAGCACACCGTCAATATTGGCTGGACTGTCCAACGACCCTTACCATATGGTACAGATTTGGTACCTTCTGACTTCCATCCGTTTGATCTGATGAAAGATGGACTGTGTGGACAGCGTTTTCCTAGCAACAGTGCAATCATAGCAGCTGTGAAACAGTAGGTCACCTCCACTGGTACAGATTTTTGGGGGCACAGCATGCAGGCTCATGTTCTTTGCTGGCAAAAATGCGTAGCTAATGGTGGTGACCGTGTTGAAAAAATAGTGTTTTGTAGCTGAGAATTTGCGTTATCAAATAATGTGATTGTGCTCTGTTATAGTTTCCATGGAAATAAATAGGAGGCATTAGTTTTGGAGTGACCTATACATTTTAAAAGTGTTTAAATGGCTTTCAGGTCTTTCCTGTCTTAAAAAATAACATGAGTCTTGAAAATCCATGGGGCTTAGACAACTAAGTTGAATCCTGTTGACCATCAAGCCTTTTTGTGCCTAAAATTCATGTCAGCGTGCTACGAAAGTATTATTTCTGTAATTTGGAATCAAATAGGCAAGAGGGTGGAAAATCTTTATGGTCACAGGTGAGTAATTTTTCATCAGTGATGCTGTTTACATGCAGAAGTGCTTAGCAGCATGGTGGAGGATTCTCAAAATTGAGGCTGCATTCAAGATTCATAGATCCTTTTTGTAGTCTCTGGGTGGTCACATATTGTCATCTTGATTCGTTGGTAGGGCGCATAAGAACACTTCCCAGAGGTTTGTTTTACCATTTCCAAACTGAAACACTAAAATAAAAAAGGTGGAGGATTGAACAGAGACCTTGGAGAAACTGGTCTCAAATGGCTGAACCTACCTGGCTTTCACCTGCCTGCAGTACAAACCATCCACTTGACAAAAGAAACAGTGCCTTTAAAAAGGTCTGAAGCTGTGTATGTAAAAGAAGAAGCATGAATGTCCTGCCATATTTTTTCTTTTGTGAACTTTCTGGGGTTTGTGCCTTCATTCATGGCCAGATTTGATTTCCTTCCATGTGCTTCAGCAGTGGGGAATTGCAGCTGTGCCAGCTGAAGGAGAACCAGTGTGACTTCTGCCTCTTGCTTCCAGAGTATTTCAGCTCTCAGAGTTGCCATCAGTCAGTGAGCAGACAGTAGCTCTCTCCTCAAGATGGAATGCCAGCCCGACTCACATTTATCTCAAGTACTGGCTACGCAAAGCTGGTTGACACGTTAATTTAGTTTGTGCTTCTCAGTTCGTACTCTTTTCGCTTATGATCAAATATTGGAAAAGGTTACAATTAATCACAGAGTGAGAATGGAAGCTGGCAAAGCTAATGATGGATTATTACATTCTGTTTGCTCCGTAGGAGAATAGCTGGGGTACTTGCATGACAGAAAACTATTATTAGTAATGAGAAATTACTAAAGGAAAGCAACCCACACCCATCTCCCATTTTGCAACCCATGTTTCTTCCTTAGAGTTTTAAAAAATGAAGCAATTTGCTAACGCTGTTTGCTTTAACCAGGTTTTGTGGCCACGCGGCTGCCTTTGCAGAGCTGTGAGGCACCAACAGGTTCCAGCTCTCAATGCAGCCCTGTGCTCTGAGCTCACAGCAGGTGAATGTTCCATATGTGAAGCCAATTTCCGAACACTAACAGCGTGCCTGCCCCCAGGCTGCAAAGTAGGGGCACAGCAGAGGAACCATAAGGAGTCCTTGCAAAAAAAAACCAAACCAACCTATGGGCACTGCTGGATTGTCCGTAGTGTGTGATTGCTCTTTGAAAATGAATTAATTGATGGTTATTAAAAAGCAAAAGTGTTGCTGGGCTGAGATAGATGATGAAAAATGAGCCCTTCCCAAGGGAGTATGTATGACCCAGCCATGTGCTCAAACAGCAAAAGCTTTGGGTAAGAAATACTTCCAGACTTCCCAGGACAGGCACCTGCCTGTGGCTATCAGCAAGTGCTGCTGCTGGGTGCAGAGTATTTCTTTGATTTAATGGGACATAGCATCTTGCTGCTGAAATTATAACATAAGGAAAAGACATGGAGCTTGTGTAGCTGTGGTATGCAGTCATTAAAAACTAAATTTTAAAGTAAAAATACCCATCTCGCTTTATATTATTTATAAGGTTATCTTATGCTTTTAAGTATGGTGGAATTTCACAGTCCTTTGCTCACTGCTGGTCAGCGGGATCGTCTGGGATTGCATCTGTTGTCAGTGCCTAGCAGATGCACTTGGGGCTCCCTGGTAGTTTTCAAGGTACAGCATGAAATAAACCTCTCTTAGTTACCTAATTTTCAATCTGAAAGAAGAGCTACCTCCTGAGAGGGAACAGGGCCTGGCCTTTGGTTGCTGCTTTAGCCCACAGACTTCTGCTTACACATTTGTTGATTTAAGTGAATTGCTCCTATTTAGGATATGATAAAAGATATATAGAACACCTTGAGTCATAAGTCATAAGGTGTTCTGTATTTCCTTTTATTTCAGCTACTCGGGTTTTACATGCTATAAGTGCATAAATGAAAAGGAGCCACTTATTCCCAGCCTGGTATAGATACAGGCTTTGCTGGTTAAGTCTAATTCAGTTTGTTAGGAACTGCAGTAAACAGCATTAAGTGAGAGGTGCCATGATTACTCCTGGAGCTCAGTTCCAACCATTCAGCATGCACCAGCAGGTTAGAGAGTGTGCCTTTCCTGAGAGGAGAGGTGAATAATGTGAAGACTAAAATGTTACAGGGCAGGGTTTATTAAACCTTACAAATGGCTGCACTGCCATCAGTACTGGCTGTTACACCAGCCTCCTTCCAGACCTTGCTCTGAGCATCACCTTGCCCCACACGTGTTGCAGTAACCAATTGGTCTGTGCATTAGCAAAGCACCTACAAGCAGAGGACAGACGTCCTGGTTATGCTCATTCCCACAAAAATAGCAACACCTTAGGAGTATGACAGCTCTCATTTCCTCTCGTTCGGTAGGGGAGAGCGCAGGAGGAGCTGGACAGAGCGATGCCACTTGCTGAGAGACTTGGCATGGTCAGGAATACATTGAAGGCTGTCAAGAAGAATTTAGTTAAGGGTGAGTGCTCTGGCATGGGGAGGGACGGGTGAGGGTGCCCGGCAGGCAGCCCCCCACAGCCACCAGCCTCCCTGTGCCTCTGCTCAATGTGAGTGCTTGCCCCGTGGCCTCCAGGATATTTTCTTGACCAACTCCATTAGGAAATCAGATTTTGCTAACAACTGCGAGATGGATGTCTGCGCTCTGTGACAGAGATTGGGTAAGTGGTGCCTGGACGATCGTTTTCTTTAAAAGGATGCATTCTGTGCTTTTGATAGAAATTTTGTTTACGTTTCTGTTGCACAGATGCCATCCAGCATCCTGAGGAAATGGAGGGGACAATCATTTCTCTTCAAGTACCTCGGTACCTTCTGTTGCCAAAACAATTTGATAAGCCTTGGAGAGCATTTTCATTTATTCACTTGTCCAGGCTGTTTTCTGCTTCTCCACATGATTAAATGCTTCTTTTTTATTTATTTATTTTTTTTAATATCAGCTCAATAAAGCCGTGGCAGAACGATTACATTTTCTCTTTTTGAGGTCTGAGGATGAAGCACCTTGTGTGGCATATTCTGGGGACAAAACCAAGGCTCTTCTGAGCTGGAATCAGGAAGTGTCACAGGCTTGGCTTCCCCAAACCGTGTCCTCAGATAGTCAAGGACAAGTAGCATCATTCACATGCAGCAATGCTTCAGTGCTGTGGTTTGGAAAGGAGAGAGTACTTGAATTGATCATTGGTTTGACAAAGCTTGGTGAATGGAGGTTGGTTTGGGCACACAGCCCTGGCAGCTGCAGCCTGACCTGCAGCCTCCTATTCACAAACACCTTTCTAGGTAGGTACAAATCCATGGAAGATTCTTCTTCACAGTGTAAGTGTATACATATATGGTGTTCTAAGAATGTGACCGTGCCTTCAATTGCATGAAGTGCTGTATTTAAAAAACAAAACAAACAAAACCTGACTGGATGGCCCAGAAAGTGGTGGTAAATGGAGTGAAATCTAGCTGGTGACTGGACACCAGTGGTGTTCCCCAGGGGTTGTTATTGTGGATGAACCTGTTTAATATCTTTAATGATGGTTTGGATGAGGGAATTGAGTAAGTTTGAAGATGACTCCAAGCTAGGGTGAAGTTTTGATCTTCCAGAGTGTCAGAGGGACCTACAGAGGGACTTGGATGGGTTGGATTGGGAGGCTGAGGCCAGCAGGATGAAGTTCAGCAAGACTGACTGTCAGGTCCTGCACTTTGGTTGCAACAACCCCATACAGTGCTGCAAGCTTGGGACAGAGCGTCTGGAAAGCTGTGTGGATGTGAGGCTGCCAGTCAGCGCTTGGCTGAGAGTGAGCCACCAATGTGCCCAGGTGGCCATGATGGCCAGCAGAAGGGAGGTGATTGCCCTCCTGTAGTCAGATGTGGTGTGGCTGCACCTGGTGTGCTGTGTTCAGTTTTGGACCCCTCACTACAAGAACAACGTAAGAGGCACTGGAGTGTGTCCAGGGAAGGGCATGGAAGCTGGTGATAGGTATGAAGCACAGATCTTATGAGGAGTGGCTGTGGGAACTGGGATTGTTTAGTCTAGAGAAGAGGAGGCATAGAGGAGATGTTATTGCTCTCTACAACTGCCTCAAAGGAGGTTGTAGTTAGGTGGGAATCGGCTTCTTCTCCCAAATGACTAGCAATAGGACTAGGGGGAGTGGCTTCAAGTTCCACTAGAGGACATTCAGGTTGGTTATTGGGAAGAATTTCTTCTTCAAAAGAGTGATGAAGCATTGGAGCAGGCTCCTCTCCTGTTGGTGGAATCACCATCCCTGAATGCATTTAAGGGAAGGGTAGATGTAGTACTTAGTGACATGGTTTAATGGGCAGTATTAGTGATAGGTGGATAATTGGACTAGATGATCTTTAAGGTCTTTTCCATCTTTAACGGTCTTATTATTACTCTTTAAGAAAAATCAGAGGAAATGAAGTTTGCTTGGTATTGCTGTGTGTATTAATTCCAGTTGTTCAGAGGGAACATGGTAAGGAGAGGTCAGCTTTGCTTTGCAGTGAAACAGAGACCGAGACCTTGCTGGCTAATGAAGCAAAGAGACAGCACACAGCATTTATTATTGATGCCATTAAGAGCCAGACAGGGCTGTGCTCCTTTTGGTGGTGCCAAGTGGCTGTAGAGCTGGTGAAGAGGCTGCATTGCCCAGAGCCCTCCTGCCCCACTGCCATGGTGTCAGAACTGCTGTCAGCTGGGTTTCCAGGCCACCTATCATGGGCACAGCCCCATGGGAGATGCTCTCCAGCCACGAAGATACACAGCATTTGTGCTTTTGCCTGCATGGCTGAGTCTGCCTCTTGTTGTACGAGGTGCTGGTATCCCTGTCTGTGTGCTAGAGCTTCATGGTCGATTTAAGCTAATGTAAGCATGAGCTGCAGTCAAAAGGGAGAGCTTCCGTTGCTGCCCCTATGCGAACGGCAGCCTTAGCATCAGATTTGAGACTTAAATATTGTGCTGAGAAAGTAAAGGTATCACTGAACCAAATTTCACATTTACATTCATCTGCAGTAGCATTTTAAAACTGGAAAAGAACGATATAATATAACACAGTTTAACTGCCTGGAAGAGACTGAGGGGAGGCTTCATGGCCGCTGTAGTTCCTCCCAGGGAGCAGGGAGCAGCAACATGGAGCTGTGTCAGGGAAGGGGCAGCTTAGGGTTAGGGACAGGATCTGCCCCAGAGAGCGGTGGGCATGGAACAAGTTGCCTGGGGCAGTGGGCACGGCACCGAGCTGCTGGAGCTCAGAGAACAGAGCTTGCAGACACTGTGTTTGGATCTTGGGTGGTGCTGCGTGGAGCCAGGAGTTGGACTCAATGAGTCTCTTCCAATTTGGCATACTCTGTGATTCTAATAATGCCTTGTTGAATTATGATTGTTTTTAAAGGCAGTATGTACCATTGCTAGCTGATGAGCTTTTACCTACTGATGTTTGCGGCTCTGGATGATTCCACGCAACCAGTGGTTGCATTAGAGAATAAGCCTGGCGTGGAAATTGTGAGAGTACTGGCATTGATTAGATGAAGAAACAAATTTCTAGTGCTGCTAGTTTAGAATGCAGCTCCAATAGGCCTTATAGATTCAGATCCCAGAGGGTGAATGAAATCAATCCAGTGCCATTGATCTGATTCCAGCTGCGATTAGTGGAGCACTACGGATGAATGGTGAATACAACCCTACTGCCTGAACTGCTGGCTGCTTCTGTTTTAGCCTTGAAGGTGAATAACAGAGTTCAACCACAAAGACTTTGTGCCAGTCTGGAAACATTTCTGCAAGTGCCACAAGGTAGCTTCAGTAAGGAAAGTAAAAAGGTCATAATGTTGGAAGTAGAAAAAGGGCCAGGTAGCAAAGTGATGATTATAGGAAGTTTCAGGAGAGAAAGGTGAGGAAGATAACTCAGGTTAGCAGACATGGAGGAACTGTTGAACAGGGCAACTTTGGAGGGAGTTCAGGGAAAGGAAATGAAACCACAGAGGATGAGACCTGCAAAAAAAAACAACCAAAAAAAAAGGCCAACAGGAGCACGTCTGCTCCATCTAAAGAAAGTACACACAGGGGAGACATTATCACTTGCAAATGTACAGGGGGGAGGTATAAAGCAGCCAGCAATCAATTTCCTAATAATGGGCTTGATCTTTTAATAAACTAGTAAGATGGAATGAGAGTAGAATAAAACCTGATTTATCATCCCATCTTTTCTGCAGTGGCAGCAATGCAACTGTATTTTCTTCCCTTAGCTTGTCTCAGCAGCTTCACCTGAGTCATAAAGTTGGAACAGTGTCTTCACAGCTGAGTCTCTTGTGTGACACGAGAGGTTTTATAGAGCTGCTGACCTCTTTGCCTGGCTGCTGCTTAAGGCAAATACTTCTGTTTCTGCTGCTTTACTAAGTTTGGGAGGATTTCTGTCACAAATATGATGGAATGTATGGTTTAACCATCCCAGGATGCTAACAACACCTTGAGAATAACAGAGGGATTAACAAGTCTCAGATCATGTCAGGAAGTTGTCATCTGAAGGACAACTGGTGCTATGTGAATGTAATGATTTTGGCATCCGATAGCATTGTTGAGCAGGACCCTTTACAAATGCAGACAAAGTCGCTTAGACCAGGTTAGAATTAGATCTGTACACACCATCTGAAATGGCAGTGTGGGAATAAAATCTCCCATCCCTGCAGCGGGGTGCAGTCTAGCTGTGAACATACAGGGGCCAGGCTCTCAGCTGGGTTGAGTTGTCTTTTCTGCGAGATCTAGCATATAGATTTAAGATGTAAAGCTGTGCATTTGTTCTACGGGTGTGTCTGGGTGCTGCTGTCTGATCACAGCGGTGCAGGGCTGCAGCTGCAAAGCTCTGGGCTGTGAGCTTTTGTGGGATGCACCCTGCAGCACAAGCGGGCCAGCAGAGGAAAGAGTAGGAAAAGCTAATGGCTGCAACAAAGCATTAAGGTGTTTTTTTCCCTGTTACTTCTCAAGGTTTTTCCACCATGTTCGGAAAGAAAAAGAAAAGGCTTGAAATTTCTGGGCCCTCTAACTTCGAACATCGTGTCCATACTGGCTTTGACCACCGGGAGCAGAAGTTCACTGGACTACCTCAGCAGTGGCACAGCTTGCTGGCGGACACGGCCAACAGGCCGAAGCCTATGGTGGATCCATCATGCATCACTCCCATTCAGCTCGCGCCTATGAAGGTATTGTGCAAAGTCGTTCTTGTTGCCTTTGAATTTCCTGATCTATCTTTAATTGCATAGTTGAAGCTGTGCATGAGCTTAGTCCTAAAATGCGTGCATCCGCACTGAGAAGGTACCTGCTGCATGATGGGGGATACCATTGGGCACCTCCACATTGCTAGAAATATAAAGGAGATCAGAAGCAGGTGACGTGTCAGACATGGCCACCAACCACAAACAGACAGAAGATATTTGTTTGCATCACCAGGAGCATCTGGGAAGCAGGCATGGCTGGGGCAGAAGGGCAGAGCTGTAAGCACAGAGAATTGGAAATCCAAATGTTTAATACTAGGGTTATGAGGTAAAACTGTGTTTATAAAACTTGTCCCAGAAGAGCATGTGTCACAGGCTTGCTTGGGCCATGTGTTCGCATTCTTGGG
This sequence comes from Excalfactoria chinensis, assembly GCF_039878825.1. NCBI lineage: Eukaryota > Metazoa > Chordata > Aves > Galliformes > Phasianidae > Excalfactoria > Excalfactoria chinensis. Next base: position 92,247,398 of record NC_092827.1, on the reverse strand, counting down.
CTGCAGAAGAAAAAGCCACAAGTCCCAGTGGAAGCTCCAAATGTTGCTCCCCTGCAGCATAAAATTCCTTGATAATTAATTTAAGGAAGGTGCTTTAGGCAAAGGCAGGCAGGGATGCATAAGTACAAGGAAAGAAAAAAATCATATTGCTCGTTAAGCCCAGGAAGGAGCTCAGGGAGGGATCTTGTTGCTACCTGCAAGTGCCTGTAGGTTAATGCCGTTTGGTGGAGTAGAGCTTTTCTCTGGGTGACAAAATGGAGGGAGCAGACCCAGGCTGTGGCTTGGGAAGTTCAGACCAGACAGGCGGTGAAAAAACATTGCTCAAAGGGTAGAGCAGCACTAGATGGGTGCCATTTTGGCTCTTAGCTACCCGTCCTTCGAAGTAGAAGATATAGTCAGACAAACAGCCTCATTTAGTGATGGCTCTGAAATTGCACATCCTAATGTCCCAGTAAATGCCACCTGCATGCTGGCAGTACCATACACCCCTTGCTGTCATGTGGCTGAAAGATAAATTTAGGATTTCATCCTAAATGGATTTTTCTGAAGCAAGGGAAAATCAGATAATCCTTAGAGCACAGACCCTGTATTTATATTTGATAAGTGCTCTTTGCTAAATTTACATTTACTGCCTGCACCTGAAGGACGTTCAGCACTTGCTGATCAGGATTGCTGGGCATTGCTGCAGGATAAGGGGTATAAAAGCAAAATCTTGGATCGTTTTTGCTGTGATAAAACACTTTGTTGTGTAAATGAAGCCCGGAATAATTTGAAAAAAAAGTAGGCAAATCTTTGCCAGCTGGAGTAGAAGAACAAATGTGTTTCGTAGCCCTTTTAAACACCAAAATATCCCTGGGACATGAATGCATAAAGATGTTTTAAAACAAATCATTGTCTTGTCTTGCAGCAATACCATTTATTTTCTGTAGTTCTGGAGCCATAAATCCTTAAGTTTGAAGTGCTTTAAAATATATTATATTTCTAAACACCTAAAAGCAGTGTGAGTCTAGGACTAGTGCTGCAAATGGACATATACAAGCATAGCCTTATTTGTGAGTAGAGCTCTGAATGGGCGATATACACTGCGGTATGTGAAAGATCAAGCCCTGAATGAATAACTGCAGCACTTATAAGTGGAGAAAAGCATGTCCAATTTTCCAAGTAATTGTCTCTTTTTATTTTTCTGTTTGTTTATCAAATGGCTGTCTATATTATGGGAGGGGTCTGTGTATCCAGCACTCTATATCTGTTCATATAATGGGAATGCAGTTCTAAACTAAATTTTACTGTGCCAGAAAAGGCTCCTTTGGGAGCAAGCTGGGGTCAGGAGCCAAAATGCAGCTCCTGAGCTGAGCTTGTTCTCCCAGGATAGCTTTGGGCCACAGTGGCTTATAATGCATCCATACATCCAACAGCATCTTCCTATCATGCATCTCCTGGTGACAGTCTCTCTGTAACCCTTCCCCTATCCCAACAGTGGCAGTGGGGCAGAGCAACCCACAGGAAGGTTTGTCTGCATAAATGGAAGATGGAATTTGGAAGTAGAATCCCCAAACTGCAGTTGTTTGCAGGTCACTGTTCCAAGGCAGAGTTGAAAAAGGAATAGGGATTAAAACTGAAGGGCTCAAGAGACTGTGCTTTCGCTCTCCTATTACTTTCCCTAAGACTTCTGCAGCCTACTGAAATAGGCCTCCTCCATAGTGCCAGAAAAAGAGTTGGTCTTACTATCAACTAAGAACTGTGACTACTGTCCGAGAACTTGCTTTTAATTTTATTGCAAGAAATAATTTCATTCCATAGTAAGAATTAGCATGTTTAAGTTGATGTAACTTACAGGGTTGTGGCCATTTCAAAGCTGAAAGTATTAAGCGTTACTGAAGTAAACGTGTGATTCAGAACAATTTTGTACATGTGCACATTGCCTCACACCTTTAATTCTCTTAGAAAGGGACTCACGCACTGAGGACTTCATAATTTAAGTAAGAAGCAATGATTCTAAATGAGTTTGCTTTTAAAATGTGGAAGTCATAGTCTGTAAGACCATAACACTGCTTAAAGTTTTCCTCTTTTCCACCTAGCAGTTGATGTGGTTTAATTAACACACTTGTAAGTGCACTGAGATGTAACAGAAGATTGATAATGAAGTGTGTCCTGAGTCACAGTATTGAGTCAGGCTGAGGCGTTCAACCAGAGCTGGTCCGTGCAGCGGTTTGAGGTCATGCAGCAGTTCTGTAACTTGTCTGTTCTGCATTTATTAATTTTATTGTATCTTTAATTCACTCTGCACTGACTACAAGTGCAGTGCAAGGCAGAGGTGTTCTGCTTAGAGGGACTTGTTTGTGACTGAATGGTAGCACAGGTTGTAGAGGTAGCGTTTAAGAGAGTGATTGCTGGCTTTTAAGACAAAATTGATTTTTGTTTGCTTTGCACTTCACCCAAAGCTTCATCCTAACCCTGAGCTGAAGCAGAGGAAGGGAAGGGCTTTTATTGACTTCTGTGGGTTGTTTGCTTGTTTCTCAGTCTGCAAAACACATAGAACCTGATGGTTCATATACTGTGTCTCTATGGGTAAAACAATAAGACATACATTTTCTAACTGTTCCATCTACATTGAAAGGCAGCAGAGGTGGTGAAGAGGCAACACTTTGGTCTCCCAAATATCCTGGGAATGACCCCTGCCACCAGGCTCACTGCTGTGCATCTGCACTGACTAGATTAAAGGTGTTTAGTCCTTTTGCACGTGGCTGGCAGTGGCTTGTCATGGTAATATCTGAGCTTGAATGCAAACCTGAGCTGGCTGTACAAATTCATTCATTTCCACTACAAGGAGTAATGATAATAGGATTCCCCTTCTCAGCGTGGATGACCCAGATAGGAGCAAAGTGCTGTGTATTTCAGACACACCAGGGATGAGTAAAAATGACGCAGAAGGTTTCATGGGAAATAGAAAGTGACAATGGTCGTGGTAGGTTTTGGGTGTGGAGAGAGAGGCTGATTTTGCACTGAAAGCATCTCCATGTGATCTATGTCGTCCTGTACTTAAAATGGATTTCATGAAGCCTGTGATCTGATATTAGGCCTTTCAGTTCTTTTCTGCAGCATTTTGCGTTTGCCCTACATGTACTTGCAGTTTAGGGTTTGCTTGTACATCCTCAGCATGCAACATGCTTGGCCTGACGTTGCTTTTACACTGTACTCGACTTCCAGCCCCTTAATTTTGGAAAGCTTCAGCATCAATACCTAGGCATAACGCATTGCACTTAGGCAGCAAAACCCAATGAATTCTTCATGCTTTCAACACTGCTGAAAGTATTAGGCAAACAAGTATGAGAAGCCCTATTTGGGGGATTTTTGATGAGAGCCTAGCACTGGCATTGTAAAGATGCTTCATTAGGATGCTTGAACGTCCATGGCTGTCAGCAGGAACAGGGTGGCACAGAGGACTTGTTAAAATTCCTTGTGTTTCTCAGTGCAGTAACAGTGGAGCTTCTTTGCTTTTCTGTCAGATAGTGGAGGGAAAAAATGCCATTTGTTTCTGGAATGCACCATAGTTGTGCCATTAACCTGCCGCGGTTCATTTACCTGGTGTTGTGCAATGCGTGGGCTTTGCAGGGCAGAGAATTTCCGATGTGGCAGACTGTGGAGTCATGGACTTTTGTCCCTTTCCTCCTGTTTCAGTGTTTCGACCTGTATTTTTTTTTCCTATCTGTAATTTTAGTTTCGGTCATTGTAGCATCCCAAACATCGACCTGGATAACAGCGAGTTAACTGTAATCCTTTAAACCTTATTAAGCTTCTACTACTATATTTCAGTCTATATATAACATGGGGAAAAATAATCCAAAAATGAGTTACTGGGTATGGCTCTTTTAATAGTTCTGATCAGAAAATCGAAGCTTCTGTTTACTGTGTGTGTTGACAGAACAAATAGCAGACATGACCCTTCTCTTTCCTATCCTTCTTGGACAAAGTGGTGCCTGTCCTGCTCTCTCTTCCTTGTCTTCCCACGTTTTTCTGTCTCCTTGACAGCTACTTGATTTTACTTATTCCTCCATGATACCTCTATGGATGGGGTGAGTTGAGGTTCTTGCTTGAAGAAGGCTGTCTCCCATCCGCCAAGAAGCTGCAAACTACAGCACTGCTCATGCCAGGACAGGACACAAAAGGCTGCTGACACCTTGTGGGCCTTCCTTGTAGCCGCACTGTGATCAGTCATGCTTATGAACTCAGGCTTCCTAATTGCTTGCACACATGGGGCCTGGCCTGTTCTGGTTTAGGAGGAGCTAAGGTGAAAGGGATAGCTCTAAAAAAGGGCAAGAGCCAACACCTTGCAGCACTGAAAATGTTGTGTGGAAATAAAAGGTTTTGCCAGTGAGCACGATTTGAGCAGTGGGACAGTCACCCAGAGAGGATGAAGTCTCAGAGAGGGCAGTTTGTAATGGACAACACCTAGAGGCACCTGACAGGTTGTCGATCCCGCCTCCGCTCCAAGCAGAAGGTGGAGCAGAGGGCCCTTTTTCTGCAATTATTTTCATCTGCAAGTAATTTCAGTCACATTTGAAATAGTCCTGTTATGCAGTTCTACTTTCAGCTTGTTTTGATGACTAAACCACAGTGCGTTTGATACTATGTGGTGCCAATAAGAAGAGTTACTGCAGCATATTTCACTCCATTCTTGAGAGCTATTTGATTTCACCCATTTCTAAGTGATGGCATCTCCTCTGTACCTCCTTGTACAGATGTAATGCAAATATGCCACCTAGTGTCCAAGAATGTGTCTTACTGTGACATAGGCTTGGTGTGAGAAGAGCCACGTTGGCAATTTTGTGTACTAGTAGGGGAAATCTGTCACTGTGCAAATAAATATCAGCCACATAGGCTCATAGATACTATGCTGCATGATGGAAACTTTCAGCTTAGTTACTTATTGTTTAATTCCAGAAAATTTTAGGCTTTGACTGAAGTCCTTTGGAATAATATTGCTGCTGGCTGCAGAGTTTAGTTCAAGACAGAAAATGCCTGAATAAAATGATTTCTTTCATATTAACAGTTCATTTTATGGAAAATGCAGTTTCAGTTTTATCTGGAAGAGGGCACATCTTATAAACCATAAATTATTTGTTTCAGCTTTTTATTTTGAAGCTGCCTGTCCCTCTGCACTGATGGATGCAGGCCAGAAGTTCAGGTGAAATGCAGGCCTACTCCAGTATTGCTAGTTTCTCTGTTCCTTGTACCCTCCTCAGATCTGCTCTTCTTCACCTATGTCAAAAGTACACTAACTGATGCACACAGTTTTTTTTACTGCAATCCCACTGGCAAGCCATAGTCATCCTAAAATGAGGGAAACACTTCTCTGTGGTACTTTTCCCTGATATATTCTCATTTATTCTTCACATTCTGACATTTCTGGGTTTCTGAACAAGGAAGATCTTGATCAACTTTTCAGCAGCTGATGCTTTGCCTTCATGTTGCTGCATTTTTTTTTTTTCTGGGGCCTGTTTTAGACAAGAAGAAACCAGCATTATTAGCATTTCAGTTTGTCTCAAAATACAAGATGTTCCTCAGTTTGTAATGAACCAGAAAATGAATTGTTCCCTTGATTTTTCTAGCCAGGGTACTTGTCCCTTATAACAAACTCCACAGATTCAGCCACATACATTTGAAATGTCTATCTGCAGCAGAATTGTAGACACCAATACTGGGGATCATAAGCAGGACCTGGCTGTCCAAGAGAAACAGCGAGGTTGCTAATACCAAACACTGTGCTACCTTACGAACTCAATATTTGAAGTAGGAATAAAAAAAGCTTTTTCACATTCCATCTTCCTATTTGCGTCCATAAAATGTTCTCAAACAACACCAAGAGTAATGCACGCTGGCAGAAATGTCATTTTCAAATGTAGTCCCTCTAGTTCATGCAGGTAGTGATAACTTTGGTCCATGTTAGACTGAGTAGATGGACTTATCTCTGCTCTAAGGCTGTGAATGGATAATTTTACACTTCTGCCTGAGGGTTAGTGATCAGTTACCTGCTGATCACATCACTCATTCAGAAAGTCCCGAATGGTCCCCAAGGAGCTTGCAGTATAAGTGCCCCAGCGGTGCAAATACTTGGGCACAGGTAGGCATTTACACCTGTGTGGTTTTGCTGGGTTCACTGGGCTCTGCTGGGGAGCAGTGTCTGATTCTGCTGCCTGCTGTGTGTAGATCTAAGGCTGTCACTCAGAAATCTTCTGAGTAAGCCTTTTTTCATGCAACAGTTAGCATTGATTTGGTCTGCTCATATGAGAAAGGATTTACTGGGCCCATAGCAATAATAGCGATTACAGATTTCTGTGCAAAAAAGTGTTCTTTTCCAATATGGATAATAAAATAAAAAAAATGCTGTTTGCATCAGCATTGTGGTTCTAAGTAATGTTAATGTAGGAGAAGTTTTGCAAGGGCCGTGTTTCTTCAGGCTTCAGTCATACTGATTAAAACTTTTCTAAGTGGTGTAGGACCTCGCAATATGCTAACTAAAGTTTGCATGTAAGTCTTGAGTTCACTCTCTGCATATCTGTTCTGGAGCTCAATAAAGATATTAACCTGTAGGTCCACACACAGAAGAGGTGAATTCTCAATATCAGCATTTCAGAAATTGAATCCAGTCTCCTCTGGGAATCCCAGACTGGGAGCAGTCTCCAGGTAGTGCTGTATAGCCAGAAATGAGCCAACAATCAGATCCTGAGCAAGGACACTTGTAATCATGTTCTTTTTTTAGTATAGAAGTTAGTCTCTGCTGACTAATTTAGAGATGCTCCAGTGTCTTCTCTTCCCTGCCCTGATAAATGAGCCATGCTCCCCATGTACTGCCTGACATGCAGGGCTCTGGTTCCATCACTCTTAACCTGGCTGCTATTTTCTTCCTGTTTGTTTAGGGAAGGTTTTGGCCACCAAAAGTTCCCTGCTCTGACCCATAAACTCTGTGGAGATAGAAGCAGGACTCAGACCTGTGCAGGACTAGGCAGGTAGAAGTGATGCTTTGGGGTGGTTGCTGTGGTGGAATGCTCCTTCTAGCTTCAGTACCATATTACTGATCCCCTGGAGCAAGGTGTAAAAGAATAAAAGGCAAAGTGCCAGCAGTGTTTTCCTCAATAAACACATGGAAGAGATAAATAGATTCTACTGCATGTCAGTCAAAGAGTCCAGCAAGCCCTCGATTAACTCAGCTGAGAGTGCACCTGGAGTAAAAGACCCTGTGAGATTACTTTCACGTGTGTACTGGCTGAACCCTACCAGTTCTGCTGACGTTGTGTAAATGTAAAGTTGTTGCAACACTAGAAAGTTTCTTTTCTTTAGTGTCTGTCAGCAGGAAACACTAGGTGGCAGTAAGGAATCTCTGGAAAGTCGCCTCCCTACATGTCATACATGAGCACGGACAGCAGACAAAACTGCTTTGGTGCCCTGATGACACTTTTAAAGATATGCTTTTATCCTCCTTTGAAATGAGTCTGTGGAAAGGATTTCCATATTCAATTGGCCAGGCAGCATTTGCAGTTCACATCAGTAGTAGGACAGCGTTTGCTTCTTCAGCTTGCAATTAAGCATGCCATGACTGTAGTTGATCAGTAGCTACATATTCTGCACGTCTCCATGTGCGTTTATTCCTAGATCTACTGATAAACATGGTTTGGTCCATTGTAGTCTACAGCATAAACCATCTTGGTTGTAGTCCCACTAAGCTATGTGCTGAAGAGTACTGTCAGGAGCAGTAGGATCAGAAGAAAGACCATGTTGCCAAGCAGCTCGCTTACCTGTGAGGCCGAAGCTCCAGGTGTAAATGGGTTTTTTTTCTGTTTCCTGCTCCTATCTCCAGGAATTCAAAGCTGATTTGCTGCCATTTATTTCTTGTTTTCCCCTTCATGCAGGATCCAATTACAGCAGACAAGCACTGTGTATTACAGGAGATCAACACTGACTTGCCCCTAGAGACCTTTAAATGCTTTTTCTGCTGAAGTGTCACTTTCATGGGCTGAACTGTGCAGACCGTACAAAATAAGAGCATGTTAGATACAGATCTTTGGGGAGAGAAAAGTGAACAAAAGAGATGTGTGTAGGCTGGGGGCTTATACTTCGTAATTGCAAAGATCAGATCCAACAGGCTTTAATTAAGAACACACGTTTAAAAGCAAAGCAAGAGATTATGAAATGTATTTGGCCCAAACGAAACAGCAGTTTCTGTCTGTGTCTTCATTTGCATTTGGTAATTCTCGGAATGCAGCACAAACTTGTAGTGAAAATGTCCCTGTTTGAAGTAGCACTTTTTAGTAGCCATGGGATCTGTAAGCACAGAAACTTGGTTTAAGCACATTAGCTTTTATGAACCACTCAGGTAAAAACCTTGGGGACAGAAGGTAGGCTGGGAGCAGCTTTGCTATTTTCCACACACCATATGGCAGTTCATGCTGAGTTAGCTGTGCACCATGCGGGAGTCACGCTGCCCTTCTCTTCTGGCCAGAGCAGTGGAGGAAGGGCAGGGAGTAGCCCTTCTCCAGGCTAATGTGTTTGTGAAGCATGTCAAGGACAGTGTGCCATGGGGGCAGTGCACTTGGTGGTATCACAGCCCTACAGATCAATCACATCAAGATTCTCTTAGAAGTGGTGCAACAGAAATCAGGATTCGCCCAGAAGTGTTTCAGCATGTTCTTGTAATGAGTCTGTGCTGTTGTCCTGACTATCATCCCGTTGAGTTACGCTGCGGACAGTCCTCTGAAGTCTCAATCTGAGTCTTTTTTCCCACAGAGAAATTGTTTGGTTTGCACTTCTCATTTGCAGGAATGAATAAATAAAGCATCTGCTTGGAAAACTCTTTGAGTCTTTCCTCGCAATTGCCTCTTGAAGTTGACTGAGCACAGATTTCTGTGCAGGAGCACTCTGCTGTATATCCACATGTTTGGGTGGGAATCACTCAGTGAGGGTTAGTATCACTTGGAGCATTTCTGTTGGTACACTTATAGTGTACCTTGTGAAACTAATGTATTTCCTTGGAAGAAAAAACTGTAATTTGCAACACGTATGAAGTTGTTACACGTTTGCTTTTACTAATGAAGGTTTCTAAATTGTCTTAAATCAAAGAGTGACGTTTTGGGAAAAGATGAATTGTAGAATATCCCCAGTTGAAAAAAGGACTCAAGGTTAACAGAGTCCAACTGCCAGCTCCGCACAGCACCACCCAAAAATCAGACATGATGCTCCCTGAGCTCCAGTGCCAGGGCTGTGCCCACTGCCCTCCAGGGCAGGCCCTGTCCCTAACCCCCACCTGCCCTCCCCCGACACAGCTCCATGCTGTCCCCAGAGAGCAGAGCTCAGCACTGCCCTCAGCATCTCTGCTCTGGGCTGAGCAAACCCAGGGGCCTCAGTGCTCCTCACACACCTTGTCCTCCAGACCGCTGCAGAGTTGCTCAGAACTCTTTCTAGTCCTACGTCTGAGTATGGTAGTTGATATAGTATATGAAGCCATTAAAGAGAACTAGCCCTAAAATGGAGCCATGTGGAATCCTGCTAATGACTGGCCACCTGCCAGGTGTAACCCCATTTATTGTAGCTCTTTGGGACTGACCCACCAGCCAGTTGCTCATCCATCGTGTTATGTTTGTGAAGGATCTCACAATGCTCAGAGACACTGATAAGGCTTAAAAAGTTACCAGTAAGTGCTTTGAAACTTTCTCACCATTTTTTAAGGCTGGGACTGAAGCATTTCACAGTCAGTGTTTTCACAGCTCCGACTGCAGAGGGATTTCTTTCCCAGAGCATTGGTGGCCTCTTACCCACCAGTGTGACCAGTGCACTACACGTTATCCCAGTCTCCCTTGGCATTGTAACCTCAGGTATGCAGGGCTCTGCCTGCAGTAACCATCTTGAGCCTGGACAATGCTTTGCTAGGCTCACGTGAAACTGAACTGTTGACTTTCTCTTCCAGCATGAAACCTCATTTACTGTGGTAAACTGCAATGGAAAGTAATACGGTTAACATTGCTTCTTGTGAATTCTCAGCCTGTCAAAATCTTTGTTTTAATTGAAGCTGAAGATATTGCAATAGAGTGACCGCAGAGCCTCTCTGCCCTCCCAGACAAGTGCCCCACTGCCACAGCTGTCAAATAAAGGCAATTACTTCCCTATCATTAGATGTCACCACCTGGGAATTTACTTCAGTATTTCAGAATGCTCTATCAAGCTGCAGCCAAAATCTTTCAGTAAGAAAAAAGCAATGGGATCATTAATTGGGTTAACACTCCATCAACCTCGCGTTTGTTAATGGGCATGTTTAGGACATGAGGGGAATCTCCTCTGGGGAGATGTCATCCGAGCTACAACGAGGGCTTACACTGCAGCGTGCCTTCGTGAATTACAACCCCTGCATCTGTCTCATGGCTTGGGATGAGGAGCTGTGATACAGAAAGCAATGCTCGCACTTCTCTCCCAGAGCACAACGGTAATCCAGGCATGAATCCGTTCACAAGCCCAGATTTTTGAGATAAAGTAGGAACACTTGCTTTACACTAACTGTCCTTAATTCTGTTATATTTCCTTTGATACTGAACTACTCATGTCACATGCAGCTCTACCTGAGGTGAAATTTCATCCTGACTGAGGTCATGACTTTCAAGCCTGCTTCTGTCATAGACACTGAAAAGTGGAGTTGTGTTTTTTGGAGGGGAGGATGTCAGTGATCTCAAATGTGGCCCTTTTCCTTACACAACATTTCCAGATTTGAGTATTGTAGTGTTTAGTTATCTTTGAAGTCAGTCCAGGTGGGAAGCTGAGGAATGCTGCCTTGTAAGGGCTGTGGGATACTGCAAGCCTTAAGCACACCAGCAGGGGCTGGACCACATCTACCGCTTGGTACATCTTAGTGAGTTCTCTTCTGGAAAAAAAAAAAGCCCTAGCACAAAACAGCACTGGCACTGATGTCCCAGCAGATGATGTGATTTTGAAAGAGGGAGACCTATTGTTGTGATTTTCCATAAGTGTTGTATATCATGACATTATGCAGTGATTGTGACAGCTGCTCAGAGAGGTCTGCAGTCCCCAGAGCGCTCCAGTCCTACGACATACAGTCCTATATGACATATAATGACAATGCTTGTATATTTAAAAAACAAACAACAACAAAAAAACCAACAAAACCCAGAAGTTTCCAGAATGGAGATATTTCAGTGGAATTTTAAAGCTGAATGTTTTGTTACAGTTTCTGTACTTTAAATTGTCAAAAAGATCACCAGTGAATGAGATTATAATGAAGTGTTGCTCTTGTTGTTATAGCAACTAACTTTGAAAACTGCTGTGCAGGTTGACAGATTGCACAGTGCAGTTTTGGTTTGGCTTTTCTATAGTTTTCCATCATTTTACTTTTGAGGAATTTTAAACAGCTGGGAGTGGTGGTGTTGTTAAGATGATGATGCTTGTCTCCAGCCTGTGGCTATGCCTTTATTTCAGTCCACTGAGTAATATGTATTTTTTGGGCTATGTTAATTTCATTTCTACATTATCAGCTCTTTCAGGAATTAGAATGTGGCCATGCCAACATTTTCCCAGCTTCTTACCTGTTCTCTGCTGTTGCCAGTATTGGATTAATTGATGCAGTAATATTGCGTGTACACACTTGAGGGCTGTGTATTATAACAAGCTCAGCTCTCTGCTGTGCTGTCTTTGTTGTGCAGCAGCAAAAAAGTTTTGGCAATGCCAGCATGTGCTTAGAGATGTGACTGCAGTGTACATGGGCAAGTTCCATAGGGCTCCACATAGCTGGCATGCCGCAGCAGGAGCCTGATGCTGACAGCTCATCTGACCCCTTCAGTCCTGTTCTCACTGAAAAAGCCCCACCAAAACACACTGCCAGGCTGAGGGGGGGTGAGCATAAGAGCTATTTCATATCTGGTGACATTGGGCCAGCTCTGTGATGAGCATATCACAGCCTGTAGTACACACTGCAGCAGCACTGGGCTGAGTTCTGCTTTGGTGTGTTTCATTCATATTTAAGTTCTCCTGTACATTGGGAAGGTCCTGTCTAAGAGCTATCCCAGAGAGTCTTTTGTACGTCTGCTCAGAGTCTTGAAGTAGTGTGGGGCAAGACAGAAGGGAGCAGAGATGGGATGTGCTGTGTTCACTGGTCTTGTCTCACCAAGAAGGAAGACCAGCAGATTGTGAAGGTGTGGTGAGCTACTTTGTGTTGTTCCAAGGATGTGATTCAGTCTGAGATCCCACATGTGAGAACAGATCAAACACAGACCCCTGACACTTCTTGCACCCTACACTGCAGCTAGAAGACTGTTACCTCCCAGGAAAGATGGAGTTTTCCTTCTGACGTAATGTCAAGGATGAGTTTTCTCCCCAAGGTAGTGCTGTTCACATTTGCTTATGCCAGTGAGTAAATTGTGGTGTCATGAATGCCGCTTCAGGTACTTCCAAAGCTTTTGTCTTGCAGCACAGGAAGATAAATTACCAACACTTTCACCACATGCAGTGCTTTTACCAGCTGTGCTATATGTCCCCTTTCCCTTAGAAGAGAGTGATTTTCAGATATGCATAGGTTGTGCATTTATTTTACACATAATGAAAATGAGAGGATAAGCTGGCTAGGAGTGAAATCAGAATTTAGATTGGCTCTTTATAAGGCGACATTTCCTAAAAAGACTTCTTTTCCCCCCACTCCGTGCATTACAGAGATTTTAAATCTTTGTCGCCTTTTGAAAGCGCAGCTCCTGAAGGACAAAGGATGATATATTCTTAGTGACCGTGTAAAGTATAGTAGTTTTAAAGACAATAAACGCAAGGTCATATTAGGGCAAAACAGTTAATTACCCACTTCATTATTGTCAAGGTTAATACAGTATTTGAGCGCAGAAGCTGTTTTTCATCTGCTCTTGGATACAAGGCAAGACAGCGGTTCTCGCAGACAGATCCATTATAGCTTATCGCTGCAGGACAGACCGCTCCAGCAGCACCATGAAGGATGTCTACTGTCAGCAGTATCCAGAGCAAACGCCAGACCTGTCTGGAGAGCAATGGAAATGAAATGAGAGCTACAGCTTCGGATTAACACGCTTTAATTCACAGAGATTGCATCCCATTGATTTTAATGTATGATGGTAATAGTAGCATAAAATTCTCCAGCACTCTCTCATCTGTTTTAACATTGATCCATCCTAAATTGCACAGCGCTTTGAAAAACGTCCCTTAATGAACACGGGGTATTGACTATAACAAATCCCATCTTTCTGTGGTAGAACCCGGTTAAGGCTGCACCTGATGTAGGGTTTGATTTCTGTTCTTCATGCATGCCTGGGCACCGTACAGGTTTCCATTACATGATCTCAATAGACACAAACAAAGATCTCATATATCTTAGCAGATCAACCTTTGTGAATATTGCACTGCTTGTAACTGGCTGCTTCGCCTGCAGCAACTTTGGAATTCCTTGTTTTGTGTACAAATAGAAGCTGTCTCTTTCAGTTTATAAAGCCTTTACCATTGGAAAAAATGAATCATTAAGTTCCTGCTATTACTTATGAGGCAAACGGTGTTTGTATCCCTTTTTTGGGTTGGGTTTTCTTTCAGGGATTTTGTTTTGCTTTTTAGGCTGTTTTTGGGGTTTGCTTTTCTTTTTTACTTTTTAAGAGGTAGGATTTTCTGTCTTTTGTAACACCTTCTGTTGTGTTTCAGTCCCAAGGAGCCTTTCCCTATGCACGCAGCCTGGCACTGCAGTAATGGTGCTGAGTTCCTCAACTGAGGATGTCACGTCAGCATTTGGGTTTTCCCCAGTCCACCCACATGCCTTCGTACCTGGCTCCTTCTGGTTAGCGTTAGACTTTCAGTTGGGAAATCTGGGCCGTAGTTAGGGCAGTTTGCAGGTCTGGCTTATTTCTGCAAATCCTGCACTTCGTGGGAAAACTGCAGGGTGCTGGTGAGCCCCCAGTGTACATCTCTGTAATAAAGGACTCCAGGAGGAGTTAACTTTGCCTAGTGTAAGTATTGCTCTCTAGAAACAGCTCCTTTGGCTTTGTCATTTTTGATGTTCTGTGGGCATCTTTACAGGGAAGTTTATTATTTTTATAGAGTAATGCCTGCTTTGGGATTTTGTTGGTTTTTTTTTAAGCTTACTAAACTAGGAAGAATTAACTGTGCCCACCAGGGAGGCGCTGTGCGTCAGAGCTGTGTGTAAGCATTACAAGTTCTATTTGATAGCAGTATTGCTAGATGTTTTCTTAATAAAATAAAAAGTGAAGCTCTAATAGGCTGTCTGATTAAGCAATAGGGGCATCTCAACAAGATGTATTTTCTTTCATAAAAGGGAAATGCTACATTTAAAAACAAACCAAAGCAAATAAACATATTGGTGATGATAACGATAATAATAATAGCACTGACTTAAGCATCACCTTAATATCGTACTTTCTCCTTTCTTTTTTCTTCACTACAAATGACTTTCACGTCCTGGTTTGCTGTAGTAATGGCAGCGGTGTGGCTTTGACAGCAGCAGTGGCAGTGCTTCACTGACATGGTTGCAGATTTCAGGCAGTACTGCCAAGGCATTTTAATCTAAACGTGCCATGTTCTTCTAGGATAGGTAAATTTTATCCTCCCTTTGCACCAAAGGACTGTGCTTGTATGAAGAAACAGTGCCAAGGATTGTCATCAGGTACTGAAATTAAGAATCTGTGCTATTCGGCTGCTCAAACCCTTCATCTGAGCTACGGAGCATCCTCCTAAACCAGCCCTGGGCACAGTCAGCACCAGGAATGCTTTTCCCCAAGCCACAGATGTTGCTTTCAGGCTGAGAGCATTCGGCCATGCAGAGCTGGGCCAGTGCATACAAACTTGCTCAGCCTGAGGGGTTGGTCCCAGCGCTTCTCATTTACTGATAGAGAGGAGCCCAAAGCAAAGAGAATTCCAGCCATCATTCTTGCAATGATCTCCAGTGGCTGTCTGCATGCTGCTGGGAGAAAACAAGGGCTTTTGAGATCTTAGTCACCTTCACTGATCAGGATTAGGTAGCACTGAGGTCACAGAGGTAACCAAGGTTTCTTCATAGACGAGAGCTTCAGTGACGAATGCTCTTTTTGTCATGTTTTTGACAGTTTTACTGATAGTAAGAAAGCCTTTTTGTTTGTTTGCAATCATCACAGGTCAAAACGATGGGTGGCTTCTGTCTGCAGAAAATCCCTAAACGTTGGGTTTTTGTCATTGGTGGATTCCCAAACACGTAATCCTTCAACTTCACTCTTCTGAAATTTCCTTGCAG
This sequence comes from Excalfactoria chinensis, assembly GCF_039878825.1. NCBI lineage: Eukaryota > Metazoa > Chordata > Aves > Galliformes > Phasianidae > Excalfactoria > Excalfactoria chinensis. Next base: position 92,232,118 of record NC_092827.1, on the reverse strand, counting down.
AGGGCTGAGATACCTGTTTGTCATTCTTTCATCCCCCAAATCCCTTAAGCATCTGCGTTTAAAAAACCCGCTTCAAAAGAGCATCTGTTTGGAGGGAAGGGGGGATGACATCCCTTTCCTTTAACCAAAGAGGCTGTTCTGCTCCCAGGGGTTCCCTCTGGCTCCGAGGTCCTTTTGTGCAGGCACAATACAGGTTGCTCCAGGAAACGTCTGCTTTGTGCAGACTAGTCCCACAGAGATCATTAAACTGGCATTTTTACTCCTTGGCATGCATTTACACCAGGGAAGCGAGATGGCAGTTGAGTATTTCAATCTTGTTTTCAATTATAAGCATTTCATTGTTGAGTGTGCTGTTTTATTATGCGATAATTAAATATGAATGATCTTGCATTCATCCTGCCAAAGCGGCTGCAGCCTAACAAAACCAATTCCTTTCGCCTTGCTGAATGCTTCAGAAGCAAAAGGAGTGATCTATTTGCTGATCCTGATATTTTCTGTCCTATTGTTTCAGTATTGCCAGCTTCAAAACAGCAAACCAGGCAAGTAATTACAGACATAAATCAGAGGAGGGATCAATCTGAGGTCAGGATTGCTTTGCCTGTAGCCCAGCTTTTCTCAGCTGTCTTTTTCTGAATAGCAAAAGTATGTTGCTGTCAATTTAGCGGTGATAGGGCAAAGCAGGAGTTGAAGAGGGATGAGGAAGAGGGCCAGACTTTTCTCAAAAGAGAAAACGTGCCTTTTCCTATCTTCTGATTGCATTGCAGACCTTTCCTAGGCAAAAAATTGAGTCCAGGATGCAATACAAAGGGCTGTATTACGTGTGCTGTAGAGCCTTTTCCATGGCTTCCCATCCCTGCTGCTGGTCATCGCATTTGGGGAAGCCACCTACTTTGTATGGAAACATTTGGCTTCAGACCCTGTTGGTGCGCAGTCTTCTTTTACAGATGCTTCATCAGCCTTGGGTCAGGCTTACAGGAATGCATTTCTGATACAGCCATGTCTGGTGGTGTTGCAGTGGAGGAAGAGCCAGTGGCCAGGCTGTACACAGTGTTATGCACCGTTATCAGTGTGCAGCACAGGCAAGCTGCCCCGCAGAAGGATAGCTCCTTGGGATGTCCACAGAGAATCCATTTAAAAACTAAGTGAGTTAAATGAGATACAACCTCAGATATTTAGCTGAAGTGAATCAGCAAAGGAAGTTTCGTTTCAATAGAGCCATGCTGATTTATGGCCCCCGTCCTCAATCTGTACATCTTATTCTTACAGGGCATTTATAAACATGACGCAGTGCTCAGCAGGAGTCAACTGCTGAATTGATGCAGTAACTTGTTACAGTCTTCAGATGGTGCTAGCTAAAAATAGTCAGGTTATCTTCAAGGAGCAGTACTGAAGAGAGAAGTACTGCTTGCTTCCATCTCAACACTAGGACCATTGTTTGGGATAGAAATGAGTAACGATGGGAAGGGGCAGAGGGCAGTAGGTAGGAGCTGACCTGTGTCTGCTGTGCTGCTGTGCCCTCCTCATTCAGAGCTGGGGGATCTCAGGGAGTTTTACTGTATCAGGATACAAACAGAGCCACCACCACGTGGCATCCATCATGTAGTTCTCTCAAATCTTTGGTCGTGCACAGGGATTTACCAGATGCTGCATATTGTAATGAGGCATAGGTAAGTATTATTTTTCATCTTCCCTGAGTGTGTGTCATGTGCTGAGTCGATGAGGAGGCAGTCCCAGGTGGTAATTCTGGCACACAGTAGTGCACTGTAAAAAAAAAACCACAAAGAAACAAAAAACACGGGACTTGATAAACTGTGTGCTACTTTCCACTCCAGCAGTTTGCTAAAATAGCGTGGAGAAGTTGGCACTGAATGATATTTTTACCTTTCTATACTCTGCAAACCGGAGTCAGCCTACCAGCTTGCCTTGAAGGAGACAACTGAATAATAGCTAATTTAGTCACACCAAGTTTATAAAACACAATTAGTGCTCTTAAGTGTCTGCTGTTGGGTGCGGCAGAAACATATCTTAAATTGAAGCTGCATGTCAAATCTCAGCTTATTGGTGGGCACTGAATTTGTTCATTTCTGCATGTTCTGTTGTATTTCTTGAGGGCTTTGTTTTTTGCAGCAGCAGCAGGTTATTGTGAGGTGTGTGCCTGAAGAATGTGATGCATCACCACGTGTATTCCTGGGTCAATCACAGTCATTTTGTTGGTCAGATACTAAGTGAAAGTCAGTGTTTTAATCAAAGTAATTTTTTATTTCCAGACTATTGTTAGAGGAAATAAACCTCGGAAGGATACTTCAATCAATGGCCTGCTCGAAGAGTTTGACAATATCTCCGTGACTCGATCCAACTCCCTGCGGAAGGAAAGTCCTCCCGCACACCACCAAGGCAATGCAAACCATGTGCCAAGGCACCAGGAGGAAAATGGTTACATCACATATTCGCAGTACTCCAGTGAGTCAGACACAACAACAGACTATGTCATGGACAAGTATAGAGACAAGACTCTCTATGGGGAAGAGCTAGACAGGTACTACAAAGGGGGCTACGCTGCCAAGCAGAACGGGCACATGATGAAAGTCACTTCCAGGGACATCTATTATTCAGAAATGACACCCCTGAAATCAGACCTCTCCAGGTTCCTCCCCGATTACCATGCACAAGTGGAGACGAAGCCCAAACCGCTTGAATATGGAGGTCTAAAGCTGGAGTACCAGAGGATTCCCAGTGGATCCTCACTGGACTACAGAGACCCCTTCCCTTATGCCCTGTCCCGAGCGTCAGTGCAGAGCGAGTGCCCCAAGGAGAGGCTGGAGTACAGCGACAGCGAATGGGGGCACAGCCCAGCCAAGGATGACTATGACAAGAGGCCCAAGTCATCCTACGTGGACCCAGCGAGTCCTCAACCAACCATGAGGCAGAGATCCAGGTCGGGCTCTGGTCTGCAGGAGCCAGCCATGCCCTATGGAGCAAGTGCATTTAAAGCACACCAGCAGGGACACTCCTACAGCTCCTACACCTACCCTCGCTTGTCTGAAACTGCAGCAGGCATCTCCAAGGTAATGTTAAGACCCCTGGCGTCGGTACTGCCAGGACAGGGACCCTTCCAAAATGGGAATACAAAAAATTAAGCAAAATGTTAAGGGCATGGATCTGTGCTTGGAAACAGTGGTAGGAAGCATGCAGCTTTGGTTAGGTGGTTATAAAACCCCTCCAGGTTTACTTGGGTAACTGAAAACAAGAGGATTAAGATACTTATTAAAAGAACAGTTTGGAGGCACCCAACTTCCATGAGTTTTACTTGGGATTTCTGAAAATCCCAAGTTCTTTGGTAGTTTACATAGGATTAGGAGTTCATATGCTAATGCAGATGTTGGCAGAGCTGGGAAGTTGGTCTGGTTTGAATGTCAGGTGCTTTTTGCATTTGAGTCGTTCTTGCTGACATCTCTGTGCCAGTAAGAAAACCGTTCCTGGTTTGCTGAGGAAAGACTGCAGCTGCCTGCAGCTCAGCCAGCTCATACCAGCCCACACAGCCACCAGTCTGGCAGGGCTCTGTGCGTACTATGAGATTCATTAACCCTTTTCCACCAGTGAGGGAAGGGACTTATCCCTTACCCCTTCAAGTTTTAAGAAGTGAAATAAAATCAAGTGTCTCCTTGCACCCAAGACATTCCAGTAGTTGTTAACAAAAATAAGGGTCAAGATAGAAAAGCAACTCCTCTATGATATCTATGAGCAGCTCCTCTGCAGAAGCTGTTGCTCTCTCTGCCTTTTCTAAGCTGTATGAAGAATATTACCCAGGCAAACTATCCTACCCTGCCCTACCTCCTTGCAGCCTTGTTCAGCTAAAGGAATTTCTTATCCATCAAGTCACACTGCTCCAAAAAAGACCTGCTTAAACATTTAATATTCTGCAAGAGATGGCTTTTCCTTCGGTGTAGATTTCATTGAATGTTACTGGGTTCCCTTAGCAACAGGCAGCAAGCTTGCTGTGACTTGCCAGATGTGCTGAGCTTGGTAGCTGTCACACGATGATACCCCTTCTGCTTATGATGCTGTCTGAACAGTGCATTTTCTTACAGCCTCTCTGCGCTGAGAACTTGGTCAGACCAAGATGTCATCTCAGACCTCTGCAAATAACACCGTGGCTTCATACCAGAGGCATGCCTGCATCTTGCTTAGGTTATCTGGGAGGGATCCCTGTACGTTGTTAGCTGCGTGCAAGAGTGAGGTGTTAAAATACAGATTCTGGAGTTTGTGAGGAAAGCTCGGGATGGGCTGCCTGCCATTTCTTTCTTTTAAAACAATCATTTTGTCAGCTGAGAAAGAGGAAGGACAAATCCACCAATAATTCATAAACTCTCTTGTGCCTGCTCCTGCCAGATTTACAGCATTCAATAAGATGGAAGGCAGAGGTGTATTTCACAGGACTCAAAGTGCTGCAGATGCTGTAAAATATCCCATTAAAATGCAGTAACAACTTTTATTAAAGAAAAAGATGCCTTCGTGCACGAAGATTCATTTTGAGCCGTTGCTCTCCTTGGAGCATCAAGAGCACTCGTGTAGCCTCGGTATATTGAAATTTGATGATTCACTGTTAAACACAGCAGTTTCAATTCCCAAACCCATCCGCAACTCCTGGAAGTGAATAGCAGCTTCGTGTCTTGGATGATTGCTGAGGAATCTGCTTTTCAAGGAGGCATTAGTAAGATAATGGTTCATTAAATGGGTTTACTAAGTGAGAATTGAGTCTCAAATCAGATATTGTACAAATGAAATTGGCTTTAAAATATAATTAAAAGGGGGGAAAAGTAAGCACTGAAAAAGTCCTCGGGCACAAATGTAGGGCTTCGAAATGCATTTAACAAAGATGTAGGTTTTGACTTGTAAATCTGAAGAGTAGGTGCAGATGGGTGTTATTACAGATGTCAGATAAATGAGACGCGTGTCCTGTTCTGGCAGCAGGTTTCAGACATGTTGTGTCATACGTGGCTGCTGAGGTGGCCATGCGCAGACCTGAGCGAGGCTACAGCCAGATGAGCAGCAGCACGTCGCATTGCACTGCAGGGCTGTGACTTCATCTGCTGCCCTGACCTGATCTGGAATGAGAGCAGGGCTGGTTTTCACTTTCCTTTGTGGTATTTACAGACTTGCCTTTTGGTAGGTAATTGCATCCAATAGCAGGAATAATGGCATTATTAGCAGAATCAAGTGTGCTCAATTTTGCCACGCTGTGAAGAACTGTGTGAGGGCACGGCCAAGGAGAGGTTAGGCTGATGGAGTCACTTGGGCTCCCCTACTTCAGTAAGATTGCATGGGCTGCAGGAAGTGAATGGTTGTACTGCAGATACACCGAAACACGAGCTGCAGAAAGCTTGCAAAAAAGGGCGCTGAACATCTATTTTCCTTTTACAATTTCACTGCGGAATTTGCTTGTCCCGACACATGGGGAGTGCTCAGAAAAGAGAGGGTGTGGGTGACGCCCTGTGGTGATCCATTGGTGCGGATTTATCTCGTTTCAGTTTTAGACTGGGCTTTCCCCATCTTGATACAAAAATTCACAGTCAAAGCAATCATCTGTGTGGCTCTGTGTACGTTGATATAGAGGACAGAGCTGGATTGAGTTCCCCTCCCTCCACCAAACCATCTGAGCACTTTTCTGTGTTAATTAGTTGGGCAGCTGTCATGTCCTTCACGAAACACACCACGTCTCTGACCCCCTTCTATCTCACAGCTGCATAAGTGAAATCCTGACCGTAAGCATTTGTATGTCACACGCGTACAGAAACAGCAGCCGAGGAGGCGGCCGTGCAGCGCTGCCAGCGTTGGATGCGGGCACCGTGCGGCTGGGAGCTCACACAGCAGCCGCCTCCAGCTGCACGCTGCCAATGGAAGTGCCTGCACGGCCCTCATGCAGAGGCATCCCCTGTGCCCTGCTAACCCTCACAGGACAGCAGGCGGGCATGCCCGGCTCACACGCAGCGCCCAGAAGCGCTGATACAGCGCTGCTCTTCTTCATTGCCAGGCTTTTCTCCCCACAACTGAGTGACTCCAGCTCGAATCTCCTCCTCGCAGTGCAGCAGCCTACAGTGATAGATTGATGCTGCGGCAGATTTTTTTTTCTTCTCTCTCTCTTTTTTTTTTTGCAGTCTTCGCATAAAACGGTCAAATGATGTTCCAGCGCAGAATTCAATTTCACAGTTCAGTTGGGTCCTTGATTACACTGCCAAATTCAGATTAATGTGCATTTAACTAACATGGATCAGGGACTCCTGGCCAGCAGCCAGCAGCAATAGTAGCTGCCGTGAGCTGTGTCGGGGTTGCTGTGCTGTCCACCCCTGTGGGCCGCCGCGGAAATTGATTGATTAAATGAATTCATTGCCGTAATTATTTGTAATAGTGCTACATCATGAGCCTGTGTCTGACCATCCCCCGCCCCTCAGCGCCCACCTGCCGTCAGGAGTCACGTATGTTATATCCTAAACGTGGAGATGCCCTTTTCTGGGAAAAGAAATTAATACTTTTGTTTCAGGTGCATTTTTAGATCCTTTTCTGTTTTTCACAGATGGAGACAGTTTCGTTTATGAATGCAAAGTCTTTGCTGACTTTCAGTGTGAGTAGCTTAGAAGAGCTAGGGAAAATACAAGGGAAGAAAGGAACCTGAGATGACAAAGGCCCCCCATTGGGATAATTTCCTCACCATTGTCTCCTATTTGAAATGAAAATGAGCAGTTTTGCCATGCCGCAGTCAAGTAGGGTGTCACTATGGAAAGTGACTTAAGTAATGGCATATTGGATTAGTCTCCACATTTTAACTTGCTTGGAGGAAGTCCCTTTGAAGACTCTGCTGAGCGGCTCTCACCTCAAGCAGGTTACATGCTCCCCTAGTTGAAGCTCTCTGTGATGTATCCCCATGCTTTGATTTTGGTGCTTTTCTGCTGTTTGTTCATGGGCTGCAGTGCTCTCTCCATGCTGCTACACTGCAGTGGTTGGTGCGGCCCTGATTCCACTTGTGGGGATGGTGGGGAAGGCCTGGCTATGTTAGGCTGTACAACGCAGAAAAAGGTAAAAAAAATAAAATGAAAGGGTTGTATCTGCTCTGCAGTGGCTCAGCCAGCAGCTGGTGATGAGACACAGCAGAGGCTGTGGGAATTTCAGGGTACCACCACCTCCATGAGAAGAGGTGATTCCTGGATCACCAGCAAAAAGCAAAAGTGAGGACTGATGGGGGAGAGTCAAAAACCAGAAACTCATGAGTGGAAGGAGAGACGTGAATTTCAGTTTGTCAGAGGGCTTCTTGTTTTGAAAGGGATGCTTCACTGGAAGAAATGGGCCAGAGAACCTGCGGGGCACTGCTAATACAGAGTAAATGCATTCCTTTGGACCATATGCTTTTATTTAACAAAGATTGCCATGTCTCCAAATGGGTACATGGACATAAAGAACCTGGGAGATACAGGAGATATACAGAAGACCCAGTGGTCTTTACAGTCTTCTTTTTAGTAGTGATGAGAGGGCATGTAACCTCATGGTCTAAAAATCTTCAGGCAGCAATGCCCCTCACAGAACAGTGAGTCCATGCAGGAGCGCGCTGTGCTGGCACCCCGCTGAGCATATCCGGCATGCAGAAAGAGATTGGAGCTGTCAGGTTGGCCAGGCAGCTGGAAACACAGCTCTTCACTCATGTCCATTCCTCTATTTTTGTGTTGCAGGTGGATTACGACCGAGCACAGCTGGTAGTTAGCCCACCACTCTCTGGATCGGACACCTACCCAAGGGGCCCAGTAAAGCTACCTCAAAGTCAAAGCAAAGTCAGCTATTCCAGCAGCAGCTACCAGTACCCTCTGGTCTACCACAAAGCATCCCACTACCACCAGCCATCTCTCCAGCCGAGCTCTCCCTATATTTCTACCGCCTCCTACCCCAGCTCCCCAAGTATCACATCAAGTGCTTATCCCCCACCCAGCTGGGGCTCCTCCTCAGACCAGCAGCCCTCCAGGGTGTCCCACGAACAGTTCAGAGCTGCCCTGCAGCTGGTCGTCAGCCCCGGTGATCCCCGGGAGTACTTGGACAGCTTCATCAAGATCGGGGAGGGCTCCACAGGGATAGTCTGCATCGCCACCGAGAAGCACACGGGAAAGCAAGTTGCTGTGAAGAAAATGGATCTCAGGAAACAGCAGAGGAGGGAGCTGCTGTTCAATGAGGTACGTTGCTGTGGGCAGTGCGGCATAAGACGTGATCTGAACGGAGGCCATGAAGCCAAATTAATGGTTTCCTAAAATAGAGGGGTGAGTCCTGTGCTCATTTGCGGTGTCCGAAATAATCCATTCGGTTTCAAATGAGCTACATCTCCTCCTGGCTTTAAACCTATAATAACATGGTGGGAAGTCACAGTAAACAACTAAGAAATCTGTTGTCTGGTCCACACAGCTTATCAAGTGCACAGACACTGCCTGGTTTGCCCACTTTGGACCATTTCTGGTACAGTTTATTCTGCTGAGATGGAGGATCCCAACTGACCTTAATACTGAAGAAGCACACAAACCATACTCTGGCAAATGCATGCTTTTTGTTTTCTCCTTGCCTCCCCTCCTAATCATTTGTGATCCCTTTCCTTTCTTGATGGTTAGCAAGCAAAGGGCTGACAATCCCTTTTGCTTTTCAGCACCTCCCTCTACTATACAGGGTAATCAGATCCTTCCCTGCTTCGTGTTTTCTATCCCTATCCCCGCTCCAACATCCCTCAATATCGTTCAGTTGTCGGCACCTTGGCTGAGCTGTTGTTAGTGCAGTCTCTCTCCTGTATGTTCACTTCTAGATGTGGTGGTTGAATTTGCAGCATATGCCTGGCTCAGCATCTGTTTTATGGTAATGTTTAAATGAAGCTGTAATCATTCAAGTGAACTCATTCTCCTTGAGCTTTGTTAGTCTTGCCTTAGGCTTTCCTCAAGAGAATGGTGTTTTTCATGACCACACTCTGGAAGAGCCTTTATCCCAGACTAACACTTCTCTTCCAACTTTAGTTTTAGAACCTCAGTGTAGCAGAAATGCTGAGTCATGGCCTGAAGCAGTGATTGAGCACCTGGTGGGAAGGCAGGGCCAGCCCAGGGGAGCTCAGGTGCATGCAATGTTAGAGTGACCAGAAGGGCTGGAGCCAGGGTCCACCCCTTCCCAGACCTCATTTAATGGTTGGCAGTGGAGGCAGAAGGATCTGACTGGAGATCCTTGTGTGCTTGAGGCCTTCCAGGGGTAAGCAGATTTCTTTTTTCTCCTTTGTTCCTGTGTCCATAACTGTGTCATTTGAGTTTGTCCTCCCCTACTGCGGTGTAGGGCTTTACTACTGCACTGTCATTGCTGCATCTTCCATTGTGTTACAGCACTACACTCAGCAATTCAAAGTATTAGAACTCAAAATGAAATACAGTTGTCTATGGAGACAAACAAATCCAGGAAATTTCACAGGTACAGAAATTCCTACATATGAATCCCCTTCACAAAGGAAGGGCTGTAGATGCTGAGATGCATCATTGCTCTGTGCTCAAAGAAGTGCTGAACCAGGCTGGTGTGAAGCAAAGGTGCCTGAGCTGTCTTGGCACCCGTAGAGCAGGGTCAGCTGTCCACCAGGTCTCAAGATATTAATTATTCCAATGCTTGCCATTGTGATTGTCAACTACAGAGTGCTGACCTGTGTGCTCTTCTTCCCATTTTATTACCTCTGCTGTGGTCTGTGACCCAGGGGCCTCAGATCCCTTTAATATTGAGTCTTAGAATCACAGAGCGGCTTGGGTTGGAAGGGAATTCAAAGTTCATGTAGTTCCAACCCCCTGCTGGGGGCTGGGAGATGAATAGGCCCAGTATCACCAGGTTTCTGTTAAAGTACTGTACAAGGTACAGTTTGCTGCCCGATGATAAAGAAGACTTTGAGCTGAGCAGCTGATTGGATCTAAATAAATGTTGTACTGAAAGCAGCTGGCAGTAAGAAAGCAATGAAATAACCAGTCTTAGTCCTGCAGTACGGGGGGAAAAAAAATCCCCACAATTATCTGCCACTTACAGTTCAGCAACTAAAGATTCTTCCTGTTCCCTGATGTGTTTACGATGGCTGTTACTTTATGTATATACATGGATTTTGTTTATGCACTGCCACAAGGATTAGCGTGGCTGTGATTCATAGCAGAACCTTTACTAAGCACAAAGAGAAAAGCGCAGTGAAAAAGAAGGTCAAAACAAGTGTCAGTGCTTGCAGCAATTCACATCTCATCCTTTCTTTTTTTCCTCGCAGGTTGTAATCATGAGAGATTACCATCACGAAAACGTGGTTGACATGTACAACAGTTACCTTGTCAGCGACGAGCTGTGGGTGGTGATGGAGTTCCTGGAGGGCGGTGCTCTGACAGACATCGTGACTCACACCAGGTGGGCTGCGAGCTGCAGGCAATCCCCCAGTGGTGCATACATAACTATATGTATGTGTGGGTATGGCTATGTATGTGTACAGAAATGTCTGTAATATGGCTGTACGTGCACACATATATGGGTATATAGACGTACTGTGGCACATTCACAGTACCAGCATAACTAAGCCACTGCAGATGGCTTTCTGTCAGTGCAGGTGTTTTTAAAAAGGAGGAAAAATAATATCTGGAAGGGTTTGCTGGGAGGCTGAGATTTGCCGGAGCTTTCGGTGTTAATTTAGCAGAGATTACCTTTATCCATTAGTTCCCCAAGTGTCAAAAAAAAGAGCTCCTTTTCCTTGTATGGGGATCTGTAGTGTTGGCTTGGCTTTCATAACTCAGTCAGTTTTGGGGGTGATTTCTCTTGATACTCATAACCCACATAGCCACACTGTCTGAAGTGTTCACTACAAACAGAGCCTAAGACATAATGGGACAAGTATCATCTCTCAGCATTTGTGCTTACAGTAGAGCTGGTTCCCACATTTCAGTTAACATCGAACCTTTAAATAAGACAGTTGGACAGTACAGAGGCTGTAGTGTACCGAACGTCTCGTCCAGTTCCTCTTTGAGTGCAGGTGTTGGATCTTAAAGCCTATCCTAGGTCTGCTCCTCACTCATCTCATTCTGCTGAGCAGGGTAAAATGGGATTGGAAGGAGGAATTCTGTAACTTCATCCGGAATAAAACAATACCCATTTCCACAACAGCTCAGTGGGAGAGTACTTAGGTGAGCAAAACAAAAAGCAAGAAGAAAATGAGACATGAACATTTGTCTTCGCTCACAGCTTAGTGATCCTCATAGATCCTACCAAAAAAAAGTCCATGGTGTATTAAGTGTTGCCTTAGCTGCTATGCTAAAGTAAAGCGTAATACTGCAAGCCATGTATTAACTACTGCTCCCCAAAACATTAAAAACTCCATCAGAGGCATTTCTGACAGGAGTTTAACAGCAAACAGATGTTCCCAGAGCACCCACTTCTTAAGAGCTGTCATCTATTTTTTAACTCAAAATAGTCATTCCTTAATCTTCTGGGTTTTTTACATTGTCTGACCTTTCTCTTAAAGATTTTGCTGAAATACTGCGAATAGCATCACAAAGTTAAAGCAGAAATGCCTCAGGGCTTCTGCTGGTGTGGTGATGAAGCTGGGGATGCCCAGCTGTGGTACATGACCTGTCCCATCCATCGCTGTCATGCTGCAGCAGCAGCTTTTGCCATGACAGGGCTTTGCACGTGTTCACAGAAGTGAGGACTTGATAATTCTCTTGCTGTATATTTTCTTCTACTGACATACCTTCAGTTTGTTATAATAATTATAAAGGCAAGGGTAATGCTCTTAAAGTTAGGCCCAAGGCCTGATGTTCTGTCAGCACAATTAATGTTTCTTATATTCATTCCATGCCTGATTCCATTTCAGTAGTCATTTATTCTCCATGGCAAGCAGGAAGTGTACTGTAAGTAAGGCATTTCCATTATTTCCCATAGGGAAACAGGCTCGCTGTAGTACACAGTATCACATAATAGACTCTGCTTTTTTAATGCTGCAGGGAGAGTTGCCCCAACCTTGTTGCAGTTATTCCTCACCTGTCATCTCCCTTTCTTGACAGAAATAATTCGTGTACTGGTGTGAACAGGAATCTGGGCCTGTCCACTCCAGCTCCCCTTTCCTGCTTTCTTCCTTAATGCTCAGTGTGTTTTTCCATGTTGCTGTTTCAGGATGAACGAGGAGCAGATAGCGACCGTCTGCCTGTCTGTCCTGAGAGCTCTGTCCTACCTGCACAACCAGGGTGTCATCCACCGCGACATCAAAAGTGACTCCATCCTCCTCACAAGCGATGGGCGGGTGAGTGCTGAGCATTTCTCCTGCCATCTCAGTCTGGCACACAAGGGGTCTGCCTTAGGGATTGACGAGAAAAACAGCTGTGCACGTGGCTTGCCAAAGTAAGACTGATTTCCAAAAACAAATACAAACAAGTTGAGTCTCTGAGCAGCTCTTCTGCTTCGTGCCAGGAGTCATAGCGGATAAGAGCTTGGTTCCTGATCCTAATGCAACCAAACAAGCACTTGAATAGAAGTGGCCCATGTCCAGCCCTTTGTTCCTGGCTAGTGGCAGAGCTTTTGGCAGGACACTGCGTGTGAAACAAGAGTTGCCCAAAATGCCACCTTCCCTATGGGTCTCCATGCTCTTCTGAAGCAAACATTGATTTCCGCACATCAATGGATGCCAAACTCCATAGCCACGAAGTAGTTATAAAGCAGGTATGTTTAATGAGTGATGCGCATACACCCTGGTGCAAGGGGGATAGCCCCACCTCACTTGCACACCACTAGGAGAAAGCGTGCTACAGATATAGGCTGAACTAATACATAATCAGTATTTCGCAGGCATTGGGATAAATATTCATTGCATTCCTGAAATGCCATTAGCATGCAGTCCCTCCTCCCTGCGTGTACATAGTGAGTCGTGGGTGTGGTCATGGGATGAAGGCTCATCATCTTCCTCCAAAGGCTTCTAGTCTTCCTTGCTGTAAACTTTCAGCCCTGCAGGAGGGGCTCCCTCAAAGAGGTTCCAACTTGCCCTGAGGACTTCTCACCACCTCACTGCCTGACGTCCTCGGACTGTTTTTCACACCCTTGTCTTTATGGCCTTCATCCTTCTTGTTATCCCAGACCCAGTGTCTGCAATCCCCATTCTCCTAACAACTTCTACATAAACTTTTAACTACCCCTCTCCTAGTTCCTGTGAAGTCCCTTTCTCTGTCTTACTGTGGGGCCCTTCTCAGCATTTCCCAGCGAAGGCATCCATATCGGTTTTTCCTCATAAATAGCTTTTTGGATATCTGCTACCATCTTTGTTACCATCTTTGTATCATTCCACCTTACACTTGGGTAATGGGGAACCTCCTTCAGTTCTGCCCTGCTCCTACCTTTATGCCTTGCATAAGTTTTTTCTATTTATTACTCTCAATAATCTTCTAGCAAGCTTTTATATGTAAGCTCCGCTTTCCCAAGCTAGTTGGGATACTGCCTTCAGTCTATACTAATAGGAAATGTTATACCTCAGTGCTGAAACACTCACTTGTGGGAATAGCTCTTGCCATAGGTATGCTTGTGAGGTGGTTGATAGCACCTATCCTTTGTTTTTCTGCATTTGGATGGGCCACTGCTATCACCACGTTGTGTTCACATGTGGGGAGAGAGGGAGAGAGAACGCACATGACCTGCTCAATCAGCAAAAGAAAGGCTGCCTGCCAGAAAAATAACACTCTGTCAGTGTTTAGTCCCAAAGGAATGAATAATTCCTTGCAAGGTAAAAAAAAAGTGGGGCTGAGCTGCACTGTTTGTGGCCACACAGCAGTAAAATTTGAAGCGCCTAAAACTCTTAAGGCAGCCAAAGGCATAGGTGGAAGGGAGCAAATAACTGCTACGTGCAAAAGCCTAATTTCTGTACTTGTTTGAATCTCATCTTGTGTCCATGTGAAATAATTGAAGTAAAAACTAGTTCAGTCATGCTCAGGGATTCCTGTAGGCAGGGTTTCAGGGTTGCTGCAGTGGGGTTACACATGTGCCCAAAGCAGGATGTAGTGAGCGGGTCAGAATGAGATCCAGTTCTCTCACCTTTACATTTGATTCCCACATCGCCGAGGGGGATTTTCTTCCTGCAGCCATCACAGGCCAGTCTTGTTAATCTTATTGGGGGAGAAAGTTCCACATGTGTAGGAGTTTTTCAGTTGCAGTTTTGATCCATGTTGCTGAAATAATGGCATCTGAACTGCTTTCAGGCCCTGCGTGCAGTGCCTCATTATACTCATTACTCCGGTACTTACTATCTATCTGCATTGCAGATTTCTTCATGGCTGTGTTGTGTAATTATCTTTTTTTAGAAAATCGTCTTCTTTTATGTACTCGAACGAGCAATAGATCTGCCCAACCCCTTGTGCTCCTGCAAAAGAACACTGGGCTCTGCTTCCAAAACTCCCTTCTTCTTCCATTCTTCATCCCGTAAACTGGAAAATGTGGTTGGTGTGGAGGACTTGACTGCTGCTGGCTTTGTTAGAAATACCAGCAATCAGTTCGTGATTCTGTTAAAATTAATACCCAGATTGGGGGGAAAAAAAAGTGGAGTCTGTACTGAATCTGAAAGAAAACAAATGGGAGCTGATAATAAACAACTGCTGCTCTACACCATGCAGCAATTGATGGAACTTCCCACTTGACTTGTGCTGGGGCCAGCTGGGCTCACAGCACATCCCCGTGTGCCGACACACAGCTGGCTGCGTGGCTCATGGACTCCGGGTGCTGGCTGCCATTGCACTGTGTGGAGCGTAGCTTGAGGTGCCAGGGGCTGCCCTCATGTGGAGCAGCTTCCAAGGAAAGCCCAGGGACAGCTTTGAGGCCTCCAGAAAAGTACTTGGAAAAAATAACGCTTCAGCTGCCTTGAGGAGCAAGGGGTTTCTGGAAGGCAGCGATGCCACAAAAGTCATGCCAGCTGATTTTGGCCCCATTTGGGGGGGTTTCACCTTGGTGTCGTACAGCAGTGGGGGAGGAGGAAGGTCATAATTTTCCAGCTTTTTTGTTGGTTTAAAAAAAAAAAAGAGCACCTGCATCTAAGTATGAGCAGGCACATGATGCAGCAGGAGCTGCTCTCCAGAGTGCTCGTGTATCCCATTATTTCTATTTCAGGTCACCGCTACTCAAGGACAATGCTTTCCTCAGTTCCCAAGTTCCCAGCACTGGATGCAGGTCCCTCATCTCTTGCAGCCATTTTGGAGGAGTCTTCCACCTATCCCTGCCTCCCTCAAGCCCCTTACCACATACGGATGATGGTTTTGAGGGGCAGACTACAGCACGCTTGCAAAATTGTTGGTTGGGGGTATTGCTTTCTAGGAGTGCCAGATAGTTGCTCTGTGTGGAAAGAGAAACATGGGATTGTCGGCTCTCTGGCAAACTCGGATCTCAAGCTGATAAAATATTAGGAGTGATAAGTATCACTTATAGTAGGTACTGCATTGAAAATTAGTAAACATACACTGCAAACATTGAGTTAATATATTTGCAATAACAGATTCATTATAAATACTGTAAGATTGGGATTTCTGCTTTCCTGCTGAGTTCCAGGCCAGTGATCACCTCTGCACTTTTGCTGGAGGGGTGACAAGGAGCTATGAGAGGTGATGTGAGCAGCAGGCACTGCTGCCAGCCTCTGCCCCTTTCTTGCCTTCTGCTTGGTGAAATCAGCCATGCTCTCTCCAGACTCATCTTCTCCATCTCCATCCACCTCCAACCTCACTTCCAAAACGGTATTGCTGCCCCATCCCAGCTCATACAGCAGGAGACAAGGGCTTCTCCCGGAGGGAAGTGTATTTGGCTGGATCAGTGTGTACGTGGTTACACAAGAGGGGCTTTCTCTTTGTCTTTGCTTTTTAGATCAAATTGTCCGACTTCGGATTCTGTGCCCAGGTGTCCAAGGAGGTGCCGCGCAGGAAGTCGCTGGTTGGGACACCGTACTGGATGGCACCAGAGGTGATATCACGCATGCCCTACGGCACCGAGGTACGAGCTGCGAGGCATCCAGAGTGGCACCCAGTGCTGCAGTCAGACCCACCGGGCCTGGGGAAAAGACAACAGTTGAGATGCTGTACACAGCTGTGCTGAGCAGCAGCACTTGTGTTTGCCCTAGAGTATGGCACTGCATGCGTTTTTAATGTATTCCTTCATGAGATGCAGTCAAATAACTTTGTTTAGAGCGCTAAGCATTAGCCTATACATAGTTTAGCTTAGGGTACTCTATGAAAGAAAAATGGCATCATTTGCATGCTGCGGAATGACCATTGCTGACCTCTCAATTAGTCTGCAGCCTGGAGCTGCAGATAGAGCCGTGTACACCTCCATGTACACCAGTAGCCAATGTGCACAGCTGCACCACAAGGCCAAGTCACATCGGTACTTTCACAGCCATGCAGGCAGAAACCCACTGAGCTTCCAGCCAGTTAAAGCTTGGATTTCCCATCCTCTAGGGGAGTACTAGCAAAGGCAAAGCTCTTAGAATCCTAAATGTAAGACCGAGTCGGGTGGGGTGGGTTGCCATACTCTGTAGTATTCTCATTGCAGTCAATTCTCTGATGAGCTGAATGAGAAAAAAATAACCAAATACATTGCGAGAACTGTTTGAAGAACTGCAGGCCCCCTGAAAAAAAGGCAGTCTGTTTTTATCAGAGACTTTCAGCTGAGAACAGAAAGGGCAGGTTGGTGGGGCCTGGCTCAGCACTTCTGCACTGCCAGCCTGGGAGTTCTCCTCTCTCCAGTCTCAGCACAGACAGCATCTTAGTCCCCAGCTCGGGACACAGCTGCCCTTTCTTCTCCCTGGCCAGCTTCTGCCTGTTAGAGCAACCCTGCTCTATGTGTGTATATATATGTATGTGTGTGTGTGCATATACATGTATACATGTACATTTGTATACATATATGCTGGATATATGTGAGATACACACACACACATACGTGTACAAAGGAGTGGAAACAAGCTGTGCAGCCAAGGCCTGGGATAGGAGATGATGCATCTTCAGAACACGCAGAAGGGCTCTGTTTGGCCCAGGCAGGGAGTGCTCCTACCTGCAAGTGCATTGGTGTTTGCCCCAGCATGTGGTGTTATAAGAGACATTTCAGGGATAATAATATCACCTATTATTAGCCCATTAATAACACTGATGGGATTATAAAGTGCTTGAATTTACAGCTACATTAGACAGCTACATTAGGTTTCCCACCAACAGGGAAAGGAGAAAAAAAAAATGAAGCTGGAGGATAGTGCTGGCAGAGGAGCAAAATAAGTATAGCCTGGCCCTGATGGTATTTAGGTTGGCAAATGACAGCAGTTGCTGTCATTGCAGTGGGGCTCTGGAGCAGCTGTGCAGCAGACTGGGACAAAAAAAAAAGGATTGGAGTTTCTTTTTTTAAGCTGGAGTGAATCATTTTCCAAAGGGATTATATAATGTGCTACCTGCTGTAGCTGTAAATGGGCCTGGGTGTAGTAAGTGCGTGCTTGTATTTGCTTAGGGGTATGAAGGAGGTGCTATAGCTGTTAGTATTCAGGGGAAATACTACCTGATTTCACAGCAGCTGTTCTGTGCTGTGCTTCCACTCACTGCACTTTTCCGTAGCAATGCAGAGCCAGTGCAGGGAAAAGAGTCAGTGGGTTCAGAGCAGTGCAGCTGAAGTGCCACCACACAGGGTACATGTAGCCTGTCCTTCAGGCATGCCTTAGCAGTGCAAAGTGGCCTTCACTTTGACCAGCTGCAGACCATTTGCATGTTGTTACTTTGTCATTTCTTCAGCACACAAAAAGAAAGGGGGTGGTTCACCCAAGTGCTGCCTTAAAATGGCTGCTGGCAGCAGTTGTGCTGCTCTGGGCTCTGTGTGACCCTCATACACCAAGCCTGTTCCCCCACTCTGTGCTACCGGTGGTGTTTGTCAACCGACTGTGCATTGCAGGTGGACATCTGGTCGCTGGGCATCATGGTGATAGAAATGATCGACGGCGAGCCTCCCTACTTCAATGAGCCACCGCTGCAGGCCATGCGCCGAATCCGGGATAACTTACCGCCCCGCGTGAAGGACATGCACAAGGTCAGGCTTCCCACGGCTGATGAGGGCCTTGCTCACACACAGGTGTAATAAAACCACAGCCAAGCACCGCTGTGCATGGAGGGTAAATGGTGTCATTAAGTGCCACCTCGAGCAGTGGGTGCTGTGTCAGACTGACGCAGGAGGATGGGAAGCTAACAAACCCATTTGTGCCCAGCACTGAGTTTGCTTTTGCAGCGAGTGCTCAAGAAGGGGGCTGGGCAGAACCTCCTGCTCCCTGCCCTTCCTGCCCTGCCTGAGGACTAGAGCAAAGCAGCACACAAGCCCTGCTCTGTACAGGCTGGTACAGCCATGTCCATCGCCAGTGCCTTTAGGTCCCTTGGGTGCATTTCAGGATGATGTCAGACCTGAGTCCTCATCAACCATGTGCGGTGTTACTGCTTTTCTCAGTTGCACACAAAGCTATGTATTGTGTGCTGTTCTGCACCACAGTGAATGACACAGGGAAGATGCATGGTCCTTCAACTCAGTGTATCTTTGTCTCAGGAAAGCTCAAAGAATCTGTTGTCTCCACAAGAAAAATAATATATGAAGTACTCAGCATATGCTGGAAATCTTGTCTTTGTCTGCTCCTAATGCCAGCATGGTGTTGCAGGTCTCCTCTGTCCTCCGGGGCTTCTTGGACTTGATGCTGGTGCGGGAACCCTCGCAGCGAGCCACGGCGCAGGAACTGTTGAGACACCCATTCCTTAAGCTGGCCGGGGCCCCTTCGTGCATCGTGCCCCTCATGAGGCAGCACCGGCACCGCTGAATGCAGCAGCTTCTCAGGAGGAGGTCGGTGCAGGGGCCAGGTAACGGCTAGGCAGGAATCCCTGCGGTTGTGTGGGAACCACGGGAAGGGGTGAGCGAAACCTTGCATAAGAAAACCCGCCCCATGGAAATAACGTGGTGTATAAAAGCCAAAGGGGTGCTCTGTGGGGTTGCAAAGAACCAGGGGGGTGATCCTGGCCACATACTGTGGCTGCGCCACGTTCTCATCTTGGCCATCCAGGCAGAAGGAGCCAGATGCAAACAAGGGGGGAAAGAAAATGAATAGAGGATAGCACAACCAGAGCAAACACCAGGATTTCCAAGTAATGGCTACGGCACTTCAGAAAAACACTTTTCTGACGCAGAAAAAAAAGCACTTTTTTAATCTCAGTCATAGCAACGTAATGTATTTTGAAATGAATTTGTAATTTTCTGTACAGTACTTTTGATAATTTGCAGTACTTTGTCATGTAACCATTGTGCTAGTTGAAGTAAGATGTGTAACTTAGCAAGAACTTGAGAAGATAAAAATGTTTCCTACTTTTTTTTTAAACCCTTTTGAATATGGAAAAAAAGCCCTTTAGGAAGTTAGAGAATTTGGCAGATCTTCCCTTGGGGTGCGGAGTGCGCTTTGTCCCGCTGCCACAGCGGCCTGAAGATCCACGGGTGCCAACAGGGAGAACACCCACTGGTCAGGGCAGTTGCTTTGAGCACTTGCCCTCTGGGGGCTGCTGGCAATCCAAGCTTCTGCCACCTGCCAGAAGGCACCGGGGCCCTCAGTTGCCCCTTTCTCCAGCGATGGGAACTAACACAGATGTACCTTTGCTCAAGGGTCATCCATCCAGCAACCTGTCGGTCCCTTCACGTCCCGCTGCTGCAAAGTCAGGTTAGTTTTGTTACTGCAGAAACACCCATTCTTTATGTCATGCTGTGGAAGTTGACGGAGGCGTTCTCCAGATTTGGAAGAGACCATTGTGATACGTTACCATATAGAAGTCGTGCTGCTGTCTAGACCTTCTTGAATGTTGATACAACAGTTGACTACTATGGAACATTTTTGTGTTACTTGTTGGATGAACTTGCATGTTAACTGTAGGCCTATAGCTTTGCCTTTACGATTTTTAGAAGTGCTTCATAATTAATTATTTCAATGATAAATTAAATTTTATTTATTAATGATTAGGTTTTAATTATATATAGTACAAAAGCCATGTTTTTCCAGTTACTTTTTTCTTACTGACCTCATTTTAATGATATGAAAAGCCAATTTTACAACAGGATTAGCTTATTTCTTATCACAAAACATCATAGCGCATATATTGTTATTTATTGGAGCAAATTGCAACCAAACACGTAAGCCTGGCAGGAGCTGTTTCCTTAAGATCTTCCTCCCAGTCAAAAGATTTACCAGTAGGACAGAACTTAAAAGTTAAGCGACAGTTGAAGGGGAGTAGCAATTAAAAGAAGCAAACAAACAGAGGAGGGGAGAGAAATAGGAACTTGAACATCAAGTAGATGTTCTGCAGTGTACACGTCTCACCCCCCTCTGCCTCCTCTTCTTAACCCTGCTTGCACGTTTCAAGGAAGTGCGTTTAGCTGAGCCCCTTCTCTGCCCTGCCACAAACACGCTCTGCTGGTCCAGACCTGCAGGAACCCAGCTGAGAGAACAGGGCACTTATGGAGTTTTTAAAGTGTTTGTATTTTGTAGTCTTGACAACTCAGGAAAATAAAGGCTGCACCGGTCGAGGCAGTGGCGTACAGGTGAAACTGTTATAGTAGACAAAGTCAAACTTTTTTAAACCATCTTTGAATAAAAAATGGGGTTGGTGGGTTTTCCTCTTTAATACTGAGCATTAGACTGTTCAAGTGGAGAATTTTCTGCTACTTTCTTATCATTAGATACTTCAGGCAGCGTTCGTTGAGTTCACTGAAAGTTTTGTCTGTTTCCAAGGTTGGGTTTTTTTTTGTGACCACCAGCTACTGGTGAGACGATGCACATGTGAGTTCAATAAATTAATACTTAATTTTATTCTCAGTGTGGTTGTTTCCCATGTCTTGTGTGTATTTTCTAAGTTGTGCACAATGTCACAGACTGCTTTGCCGAGCCTGTAACCAGAAAAAGGTTCCTTGTACGTATGAGCAAATATATTTAATGTAACCTGAAGGACTGCACGTTGGAAGATGTGTAATGCTCAGGTAACGCTCCCAGCTTCATCTTTAAATTGCCTTAAGGAGGAGAGCACAAAGGCTTAGGCTGTGCAGAAAAATGATGGCAAGAAATAATGACACAAATACAGCTCCTCACTCTTCGCAGGACTCCTTGACTTAGGATACAGATTGCTTCTTCCCTCAGAGCCCCTCCTGTCCCTGAGGAGGCCATGCTGACCAGGCCAAGAAAACCCTCTATTCCCCACAGCCGCTTCCCTTTTACTTTCTCCTTGCACAAAACAAACCTTCCCTGTGGTAGAAGTCACCGTTGTGTCCCTACCAGCTGAAGCAAGTGAAGGTTGGTATTACAGCATGTGCTTTTGGTTCCCAACATCAGGAAACATTTCAAAATGTTCCCACCATCATCCTCTGAGATATTTCACCCGCTGTCCCTAAGATAAAGCTGGAGCCAGTCAAAAGCAGCACATAACCAGCTCCACTTACCTCGTGCTTCTGTTGTCACTCATAAATGAGGCGTTCTCCTCTGCTCACCTGTTCTAAAGCAACTCACCAATACATACACAGGAGAAAAGGCCAGGACATTTATTGGCAACCTGACTCCCTTCCTCAGAAATACATCCAAAAAATCATGATTTAAGTTCTATGTGTAAGTACTTTGCAAGTCATTAACAGCTGTTTCAGTAAGTACTTAATTATGACAGGTCCTTATAGAGCTTAGTAGGTTGATGAGCTCCTCATGTTTATCCACGTTCTACCATGTGTTCGCAAACACCCACAAAGCAGTGTCTGGTTTGCAGCTAACTTGTGATGAGCCGTCTATGACTAAAAGCTAAACAGCAATTGAAATGTAAACAACGTAAATAGAAATGAGATCACAGCAGAAGTGCTGCCGTCCTCAGGTTATTGCAGACAGCAAAAATGTGCGTTCGGAAAAGCATTAATTGATGGAAAATTCAATAACTCAGCAAAAAATACGGTTTGAAGCGAAAGGCGCAAAGGGCTCGCTTTCAAGATGAAGTACGGGTGGGGTTTGCAAATCTTGAGCCTCCTCTGTCAGACCTCAGTTCTGACACGTTGCCATCACACACTGAACAGCCAGCAGCTCCTGCGCTGCCCACACACCCGCTCTGTGCATCACCAGCTGAGCAGCTACACTGCAGACTGGCACTGCTCTCACACTGCAGCGTAGCCGTGCTTTAACTTCACTGTTGCCACAGGGCTGAAAAACCAAACCCCCTAAGCATACTTTGGCTGTAAATGCATCTAAACCCAAGTAACAGTTTCAACACTGAAATAACTACTTTCCTTGGCTTATTCTATTTCAAGTTGAAGTGAGAGTTCCTGATTCAGATCAAGTCACTTGAAGAAGAACAAGGTGTTATTTCCATACTCTCAACTAAGATGAGGCCTGAGGAGCCAGGAGAAGACAAAGGTTTCAGTGGGAACCAAGTGGTACCAAATGAAACATCAAGCAACCACAGAACATCACCACCAATCCATCTGTACCCAAACACTGCTAGAACTGCAAGCGGCATGGAATAGCATCCCATCTGACTGCCCATTGCCACAGCTGCCCCCTCAGATAACACAGAGCTGGGAAAAAGCATTGCAGCATTTCCAAATAACAACGGGAATCAAGTACGATATATGTACATGTTTTAATTCATTTAAAAATGGCCTACATTTAAGGTTAGATCCCGAGGGTTTCCTTACATGTTTTCTGTTACGTTAGATTATACCTGAATAATCTGCATAGTAACGTGAATATTTCTGTTCTCTTCTTTGTTTTTGTCTCACTGTGAAGGTATCAGTTGCAGGTAGCAATGTAACATCTCAACAACAATCACAATACGTGCAGGATGTCCAGCCAGAAGCATTTCTCAGTTGACTTGCAGTAGCATGGCACTTTATAGTTTGTGTATCGATACTTGTGTTTTTTTTGTTAAGTTTAATTCAGATGTGGCTCAGGAAGCAAAAACAAACTTTCTTCACCTTAAGCACGGGGTCAGACCCTCAGCTGGCTGCAGTCTGCCTTGCTGCAGTACTCCACTTTACAGCAGCTTGAGGACCCAGCCTGAATTTCTCCTTGTGCTTTCACTTAACGCGAGTGCAAATGCCAGCAGTGAGGTTTGAGCCCCTTCCTTAGATGACCTTAATGGAGTCCATGCAATGGCCCCATCCCCCAGCCCTGCTCTCTGGAAATACACAAACAGGCAGACCGCATGCCAGGAGCGGCACGATGGGAGGTTAAGGATCCCTTGAGGAAAAAAGGAAAAGAAAAAAGGAAGAAACAGAACCATTTTGTGCCCAGTAATAGGCTCTGACATGTGAAGTATTTGTGTTCGGTCCAGCTGATGAAGAAGGTATTCATAGCACCTACTGCCACAGACAGACTCCTAAAACCAGTCATTCTTGGTTGTCTTACGGAGACAGCTGTCTGTGCACTCACTGTATCAAGGCCTAACCCTGTGTGTCTCCACAGAACGCTGCAGCTGGGTGTTGTGAATACCATCTCTTCCCCCCCACATAACCTTTCCCATACAGAAAATTGATTTTGCTTTTTCTACCTGATGAATATTGGAGCTGCGGGGTCCTGTCGCCTATCCCATGTGTTTGTACTGAGATCTGTCACGAGGAATCTGCACTTGGTTGGCTGTGAGCTTATGGTGGATGTGGTAAACACAAAGGGTTATCACGATAACCAACCCCAGTATCAGGCCCAAAATCAGAGGCAGGGTTTCTTCCAGCTGCTCCCTCTGGTCCACCGGGCACTTGTGTTCTGCAGGGGGGGAAATGAAAAAGAGATAAAGAGAGAAATGAGTGAGACATCACAAATGTTAACTCCTGCTGCCGGACTAAACCAGTCTCCCTGGAGAAGCTGTCCTGTACCAGTCAGCTGCACAACGGGATCCCTGCACAGCAAAAATAGCTGCACCAACACAGAGAGATGGCAGCAGTCATCAGAGCCCTGGGGAGAAAAATCAATTGCTGTGGAGGAAACTGAAATCACAGACACAGCACAGGTCTGAAGGAAGAGGAAATGTAGTTTACCATGGCAGCTGACACAGTGGAATAAAGCACTTTCAGACCCATGTGCTCCTCTTCAAAGCTGTGCCACCCCAATACAGCACAAGTGCTGGAAGCAGGGCAGCAAAAGATCGAGCTTCTTCCTGACCCTGGGTGAAGACTTGCTCTATTTAGAGACTATAAAGGTGATAATCACAAGACCTTGACATCAGCACGTCTTGAACCTGCGTCAGACTGACCCCACTTACCACCTAAAAAGGCTTTTCCCCTCTGCCTGTGGGCTGACAGAGACCCACCAGCCCCTTCCCCCTCCCTGCGAGCTGCCTGAGGGCAGCATGCCAGTGCTGGCAGGGCACCATGTTTGTGGGCAAGCAGCATCACAGCAGCCCATCTTGTTTGTCAAATACAGAATAGGACTAACAGAAGCACCACAGGCCTCCCTTTGGATTTCCAACCCCCAGCCTGTAAATCCTCACCCTTGCTCAGTAAACCCCTAGAAAACAATCACTGTTGTGATGGCAAAACATCTTTCTGTTTAGTTTGCAATATACAGTCACCAGAAGCGGAAAACACGGTGCCCTTTTAGTTCAGTTCAGCTCCCTTACACTGCCACAGCCGTTTACAGGCACTAGAGAGGTTCACAGTTCGCTTTCTCCACCAAAATCTCACGTGTCCATGCTGGCACTCAGGCAGAGCTGGCGGTGCCAAGGTGGGGCTGCCATACCACAACAAGAATGCCAGCTCTGACAAATAAAACCTCAGTACAGCAGGGACAGATCTGTATCTCCAGTGCTGCCTGCACCTCCAGAGCCACACTGCCTCCCAAAGCAGAGCCCACCTCCCAGCAACGTGTTTAGGAACATCACAAGCAGCGAATGAAGCAAAACAAAAAAAGCAAAAGTGAGATGCAGTCTGACAAGGAAGTATTCCTTCAGTTCCAGTTGCTCACTGTTCCAACAGAGCAGTGATTAATCACCGGCACTGTTACAGGCGGTTCAGCAGTTGCTGCAATGCAGGGGTTTTGTTTGTAGTAAAAAAGAAAGGGGAACAAAACAAAACAAAACCAATAAAGAACTCAAATCAGGTTCCCCAGAGCTCAATGGAATTCCCCCCCTCCCAGATCAAGATGCTGAGGCCTGACCAGGCTCACAGCATTGAGCAGAGCCACAGCAGCTGCCTGGTGACAACTGCAGGAACAGCCACGGTCAGATCCGACCCTGATGGTGTGTAGGCACAAAGCAGAGGCTGGAAAAGCACAGTTTATAATCCTACAGAACACTACAATGAATCTGCTGTAATCCCAGCTGAGGACATTCACCTGTGCTCAAACATGGCAGGTTTGCCCACACACATTTCCTTAAACAGGAGCAGCACTGGATTTTCAGAAGAATGGGGTCAATGTGAGGGTCTGTGGTCAGTGTGAGAGCCTGAGCTGAAAGCTTCGGGAATAACCCAACTCTCAAGTACCTGCTTGAGGCATCTGAATTCCCATCTCCTGCCAAAGCAAATCAGGTACAGAGCACAACATCTGTCGGAAGATGTGGCCAAAACCCGCACCCATAGGAAGCCACGGCTGCATTTAAATCTCTAAGTCACAACTCACAAAGGTGTCAGTTCTTGCAAGCAGCCACAGCAGATAGCTCTTCCTCATGACACTTTTATAAAGAGGATTAGATGGGAAAATATATATATATATATACATATAAAGAAGAAACACACCAACAGGAAAAATACCCAAAGCAAAGCCAGTGCTCCCCAACAGCACAGCCCATGGCACACTGCCCCTCAGCCAGGCACTGCAGCACTCCCAGGGCACAAAACACTCTGCGCCCAGGCATTGCAGGTAGCTGCGCACCTCCCCTCACCCAGAGGCATCCATTCTGTCCCACTGGAGCTGCTGACTGACACCTCTGCTCTCAGAGCACAGTGCTGGGCTGTGGGGAGGTGCCCATAAGCACTAAGCACTGCACCATCTGCTCAGCATTACAGCTCGCAAGGTGCTGCAGGTTCAGAAGATGAATTCTGCACTTCAACACCACATGAACATTGCATTTACATTATGGTACAATCTTTTCACATCTGTAACTCTATCCTTCAACATCAATACTGCACTTTCATACCTAGAAGTTAAGGCAAGGCAGACACTGAGGCCTGCAAACCTGCAAGGATGCAGCAGCAGGTGCTATTCCTGTCAGAAAAGAAGATGGAAAGAGGGGAGAGGCAGAGAGCACAAGAATGTCAGGCAGCCCCACACTCAAGACATCTGACCTGAGCAACCCCAGTGCAGGCAGAAGTGCTGCTCAGTGCACAGCAAATCAAACATCATCACTTTGGGAACAGACATCTGTACATTAAATCGATCGCTTCTGCAGGAAAACAGCCCCTTTCCATTTCACTTTCTCTGAGATTTTGCTTCAGGTCACTCAGATCTCAGCACTTGCCCAACCTGCTGAGGTTTACACTCAGTTCAGCAGAGCGCAAAGGTTCCCAGGGAATTTTCACTATGCAGGATGTTGGGGCGATGCCAGGAGCTGGGCCATCCCCCAGGGCCACCCCTGTGCCACCTCACATCCCCACACAGAGCTGCAGGAGGATGACAAAGGATGCGCCCAGGTGTGCTCCATTCCTTTGTGCTGAGCTTCCTCAGGCAGCACGAGGCACCGCAGCTCACGTACCACCACGGTTTCTATGGTGAGTGCTCGTCCAATTTCAGCAGTAGGCTACAAAAATCACTCACCAGGCCCATTTTCTGTCTCCTTCGGCAGAACAAACAGCAGCAAGGAAAAATATATATATATATATATAATAATAAAAAAAACACATCAGATAGCATTTTTCCGCAGTCACGACTGTGAGCCTGAGACCTGGTGCAAGGGCTGATAAATGGACAGAAGAACAGCCCGGCAGCACTGGGCACAACAGGATGGATTTTTGAGATGGGTTTGTATAAGTGATATGTTTAGAAAAAGCAGGCAGTGTGCTTTGTAGCTGCAGTCAATACGCCCCGCAAAGAGGGACTGCCCTGAGAACACAGCTTCCATCTGGGACTGCTCAGGATGGGGAAGCCCTGGGGCTGTCTGCCTTTGGATGTTGGTGTGTCGGCAGTTTGGAGGATGTTCATGAAAATGCAAAGAGTTTGTGCGGCTCCTTTTCCCCTTCGGATGCTCCCCTCTCACCCTCTCGCTTTAGCTCTCACTCTGCTGATTTTAAAGCTGAAAAAAAATACACCCATGTTCTGTTAAAAAGAATCCCAACCTCGGAATGAAAAAATCAGCTGCTTTCATAGAACGGCTCAGGTTAGAAGAGACATTCGTTAAAGACCTCTTAGAGGTAAAGAAGTACCTGTATGTCCGTGTGCTGGTTGGAAGCAAGGTCTTTAAAAATAATTCCAGCACTTAACTTCAAGCATTCAAAAAATGGAAGCAATCTGATCGCTGCAAGTTCCTTAATCTCCCCCAGGTAGGACAGTGGGAGGATGAATGATGAGCCCATTCCCCAGCACTGCGTTGCGGTGTAAGGCGATCCTCCCGCTCTAGCAGGTCTCGTTCTCTGGTAGAAAATATTTTAGAATGTTCTGTAGCTTGTTCATAATTAATAGGAATTTTACCTAATGGGAAATTAATGAACCAAACAGGAGAAGGCTAATTACTGTAATTTCAGATTGGCAGTGATTCTCAGACCCCACAAAGGATCACGTCCTGCCATGCATGTGGTGAGCGCAAAGCAGACTGCAGGGCTGTGCCGCAGCCGGGGCTGGAGCTCTGCTGTTAGATAACCACCATCCAGCATTTCTGACCATCCTCTCCAGGAGCTCCGGTGGAATTACATCAAAAGAGGTAATTCAATATAAAGAGCAACAACAACAAACCAGAAAGCTTGACCAGGGCAGAAATGGTGCTCGGAAGGAGGAATTCCCTACACGCATTTTAAAATGGCAACACCAGCTGAAGTCACCCCATGTCCAGAATAAAATGAGCAAAGAAAGCCCTACAGTAATAATAACAATATTGACATCTTTACACACTGATACCAAAAGAGCCCATCACAAGAGGGGGAGGTATCCCCTTTGGCAACAAATACAGAGCCTGGCTGTCATAACTGCGAGCTATTGTGCTCCAAGCACATTATTGCACTGCCACTGCAGCCCAGCTTCAGCCCCAACCTGTGTATTTTAACCACCCTCTCCTCTTACACACAGGGTCTGTCCAGACAACCCCCAACTGCAGGGAGCCGGGATCCCCAGGAACAGGGAAAGGATGAAGGCATACAACAAAAGTGATAGCAAACTATAGAATTCTACCTTTTTCTCCCTACAGCCTATGCAAAATACAATGCTACTTCTATAGGAAAATGTGTATATATGTATTTGTTTCACAGATAAAACCTATTCCCTCCAAAACTGGCCTTACGATGAGTAATGCAGCCATGTGGAGCACTGCCAGAACCAGAGCATACAATGGCAAGCATTTACTACAGCAGTGAAAGGAACGTGAGTCACAAGGTGCTCAGCACATGCTCTACAGTATTTCCCACATGCAAAATAATAAAGGCCTATGACTTCAATGCTGGGCTTGAAAATAACACCATCTTCTAAGCCTGCTGTTAAAAGATTGGGCTATTACAAATTTTTCTGGCATCTCATTAAAATAATGGTGTTAAATATTTTGCTAAAGCAATTCTATAAAAAAGGGGCCTGGTGTTAAAGCACTAATACTTAGAGGAACATCCATTTCAACAACAATTTCCCTCATCCAACCTGAGTGAAACCACAGGTGAAAGCTGTGATGGGGAAAGAGCTCCACCCCTCCTTCAGGATTAACGTATCATCTTAATCCCTGCAGGCAAATCTCAAGGTGGGCAGGCAGCCCATTGCATCAGGAAAGACCAAAGCTTTACGGCTTTCTCCTGCTGCTGAGCCACTGCATCCATCCAGCTCCTTGCCACCCTCACCTGCTCCCCACACACGTCCAAGCACCAACCCTCCCCTAGATCCCACAAGCCATTAGCACAGGGACACCACAAAGGGACACATTGAACTTCAGCCCACCTAGCAGCAAATACTGAAGCAGAAACTTCTTGCCTAAACAAAGAACACCAGCATCTGGAGGTCTCTTGCCAAAGTCCCTTTTACACTTCTGTCATCCTTGAAATGCTCATAACAAACATTTCCCAATTACCTCAACGTGCTCAGGACCCTAGAGTGTCCAGAAGGCAGCTCTGGTGATGCTGAGGAGACCCTTCTACCCCACGGGGACCCAGCTAGACAGGGCCTTAAAAAGCTAATGCTCACACAATGACAGCCTGTGCTGTGACCAAATCGCTGGGCTGAGGTTTTTGAGAGACCACAGAGGCACAGAACAGGATGGAGGGACTTAAGGACCACTGAGAACCCACCACGGGGAATAGATAGTGTTGTGATAAAGGTGGGACCCAGATTCCTCAAGGAAATAAAGACATCCTCAAAGGCCATGGCAGAGCCATAGAGATGCAGGACATGTCTTCACCCCATGCCTTACCTTCACTGAAGACAAAGTCTGCGGTGATGTCAAAGGGCTGGATGCGGACTTCAGACAGCAGGAGCTGCACAGACTTCTGGTGATCGCTGGAGATGAGGGAGATGGTCTGCTGCGCCTGGCACTCGTAGGACTTCCCGGCTGGGGTGACCAAGGCAGAGAGCCGATGGGAGCTGGCCGTGTGCTTCCCAGCTGCCAAGGAGCAGAAGGAGACAAGGTCAAGCCCTGCCTCTGGGGGAACCAATGTGACTTCATTACAACAAAGCTAATACACTGAGCACTGGGTATGCCGCATGGTGGCTGAACGCTTCAGTGCTCTCAAAGCAGCATTTTCTCCTAGGACAGCACCATGCAGTCTGCATGGCACCCCCACGCAGCTGGGACAATACCCGCACTGCAGCCGCCTGCTCACCACTGCTTCCAGCCACACTCCTCCCACAGGACTTGAAGTCCATAAAGCCAGAGGTAGGTTTGGTATTGACATCCATGCAGGTAACAACCTCAGGCTGTATTTGTACTCCCAGTGTTTGAGAAAGAGCAACTCCAGCAGCTGCAATTCAACCCTGAATTCATGTGGAGTCAGCAATGCAGTTTGAGGGTCATACTGCAGAGCCACATGGGAAGGATGTTATGGCCTAAGAACAAAGGTGGTTAGTTCACCCAAGTATAGATTACAAGAAAATAGTTCCTCATGATATCTAGCATGCTTCACGAAGGAAAGCAGAAGGCAGATCAGCAAGGTGGAACAAGGGAAGCCTCCCACCTCCCATCGGTCTGCAGCCCTTTGTTCCCCTCCAGCATCACAGAAAGGCAGTGAATGTTCTGCATCCGCAGAGGGTACTGAAGGGTGTTGAGTCACTGCCACCACCACATTTTGGGGACACAAGCAGTAGGGGGGGAAAAAACAACCAA
The DNA here is from genome assembly GCF_039878825.1 of Excalfactoria chinensis. NCBI lineage: Eukaryota > Metazoa > Chordata > Aves > Galliformes > Phasianidae > Excalfactoria > Excalfactoria chinensis. Next base: position 92,201,642 of record NC_092827.1, on the reverse strand, counting down.
CCAAACAGGGAAATACAGCTCTACAACCAGCAAGTCCACACCATCAACTCATCACACACCGTGTGCTGGAATTTGAAAACCTCGCTGAAGGAAAAAAAAAGCCAAGGACAATATTTTAATTTCCAGTGCAAGATGACTCATTTCTGAACAGAAATAAGATAAAACCCAAACGAAAGCCGAAAGAAAGGAAACCCAGTGAGGGATGACTCGAGCGCTCTCGGGTGCGGATGCGCTAAGAACATTGATGTCCGTTTCATCACTATCACAGGGAACCCGCTGCCTTCCCACCCACTCAACAACCATCAGGACGGAGTTAAAAAAAAGCAGCCTCACAAGCTGCTGCGAGGGCCAAGTGCCGCAGGACCGAGGCAGAGCCGGAGCCGCTGTCCCCACGCTCCCGGACGCCACGGGAGGGCTGAGGGCAGCGTAGACAACGGGCAGAGCTACAGCTCGGCTCCCTCCCGCCGCAACCGCGAGCGATTAAAAACGCACATGCAGAATAAAAAGGAGAGCAATGAACAGAGGGTTTGGAAGCGGCACCCGGTCGCGAGTTGTCGGGCGGGCGCGTCCCCTCCCGGCCCCACGCTGCCGGCCCCCCGACGCGCTTAGCAGCGCCGTTCCCCGGGCGCTTACGGCTGACGGCGTCCTTGAAGTAGGTGCGCTCGGAGGTGTCGTAGGCGAACTGGATCCGGCTGAGCCTCCAGAAAGCCTCCGGCCCGCGGGACGTGTTGTGCCCCTCCTGCGGGGACAGGACTGCTCAGGGCCCCGCAGCTCGGCGGCGCACCTCCCGCAGCCGAGCCGGCGGGGACAGCCCCGTACCTTCAGGAAGAAGAGTTTGAGGGTGTACGCCCGCTCCAGCCAGGAGATCTCCAGCTCCGACTCGTTGGTGCCGCACTTGCCCTTCATTTCGGCACCTCGCGACAGCGGAATGTCGGCTTGCTCCGTGATCAGCTGCCAACGGGGAGCGGGGCTCAGATGGGTGACCCCGATGCCGCCCCCAGACCCGCCACCCACCCCAGCCGCCTCCCCCCAGCCCCACTCACATCCACGTAGTTGCTGGCCCACACGTCGTAAGGGACGATGAACTTGGCGGCGAATTCCGCCATGAGGCACGTCGTCCTGTTCTCCCGCACCACAAAAATATCCTTCTCGGGGTTAGGGGAAAGCCCGGAGAGGTTTTCAACTTCTTGCTCGGCAGCCAGACGAGCCGCGGCGTCTGCGGACACACAGGAGCTGAGCGGCGGCCCCCGGCCCTTCGCCCCTCCGGCAGCCCGCACCAAACCCGCGGCACCCAGCTGCCTGTCGCGACGGAGCGGGCGCTAGAGATGGGGCGGCCGGTGGCGGAGAAACGTGACTGGGGCTAAGTAGCTCCGGGACAGTTTCACCGCCGGCCGCACCGCGACACGGCTCCGGGTCGCGACGGAGGGGCGAGGGGGATATCGCGACCCGCGGTACTCACGCAAGAGGAAGAGCAGCCCCGGGAGGCGCCCCGCGGCCATCCTCCCTGTTCGGCTCGGCGTGCCCACGGCGGCGGCTGCTCCGAGCGAATCCGCTCCGGAGAAGAGGAAGGGAAGAAAAAATAGAACAAACACACAAAAAAGGGAAAAACAATTTGTAAAAAGCTCCAGCCCCTCCTATCCGAGGAGCCGCACAGGCTGCTAAAGCGCTCCGCTGCGGAGTGCCGGGGAGGAGGGATGGGGAAGAGTGTGTGGGTGTACGAGGAGGAGGAGGACGGGAGGAGGGGAGATGCCGGCGGTGATGGAGGTGCTAACGCTGAGCGACGGGGCGGTGCGGGGCGGGGAGCGGAGCCGGGCTTCCCCCGGGCGCGCTCGGCGGAGGGGCTCGCGGGGATCCCCGCGGGGATGCCGGCAGAGAGCGGGGAAGTCGGGCAGGCGGCCGGGGGCTCCCCGATGCGCGGCCGGAGCCGCTGCTCCGGGATGCGCGCAGCTAAACCGTTCTCCGCGGGTGGAGGAGGTGTTCTGTAGTCCGGGCTGCTCACGGACCGGCAATAATTTCGTCGAAGGCGAGCCGCAGTTTAGCGTGCTAATTTAGAACGAAACGGGCAGCTATTTTTGTGCGGCGACGTCAGGAGCGAAGCCGGCACCCTTTTGTACAGGCACACCTGAGATGTCAGGCTAGCACTCCCCGGCAGCACCCACAACGCCGGGGAGGCGTGTTGGGGCCAGAGGCACAGGGGCATCTCGGGCACTCTTGGACACTGAGCAGAGTCCGACCCCTGGAGCGGTGGGGACGCCTATTCCCAACAACAGTTCCCTCATCTACTCCAGCCCTCCCGCTTGCCGGCCCGGAGCTCCTGGCACAACTGCCCGCCTCCATTCGCCTTCCCCGTGCCACTAAACGACGTGGAAGTTTTCTGCCTCGCATCGGGAGTGCTATGGCCCTTCAGCGTGATACCATCATCGACCACAAAGGTATGAAGAGAAGGGTGCACCCCAATACTTACGAGCCAGAGGAGCCTTACCATCAGTTAATAAGGAGCTGGAATTTATAAGGATTTTTTCCCCCCATAAGAATCAAAGGGATAGCAGCAATTTGGAGTGTGTGGCCTTATATGGGTTCACTCACAGTTTGTTTTTCTAGTTCAGAAAAAGAAGCCTGGAGGAAGTAGTCTCAAGTTGTGCACAGGGAGGTGTCCCAAGGTGAGTTCTGGCTGCAGGCCCTGGGAAGCTGCCCTTTCTCTACCCGGGGGCAACTATAAAGAGGGATCTTGAGAGGGGTATTTCTGCTGAGAAGTAGCTCTTCAAAATAAAAGGTTGCTGAAAGAACGCATCGATTGTTTGTAACTATTTCATTGAATTCCTTTCCTGCGTGCTACGTTTTAAATATTACATTCTGCTAGTTTCTCTGTGTTTTGTTTAGTGACAAAGAGCCATTCCTACCCCTCCTAACAGAGTCAGAACAGTTGTAAGAAGCTATTTAGAGAAACAAAAACTCTTACCTTCTCTGAGAGATCCTCTGAGCACATCAGGCTGTATTTCTCTTAGGAGTTTAATGTGATACTTTTTCAGATCTTTCACTGACAACTACAGCATGTAACTAGCCTCCATTCCATCCCCCAACCTCCTACTTAATTTTAAACGTTCCTGAGGTAGCTTTTAAACCTCCAAATGATTGCATGATGCTGAGCAGCTGTCCCTCAACCCAGGAGGGTACCCAGGGAACCACTGAATGAGAGCAGCTGTGCCAGGAGCAGGGCAAGCCTGACCCACAGCCCTGAGCCCAGAACAAAAACTTCCACAGCTTTGGCAGCACCCCCACTTTAAACGTGCAGAGCAGAATTCATGTGGCCTTCCATAGCAATAAAAAAGAGCCAAGCAGCCCTGGGATGTGCTGGCTACTGTCAGCCAGTTCCACAGGCAGCCTGCAAGGAAATCAGCCTACGAGGAGTATTTTGTTGCTCTGAGAGTGCACTTTGATTGCACTCAAGTGGGATGGGTGGAGGGTTGTTAACCCACCTGTGTCATTTGAACACAGGTGAGTTAATGACTAGCTCCCAGATTAATGGGAGTGAAAAAACCCTGTGCAGCCGGGGCAGTGTGACCCTTCTTACCACAGCTGAACCAAATTTATCTGAAGAGATCAAGCCAGGGAGAGTCTACCATTTCTTCAGATGTAATTTTAGTGAAGCGGGATCCATTACTGCAGCGGAGAGTGATATTTTAAATTGCTTTAACTCAGTATCAGTGTTCAAATTGATTAGCCTATTTCATCTCAATAGAAATTCTCACCTCATTACATTAGCAGCCAAACTTCAAATAATTTCTGAATCAAATACTACTTAAGCAGTATTTCAAAATACGTAGCTGATGGAATTCATCACTTAATTTCAAATTACTGTCTGCATTTTATGCTAAATTGTCAGTGGATGAAATAAGCAACGGCTCTGGGAGCTGAGCCTGGATCAGTAGCTAGTCCAGCTCTGCAGCTTCACAGCAACACATTTTCTCTCAGACTCAATCAATGCCTCACTCTTGGCTGAACAGCAAGCACAGACTCAAAAGGAGGCTGTGGACAGGCTTTTCTTCTTCTTCTCCTCCCAAAACAGGTAGTTCCAGGATGTATGTGATACTTGCCAGAGAATTAAGACAATTTGATTTCCCTCAGTGGGAAAGAGGACTGACTCCAGGTCCTCCATTTCCAGTTATTTCTTTAACAAAGTGAAGAGGTAAGCAGTTGGGCTGGTAACTGAGCCTAGGAACACCAGTAATATTCAGTGCTTTACCATTTGGTTCTCTCTGTACCTGGTTTGTCGTTTCATTCTCCTAATGGGCTAGAAACCACAGTGCTAGGCACCAATATTAAATTCTAGCTCATAGCACTGCCTCCACCAGCTGTATTCTAGAAGATGTTTTTAATCAAAAAATAATAAAAATCACTGCCTTTTTTGAGATGCCAGAACCTGTCCAGCATGCTCTGAAAATGCTCCCACCTCCCTCCAGCACTTGGAAAGAGGACCAGCCACGCTCAGAGACAGCAGGCATAGCTGCTCCCGGTGCAGTTGTTCTGTGCGTGCACACACAGCTTGTCTTTAAAACATTATGGATCGTAAAGAGCTGGAGGTGCATCCGTCGGTTGTGGGCATCAAAGTGGGAATTTTGAATGGGCATCATTGCTTTGTTTACATTCTACCTTAAACACCTCGATACTTTACTGACCTCTCCCTCAGCTGTATTCCTGGGGTAGTGCTGCTACACTGTACACAAGCTGCTCTGTGGTGCTGCGAAGACCAACGCTGCACAGCTCTTCTATCACTTAAAAGAAAAAAAAGACTCATTTCAATAAATGAGCTATGATATAAATATATTTACACTATGCACATTACAGGAAATACATCGCATTAAAAAGTCATAGGGAATAATAACACCATCCCTGCAATCCACTATTGGTCACAACTACAGGTTTTGTATTTTAAGATTTTATTAGAGAAGTTGAAAGTTTCATCTCAGGACTGACAATAACATAATTATCTCTTTTCATTTATTTTGTTTATAGGAATATGTAGAATTCATTTGTACAGGCATATACAACAAAGTAAGTGGTGCTTAGTACATTGAAATCAGGAATCTGATTCGTTCTAAACTACCGTTTTTCCATGCAGTCATCTTCCAATTGGCAGCATGGACAAGTTCCAAGCGGAATGCTTACATGCATTGTTTTGCAATAACTACAGCAAGCTTTGGAAACATGCAAATTAACACATTAGCAAATTGTTTTTGTATTTAATGGACATAAAAAGATTATTCCTGATATGAAATTCTGAAAATCTGCATAAATACTTTTGTGTAAAATTAAATTAGTTATGTACTTTTCTTTTACTAGAAGTATCAAGAATGCCCATGTAATTAATATACACACATACATAGAGAGACCTTTTTATGCTAAAAGTCTTTGTAATTAATCGAAGAAGATTCTGTGCCATACATTTATTCAGTATTTACCAGCTAGTAGAATGACTGTGGTCATAGAGTAGGCGTTACAGTCTTATTAGCGTTTGTATCACATGCAAACGTACTCTTAGCATTTCTGTTTACTAGTTTTATCACGTGGCAACATGTATGTGGTTGTTTTTCTCCTACGATGTCACGATTCTGAGGTGTATAAATACTTTTTACATTTTCACAGTTACAAACTTTTTGCAAAAGCCATTAAAACAATCTTTAAGTTACAATGAACTGTAATATCTTGGATCTGCAGCAACAGGATCAAAACGCAACTTCTGTACAAGCAACATACGATGTAAACTTTTCTTAAAGTGCCTAAAAACAATCCCTTAGAGCACTGAGCAATTTTGGCACAAATACACTGTATTTCCCTCATGCTAACCATTGCAGTAGCTTACACAGGATATATCTTCTTTCAGACACGGCAGGGTTGATATGGCACTTGTGAATGACGTTACAGGACAGCAGAAATATCCTGTGAAGTTACTGTTACAGTTGGTGAATTGGATGGATGGCTTAGTACATACTGTACTCCAAAGATACACAATTCTCAATTGCTTACTGTCGTCTGCCTGAAAAATACTTCGAAATATAATGAAGGACTGCCCAGACTCTATTCATTAGAGTGCTTGGGACCAATGTTATTACAGTGACCTAGAAAAAGATCCAGCTTGGTGACGTCTGACAAGTCACTTGTTGGGATGTGGCAGCATGGGATTTCCACACGATACAGCACACATGGGAACACAAATGGTAAATAACAACTTGACTATAATTTGGTTGCCATTTGATACGATGTTCAAAATATCTATTGTGTTTCAAGACTCCAACAGTGTAATTCTGACGCAGACAATTTGCCTGCTGAAATACCCAAAGGAATATAGGACGGGGTTTACAAATTCTTCATCTTCTGACTAGTGTTTTTCTGAACAAAGGAAACCCTAATCATGGAAATCCAACAAAGGAAATTCAGTGCCCAGTGTTGAAACAGAACAATGCAAACTTAAAACTCTGTGGTCCGTAGCTACACTTTCTATATTAAAAATAAAATAAAATAAAATAAAATAAAAATAAAATAAAATAAAATAAAATAAAAGCTGACTTTTCTACCTCAGCAATAACATTCTGCATTTTGCTCTCATTTTAAGGATGCTACGTTCTCCAACTTCAATTTGCATGTTGAGGCTTTAGACCACTGTTGCTGGCCTGCGATCCATCTCTGCTTCCAGCTTCACCATCTGCTGCATCTCCTTTGCCTGCATTCCAAAATAACCGCAGGAATCATTGCATTAGTCCTTGTGTTCAGATTGAAGCCTGGTTGCATTTTTTTGTTGTTTTGCTTTTTACTGATTGCATCTATGTGAAATACAGGCTAAACACAGTAAATACATGGGTAATAGCGTTATGTGTCTCCCCCCTCCCACCAAGTCATTACATTTTCAAAATCAGATGCCTACTAATTAATGGAAAATATTCTTGATTTTACTCCAAAAGGCATGAGTTGATTTTCTGAAGGAATATGCAGTAAAAGCAACAATTATGGGGGGGGGGGGGGGGGGGAAAGGGGAGTAAGAACTAGGCACATGCTGATTTAACTGTTTCTCCTGATAGGAAACATACTTGGGAATGTCTGCACAAACACTGCTGTGTGAGTACTGCAATGTGCTTACTTCCTGAAGTATCCACACTTAATCCATGATTTGAGACCAAATTATTTCCATAAAGACAACAAATGATCGAAACAAGTCAGTGTAACATCCTCTTTGCAGTATGCAAAATAATGCTTTTTTGCTTTTTTTTTTTTTTTTTTTTTTTTTTCTTTTTAAATAATTTTTATCTGGCCTTGAGGGCTTACTTGTCTTACATTATTACAGACAAGGACTTTTTCAACTCAAGATTAGACTACTGCCACATGCCCTCCGTGGGATTACAGACACTGAATCCACCTGAAGTTGCACCCAGTTGCACTGTGAGGAATCCAGTAATGAATCCAGCAACAAACTCTGCATGCCTCAGGCTTTGCAAGCAGAGTTAAAGCACTGTGTACAAATGGTATCTGGTCTGGAGAGCCTCTGCTTAAATGAAGCTTGTAAAATTTTCTCTCTCTCATACACACAGTCCTGCAGCTCCTTGTAGACTGCAAATAGTGCTCTGGTGTGAAACTCCGTGGTTTGAAAAATCCAGGGAGCCCCAATCTCTTCACTTTTAGTGACAGCTCTCAATTTGGGAACATATTTAAATCCATAACTGAAAGGACTCTGAATAATTTGACCCAGAGTGCAAGTTATCTTCACAACTAAGTTTCTGAGGGTTAGGACAGGTTTAGGAAGAGGAAAACCAAACAAATCTTTTCTTCGGTGTAACTGCTTTGTACCTCTTAGGCAGGTTACTGGATTGGATTTAAGTCAAATGTCGCAAAAAAACTTGTAAATGTTGCTTTGACAGGGAAATTTGATATACAAGTTCCTGCTCAAGTAGTCACCTATTCTGGATGAATAAAGACATTTGCATATGTGAAAATGAGCAGATGTAGATCTAAAGTAATGAGATGCATAGCCATTCATCTGGCAAGGTAAATGTGCGTTTGTGCAGATGTGCCTTCTTGAACAATCTAGTCTTGTACTTTCATAATCATCACCATCATCTTGGGGAAAAAAAAGTAATTATGATAATAGCAAAGAAACTGTCATAAATATGATTAAAAATTAATCAATGCTCTCCATTTAAATGAGTTAAAAGCTTGAAAGTAATGAAGAAATAATTTTAACATGGAGATGTGAAAACATAATAAATAAACCAATACGTACAACCTCTTCTGAAATGTCGGCCTGTGTATGAAGTGCAGTTCCAGCTAAAACAAAACCCGTGTTTTTTTCTTAGTGACTCACACGTTTTACGTTTTAGGCTTGTGACTTAACTGCCAGCACATTGTGTCCTATAAATACTCTGCGTGCCACTGTACGGTGTATAGAATTATTTTAGGGATAACTTGGTTTCAAAGAACACATTAGCATAGGATCACGATGCCCATTTTTGCTAGTTTGAGGCCAGTTCTGACGGTGCCTTCTGAGGCACACACATAACACAATACAGTGAGTTTTTGGGAGGCAGTGTTAAAGCTCTGTGAATACATGAGGTTAACTGAAAGGTTCTTGCTCTCTAGTGAGATCTGAGACAGGCTAAGAATCACATTTACTAAAATGAAAATATATTCTCCTAGCCTGATGAATGCTTTTTTCTTCATTAGATGTCTGAAAGTAAATGTTGCAAAAGTGGGTGCTGTCACACTCAGAGACAAAATATACGACTGTGTTATCAACTGAAAAAATTAATTCAGGTCAGTCAGGCAATACTGTAAAGCTGGATGTTCAAGATTAATGCAACTATCTCCCTTGGTATGACAAGGGTTAATTGAGATTTCTTGTGAGCAGTGATTATTTAGAACGCTACAGCAGCATAACCACACAGAATAATTCTTGTGCTTCGTGATGCACTGGATTTTAAAGTGAATTTTGAAGTGCTAGAAGTCTCTTCTTCAGACACCAAAAAGCTATTTCTAGTGATCTGTTCTAAACTTTGCTATCTTTAGTGTGCAATTTCTTATTTTATTAATATACTAATATGTGAGTATTGTCTATCAATATTAGCAGTTAATCAAATGTATGTTAACGTTACAATAATTTAACTTAGATCAATAGACACTTTTGCATACAATTTATAAAATCTGAACATATCTTCCAGTAACAATAGTAATGCACAATACAAGTTAAGCTCTAAATATTTCTTGTCTACATTGCTCTTTGTATGCATCTGAATTGGAGGGGCTAACGCACAAAATACTGGTAATATTGTTTCAGGTTCAAATACCTGTGTGCAAACAAGACTAACACTGTGTTCACTATGTCAATGGTACTTCCCAGTGGTTGCATTTACAAGGAAGGCTCCAATGATAATGATTAAATTTAGAAGGAAAGCATACTGAAATAATAGTTTGCTTATTATACATCCATCCTACCTTGTGTTTGAGACACTGCATGACAGGATTTCAAAAGCTGTTTGTACAAAAATAATAATGTCAAAATCGAGTAATACAACAAGAAGCAAATTAAATGAATGAAAACTGAAGTGAGACTAAAAAATTAATGCAAGAAAAACATACATAAAACAAAAATTTTAATCCGTAACAGTTTGTATTGAAGGCTGTTTCCACCCATCATTCTACTTACCCACATTGTATATTTGTATGAAAAATTTCTTCACTTGTTTGATCAGGAAAAAAAAACAACAACCCAACACTTTGAAATATGCATTAAGTAAATTCCACCTTTACCTCTATCCAACTAGCTTTCCCACATAAATACATACAGCAACAAAGCAAGACCTTGCTGGGGTTTGCATTGATGCCCTGTAGGGGCTGAAAGGAAGCAGACAGAAGAGCAGGTATGGAGGTACATGCTCTGATGGATTAAATCAGAGTAGATTAAAAAGTGGCTAAGGAACCCTCCCCATGGTGGATGCCCCCACAAAAGTGATAACCAGAACGTGAACAATTTTTCCTCCATTTAATCACTGGTGATGTATGAGGACCTCATCTGCACTAAAATGGAATACAAGTAGGATCATGTAGGCTGTTACTGTCTGCACAGCAGCGGAGGCTGTAACCCTGGGCAAGGAAAAAATCTAAAAGCTGACAGAGGTGACTCCTTTAATAATTCAGCTATTTCCCAGCAGCCTATCTTCCTTATATATAATGTTTCCATTGCACTGTGGCTAAAAGCACAGCTGTAATCATTCCCTCTTGTCCTTATGTGTTCAGACACTGGACCTAAAGCCCTCTGAAGCCAACAGTGAAAGACACTACTGATAACATCTATCTTTGTATCAAGCCCATCACTTTTTGTCAACTAGCACAGTTCACAGGGAGTTGTCTGTGATGCTCTCTACAGTAATGCCACAGATCCACTGAAATCCAATTGCCGTCCAAGCGTCTCCTTATCCCACTTGTGTGCAGCTCAGGAGCAGACTGACGGACAGATCCAACAGAAACCTTCTTAGGGAACAGACTAAAAAGCTTTTCTTGTCCAGAAGGGAGATGGAACAAGCTTACTTGCTGCTACTTGTGACCTTACTTGCTGTCACCACCCCACAAGTTAACCTGGTTGCAGCTTATAGGGCTGTAAGACTCTCCTGTGATAGCAGAAATATTTGATTTGCTCTCTTCCCTCTCCCTCTGCAAGATTACTTTAATTCATAGTACAGTGTCTGCTGGAGAGTTCAAGTTCTAAAAAATTAAATAACAAAGAATTAAGTGCCTAACCTTTGAAAGTAAAGGGTATTAAACACACCCTTTCTCTCTCATCTCACTGAACTGCTGGATATATTCCCCTTCCAGATTACACTCGTGTAACTGCATTACTGCAAGTCTGTGTGATTATCACAGCTCTGCTGGCTCAACCTTTCAGCAAGGGAGCTGCTCAGAACAGTGTTGCTCCTACCAGAAATTAGACTAGAATTTTCCTTTCCTTGCCAAGTAGCTTTTTTTCAATTTTTGCCTTAAAAAAAAAAAAAAAATAAAATAAAAAAAAGCTTATAAACAAGCAGAAAATAATAAGGTATTTTAATTAGGATGGGGTGCACTAGTACAGATAAGACTCCCCATGCTACTACACTTCTCTACAGTTCAGTCCAAACTCAAATGTCTCTTGTAATTCAGAGATGCTCTGAGCACGTGTTACATCTGATTTCCAAGCAGCACTAGAAATGTAAGTTCAAAAATGACAGAAGCTTGAGGTGCTTTGGGGGGAGTCATTAAAATATGTGTGGTGGACTTCTTATTAATGATACAGCCAATGAGCACCAACATGGCTGAGCAGCTGAGACTCTGGCTTTCACATGCTTATCTGGAACAAACTGGGTTCTGCATTATCATTTAAGTCACTTCACCTTTTTAACTCCCCAAATAGGTGAGTGATCACGACAAGGTCATCTTCCTCAGTTTGGTATTGACTTACACTTAGTATTTCATTCAGCCTTATTCTGGTCACCATTTTTACTACCAGCTTTTGTTTTAAGCATTTTAAATAAAATACCTGCTCATTCTGCTTTTCCAAGACTTCTAAATGCTCAAGCTGAACTTTTTTCAACTGATCCATTTCCTTTGACTGTTTCATTGCAAGCTACAAACATGAGAAAATATTGGGAGAAAAATATAATGTGTTATTAATACAGGGAAAAAAAAGCATAACTGAACTTATACATATATAGTCTTGCCTCCTTTGGATGGTACCAAACAATCATAGGAGGCCCTTATATAACACAGTCTTAAGAAGAGCAATTAATATAAAAATACACATGTTTATACATCTTTTACATGACATACATTATGTTGAAGTGGCAGAGACAACAATGAACATTAACTTTATGGATTTACAAGTTTCCTCCCTTACAGAAGTTATATCTTTATACTACAAGTACTTAGAACAAAGTAAGGACAAATGTTTGTTTGTTAACTAGGGCTGTATTCTCAGCACAGAAGTGAAAATGAACATCCAGAAATTGTGTCCATTGACTTTGTCAAGGTTATAGTTACCCTTTTTCTCTCTTCCAGGAATTTTTTTGTGTTGCTGCTGTTCAATTCTCTGACTCGCCTGAAAAGATACAAACGTTGTCCATGAAGACTTACTGGGAAAAGAAGAAACTCAAAGGCATCAACAGAGAGAATCATAAGGTATATTTTAGTTTCAGATTACTTGGGGTTAGTGGTAAGTCAAACACTGTCCTGGTTTTTACAACTGACCATTTCCAATTATCTTAACAGTGTGACTGAAGACTTGAAAAAAGAGATGAAGATTGCTGTGAATTAAATTAGACTTTTTTCCTTGCTGAAGAATAGTGGATGGAAATTAAAAAACTGTTAATTCATTTGCGTGTCTTTTATTGCACACTCTACACATCAAAATAAATTTAGAGCAGAGTGCTATAACTCTAACAGTGGTGGTATGTAAAGATAGTTTAGCGGTGCTTCAAGGTTCTTAAATATATTACTTATACAAAAAATATAAATATACAATTACTATTTACGTAAGAGACTACGATGTCTCTTCTTAGGATTTCTGTTACAAAATGTATCAGAAATAGTTCAAAGAACCAAATCAGACTAACTGCAAACCTAAAAATCAGAACTGCATTCAAATATGAGAACAGATTTGTCTAGGAGTCTTTACTGGAGGTCTTACATAAATTAAGCATACAGTTACCAAGGCTTCTGACAATTCATCTGCCTGATAAACCAGGAGTTTGTAACACTTAAAGGGCTTAATTTAGCAGAAATAAGTTCAAGTCTTTTGGCCAACACAGTCCAGTAACAAAGAGGGAATGAAAATAGGAAAGAATGAGTCAGATAGCAAGCCTAAGTGAAGATGAAACCTTGACATCTTATGACATCATAATGTAGCTTCTGCTTCTATCTACTTACTTGGAAACTGAAGTACCTACAGAGCAAATCAACACTCCAAAAAGTCTTAGTAGCTTGTAATGGCAAGTCTTTTTCTAGTCTCTCAAGTCAGTTAAGACCATGTTCCCCAAATGTGCTGTGAATAACTCACTTTTACAAATGCAAAAGTGCTGTTGGTTTGCTGAGCCTGGATGCTAATTGCATTCCCAGTACTAGCACATAATAAGAAAGAGAACGTTTCAGTTCAAGAGTGGAGCATAAACACATGCTGTTGTACAGTACATCTCCAGCTTTTTCACCCCTACTGTTCATCAACCTCTCTATTTATCATCATCACTTTTAGCTCCCTTTCACTCCTGCTTTGTGTTCAACTCCTCTTCCATTTGTCAGTACAAAAGGGAGAAAACCTTTCATTGGTACCACCTCCTGTGTTTTAAGTGATACTGCCAACCCAATTATTCTAAGTCCACCTAGCACCAAACCTCATACTCCCTTTTCAGAATAGTCCTAATTTCATTAAAAAAGCAACAGCAAAGAAGTACGTTACACTTATAAGCACAGTCATTACAATCTTTAGACCTACACCAGTCACTCACCGCTGATAGGTATAAAGTTAAGAACCTCTTTATTTCTCCAACCAGGACAAAACAATTATTAAAATAATAGACATGAGAAAAGTAACATCTTTCTTAAAATAGTCATCTAAGATACATACGTAGTACAACTATCACACATTTCCCTACATAAAAGCGTGATTTTAACAGAATTCATCTGTGAGTTCACCTTACAGCTTTGGGCAGTGTTCTTCCCTTTTCAAGAAAGAAGCTCTGATACTGACCTCTCTCTTTCTGCTTTGTTTTTGATAGATTTATCTTGGCTTATGGCTTTGCTGTTCTCCATAGATATTTTAGCCTGGTTCGCACGCATCTCCTTGCTTTCCCTGGGCAAAAGCAAAGAAAACCATTAATATCCAAATTACAATCACTGATGAAATTGGTTTCCTGTCATTACTCCACATTGTAGTTTATTTTGTAATTGAAGCATTAGGGATAAGGAAAGGCCAGGCTATATCAAAATTGCCTTCCTTTGCATAGACTTCATACAATTTGAGCAGGCATTCAGAAATCTCCATTTGTCCCAGAGAATATAGTTGGAAAGATGAGCTCCAAGCATTCACACTTCAAATGTAGAAGTAGACAATATTCCTTTCTTTTTAGCACACAGGAGATGCCTGGGTAAGAGCTACTATCAGCTATTTAGAAAATGAAATCTGTTTAGTACCTATTTTGCACTCTGAATACAACTGCAACAGTAGTAGTACTTGCTGGTTGTGGTACGAGCTGACAGCCTTCTCGTCAAGACTTCTGCTTTGGGACTGAGAAGAGTCCTATGTTTAGACTGAGGTCAGATCTGTGTTTGGCCTCTCCTGATGACCCAGTGAACCTTGAAGCCTGTTCTGTAAAACTAGGTTGTGTCAGTAGAGTAAGTAAAGTCACCATTCTTTGCTGGAAGTAACAGCACAGATGATGACTTTCAGAAACAGCTTACAAACTGTGAATGATTGGAATTCAGTTCCTCTGCAGGCTGGGAAAAGCAGACAAGCTAAAGAAAGGCCTTCCCTGAAGGCTAGCTCTTGCTTTCTGCCTGCTCAATATTCTGGCTCTGGTAGCTCTTCATATTAAGTGCTTATTTAAACAGGAATAATATACGGAAATTAGACAGTGGATAACTGGCAATAATAACTGTGAAGTCCCCAGTAGTGCAAAAGCATCTAAAAGTCACAGGCTGCAAGCCAAGGCAGTGCCTCAGTCTCTCTTCCTGAATGTGATCTTAGAGTGCTGAACAACAAATGTGTCTATAACCCAGAATATTAAGTATTTAATATGCACAGGAAGGGTGTGGCAAAGAACAAAATGCTTAATTTAATAAAATGTTGTCACTGAATTTTTTATGCTTCCCTTAATCACTATTAGACATGCATGAGGGAATTTTGTTCCACGGCTTTTATTTTCCACATTTTGAATCTTTTATTAAAGAAAAGCAGCACTCTCTTTTTACCCAAAAAGTCATGAGCTGAGACACTTCCTGAACCCAGATTTTAAAACAGTAGCATCACAGTAAAAACAAGATACAGCTCTAAAAAATGTTCACTTGGCAGCACATTTCATTCTAACAATCCTTTCTCCAAGTAAAAGTTTTATTTTCTATACTGAGTTTGAAGTAATTTTCAATAAACTACCTTAAGAGCAATTCTGAAGTTATTTATTTTTATTTCTGTGCACAGGGGTATGAAAAATGTTCAGCGTGGGTGTTGAAACTGATTTTAGCCCATCTGCATCAGATATAATTTCAGATTGAAAAAAATTAGGACGATTAAAGAGCTATCGTGCAAGACTGATGATTTCAAAATAAGGCTTCAGCCACAGATACGGCTGGAAGAGCCAACACCTCTCTATGTGTTACTACTCTGTTCTGGAAGCTGTGATTTAGCTCTCAGTTGCACTGCTAACAAGTCCTCATGGTGTTTTTGGTTTGCGCTGCTTGCAAGAAGCAAAAAAAATATTTCTAATAGAAGACACGAAAAATCTTATCTTCCTCTTAAAATCACCAAGGAGCACCCATGGAAACCACTCTTTGTTTCTAAAACAGCATTTCCTAAAGATGAGCCCAAAGTTTCTTGCATCAGTTTGCTGCCAAACTGCCTGATGCTGAGCTTCACACAAAGTCCCAAGTTCAAGCCGTGCTGCCCTGGCTGGCAGTACTATGTCACGGCAGAGAACTCCCTCCTGCTCAGAGGTGACAGGGATACCCCAGTCAAAGTTACTTGCAAAATGTAGATAAGCCAGGATGCTAAATAAAGAAAGGATTCTGAAAAAGCACCACAAGCAACTGCAAGACTTAACTGCTAATTTCCTACAGTATCATACTGACGGAAATGCTCGAATTTCTACACATATTCTAAGAGGATACTAGACTTTAAACATGTAAGTTTATCTTGAGAAATTAGACATATATTTAGATTGCATTGACGTGTATTAGTTTGTCACCAAGTCTTGTCTGGATAACTATCTAGAAAACTTATATATAAAAGAAAAAATAAAAGAAAAATAAATAATTTTCATTTCTCTCTCATGTTATTCAATTTCACAACGTGGCAGACATTAGCTCCAGATCCCCAACCTCTGAAATGCTGCAAGTCAGTAAAGCTAAACCATATGGGGCAGGTAGGGGGGATGGTGCCCCTGGAGTTCAATAAGCTTCAGATTTTTAGTAGTTACCACTATCTTCTCCTTTGTTTTTAAATGAGCTGAAAGCATGAACTGTAATTGCTTTTCTCTGTGCACACGAAGGGAAACTATCTACCCTGCAGCAGATAGCTACATCATTTGATATTACTGATCAGCTCCTTGTTCTCTTTTGTGATAGCTAACTTATTACTTTAGCTCACAGAGAGGGAAGCAGTGAGAACTACATGCTGACAGTATGGCCCACCTTCCAAGCTGTACACAGATAGACTCTCTCCTATGAAAAAGAGTTGCCTCTTGGCTATTATTTCTACCTATACAGATAAATGCATATGTAGAGAGACAACACATTCTATGAAACAGTTTATAAATGATTAAGTGTAAAGTTTCCTTGGGGCGCTATTATTTGCATTTCAATGATCCAAATTCCTCTGAAATATTAACACACTGAGATACACTCTCACGTTTGTTTTACATACAAAAATCCCCAGTCTGCACATACAAACTCCTGAATAAGCAGAAAAGAACTAATTGCAATGAAGAAAGCAAAAAGAAATTGGAAGGTTTTACTCCTGGGACAGCTGAGAAAATAAAGTACGTTTATCAGGATGTAGATTTTGAGGTCTGGCAGTCCGTAGCTCTGAAAATAGAACAGTATGTAGACTGAACACAGACGATTTTTAACAACAGCAAAATCCACTGATCAGAGTCTATGAGCCACTTAGAAGAAATTATATAGGGCCATTTAAACTACACAGAATGCAGAAATTCTAAAGCCAAAGACAGAGAAAAAAAGCCCCTGTCCCCATTTAATAAAAAACCAAAACTTAGTGTAGATCTAATAGATTCCCACAGTGGTGGCCTTATGAGTGAACGTATGGAAGACAAACACAAATTTACTTTCAAAAAGATGAATAAAAGAAATCATATTCCACAAGCAGGTAGCACATCAGTAGAATATCTTCCAAGCACTGCAATAAGCTTCACATAAGACAGAAAGCCGGACCCTCCAAACCAAAGAGATGTGATTTCTCTGGGCTGATGCCATTCAGTATGATTCAAAGATACTGTACCAAGGTCCACACCTTCCTCCAATTAGAGTTTTTTGAACAACGCATTTGTATTATAATGTAAGAATTTTTGGAGTTTAGTTTGGGTGGGGTATATATTGAAAGACAGCTAGAATACATGGGTTAACACAGAGATTAGCATAAAGATGAGCTCACTAAAAGCTTTTGGCTCCAACAATTCTCTGTTGGATGAAAAGCTTGCAGGCCCCAGCATGTGTTCTCTCTGATGCAAAAATAAGCTGCTTTTTTCAGTCAGGACTTAAAAAATGTGATTTATTTATTCATTTTTCCCTATTCTTTTGATGTGAAAGATGCTGATAACAATTGCATATGAATGTGTGCGCACACACTGAGTTCACGTGCTGTTAATCTGCTTCACATAATAGATCATAACAGAATATAATGATAGCTCTGCTTACTACAATTTTTAACAGACTGGATACTATTTAATTTCTTTTAATTTCAAATGAGCAGGACAGTCAATCACACAAGCAGCAAGGCAGTGGTGTCATGCAGTATCTTCTGCATTTCTAGTGACTCTGACAGGATATTGTTAGTCGAATGTAGCTTGCTATTACCATTACCCCATTACCACTGTTTTTACAATCTTTTCTTTCATGGATCTTTCTCATAATCACCAATGCTATAAATACATCTATTCAGAACTGCTAGTAACTTCAAAGGATATTTCCATATTTGATATTTCTCAGTTTCCAGGACTCTGAATTCAAGTTCCTGGGCAAAGTCCAAGCACATTCACAGCTGTTGCAAACTACCACCACTTCATCACATCCACTGCCTTTCAATGAAGTTCATATAACCTACACCAGCCAAGAAGTCCATTCCCACATTACTCTGTCTATTACCTGATGAGTTAGTTTTCTTCTCCCACACACATAGTACAGCATCTTTGACAGCAGTACAGAAACTATAAGCATAAGAAATAAAGCATTCTACACAACAAGCATGAACCAAGCCCTCCTCAACAGGTAGCACTTCCCTGCTCACCTGTCATGTGAAAATTTGAGCTGCTGGGTCTGTTGTTCATGAGCATTAATCAGCAGTTTCTTCAGTAGTTCACACTGTTGGTTCAAGTGCAAGTCACGGATTTCTTGCTCTTCCGCACTGTGCGTATTGATCATCTCAGACCATTCTTTAGTGTGCTGTGCCACAATCTCTTTGACCTGTAGAAAAAGAACAGCAGCTTTGCCAGTGGTTCTCAGGCTGGAAGATCAACTGTTGCTGCTGCTGAAGATGATGTGGACACAGTCATAACAAAGATTCTGAAGAATACAGCTAAAACTTGAAAATGAAGCCACACAAGTGAAATTGCTTCAAAAAATAACGAAACCACCGAGGACACCACAGTCTATTATAAAAATAAAGAAACCCATTCTGTTAAGACTATTACCTAAAGTGCCTTGATTAAATTGGCTGCATTTATGCTCTTGACTATACTAACACTATTTTAAAACATTCTCTAACAACATTCATTATAAAAATACTTCTGTATTCTTGGCTTTGAGGAAAAAATATGCATTAAGAATACTGAAATTAGAAAGGGAAAAAAACAAACCTAGTAAACAGGATTTATCTGAGGGCTTAAATACAGTCTTGGATTTTGTGAAGACTGTTTTATAAACGTTCATTTTTACAGAGAAATCCTGTATTTAATACAACTTGAATCTTAGGATAGACTACATATCTTTCTTTTATATTCATTAAGTCAGCAGGGAATCTGACAAGTATTCTCTTGTTTATCTCCCAAGACTCACAAGAATAAAGAGATTAAAGTTTTGGAAAGTTCCCAAGAGACAACGTGAAGAAGCCTAAATCACCAGAGTTGTTTTTGCAGTAACATACTGTACTCAATGATTTAGAAAAGAAGCTAACAGAAAGGTATATTTTATTATCCTTTAATGATGATCTCTGGATATTTTGACAAGCTATCCCACTTTTCCATAAATGGTATGTAAAACGTGCCTCATAAAAAATAAACCTATTGTCAGACAGTCATTTCCAGCGCTACTATGGTAACTAATAGCATCTGGGTCGTCTTCTACAAGAAGCTAAACCTTACCCTTCAAATAAAAAATTGCTACCATATTGCTCAGGAACAGAGAGATTAATGTCAGTATTTTAGATGCAGGCCTGCAGTAGTTCTGCATAACGCAGAACAGATTGTCCTGCACACTGGTGATGGTGAAAGAAAACGGCACTTGAAAAGCACCAGAGCAAGTAATTTCATAAAAGAACAGTGACTACCACTACCTGAAAGCAAGACCTGCATTTAATTACAGCTAAATACATGTTCCACATCAGAACAGATACAATTTGAGGCAGAAGCATCTGATGCAACACTTATTGGAGTCTTCTGCAGCTGTCAGGAAAAACAAAACAAAACAAAAGCACTTTGAGGCAGAACATTGGTAAGACTAACATAGGCCAAATTCATCATGGTATTTAGGTGTGAATGTATCTACAGCAAAACAAGTAATAATCAATTTTGTGCATATGGGTCAGTATACCACTAAATCAAAACCTATGGGCTATGAAGTGATACATGCACTGAAGGATATGGCGTGGTTTGTGGAAGTAATATTTTTAGTAAGAAGTTCCTAAAGCAGCACTGTCTGTACAGACATAAAAATAAGAAGATCCAGATTTAAAGCAAGTCAAAATAAATGCTCACAAGTTGGTAAGGAAAAAATATTCAATTTGTTTAGATGCCATTACAGAAAACTGAAGGGGCAGATGCCTTCTCAACTCTAGCACTTATGTATGTCACTTCAGTCTGGAGCATGTTTAGTCTAAGCTCCTTCTAATGCTGAGTGGACAATTTCAAAGGAGGATTAATCACATTTATGGATTAAACATTTTCTTGACATCCTTCTTTAAGATCTACAGCACCTCAAACAACTAGACACTTTAATTATTAATCTCCTCTCAGTACTGATATTTGTCTTACCGACCCTCAAGGGAGACCTGAAATGAACCTCAGTAGAGCTAAATGCCAGATGTTGCTGAAGTTTGGGGGAAAATACCTTCCTTACTAATTTTCAGCACAGTCTCTGGATGGAGTCAGCCCCATCCATCATTTAGAGGAAAAAGTTTCAGGTGGATTCAAGGTCCTGAGTAACTGGGGCCATAGCAGAAGGGGGACCACTCAGAAAAAGAATCTGATGTCACAATCTTAGAGAGAACGAATGTTTAGAACAAATGAATGTTATTATGAGATCTGGGAAGCAGGCAGAGCCAGCAGCAGATCACGTAAGTGTATCATACACTTTGGAGCAGGAGCCAGCACACGGTTGTTTACACAGACTTCTGATTCAAATTACCTTCCTGCAGAATGCTGGCTGGCCACTGAGCCCTTTCAAAGGTTGGTAAAATTGTAGTGAGCGCTGTAACAGAGTTGGCCCAGTATTCTTCTCCCTTCCTTGCTGCTATGTGACTCTTCCACAGTCTGTCACTTGGGACTGGATTTCAGACTAATTTGAAGTACCAAAAAGCACAGGGGATATTAATATATGCGATCTGATTCCTAGCCACAGTAAGACTGTTTTACATCACCGTAACAGGACACACCTGAGTTCTAGTAAATAAAAGAGTCTGCTTTTACTTAAAGCTTCCTTACCCTGTACAGGGAATGCAAAACAAACTTTGCATAAAAGAGAATCATGACTTATTAAAATAGTGAAATAAATAAATGTATGAATAGTGGAAACCCTGGTGGAAGTAAGCATTTAGTGATTTAACTGAAAAAAGTTTCCACAAAGCACAAAGAAATCAAGAAAAGAATCAAGCACCAGTTGCAATGTTTAATATGATCATTGTTCCTAAATGGCTGATAAACACATAAACTACAGAAGAACATGAAGGCAGGAATCCAGCATCTCAGGGAGACTTAAGCGTGGCAGTATTCTTAAGCATTTAATCTGGAAATATAGGAAATAAGAATAATATAAAATTGCCCATGTTCATGGACAAAAATGCTACTAATTTCAATATCAGCGTGCAGACTAAGAAGTAGGTATGGCTGCTTCCAAACCAAGTTTTTTGCTGGGTGTGGGAAAGGGGAAGGTCTCTTTTTTTTAATGCATATCATTCAAACCCAAAGTCTTATTTCAGGGAGAGCAAGATATAACCTGGTGAGAAGGATATAAGGGATTTGCTGAACAACTGTTACAAGATTTGAAATACTCAATTTGACTGTGATTCAGATGACCTTAGAACTGAAGGCCATTAAGTCATCTGAAATCCAATTTTGCCGCAGATCTGTGATACACTTCAAAGTTCAGATGTAATAAATTCCATGTACAACCCTTCTTTTCTCCAATTTATTACCATCACAGTAAAAAATGACTATTGCAATTGCATTGGGCTGTGCTCTTGTCCTACTTAAGGTGGTGTTGCTTACCTAAAGTGATAAGAAAAATAACCATGAGGTAACTAATTTTTCCTGCTCTACAGACCATTTGTAATCCTGTCCTTTTATCTGTTCCTTCTCTGGGCCTAAGAGTCTAATTAAAATCTTGATTGGGAACCTTCTTTCACACAAGATATATGCAAGACGTTTGTTTAGTCACTAAGTTCAAGCAGGAATAATCTTTGAAGTAATCTTTTTTCTCCTCTTTTCATCCTCTGCTTGCATGAGCCTGGGACCTACATTTTTAATTCACAACCATAATTTGCGTCTGCCTCAGTAAATGTGTGTGTAGTGCACTGGGACATTCAGATCTAATTTTAGGCTAAACTTCAGCTGCATATTTCCTTACGACAAGAAGACTTTTGTAGATGAAAAGATCTCTGGTGCTAAAACTGTGCATGCACATTGTGATGCAGAGTTGCATTGGAGGACATGAGCTGTAATTAAAACTGAATTACAGTACCATTTGATTTCAAATTAGTGGAGCAAATACTGAGAACTGCTAAACAGCCGTTAATTAATCAAAGTCCCATGATATCAGTGCAATGCATCCAGCATTTTAGAATTTCATCTGATTTAATTGCACCTACATTCATCCAGGATAAAAGTTAATTTCCCTATGGTCTTGATCACTGTTTTCCAACTTGTTGCTTCCAAACCATTGAATGATCTCTGGGAATAATTCAAGCGCCTATACACAGTAATTGAAACAAAAGAAGTCTGTGAGAATACTAAAATTGATACTTAAAATGGAAAACTGTGATGGAACCACAGCAAGCAAGATATTGAAAACCATTAACATACAGCAAACCACAGATGTAGAATTGAAGAGGTATTCTTCAGAAGTTATCCAACATACAGAGGCTTGTCATTTCAAATGAGCTTACATTTAAGTCTCCTCTGAATGTGTCATCCTAAAATCTGACATGGGAGTGGACAAAAATCAACCTTTTTTACAAGTACAGATTATATTTAAATAAAATGGTTTGAAAGCTGGATTAAAAAAAAAAAAAAAAAAAAGAAAGAAAGAGCAGAGCTCAGAAACTACATATATCTGCGGAAAGGGAAAACATGAGTCATACTTATAGGATTTGGAAGATTAATGAACACTTGGATGTCCTTTGTGCACGTATCAGACTCCTTAACTCCAGACACAAGTGGGAAGCAAAGATCACAGCAAAGAATTTTCTACACAGTATAACTTCAAATGAGTTCTGGAGTTTCTGTCTAGGTGATAGGGACCTGGTGCTCCTCAGAGAGCTTTTTCTCTAAGAAATGAATGAAAACTTTTTTGTCCACAAGTTTTCTTTTTTTTTGTAAGAAAACACTTCCGGGCATTTCATTGGAGAAGGAAATAGGAAGATCAGAAAAGTAATCTAGATTTTTTTTCAGGGTGTCCTCCTAAGTCTATGGTCGAGAACACAGCAACAATAAACAACTCTTATTTAAAAAAAACAGGATCTTCTTCACATGAAGTAACAGCATCAAATAATAAATAAGGAGAAGAAAAGGTGAAAACAACTTAATTCTCTAATCTCAAAAGTTGGGGCTGCTTTTGTATTTGCTGTATTCACCTGATCTGTTCCACAGATTTCAGCTTTTACATTAACACTCCTACTTACATACTGTGTTCACTCTCCTGCAATCTTCTCCCTTCATCTACTTTGTACATGGATGTGTCTTACAGTGTACTCTCTATTCAAATATCTTTCAGAAACTTGAAAGCGTGTCAATGAGTGGTAGATAAAACTTTTAAGGAACGTATGAAGCCAAGGAGCATAGTGTTAGCATAGAAGTTGCACTGTACAACTCAACATGAACAATGAACAATGAAGCACAACTTGAAAAAAGCTCTTTCAAATGAAGTGAGACTTGGCCTCTGAGCAATTTTATTCTCTAGCACCTTGAAGAAAACAGCAGAACTATTTCCTGGAGAAAAAAAGAAAAAGAATACAAACAAGAAGGCACTTGGCTCAAGAGCAAGTTAAGACTTTTGCTTTCTTAGGAGGCAGGAAGAACATTAGTAAGTGTCACCCATGGTGACAAAAATGGAAAATAAAAAAGAAACTTCTTCATTGCGGGAATGTATCCAGCATTCAAATCTCTCTTTATTTAGCTAGAACTGACATAAATGACCAGTTTTGTTTTATAAGGCATGCATGTGGTGCTTTCTTCAATAAGTGATAAAAAAGCAGGAAATTGATGCTGCTTTTTAGATATTTTTTTGAAGAAGCACTTTTAGACAATTGATTACTCCCATTCTTTTTGACATGTTATTACTGCCAAAAATCATTCATATGCTTCCAAGAAAATAGAATACCACTTGAGTCTCAAAATCTCTATTTCAGATGTTGCATGTGTTAAAATTGGCTGTTTACTTACCTTAGATTTGTGATCTGACGTTAGTGCCTGCATTTTAATTTCAGTTTCTTTCTTCAATTCAACACAATTACTTCCTCTAAAAAAAGCAAAATTGCAGATGTGTGCCACAAGTTAAACATCTTCCCATCCAGTCAGCTCTTACTAATTAAAACATTAATCAATGTTGAAGTGCTACAGCATATTGGAATGAAATTATTTCTTCTGGTAATTTATTCACAACTTACAAAACATTGTTGGATTAATGATCATTCAATTCAAACACCACACAATTAATTCTAGATTGCCCCTGCAATATTCTGTTGCTGAGGATATGTCAAATATCTTCATTTACGGTACTTTGTTTCATTTAAAGACCTAAAATATCCTGCTAAGAGAATCCAGATCCTGTCTGAAAACTTACAAGTATATTCAATATATTGCCACGATTTTATCCTCTGATTTAAAAGTCATTTTTGTTACTGTTTTGAGGCAGAGAAAGAGAAGTCACTTGAATAACTGTCTCACATGGTAGTTTGGGCATACTTAATTTGAATGACTGCTGAAAGTCTAAGTAAGCTGCTGTGGGAAAACAGAATCGAAAGGGTTGCAAAGAAGAGGCCTCATTACCCTTGCAAACTATATTGGTCCATGTAGATGAATCCAAGATCCACTAAATACCTTATGTGACTTGAAAACGATAAATCTTGAAGACAGCCCTCACACTTGCAATAGGCAATACATCTTGGATAAAGTTAGCAGAGTTGAATACAAGTTGCAAAGTTTTTTCAAACAGGAACACCATGATTTAAGGAGCTGACTGGTAAAATGACTGCAGAGGGCCCATGTTGATGCTCCTTTGATTGACCTGTAGGTGGATGACTTCTGTCTCTCAGTAAACCTAATTTTGTGGGCTGTGCAATGGGTAAGATGGACACACAGTAAAACTATTACTTTGCAACACAACAGTAATTTCAATTACTATCTCACCTAAGTCAATGAATTTTTGCAAGCTCCATCTGATAAGGTCCAACATTATCTATCCTTTTGCTACCCTTTATGCAATGAAGGGTTTTCAGAAGAGAACACAAATTCACAATTGGAAGTCTCAGTTTTTCAGTTTGGAATAATACAATAAATACAGAAGAGTCTATTTTGACAGCGCTGTAAAAGTTCTGTGTTGGATCATCTGCTGATGTAAAACTGTGTAACATACAGTGGGTGCAGCTACATTCATTTTATAATCTTTAACTCCTTATGAAACTCTTAAAAAGTTTATATCCTATTTTAATATCAAAGCGCAGCTAAACGTATGGAAAAAGACAACACTTTTATTGTCAAACAGTACCAGCAAAGTTATCTGTGAAAATAGTGTGATGTGCCCAGTGCTCCCAGGTGCCACCAGAAGGACTGGTTGTCCATTTTCTGGTCATTGTAGAAAATCTTTGGTAAATATTTATTTACTTCAGAAGTAAATAAAAGCAATAGAGATAGGTTCTGACCATATTTACCTCTACCTGAATAAAAAGCACTTTCAAAGAAAGCATCTTTGCTTATGCACACATGTAACCATGATCAGAGACTGGCTATATACACCCTTTGAAAAAGACTAATTGTTTCAAACACCAGACTTTCTGTAATCCCAGTCATCAAAACCATCAACTGAGCCTTCCCTACAAATGTAGTTTTCGTTACATCTGAAAGAAACCTTCCAGCTAAGCCTGGTCATAGCTAGAATTGTCCACAACTGCAGTGACCAAGTAAGTGATTAAACCATCAAGTCACAGCTAGAAACACTCAGCAACAACCCAACTCATAGTCACATGTCCATGCTTGTACACGTGCAAGCACTTGAATTACTGGACAGTTTTGATAAAACAGAAAGGTCATCACGTTCCCCTCAAGCTCCCTTTCAGAGTGGGGACACAAGCATGCATATCCCCATAAGCTTCCTCAAGACTGTTGAGCATTTTAAGTGTACAACCGAAATAGCACAGGGAGCAAAATCCCATCCATCTGTTGGTGAATTAGCATGTGATTAAAAATTATACTTTGCTGAACATTATGCAGTCAACATTTGTCACACCGTGTGGCAGAAACAGACCGCAAAAAATTGCTCAACAAAGTCAGAAGACAAACTCTTTTATATACCTATCAAAAAGATTTTTTTTCAGGAAGTATCTGGCAATTTGAATATGAACACTTCAAAAATATATTTTAGACACTCATTTACAAAGTTTATTGCTTGAGAATCCCAAAATGATAGCCAAGAAAATGGAATATGTCCTGTACTCACTGAACCCAGGATCTCTTATTCATTAGATTGTTTCAGCTAAGAAAACTGCTCAGATCTCAGCTGGTCCTGAAATACACTGCCCTACTGGGGTGAGGAGATGGTTGTGCCAAAGTATCTTGCTGAAGGGGGTTTCAGGGCTGCATAAACAGTGATCCAGAAGGAAGCACTTAAAACACTGATGTACAACTAAGAATATTTTTCATAGGAAATCTGATAAGAAATTTTAATTTGGTTAGTAATCGGATATCAACAGTTACAAAACTGAAGTGCCATCAGATGACTGGCTGCTGTCAAGTCCAGGAAAATATTCAGTCATGATAAAGATCAGGATATAGCTGTGTATTAGATCTGCTTCTGAATTAGTTACTTACAACAAAGAAACAAACAAACAAATACATTAAAGGAGTCCCCCCAGCTCCTCCAGAAAAACAAACAAACAAACAACCCAACAAAACCACAACGAACAAAAAAATTTTGTCAATGATTTAAAATAATCATAAAAGCTTTGGAGTCAGTGACAGAAGTGTTACAAGACACTGAAAGTAAACAGTGAAATTATGTCAAACTGGGAATCAGACTATCATCTACTTTTATATTTCCCCAGTTTGGGACTATTCTGGAAAGCACTGTTACATATGGCTTTTCACTATTCACTGCCCAAAGACAGTCATTACCACCTTTAACTCTGTGATAAACCTTTATCTATTGTTTTGCCTAGACAAGCTGAGCCACTGGCCTCTGCTCAGGCCAACAAGAACACTGATCCACATCCTTCTTGTACTTGGGCCTTCAGGCTTGGATGCAGTACTCCAGATGGAGCCTCACAAGAGTGAGGGGGACAATCCCCTCGCTCTCCCTGCTGGCCACCCTTCTTTTGATGCAGCCCAGTATACAGGTGGCCCTCCAGGCTGCAAGTGCATGCTGTTGGCTCATATCCAGCCTTCTATCCACCAGAACACTCAGGTGTTTCTCCGCTGGGCTACTCTCAGTGAGTTCTCCTCCCAGTCTATACTTGTATCTGGAATTGCCTTGATCCAAAGGCAACACCTTGCACACAGCCTTGTTAAATCCCATTAGATTCTCATGTGCCCACCTTTTGCACACATCCACATCCCACTGTATGTTGTCCCTCCCTTCTATTGTGTCAACTGCATCACTCAGCTTGGTGTCATCAGCAAACTTGCTGAGGGTACACTCACTCCCACCAAGTCATTGATAAAGATATTGAAGAGCACAGGTCCCAAGATGGATCCCTGGGGAGCACTACTCATGATTGGCCTCCACCTGGATGTAGAGTCATTGACAGCAACCCTCTGGCTGTGTCCTTCCAACCAATTTTTATCCACCTACTATTAGAACCTTCAAATCCATATCTTTCCAGTTTAGATATAAGGATGGATATGTATTTGGGTGATTTCAGTTCTCCTTTCGTGGGGGAAAAAAAAAAAAAAAAGCATGAGCTTTTTAAAGAGTTTTCACAAGCTTTTCATTACTTAGTGAAGAGAACTTTCCTTACCTTCCTCATTTCAGACACTTTTATTTCTGTTCTAAGTGTAGCGAATAGACAACCAAAATATTAAAAAAAAACACCACTGTCATTCCAAATAAATAAAAAAACTTAAAAAGTATTTGTGTAAGAAACCAGTGCTAAAGATGCACTTATGTTCAGCATTCAGTTAGCAACTGGTTACTAGCTGCTGTTGTCTGATGATAACAGTGCATATTTAAGACTAATTATTAGCATAACTTTATACAGAATTAAGTAAATCAATTGCTACTCTAAGTTCTGGTATTATAAAACAAACTGATGTCTCAAAGAAATTCCAGCCACAGGGTGAAACGTAAAGAGGAGACACTGCTGCCAGATTAAGGACTAGCAGCAAGATAGCAGCAAGTCCTGTCATATTATCCCAATTGGTCTACAAGAAGGACACTTTATTAAAGTCATCAGTATGTTCTGTGAACTTTTCTGAGATTAAGAGATTCACATGGATAAAGGCCAGGACTTCAGCTACTGCAGACCAAAGCAGCTTCATCCAAATCAAAGGATTAATAGCAATTTATGCCAGCTGAGGACCTGAAGGTGGTTTTTTTTTGTTGTGGGGTTTTTTTTTGCTGTTGTTGTTGTTAAAAAGAAACTTCAACTTGACAACATGGCAAAACTGCTATTTTAAAATGCTCAGAATTAGAAGTTAGATATTTCCTCAAGATTAAATCATTGCCTCCTCCCGATCCTTAATGACACTGAGGACCTTAGTCATCTCTCACTGAATACAACAGTGACATTCCTGGGAAAAGGTAGCGAGACCAGACCAGGCCAAGGAAATCAATATTTCTGGCAACTCCTTTGCTTTTATATTTCACACACTGACAGAAAACTAGAGAAAGGCAAACTGAGTACAACATTTCTGGTCCATGGTTAGAGCCTTCAAGCAGCTCAAACTCAGTCTGATGTAGGATGCTGGTTCAAGCTGCAGTTCATTCATCTGAATGACTTTTTTTACGAATGTTTTCCTCCAGACCACAGAAGCATAAAAACTATTTTTAGTCTATTAGAAACATTAAAATAATATCTTACCCCTTCTTCTTGATTGCCTTCTCTAACATTTTCTCGTATGATACCTTTTCTTTATCATATTGTGCCACTATTTTGTCAATTTGTGTGCAGTGCAACTTCTGCATAGCGCTGTGCTCCTGGAAAACAGTAGGACCTCACAATTAGATTGCTGGATTTTTAAAGTTTAGCTTTCTTACAGTGTAAAAATATCAGTGTACGAACAGATAACTTTGACAATGGAATTTAATCTGGTTTAGCCATTTGGTATTTAATTTCCAGATATTCCACCATTAGTGCTACAGCAGTTCTCCTTTTTAAAAAGATGAAAAGCTATATTGCACCTTGAAAACATAATATATAGTTACTTTAAAACAAAAGAATGATGGGGAGAAAAACGCAAACTGTTACTATCCATTCAACTTTACCTTTTGAATAAATGTCCATTTAAATGCAACATAAAAAAAATCATATTTACAAACTCATATAACGCCATTTAAGGTTTCTGAATATTGAGGAGAACAAAGCTCATCCCAATCCGCTTCCTCTATGTATCTTATACTGAATAAAGCTCTAGCCTGTTGGCCACTACAAAACAGAATAAAGGTACAAGTCCAAAAACAATAACTAAAAACCAAATCTTTAACCGAAAATTCTGAAAATCTGGTCTGCAACTCCCCTAACAACAGCAATCTCACCATTAAGAAATTCTGTCCTGTTGCAGAGCACCTCCCTGTCCAAGCAATCGAAAGCAGTGTGATGCAATGCTAAACTACACATGCAGCTCACTGCAAATAATCACTGCCATTTTCCGCCCCCCTCCCCCCTAAACAATATAGCACACCTTGACAAACTGGAAGTAAAGAGCTACTCATGGAGTATTTCACCCTAAGTGATAACCTGGTGTCACTACAGTTATGAGATTTACACTGAGGAAGTGTCAGAAGAAGTTTGTCTATGGAAGGGGAGTAAAAAACTTTTTATACAACGAAAAGAGGAATCATCAAAGCACCCCACTTGGGTGCAATGCACAAACATTTCCTTTCCATTACAAAATCTGTACCAGAAACAACACCATTAGCGCTTACACGTAGACTTCATTATTAAACTTGATTGAATGTTCTCCTTGATTAGAACAGTTGCTTATGATGCAAATATTTAACTAAAGCTGTGAGCACTAAATATTTAATTTACATTATAGGAGGAAAAATTGTTGCTTGTTAATTTACATTATTTTATTATTATTCAGTTGCTCCACATTTTATCTAAACAAGACAAAAAACTTTGCATTAACTAATACAGCCTCTTACCAGGACTTTATTTTGTTTTATAGCTCATTATTTAGTTACTCTACCCTTATTATTCTATTGTTTTTTGTTCCTATTTTCTGTGCACCTGTGTTCGTCTTATCACTGTCTCCACATTTAAAAATCCTAGTGAAAGACTTGCATTTAATTTTACCAAAATTCTAGTAGAAATGTTGTGATACTTTAAAAACCTAGCACTCCCAACACCCGTGCTCCCCTAGGGAACATGTACAACACACAAATTTTATATTTAGAGTGGAGAATTGAATTCTCTGTCCTACAGAAGATTTAAAGGAAAATAAATTGACTCCATCACCATTAACATTTACAGGTTGCCCAAGGAGGCTGTGGATGCCTCATCCCTGGAGGCATTCAAGGCCAGGCTGAATGTGGCTCTGGGCAGCCCGGTCTGGTGATCGGCGGTGCTGCATATGGTGGGGAGGTTGAAACTGGATAATCATTATGGCCTTTTTCAGCCCAGGTCATTCTATGACTCCACGATTCTATGATTAAAAAATGCCAGCACTGCCAGGGAATATGTACTACTGACTAGACATGAAGAAAAAATATGAACAAAAAGAATGACATGAACATGAACTTGACGACTTGACAGCATAACACAGCCTCAGGTGAAGCTACAAAAAGCATCTCACTGCTTAACTACACACTTTCCTTCAGTCAAAAAGAACAATATAATTCCTGCTGTGAATGACTGAAAATATTGCAAAGCATGAGCCATCTGCATATTGATGAGGCATGGCTACATAATCCTGGAGGTCCCATCACTTAGAAACAGAATACTTTAATTTACGTAATTTAACCATGATTAAATGGTTAACCTCATCTCTTCATCACAATCCCACTGTGAACTTTTGAAGAGACTCACCTCTACTGCTACTGCTCCAAGATAGCTCCATCTTAAATGTAAAAGATCTACTGAGGACCACATCCTCACCCCTCCTCCTCCCCATCCAGTTCGCAGAACATGAATTTGGACATGAATATAAACAGAGCTGGAAGAGGAAGATGAGCTACTGCCAACCACTGCACAGAAGGCACAAAATACTGGGAGTCAACAACAAGAGGTCTCTTGAATTATGTTACCTCAAACTTGGGAACTCTGCTTGAAGTGGCTGAGCTGATATAACTTTGATTTTCTATCTCTACTCAAGGGAAAATTCGTTAGGGCTAGCTGGTGCATCCAAATCTGTCAAGACTCTAGAAAGTGCAAGTGGTTTTCTAACATCTTAAAACACTTTCAGCATTTTTTGTTTTTAGGCACAAAGTTCCAGGTGAAAACATGTTCTAGACTGACTCAGAATATGTTTGCATATAAAACTCTCCTCAGTTATACCTTTCATGATTTCCTCAGGACTACTGAATTTGTGGTTTGGATTCATATGTCTTTTCCATAGATACATTCACAAATTGCATTTAATAATTATACTGAAAATCAAAGCCTCAGTTCAGCTGAGTGGTCAGCTAACTGATAAGAAAGACACAAATCACAGCCTGATATCTATAGAAAAAAGTAAAGAATTAGATACAGTTCCATTTAAACAAAGGGAAAGAAAATCATATTTCAGTCTATTGAAGACAAGAAGTAAGATCTTAGGATACAAACCATTATTCCTACATGAATCCCTAATGTAACATAAACACTCCTTTACACAACTAAAAACTGAATACTCTCATTATAAAATACCAGAATGGCGAAATAAAGAAAAACTATCATTTCTAAATCCACAACCTCTTTTGCAGAACTTTATTAATCTAGAGCCCCAGACTTCTTTATACTTTCTCTTTTGTGTTGTGAAATGAAGATTATTTTTCACGTTACTTTCTTGAAAAGCCCTCTTTTAAAACAGAACACACATTCAGTGTCAATATGAACATACAGGAGATTAACTATAGGATTCATATTTTGAGTGGTAACTATGCAGAATAGTGCCTATGGCCACATTAAATTCCCTAAGTGGACACCTGTGAATATCACTTCCTTGTCTGAAACTGACAGAACAGTTTTACCACAGTGATCTGTCGTACCTTTGACTGTTAGAGAATATACTGAGTAATCCTTCATTATTTTGCTTCCTCCTCTGTCTAACACAAGAGGCACAAAAACTCTAACATCCCCGCAACAGATTAACATTCAGTAGTTCACAGGAGCAGGCTGTTAACTGATGAAATCATTGACTGACTCTTAAATATGCATGCATTCTTGCCCTTTATTCCATCTTCCTGTGATGCCACTCATTTACCTAAACTGTACTAGGTATCTATCTTGATAAATACAAAACAAAAACCAATAAAGATCATTCAGTTATTCTGCAGTTCCTTCCTGTGCTTCAAAAGCTGCCTATTACTTTTAAAAAAACTTTTGCAATACACAAAGTTTGCTGGCTGCATTATTTTCAAATGACCAAATGTTCAGATTACCAGAACCAAGACTTAACTAGAAGTTATACCTAGCACAGATTTTTTTTTAATTTTTTTTATTTTATGGTAATCATTACAGAAATTTGCCGCTGTTTCTTCAAATGCCAAACAAAATGAGTATTGCAGTATAAGAGGTAAATTCACTTTCAGAGTCAAGTGTACCAATATGGTTTCTCTACTTGAGAAGAAGTGGTTTTGTCTGTAACAGAGCTGTTGCAATTGAATCAGTCTTTGAACCCAGTCCTCTATCTAAGTTTGTGGCTTGAGTAAGAACAGAGAGCTTGAAGGAAGAATGAATTTCACAGACTTACAGGACTTGTGAAATGTTGTCTCTTTCCAGTATTCACTACAGTTTGTTCTGCCTTTAATCATAATCTAAACTTTTGTAGCCTGTTACAACCTGTATGGATTTCTTTAAAAGCTTTATTCCAATTAAAAATAACTCTGTATATCTGCCTTTTACATGACTCTCAATCCTGAATGAAATCTCAAGTCTTTGCTATTCATAGACCCTGTGAAATTCAAAATTCTTCAGTTTTTGGCAAGCCACTCATCTGATATTAGGGAGCGGGCAGACTGAACTATCAGTCACAGAATGTTTGCATTGTAACGACCTCCATTCTGCATGGACAGAGTAGCATTGGTAGAGTAGAAGTGTAGAGTAGAGTAGAATAAAATAGGATAGATAGGGACCTACAAAGTTCATCCAGCTGCCTGACCACTGTACGGCTAACCAAAAGTTATAGCGTATTTATGACATTAACCAAACACCTCTTGAATACTGACAAGCATGATGAGTGGTCATGTTTTTCCCATATGGAAGTAGAAAAAGGAACAGTAAAGACTTTAAATCCTGCACTCCGAGGATCCTACACAAAAATAAAATAGTGCTAGAATTTTCAGAATATAGTACTCTCTGGCTGTTTATTTGTTCAGTGCTATCTTCCTTCTTATTTAAGGTTGGTTAGTTTCAGCCATTTTGATTCCAGAAGCATGATAAAATTCTCTAATTCTCCCACATATTACCATTACTTTGTTTTTCCTGTGTGACCTACCTCCTTGCAACTGTTGTACCTGTATACATACACATCCAACACCATGATGTCACTTCATGCTTGTTCTAGTATGATTTTCCCTTTTTTAAAAGAGTATTTATAATTGCATAATGAAGAGATCATTCACACTTAACATTTGAGGTATATTGGTACTGAGGCATTTCTAAGGAATGCAGAGTGCAAAACAGGTAAGACCTGTGATTTTCAGGAGAGGATTAATGCCTTTTGAAGGGAAGTGTTTAAACCATACCAAGAAGTTGCAATAACCACCGAATCACAACACAGACCTGGCAGACAGGACCACTCTTTCAAAAGCCCTGTAAACATCTAAGCTGCAGAGAAGAACCCAAATGAAACCAATTTCCACTGGGGCTTTGCACTGGAGGGTTGCACATCCTTCTTGCACCAGGAGCACTGACACTGTACTGTAGGTGGTGCAAAAGTAGTTCTAGTGATTAATCTGAAAATGTGGTGTCTGTAACTGTCTGACACATTTATTAAATAAAGGCTGATAATAAAATGTGTATTTTCCTACAAAACAACCAAACTTATTTCAGCGGATGTGAGTGAATGTTGTTAATAACAAGGACAGTCACTACTGCTCTACTGCTATTTCCTCAGCTAAGTCTGCTCAGGGCTACCAGGTTAGCTCCAACGTTGCTTAGAAGAGAGCCACTTCCTCCTCCACCCTCTCTCTCTTCCACACTTGCATGCATTCATTTGCAAACATGCATTTTCCACAAGGCGAACTTTAGACAGAAAAAAACTGGATTACTTTTTCTTCTGAAATGACACGAACAATTCCCTTGTGTTTACTTATTCCTCCAGATCTCAGGAGTGTCTACAGCTAAATAAGAGCCAACTTATTTCTGGAACTTCTAAGTTCAATGTGTTTAATACAAAGGCTTTCTGCGAATGATCGTGGATTACCAACTGCATAGTTCCCAGGCTCCTTTCCAGCTTCTAAAATGTGTTACAAATACTGATGAGTACACTAGGCACTTTCTTAAGCTCACCTGTGTACTACTAAAGCCACACTCTTCTGATCAGATTCTCTTTAAATTTAAGCAGCTGCACTTACAGAGGCCTTCAACAAGACATGTTCTAGACAAGAACTTTCTTGTTAGGGCAGACTTGCACTCACTCAGTTCATGCTTGCAAACAGCATGACACAGAATTGCTCTGACCAAAAATAACTGTTCTTGAGCATATGCTGAAAGCTCTTCTAAGCACACAGCATCTTATTGTTGCTGGCAATTTTTCCCCTGGTTTAGAAAAATCAAGTGCAAACCTGAAAAAATTGATCAGATTTTTTATATTATCCAACTGTGAGAAGCCTCCTAAATGATTGATTTCCTGAAGGCCTAGAAGCTACCTATGATGCATTGATTCAGGTAAGAACAAAACATTTTTGCAAGATACTCACAACAAGCCATCCTTACAGGACAGAAGTGCTAATTTAGACATGGATGGCAAAAACTTCTTCTTGGGTATGGGATTTGTACACAACATTAAAGTGAGGGAATCACTCATTTCCCCTCTGCAGAGTCAGTGTGGCATCAGAATGTTGACATAGTTACTCAGTTTTCCTATACTATTTTTAATATTAGGAGCCACAAAAAAAAATGTTGAGTATTGAAAGTAATTTCCTCATCCTTCATTACACTTAGTATCCCACGTCTAAACAACGGCCGTGCATAGAAACACAGAGTGATACTAAAAATGCTCGAATGTTATTACATTAGATCAGATCTGCATGAAATCTGCATTCAAAGTGAACAAGGGTGTCACTGTCACAAGAGCTAAAAAAGATGTTCATGCATTGCCGAAATTCAGACTACTATCTTCACCTGGTATTCCATTGTTTGTAACATGAGATTTCCTAGCGATAAAAAGCAGGAGAAAATGGGTCATAATTTTATCATGTAAAGTAGTACACTTGTGATACTGCCATATTTGGGATACCACTGCCAACAGTACCCAGCAAACATCTAACTATAAAGTGGTAAGATATACATTCGTGAAAAGAAACAGTGCACCTCATTTTTTGTTTTGTTCCAGTTTTGTTTGGTAATTTTGCAGTTTCTCCAGGGTGTGCCTTTGAGGCAGCACCCTCTCAGATCATTACTGTCCCTTTTTTCAAGCTACATGTCAATATGTCATCCAGAAGGGAGCTAGGTAAAATTATCATCTGGAAAAGGTGAGCTCTGGATGCTTACATGGGTCAAACAAAGCACACTAAAACTTAAGACATAAGAAGGGGTTGCTAAAAGGAAATTTAGTTTACTTGAGCATAAGCTGCAGTACAATTAAAACAGAAACACCCTGTCTTGGTGGTCTTAGTTCCTCAGTTTTCTTTCACTTTAATTAGGAACCATCTATAGTAGTGAAAGTTGCAGCTCTTTTTCAATCAGTGTGCTGTTCAGAGCGCTCTTAATGATCTTACCTTTGCATGCTTCTTCTTCAAGGCATTCAGCTCTTTCTGCTGTTTCTTTAAATGTTTTATGTAAGCCTACAAAAAAAAAGAAATCAGATCAATTTTTCTGTGGTCACATTTACTGTAAACAGATAAAATGACAGCTACTTAAATAATTAGAATCACATCTTGAAAAGCTTATGTCCATGCTTACCTTCATTTGCTTTAAATCTTCTATCTTCACCTGAGGAATTAGGTCTATACCTAGGAAGGTATTGATACAGTTTATCTAAAACTTCATGCATAGATCTGAATTTCATACTTAGAGTTTTAACAAAAATCTACATGTAAGTTAACAAT
Organism: Excalfactoria chinensis; assembly: GCF_039878825.1. NCBI lineage: Eukaryota > Metazoa > Chordata > Aves > Galliformes > Phasianidae > Excalfactoria > Excalfactoria chinensis. The sequence goes on along the minus strand of NC_092827.1, from coordinate 92,165,198 downwards.
TAATTACTGTTTTGTACCATAAAAAAGTCAGGTTAATGAGAAAATTATTCATTAAGCTATAGCAAAAATACTGCTAATTTCCTTTTTAAATGCACTGCTCAGCCAACTGCCTTGTGAAAAAAAGGAATTGATCAGAGTATTTTAATCTCTTACAATTCTGTACTGAAGTGTCAAAACACTGCAATATAAAGTTTCTTTTCTGAAAACACAGCAAACAATTTATGTACATTAAAGTTCAGCTTGGCAAATTTCAGAATTTTGTTACATAGCTGGAGATTGCTCCAGCACCTCTGGCTTCACAGGAAATGTTCCAGGACCCAAGGAAATGGCCACAAGTTGTATCAGATGAGGTTTAGACTGGATATAAGAAGGAAATTTTTCTCTCATAGAATGATCAGGCACTGGAATGGCTGCCCAGGGATGTGGTGGAGTCACCATCCCTGGCAGCATTCAAGAAGTGTCTGGATAGGGAGCTAGGAGATATGGTTTAGGGGTTTCCTGTAGGTATGGTAAAGGGAGGATGGTTGGACTGGATGATTTTGTAGGTCCTTTCTAACTTTGTGATTCTATGATTCTATGTTACTTGGGTGAGGTTATGCATGACAACAAAAAGAGCTAAATATACTTATTGTCCTTCATTTAAAACATAAAAATTGTGGAATTGAAATTTGATTCGCATCCTGTATGTTAGTAGAAGTAAACTTTGCATTTAGGTCAGATCTGGGAAAAGGAATGATAGTCAGTTCCAGACTCCTTATAAAGGGCTCTTTGTCTTTTAAGGTGAATTTAACTGAGAAACAAGCAGGACACCAACAGGTGTGCCTTTTTCTAAACAAACTTCCTTAAGCTTTCACTTTAAAATGTAGTTATTTACTTTGTTCAACAGGTCTGATTCCATGACAACCAGGAATCAGTTTCCACCTCCTGCAAATTTCATGCCTAAATAATGCTCAATAGAACTAACATTTGTGCATCATAATGATGATAATTGAAATATGAAAATATCTTGCTGCATAAAAAAATGTGGGCTTTACAGCAAGGAAGAACTTTGAAAACATTCAGGTGCCAGAGATGACCTGTTCTATTGCCAGAAATGCCTCATGAGAGACGGCATCTTATTTCTCAAAAGATTGACCCCTTCACATGTTCGTATTCAGTCACGTCTGCTTATGTTTAAGAACAAGAACAGTGCTCCTTTCCATTCCCATCATTCCCCTTGGGATGAAAGAGAGTGAACCAGACTCTAATTGCTGTGGGCAATTAACTGAAATATTTATTGTGTTTCATTCAGCTGTACAAATTTGTTTTCTCACTTAATCTTCATTACCTGTGATGATCTGTGAGAAACAAATAATCCCACTTGGCTCCAAGAGGTGATTTTGTAAAGTGAACAATGAATAGTGAGAAAAAAAATAAAATACTTATTCATTTCTAAATGAGCACTTTTAATATGGATATTTTTGACAATAAACATGCCATTTCCATAATCAGAGTAAAACCATATACTGAAAACATTTCTAATTGTTGGGAAATCTCTACAGAATCCGATGAATTCTAAATACTTTAATTACTTACATCTGCAACTCTGCCAAGGGATTTGTAGAGAGAAAAAGTAAAGTAGGAAAGTTCCTGCAGAGCATACCAGAAAACAGTCATTCCTACTGGTGTGGCTCCAGTAGGTCTCTGGTAAATTTCTCCCAGAGTCATGCAGGTTCTACTATTGGTATCTGGTATACAGCTACGCAAAGGGGTCACTTAGAAAAATAAATCTTTTTTGGATTTACAGAGCCTTTTGTTACTATATACAATTTTCTTGCAAATAGATGAAAACTGCTATCAGTGGTTGAAGAAGTTACTTTTAAAAGGGTAAACAGAACTGCAAAACTAAAAAGGAGTAACAAGTACTTCTCTGTAACTTTCTGAACTGCGCCATAACTGAAGGATTGGCTCAGGATTTTTGTTTACCTTTCTTAGCATCGGTCCCAGACCCCAAGCCTGCCGTGGTACTCGGTCGAAGCTCAGAGCTACTCTGAGGAGTCACATTTGCTTTGGCGTTATTAGCTTTTCCTTTTCTATCATTTTTTGAAGTGTCATTTGGTACATCAGCTATATCACTCTGGAAGAAACATTCACATCATAGTAAATTAATTGCTATTTTACCTGTAGTACAACACTTTGTGTACAGGAAATTCCTGAACTCATTTACCTTAATACATACTTTGGAAAATGGAAGCGTACTTTCAAATAACACAGTTCTCAGTTATGTATTTGTAACATATTTTAAATACCTACTAAAATATCACTCTTCTCAATTCCTAAAGTTTCTACTTCTAAACGATGTGTTTTGCATCATAATATGAATACAAACGAGCTGTGTTAGTCATTAAGATCCACTTACAGTTTCAATACCCATAGCTCTCATTTGGTCTGCTCTTTTTTCTGTAATAGACAAAAATTTCTTCGGATCTGACAGTGCATCCACAATATCTGTAAGAAAAAAACAGAAAACAAAAAAACCTTCATCTTTTCATCATTTTCAGAAGCATTTAGAAACATACCTTTTACAAGACCCTTACTACTATCGAATGAGCTTTGACTTGCAAAAATAGTTCAGGTTCATACAGTAAATCTGTCAGGACAGAAAGCGCTCATCAAAATAGCATCTGAACATATTAGGAAAATGAATCGATTTTAAACGTGTCAAGGGAGTGGTATTAATCCAGGCAGTTTATTCAGGAAAACGTGTTCTAACTCCATCAGAGCAAAGATACTCTGCATTACTCCTGGTTCGTGACACTAGAATTTGAGACTGGAATGGAATCTCCTGTGTGACACAGCACAAACAACTTTGTCCCTTGGTTATCTGAAGTGGTGCTGACTGCCTATTCAGGCTGCCACCAGGGGAGTTAGTACAAAAGAAAAGCTCTAAGAAATGGATCTCTGTGTTTCCTCCTACTCAGTAATCTTTTTCTACCCTCAGCTTCCCAGAGGACAGTGAGGAACCAAGGTTGTTTTCTCCAGGATTTTAAGCAGAGTGTGAGCTGTAGAGTGTGCTGGCACCATTCCTTCCAACCTTGGTCTCCGGCATCCCATACTGCAGCTTATACTCCATCTCTCATTCCCTATGGGCACATAGAATCCTCCTCGATACACAAGAAGAGATGAGCCATGGTGCTGTACACCCAGGGTCACCCATAACTATACCATTGCCATGAACTCCTCACACATTGTCATGAAAATGCATGAATTCCATTTGGAGATCTTAATCCAGACTGAATATGTGGCACTACTAGACAAGTTTATGTTGCGGAAGCTCATTTCACTTACTCTGCCTAAGGGAGTAAATCAAACACCTTACCTAGGAGCAGTTCCTTTTCTTTTACACAGCAAAATGTAAACAATTATACCCTAGCCACTCTTTATTTTACAGTAAAATCCAACACAATCATGTGCTGTCTCATACTGGGTGGATGAGTCTACAGAGTACAGTGCTGTGATCATTTTGGCTGTCAGCATACCAATCACCTGAACTGCAATAAAATCAGAAACAACGGCACTGACATGAAATCAGAATTAGGATCAGCAAAGAGGGTGAATATGTTATGCCTTCCTTCTCCGCCTCCACCCCCAACTCCTCCACTGGAGCATAAAAAAAGTCTGTAAAGGTAAAATTAAAAATTGCATCGAGTAAGTTTAACCACATAAATTACAGAACGTGTTTTCCATACACAGTGATGGACGTGTAAGCACTGTTCTGAAGGAAGACAAAGACATGGGAATACTTACCTTCATGCTGAATAAACCCTTTCCATGACTAATCTCAAAACCAGAAACTTCACAAATGGCAATGGGAACCCTCCACAGTAAGAAACTATTTTATAAATTAAACTGATTCACTCTTAACAATATCAACACATTTTCAGAGACCACACCAACATCTGTTTTAATGATGTCTCTGAAACTTTTACTTCAGTATGATGGACAAAAGGATCACTGGACTCAGTTTATAAGCTTTCCTTGTTAGAGTAGTAACTTAGGAAAGGAAGCTTAAATGCTGCAGTCTGACTCATCATTCACTAAAAACTATTGTCATTTCATTAACTCGAGCTTTTGTTCTGAGAATCCAGGAGACCATGCATGGAGATTCACTTTCAAGGAATCCTTTATCGAATATGGCAAACCCCTATTTTTAGCTCCTTGTAAGTAGACGACTTTTGCATCCTTATATCCAAGATGGACTCACTAGCATACTACACAATTATTTCTGTAATAGCAGTTCTGACGCTGCTATTTCATCACTTGAATTTTATTTTCATCATTTGAATTTTGTCTATGTTCCATGCCATAATTTCTGCCATTTTCCAAATTAGCTTACAGTGACCTGGGACAGAGAAGCTGGCTCACTGACCATGTTTGCAAAAAAAATACCCAACCCATTAAAAGCTTGCAGAGGAAGCGTCCTATCTTTCTTGATCAAACTGGGGGCTGGACTATGCAAACTTTTCAATCTAAGTTATTCTGTGAACTTCTCTGAAAACACTGAATGTGTTTCTCACTGAAAATAACACAGACCTGGTTTCCATTCCTCCCAAAGTTGTACTTAATAGATAGCATTGCCTTTGGCAGTTACCAAATACACTGCCAACAATAACTGTCATAACCCAAACATATCTTCTGAATCTGTACTTTACATACACAAAATACAGGTAGAATTTATTTTCAGACATTTATTTTCAGAATGGATTGAATAATAGAATGGCTTATGCTGGAAGGGGCATTAAAGATCATCAAGTTCCAACCCCCAGCTGTGGGCAGGGCTGCCACTCACCAGATGAGGTTGCCCAGGGCCCCATCCTATCCAACCTTGAATGTCTCTAGGGATGGGGCACCCACAGCTTCTCTGGGCAGCCTGTGCCAGTGCCTCACCACCTTCTGAATAAATAATTTCTTCCTAACATCTAACCTGAGTCTCCCCTCTCAGTTTAAAACTGTTCCATCTTGTTCTATCACTATCTGACTTTGTAAGAAGTCAGTATCACTCCCACTTATGATAACCCTTCAAGTACTGGAAGGCTGCAATAAGGTTCCCTTAAGTTCTCACCAAGCTAAACAAGCCCAGCTCCCTCAGCCTTTCTTCACAGGAGAGGTGCTCCAGTCCCCTTCCTAACTTAGTAACCATGCCTTTTTAGTCCTTGGCACGTACTTTTCTATGAACACTCTGGACAACCTGAGAATACGATGCGTCAGTTGAAAATGGAACCTGATTACCATGAGCTTCAAGATAAAAATGACTAACATCTTTGGAAGAGTGAGACCTTAGTAAATTGTATTACTAACCACAGGAGCACATCACCAAAGGCTCAGCATTTCTACAAGTGGGATGTGACTCATCACTGTTTTTCACATTGTCATTTGTCCTTTGCTGACGTTTGTCATTTTCCCTGGTGAGGTAAGGTGAGGGAACAGCATTTTGTAAGAGAATTCCAATAAATATAGAAGAAGGAAAATAAAAGGAAGAGTACATTACAGGAGACTCTAAGTAATAGTTACAGAAGTAACTATGCTTGCTCACGTACAGATTTCTATTATAGATGCTTCTCTTTGGAGAATGCTACTTCATTTGCATTAATTTGCACCAGCATTTTATTTTATTTCTTTTGTTTTATTTAGCTCATAAAACAAAGAGAGGTGCACTGCAGATGATGGGCACTTAAAGACATGTCAGGAGAGTATTAATGATTCCACCTGAGTGTCAAAAGTTATTTCCCAGCTGTTCATTGGCTTGTTCGATATCCATGAGAAAAATACATACCTGGGGATGGGACAAGAGAATAACTGAACTCATCTTGTTCATGTTAATATGGAGCCTGTTTTTCCCAACAAGACAGTCAGTTTTCTCATTCTAGCAGTATTTTACCTAAGCATAAAGTTACTTAGGGGTATAAATATTCTTCTACATGCTCTCCTTTACCAGATAAACCATCAAAAACAATGGTGACCAAACAGTCTATCTGTCAGTACTGAACAGTTCACAATTTGCAAATTCTAAATTGGTGTTCAAATTCTCTTTCAAATAAGAGTTTTTCACTTTTGAATTTGTGTAATGCATTAATAATAATAATAATAAATATACATACATATATATATATACATTTTTTCTCCCTATACAACCAGCATGCTCCAACACTTGAGACAAATTAAACTCCACAAAGTTTAAATCCTACTCATAGCAGAAGTGCAGTATCATTCAGAAAAATGCCAATCCCAAATCAGAGGAATGTCCCTAGTTTAGAAAATATTTTAACTGAGCCATTAGCAGTCAAAAACTCAAGTTCTGAAAAGAATTAAAACACTTAATATGTGCTTAAATGAGTCCCTTAGATTCATAGTTCAATTACAGCCTTGAGAATCTCTCACTTAAGCACAAGCTTAAAATTGTTGTCAGACTAAATCCCTGAAGTTAATTACTGCTGTACAAATATGCTGCATAAAGGCATGGTAGTGCTCCAAGTCATGTTGCAGAGCTCCAGCTCACTTATTACCGTCAGGATGTCATATGTGACCTATACAAATAGCTCTGTAAATGCCTAATTTATTTTCCATGGAGTTACTGATACTTTTAAAAGACTGGATAAATACCAGCAAACAGTATTGAGGATACATTATCTAATGTGTTAAACAAGTATTCTCTTGCTCCAGTTTGTAGGTATTCTTAGGGTAGACATCAGGTTTGAAACTGCTTTTGCAAAGAGCAAAATACCAATGTCTTTACCAATGTCTCACCAGTCACATATAAGGTAAGCTTCATCTTGTCACTGAGTCATATTTAACATATTTCATATAATTTAACATAATTCCCATAATTTTTATTTTGCAACTTTAAATGATTTACTTATTGTCGAATATACAAGTGAATTTAAGCTGCTGTGCAGAGCACATTTCCCAGAAGTTCATTCTCAGGGTGAACTTACACATTGGACAGATTAAATTGGTGTAGTGACTATTCTCAGCTGTTTGTTCATATTCAGATGTGGCAATGACCCTGCCAAAGTGATCATGGGAACTGCTTGGATTAAAAACAACTTCCTTAAAAATAATTACAGGACACTAAAATACGTAAAACTGGGAGAGAAAAACGCAGAAAAGTTTTAGATGCTAAATTCTTTCAACAACACTTTTTTTTTTTTTTTTTTTTTTTTTTTTAATTGTATCAATATTCTCAAGAGTATAAAAGTGTCTTTGCTTGGATAAATACGCATCCAGATTCTGCTGCAATTGTCTGTACACACTGGGTGAACAGTGTAGCTAAATGACATTACCCTCACAAACAGAAGTCAGAAAAAAAAGAATATTAACATCTTCCTGAACAAAAATTAAACCAGAGGTAACCCTAGTAATAGCATGTTCTCCATATTATTTTGGAATTTAACAGGAGCATTTCACAACCATTTACCTGAGGTATTTTGTTGGAAACCTTGTTTCTTAGCTAAACAAATGGGGTTGCCAAAGTGTTAAAGCTACTAAATCTTTGAAGTCCTCCAGCACTGGGTTTCTACTCCCAGCTGGTGTACTGAAAGCACAGTGAATTCTACAACACAGGAAATTCTAGAGCACTCAAAATGTACCACACACTGAAGTACAGGCTTATCTTACCTCCAAAACCATCAGGCACATATGTTTTAAGCACAATGTTGCAGAAGACCGTTGGAAGAGAGAGTGGTTTGTTGCCTTCATTTCGAAGTGAAATGTGTCTGTAACCAGCTTGTAGACCATCCAGAGGCAGGATCCTCTGACCGATCAACTTATTATTGTCATCATATACCGCTATTCTCAGGACAGCAAGATCAGGGAGAATAACCTAGAAAGCCATAAAATGAAGACATTTAATGACTAGTACAGTACCACCCTCCTCACCTCTTGTGTTGGAGCAATTTGCTCATTCACTTTGTGTGCCAGAAACAGACTATAATCACTGAAAGATAATGACAGTCCCTGCAAACAGCATACTTTCCAATTACCCTTTCCTAGAAAATATTTTTTTTTCACTCCAAATAACGGGTAATCCCAAAATGTACAATCCTTACAGTTACACTACCTAAATATTTTGTGTACTTATTTTACATTACTGGGAGCTGGCGACATGAATAAGCAAGCAGGTAAATGCTACATGGGAAATGGCAGATCACATGGCAATTGAAAAAGAGCAGGTAACAGAGAATCAGGAGGAATTAAGACAGAAAAATGGAATTTGGGATATATCCAAAAGGGCAATGAAGAATGGAAGGAATGCAAGCCTAAGTTGATATGGATGCATGTTGAGCTATGTGTTCGTAGAGGGGAGAAACAGACAGAAGAGGGCAGGACAGGTTTAAAGACCTGCTGAAATGGTGTGTTGCCAGCAGAACTGAGTACTCAAAACATGAAATATGCATATTGAGCAGAGATGCTGTCAGGTATCTGCATCTGTCAGCCCTTACCTTGACTGACCAAAAGAAGAGCAAAAAACCTCTGCTTTCCCTACAATACAGATGCTGCCTCTGTGTGAGAGCAGTTAGGAGGAGACAGATTAAGCAAGACATGAAGTCTCTGTGCCAGTCTGCCTTGATTTTATGGTAGGAAAGGCCTTCCCAGTTCTTCTCTACCTGATTCTATTCATTGATGCTTATCAGACAAAGGACCTGGGTAAACTACATCTACTATCTCCCTTAGATCTTCCCCCAGTCACTTTCATTTTAAATCATAGAGGGCTCAAAATAAAGTATGTTTTTGGTCTCTGAATTCAGCTGAGCTACTCACAGAAGTCTTGCTTTACTTGCTCAGGATGAGTAATAACTAGACACACCCAGAATATTACCACCAGCGCTGACCCACACCCCCCCCTTACACAACACAGTTGACAACACTGTACTTGGCTCAGAATGATTGAAGCTTTATTTTAACTAAAAAATAAAAACAACAAAACACAACAGAAGAGCAATCAAACATGTTACCTAAAAGCAACTACGTATGATGAAACATCAGCTTAAGGAGAACACTATAACCCAAAGAATGCAGGTAAGTTCTCACTTCTACAGGCAACAGATTAGTAAATCTTTTCATTCTTGATTGGCTCAGATAGAGATTGCCTAAGCATTACAAATGGGGACTAAGAAGATAATATTTCTCTCTGTGTTAGTTTGTTCTAGGGTATCCCAGAAGATACCCCCACCCTCATGACATTTTGGCACTGCGCATCTCACATCTTCATTTCCTCCAACTGGAAGAGTTGTTCCTGTTGTGTTTATGTGACTCACCATGTCTGGTTATCAGTGCATGTCCTGATTACTATGCTAAGCCTGATATGATAGTGACATGAGATGAAGAAAAATAATCTCTAGGCTGACTTACAGTATGACTTATCCAAGAGAATGTGTTATTTATTGCAAAGTAGAGCATAAATCCAAGCAATATTAGATTAGCATCACCCATTATACTCATGCCATGAGTATAGGTACCCCTCTTTTACAGTGAAACTGAATTCACGCTGTACTTTATGAGCCTTTTGATTTAAGAAATTAGAAACCAGCAGATGCTGGCCATATGGCCAAGAAGCCAAAGGGAGCATGACTGCCTGTCATGTATCTAAGTATTTTCTCTGAGCCTCCTCATACACACAGAAAAGCAGTAGGATTCACATTCATTTCAGAATGCCTACAATAATCTCTTGCATTAACTACATTTCTCTTAAAATCTAGTTGCACTGTTTAGAAGGCAGATGATGTATGTCTTATGCTCAAGTGTAAAGCAGTATCACTACATGGCAAAGTCTGTCACTTTGGAGTAAAAGAACAACAGCTTTACATGACAACAGAACAGGTGTAAGCAAAACAGACATTCTCAAAGACACCACTGCTAACACATACTCTGGATGAACTTTGGGCTGACATTATATATGTATGTTTGTGTTTGTGTTTGTCATATAGACTGAGATAAAAACTGAACACGGGCACTGACAACTGATATCTCTTTTCAAATCCCCCATACCAAGAAAAAAGGGTTGTTTTTCTTTTGTTATTAAAAAAAAAGTTAAAAAAAAAAGAAAGAAAAAAGAAAAAGGTACATAATGCACATGGAGGAGGGAGCTGGCAACACATCTGAGGAACACAGCACCCTTCCAACTTTTCCATGTAATAACATTGACCTTAGCTTTGGATGCAGCATCTCACCTGCCCTCTGGGCTGAAGGAACAGTGCAAGATAGCAACCACTGCCAGGGCAGGGAAGAAGAAATCTCCAAGGAATGATGGTGTCCACCAGCGGGGGCTCATTCTGAGCAGACTGCATACCTTGAACACAGGCATGGCCATGGATGAGGTGGTTACCTCCGAGTGGGAGGAGGAAGCAAAGGGGAGGGAAGAGCCAAACAGAAACAAAAAATCATGTGACAGCTACAGAGGTTATTCATTAGAAAAACAAAACAATGCAAAATTTAAAAAAAAAAAATCTTTTGAAAGCTTATTTCAGCTTTAAATTGTTTACAGTAGTAAACAGGAACCCTACAAACCCTTTTTTATGGGAGCAGTACTTATTCATGTCAGCAGTCAGACTGAAGCCGGGAGGGGCAGATAGAGTGAGCAAGGATGCTTATATGCAAAAGGGCTGTCAGTCATAAACAGTGCTTTCCAAATATCCTACCTTTCGAAATACAAATGATTCTTCATTGTAAACAGGATTCAGACCGTTGTTCATCACCATGCGTGTTCTGAATTCTTTACGTATTGTGTCCGTGGGTAAACCATACATATCCACTTCTACATACGTACCAATCTTTTTATCTGACAAAAACTGACCAGATATTACCTGTAAAGTAAAAACAGAAGAGTAAGGAAAAACAGTACAGAGAATATTAACCAAGCAATGTACTCATCACAGTGTAGATACTGGAAATACTGATCATTTTTAATGTAGTGAAGACAGTCTGAAAAATGTTTTGTATAGACCAGATATACTTATTTAAAAATATGAAAATGGTATAATTAGTGATAAAATTGCATTTACTTGGAAAGCCATTGTGATAAGATCTTAAAATATATCCTGAGCTTTCATTTTAGCTGTACTAAACAAACTTAGAAGAAACTGTAAATGAGAAATGTGACAAACAAAAACAACTGTGCTCATCGTTAAAAGTTATGTCAGTAAGCTCAACTAGAACCTGTTTCACAGGTGCATTCACTTGTATTTACAAAATATGCTGAATGAAACAACCAGGTCGGGTATTACTATTCTGCAACTGCTCTCAAAATATGCTTTAAAATTTTCTGTTTGGAATCTATATTATGTCTTGACAGCAGAGAAGTGAAAGTTTTTGCTCTGCTTCCACATTTGTGCATGTTTTAAGCCAATCACATTTAAAAGAAAACAAACAAACAGTGCAGATGATTCTTCTGTACTGCTATGTACATGAAGATTTGCTGTGACTTTATTTCAAGTCAAGATTAATCACGCTACTGCAGGTGATTACTCCAGGGCACATTTTTACTCCATCAAGATAATCTATTCCTTAAAAATACAGCTGATGTTTTCATTACTAAGCTCAAAAAAAGAAAAACACAATTTCACAGATCTAAGTTCATTTGAGACATCCTTTTCTTTTTGTGGTCTAATATTCCAGGGAACAACTCTGTTCCTCTGTTTTGTGAACAAAACTATTTCTATATTTTACTTGACAATTCTTGAATGAATTGTTGATGTTATTATATAATTCTTAGAGGTTAAGGGAATAAACACTGCATTTTAGACTAGATTTAGTCACCCAAGAAGAATAAGCAACAAGATAAGTTATCTAAGAACTATGGTGATTCCTAGCACTACTTTTTCACCTCCAGATCCGACTTCCTCCTTGGAGAGATTCTACTTCCTATAACAATTTTTTCCTTATTTTTTTCCCATTTTTATTCTTCTGGAGGTATAAATGAACTTAATTATCTAAAGTGCAAAGTGAACTGTTGCTCCAAGAGATTCTCAGATCTCCATGCCATATGTAGAGAGAGACAAGGGAAAGCCAAACTTTAGTTAAACTGCACACAGTGTAAGTGAACAAAGAGCGCCAAATGCCAAGTCACAAAACAGGAATTACCAAACATAACATCTAACCATATTTTAAAAGTACAACAGAATTTTCATTGATTTTGCTACTCATAGATGATTCTAAAGTAATGACCTCCATCACATGAATCATCCTTACTTCCTTATTTTGAAAATATCTGTCCATATACGCCCATATTTCTTTCTCTGTGGTGACAGTGAAGTCCACACAGTTTCACAGTATTCACAAAAATGAACTCCACTCACATATTCATTTGTGAAGGCTGATGTAAATCAAAAAGATTATGGGGGTGTTTAACATTTGGTGATAATGTGTAGTAACAAACAAATTATATCATGTTCAAATGAGACCATGTAAGCACAGAAACAAAGAAAACCATCATAAAAAATCCACACAATTGCACCTGTCTTATTTCTATTCATATTTAAATGTGATTTGAGTTTGATATGATGAAAGACATTTTTTGCAGCTGTTTTACCTGTACAGAACATGTTGCAGCAATTACACCATCTACAGGAGTTTCAGAGAAAGGGTCAAATGTTCTATCCGGCCGCCGCATGAAATCTGGTTTAAGTAGATACCTTATTGCATGAAAAAGAAGAAGAAAATTATTCTTTTGTGGAAACTGAACTTGGCATAACTACAGATAAAATGGATGTTCTAACTTTAAACAATGAACTTTCCTGCAGCACTGTAAATACAGACTGCCAATGTATCTGCCAGTATGAGGAAGTAAAAGCAGAAATATTATGGTTATCTAGTACACGTATAAATGTTAATCTTAATTTTGAATCAAGAGATTAAATCAACTGTGTATTTCAAAAGCAAAATAAATGTAATATAATAAAAGACATTTTAAAATAATTTAGTAATATGACTTAAAAATATAGTGAGCTATATAATAAAAAATAGAAGCTCTCATTTACTTTAATTCTTTAATACTTTCAATAAATACAGGCAGCTTACTCAAGTGTATTTTTAAATGAAGCAGTTACACAGAGTCGAGAATCATACAATAAATTTCAGCTTCAAACTAATTTTTTCATCTCAGTTATAAAACCTTGGGGAAAACAGCTGATGTTATACTGACAGATTGTTCATTATAGTAGCATGAAAGGTACTACCGTAATAACACTTACAATACATCCCTGAGGACTATGCACTGGATCAACACATCAATGAAGCTGATGTGTGCACTGATGTATCAAAACCCAAGGATTCGGCCATCAGAATAAAACAGCAGCTGATGCACAGAATTGCTGTGCTACATATAACAGGGATTTCTTAGCACAGAAGTACTAGAAGATCATTTTTTTTATCAACACTCCAATCTCTCTAAGAAATTATCTGTACTTTACATATAAAGGCCTACAGAAAATTCAGGAATAATTTTAAAATGCTGGGAAAAATAAATAAATAAATAAATAAATAAACACACACACACATATATATATAAAGACTTTCAATGTATTTTCTCCCATTTTTTCCAAATTTGGTTTATATTTACAAAAGTGATATTCCTCACTAATCTCACATTAAAAATATGTGGGGTTTCATGGTATTTTACTAAGTTCAAGTAGACTATGGGCAGAAGGGAACTATCAGAAACATGCGAAGCCTCAGCTCCAGGCCTGCTGAAATAAAAAATGCTAAAAGGACTTTCTCATTTCACTAGTATGAAAACTGTAAATCAGTCATTTTCAATGCCCTGAGCATTTTCTCTGTAGTGAAATAGCACCATAATTACAATGCATATTAAATTACAACTTCTCTATTACTATTACCACTATATAACTGTAATACTAGATGGCTGACATAAGAAACAAGAAATTTAGTTCATAGTGATACCTGTCAGAGAAACTGCCAGAAGTATGCGCCACTCTTACAGAATCACACAGAATCACAGACTGGCTTGGGTTGGAAGGGACCCCAAGGATCATGAACCTCCAACCCCCTGCCACAGGCAGGGCCACCAACCTCCCCATTTAATACCAGACCAGGCTGCCCAGGACCCCATGCAACCTGGCCTGGAACACCTCCAGGGATGGGGCATCCACAACACTCTCCTAGGCTTATGTGTCAAATAAGAAAGGAACACTCTTCCATAAAAAAAAGCTTTTCTTCTTTTTTTTTTGTTATTCTGAATGAAATGACCAGAGAGAGATTGCACCTCTGTCAAATCCAACAGTCTCTATCAGAACAGTTTGCATTTGAAAAGGGCATAGATAACCAAAGCACTGTATCGTCCATTCTGCAGGAGAGGAATTTTACTAAGTTCCATGTATTCAGATTTCTTTCAGAATAAGATTCCCATGAGCAAAAGAGTTCTTCCTTCTCCAGGATGAGTTTGCAGACTTCAGTGTGTTTCTGGACTGCCACTTCCCATAATTCCTCAAACTTCCATGCTCCTCTTGCTATCAGTGATAAGCCTATCCTATTAAGGAATAATCTCAACACCTGAGAAAGATCTGTCAACACTAAAAAACATTTGAATAACATGTTTCACACATAAATAATGAGCAAGAACTTAAGAGATGAAACATGTCACTATTTTGAGTGAAATCTGCTTTCTACATAAAGTACATAGACTTAAAAAAACAGCACACAGAAAAAACACCTTTCCTATGTATTGAAAATACCTGTCCGAGTAAATTTGGCTATTTTGCGAACTGTGCAATGTGAATCTCCATTCTGAGTTGAATATTCAAAAAAAAGATTGAGAATAGAAGCTGAATATAGACTTAAGTAACTCTGAATGGTATTAATGATCACCTTCATAATTGACACACAAAGCCTCTTATATCTCTTCTTTAAAAGCTGGGCATAAAAGGAAAGCATATTTATTACAATGCCTCCTGCAGGGGATCATTTTTCCTGCATTCTTTTAATTTCTACTCTTCACCTAGCATTCCATTTTTCTTTTGTAACACATAATTAAGAATGACAAAATTTTATTAAAGCCATAGTAAAGTGTTCTGTTTCACAGTGACAACATTTTAAATCACATCACTCACCCACATGATCCATTATATTCAAATTTTCCTTGATTCAATTGCATCGCTAAATCTGTCAAGAGAGAAAAAAATTACTCTTTCCTCCTGAATAACACAGATCATGAACAATCGTTTTTAGAGAAGGAAATAAGACTGTTTGCCCAGAATAACAAATTTAAATGAAAATTAAAATTAATGTATATAAAATACACACGGACCTAAAAAATAAAGAAGCAATATAAAAATTTTAGATCTCTTCACAATAGTGACATTTTTATCAACTAAACTGAAAACTGGGCTGTCCTTAGAAAACAGTCTCTCCTGAATTCAAGCATGTCCAGTTGGCAGCAAAACTTAAGACTGGGATTAAGATCCTGGGATAGGATTTCAGTAATCTAACTTTTGATATTTACGGAACAAATTTCTTGTCTTGCCGGTGACCTGGTGTCACTTCCAATAACAGTGGAATTAATTCTAAGGCAAACATCCAAAAACAAAACAAAACAAACAAAAACCCAACCCTGGAATTGGGTACTTCTCTACAGCAACCACAGACAGCTACATCTGAAGCAGATGTCTGTATCTTGAAGTCTTAAACAAGGTGAAATGAATACTGCATTCCTTTACTGGTTTCCTAAGGGTTTAATTGAATAAAATACCACCAAAAGAAACCACAGAGATCAAGGCACCGTTGCTTAGCTTCAACTTTTAATACATCTGAGTTTTATTCAATGCTTTTTTATGGCACTTGTGTATAAAGCCAGAAAGGTAAACATATTTAAAAAAAACCCTTCCATCCACCCCCCCACCCCAAACTCTATTAAAAATATATATTCTTTTCTTACAGGTTTAAATTGCTCTGGAATACACTATCTTTGTTTACGGATAACATAGTTCCTCTCTTTCTCACAAATGCTAACTTTGAAAGGGAACAGAATTTCTCCTATACATCCTCTGTTACATAAAATACGAGAGTCTCGCATGCTCATGTTAGACATTAGTTGCTTTACTGTGAAGCCTTAGCTTCTAATTTTTCAACTGTTCTTCACCCTGCCAGAACAGTTGTATCACGTAAGATTAATAGAGGAAAGTTGTTCATTTCCAACTACACAATTAACACTCATTTTGCAATACAAAGGGGCTGAGAACAATGTGCTATGGGCAGAGGCAGAGTGGGAGAAGAGTGAAGCTTGTATATCTGCTCTAGCCTTCAAATCATGTCCAGAGGAGTTGTTTACAGTATTTTCCAATACAGCTCTCTTGCCTCCTCAGCTATAAATCATTCATGGCAGACATGCCAAGTTTTGCAGGACAGAGCTTGTGATCATTAGGAATGTCTGTAATATCAAAGTCACAGTTCAGGGGGAAGAAATGTAAAAAATACAAAACAACAGTACCATCACAGCTAGAGAAGGAAATGGAAAAACTGCTCTGTTCCATATATGTCTGAAGACACTCCTAGATTCATTAAAAAAGGAAACCAAGCAAACGAAACAAAGTTATTCTCACACCTTCACTGAAGAGGAACAATAGATATCCCATTTATGCTGTGGAGAAGTATTTACATTCCTTGGCATGTTCTCCAAGATGGATCTCAGACCCCTTTCTCTGACACTATGTGGTCTAGAAATCCATTTGACACACAGTCACTACTTATTACTGTCTTAATTTTTACACTCCATCATCTTTATATTGGAGACATGCATCAAACAGTGCAAAAACAGCATCTTGTTAAAACATCGATTCCCCTGCAATTTGTATTTTTTATTTAAAAAACTATCATAATTTGAAAAGTTATGCTATTGTAACATTTTTCCATGAAAGGTGGTTTTAATTTTCCTTCAATGCCTGGCTTTTTGTTACTTCTTATCTTACGCTTCCATAATTCCTCCCCACCACATTATTTACCCATATGTCAGTTTCCTCAAAAAATGCCAGAAGCAAATCCATAGCATCTGTTTGAGAGTTACTGCTCGAGCCATTCTTTAGGATTGAGGTTCACTGGTCGTCGCTGCCTACCTGGGGTCTGATAGTTCAGTGAGACCATCTGGCAGCCAGCGTTCCAGAAAATTTGAGGCATGTAATTACTGGAATCCACTCGGCCTCCCTTTGGGTATATCCGACTCATTTGTCGTTTATTGTAACTGTAAAATTTATCAAGGAAAATGAAATAACATCATAGAAATGCGTGCTCACATCCTGCCATCCTCAGTATTTCTCACATCATTTTACAGTTCCTCATCCTATGAGCCAACTTCTTGTTTCACTGTGAACATGGAACACTGTAAATCTAGAAACACTCATTTGTTGTTTATTTGCAGCATTAGTAGAGAAACAATGGGAAAGGCTGAAAGGATACTTCACAAACTCAATGGCATGAGTCTTCAAATACCCTAGTCCAACTGATTCATTGAAAGAGGACATGTTATGATGAATATTACGTTCTAGAAAGAAAAGACAAGAAATTTTAAAACACTTAAGCAATAACATATCAAAATTCAAAAGCATGCACTATACGTAAATAGCGTGATGTAGGCAGTTCTGGTCCATTTCCCCATTATCTGTCACACATAGAATCAAACTACACCAAAGAGAAATTAAGTAACAGGTCTGACTTGTCATTTTCTTTCAGTTTCTTGGAAATGAACAAAACTTAAACTCTTTTTAGGAGAAAGTTGTTATTCAGAGCCTGTGTGACTTTAAATAAAATAACTTGCTAAATGGTCTACTGTGCAACATGAAAGCATCCTCTAATTACTGACCGCTATGATAATCATGCTCACCTTACTTTACAGAAATATGAATTAAAAAAAACAGCTTAGTTGGAAGAGCCTCTAAAATACAATCAATCTCAACAGCTTCTTATTCTCCCAGTAAGTTAGTGACTCCAAGTGGATGACCAACAGAATAGCATGCTAACTTCATATCCAGGGAACAAAATGAGAAACACATAGATGACAGTCAACAAAGTATAAAAACTTTATACTGTTTCTAAATTCAGGAATTATAGATACTGAAAAATCTATCTAAAATAAATACCCAAATACTTCTATTACATTCAACCTTTTATGTTACCTTCTGCTACGTCGAAACCTTGAAATTTTACAGGCTGAGCATAGTTGACCATTGTTGATAAATATGGATGTATGTTGGTTGTGGCACCTACATATTTATAAGATGCCATCCATGCTTGTTCATCTTCAACAGTTACTAAACCCTGAAAACATATTAATAATAATAATCACTATTTCATGCTAATTCTGTTCTGATTTTCAAACGTGATACAAAATAATACATAATCTGCAGAACGTTTTCTTTTTTAAATGCATATTTAAATAATACAAAATGAAGTTTCATGACAGAAGTTAAGAATTATTTGCACCAATCATTCTCATTGTTATAGGACTGATGACAGAAAGATCCTAAGCAGTGAGTAAATACTACATGATGTTAGTAGGGTAATTTTGATGATATTACAGTGGACTGAAAAATGCTAGGAGATAATGATCTTTGTAAAATAAATCCCTGAGAGTCTCAATTTCGTATACATCTTCTGCTAGCAACTATAGTGGTGGTGCACACTCTATGCTGAGTAGAACTTTCTAAACATCATAACAGAAATTGATTAAATTGCTTATCTTTACTGATATAAGTAGATCAGAATATAGAAATTACAGCCTTCATGGGACAGACAAACATTACGAGACCAACAAGACACAGTATCAAGCTTGTTTCACTGGCCACTTATAATGACAAATATTAGAATCCATCACATAAAGACACTCCATGTTTTAATAGAACTACAGAACTTTTCCGCAAGTATCTCACATGATAGAAAACCACAAAGTGAAGCACTTCTCATGTGGATCTACCTTCTGCAGATCTATCTGCCTACCTGTCACAACAACTTCAACCTTTTCCTTTCCCTAAATCAGCTTGAAATATTCTTTTCATTGAGAAGAAGGGGAAAAAAACCCACAAATCTCAGTCAATCTAAGCAATTTCTGCAAGGCTTACATTCATAGCATTTTTCCTACAAACTTATTTGCTTGCTCTCCTATCGGTGAATCAATTAGCAAGAAATGTAGCATTCTGCAGGCTGACAGTGAACTTAAACAAGAAAGTAATAAGTATTTTATGTTCAGAATGAAATCTGTGTTTGCCAGGAAATCCTCCTTCATTATTGTATCATCAAATGGTGACTAAGAGGAAGCAATAAAAAATGCTTTCTTGAGACAGTAAGTGTCAGATATGCAAGAGTATTAAAGTGTGAACAAAGATGCAGTTCCTTGTGTCTACGTTACCGCAACCCATATAGCCAGGAAACAGGAAACTAGAGGAAAAGTGAATCTACTTTCCAGTGTTACGAACATGTAACTGAACCTTTTATATAGTGCTGACATGATTCAAAAAATGAATTATCTGAAAAAAGTTATGCCCTGATATGATGATCAGAATCATGACTGCATGGTATAGCCAGACTACAAGAACAAGTACAGACACATGTGCTTTTATTCACATTTTAGGCTGAATTAAACATACAATGGCCCATGAAATCAAACTGATACAAATCTCAAGGCTGCTCACGAGGACTCAATTCAATTGCATTACTGGAACCCAAATACTGAGGATTCATGGACATGTTCCCTAAATATGCCTAATTATACAAGTCTTTATTAGTAGAATACATACTTTTTTTTTAATGAGGTCAACATTTGGTAATAAAGTTTATAGCAAACTAAGGCCAAATTTCTTCAAAGAAACTAGTTGTTTTCAGTGTTGTCATTTTTGGAAGGCCAATTTAGAAAGAATTAACACTCATCTTGTAATAAAACAGAGTCCTTCAATTTGATCCTGCTAACCATATTCTACTACCTTGATCCAAAAAAATCTAAGTAGTGAATGTTGGTGGCAAAGAAGACAAAAGAGATAACATAAGCCTTATTGTCAGATAGCAGTACCCTACAGTCTACAGCTGTATGATTAAATTAATGGCACACTAACTACATGACAATGTTCTAAGACAATCTACTAGTCATTAATTGTATCTTAGTACCTATAGACACGCAATTTTTTTAAGGTAAATGAATTAAAGATTCTGAACTTAAAAACTATGGATTAGGGAGAGGTAGGCTGGGATCTTTCTTAAAGCCTGTAGAGACAAAAGAAAGCACACATTCTTTTTAGGAGGTTTTGAAAGAAAACAACAGGGAAGAGTCAATCTCTCTGGATTAGTTTTACCTCCCCATCCATCAAGAAAAGAATCAGAAACTACTTAGAACAAAAACAGAGTGAAATGTGGTTAGGATCAGGAGCGATATTAATGAGAGAAGAGGACAGAGAAGAGTGGAAGGAGGTGGGAAGAGTCTAACAGAAGGGATTCTTGGGAGAAGATAAATGCAGAAGCCCCAAAGGAAAGCAGAAGGAGGAAAAAGCAAGTGGAAAACAAAGTGTAGGTCAGGGTAAGGGAAGTGGTTAAAAAAGTAAAGAAGAAAAAAAAAAAAAAAAAGTGGGGATGATGCATCTCAACAACTTTCAAAGAACTGCTGTTTCCCAGTGCCAAGATCAGACACTTCTAGGCAGGCACAAGTCATGCACTCCTGTCTGTCCCCACTTTTTCTGATAGCAATAATACAGCAAAAGAGGAGGAAAGGAAGCAGAGTCACTTTCAGAAATATTCTGTAGGGGTAGTTAAACTGTGCATAAAATTGCTAAACCAGTAAGGATGCATGGCAAGTAATAAGGTGGTTTTTACATATTAAGAAATAAAGCAAACTACATAACATCCTATGTGTCACCTTTTTATTGTTTTCTTGCTCAGAATCTTCAACAGCCTAAGGGGAAAAAAATATATATGCATTACCCAAAGAAAATGCAATAGGAAATACTCACAATAAGGTAAAAAAAACAAAACAAAACAAAACAAAAAAACCTCCAAAAGTTAATTCATTTGGCAAAATGTAAACCCTGAGTCACACAGCAAAGTGGAAAATCTGTCCCATATACTTGCAAAAATTAAAAGTTTATTTCAAATCTGGGTGAACAATCCATAAAATTCAGCAGCCAGCTAGCAGTGGAAATGAGACAGAGGATGCCATACAGTTAAGCCCAAACTAGTTCTTATCAGTAGATCCTGTGGCAGGAAGTTTCAAAGATGGAAAGAATGAGACACTCAGTGAACACAAAGAGATCATTTGGATATGCAGGCTGCTCAGAGTTGAAAACTGAAGACTGCCATAAACTGTTCTTTAAATGTCCACAGATGGAAAAGGCCTATCTCAAGATGTTATCTGCAATGGGACAAGTGAGCCCCTCTGTTGTCTGTCTTCAATCATGAATTATCACTACTGAGAATTTTAGACAGATAATGTAGACTTGGCACTGAGTGTACGGAGAGTAAGGAACATGTCACTATTAAGCAAAGAAGAGGAGAAGTTACCACAGGGTATATACTGAGAATAAGTGAATAGTTTGGAATTTAAAAAATTGCTCAGGTACATTAAAGCACTGTTCAGTGGGAAGAGCCAAAAAAATCCCAAAGAAGCAAAGATGCACGCTTGAAGAAAAACCCAGAGAGCAGATCTGATGTCTCAGTGATACTGCTAAAGAGGGAGGCACTGCTAAGGGACATCAGTACTATGAAAGATTTTCCATACCTCTACTTCTATCTGGAATAAGATCCAAAGGTAAGACAGGCAGGCAGAAAAAGAAAAAAAGAAAAACAAACAAACAAACAAACAAACAAAAAAGGCTTAAATACTTGTGTGGCAGAGGAATATGATCCAATAAGGTACATTAATACTTAATATTTGCTTTGTTTTTCTGTAACAAGACGCATTACTACCTTCAGTGCCACAACAGTTTTGAATTCCAGTGTTCTGTATCTGATTACTGTCCAGTAATATTCTTTTACTAAACTGTACTAAACTAAATATCATTAGAATAAAGGATACTTTTACCCTGTAAGCCATCTGGCTTGCTGGTATAGACACACTGCCATACCACTCCATTGGACAGTGATCTTCCTATTTTGCCTTTATTGCTGCAGAGGGAGAAGTTACCCTAAGAGTTAATGAAGAATAACCCAGGGAAACCCTGAAAATAGAGAACCAGGATGCAGTCTTGCAAGAAAGCATTACCAAGTAAGGAAGCTGGTATTCACTTCATATTAGGTTTCTGAAACCAAGATGCAAAGTAAAATATCAGAGGCAGAAGGAAGAAACTGCTTGTTGCCCTTAGAGTATTTTTGGTCAAATCCTTCACTTCTTTTATACAGTTTTTATACAGTTTTCCTACATACTGATTCTGTTTCCTCAATGAGTATTCTACCTAAACATGCAGTATTTTGATTTACAAATTTTTTTCTTCGCACGAACTTAAATGTTAGGAATCTGGAGAAGATCTTGTGTTGGACTCTTCTGACAACAGGCACTGTGACGTTTCCACAAAACAGAATGTGCTTTACATCCAGGGAAAGCTTTCAAAGTGGTATGAGTAAGAAGTAATCCTACCTTTTTGACACTGATAGCAACAGCTTCTTTTTGACTGTAATCATCCACAGTAAGATCACTCCCAAATTTATATTCTGGATGAGCTTCTTCTTCCTGGTCAGCTGAACAAAAAAGAAAGAAGAGTCAGTGCAAAAAAACACAGCAGCTGTTGCTTTTGTGTGAAAAATGAAACAAATAACAGTTGAATATTCAAGTTTGGTTATGGCAAATTTCCATACAGAAAATCCAATGTAGTAGCAATAAATTACAGCTGACCTGAGATTCTTATGGCTTTGACACAGTTAGTAAGGGAGATTTTATTTCATGTATGGTTGAAGGAATCAACTGATCAATAGATCAAACAGTATTTAAAATAAAAAACAACAACAAAACAATCACCAACAATGTAGGCTTTGGGAAATAGTAAGAAATGAAGGCAGGGTTCTCTAGATAAGCATATAGAAGGTTATTTGCATCCAGACTGCAATCAGCCTGCCAAGCAACAGAATCTCTTCCATGCTCCTACATCACTTGAAGGCATGAAGAGACCTTATAAAAAAAAATAAATCATACATTAATCTTCTTTGCTTTAGCGACAGATACCATATTTGGATCACAAAAAATATCTACCACTGGGACCTCTACTGACAGCAACAGCAGTGGTTTTGTGATAGGAAAATATCATGGGATAGGCTAAAGCTGGGACATTCAGTCTCAGATGGTCATAGGCCAGAACACTGTTACAGACACTTACAGGCAGTGCTTGAACTGCCTCTTTTGAATGTGGACATAGATGACGTGAGTCACATACTAGAAATGTCTTTTTTCTCTGTTGACCATAAGCATATTCCATGTCACAGACTCAAATCTTGATGCTTACACTGAAGGTATCTGAATTTTGCCAAGAAAAATCCTATTCTTAGTTTCACCCTTGTAAGTCAAAATGCAGTAATCTAACCTCACATTGACATGAGCGTTAAACAGTGACAGCATCTGTTTTTAAAGCAAAGGTCACAGATTCCCAGCTCTCCTCCTCATCCCTGGCACATATATTCATAGTGCAAACTGATTTGGTTGCTGCTACAGTATGACTTCTGAACAGTAAGTGGAACTTAAAAATCACCATGAAGTACTAACTGAAGCCATGTTTTACCACAGCCTGCCACAGCTGTGGTACCTGTCTGAGATGAGATGGTGAGGCCAGAAGTCTATATAAATTGTTATGCATTGAGCTCACAGTTATTGCCACTGCCACAACAATGACTGTGTGGGTAATGTTTTTCAATAGGCAATGTTTGAGAGTCCTTTTCTAGGAAATCCTCACCACTTTCTATTTCTTCTTCGTTATCATCCTCTAAGATATTCACAGGAGCAGCAGTTTCACCAGCCTCCATCATCTTTTTCAGAGCGTCAAGCTGTTCTGTTCATAAGGAAATTAAAAATTAATTAGGCATGCTATCAGCAGATCGTAGCAAAATGAAATACATCAATAATATAAACATACAATAATAAATGATTACCTGATCCTGAGAGGTACCTTCATGTAATGAGATTTTTAAGATCAAGTTTTCAGTTAGTAGTAAAATGTTATGGAATATGAGGATCATTAGATTGTTAGCTTTGGAAAGTGGTCAGTAAGAGCTGTATCCAAAGCTCACTGAAGATACAGAAAATATTTCCACAGATTTCAACAGCCTTTGAAGCAAGTGTATCACTTTAAAGAATAAGCAGAGAGCTGCCTCTTTGGTGGTTGATCAATGCAAATGGAGGCAAGGCATTGAATTTTCAGCTGTGTTTCAGTTAGACAAAATGTGCATTTGAACTAGGCAGAATGATACAATCATGGATCACTGAAGTCAGTGGAAGGTCTTCGTGCTTATCTTTCACTGGGGAAAGGATCAGGGTTTGTCACTTCAGTCATACTAGCAACTAAGATAGCAACATTATTATTAATGAAAGAAGATAAACATCAGTACTGGTAATAATAACTACAAGTTCATTTTCTAATTCCATTTCAGTTTTTGCTTATCCTGGAAAAGCACAGCAATGTAAATGTATTGGTGCAGACAGAATTTACAAGATATTCTATCTCTGTTAGATTTCAGCTTGAACAGCAATCTGATAAAGTCCAGCAATATTGCAAGGGGGGTTGGACTGGATGATCTCTGGAGGTCCCTTCCAACCCCTACAATTCTGTGATTCTCTGATCCCAGTCAGCCATAAATAATAAGGGTCAGAAAGTATTGCCAAGACTAGACTAGTAAAAATTCTTAGAAGAAATATTCTGACACTTAAATCCAATATTGAACAGCAATCTGATAAAATCCAACATTTCTAGGTCTATCTATGCCCATGCTAAACACAGTTACTAAGGCCTAGAATCTAGCAAGACAAAGGAAATACAAGGGCAAACAGAATGTCCTTTACATATAATTAATATTTTTAACAGCACTGTACAAGTATTTGACAACTTTGGTAACAAAGTCAATTCAAATCAATCTGGACTTCTGTTTAATTTAGTATTTGACAAGATTACTTACTTTTTTCTACTTCAGGTTTCAACCTTTTATTCTTTATGAGAATCTTTCTTTTGAGGTCATTAGGAGAAGGCAAAGCTTTACCTGGATCAAGCTGTAAAATAATTTACAGAAAAGACTTTAGTAACAACTATTTCACCTCTTTGTAACCCCATTTGGATTGTGACTTTGGACAACCATTTTAAGGGGCAGTGAAAAAGCAGTGCCACCTCAGGCACAACCACAGGAGTCAGTCTGCAGTTACATTGCTTCCTCTGTTACTTCCCTATCCCAAGGGAAAGTTATACTCATCTTCAGCAACCCTACTCTCCTATCCTCTCCTGCCTAGCAGTAGGCATGGATGTGACTTGCAACACTTAATCAGAGAACTTCCTAGTTTTACTCTCTCCTTGTGGGTCATTTGTAATTCAAGTCATAGTTTAGTCCCTTGTAATTTCACCTCCAAATAGCTCACCTTTTTATCGTCCCTTCAGGCTGAAATAATGCAAGTGAGGCTGTTCATACATACATACAGAGTAAAAAAGGGCTGGCACCAGTGAACGAAAAATCTGGTCAGTCCTTACCCAAGTGGCAAGCACTATTTTTGCCAGTAGGACTACAGGGTCACAAACAGCAAGTCTGACATACATAGGAAGTACTAGTTAAGGTATCAGTCCAATCTGAGCAAGGACACATATATTACACATAATACACATAATACTGAAAAAAGTAAAAAAAAAAAATAATCCTCTGGTTTAAGTTTTGTCACGTCACTGCAGCTAAGAAACAGAAATTCAGATAAAAGTAAGATACTTTCCACCTTAGACATGTAAAAGATATCACATGGGAAGTCACTGCTGTAACAGATGACAGATGCATTAAAAAGAGTGTGGCCAGCAGGTCAAGGGAGGCGATCCTCCCCCTCTACTCTGCCCTGGTAAGGCCTCATCTGGAATACTGTGTCCAGTTCTGGACTCCCCAGTACAAAAAAGACAGGGATCTCTTGGAAAGAGTCCAGCAGAGGGACACAGAGATGGTGAAGGGCCTGGAGCATCTCCCCTGTTAAGATAGGCTAAGTGAACTGGGTCTGTTTAGCCTTGAGAAAAGAAGACTGAGAGGGGACCTGATCCAAGTCTATAAATATCTGAGGTGTGGGGGACGAAGTGGTGAGGCCAGACTCTTTTCAGCAGTGTGTGGAGACAGGACAAGGGGAAACAGCCAGAAACTGGAGCATAGGAAGTCCTGCACAAATGTGCGCGAAAACTTCTTTACAGTGAGGCTGACGGAGCACTGGAACAGGCTGCCCAGGGGGTTGTAGAGTCTCCTTCTCTGGAGATATTCAAGACCCGCCTGGACACCTACCTGTGTGACCTGGTGTAGGGAACCTGCTTTGGCAGGGGGGTTGAACTCGATGATCTCTGGAGGTCCCTTCCAACCCCTACGATTCTGTGATTCTGTGATCCCAGTCAGCCATAAATAATAAGGGTCAGAAAGTATTGCCAAGACTAGACTAGTAAAAATTCTTAGAAGAAATATTCTGACACTTAAATCCAACCCCGAGTTACAAAGAACAAAGAAACAAAGCACCACAACTTGAAATTCAATAAAAGAGCTGAGGTGACAAATAACAATGAAGTAAAACATCTCAATCTGAAAAAAAATGTGTGTGTAAACCTCCCCTCCTTTGTAGGAGGGTAATAATACCTATAACTACTAGGTTATCTCAGTTGAGGGAGTTTTGGTATGTTGAAGACCAATCAAAACTGTTTCTGAGAGTGCTTGGGTTGTAATTCCACTAGATGTCAGTACCACAGAGCTCATTTATCCCCATCCCCAATTGCAAGGCATACGTGGATGCCTATTTGGACGATATTTGCTTTTACTTAAAAACAAATTTGCTGCATCCAGTGCCATGTCCCTCTTGATTCTGTCCACCTCAGTCTGTATAAGTACCAGAAAACAAGCACCCATAGACAACTCAAGCAGCCAACTCTGTAACATTTGCTTTGTGAGCAGCTGAGGTCTTGGTTCACCGACAATAAGAAATAAACACAATATGCAGAAGGCTCAGTAGTGCTAAGGCACACAAGCAGCAGAACTCTATGGCAGCAGCATGGCAGTCTCCAGCCTGCACTGTTTTAGGTTTGCCTGAAAACTGCTGGAAGCTGTGATGTATGAGGAATTTGCCAAGGTGCCATGTACATCAGTGGGCAACAGGACAAGTTTAGTTCTCTGGAAGACGCCTTTCATAGCAATAAGCTGATATTCATCAAGCCTGGTAAGTTGCTGTTCCTGCAATATGCAGGGAAACCCAAGGAAAAAAAAAAAAACATTTAGAAGATAATACAAGAAGGACCCTGGAAAAGCTTCACATGGACAGAAGCTGGCTGACAAATCAGGCAGAATCTTCTTTGCCATGGTCTCCCACACCACTGAAGAGCACTTGCAGGATTTGGGTGACTTCTGGCAAGTAGCAAACATGCTGCTTAGGAGAATAGGAAAGAAGTGGAGGAGTGGATAACAAGTTATTAAAGTCTCAAACACTGTGTTTGTGGAGGAGTGACTGTTATTATCTCCTGCCACAGAGGGGAGTGAAGTGCATGCAGATTACAGTGCACTCAATAGTCCAAACGAGACTGCAGGGAACTCTCTGCTTAATTTAATTCTTAATGCACTAGTGGGGGCTACCCCACTTGACTGTCAGGCCTGATTTAGAGCATGAAGCACACAA
Organism: Excalfactoria chinensis; assembly: GCF_039878825.1. Lineage (NCBI taxonomy): Eukaryota > Metazoa > Chordata > Aves > Galliformes > Phasianidae > Excalfactoria > Excalfactoria chinensis. The sequence goes on along the minus strand of NC_092827.1, from coordinate 92,137,384 downwards.
AGTGCAGCTAAAAGAAAAGCTTTCCTCAACTGAGAACATGCAATTTAGAATTAATCGTTTTTCAACAATGACTAACAAATTTCAGAGTTATGTATGACCTGGAAATGAAACATAAGTGGTGTATTTTACATAGGAGCTGACATTACATCACACACCAAGGGGATGGATTTCCCCAGGTTGCTTGCCAGAGTCCTGTACAGAGAGACTGAATTAATCAGATTAGGATGTTTGTACTAAGCAGCGTATACACTCAAATACACCAGTCATTTTTGAAAGCACAGGACTGGCAGTCATCAGCAATTCCACTATAGGTAGTATGATACATTTTTTTTTTTTTTCATTTCTTTAAGATACTGCTAATGTAAAAAGTAGAAACATTGTCAGAAGGTAACTTACTGGATGTGTTTCTAGAGGCTGTTTCAACAGGAGATCTCCAAAAAGATCTTCACAGTATTTTGACATTTTGTACTGCTGATATTTGCTGGAAAATATTACAATGGTTCATTTTTTTACATATTAAAAAGTCTAGATCACTATTACACAGAAAAACACAAATGAACACAGTCATCCTAAAACATATACAGCCCAATTTTTCTCAATTGAGACATATTACTTTACTGTAATCAAAGTGTCAATAAAAGTCTAATATCTGACAGAGATTAATATAATAAGACCAAGAAAGTAGATTAACCAAATTCCACACTGCTAATGGGACATACAAATATATTTCACAGCTTGAGCACAGATAATATAAGCTAGCTAAAGATTGACTACATTAAAGAACAGTCTATTCCAGCTGACAGCCAGTATATCTGCATAGCCTGACACAGTTTTCAAGTTCACTCAAATTTTAATATTTGTGAGATGTATCATCTTTCTCATCCATTGTACTATTAAATAAATAAACAAATAAAGGCACTATATACCTGCAATGATTTTCAAATGAAAGAATGACGGGATACTCTGATGTAACAAAAGCTGTTTCCTTAATGGCTTGAATTACATCCTTCAAAATGCAATAAAAGGATTCAAAATTAGAATAAATCAAATTACAATCATAATGAAAGATTTTTTTTTTGTCTTCCTCCCCATCATGAGAAACACAGAGCTGAGTTTCAAGTGTGTCTACTAAAATCAGAATGAGAAAAAACTGTATGCTCCTTCTTTTGTTCCCTCCCCATTCCCCTTCCTCCCCCCAAAAATCTACACTCAGCACCCAGAAGTGCTTGCAGTTTCACCTACAACCCATCAATGCAACCTTTCATCTCCTGCCACCTTGTCCTGACAGGATAAACTTACACTCCCAGAATAAGCTCTGCATCTTCAGACTGTTTCTAAAGCCAAAGAACTTCTCAGACTATAGAGAAGATACTTTCTCTGCTGAGCAAGGAGACACAGGATGTAACAATATGGGTCAAAAAAAGTAAGCAGGAGTAACTCAGGGACATATAAAGCAAGTCAGAAATGAGCCTTAGGATCTGGGGACAAGAAACAACGCCTATATAATTTGTCAGTCTGTCATAAGGGAGCAGTTGCAGATAATCAGAAGGGAAGGGTACCCTGCATGGATCTTTGTCCAGGAGTCGTACTGGGGCTTATTGCCAGGTGGAGAGATCAGGTATTTACCTTGAAAAGAATATCTGTGCACATTGCTTTTCCATGTGTTATTATTGGTTCTTGGTCTTCACCTTTTCCATCCCAACAGTCCAACTCAACACATCTAAAAGCCCAAGAAAAATAACACCTTTCTTAGTGTTTCAATACAGGTGAGCTACTCAAGAAACATTCTGAGCAGTGATGTTGAGTAAATTACTATGCAATTTGAGGCACTACACAATCCCTTTTAAGCTGCACATGTGTAATTTCTGACTGCCATTATAACACTGGGTATACTACCTTAAATATAGTATGTGTGGGGTAACATTTGAAGGATAATTATTTCTTAGCACTGTAGTACTTGCCTAATCTATTCTCTTACTCAGTTAACTATGACACACAGCAGTATGTCAAGAAATCAAGCAGGAAATCATAATCTGATTTTTATTTATTCCTAAAGTTCTTAATTACAAAGTAAGAAAGCCTCAAAAATTCATTTTTCATTTTGATATGAAACTTATCTTTCTCACAGCCTGTCTCCTGATATCTGTGTTCCACTGTCTTCCCATGTTTTTTGTGATGAAGTCTTAATGTAGTCTCATTTACCACACTAATGTATTTTCACATTTACTTCTACAATATATCATCACCAAGATACTCGGTGTATGTTCAAAGTACTATTCACAAATATCAGAGACTTATCTACTGCTTCAAACCTGCATCCAGCCAGAAGCACTTGTCTGTACATCTCCACCGAAGACTTGCCACCAAACTGCCTGCCTGTTAAATACGTGTTATGAGAGGAACTGATAAAATAGTGAGCCAAAGGATGGTCCATTTCTTGATATAATTCCAAACGGTCTAGGAAAACTGGGGCATTTTCATCTGACATCAAGTATCTGCAAAATCCATCACTTGATATGAGACCTAGAAGGAAGAAGAAATCATAGTGAATTACTGATAGAAATTTATAGTGAGATGGATGCTAACTACTTTTCTGAACATGAACCCTAGCACAAAAGGTATGTCTACACAGGTATCTGCAAGCAAACAGCTCTCCCTTTTCAGTGCTCCAAGCTGATCAGCAAGTCTTCCTACTGCAAAATCTGCCACAACGCCTCCAGAAAATAAACAAGTAAGAAAACTGTACATCTGACATTCACCATGGTAGACCTAAGTCATCAATAGGATGTGAATAAGGCAAATAAGTACTGACTTCTCCTCAGAATACTCATAGCAATTTTGGACTCTGGGACTTAAGTGAGGCAGAAATGGTGAGCTTACATTTACATATTGTACTTTTCCCCTCTAATTTTTAGTCTTGCACTGAAAGTGCTACATTGCTGTGGATCAGCTTTCAGCAAAACAAGCAGAGATGTACCCTGACAACAACTGCATGTATTCATTTGCAAAATGTTAGTAAGCTCCATGACATTTTCATATTTACTGTTCAAAATACAGGTTTTTTCTTTTACAGTGAAAAGCAAACAATTTTCAACAATGTACACAGGACGTAGAGTGATTCAGAGAACAAAATTTATAACATCTTTCCATTAGTTCTCTGTTGTTATATGCCTTACAAAGTATAAAAATAAATAAAGGGATAAACTGCAATGATAAACAATAATAATCAGTACTACAATGGTTTTCAGAGCAGCCAAGACACAGAGAAATCAGAAATGATCTGAGGTAGGGAAGAAGGAATTACTCATAAAGAATCACTGCAAAGAATTATCTGGATCTAATTTGAAGACTGCATTCCATAAAGTCACGTATGAGCACTCAGCAATTGTTAAGGCACCTTTCACAGCAGTCCTATGTTTGAGACAGCTTTTCTCTTGTACAGAGAACTTCAATATACCAGTAAACCTGCTTTTTTATGATGTTTCTAGTATTCTGAAAAAAATCCTCTTCTGGAGCTTAAATTTTCTGTGCTTTGTGTCAGCCAGAGGTGAACTCTCCTGGAATGTCTTATTCAAATCCTCTCAGCTGATTCTGATTTTTGGAAGAAAGGAAAAAGGGGGAAAATTGAACTTAATGTATAAGAATGCTTTTTGTTGATCACTGAGAACTTGAAAGCTGCAGCACAAAACGGTTCTGAAATTTTAGCAGACACCTTAGTGGGAAAAGGTCTCAGCTGGGCAGGTATTCTAGATAAACAACATAAAGTCTTTGCAACATAAAGAAGCTCAGTGTCCTACAATCAGTAGACTGATTCTTGCATTTTTGCCATGCATTGACCAAGTAGAAGAGTTTCCTTTTCCACTGTTCACTAGGTGATCTGCAGCACAAGCAACCAAAAAAAAAAAAAAAAAAAAAAGATGCTGAGTTTAATTATTTTGCTCGACTTGTTTTAAAATGAAATCATCTCTTTGTCCTGCTGACCGCACTAGGATAAAAGAAAAGCAAATGTTGAATTTCCTCCCACATTTACCTTTACTCTTCAAGTCTTCATCTGGCTCATATGTCTCAATTATCTGCATTGCTCTTTTTGTGTCATAAAAGGGAAATAAAATTTCATTGAGCCGAGGATCTCGTTGATGCTAAGGTTAGAAAACAGTGGAATTCAGCAAAACAATACAGTGCATGCCTATCATCCAAGAGCATTTCATTACTGCAGATGAGAAAGAAAGAAGTGGACATTTAAAAAAAACAAAAAACAAAAAAACAAGCCCTACAACTTTCACCCTACCCACCAGGATCTTCAGCTTTACACAGAACACAAACCTTAGCTTTTATAAGAAACCTAGGCAGTTTGACTACGCAGTGGATTTGTTCTGAAAGACTTTTAACTGTATAGCTGGTCTTACTGCTACTTGTTCACTAAAATAATGACTGCACATGGTATATGTCTCAGTGAAATGTTGAAAATAAATAACTACACTTGTACACCCATAAATTCTCTCTCTTCTTCCAAGTCCTTTTGGTATGTTATGTAAACTGACAGGCCTTACTGATGGCACAGTAAGCACCTCCACAAAAATTCCCGTCTTCAGCAATACCTGTAGCTGAAGTATAAATAATTATAACCCTGAATTTAGAGATATGTAACTACTGGTCAGTATTTGTGAACTGCAGAAACACTGTCACACTCAAAAAAGAAGAAATACAAACAGTTCAAAAAATCTTTAAAGTATTTTCATTTCACAGAAATGACATTAGGATTTCTTAATATATTTATTATTTATCTGTTCTGGATGTAATTTTGCAGTGATGTCTAATTCACTACAGAGTTTTTCAATTTTTGTTTAATAGCGTGCTATGTAACATTTCTTTTCCTCCATGCTGGATTAGAGCTGCACACTGTGTGCCTGATTCTCCATTAAAAGAAAATTAAAAATAGAACTGAATGGAGTAGTGGCATATAAGCAGATGCAATAAAACAAAGAAATAAACATGACTGTGGAAACATTTTTTTACCCCAATAGATGCAGAGTTTTCAAGCTGCAGTATAAGCAGAATTCAGAACTGTAACAGCCACCCCCATAGTGGAGATAAATAATTTGGAGTGGACAGGCTTGGAACAGCATTCTCAGCATTTGCTGTAATTCCTCATATGTACATTTTTGACTTTTTTTTTTTTTTTTTTTTTTTCAGAAAAAAAAGCAATTTCCAATCAGAAAGAAGCACTTCACCTCTTTTCTTACATTCAGCACATTGATGAATGTGCTTTACTGATTCCAAGAAATTACAACCAATGCCAATTTAATCATGCAGATAAGGAGGGATCTTTCAAATAATGCTACTGACAGTATGTAGCATCTAAATTCTAGCATTTTCATTCACTACAGATTGGCTGTCTGGATATCTAAGTAAAACTCAGATGAAATATGAAATGAGAGCAGCTGGATGCAGGACATAACTTGCTAAGCAACACACAACAGCAATACATTGGCATGCAACAGCACAAATTACTATGACAAACGACAAGCCTTTTATCATTAGTGACAATTCTCTACTTCAAAAAATGTTAAGAAATAGTAGGGGAGGTTCTTATTCAAGAAGAGTGCTCTTTCCATTCTCCTTCTATAATTAATCATAAGCAAACAGACTAAAATAAATGGGATAAGGTAAAAAAGCTCCTCTTGAGAAGGAGTCCCCAGAATTATCATAAGAAGTTAAGAGCAAAATATTCTTGTTGCAATGACCGCTGCTCATTATGTATTTTTCCCTACCCATTAAAAGGACGATTATGTTTACTTAGTTGAAAAAAGAAGGGAAATTTAACAACTGATGAAGTGTTATTTTAAGAAAAGCAACAATGTTTATTAGCGCCTCCCGGGAAATCTTCTGCACTACTGGGTTTGTTGGCACTGAAAAGCTGTAACAGAAAAGCTGATCAAAACTAAAAGCGTGATGTTTCATTTTAAAAGTCAACACATCCCTGAACTGGTTATGTACATCCTGCAAAGCTGCTTTTGCTTGTTCTGGTTACAATACGAAACAGGACACCTTTTACACTAGATATTCTTAACCATATGGAAGTGAATAATCTAAAAATATGCAGAGAAAGAATTCCTATATAGTTCTGGAATGAGAGAAAGATTATTTATCCTCTCCATCCTGGCCTCCAGTCTCCTATTTGAGAGGATAGAAACTGAGATGCAAAGCAGCTTATGTGCCAAAATCAATTTTACATACTTGTGGAATTTCCTCTGTGCACTGGACTAAGAATGACATCCTTTTGTGGAAATGGAAAAAAAGAAAGAGACAGAGCAAGCAAGTGAACAGAAAAGAGGAAGAGCGAGTGAGAAGGAGGGAGGTGGGAAGAGAGAGAAAAAGTGGGAAAGAGGAGGGTCCATGAGAAAGAAAGGGAAAGAAAATGATCTCTTCATACCTCCTTCACAAGAGAAAAAATGAATCCTGGTCAGAATACTGAATTTCCATTTTGACAGTTAACTGGCCTATAATTTTTTGCTGCAAATGAACGGCAGGAGCAAAGCTCAATAGTAGTGATCTTTGTTGTTTTTCTACTGTGTTTCCAAACTTCAAAAAATACCTACGCGAAGTGCTCAGTGCCTGACAATAATTAGATTTCTAAAACCTTCCCAGGAATTTTAACGCTGATATACAATTATATCAGCTGTCAGCCAGCAGCATTTAGAAGTAAAACAGAGAAAGCAGTTCATCTGGAAAAACTCCAGGAAAGATGTTCACTCTTCACTTACAGCCGGTAACATACTCTTGTGCTCCCTTAAAGAGCCCTAACCCTTACAGCTTCTGTGATCTGCGCAGAAGGTAACTGAAATCAAATTAATTTAGCTTAAAGATTCTCATGAATAGTTACTCTGCAAACAAATCCTTCCCCTATAATATCATAATAAACTTTTTGCATTTTCCATCTTTAAACATTGCTACTAACTGCAATCCCAGCCTGTTGCAAAGGGGGCAGAAAGGATCACTTTGGGTGTGAGATCCTGTTTTTTTACCGTCTATTAATTCATTATTTAAATCATAAGATCCAAATACATTCAGAGACTAGAATACCTACACCACAGAACCAAAGGCATTGGTTTCAGATGTTCAGAGTGCAGGTCCCTCTATAAAACCATTTGACTATTTTTTTCTGAACTCTAGTCACCAACTAAAGGGCAACATTACCATTAGTTATGAAATGCTAATCTCACTGTTGGATTTGTTTTTTCTGAGTAATGTAATTTGGTTGGATGAAGAATCAGGCAAGTGTTCCCAGCTGCATAAGAAAACTGTACTCTGAATTTGATATATGGAGAAATTATTGCTTGAGTTTTCACACAGAAATAGCAGAAATACATTTCTGATATACACACACACACACACACACACACACAAATAGATTGGTAAATAAACAGTAAAATAATTTTAGATCGGGAGATCTTTTTTTTAAGGTTCCAAGAAGATCATTCAGAGAAGTAAAGCAGCTATCCATGTTCCAGATGACAAGGATCTATTGGTATCAAGAAAGTCTACACATTTATTTACTATGCATATGTTCTTGTCAAATCTACAGTAGTGGATTTGGCTTTGCAATCCTGAATGAGACAGTCTTAAATAACTTAGTGTGCTTCAGGAATAGGAAAAACAAAGCAAAAAAGAAACAAAAACAACAACAAAAAAAACCACCAACCCTCACACTGCTTATTGAACTACTTTGCATACACAACATTTTTAAGAAAAAATACTCTTGCGAACAACTGTATTCTGAAAATACAGCAGTAAAAATATTTTCTTTTATGCTGCACATTTGCTATTTAAAAAATAATATACAAACCCTTAAAATACCCTCTCAGCTCTTAGATTTGTAAGAGATAGATGTACCACTGTAGTGAATCTAACCAGGGTTTGTAAAAGCCTACTTTATTTTTTCTATTATTCAGAGGGATTAGCAGACATATTTATCTGGGGTCTTAAGATAAAAATAATCTCTTGTATAAAAATACTGGAATGTGTTTATAATAAAAATGCATTGAAAGTAACGGTATAAAACGTATAAAACATACATAATACAACATAGCACAACAGCAAGTAATCAGCAGATGCAACCTGCAAAGCCAACATGTAGAAAGCACAAGAACATGTAAGGTTGGAGCTGATTTTTGCACCTGGATGTTACCACAATGGAAAGATCAGCAGAACAAAAGCGTAGCAAATAATGGCACGATACATGCAATGAAAAGACTGGAAGAAGCAAGCCACTGCAGACAGACTTGTATGGTAGTTAATGTATGAAAAAGCTTACTTCATTTAGAAAGCTCACTAATTGGTCTACCGTTAAATAATCAGTTTTGTCTCCATTGCTGAAAAGAAATTTATTAGAGAATGTAAGTTTTCATATATGATGCTACAGTAGGTATGATTTGCATGCTGACATTGTCAATACTTTTACAACCTTCAACTTTTCTACCTGAAGTAGCTATACAATCTCAAAACAAACAGTCACAGAAAACAGTCTATGTTCTGCACAGTCTATCTCCCAAACTTGCTATAACTTAACAGGTATTCCTTCATAAAACAGCACATAAGCCCTCCAGCTGAGAATAAATTGAAGGAAGAAGCTTTTGAAGCTTCACATTTCTTAATTTAGTTAGTTCACATACTGTATTAATCACCTAAAGGAGCAAGTTAAAATTACAGTAGTTAGTAAAGCCAATGCGGGAAGGGCTGTGGGGGGGGAGGGAACACAAGTTCCAGGCACTTTCTCTTAGTCATGTAAAAGTGACTCCAAATACAGAGTAAACTTTTACATTAATAATCTGAGAGAGAAGGAAGGGGAAAAGACTTAAGTTTGTCTTAAAACACTACTGATGCTACCAGGATTAAATGTTAGATAATTACTGTGTTCTGTTATGATTAGTTATGGACTAAAATTACAGTAAAATCAGTCTAAAGCAAGATTACATTCAATTTGAACTCACATCTTCTTAAAGAGGTCCTCTATGTCAGTTCGGGGACATATCTTTTGGGTGAGCTCATAAAATTTCTCATAAGTAAATGCTGCAGGCTCAATTTCATCGTTCTGCAACAAAAGGCAAAGGTGCATTTACTCAGCAAAAGACAATATGCTCTTTTTCATGGAGCATATCTTACATCTGAAAAAGCAACCAAGTACTGTTTTAGCTCCTTACCCATTATACACTTTATTTAGTTTATCTTTTCTGCAAGCAGTTCTAAATTCATCTTTATCAGAGATCTGTTTGACATTCTTATATTATGAACTCATAGTCGCATTAATTCTACATAAATAAAGAAATGGAGCCCAGTACTTATTTTTCTAATGGAGCTCAAAAAAAAAAAAAAAACAACCTGGAAATTCCACAATAGCGTTTTAACTTTAAGATACTTACACTAAAGCCAAGACATTTCAAGAAAAAGTTTCAGATTTGGTACAGTGGCTCTAAATAGCAAAGCAGCTCTTATAAAAGAGTGTTGAAATTTCCATAGAAGGGAATGCTCAGCTTACACATTCAGTATCATGCCCTTCCCTGACTGAACAAAACGAGCACTGCAGCAGTGAAGAAAAAGTTCATCCCTTGTGTCAGGCACTGTGTCCACTGGGAATACGCATTTTTCTATACTCCTCTCCCCAGCTAGAGACAGAGAGAGCTGCTGAGCCTGCAAGGCTGCCTCTCTTGGCAGGTGCAAAGCCAAGGACTATGGGCTGGAGTCTCCCAAAGAAACCAGCCACAACCGCAGTCACTTGTCACTTCTCTGGGGGGTGCTGGCAGGACAGTGCTGGACAATGGAAGGGAGAAAAGGGAGCACAGAACACGAGAAACCCAGCAAATGAAACTGAGAGGGCAGGACACAACAATATTCTGCATTCAAGTACTTTACATAAATTCAGGGGGGAGGGGTGGACCAGTTAGTACAAAAAATAAGAGAAGCCTTATTTGAGAGCTTCAAGGACTGCTGTGTCATGCAGCACATTAAATACATTTTGGTTATAGTAAGCAACCTGAAGTGATAAGTAAACTACTTGTGAACAACAGGCATGTTTTTACATCAAATGGCTTCGATCAAATACATGAATTTGAATGATTCATCAGTTTATTCATATACAAAGAAGCTATTCAAAACTGCTAAATACCTTTCCACTGGGAAGACCTAACTCCTTGAGTGCTTGAAAGATCACTTTTTCTGTTTTACCTGATGCAAAGGTTCTGGTAATGCTACAACAAAAAAGATTGGGAAAAAAAAAAGTTAGTCACTTTCAAACAATCAGTTCTCTGTCTCTTGCATTTTACTGCCAGTGTTTTCCTCTGACTTCAGTGGATGAATGTTTGCATCTTCCAAGAAACAGAGAGGCTGAAAAAGTGGTTTAAGCTTCAAGGAGCTGCCTGCTATCCATTAGAAAATACACCAAAATGATGAACTGCAAAAAGAGCAAAAAGCAATACAAAGCTTTGCAAGGCATTATTTTGTATCTTTTCAACTCCATGTACACATAGATGACTGTATTTAAGAAGTAGTGGTTTCTGCAAGTAAGAAGACTCATGTCTCCAGGCATTACTGGTTGCTGTGACTTCCTCTCCAAGCGTTAATTTATGCTTCCCATTTAACTCGTAAAGCAGGCCTGAACCATTCCAAGTGGCAGATTCCTTCCTCTTTCCTTAACCAGCAGCAGTGTTCATTTCACAATTTGAAAGCTCCCTCATTTCACCTGCATTATGAATGCTTCAGTTCTAGGAATATTACGCAATTAAACAGATTTCCACCAAACTGGATAACATTCGATTCCATAAATCTGGAATGATTTCACCATGCATGAGACTGACCAAGTGGTTTCCTTTGCAAGTAAACAAATCCAATTAAAGTCTAACTATTTGATAGGATTAAAACATTTGGTCTCATTCTGTTCCCATTTGAGACAAATTTGAATAATCTCTATCTCTGGAAAAAAATAGATCTATACTTCCTCCGTTTTTCAAGGGTCTAAGTCTAAGCTTCCCAAATTCCTCTGATCTTGATATCTCAGACTGAAGGGAAAATTGAGGTCTGCATCCAGGATCTAATTCTAATTCTATGACAATCTGTACAGTGGGAAAGACCCTATGGTTGCCTAATGAGAATATGTTGCTCTTTATGATCAAGACAGTCATTTATTGAGGCTTTTTGTTAGCCTCACGCAAAGTAAATAACTTCACAAGGAAAGAGATGTGAAACAGTTGCTGTTATATTTGTCACTGTAATTCAGTTATTTTGTTCTTCAAAATGCTCTGAGGCTTCTGTATAAATATTTTCATACTAATACTCTTTAATATCTTTATCGATGACCTAACAAGGGGATTGAGTGCACCCTCTCTAAGTCTGCAGATGACACCAGGCTGGGACTAAGTGTCAGTCTTCCTGGGGGAAGGAAGACCGTTCAGAGGGATCTGGACAGGCTGGATCACTAGGCTAAGGCCAATGGGAAGAAGCTCAACAAAACTAAATGGTGGGTCCCGCACTTTGGTCACAGCAACCCCATGCAACACTACAGGCTTGGGACAGGGTGGCTGGAAGACTGTGGAAGAAATGCACCTAAAGGTGTTGGTTGAGGTTCAGCTGAAGATGACCAATCAGTGTGTCCAGGTAGCCAAGAAGGCCAGTGGCATCCTGGCTTGTATACAAAAAGTTTTTTGTTTGTTTTTTTTTTACCTTGTTCTTACAACGGTTAGATTTCTGTGTTCCTATCTAGGCACATAAATCACAGAATCATAGTATTCAAAAGGGACTTCATCATCTAGTCCAACTCAACTGCTAAAGCAGGTTCCAAGCAAAGGATGAAGAGAGTGAGTAAGATAAAGAGTATGATACATAAATATTTGGCTTTCAAAGCTAGTAAGTACTAAGATGCTTTCACTAAATTACAGACTATAGACACTTATTTCTTAAACAAACAAATAAACAAACAAACGCAAGCAGCTATTTTTCTACTGATTTGAAGACACAGAATAATGTCAGTTCTATATTTTATGATCTGTCTCTGACCTGGTAAGAATTATATGCTTATTCTTGTGAATTGGGTCCCAATAATAAAAATCATATAATATTGCCTTAAGTAACTAATCAGAAAATGAGAGGCAAGATTCCCTAGCTATAGAAAACTTTTTTTTTTTTTGAACTCTTTTTTTATTTCAAAAATGACAGCAAACATAATTTGTAATGAGAGCAGCAGTCTCGAAACAAGTGCATGAATCAAATAAGACTTTCAAAGTATAGTATGACACTTTCATTTTGCTAAGGATATTGTAAATAAATCTACTTTTTCCTCTACCTGTGGAGATGTTTTAGACAGACTTGACAGATTTATATGCATTTTGTTGCACATCTCGGGAAAAACTGAGTTATTTCCAATGCAAGCAAATTACTGGCTGACAGATACCTACAGATTTTAACTCCTCACATTCCACTGGGTATGAGTATATTATTGTATTTATTTTTGGCAACATGTGAATGTTTCCTCATTTTTTAGAATACTTCCCAAATCTAGGATTGAGGGGTACAAATCTATCTTGCATGTTGATGGATTCAATGACTTGATTATTTTGAACATTTACCACTTTCAAATGATTACAAATATCAAGTTGCTACATTTTACCCACAATCACATAATGAACCCTTTGAAGTGTCCAGATATAAAGATTCTGTTTCCCTCTGCACAGTATGGAAGAGTAAGTTCTACAGAAATTTAAACTGCAAACCACTTCAGCAAGGAGTTAAGCTGCTAGAGAGCAATTTATGTCAATCCTCTTGGAACTTAAAACACTTTTAAGGAAAAATATTCAACTTTAAAAGACCATTTAAGTACTCCAAAATCCAAACTATAAATCTAGAAGGAAAATTTAATACATTGGACCCAGTGGACTGGACTCTAGCAATATGTGCCCTTGTATGCAAAAGCAAGTTGGTTTGCAAGCAAACAAACTTATGTCTCCCTCGATGCAAGGTAAAATATTTCAAGGTAGAAGTTTCACATAAGCTAGCTAGATTAATCAATTCTGAAAATAAAGCTCTGTGTTCAAACACAGACGTGATGCTGAAATCTTGCAAATGATCTTGCTCTCCTAGTACTGTTCCCCTACTCTTACCCTTCAGATGATACTCCTCTTGGGACCTCTGCAAAGGAGGTACCTCACGGCAGTTCAGCTGAAGTATGAAGAATAAACAGGAAGCTGGCAATGTGAAAGCTCAAAAATGAACTCACTGAAGCAGCCTTAACACCCTCAAAGTGTCACTTGAATCATGAAACTAAGAAACCTGGAGGGCAGCATGGCAGACACTTTGTCTTTTTGCACATTATGTAGACACACAGTCCTATTTTTCTCCCTTGACTAAAAAAATTATGTGAGGCTTAACTTACAGAGTCCTTAATGTTCCTTTCTGCAGATTCCTCCTTAGGAAAAAATAGCAAGTCTCAAAAGTGCAGTTTTCACATTTTGGATGGGGAAAAAAGAAGCTCAAAGTGTCTGCAAGAACATCTAGGGCAGGGCAGGGAGAATTATCAGCCTAGCCAGTGAGGACTGAAAATCAGTTACACTAAATAGTTAATAGCTGTACAGATAAAAAAACAAGTCTGTTCTAACCTTTCTGTCACTGACAACAATCAGCCTAATGATTCTTTTACCATGTGGAGAAAACCAAATATTATCCTGGGGTTTCCTATAAAAGCAGAAGTAATTTTGGCAGAGCTATATCTGTCTCTTTTACAAGGAACTACATTTTACAAGGTACATCTTTGCCCTCCCGTTAACTGGCCTGCAGGTTTGTATAGTTCTCTTGCTAAGTATTTTACAAAAAACCTAGTCCAAAGTTTGAGGAGCTTTAAGATGAGAAAACTGACGTTTTTAGCTCTAAATGACCTAGAAAACAATTATAAGCACTCATATCTTCTTTAGAATGGGCTAAGAGAAAAATTATTATGTTGATAAGAAGTCTTACCTAGGTTAGCAAGGAGGAACAGAACTCAGCTCAGTATGCCTAGTTCTGTGCTTGTTTTTGTATAGGTATTAAGCAGTGATAAAATTGTGTTGTATTTAATTACTAATCCATAGACCTTTACTAGCATTAAAAAATCAGAACTAGATAGAAACTTGAATGCCCAATTGTGCTTACCTCCGAACTGGAATTTTCCCATTTGTGTTTGTTAGAAAGGCCAGCTTCATCCAGCTGAAATTAAGAAATAAATATTTTTAAAATATTATTTGTTAAAATTGGGACAGTTATATTCAGCTTAAGATTATTGACATCCCTTTGAAATGAGTATCATCAATCAGGTAATGGTTTCATACTAAAAAATATTCCTCTGTAGACTTCTAGTACTTAAAGGCAAACCAGTGTTTTCACTGTGAAAACAAAAAGCAGACCAAAAGAAACACTGTATAATTAACAGGATCAGTTTGACAAGAAGAAGGATTCATGGGATTCTGTTTCCACATACATCAGTGAAGCAACAACTCAGACAATAATTACAACATGCAACAGCAATAAATCAAATGAATAGTTATGATTCCTCTTGGGCAGATGCCTAATATAGACTTGCTATCTCTTCTGAATGGTGAAATGAAAGGTTACAATGAAACACTAAACTAATCTTCATTACACATTATTTTAAAAATATATGAAAAAAAAAGAAAATTACAGGGCTAGAAAAATAAAGGGGAGAAAAGAAGGTAACTTACTGTTTCTTGAGACATGTCATTGGACTGACATTGTTAGCTCTAAAGTTATGTATGATGGATCCCAGTCCTTCTACCCATTGCTGAGAAACACAAAAAACAGAAGCAATAAATTAGGAGAACTGAAAAGGGAAGAAACCTTGGTGAAAGGCTCTTCTTCCTTGCAGCTATGGATTACAATAACATTTGAAGTTAGGAAAAGTAAGGAAAAGAACCTGTCCACTTCACATCCTATAACACCACACAAAAACCCAATCACATTTTACCCATTAATGTTCACTAAACAAAGCAACTATGCTTTTCATTCTTCTAAGTACCACATACAGCATCTGCAGTGCTATTAAAACAGTTTACTGCCTGCAAAGGGAAACAGTCCACTGATTGATTTATTACGCTTTCTATTTATAGCCCATATAAATATACGCCTCCTTTTCTGTCACTGCTGACATTATTAGCAATTACTAAGCAACATTATATGATTTGTGATGACATATTTAATTGGTCCAATGTTGGGAAAGGAATGAAACAAAATATTAGTAAGTCACAGCAAGCCACAGGGAGGTACAAGAATTTCTCTCCAATGCTGACCTCATCTAACATCCTGTTACATATTCAGTCCTGCTTTCTGGCTTTCGTCCTTAAAAAGGAAAACACTCCTGCAATCATCAAGACAAATTTCAGCCAGCAACAGTATTACAGCACTTACGTAACTCCTTTTTTATGGATCTACTTTTCTATTATAGCTCATACCTAGACTTTGCAGTGCTGTATAGAAGAAAATAAGGATTAGACCTTAACACGAACTCACACTGACTTTAGTGAGAATGCTGGCAGGATACAGCTATCAGAAAAAATATATATATTACAGAATTAAAGGCCAAATTCAATCTCAATTATGCCACTGCAATTCTAGGATTACTCAACAGATAATTTATGCTGGTGGAACTGAGATGGGATTTGGTCCACTGCTTAATATCGACCTAATGAATAAAGCTTCTTGCTTCCAGCCAAACTCTGTGCTTGCTGCTTGGACTGACTTGGACAGAATCCAGAACTTTACACTTACAAATAGACACAGATGAATATATTTTTATTTTCATGAATAAGTGCTGCACATCTGCAAATCAGATGCAAAAGAATGGCATTTATACAGGAGGGATACTAACGTATTTAGAAAATTGCATGTGGTGAACTGCCCACAGTTAATAACTATTGGCTAAAATACTGCTAACAAGGTCTAAAGTGTCAGTTCAGTACAGAAAACACCCAAGCAGACTCCTGTGCTTGTATCGCATTACAAGCACATCACAAAGTTCTTTTTAAATAACAAACAGCTATCAGATTCCCTAAAATAAACCTTACAAATCTATTCAGCTTTTGAAAAAACAGCCACATACTCCTATATATATATATAAACTTTTTATAAATATACAAACATATATATATATATATATATTTTAGGAAGCACTGCATAAGACATGCATACAAATGATGGCTGGCAACCCTGCCTGTGGCGGAGGGGTTGAAACTGGATGATCTTTGAGGTCCTTATCAACCCAGGAAATTCACAGAATTATTTACCTTTGATTTTGTTATCACATCAGAAATACATGAGATACTGCCTAAAGACAGGCATCCTGGAATGAGAGAGCATTATACAACCACGAAGCCAGTTCAGTAGGCATAAAACCAGACAATGAGGTAATGCATGTGTAGAACCCCATCAGTTAATCATCTCTCTAAGCACTGCTCTTTCTCTTTTCCTGTAACATTTGCTCTGCCCTTGTTACCTCATTGTGTCCTAATAGTCTAACCTACCTTAGACTTTACAGCTCAGCAAGTCTCTGCCAAAGAAAAAGACCATACCCCCCCAATTTAGATGTGTAGGACACGGTGTCACCCCTAGAGCAGATTCCAAACCTATGCTTGGAAACAAACAATCACATTACTCTCCCATTTCTCTTTACTCAGCTTCATAAGAGGACTTAACAGTGACAGTATGGATATTCAGCCTAGAGATATAAGGAATGGATGGTTCACGAGAAGACAGTATTTTTACAAAAACTGATACAATTGAAAGCTTTGGGCAGATTTTGGAAACACCTTTTTTTACAAGCGTTCCCTCACCTATGATGATACAGGAAGACTGTGATAAATGCCTCTTTTATTCTGATTGCTTGTATAGTGAAAATTTGATTTATCGATTATTTCATCTAATAAATTAGAATAAAATGTCACATAACTGCTGCGTCAGCACTGTTGTGGCTGCATGAAATGTCTTCCTCAGATGATCTGGATTATTCTCACTAGTCCCCTTACAAGGAATTCAGCCTTTTAACACTGACACAAAAAATAAATGCTGTACACACTACAAACAAACAAACAAACAAACAAAAAAAGGTCTCCAAGATTTACTTAAACAAACTGCATCTTGTGAATAAGTTTGTTTTTCAAAAAGACATCTATTTCTGCTAAAAAAAATGTCATCAGTGTGGTAACGGCAATGTCAGCATTCCAATAGGAAACAAACACAGATCCATTCTGATTTGAAGGCAATGGATTGCAACTATACCAGGTGTAACATTTACATTTAGCAGTACGGTTACCCTGCTCTCAGTAACAGTTACTTCTGCACATGAAGGAGAGTTGACCAAAAGAAAAAAGGAACACTGATAGAAGAAATGTAGGTTCAGTGAGAAATCAATATAGTACTCACTTAGTAAGTAATTTCTCTGCAGGAACCATACTGATGATTCCTACTTTGGAGAGACTCTGTAATCTTTATTCAGTGATAAGGCCTTTCCTGCCAATTTAGAAACTGGCCTCACATACACTGAAAGGGCACAGCATTGCAGCCAAATGCTGATAAAACACAGAAGCATCACATCTCTGCTGGCAGCAAGCAAAAGAGTAACTACCCATCTATGAATCATCTTTACACTAGTACATGCCCTGGGCAGGATATGGCAGCTCAAGATCCGCATTTTCCTATCTGTGCCACACTACACAGCTGCATGACGATGTAGCATCTGGCTGCCTGTACTTCAGTTCAGGGCTAAAGCAGTTTCTGGAGCATTTATTTCATCTGATATTTCCCACGGCTACCAGCTGGCCTCAAATTAAAACTGGGAATAAGAGAGCTGAGGGGGAAAAAAAAGGGCCTGGACTTTGAACACACTATATAGAAGTGAAACAATATAAGATTAAAAAAGTCCTCACTCACAGATTGATATATAGGCTCAGTGCAATATACTCTATACTCAAACTCTCTGTTAACTGTTCAAAATGAAACATCTTTCTGAATGAGAATAGTTTCCAAGTATCTGTCTTCATAATCACTTTTAAGGCACTGTGATCCACTACAGAGATATTTGTATAATATCCAAAACCTGCGACAGACATCAAGCTGGCAATATGTTATTTCCTGTCAGCATAACATTGCCAGATTAAACATATATTTGTTTGATGACCCCGTGGAAGAGATGAAAGAGGAGCTCAAACTTTTCCCTGCTAATAGACTAGGAAGAACACAGCAGCATCCTTGTTTTTGTGCTAGGACAGTGCTGCTAATTTCACAGATTATATTAAAATACCCATAAACCAACGCAAATACACAAACATAGAACTATCCTTCTTTGTGCTCAGCATCTCAGTATCTCCAAAGCAACACCTCTCCAATGAAGGAAAATCCTATAAACAAGATGAAGTTCTTATATGAGGGAGGCACAAAAAAAAACTTCAATCGGGTTGCACATAAAGTGGAGTTACAAAGTATTTTTGATAGAAAAAAGGGATATGCTTTGTACGCATTTATATTAGTGCTAAATATTTTCAGATTTTCACTATATACCTCAGTACCTTCAATTTGTCAATGCTACTTCTGAATGGTTCTCTATATACCAAAAACTACCTTATATTCATGCAGAAGTGGAATCTTGAGCCCTGCTACTTAGTCTTAGTGAAACAATAATCCTGAAAAGAAATAAAAAAGAAGACAAAGATATCTTGCACACAGACATATAGGCTGACACAAAAGGGCAGAATGAAAGATTGCTATAGGCTACGATAAGCAGCTTGTTTTTCTCTAGCCTGATCCACCATTGTCAGATATCCCTTTTGAGGAGGAGGTACATGAAAAATTTATTGAAGATGCTCTCTCTCATATTTTGCTTTAGTACTCAAATGCTTTTCAGGCACTTAGTAACCTTGAATTAGCTGAGGTTCATTGACGAAACACTGGGAGCAGCAGCAGGGTGCACAGATACATTTGACCTCTCAGCTCTCTTCTAGCCATCAACCTTAAATTATGAATGTTAAAAAGAGCATAAGATCTGAAGGGCTAAAAACCCCGGTAATCTACAGATCAAGCAATTCCAGATAAGGTCATCTGTGACTTATTTATAGGTAAGGTGAGCATTATCCAAACCTCTTGAGGTTATTTGATCTTTGCTTTTTCCTTGCAGTTTCTCCACAGTTGCAATCAGCTTAATTCAAGCAGTGGGAAAGCCAGGGAGGATAGGTGGGGTTCTCTTTTATTTCATATCCAGTGCTTGTGTTTGCCTGTCAGAATAAAGGGCTTAAGAGCCTGATGTTTCAGGAAACCCATGGAGAATTCAATTGTGACTCTCAGCTCTCATCTAGAAACAAGTGGCTGAGTGGGATTCCTGACATTTTGCCCTTATCCATCGACGTTTTGACCAGTAGATGTCCCTCTTCTCTCAACTCACATATCACAGAAGTCATTTATGTTCTGTGAAAATTACTGTGCCTTTAAAGCACGGGACAGGGAAAGTCAGGATACTAGACTAACGACAGTGAAAAGCCAGCCCCTACCTGATCAACCAGAAAACAGATTTAAATGATACTGCACAAAAATTCTGTTAGAAAAATAAAAGGGACTATTCCTACTTCGGGTATTTCATCTGGAAAGCAGAGGTTTACACAATGCTCCATGTTGTGAGTTGCCTGATGTGTATGGTTCACTTCCACCCTTCAGCAAAGCTCTGCATCCTGGAATGACTTCTGCAGCATCAGAGTGTCCATTCTACTCTAAAAGCACCTGGAAAACCTACTTTGTCTGTTTCTGTACAGGTTCAGACAAACACAGTTGGGATATGCATGGCTGTGAAGCACCAGGGCTGGAGTTTTCTAATTATATGATTTGGGCAAACAACTAATAGATTGCTTCACAGAAAAAAAAAAAAAAAAAAAAAAGGAAAAAAAAAAAGAAAAAAAAAAGAAAAAAAAAGAAAAAAATCAGGTTCAACTGAAACAGCCCATTTTTTCCCATTTTTTTTCCTTATCATAACCATGGTGGTCCAATTAACCATTTTAAACAAACTGAGATCAATGTAAAAATGAAAAACAGCATTCCAACTGAAGAAACAAGAAATGTAAGAACATGAAAATGAAGTGCTCTCAACTGTGGTCATCTTCAATACCAAGTATTATTTGCTGGATGACAATAAGGCTACCAGTTTACCCATATGCTTTTTAGATGATTAGCAATGTATTTCAGCACATACTGTCTCAATTGTGTCTCAAATGTATTAGATCAAGTGGATGACTACTGCTGACAAGCCATGGATATTTAATTTATGGTGGTAAAACTCCCAAACGTAATACTCTTACACCAACGAGCCTGTCAGAACCTATCCAAAGGAGACGAGACTGGAGCATATGATATTTCTTGATAAGCATATTGCTGGTTAATGAAGTTTGTATTTTAGCCAGCATAATCAGCTCATTTGTTGTGACAGCCCTTGCAGGTCAACATACTCCTAACAAACCAGTCAGTCTAATACAGTCCACTGATAGTGAGGAAGGCTAACAAACTCAACTGCACCTTTTTCTTTTTTTTCTTTTTTTCTCTCAGAGAAAATCAGAGACATTTTTGGGTTAAGCATAAAAGTGAGTGAATGCTGCCAGTATCTTCGTTACTTTGATTCCTAAATGTTTGCAAACCATCTTTGTGGCATGTTATTTCTCTGGGAGCCTGCTGAAAATACACTCAGTACAATCAATGTAGTATGTCCATGCAAGTTATACAAGTATATATCCTTTCGCAGTTTACTCAGTACTCCTGCTGTTAAAGATATATGAATCCAAGCAATGAAAAAGTGACTGGGTCTGCCAAGGGATTTAATGCTGCTGTGTTCAACAAACAGACACTCAATTTTGAAAGAGGGGATTTAGCAGGTGTACACCACTCATCATTATTCTCATCAGTATATATCTCAGTGGCAAAAGCAGGTATAATACACTGATAAATATAGACAGTTGGGAAAGAAAAGCCAAAAAACGTGAATTTTTGAGATCCTTTGAATGTCCAGATCTCAGCTATTCATACAGTACCAGTATCCAGGATCAAGTTTCTCAGAGCAGTTTTGAAAAGATAGATTGATTTCCAGGCCTTGGTGGAGCCCCGGAACTTACACTGTGAGTTGCAACCTTTAACTCTGAGGAACAATGCTATGTAAAAAATCACCACTGTTTTCTTAAGATTGTTCCATATAAAAAGGAAACGGAAAAGGACATGGGTACACTGGAATCCTCTCAACTGTACAGAATTTTCTTTCCTGCTTTTGTTTTTTCAAATAATGTGAACTCCGGGATACAATTAAATAATCGCTGAATAAAATTTTGAAGGGCTGAGCTCAACTCGCCATGGAAATAAAAGTAATTGCACTTCTCTTTAGTATCACTGTGTGTTACAAATTCACAGCATAACCTCCACTTAGTCTACTGTGTAAGCCCCACACAAAGATGCTTAACAGTTAGGAGGAACACTGTGCCTTGTATGTCTTTCTACTTTTGATTAATTACCATGCATACAAAGGCAGATAATATCACTCTGTTATTTTAGCACGGCAAGCAGACATTTTACAGAATGTTTCAAATGGATATTTGTTGTCCTTTGGAGAGTGTGGCAGCAAACATTTGAACAAGTACTTCAGTCAGCAAAGTAGGCTGGTTTACTTCAGAAAAACAACTTCGTACTACTGAGGAACTTTCTTATTTTCCCTCCCACACACCACTTAACTGTGAAGTACCTTGGCTATTTCTGTGTTTTCTGCTACCATGAAAGTGAAGCTGATGTTCACCAGATCTATACCACTGCAAACACACACTATCCGTCCTTCCAACTCATTTTCTGATTTTCCAACAGCCTCAAGTGCAGTTAGTATTTTGGGATCCTGTTAAAAAGAATAGAGAGCTTGTTACATTTGCAATCCTTTTGTTATATAATGCACTATGGTCAAGATGCATCTTTATCTCCATGTACATTAACATCTTTAAATCTTAGCCAACCATCCTAAACAAGCGCTTTCATTTTTTTCATCCAAAAAAATATTCATTTTAACAAATATGAACACAAACATGAAAGCTCAGATGTAAACCAAGTACTTTAAATACATTTCATAAAGTTAAATAGGAAATTACATACATTTTAGTCATAAAAAGAAAACTGAATCACTCCAAAGAAATGAAAATAGAGAAAAAAGTTAATCTATAAATAAATTATCCCAATCTAGTTAAATCTATAACTATGAGAGCTATCATCTGTGTGACTTTTGGGCTGTTTCTTAATTATGCATCTTACAACCTGGTCAAATGCTATAGATTTAATGGGCATAAAGAACAGGACAGAGGCGAAGTCTGAAGCATATTGCTATGGTACCCTGTACATGAAGCATGGTGTTGTCTGCGCTACCTCTCCTCATGCACCTGTCTCCATGGGGAAAGCATTTTAGGTTATGGAGTCCCAAGAGAACTACTAAAGGATGATTATCTAGAGGTAATACAGAAATACTTACTTAGCATTTGAAAGTAGAAATGCAGAAGTATTAACCTTGTTTCATCAGATATTTTCTAAACTAATGGCCTGGAGGAAAGAGGGCCAAAGAGGGCCAATTTTCATCTCAGGAAAACTGTCATTTTGCTTACTCAAGCACACCATTTGAAATGTTCTAAAGTTCTGGATTTCTACAGAAATTCTTCAAAAGTGCAGACAGTGGCCACTGATTCCGGTTATTGCTGCCCACTCTGATCATCTAACTGCTGAACATGGAGGCAAATATAGAACAGAAAGGAGCAAAATTTGGAATAGAAAAGTAATTAAGAGCACCTAATAGATATACCTAATATCTTTTGTTCAGCTTTTTGAGCATTCTGAAAGCCAGGCACAATACTAAATAAAGAAGATCAGACTAGAGACTCCTCCCAGAACAATTATTCCAAATCACTTGATTTTAGTACGTGATTGCAAAAGAAAAGGTTTGCTGTTGGTAGTTTTTAAATAAACAAACTCCACTCGGCATTTCACCTTCAATTTAAATATTCTCTGTTTAAAGAAGAATATAAACTAACTATAGAGTACCTTTGGAACAGCTCCAAAACGAACACTGTTGATCAGGGAACACTCTAACACCTGTCCTTCCTGAAATGGTAAAATACATATATACATATATATAAGTTCAAAGATCTGTTAGGACATAAAACAAAAATAATGTATTTTATTTGCAGTCACTGTTGATTACCACTAAACAGTACATTTCCCTTACATTTTTGTTAATTACTTCTTAAGTACTTCATTTTTGTAAATTCTGAAAGAACAGAACTAAGGTTAGTTTCAAATATAAAGTAGTACAAACATTTCAGAACTTTCAAAGCTACCTAGAATATGCAACAAGTGGGATCATATGTAATATATATATTCCTGACATAACCGTAGTATACCTTTCCTTCACTTTTCCAGCTCAGAAAAAAGCCAAATTCATCCACTTGAAAGAGACAACTGCTTTCAAAGACAAAAGATTCCTAAAGAAAAGAGAATAACAGACCATTATTTTAGTGTCAAATGTCACTAATTAATGTATTGCTCAAAAGACACAAGACTGTTATATTTTTCCCCTGAAGAATTTGCCATTCCTAAGCAATTAGCAATAAGGACAGAGGCTTATGAAAAAATGATTTTGCCAGCATTTTAATCACTAGGATGCACTTAATAGTTTCATATTTCTCTATGCAACTACAAAGCTTCTTTTTTGTTCAATAAGAAATGTTGATTCTTACCTCAAAAATCTTAATGAAACTGAACTTTAAAAATATTTATCGAAACTTCAGTACTTCAAATTTTGTAAGGGTTAGAATTTTTTACTGTTGATACTATGCTCAGAATCTCAAATGGTCACATTTTGTTTTAACATTCAGAAATCAGGAAGTATTTCCTGTTAAGACTATGACAGTGCCAATGCTGCACAAGTATTTTGTAGCCGGAGTATCTGGCAAGCAGAATTGGAAGAATATTAATTAGCAGAGTAATTAAGAAAGGATAGCATATGTGAAGAGCTGAACAAGGCAAAAATATCAGATTAGCTGAATTAAAAAAGGAATTTCCTCCATAAATCTCCAGCCCCAAGTGATGTATCATAAGTTAAGCTAAAACATAGGATAGCACAGATAGGATTGACACACTGTAGTTCTCCATCCATGTAGCAAACAATTATGTTGATTTTACAGACAGGGGAGCTGAGACGATAGAAAAAGAAAGTTGCCGCAGCTCAGTCTGACCAAATAGCACTACACATAGGCTTCCAGCATGCATGGCTTTGGCTGTCTTTCTCCACCACAGCTTTTATTTTCCTGCTTTCACCACAGCACTCATCCTTCATTAAATATACTCACTGCCAGACAACTCAGAATTACTAGTTTTACAGTCGTTGGAGTCCTGTAATATTTCATATAAAAACACAGCTAGGTACCAATCAAAATGAATGCCTCTTGCATTTTCCAGAAAGATTACTCACACAATCAAAGGCAGGCAGCTTTTTGGTTATTTATTGCATCTCCATCTATCAAAAAGCTGTAGATGTACCAAAAAATGTTTTCACACAGGTTTATATAACCCGTATTCATGTTGATGTCCCACCTTAGCCTTGTTTTCACTAAATTACTTTCTCTACAATATGTCTTCTTGCATTGTAAAGAAGGCACCTACTGTGAGAACACATACATGCAACGTGACTAGTGAGATTCCTAATCGTGTCTGATTGTTTTCATATTCTGAGACAGTTCTATTCTAGACTTCTCAAAATCAATACCGTTTTGCTCAAAGAATATTTCTGCCATTTTGTAATCCTGTCAGGTAAGTGACTCACCTATCAGCAAAGGATGGACGAAAACAGCACTCCACATTACAATAAACCAGATTTTCCTAACTGCTCGACAAAACTTAAGCACGTAAATAAACCTGTTATGCTGTACAACAGCTATTCAGTTACTCAAAACCCAGACTGGGATTACTGGGGCCCTGTTCTGCATTGACTTGCTGTATGACTTTAGTTCACTTATAATTTATCTTTTTCCCCACTAGTCTCTTCTGTTAAGGTGGGGGAATTAAGTACAGAATCTCAGTGAAAACTAGTGCCAGTATGCTTGCATTATATGCCTAAAGCAATGGTATTTTTCTCTTCAGTAGTCTATCTGATTACTTCCATAACAAAATAAAATCATAGCGTATGTGTGTCATAAATCTGACAGTATCAAACAGCTACACCATCTAGAGTTCACTGTTTAAAGGCTACAGATCTTAACTTCTGAGTCACCAGTTTTGTTTTTCTTTTACAGCCCTTGTAAAATTGCAAATGAAACTTAAAGTTAGTCACCCAAGCGAAAGCCTTTTAATGTTTCAGAAGAGATCCCCTTCAGTAAAGCAAACCAGACTTCCAACTGTAGCACAGCAAACCTGGAGTGCACTGCAGCAAAACTTACAGCAAATAATGCAGACAGACCACATTACATGGAAGGACAGACAATGTTCTGCTCTTGCTGTGGCAAGTAAGATTCTCTTTCTATGGAGTTTTGGAAGAAAATAAGTTCAGCTGCAAGGACCGAGAATTCCATGAGGGCTGTCCCAAAAGTAATGCCTCCTATTTTATTGTTTTATTATGAGGCAGATGGTGGTGATATGACAGTAGAGGTTGAACCTTCCCACCAATATTCTGTTCCATTTTGCTACCATGTAAAGGATGGCAGTAGAGGAGTAGTCTGACAGTACAGTATCTGACATGGAAGTGCATATGAAGAAATGTTGTGGAACTGAAGTCCTCTGTGTGGAAAGGATGGCACCCACTGACATTTATTGATGCTTGCTGAAAATTTATGGAGGCCAAACAATATTTGTGAGCACAGTGTGCTGGAGGGTGGTGTGCATTTCAGCAGTGGAGGCAGTAACATGAAAGACAAGCCATGCTCTGGATGGCTATGGCGTAGCTGTCACACCACAGAATGAGTATCATCTTGATTAGTTCATCTGTGCTGATCAGCTATGGGTGGTAACTACATTGAAAAATAGTGATATATAGCTGAGAATTTGCTCTCTGAAATACTGTTATTGTGAACTTCCTATCTGTTGTAGTTTCCTTGGAAAGACAAAGGAGGCATTACTTTTGGAGTGACCTATACATAGTTTTCCTATTTAAATCTATAGATACACAGTAGTATCTATTGGCTAGTCTTGCATGAGTGCCTGCTGGGTACAGCAGCTTTCAGTACAAAAGTATTCCATTTCAAAATGTTATGTTCTCTCTACCACTATACCAATAACCAAGGTACCTCACTGAGTATTCTTGATACCACAGTGAGACCTGAGCACTTGAGCTCTTTTGCATCTGCTCATTCTTCATTTCTCATTTAAGGTGCAAGAGAACAATCATGGGCTATAACCTCCCACCTGGATGCTTACAGACTGAATTTCTGGAACTTGCTTGCTGAAGGAAAAACAAAGCTTTTAGGAATCTTCTTTCC
Source organism: Excalfactoria chinensis (assembly GCF_039878825.1). NCBI lineage: Eukaryota > Metazoa > Chordata > Aves > Galliformes > Phasianidae > Excalfactoria > Excalfactoria chinensis. The sequence continues at coordinate 92,110,844 of NC_092827.1, read as the reverse complement.
AAGGTATTCAATAGTAGTATCTTCTTAGCTTATCTGTCCCCCAAACTAAAAATACACGTTAAAAGCACTGTGCCTGCCTTGGCAGTCCTCATGATAAGAAAAACTTGTTTACCTACATTTCCAAAGGTAAAAGGAAAATCCTAATATCCCTGTTGGTACTCGCTGAGATAACTTCCTGCCCAAATGAGATTAAAGATAGACCTTGAAAAAAGTATTCTCAGAGGCGTATCAGTGCTAAATATAAGGTGAATGCCTCCACCTTTTATTTTAACTGTCTGTGTAACATGTCCTGTTTTACACTTCTTTAACAGATTCAGATTAAAGCACAGCTGAAGCTGGGATCCCCGTAAACATATTTCAGAGAGATTACAGGTCGATCTTCTAATGGAGATAAAACCACTCTAGACCTCAAATTATGCGGCAGAAGCAGAATATTAATGATTTATGTTCTACTTTCCCCCACAAGATGTAGGCCCTTACATTATATATAAAAAGGAAATAATCCCTCTTCCTACCCCATTTCAATTAGTTACACGTACCAAAAATGGAAGAATGCACTTTGTTCAGTAATGTACGTTATGGGTCTGCAAGATGAGAGCTTTATGATATTACAGCTATTTTGATCCAAATCTCCCTTTCTCTTGCTCAGAGTTTATAGCAAATCAGCGGGATTAAACACGCTTCAAAGTTATTTTGTTTAAAAGCAAAAATCTGCAAAGCAATGAAATGCAATGGTATTTCCCCCCCAGACATGTTTCTTCAGTTATGTGAAAATTCTTGTACAATGAAAACAAAACATGAAATATTCTAAAACATCTGCATACCTAAAAAAGAATAGAAAATGAAATGCAAATGGCCTCTTACCTCTTCATATCTATCAAACACAGCTCCATCTTGCATAAAAGAGGGAACTGGCTTCTGCCAGTTAAATTCATAAGGTTTTGCCATGATTACAGAAGAAAAACCTGAAATGGAATGAAAGGGTAGAGTTCAATTGCTGTCATTCTAAAGGGATATTCTGAAGTCTAAATAGAAAAAAAAGAGAAACTTTTAGCTTTTCTGTTCATGCAGGGATATTAAAAATTCACTGTGCATTTCCAGATGAAAAGTTTTCCTCACAAGATCATTTTTGTTCCGTAACTCAAATGAAAAACCAATCAGAAAATGCGTGTCAACTTCATTATTTGAAAGAAACACCTGCCACTGTAGCGTCCCTTTAGTTTAAATATCTGTTACATCATTCCTAGAGTATAATAGGTTTGGGAATAACACAACCCTCGGCAATACAAAGTATCACAACTGATAACAAACAGGAGTGCTTTAGTTCACAGGAAAACATCAGGTACTACACAATTAAAAATCCAAAACAAAACAAAAACAAAAAACTACTGAACTGCATATTACATAGGCAAAACACATTTTTCCTCTGATTTTTTTATTTTATTTCAGAATCCATATACTCTATGCAACGTTTTGTGTATTTTCAGTAAGATTTTATACATAACTGAAACATAAACAGTATGTAGGTCCATAGGGAAAAAAACCTGTTCAGGAATATAAGGCATTACATGAAACTAGCTAATGTCATTGCTCAGTGTGGAAGTTCGGGACTGTGAATAAAAGAAGACAGAAATTAGAATACAATACAGAAACTAGAATGTACAGACCTTACACTAAAGTCTACCAAATCACTCAGTAACCTGCCAAGACCTTGGTGTTTTCTGCATTATGTTGCTTTCCACTTTGCAGAGGAAGTCCCCTCTACTCTTTGAACAGCTTAATGATGCCACACCCAAGATAAATATTACCTTGGTTACTCCTTCATACATTAGACCACCGTGGTGCTTTCTAGATTATGTTGTTTTCCCCTGCACAGGGGTCTGACTTATGGAAAACCCAGACAACCCTCCTCAGGGGTCTCCATTTGTTTCTGCAGGGAGTCCAAAGAGACCTTTGGTGCAGCAGCCCTCCATACTCAGAAAAGGTCAGAATGTCTGTTTTCTCCTTCTGCGTCCCCAGACAGTCTAGTACTCATACTGGCACTGCTTTTACTTGACCTTAGCTGACACAGAAGGCTTTCCACTCATCAGAAGAGGGATGTGACTTTTACAGCAAAGTAACACACAGCTGTTAGTCCATTCTATAGATGGGGACAATTTGAAGCCACACTACTGCAAAAGCAAACTCAGTGCTGCAACTTGTAATTCAATTTTCTACTCCCTTTGCATCATGAGACAGCACTCTTCATTAAGTGGCACAGGTTAGCCTTATGTTTGCTGGACAGGTGTACAGAAAGGAGGAAGTTGTTATCCCAAATTCCTGCTGTATGACCACACTTTTCTCCCTAGTCATCACTGGGTTGAAGGTGGGAAAGTGCCAGCGAGATCCCCTGCCTTCAAAGACAGACAGAAATCAGAGTGAAGAAATTGCTTCTTCCTACCACTGTGTTTGAAATGAGATCCAACAAGTTGATGATGGTCAGAGACATCTAAATTTCAGGAAGAAGGAAGCAAATACTGAGGAAAATATCCTGCTATGCTTGCCTTAGTCTTATGTTTATCCGCTATTGACCAGTTCTAGTAATATGATACAGAGCTTAGTGTAACCAGCACAATTCTTCCTCTGTTATAATGCAGGCAATTAGCCCAAGCAAAGTTTGTGAAAGTAAGCAGAACAAAAAGTATACATAAAATTAAAGGGAAAGCACAATGGTCTGTGACATCAGTGCTATGCAAACCATCTTTGCAGTATTGGCTTATGCCAAAACTCTGAATAGCAGATTAAATCACTAGCAATTAGGTAACAATGCTTCTATGATGTTCTTAGACTGAAATGTCTACTTTGAGCTATAAATCCAGAACTGATACAAGTGCTTAAAAAAGATAAGAATCTCATAGTACCCTTCTTCTCTGCCATGTTCTTATTCTCATCAAAGATGCTCTAGCAAGAAAAAAAACCAAGAACTACAAAAGGATTCAGATATTACTTCTAAAGTACTCTGTCCAAAATTACCTTTAAGAACAGCTACTTTTATACTGAAAAACATATTCCTCCTCTTAAAAAAAAAAAAAATGCATTTTGATGCTGCATGTCTCTTCACTTTCTGCCTTTTTTTTGGTCATTAATGCATAAGCATCAAAGATAAATCTTATGTTTTCAAAGCCTTGTGAGGTACATGAATTCATTCTCTGAAACAATCAAACTCAGTTCTAACATGATAGGTATTTTATGCAGCAATACATGTCATCAGCTTGTGAAGTCCTTCTGAGAAAGGCAGATGTATTCTGTTCTAATTCATAAGAAACATGACGGCATTTTCAAGGCTGTGAAGATCAGTTCTTCACAGTCTCTATACTATACCCACAGCCTTTAGCCTTTTTTTTCCTCTTTCTCCAAACTGACACTGAACTCCATACAGATGCAGATTTTAAAACCTACAACTGCTCTGAACCCCTGTATAAAATGCATCCCAACATTTCATCCAGCACCGAGCACTCTGAATTCTGTATGTAACAAGTGACTGAATGGACGTGTGTCTTTCAGAAAGACTGATTACCTCAGCACTACAAACATACAGCTTCATTGACAATTTCAATTTTGCTGAGTTCATCATTAGTTCATCAGTCACTGAAAGATAACTGATAGATAATATCTCCTGGTCTGGGTACTTCGTATGATGTAATTGTTTTATTACCTCATTTATGAAATTAAACAGATTGAATTCTTCAGTTTCTCACTAAAAAGCACACCTTACAAATCTCGAGTCAGTCTCTACACCAGTTTCTCAGCAACATTTATGAAGACAAGAGTCTAGACCAGCACATGGAAGCCCAGCACAGCTCTCTGTCATACAAACTAGAATGACTGTCCTTACTCACATAAACCTTGCATTTACCTGCAAGATAACATGCTTGATTGTTCTTAATTTAGCAAGCAATCAAGTTCTGTGTCAGGGACTCAAGTTCATTGTTATTTACCATCTCATGAATCTCTTTAGCTGTACTCTCTTGCAAGTCAACACAGTCTACAAATGAACTGAGACATGTGAGAGAAAGATGGCTTGAGCAAATGTAGCAAGGAGTCAGAAAAAATCTAACAAGATTTTTAAGCCATATGCTTTGGTAGCAATGTAGATGGTGAGGAAAAGAGCTTTTAAAAAAGCTCTTTTCAGTCTCACGTCTCTTAAACAACTCTAAAAATATGTTCTTCCCTAACCTTCTCAGCTTTTAATCAAAATGAAGCATAAAGTAATCCCTTGTCACTCATTGGAGTGAATCTTCATCAACAGCAGTTCAACCAAAGCTTAAAAAGAAATAAAACCCCCAGATATCCACCAAACAAAACAAACAAATGCAACTTTGCTTTTGATTGCAAATATGTGTATAGCATCTCTGCAACAAGAATCAAGAAGTAATGTCTTTACAGAACTCTGATAATTATTAAATGTGTAGAGACTTAACCGAGAGGGATAGATGATAAGGAACTAAAATTAAGAACAGTCAAATTCTAAGTCCAAAGTTTTAAAACAGGTTTTAAAAACTAAAATCCAGTATTTGCACTGATTTAGGATTCTTAAAATACAAAGAAGTCTTTGAATATGTACCATTCACAAAAGCAGAAAAAACCCACTCATATAAAATACACCTCAGGTCTTTATCAATGAACACAAGGCAGAAGCAGGTGAAGCCTCGCAAGTTCAGTAGTTAAATGACTTTTGAGTTATATCCATATGCATTTCTTTCAACACTGATTTGAGCCTGAGGTCAGAATTTAGGTCACTTAAGAAAAAGCACCTTTTGATTCACCTGGAGTACCCAAAAGCTAAGGTCACAAAATTAATCATATCCGGAACAGCAATATATAACACAGAAGTCTTCCTCCTTCACATACTTTGCTGTACTTTGCTAAGTCTGGGATGCAGGGGGATAAATCTTCAGATGGTTTTTTGTTTTTTTGGTTTTGTTTTTTTTTTCATTCTTTGACCAAACAAAGGACAAGGTGTGGCTGAACAGGAGGAGGAAGGGATTCTGTTAAAACAAAGCAGACAAATGTTTGGGGAAAGAGGTGATATTCTAAACTAACTCACAGGGCTGGCTAGCATGATGGATAGGATACTCCTTGGATCCCATAAACATCCTGTCAATGTTGAGACAGCGTTGGAAAGGACAGCAGTATCCCTCAGAGCTGATCTACTCCAGCCTAAAACACAGTAACTCTCAATTTTTGCAGCATGCTTAACCACGAGCATTATAAAAATACCTGCAGCATTTTCTTCAGTGATTATTATTTTTGCCTCCGGAATGAATCACTCACTGCTAAGCTAAAGCTGAGGAGGCTCCGTACTCTATGTCTGCCATTTCACCACTCATTTCTTCACTATTTTACACTACCTAAAAGGTGCACTGTTTACTGTCCGTGTAGGCAAGGGCAAACTATAAGCAGCAACACAACACTATGCAGAGGTTAATAATCTTGCTCTTGTATTTTCTTACTGCTACAAGGAAACAAAAAATAGAACTGACAAATTTCCTTCTCTTTCCCTTCTTTAAGTACACATGTCTTTCATTGCCACTCCTCTGTGATAAATAAGATTTATCATAACAAAGACAACCAGCTCCATATCAGCAGACCTGTACAAATTCTTGCTTTTATTGCAGTTCATCCTAACCCAGAAAGTCTACCTGGAGGGATAAAGTTGCATGGTTGTAATCTAGAGTGAGGATCTAGCTGAGCAAAGCTTCCTCCCACTTAACAAGCAGTGAAACAATGATGTTGAAGCAAAAATGCTACAAAATACTGTCATATGCAAATACCGCAATTGTTTCCCGATCTTTATGTGAAGAAGATTCAGATCTTGATGTATTTACTTCTCAAAGACTTTTTTTTTTTTTTTTTTTTTGCCTCAAATATGCCAGCATTATCATATGGAAAATGCAAACAAGGGCTGTTTTTTATGTTCTTTGTGAAAAGTCATGGTGAGAGCCACACTGCTGAATTTCTGCAGCATCTATATTATGCTGTAGTGCAATTCCAAGATTTCACAGCTCTCCAGGCTCTGTCACGGGCAAATTTTGTTGTTTTTTTTCTCCTGTTAAAGAATATGCCCTTTTGGAAGGTTATTTTTAAACACATTATTCTCACAGCTAATGCAAGCAACTTAGAACCACTCTCCCCCAAAAAGAATGTCCAGAAGGAACAAAAGACATACAACAGAGCTCAGATGATTGCAAATGCATTGTTTGGGAATAGTCTTATTTTCCATTTTGTTTTAATTGCTGGAATGCATTGCCGTGCAGGGGCAGCTGAAAGGTTAGCTGAAAACAAGAAGTGGCCTGTTTATAACTAACCTCTTCCTGAGTGTTTCACATCAGGTCAGTGGGGCTGCCCACTGCTTCGGGCTAAGAAATGAGTGCATCTGTTGCTAACAGCAGAAAACATAAATTGCTTTTGACATAGTGCTGAAAATGAGATGGCCCTCCATCAGAACTGTGCTTCAGTCATTACCTCGGATGAGCGCCATTATCTCTAACAAGTAGAGTGAGTTGCTATGATAGACCACAGGAGTCAAACACAACTTCACTGTTTTCTTAGCTGTTTTTCTGTTTGTCCAAAGGCCTTCCTGATTTGTTAATACCTACAGTATTGCCCAGTCTTTCTAGTCATTCCAAAGCTCTTGTTATCTGCCCTAAGTACTTACAACACATCCAACTGTTCCAAGTCAACAGTACATTAAAATAATAATAATACAGAAATGTGAATAAATTTATTCTGGGTCAAGTACAAATGTAACCATACAACAAGATCAAGTTCCGGCTATCAGGAATATTAAGGAATAGCATACCAAAATTCAGAGCTGTCCCAGTATAACTGGAACTTAGTAAAATGTTTAGGTGCTGAAACAAACAAAACACGAAGCAGTGATGCAAAAGCACAAACTTTACAATTTTTTATCGCTGTTGTTGTTCTTTCTTTGTGGTGATGGAAATTTTGATGCTTGCATTTTCTAATTTATAACACTAAAAGGCAAATATTTTCCCTCGGAGTGATTTATCTTAATGATGCCAATTGTACATGGAATTTAGCAAAGTGTCTCATCAAAAGATACCATGATAATTAATTTTCATTTACACGCATACTTCAGTATGCGTGTAACAGTAACTTACTGCTTCTAACCTGTTGAGATCATACGTAATTTCACAAAACAAGCATATGATGAAGAAGCTTTTCCTAGAACTTTCCCCATTTGGGTGCATTCTAATAATAAACACTAACCACACATAAAATTAAATTGTTTTTGAAAGGTTGAAAACATCAGTTTTATCTTTAGTTGAATAGGAGAAGTATTAGAGACATTCCATACTGATCTTTAGCACAATGTCAAACATGCCATATCCTTAAAGTCATTTCCTACTGAGGTAGAAGCAGAGAGTGAACTGGATTTGATGAAAGCAATGGATTCCATAAATAATCTTCAAGATCTTTTCTGAATTGCTGTACCATATGATGTACATAAACTATGTATTTTGATTGAAGAAGCAATGAGTTCTAATAACTTTAACTGCTTCACTCCTTGGCTTTCAAATGTAGATTGTTAAAACAAAGTCTACTTCAGAAATCAGTTTAAAGAAACAATGAAACAAAAAGAACAACTAACCGACAAATGAGAAGTATGTACCACTTGCAACACATCAAATATTTCCTGAATTATTTGACCCCCAATTTTTCTTCACAGCCCTGTAAAACCTGATACATTGAATAATTACAACAATATAGGTCAACCAGTATGAAGTATGCGTATCTTTTATGTTAACTAAATTAATGAGTGATTCCGGCATTTTAAACTTCAGAACCACCTTTTTAGCTTCTTTCTGGGGTTATGTATCCTCAGAAAGAAGTGAATCCTGTACTTGAGAGTGATAGGAATACATAAATAAATGTTTAATATTAAATTGCTAAGAAATCCGGTGGAAGTATGGAGAAACACCAAATAACCATGATGGAGCAGCATTCCTGTTATGAATGCAACTCTGGGGATCCCAGGCCATCAAATAACTGCATGACTCTAAGATTAAATTATTAACTACAAATACTATGGAAAAGGTGACACAAACTTCCAAACCAAACTAATAACAACAGCCTCTCTATTAAAATACAAGGAAAAGCTTTAGAAATAACACAGACTAGTACCTCAAACAAAAATAAAGCAGAATACAAATACCTGCTGCCCCACGAACACATTTTGACGTTACAACTGTCAGTCTGCAGACATTCACACAGACTCTTGTATTAATAACAGCTAATGAAAGGTCAGGATCGCATTTTTGTAATATCTTCTAAATCTCTGTGTTTGAAATAATCCCTTCCATGGTCAGATACACTAATTCGAACCAAACTTTATTAACAAGTTTTGACGTGGCTTAATATGAGTTTGTTCAAAATATACAGATATTTTAAAACCTAATAAGCTGTCAAGAACATGGATGTTATTCTAAAATCTAAAATTAGGAAAGCAACAATGTAACCCGCAGGGCTCAATTCTGACTGTTTTTCTAGAAGATTTCTGAGAAAACAGGAACGAACCAGTTTGTTGGCTTAACACATCAGATAAAAGCAAAGGTGATGATCTTCAGAGGTCATTTCAGTGATCTAAAATGCATCAACATAAAAAAAAAATAACAAAACAAAACAAAACAAAAAAAAAACATGCAAGGGGGCTTTCAGGAGGGAGACCAATTTTTTACATGGGCACATAACCATAGGACAAGGGGGAATGGCTTTAAACTACAGAGGGAAGATTTACGTTAGATGTTATGAAGAAATTATTTAGTCAGCAGTAAATGAGGCACTGGAACAGGCTGTAAAGAGAAGTCGTGGGTACCCCACCCCTTAAGCTGTTCAAGGCCAGGATGGAGCCCTGGGCAGCCTATTCTAGTGGGTGTCAACCGTGCCCACAGCAGGGGGCATGGAACTGGATGATCTTAATGGCCCCTTCCAGCCTAAGCCATTCTGACATTCTTTGCACTCAATATCCTTTTTCTTGTTTACATCATCATTTACTTTCTCTATGCAGCTCACTCACACATTGCTGCTTACCCTAAGTCTCAGATAGAAGGGAGGAAAATGAAAGCACAGTGTTATCAAATGGCTGGAATGAAATTAACCCCTTCTGTCCACTCATCCAGACCGAGTGGCTGTGGTAAATCCAAACCTTGGGAAGCAGAGAGCTATAGGCACAGCCTGTCTTCCATAGTTCTGTAACACAACCTCAACTCAAGTAAAGACAGCAGCAGGACAGCTGCAGCCTGGCTGAAGCAGATCACAGCTCCCTTACAGCTTTGGTGTTCAGGATGATTGGTTGAATTTTATTTTTGAATCAATATTTTAGGTTCAGATAAAACAAACAGGCAAAGAATCAGAGTATACTAATTGTCTTCAGTATAGGCTATTCCTATGATACCTCATGAAAACTATCAAGAGAAGAAAGAAATTTGCTGTTCATAGTATGCACTTCAACATGACTGTGCAAAAAGAAAATCTATGAGCTAGGATCATATTTAAGAGATGGAAGAAGAAGATTATCATGAACTGTCTGGCCTAAATAGCATTGTATAGAATCAACATATCTATTTTTCTTGCCCCCAAACACTTCTCTTGTTTTATGCAGAAATAACGCTATCAGTTTTTCAGTTAGGTGTCAAGGGACTCAGGTTAACAGCTGAGGTTAAGCAATACTGGTTTTTAGTCCTGGCTGGATGCAGTTTTCCATTTTCCTCTTAGCCCTCTATAAAATAAGCTTAGCAAGACCTGTCTTAATTCCACTTCTACTGACAATATTTTTTGCCTGTGTAGTGAGTTTGAAAGAAGTGACAGTAACGTGTCCCACAACTAGAAGTTATTAATCCAGAACTAGAATCCTATATATCTTTAATCAACAAGAACATCCACTATTAGCTCATTAAAATATAACTGGTCTTTATTCACTCATTTATTTTGAAAATGAGATCACTGCATTTCTGAAACATAAGTTATTGAACATAGGCAAGGCTAAAAAGAAAGTTACCTATAATTTGGAAATACAGCTGTCTTTTCATCAGGACAGAGGGTGGTCGGTCATATTTGAGACACAGCAAGTTATCAGCTCATTATAGCTTTAATTCCTTAGAGGTTGAAAAGGAAATAAAAGTGGTGCTGAACTTGAAATGACTGTTATTGCTACTTTATTATTGTAGGTAGGTGGCAGAGTAAGCCTTGTTTTAAACATTTGTTTAAGCCAGCTCTTTTCAAATAGCACTTGTGCCATTGCCCAGATGCTCTGGAAGTAATGGAAAGAGAATGGGAAAAAGAGTGTACTCAGAAAAACATTGCAATCTTTATGTATGTTTCTACTAAGCAAATATCAAAACAACTCTCTTGGCAGTATGCTATGTTTCCTGTCAGATCAGTCATTATTGAACTAACTGAGGTTGTCTCTTCGGGGTAAAATGAGACTGTATGAGACATTCCTGATAAATTTATCTGATGAAACAGTTTCAGGTCTGCTAATGCACTCATTATTGATGCCTTCAATTGTTCATACTACTTGAGAACAATGTCCCTAAAATGCCTTTCTGAATACTAATGCAACTGTTCTTTACAGTCTAAGGCACAATCAGTCATGCCAACTATTGAGGGGTAAGATAGTGTTCCAAGGCAGCAGCCTCTCCTAATCTTCCTGCAGAATGCATTTTGGCTTATTCAGCTGTCCATAAGGTACATGAAAACTTCTGAAGAAAAGTCATTTCAGTTTGCTGTTTTTTTTTATAGTTCCAAAAGGATGATCTGACACAGTATTCCAAAAGTGATAAAAATAAAAGTGTTGCTAAATAACCTGTTTGTCTGCTCACTGCGGAGACAAAAAGGAGAGCCAGCCTGCCAGTATGGTATGGCATACACAGGCCATTATGAATGCTTATTTGACATCTCATAATAAACAGCAAGATTTACAGCATGCTCAGAGATGCCATTTATTTAGACCTTTTTGGACCAAGTGAAAATGCCAGAGTCAAGGGACTTCTCTGAATTCCAAACATTAAGACGCAGCAAAATAAGTCAATGGGAGATGATAGCTTGCCCAGCCTGTAGTACAGAGTAAGCGTCCTCATCAGTTCTTTTGTCATCTTATAGCTACTATGACCTACTTCTACTGAGGTGGAAAGGGGCATACATAGCAAGAGAAATGCTGAAATGGGAATATAACAGAACACGATCACATCAGTAGGAGTATAAGCAAGCAATGTTCACTGAGGAATATGCAGATCATGTTGACATATGAAGACATTCAGTTTTGGACAACCATCTGGGAAGAAAGAAATAAGGATCTGTAGGAAAGAGCAGAAAATTTACAAAGGCAAGGAAGAAACTAGCAAAAAACAAGTGCAGAAAGGGCGGGACAGGAAGTCTGACACTGAGATAGGCTTTGATAATATGAGGAAATACCTGAGCAGGTAATGCAACTAAAATGAAAGGGGGAGGTGGCAGCATTTTCACAACTGCAAAGAAAAACACCAGGTAGCATGGAAAAGCTGAAATGGAAATGGTTTGTGATAGCACAGGCAATGCTCTTCTTAGAGATTGTTTCAAGTATGGAAGCTGAGTTTCCACAATAGGGCTAGGAAGGGCAGGTACAGAATGGAGGATATCCTATAAAAGACCAACAAAACAACATACTGGTGTGTATGGGAGGTGGGGTAAAGAAAGAAGTGGAATAAGCAAAATAACCAGTGCCAACATTCAGGGCAAAATCAGAGTGGGGTTATTTATTGTGACTGCTCTGGAGTGGGGATGGCAGTGCTCCCAGAGATGAGGAGTTCAGCATTTCAGCATTCCTCTGTGCAGCAGACAAATCAAGGGGACACGTGGGGGAGATGCTTGGGAAGGGGAAACAACTGATTCTTGACCACAAGGTGGAAGTCAAGGGCAGGGGAGTCTATTGAGAAGTCAAAATGGGAATCAATAGATTCAATGCAATACACCAAAAAATTGACAATGGGACCCTTACAACAACAACAATTGTTTTGCCATTTGCATGGGTGGTATTAAACTCAAGTGTTCTGATATGCTTAACTAATGCTACCACATCCAACTGGCCTCCTACAACTTAGCAACAAGTGGTACACACACTCTAAAAGCACAACACCCACCAAAATCAAGAGCAGTGTCATATGTGAAGCATAGCAAATCCTGCAGGTGAAAGCAACATTATTACATGTCTAAAACCAACTTTGCCCCATTTATCACCATTTGACATTTTCAGCATAGTAATTACCATTGCACGGAACAAAATCTTGGGCCCAGCAGGCTTTTCCCATAAGAAACTTGGTCAGCTAGTTCAGACTGCTTTTTTTCCTGTCACATCCCTATTAAACGCTCCAGACTGTTTAATGTGATAAAAATGTCTAGACTGTTTTTTGACTGAAAGCTTAAAGAAAAAGAGTTCTTTGCCCTTGGCTAGCAATCCCTTTCTTTGCTCCTTTCCTGGTAAGCACACTAATGTGCATGCTCTACTTCTGCAGACCGCACTTTCTGCACAAGGTAAATATATTTCTGGTATCTTTATAAATCTGCTGAGGTTTTAGTAACAAGCCCAGGAAAGTGTGAAAACTATACACACTATATGTATTTCTGTATAGTGCTGCTTTGCAAGGAAAAATCTGGAGCTTATAATGAAGTGCAAAGGTTGCTGAAGGAAATAAGGTGAAAGAGCACACCACAGTCCAACAAGAAAAGCAAAAACATAGCTGAGGAATCTCTGTAATAACTGATAAAGAACAAGATACTTCGCTAAAACAGGGAATAAAGGTAGAGCACAGGCAAGAGATCCCAGTGGTATGTTAGACAAAGCATTACCAAATGTGAATCAGTGCTTTGAATACTTTATGGTCTCTAGGGGCTCTCAGTCTTTAGCAGCTGCTTATTTTCGTATGACAAAACTTCTGACATAATTATAATCACACTAAACTTAGATGCAAGTACACTATTTATACTAAAAACAACCTCTGTCAGTAAAATTACCCAGCTCAACTAGTGCACATCCTTCATCCCTTTCTTTTTAGGCTCTATAAATCTGCACCTGTGGATGGGACTGTAGTCAAGGAACAGGTGCATCTGATTCTTGTCAGCATGTGCAACTTGCGTGTTGGAAACTAAGCTGCATACCACGGAAAAAGCTTGAGAAGAAACACTATTCCTGGACACTACTTATTGTAGCAGGGTTCCATAGGAAATACAGCTATTGCCAGAAAAAATAATGGATAATGTGATGCAACAGAAACATCACTTTGTCACAGTCGCAAACGGCTCGCCAAATAACATATCAGCATCCTACTTCCCATTTTCCTGTATCCTATTTGTTCCCCAACTAAGTAAACTACCCATTTTTGAAGAGAATTTTCTGTGATACAACTGTGCATGCAAATAAAAAGTTTGGATCAGGAAGGTTGCAGGTTGATTTAATTTTAATCCATTGATTTGGCTTCTAGGTCATTAAATCTTTCCTCTTGTCAGTGCACTTCTGCAATAGCTGTGCCTGCACCATTCCCATTCATGCCAGAGGGCGTTTTGCACTGTTATGGCAGTTCTGAATTAAACCTTTTCTTTGCTCCATATATGGATAGTTTCTCAGAACATCTAAGTGAAATGGCACATGTAGGCAAAAGGGAATAGGGCTCAGCTGGTGTTTCTCTGAAAAGCCATTCTGAGTAACAGTGAGAGAGCTTTGCAAGTTTTTTATGCTGCACAGTTGCTGGAAGCCTCCTGAAGGCAGGCACCCAGTCTGTGTTTACTGAGATTGCTCCCCAGGTTGCCGGGGAGGTGGGTGTTTTGTGATAGGATACAGAAGCAGCAGAGGGAAGAGAGATGCTGTTGCTTCTACTGAAACAAAAGTACAAAATGGCACAGAAGCAGATGGAAAAGATTTTTTAGTAGCATCTTTTCTCCAAAGTCTAGATAACATGGGCTTTTAAAGGTTTAAATAGGAATGTGGTTCAGTGCAATAGGTAAACTAGCATGCATGCAGGTTTGTGTGGAAGAAGTGGAAAGCTCCCTGTGCCCACCTCATAGCCTCCTTTCCTCACACCAGCCTTGACTAAGTACAGTATGTTCGGCCTACCAACATTGCAAAGAGCCAGAGCTAGCTTCATGAGCTATATCCAGTTCATACAGGAGCAGAGTCCTGGCCAGAAGCAGCATAAAGGAGACTGGTAGCACGTGGCCAAGAGAAGAACAGCAATCCTTTCAGTGGCTGCAAGCTGTGATATTGGGCCAGCCAACCTTGTCTAATACACTTTATGTGGAAAGATCTCTGTGAATTTGGGAACTGGTTGATTTTTAGTATGCTTCCTCTCATGACTTTGATTCTTCTACAGCCCATTTTGTCCTGACTAATGTTCTGACCTATTGCTTCTCAAACAAGTTTGCTATTTCTCTAAGTTTTAATTCTGCTTTAATGAGAAATTTACCTGTTTAGAATTTAGTTTCATTACTTGCTTAATGTTATACAAAAAAAAGCAAATCCAGAGTTCACAGCTACTGCTACCTTAGCTGCTAAGTTGAAATCTTTTCAAGAGCTATATTTAAAATAAAATAAAATCCTGTGTGACTAAAGAAGAGACAGCAGGACTGTTCTGCAGAACAAAAAAGGACAAAACTAACTATTTACTGATAGTTTCAAAGTTGATTTTAAAGCTCAGGATAGCAAAAGTCAGGTTGAATACAAGCTCTTGCTAGTGCTGCATGTGATAAGTAGTGAAATGGAACTTTTCTTCAGAAATCCAAATTCATACATGAGATAAGAAGTTATTCAAATATGCAAACCTATCACCATGGCAGGACTATCAGGTTTAGGAAACAAAGGCTGCTCTTCTCAAGCTTCTATGAAATGATAAAATTAAGTAAATCCGACCTCCTTTCCTGTTTAGACTGGGTTCTGATTGGCACCAGATAATGTTACTTTTGACCAATTCTACCTTTCTTAGAGTGAATGGCTTTGTTTTGGATCACAAGGATGAAACAGATACCAGGATAAAACTGCTACAAAATCCAGAACTTGCCTTGTGCCAAAAGGCACAATGACAAATAAGAGCTTCAGATGCACCACCTGTACCCTTATGACTGCATGTACCACAAACAGAACTGAGGAGAACAAAGTCAGTCCAATCAGCAATACCACACTGCAGGGAAAAGCCACCCATCAACTCTGTAGCCGGATCTGTGGCTGAAGTTAAAACACATCAACAGCATTGCTTTACATATGAGAAGTCATAAAAGCTGTTTACTTAATGTTTATAAACTGTTCTTGAAAAACATATGCATATGCTAAATCCTTCAAATTTAAGTAAATGTTAAAGAAGCAAACAAAAAAAATTATAAATGTGCAGATTTTTCTCCCTTTTCCTTATTTATTTATTTGCTCATTGCTATTAAAAGAAAGATCCTTTTTTATTCCTGTATAAAAAGTACAGAGGACTCTCGAGAATGCTATGTCTCAACACAGGGTTTTGACAACACAGAGATGATCTATGGTAAATGAATTCACGTTTCCAGCTGGAATTAGGTGCTTCCCTAGTGGCAACACACTGTTCGAAGTTCAGCTATTTCAGGTACACAAGTTACTAACAGAGACAAAGCAGGTCAGACTTCAGTGGCACGTGCATGTTTAATTCCAGCATTCATTGGGCACATTTATACTGTGCAACATAATATCTAGATATGCAAGTCAGCTCTGAGCCTTCTGGGACGCTAGAAGCCACCTCACTATGCAGATTAATTTAGCCGGCTTCTCAGCCTGCAGAGCTCCATGCTGCTACAGCAAGGCTGCTACCAGTTCATTTAGTGCTTGCCCAGGGTTCCAGGGGATTTCTACCCTTTACAGTATGTAGGACAAACATACCTTCTGTTACAACTCTGTAGTATGAATTCTCTTCTGCAGCACATTGCTTTCAAAACAAGCTGTCAGAAAGGCTGAAAATCTCGTAAATCTTTGAAGCAGAGGTGATTTTAGACAGCAGCAGCATTCTCACAGTCTCTTCATTAACACTTGCCTTTGTTGAAACAACCATTTGCAGTAACTGAATCCTCTACAAATTACTCTGCACTAGCAGTATTGCCATAATATTCATTTTCACAGTCTAGAAACAGTACATGCTCCTTTGTAACACATCAAGACAGTGAAAATTCAGGTCCCTAATAGATTTCTGTCTTCTAACAATTAGCCCTTCCTGTCCGGTGCTTATCTTGTAAGATAAGGTCACTTCAGCAAAGCTTGGGTAAAACCAAAACTCCAGGCTTGTACTCCAGCCTTTAAAATTGCAAGCTCCCGTCAGTGAAAGCACTGTTGAAGGATCAGGTTGAAACTGAAAGCAAAGTCAGGAAACCAAAGGAAAGTCAGCTGTGAGCAAGTGTGCACTGAAAAGGAATGGTGCGCTCAGCTCCTATACCAACTTCTAAGGAATGATCTACAGGAACCCCATAAGGTATCCACAAGTTGTTTCAATACATACAAGCTACCTTCTAGACACAGGCGACAGATCTTCAAGAACATTCTGAATGGCACGTCAAACCTATAAACGATTATAAATGCTAACAATCAATGCATGAAGATGAAACGACACACAGCAGCCTGCGATTATAAACAACATTACAGCGAAGTAGGACAGCCTACAACACCTGTGAGGTACAAAGGATTCAAGCTCGGATTCCTCTGCTGGCAGAAGGCCAACAAATAAGCACCCCATCTGAGACACTGAGTTCCATCACAATTTCCACATTTTCTGCTTTTACCAAAGCCCTCAACCCCCCCCCCCCCCCCCCCAACATGATTAAGCAAAAATCTCTGCATCTATCTTTCATACGGTTGCAAACAAAAATGTAAGAAACCTGACTTAACTCTGAAATACCATTAAGATGAAATAAAAATAAATGAATGCAAACACAAATTTTAATTATTATTACTATTATTTTTCCCCAGTTACTCCCAAGCAGTTTTCAGGGCTTCTTGCAGCTCTGGCTGCATAAAGAGTTTGAAGCTCCAGCAGCAACAGGCATTTCTTATCAGTAAAATGAACTGTGAGGCGTTTTGCACATCCAGAGTGATACAAGCCATCTGAAGCATCATTAGAACTATATTTCAGTCATCTTCTGACAGAGACAGAGGAAGATAAGTTGCTCTCCAACCAAAATGCAAATGAATCTTACAGAAGACAGATTGTTGGTTTAAACATATAGGGAGACCTAGTCAGAAGGACAGACTGATCCAGCTGGATCCAAATTTACTAGCCTGGGAAATCTCTAGATAAAGATTAGCCAATGCAGTTTGGCTATGCAGTTTGGCTGTGATAAACTGCACAGCTCTTAATTCTATGCCACTCAGAATCATTTTTCTACATTTTTAATATAGTGAAAAATTATTTATGGTAGAAAACGGGGCTGTTAAAAACACAGAGATTGAAAAGCAAATGGACATATGCCTTGATGAAGAACAAGATGATCTGGTTTAACATTATTTCCCTCCTCCCTGGGCAGTCCCATCAGCATAATGAAAAGGAATGTATGCCTTACTATCAAGACTTACTAAATTGCACTGTCCATTTTGTTTAATAGGAATGTACTAGAATGTTACTTCAAAATGTACAACATCCTGAAATTTAAGTTGATCTAAACCCAATCCAAATGGAGCATTTTCCTGTACAACTGATAGTCCGTTTTCTTCTTAGCAAGGCATGAAAATAACCACTAATAAAGAATACACAGTGGTAACAGACTTTGCTACAATCAATATTAATCAAGTATAATAAGCAACAAAAGAGAAGAACTGGGAGAAATACTGATGGAATGCACTCCCAGAGATATTACTTATGGAAGGTTTCTGCATACTGTGGACAACAGCAGGACAAACTTGATTAAAAATAATTAATAAGATGACTACAGTCTTAGACCAGTAACACATTCAGTCCATTTTATCATCACAATCTACCTACTTCTTTTATTAGCTAGAGGTCAGTTCCATATCAATCATCTCATTTCTTTATATTTTACAAAAGAAAAAAACATTCACAATTAGAGAATGTAGTTCAGTTAATACACACAGAATCACAGAATTGTAGGGGTTGGAAGCGACCTCTAGAGCTCATCGAGTCCAACACATTCTGAATGCCTTTAAGATGGAAGTTTTCATCACAGTACCTGTTGCGGTTTTGTGACTTTTGTTGTCGGTATTCCACATCAGAACACCACGCAGAACAGTGGCAGTTAAAAAGTTCATGTTCTGGTTTAGTGTTACCATATTCTGGGGCATTTTGGGTTCGGGAAGGGGCATCCCCAGAGGACTCGCGTGGCCTGGGGCCAGCTGGGTCTCGTGGTGAATGCCTCCCTTTTTATTCCTTCGCTTCTTTGTCTCTCCTTTTCTTTCTTTTTTCCAAGAGCCTGTCCCCCCACCACCCCCCCAAGAATGAGCCAAAGCATTATGCTTCTGAACTGAAGGGGATTCAGAAAAGTCAAACACTCCATTTCTCCAGGAAGAGTCAAACAAATTTCACTCTTGGAAGATGTGAAAGATGAATTTCCATCTACAGAGATGTGTGTAAAAACCTACATTGCTCCGAAGGCAACAAGTTCTGCAAACAATCCATTTAAGTACTTCATAGTCTTTTGTCTTGAAAAAGTTCTTCCTGACTTATACATAATCTTTACTTTAAAAGACTTCCTGAGCTCTTACCCTGCCCACCATGCAACACGGATATTTCCTCTTCTGTTTGCAAAATCCTCTAGAATATTTAATGACAACTGTTAACAGACAGTCAATTTTCCAATGATTGTTTTCAGAGACTGAGTTGTCTAAAAGTTAGTCAACTGAAAAAATTATACATTAAAGATGGCTAATGAAAGAGTTAGCTCCTAGCACACTCACTGTTTGCACAATTTAAGACAGGTAGCTTCACTTACCTCATACTTTAATTGCCACTTTATGGAAAAAAACTAATGTTACAAAGGCAATAATGATAATAAAATCAAGCAGAAACTCAGATGCATCAGCAAGCAGCATAGTAGAAATGTAATCCCACACTGCTCGTGGAAGCAGAGGTATTTTTACTTGGTTTGGTGTGCTTCATCAAATCTGCCTACAAGATCTCCAGATGGTTGGCAAAGACAAAAACATTCCCATGGGAGACCTGGGCATCCATCTGGAGGAAAGTCCTCCAAATCCCACTGGCACTGTCCCAAAGTACAATGAATATCTGCCAGTCTGACAGTTGACACCAAAACCAGGCAGGCTTGAGCTTGCAAAGATGTCAAACACCTACTGCACAATACAGCTAACAGAATGTCTCAGGACACAGGCAAGATAACATTGATAACGTCTGTTCTGGTAGAGAGTGAGTAGTCATCATCATGCACTATGTTTGCACAAATGGCAGCAACAGACACCACTAAATTAAGCATAGAGTTGTCATCCAGTGGATCAGTACAGTTTTGCATCTCATGGCCACTGAGGTAACAAACAATTCTGAAGCAAGGCTTAGGGAAAGCTAAAACAAGGGGACAAAACAAGTACTTGCAAGATAATAGCTAAGGATTTTTTAATGACTACATCTACTTTAGAATGTCTGGTGTTTTCAAACTACATTTTTGAATGACAAATATGAAACAAACACTCCAAGAAGTTATATTTTTCTGTTTCTAACTAGATGTCATGCTGGTTTGTTGGTACTGTGCTTCACAAAGTCACACTGTAGACACATAAGAGATGATGAGACAAAAATGATCGCTTAGCAAATGCTTAGCTCTACTCAATAGATATTGTTCCTTAGCAATACTGGAGCACACAAAAGCATTCTCAAATGTGGATTAAGTCAAAAACAAAATGTAGCACTGGAAACAGCTACAGTAACAGCATTTCTAACTGATAATTAAATTAAAAGTAAAAACCCAACTGACAATCTGAATGTGAAGACCTCCTTGTTTCTAGGATAAACAATCCCAGCTTAATCAATCTTTCTTCTTCTATCATACTCTAGTCAGTACCATCACACTTCCTCTGAAGTACTGTGCCCAGCACAGGCTACTGTACTCCAACAAATCCTTACTAGGCTCTCATAGTCACAATCTATTAGGAAACACACCAAGCCAATAATAACCATTCACTCAGAAGCAATGGAAAAGAAGGGGTGCATTAAAAAATAAAATGAATAAATAAACAAGGACAAACAAGAAACAAAACAGAACAGAAAAGAACCCCTCTCCCACACAGTCCCTAGTAACGGACTTGTCAGTTCTCTGACGAAGCCTAGAGAAGCCATGTTCCCTTCAGGCTCTTTGGATAATAAAAACTTAAAAATAAATCTTACAATTTAAGAATTATGGGAAGTTCACAACATTTTAAATGACTTCATCCCTCTTCCCCCTCCCCAAACAGATGCTGCAATTGACAATACCGATTTCTAGTGCGACCCATAATCAGGATAATTCAGATATACAAGCTCAGTCAGAAATGACAAGCCATGCACATTGTGACAGCAAAGATAAGATATCAGCACACACTGTGCTAATGCACAGAAGTGATCCTGAAAAGCCCTATCTCGGTTTATGCAATCCAGTTAAGAATATTTTGCTGAAAGAATATGCCATTATAAGTTTGAAAGAAAACTTCTAGATATTTTTGCTACATAAATACACTATTTTGAAATACTTTTCATTTTATCTTTAGCCTCATTTGGAATTAATTACTGTAGAAATGTGAATGCCCTCAAGCTGCAAATTACCTAGTCTTAGCTTAGTGCCAGACTGCTGCTTTTAACTGCTTGAAAAGAAAACAAACTTAGACCAAGTGTATTTTTCTATACAATTCTTATTATCACACAGCCAAGCCTAAGTTATAGTACTTGCATGGGATTTACCTACAATTTTCCATCCAACTTCAGCCTACCCTAAAAGGATGCAAAGCTGGTGAGACATGAGCTTTTTGAGACAGATCTATATATAGTCCCATCTAAAGAAAGATGTGATTAGTAAGGTTCAACTACAACTTTAATACTATGATATACAAACATCTTTAAAGGGTTAATTATGCCGATTACAACTCATTTCATATGGCAACTGTTTGTGTTTTATTTCATTCCCCTCACCATGTTTATACTTGCATTTACGAGATTGATGCTGCTGAAATAAATTGAAATGGGGCCTTAATCCATGATTTTTTGAAAGACACAACAAAGCATCTCTCTCTGTTTAGAAAATAAAAAAAAAAAGAATAAATGCAATACACTGATCTGCTGAATTTAGAATAACATGTACTTTTATTTTACGTTTACTGTTTCACTGGGAGAAACTGCTACTGTTTGACTATGAAACATAACAAAAATGAAATCAGTACTCTCCATTGGAAATTTTGTTAGCTCTGAAAATCTATATACCAGTCACTGAAATACTGTATGTAATAAGGTGGCAGACAGACAACCAGCAATGTTTAATTAGTTGATCTACAACTTCCTCTTGATTGCCAAGGTCTACAATACCTCCTCATGCCTGTCTGAGGCTCGAGGCATGCTTTTTTATATTCATATTTATTTAGAAGCCATAGAAACGTTAATGAGTTAACACATACTAAAAAATGTTTCTAGGATTAGAACTCAACAAGTGAATAGAAACAGAACCACTCGACCCAATTCCTTTTCCTTAGTTTAAATCTGGACACATCCCAAAATGTTGTGATTTAAATAATTTACACTCAGCCAATCTGCCATTGCATACAAATGCTTTTGAAGGAATTTCAATGGGAAACTGACATGCACTACTACTGTCTGACAGTGGCGTGTGTTTCAAAATAAGCACCATTCAGAACTGAAAATCACAAAAATCACACCTATTTACTAAAGCGACAAAGAACTCTGGTTATTTTTAAAAGCGTAATGAATGTGCAAAAATTGATATTCATATGATTGCCTCGGTTTAATTACTCTCCCAAGAGAATATCAGATGCATAATCAGAGCCAACTATACTGATTCACAATTTAAACAGTTACATAAGATGAAGAGGAAAGCCCTCGTTACAGATGGCAAAATTATACGATGCAGGGAAGGTGACAAATTCAGGTTTACGCAACCTAAAACTATGCGGAATGGCTTTAAACTTGAACTCCTTTTGGAACACTGCCAAGGACCTAGTATCAAGGGATACTTTAGAGCAGCATATTCTGTATGCAAAAGTGCCAGGAGAATATGTTAGGGAAATTAAATCATTCTGTTCCACTATTCAGCACTCATGGAAGCCTGAGCAGAGGCTGGTAATTAGCTAATTTGCATGAATGTGAGAAGAACAGTATTTAAAAGAGTTCCAGCAACATAATCTTTAAGAAGCAAGAGAGCCTGGCCTAACTGGCTAGCTAGCTGAATATCTTGTCATCCTTCTGTCTGTGGCAAGACAAACCACTTTTAGCTGTACAAGGATGGGTGGCTAGACTTCTGAAAATAGCTACATCTATAGTTAAATATGTCGTTTCCTCACAAAGAATCTAATCAGGCTCCCATTTAAGCATACTGCAAAAGCTGGATCAAGAGAAGCAGCGAATCTGACCATCATTCAAAATACTCTGCAGAAAAATAAACACTGTCCTTGTGTTTGTCCAGCTATCTTCAGGACTGTGCCCAGGAAAAGTACCAGGGCAATCACAACTGAACTCAGGAGATCTTCTCCAGGTGCTGCTGAGTAATATGTCTATAAGCAGAACAACTCCGTATATGCAACATGCATTTCAGAAGTAATACTTCTTACAGCTTCATGTCCTGCTTATGAAACACCAACCCAAAAGCTGTTTTCAAAGTTACACAAATATTACATCCATTCTACTATGCAAACATTCATTCTGGAATCTTGACAGTAAGAAACTAACTTTTAATGCTTCAACAACATTTGCAAGCTGGAAAAAAATAAAGGAAGAAATGTTCTGCGTCAATAGAAGCCTCTTCTTCATGGAAATAAATGCCAAAAATAAATATGGAATTCCCTCATGTGGCCCTCGTGCTTTCTTCACTGTTTTCCCATAGACTTCAAAAACTGTAAGTATACATTTGGATTTAAAGTGTTACGGAGCAGAAGGTAAAAACAAAAACCAACCAAACCAAAAACAACAAATAAAAGAACCTACATATTTCTAGTGGGTATTGAGGCTTGTAATTATCTGCATTATGTTCACAGATAATGTCAGTACAGTGAGATGAAGTTAACAGATTTTATCCAGTTTCTTTAACTGAGAATAGCTGAAAAGAAAACAGAAATGCTTTTGGGCACGGAAGCCATATTTTTAGTACTGAAAAAGAAATAGCAAAGTTGAAGCTAAATACAGAATATATTTGAGCTGTTTTTGCCCTTAATCTTCTGCTGGTTTTTCTGACAACATTTGTAGCCACACTTCATAGTGTGGATGAAGCAAGTAATTCTCTCCAGCAAGCATATCAGAGGCACCGAAGAAAGTACTGACTTAACTTCTGGGACCCTTCTATGGTAAATCACAATTCCAAATTGACTGCACGTAATTATTATCAAACAGCAGTAGGAAAAGCAGCTTTCCTCTCACATTCCCAAACTGTGTGTGTATAACATAACCCTTGCTGCCCTCTGCACTTTCCCCAAGATATCTTCATTTTCTGTCTGTTGTGTGGTTCAGGCATCCTCCAGCTCTTCACATACCTCCCACCTAGCTGAATTAGTGGGTTTCACTGTGATTCAGGTCTCCTTGTCTTTACAAACTCTCATATCCATCTCATTTCTTTTTTTCCTTTATCATCATACTATTTCTCTTCTTCAAATACATGTTCCTCGTGTCCTTCAAACTCTGACTATTTCATATATAATATATATGAGAATATAATTTCTTCTCTCCCTCTCTCATCTTTGACTATTCATGAGCCATTAAAAATATACCATGCATAGAGGCTTATCTTACAGGCAAGGCACACAGAGATTCATGTCAGACCTTGTATCAATTGCCAGTTTACCTGCAGGCCCAGAACCACCCCAAGCAACCCTGCTTATACTACAGTAGAAATATTAGGTTGTCATTTTCCAACCCCAGCAGTAGCACAAAGAGGAGAGAGGACAGAGCATGCTCACTGATACAAAATCTTTGGAGATTTGAAATTCAAAAATCATCTTAAAGTCTTAAAGAAGTCCTAAAGAACAGCATGTTGAAATCTTAAACTGTCAAATTAAGTGGATTTTCTGTGGATAAATGCACATCACTGACTTAACGTGACTGACTATTTTATTGAGTATAAACTGTGAGAGTCAGTGTTCATTCTGCAGGTGTCAGAGTATCATCAAGGCTATTACTAAATTATAACTCTTCATTCTTAAGAATAAATAACAGGTAACTTTTGTGACACAGGTAATATTAGAATCTTTAACTCAGTAAATTATTGATCACAGCAGTGAAAAGCCATGTAGTAAACGAACTTGATTACAATGGCATGCAAAATTAACAAAATAAAGATGAGATATTACCTTACAGAGTCCTGTTCTAAAAGGACAAGATGGCCAAAGAGTGTGGGAGAAAAATGCTTGCATGTTGGCTGGGTCAGCGAAGCTCTACACACTGAGGATAAATAAGTAGTCAGCCATGCAGCTACCTGCAGTGTACGCTTACATTTTCTACTTTGATATATGAATGCTGGACTCAAAGGGCACAACATTCATGTCTCTAAAGGGAAATTTTCATCCTTGTATTGAGGGCCACCCATGTGAAACACCCAACTCTAGAAATCCTAGGTCTGTTTCCTACGTAGAACCCCTCCTAACTTCTTCCAACCAACAACTGACATGGCTACAGACTAATGAAGCCTGATGTTCCTTTCTAGTTTATGCATCTGTCTTTTCAATCCTAGTTTTATGGGATTCCTACACACAAATTCCTTGTTGCTACCCAGGGGAAGGAAATTAGTTCATAAAATACAAAAATGAAAAATATCAACACCACACACCAAGAAAGGAACAATAAAAACTCTCACACCTGGTTTTAGGCAGTTTGGCCTGAGGGGAAGGAAGGTTCCTCCTTTCTTTCCTTTATGGTATCAGTGATACAACGGAGGTGCTTCACTCTGTTGTACAGCCCACCAGTAGAGATCTCTACACAAGTCTAGCATTGCCAAAGCCACTGGTACCAAAGGTAAAGAGAGGACAAAAGCTGGTGGTTCAGGCAATGGCAAGGAGGTGGAAATAGACATCTGATTAGTCCTCTCCAAAGCAAACTAATGAAAAGCAGTGATATTAAAAAAGATACTGTGCTGAGCTGCAAGCTTCAGGATTCCTATCTTTGTGTTTGTTGAGCCATGACTTTTTATTTGATTAAATAAACTTTGCATTTGGTCACGTAAACTCAGCATACCAAAACATTGCCAAACATGGTATACCAGTAACAGAACTGAGTGAAAAGACAACGTGTGAAGGGAGGAATGTAGATGGATTGGATACTTGCATATAAAATGTCAATCAATTATGCAACCATCTGCATGACTCAGCAGATGTGAAAAATTATTCTCCTGAAGGAATGTACTTGAAAATAGTCTCCACAGTTTTTCTCTACTCCACACCTCTTCCGTCCATTTACCAAGCACAAACATGCTTCAACACTGCTATGGATTACAGAATATTCCATTAAATCTTCATCTCTCAGAGGAAACAAGACTAGATAGTCTGTAGCTGCTTCACCCAGGCTTCACATCCCACACTGTGCTAGCTCCTGCTATCTAAGTATCAAACTTGTGTACCTGCTATGACCAGACCCACAAAAACACAATAGTTTTATCTCAGAAGAGGTTTTTCCCTTTTTCAGGTCAAGTAATAAACAGTCTTTAACACCCTCAGTAACAGCCAGATACAACTATATTACAGTACCAACAGCCATATGGAACACATTCATACTACACATTTGGGGTCAGACTTTCAAAGTTGCTCAAAATTTAAGACTTCGAGGGAATTTCACTCATTTTTAGGTTCATGAGTGTCTGAATTTCCAAGCACTCAACACCCAGTGAGAATAAACAGTCCTGTTCATATCACTTGTACAGCAAACGGCTGTTTCTCAGTGGACATTATCAAAAGCTGTTCCAGTTTTATTCTTCTCAACAGCACTGCTCCCTAATACCACCAAACATTTCCTGCAAAATAAAGATAGGCTTACTTAGCTTTTCAAAATAATCAATTTGAAAAACTGGGACAGAGAACATGTGGACTGTATTAACAGGTCCCGATCTTTCGGGAGGAGCTGTCAGTTGGTCCATGTGAGAGTAGACCATTCTCCTGCTATGTAATCTCTGCATTTCAGGAATTTAGAGACTGGCCTGGGTGAAGGAAGGCAAGAAAGTCCTTCTCTACTGAACTCAGACATAGAAAGGACCTGAGCTCCAAAACATCAGAAAACTCAGGGCTATAGCTACTCTTAATTTTGATGACTGTAAGTTGCAAATATACTCACAAGGAAACCTCAACATCATGCTTAGTACAAGCTAACTCAGTGCAGGCAGAAAATGCCTGCAGTTCAATAAGGTAATATGGTAATAAACAAAATATTGCACACAAAGAAAACAGCAATGAAAGCTAAAATAGATGGTATAGAAGATGGTACAGAGTCTGAAATCGTCACATACAGCACTGAGGTGAACTGAAGGAAAACAACCACACTGTAGAAGCATTACTTCAGCTGAGAGTCAACACAAATCAAAACCAAATTGCATTCCACCAAGAAAACGTGCTTCACTGTTCCATATGCTCATAAAAATGCAGTAAGACAACACTTCTCGGCTATAACATAATACAGCCTTGCTTTTTAGCAAGCTGCACTCAGGTCTTCCTCTTCTCTGACATCATTAATCTCCATGGAAACCTTAGAATGACTGTTGGAAAGAAATAGGCTCTGTCATCCCAGATAAACTCAAAAGTAGTCCAACAAAAGATCTTATATCTCATTTTTTGGCTGTACATTTTCAGCACTGAGCATAGTTGAAGACTTGCAACTCCTGTTGCCACTATGAAATAAAGCTTTCATTCCTAACAATCACAGCATACACAGGTTGAACCTTTTTTCTAGTTGAGGCCAAGACAAGATTCAGAGTTACTCCTAAAGTACAATGCACGCTGAAAAATCAAACAAAATAAAAACCAACAAAGATGAGTTTGCTTTGAAGGTTGGAAGATGATAAAAACTGGGAGACCAAACTCCTGAAAATCCATTACATATATATGCAGAGCATTACCCTGCTACAAGCAGAGGGCAAGGTAGAGCAAAGAGACCTTTCTAAAAATATTTATTAGTATTCACTTTGGAGGGATCATCAGGGACCTGTCTCTACTAAATGGAGTGCAACCAGATGGGTCATGTTGGCTCTCTTTGCAAACACAGCCAGCCCCCATGACTAACACTCCCAGCACAGGGTCATGGCAGTTACTCAGATTTTTTACCTAGCAAACAGATCCTCTGCAAATGTGTTTTGTGCTGAGTCAAATTGGCAGACCAAGACACATGCAGGAAAACAGCCAGAAAAACTGTTTTCTTGGCAAGAAGCCACATACATAATTTTTTTCTACAAAGAACATATGTATTTGTATGTGTGCAAGCAGTACGTTATACTGAAATAAACAAACTTATTATAGACAAAAACATAGAAAATAATCTTTAAAAAGAGATTTGAGACATGAATAGCTGCAAGTGTTATACTGCACTCAAGTTTACTTCCTTGAATGCAAATAAATCACTCTTATGAATTTCCAGTGATAACGAAATATAAATCATATCAAACCATAAAACATTTCTGTGAGGTGTGAAAGGAAAGACAGTCTGGTAAAAGAAAACAAACCCTAAACTGGTATATTTCTATTTGTTTCATTCATCGTTATCAGTTCAAAGATGCATACAAAGAATTACAGGATTCATGCCTAAAATGAAGTCCCTCCACTTACAGCTGCAAGTACTTAAACATTTCCAGAAAAACACACCCTTAATTCCTTAGATCTGACCTTCCCAAGTTTAACTCTTAGAAGCGCTTACACAATCACAGTTTATTTCAGTTCTAGGCAGTGTATCTGAAGTGTATTTGTCTACTCTCAAATCTAATGAAGTCATAGGGCTCTCTTATATTGCTGATTTTCAGGTACTATAGTAATACAGTAGAAGAGAAATATCTCATGACCAAGTTGTTAATAGGCTCACTAACTCTGGTAACACCACCATTTGGTAATAACATTCAAGGTACTCTATCAAGTCTGTGCATGTTTAAGGTTTTTTGTTTGTTTTGTTTGCTTTTCTTCTTTTTATCTCAGAAATCTGGAAATGTGTGCTAGACAGAACTAGCTCAACTTGATAGTCACACAGGTACCTTTCATTTAACATTCATGTTTTAAATATCAGAACTTATGAGTTCATTTGTTAATAAGTAAGCAGCTAGATAAGATGCTAGAGACCAACTCTGAATAGACAGGTCCACATCAATTTGTAAGCAATTTAAAGCATCGCTCTGATTAGGAGCACTGCTGTTTTATGCGAAAGCAATCTGACAGATTATGGAGGCTTTGATCCCAGGTCTCTGAATGGTGGGATATAATCATTGGTAGCACTTGCCCACATGAAACTTCCAGTTAATCATCAAACAAGCCCTGAGCAGCATGTATAGGGCTACAATTAGATGTATACATTTGACTGGCACAGGTTGCCCAGAGGCTGTAGATGTCCCTCCCCGGAGACATTCAGGGCCAGGCTGGATAGGTCTGTGAACAACCTGGTCTAGAGGGAGGTGTCCCTGCCTATAACAAGGAGCTGAAACTAGATGATCTTAGAGGTTCCTTCCAACTCAAACCATGATATGATTAAGATGTTGCCAGACAGGGATCTTTAACCATTAACTGAGTGTCCACGTGCGAACTTATCCCTTTTTCCAACTAAAAAGTTGGAACCCAGGCACAGGTGCCCAAGGAGGGACAGCAGTGGAATTACAGCCTACATCTCCCCCTGTATCCTTTCCGCTAAGCTTCACTTCATTTTTATGATGGTCTCAAAACCATCAAACCACAGTGGAACATGAGAATGAAAAAACTTCCAGCCAGAAGAATGACTCAGTTAAATTAGACTAGAACTGTAGCAATAAATTGTTGCTTGTGTTTTGCTTGTGTTTTTCTTTTTTCTTTTGCCTAATTCTGCAAATCTGGCCCACCTTCCTTTTCCCTGGCTTCCACCTTCAATAGTAAGAAGTTGTGAGACCTTAATATTCCTACAGCATGAAGGAGAAATTGCTCGTTTCTTTCTTCCTTCTCCCCATGAGGCTTTTATGAAACATTTAGACTTCAGCAGCTCAGAAACAGAACAGAAAACACTGCGATAGCAGAGAACATCAAGTTATGATATACCTGATAAACAGAAAGAAAAGGCAAGGTGGCTTTTTTCTTTTTTTGTAGCAACTGATGTTAGATTTCACAATGGGAGTCCTCAAGCTTTTATTACAAATTGCATGCCTTTGTTCCTCTTGTTACTCATCCTGACCACAATAAAATGCCTCATTCTGGACTCTGAATAATTAACTATAACAAAGAGAAATTTGCGGGAGAAAAAGAAATTCACAAAAGACTACTGAAGATCTAAGCATTTATTAAGGAGATTAAGGACCAAAAGAGGTAACCTCTGACAGAAAGGTGACATACATATCCTTCCTAGATGAAAGCTCCAGCTGTATCAGCAGACAGACATTGCTAGGCAACTCAAACTGAAGCACCAAGGGTATATTCAAAGCAAGGAGTTTGTTAATTGTTGTAAAGCCACAATGCCATTTGATCGTACAAGGACGAGACAAAGGAACAGCTGGAATAAGATGTTTTAAACTCCATATTAAAAAAACAACAACAAACCATCCTTATTGAATACAAGCCCTCATTCCCAATATTTTCAGCAAATTGCTGCACTAAACAGATCTCAGCCACTGTGTGCTCTTGTGCAGCTAAATAGAATAAACTAATACCTGCTGTATTGAGAGAGTCTCACATGCAGGTTTTCACACTTTCAGTCTTGCTGTTACAAAGACCCCATCTGATTCTGAGAAAGTTTCATACAGGCTTCAGACTCACAGAAAAAATTGAAAACCAGCAAGGACAATCATTAAGCTTTATACAGAACATAAATGCAGTTCATTAAGATGAACCTTCACAGGCCACAGAATCATGTTAAAGATCTAGCATTAGACTCAGATGCTACGGCTCATTTTGTTTGCTTTTAGGTAAATACTTATTTATACTCATGTTGCACTTCAATTTAAAAGTAAGCCCAATTGTAACCTAATTATGTTTGGTATTTGAAAGTTTAAATCATTAGGGGCACATTTTCATTTTAGAAAATACACGCACACAAGCATCCATATGCACCAAACAACCCCTGCAGCTCAGCAACAATACAAATGCTTTCTGAACTGAATCTGGACCCTGTTCTACCAAAGCCCAGTACTTCCTTACCCAATTGATTTCTGAACAGCATGTATTCTCGAGCTCATTTGAATGCCAAAAGGGACTTATGTTGCTGTTTGTCATTTGCCATGCTGCTGTCATCTATTTTACCCTTGGGAAAACAACATCCACCCACGATTTCTGAAGCTTGTGTTAGTAATAGTGAGCCCTGCCTGGCATTATCTGTATTTCCAGGAAAGAAAAAAAAAAAAAAAAAAGATCAATTTTTTCAACTATTCTAATCACTGATTTAAACCTTAACAGTAACATAAACAGATTCAGTTTAGGCATTAACAGTGATAGCTGCCTCATATATTATGCCAAAGAGAAAAAAAAAAATAAATAGAGCAATACCACTTGGTATATCCACAGAGAATATGGTGCTGAGAAAACGAGATTAGAGAGAACTGAGTTGTTGGACTTTTCTGCATAGTAATGATGGTAGAGGAAAAGATTCAAATTTTTTCCAGTGCTTACCATGAGATTTGCTTTGGCAATCTAGAACCCGTGGTGATACTCAGTAGATCAGAGCACTTAAGAAGACTGGCCATTCCATAGTGACTGTTAGGCAGTTTATTGCCGATCATCATCCTAACTTCTACAGGAATGTTTAATAAATTAATTAGAGACTATAGGAATGAGCTGCCATGACAAACATATGTATTAAAGAGTGAGATTTTCAAGTTCATCACAGTGAACTGCCTGCAAGAATGGTCACGTTTCCAACAGCAAATCTAAAGGAACTTTAAAACATTCACTACACATCATCTCCTCTAGAGTGAAAAGTTTAGGCATTATACTAAATGCATCCTAAACTGAGCAGGCTGTAATAGCCATGGTAAGGCAGTAACAAATTAAGTAATGCTAACTACAGGCAAGTCCTATGACTGGAGGAAAATAATTCTGTTGGTCTTGTAATCTTGGATAGCTGTTGACCCACATAATGAAAGATAGCATGAAAATGTCTTTCTCGCTGTAGGTCGCCAATCCAGTACTTTTTATTATATTTTACTATTTTATTAGCCTTGCACCTCAGCACCTTCATTAGTTGCCAGTATTGCATGACATTCACTCACAACAATAGAGTTCAAAATTCAGTCACTGAAATGTCCCCTATTTAAAGAGAGGAAGAACTAGATGAAACATCTCCCTCATCTTTCTAATGGCTTGATTTTGTCATGAGAATTACTGAGCTTACTGTAACTCGAACAAAAGCTAGGCAAGTGCCAAACCTATGGTATAGTTTTTTTAAGGTGAGCTGCAATTTGGGAATGCATCTGGAATCCCAACTAGCTGCTTAGGCAGCTTTGCTGTACAGAAACATATGTCTGTGTTTCTATCTGTTACTTCATGAAGTTTCTCTTCATGAGCTGGTCCCCCCACGTGGCCATGACACCTGACACTTTTCTTCACAAACTGAGAAAGCTCTCTTTGTGAAAATAATGATACTACCAGCTGCCTCTAAATGTACCAATCCACCAATTATGTGGTAGCAGTAGCTCATACCCTACATGCTATAGTCACCGCCACTGCCACTCAAGCTGGCTCCTCAATTTAAAAAATTGAAACAAACAAAACCAAGAAACTATCTCCCAAAGTAACAGTCTCTTTGTTCTCTCATACTGTCAATCAGTTTCAGTTTAGTAATTATTGGACAATGAAACCAGGTCATACACCAATAAATCTATAGCAAATTAAGAGATATAAAATACCAACAGCTTAAACTCAGAGACGGAGGGGGAGGGGAGAAAGAGATGTAGGGAAGGGAGGAGGGGAACAAGGGGACCAGTAGCACCACTTTTGTGAATTCTGCCTATCTTCCAATTTCTAGTTTACAAACAAGTAACTTACAAAGTAGTTCTGGACTGGATGGAAAAACAGTGGTCTAATTAGGCTGATGTGCTGAGAAACTCTTCCTTCTGTGAAGCAACAAAACAAAAAGAAGTTCAGTATAAAGTATTCTGTCCTCTGCTAAATCTCACTATTGGCAAAAACACTCCACCACACAGTCCACAAAAGCACAGTATCAAGACAAACACGAATGGGATTCAGTTACGACACTTATATCTTTCATGGGAAAATTTTTGCTATGCATCTTTGCATAGAAGAAGATAAGTTATGGCTAGTAGTGCTGGAAGTTTGGGATGAAGTATGCCATTCTCCACTGCACTGTGCCAGGACAGTTTTTTAACATTCATAAAGCATGTTGAATGATTAATAATCATCACAAAGGAGCAGCTGAACAGTGCTGTCACATTTACAGCTTCCCAGAATAAATGCTAGATGATTTTAATTGTTTGTGTTTCATGTGTTCCTCAGATGAGCAACAAAGTTGGTAAGATTTCCCTACAGAAGTGCAAGCCTCAGTAACACAGAGTTGAGTACAGCATGAACAAGAGATGCATTACAGAATGAAGACCACGATCCTTCTGCACATCCATCTCCATATTGCTAACCATCCTGCTTGCCACAGCCAGGTTTCACCCACAAGCTCTTGCAACTAAAATATTTATAAAGAGCATATTAATATATCATCTGTATTTCCACACCATGTTGGAACTGGAGTCATAGGCTACACATTATTTTGTGTAGCATTGTACCGGAACAGAGCCAAAGATGTTCTGTGACCTAATCATCTCATGGGAAAAGTTGCCAGAGGCACACATAACTAAATTGATAACATTGGTCGCAGCCTTGAAACAGTGATTTGTTTATAGAGAAGAGATTTTAGATGAGAAACTGAAGAAGGATAATGAAGCAGCTTGCCACATGTTACGATAGCATCTTTTTCTGCAAGAGGTCTTGAGTTGAGAATGCAAAAAGTAAGCAAAGAAGGGTTGGGTCCTGGACTATTCAAGAGTGAAGGCATGTACCTTATTACGTAGTGAAACTGAGCAGAGGTGAAGGCCCCAGGGAACCACAGTAAAGAGCCCTGAAAGTACAAATGGGCAGTTGGTGCTCAGTGTCCAAGAAGCCAAGAAAAGGAGCAAATGTAACAATGATATCATCAAATTAACAGTCTAGTCTGTGAAATCATTTCGAATTGGAATGAGTGAAGTAAGACTGCATTTTATCAAGACATTTATCAATACAAAAGAACAGGAACATGACACAATAAGAATCTGGAAAAAAACTAAGATGTGCACACTGCTGAGAAGCTTTTTCCAACAGACTTTAAGCAAAATGCATGAAACAGTCTCCTCATGCACCAATCTTGTCTGTGACCCTTAGTGATCCAACTTATAGATCCAATTAACACCTAAAACTGTTAGTCAGAGATGTGTCATGATGGTACTCACAGTACTCACTCATAAGGAAGACTAAAGTGGCAAAGAGAGTTGCGGGAGACCAGTGAGAACAAAAGGAAGGCCCAGAAAGAAAGCATGCACTAGAGGAAAAAGCAGTTTTTAGCAGTGCGCATGAATTTTAAAAAACAAACCTGACGTTGGGCAGGGGAGACTGAATATAACGAAGTGCACCAACAGTAGATGGGGCTGTGAGATAAGAGAAGAATCTAACCTTCAAGGGGATGACTTAAAATAGTGGTTCTGAAATCAAGACTTAAAACTCTACCTTCATGTTAAGTCACGAAACAATCCACAAGAGCTGAGTTTGATATGTGTCTGACAACCATAACACATTAGCAGGAAGAGTTGAAATGACCTGTTGCTTCTTTTTCCTGCCCTTAAATAAGCAAAGATTGCCCATGTCTAATGCAAGTGAAATACCAGCCAGCTTACTGTCAACCAAGCGCCTAGAGAAGCCAAATGCCAGGCAAATAGAAACTCTTGATCTGATTTAACAACCACATCAAGGGGTTCTTCGCATTCTTCATGCTCTGCAGTCTACACTACATGATAATAACAACTTCTGAAATCTTTCAAGAAACGCAAATGAAAATTTCGCACTATTTTCTGAGGTCTGTCAAAAATAGAAGAATTATTTATGATTAATTCTGTTTACCTCAGGAAAAGCATCAGCAATACCTTGAGTTAAAGGGTAATAAACTCTAATATTTTTAAGGATCTTCAAAGACGTGGCATCACACCATCACCGTAAGAAAATTATTAATGGACTTCAGCAACATGCACTCCGCTCCAGATCCAAAACAAAGCTGAACAGCTCCAGGCGATATTAGAGATTTTACCTGAAACCTTCCTGTAAACAGAAACATGGCAAAGAAATCACCTGATCCTGTATGAAATTGATTCCCATATTAGGCAACATGCAGTGAGCCTACCAAGGGTAAGAAAAGCTTTATTTGTCAGGGTTCTAGCAGCCATTTTGAAATCTGATTGTCCTGTGCAATCTCTCCAAAAGAAGCAAGTTCGTGCTTGTATGCAATTGGGGCACAAAAATGCAACTGCTTCTAGCACCATTCACTGAAGAATGATCCCAGGAGCACTTCTATGAGGAGCAGCAGAAAGGAAATTTTATATAATCTTTACACCTCAATTCCCCGAGACCACTACCCCAGCTTCACAAGTAGCCTTCAGTGTGTCTTCTTTGAGGAAAGAACAGCAACCATCATTGCCACAGATCCTTACAGTGGGCAGAACAGATGATCAATTGGCGTTATCAGGCCTATTTCTCACAGACCTGGGAAAGAGTCTGTGTCCAAAAGCTTGTCAGCAAGTCCCATCAGTTAGCCAGATGAAAGATCATCTGCTCCTACAAATCTTGTTTCTCTCAAGGTAATACAAAAGAAACAAATGTGTTATATAGAAGCATCCAATTGGCAACATTTATAAATAGTTCACCAGAGGTGGCACTGAGGCCTAACCATATCACATGGTGCTAATTGCAGTCTGGAGCCTATTTCAACAAGCTGTCACATGGACTGTCAAATGGGAATTATGCACATAGCTACAGGGTAATAAATTAAAGTATATGATTAACTTTATCAACAATAACAGAGTGGAAGTACAGGAGAAATTTCAGTTTGTAAGTACATAATTGAGTCCATAACCACACAGCTGGCCCGATATACATAAAACAATTAATTTATCTTGTTTTTTGAAGCTGAGCTTTATATCATGTTGTGTGATTTATAGATCGCCATACTGCAACCAGCTGAGTATTCTGTGTATGCCAGGACTCAACCCCACAAATTCCACACCAAGTTAAAAACACAGAAAGGTTCTTGGGCCCTTCAGAATACTGATGTTCATGCTAATTATTTGCTACTCTGTAGTCATGTACAGCTAAATGTCAATTACAGCATCATAAGATTAGTTACAACCTTTGTTATTTAAAAGATTTGTACAAGTTATCTTTTTTCCCCTCCCCTCTGAAATCATCATCACAGCAAACATACAAATGGCACAATCAATCTAACTCAGGACAGTGAGAACAACTGCCCCTGCCACATGCTGTTCGTAATATCAATGTCCTTACCAGCACAGAGTTCAAACAGAGGGAATCAGAAAGAACAGAACCCACACAGCTCAACCTGAGAACGGACCATCCCCCAGCCACTAACCATACTGATAGGCAGTAAATTCCTTTTCACTATTGCTGCAGTAGAGACAGCAGATGTACACAGACCCTCCCTTTGCTTCTGCTTGCTTAAACCTAACAAAAAGCCGAAGTCACAAAATAAATAAATAAATAAATATCTCCAAGATGAGCAAATGCATGGCTGCCTGGTGAGAGGCCCTGCTTCCCACACTGAGGTCTTTGCTCATGCTGCACTCAGTAAACCTTGCTCCTGAAGAGCTGGATCAATAAAGAGACAAGTAGAAGAGGCACAGACACACATATAACCACCTACTCAGAAGTGAATGGCAGTGCTAGCATGTGACAAGGAACAGACACTGAAAGGAGAGGGGAGGGGTTAGAACAGCAAACATTTTCTATTTGTTTCTACAAACTCAAGCACATTCAGTTATTGTAAAAGAGAACACAGTAAAAATAACGTTTAGATCAAACTGCCGTGAAAACCATCAATACCAAAATCTTTCTGGTCCCCAGTGTAGCTAGTGAACTGCTCAGTATGCTAAAACTTGGGATTTTATTGTAGCTGAGGCTACAATAGCTGAGGCTATTGTGACTAGAAGTACTGCAGTAGAATTCCAGGCAGAGCTGTAATTTCTGCCATAACAGAAGGACTGCTGGATGATTTGGAGTAAGAAATTCACAACAACGCTGTCGGATGAGGAAAGGATAAAGCAAGAAACAGCACTGCTGTTCTTCTTCCCTGAAGAATACTGGCCTTGATTGTTCTTACTACAGTGAAGTACTTCTGGCCAGATCAAGTTTATAAATATGCATGATGAAGTCTGCCTAAATTTGGCACCAAGTAGGACCCACTTCCTTAGAAAAAAAGCGAACCAAAAACCCTGGAATGAGCATGCAGAGAAAGTAGGGGGTTTGGCTGTCCATGTTCAAGCACCTTATAATGGAGATGTGAGCTTCCTCTAAACCCTCTAAACCATTCAGAACATATACAAGAATTATAAAAGGAACACAGGAGTTGCACAATGTACTTTGCAATTGCTACTTCTCTTTTGAGTCAAGGAACTTCCTATTAGTTCTGATGTACAGATGTTCACCAGTCAATTACTTGGCCACTCTATACACTTAGTGTGAAATTCTGGACTCACATTGGTCAATGGGGAAACTTGCACTGACACCAGTAGACAGGTTCCTGAAGTGGAGAAGGGAACTGCTAAATGGTACAGGGACAGGGTTCTTCCTGGATAGAGGCACTTACTTCTGCTTTTAGCTTAGTTTCCCCTCACATTGCCTTTAGCTGTAGCCTCAGGGCATTCGTTCTTGTGCAGCTTTTCATCTGAACAGATGAAGCATGTTAAAAGCAGGTGTAAGTACAGAGTCATTATTGAGTGCCAACAGTTCTGGTAAATGCACTGGCTCAACTGCCTGATACTGGTATTAGCTGAACAATCCTACTCTAGAGTTCACTGCATCACTGCAAGAATTTAAACTGCATAAGACCAAGGTAGTGAGAGAAGCTTATGTGTTTTCCCACAGCCGCTCTTCTGCAGTGACTGGCACAACACTGTGGGACAAAGGCCACACCCCTCTATCCCACGGGTCCTAGGATTCTAGGGATGTACATACCTGTCTGTTTTTGGCATCCAACTCCCTCACATGCCTCCTTGCAAAGATTCATGTTGTAAATCTATACATCTAGCCACCATGCTCAGCAACAAGTCAGTTCTGTAGCCTCATTCTAGGAGCTCGTGAGAATTCCCTTTCTTGAAATGATAGTCACACATCTCCCCTCCTCTTCCCTACAGCACTGTACTGAATCTTTTACATTATTTATTCCATTCACTTCAAAACAATTACAAAGTATGTGGAAGATCTCCAAAACTACACGCCAAAAATGCCAACACACACCTATATCCAATTATAAAGGTTTGCAGACTGACGAAGCAAAAGCCTATCATAGTATTATCATAGTATCATAGTATCGTGCGAGTTGGAAGGGACCTTAGAGATCATCGAATCCAACTCCTGGGATTCGAGCCCTCTAGTGTAGCAGAGCAGCAGTTTTACCCCTTGAGCCACAAGGGGGATTCGAACCCGGGCCCTCTGGTGTTGCAAGTGGCGGTTCTAACACCGTGCGCCACGGGGGGCACACAAACTATTTAACTATCTTCATCACCCACTTATCATTTAAACAAGCCAGATTTGTGTTACTTTTAACCAGAAAAGACTCAACAATGGGTGAGTTTTCAATCCTTCTCTTTTATGCCCACTTCCATATTTCCACGATGCTAGTTATTCACTTCAAGATACCAGCTGTAGATTTCAGCGACACAAGTTGCTTTATTATCATTACTCTTTTCATTTTTAAACATATTATGCTAATATTTCTAATGCACGAACAGAAACTCTTACTGGTGCACTGTCTTCATTCTTCTTAGTATACATATTTCTTAAATACTTTACTGATACCTTCAGTTTTCTTCAGCACAAGGCAGCAAATCTGCAATCATTTGTTCACCAGGGCTACAGTTGTTTTGAACTGTCAAACCCTCACCACAACACAGCCATATCCTGATCTCCAGTAGCACCTAAAACATGTTTTATGGTAAGGCCATACATGGACTTCCCAATGTATTGGCAGGTCTACGAGGTATCACCTCTACTTACAAGCCTGCCTGAGATTTTCACAGGACAAATGACACATCTGCTACAGGAATGCCATCTATTATCAGGAAGTTACTTCCAAGTAAGCCATAATACAGAAAGCCTGTAGTAATTATAAGCTTATTCAATAAATGCTGAGCTAGGCAGGATACAGAAACAGTCTCTGAACAAAGGCTTTTGATGTCTTTTACATCCTTGAATGCAGATACCACTTCATATTCAAACTTATCACTACCTCACATTTTTCTTTCTCAAATTCCTCTCTTCTAATCTAAATGGATTCAGCTCTGCATATCACAAGTACAATGGCTTTAATCTGTCCCTTGGATATACACTTACCTTATAGAAACAAGCAGGGCCACTGATTGCAACTATGCTATCTATACTCAGTTCTCTAAAAGGAATTGATCATTGCTAAATTTTCATTAACAGTTCAACCAAAAATAACAGAGGAACTACTATTTTAACCAAGAGCAGCAAGATGAAGCATCCAAGGGTCATGCATTTTTTACACGAAATGATTATTCTGTTTGAGACAAGTCCATGGCACAGACACTGCCAGGATGAGCAGTCTGCAAGGGGCACTTCAGGATGGAGCTCAAATGTCCAATTACTATTTCCATTTTAAACCACACAGTATAAGATGCATCTGTAACAATGTAGTACTCTTGGATCTCTTGCTAAACTTTCTGCCACATTTCCCACTTCAAAAGTTATTTTCTTTGGAATCTCCATGAGATCAAGGAGCCTCGAGTGTTTTTATATTATTAGAATAGTAATGGTTTCAGCACCGGAAGCTTTATGTTTGAGTAAGTTCACGATCATGTACAAAAATACATGATGTCGCACTGCAGTCAAATGATCATGTTTAGAATCAAATAACGATGTATGCAGAGATTAAATATTCCACAGAAGGGGAAAAAAGGTCAATTCTTCAAAACATCAATTTAAACATTTTCAGTATCAACAGTAAAAGCTAAAATATTATAGCATTTTCACTTTGATGTATTTGAGAATATTCGAATGCATATAAAATAACACAAAAGAAACAAAGAACTGTAATTTATGAAGGAAATATGCAAACATGAAGAGAGCCAAGCATAAAGCTTTATGCAAGCATTTGAACTATATGATGTAAACGGTTAAAATTTGTATTTCATTGAATAGTACAGTTTGATAAAAAATTCAGTTCTAGGCTGACTACTCAAATGATGATTTGTCATTCAGAAAATAAATGCTCTCATTAATTTCCATGGATAAATTAAGTACTACTCAAATTTTACACTAACCCTGCTTCATTTTGAAATGGTTACCATTAAAATACCACAAAATACAGATCAATGCCACTCACTATCATTTTCCAAGCAATTCTCTATTGAAGTAAATATCATAAGGACATTATTGCAGTACTATGTAAGATTATCTGGTATCTTAAAAAAAGAGAACGAGTTGCAAAGTACTCTGTCATCTTATAAAAGAGATTTGTCCAAAGTATCCTGCATTGAAATAATGAGGACATAGTGAATAGCCATCATATCAAAGCCTTATACGATCATTTCATTCTAGAAAGATTACTTGGAAATTGTATACAAGTCACACTTCAATACAGAAAAGCCTTGATCCTTCAATCTCATGTATAATTTAAGCCTATGACTGACCTCAATTCAATGAGGTTTGTCATGGTAAAAAGCAAGGCTTAAAAGTAATTATTTGCAAAAAGAAGAACAATATCTACAGTCAATTTACTCTACAGGAAAGCTAAATAAAAACCAGACCTCAAAACAGAGGAGTGTTCAGGGGAGCATTAGTGTGGAACATGATCCTGAATTCCTGCAGCACTCCAAGAAAGCAAATAAGTAAAAACAAGACTGATACAAAGACAAAAAAGAGAAAACATCCTCAGGGACATGACTTATTGAATTTTCAAAGTATATTTGCTATCACTGTGATGAGACAAAGTCTCCACCTGAACTTTAAGTAGCCTGACAATGACATTTCTGTTTTTTACTTTACTTACATACACCACAGTCTACACAGACACCATTTTCCTGTTTTCCTTACAACTTTAAACTCCTAAAATCTGCAAACACACTCTTACCAAAAGAGAGATGCTTTTCTTTAGACATTCTTGGGATTCGCCACAATCATTACTGAAGTGACAGACTATTCATTGTCATCTTATCACTTTGCTCACACATGTTATAGTCCAGTCTGCTCCAGTGCAGCAGGTGGAATGCAAAGGATCTTATCTGGACTGGATTTGGCCCTTGCAGACCTAATTACAAAGCTACATGGAATGACTTCAGGGAAAATGCATTTAATCATTCACAATACAGGCTCCTTGTGGGTTAAATGGATCACAAATAAAGCTATGTAGGATTTCTTTTTAAAGCCAAGCAAATTTCTTATTCTTTCACAGAGAAAACTGTATTTCATTGTTAGGCACATTACATGCATTTCTAATGTG
Organism: Excalfactoria chinensis; assembly: GCF_039878825.1. Lineage (NCBI taxonomy): Eukaryota > Metazoa > Chordata > Aves > Galliformes > Phasianidae > Excalfactoria > Excalfactoria chinensis. Next base: position 92,069,754 of record NC_092827.1, on the reverse strand, counting down.
TTAGATTTGACATTACGTACAGAAAGAAACTGGTGAGGTCATATTTATTACTGTGTTAAAAAAGCTGTATCATGAGAGCTGTAAAACCATAGTGTGCAACTGCAGTAAAGTAGCTTATGGAGCAGTTCGGAGGGCTCCTTTCAGTAATGGTTAAACCAATGACTTTTCAGTGCTTGCATACTCTCTCTTTCCCTCTAGACTTCACAAGTAAGAAACAGCATTCCTGGCTTTTGCAGGCTAGAATTTCTTCCAGGCTTTTTTTTTTTTTTTTTTTTTTTTTTTTTTTTTAAATGAATTGGTTATGAATCAGACAATGTGCATGATTTCAAAATTAATGTGAATTTTGTCACTGACTTAATTAGAGCTAGGATTCCATCCAAAGAATGTTTCCATATGCTATTTAACGTTATCTGTCATGTAAACTGTTATGTGAAATACAGTCTGCCTGGTAAAAGACCCAAAAACTGTCTAGCAACTTCCTTGTTCATCATATTTCCCGAATTCATCTGCTACTATAACTTGAGCTCCTATTTTTCTTTTCCCTCCAGTCACTACAAAAGTATCTCTTCATTAAAATAATACTAATTCATTAAAAAGACAAAGAAAAAAAAGGTTAACAAGTTATTTTTCTATACAAAAACAGGAACATACGTAAGTATTAAATTTTATCATCGCAGCACATTGGTTTCAAGATATCAAAATGACTAAACTGGTAAAAACTAGAAACGGGATGGACAGAAGACTATATAAAGAACAGAAACACTCTTGACACCTTAAAGACAGAACTTTTTGGCTCAGGGTATCTGATCATGAATAAGCTGACCCACATGTGAAGAGGCATTCAGCATCAGCTGCTGCTCAAATCAGAGATAAATTGTTTTTAAATAGAAGAAAAGTGAATAACCTGCAGAACTAGAATAGTTGGTTTTTTTTGTTCAATATAAGAAGCTTGTTGCTGGAAGAAAATAGGACATGAGAACGACCGTACACCACAAAGATATAACTACATTTTCAGCCGGCAGTGTCCCCGATCAAATGCCATAACACAAAAATATCACTACATTTTATAGATTTTCCAAAAGTCTCAGCAAAGTCTTACTGCATTTCTTTCACCAGGGAAGGACACAACACCTCTGCCCAGAAGTCAGAATAGTTCTTTGCACAATTGATAAGCACCACAAATGGGGGGGAAAAAAAAGAAAAAGAAAAGAAAAAGAAAAAAAGCCCTTCTCAGATGTGCAAAAAAAAACTTCCAGCAGCAAGTTAGGATTAAAATGGTGCTTATTATATGATCCACTGCATATTTGGCCAGTTTTGCCTTTATTTGTATATCTGTATCCATCATATCACAGTTCCAAAACAGAATGAGCACTTCACAAGTGATTCATCATCTAACTCAATCATGTATAAATCATATTTTCTTGCATTTAATATTTAAAATGAAAATGTCTTGTGCGCCCCCATCTATGTTCACCATAATATAACAGTATGTATCCAGGCAGCATCTAAGCCAACTAACCTTTGCTCTTCAGCAATTTGCAATCCAATGCTGTTCCCTACCAGCAGCTCTGTGCCATCCACTTACATCGCCCATTTCCTCATACAATCTCTGCCTTCTACCTGTCCATAAAATGCTCTTGGAACTTCATGTCTCTGAGACTGCAATTCAACATTCTATTTTAATTAGAAGGACAGCTAATTAGGAAGACATAATTGACTTCAAATCTGATATATTTCAATAATAACAACAGCCTCTTCATTATGGCTTTCAATCTGTCAGACCACTGGCCTATTTCCATTATTTCCTCATCATATTTTCACTGTCTTACACTTTTCTTGCACGTTATTGTGTGAATGAAAGATAATTTCACTCTCGATCACTCCCATAAATGTTTCCCAGCTAAAAATAAATCAAACCCATTTGCAGCAAAAACATGAGAAAATGCAGAATGTAATCAAATGTGTAATTCCACACAGAGGAACTGCTCATGAACGTATGTGCTAACTGTCCCCGACTGACTGGGTGCACATAGGGCACATTAAAAATAACAATAAATATTGACAAGGTAGGAATACTCTGCATTTAATGGACGTTTTCTTCTCTGCTGTTTTCCAGTTAGTGTAGACTAAAACTGTAGCTGTCAAGTGTCTGAGACACACTTATAATGATTTACCACAGCTGCTCAGTAGAATACATAAAGGGTCTGACAAGAAGCGAAGTATTAGAAAAAAAGGTTTCATAGGATTTGAATTATTTAAGAAGTTAAATGAGCCCTTGCTCTTTCTGTTACTTACGCGTTATAGCCCTTTGCATGAAGCAAAGTCTAATCTCCACTGGAAGACTGATTTATCTTAATTTTATCAGTTTCACACACAATGTAGTTACCATAGGGTACATAAGCCAACTTTCACTGTTTTCATGCTTGGACTTGTTCTCTTTTATATACAGGAGACAGTAAACTAAATAAAAACAATCAGTATTGACTGGCAAAGTTGTAATCAATACAATTTAAATCCAGGTGAAACAAATTCTGTCACCCCAAACCTACCAAAAACTATATTTTTTTTTTTCTCACAACAAATCTAAACTGAACGAAGCAACCGTATAGAACTATTAAGAATACATTTTCCTTACACTTATTCTTAAATAAATAAAACAATAAAAACATTTTTTTTACTCAATGTTATTCTTCATCTACTTGTCCCTTGACACAACCCATCTTCTCTGTGAAAAACAAATGGTACATGAATGAGCCAGAAAATGTTTCTGTATTCAAATCAGTCTGTCAGCCTTTAACACTGAGTACAGCTAGTGCTGCTGCTGGATGTGCGATTGCCATGTGTGCAGAGATAGCCTGCCAACACTATTGAGACCCACAAGTGTGATGCTGCAGAGGGCTGCCTTTCAGCATGGGTACCCAGACATCATTGCTTCTCCAGTGATGCTGACATCTCTCTTAGCACTGTTGCATCCATACTGGCATTTACCCAAGCAAGGCAGATGGGAGCATCTTCAAACATAACTCCTGATCCTGCACTCACACAGATAACTGCAGGACAGATGTAGCATAAACTTAAGCAAAATCTTACTTAACTGGACCCACTCTGACAGTGCTAACCTGTAGGCCCTTCTTCACATGAGAAACAAGTTTCTTCTACAAAATCCTGAATCATTTCTCTCTATAGTACAGGGCACTAAAAATGACTTACACTGAACACAGACAAAAGATGGGAAAATTATTCATCTTTCCTCCCCAAGTCAAGTAACTCTACCAATTACTCACTTTGCCAGTTGATCCAGGGCCTGCTGCTGCTTTGGTTAAGGCTAACCCTCAGAAACAGAAGGCATTCATTATCCAGCACATCTGCCATCCTCACACACAACTGGCCTCTCTGCAAACCTGTCTAAGGATCTGTTACCACTGAATTCTGTTCTATCCTATTAGCCCTTCTCCTTCAACATCCCTCTCTCTATTGATTTTTCAATAAACCAATAGCACTTTAACAATACACAGTTACTGCATTAAAATCTCAGCAGTGGCTCAAATCTGCAAGCAAAGTGATAAACTCAGGATAGAGATCCTGGATTCCAAGTGCTTTATAGTAAAGCTTATGCTTCCTGAACAGTTGTACAATTACAACATCATGCAAATAAATACCTATGTCTGCATTATTACGATTATATCATCACCATATGACACTAGATCATCACTGTACACTGCTTCAGAATGTCAACTAACATAGAAAACAAATTGTCTGGTGCTGTCTTTATATTTATCTCCCATTTTACTGATCTCCCTCTCCTGCCCTCAGCTGACCAGCAAACAAACAAACAAAAAAACCTAGCCAATTTTATAAGGCAAATAAGTCATCATTTCAATTTGTCTGAAATTACCATTAAGGAAATGATAAAAGAATTAGCTTGAGCTGTATTGCAAATGAGAATAAGATGTTTGGAAAGAGCTAAAAAACAACCGTACTGCAACTGAAAAAGACAACAAAGGCATTATGATAAACAGTGCTCTACCATGTAGACTCTTTTTTTCTTTTTTAATGATAATGGAAAAAAAGCGACAAGGCAACAAGACTGATTACATTAATTCTGTTTGACATACACCTCCTACCAGACAGCATGCTGTGAAAAAATGCCCGGTGACAGATTTTATGGTAAAATACAAAACAGTTGTCTTGGCAGAACCACAACCTGCTGGTCAAACTGGAGAGCAAGAAGAAAATGCACAGGAAGTGGAAGCAGGGACAGGCAACCTGAGAGGATTATGGAGATGCTGCTGGACTGTGTAGGAATGGGGTCAGGAAGACCAAGGATCAACTGGAACAGGACTTGTCAAGGAGCGCAAAGAATTATAGGAATGTACATAAACTGGAAAACAGAAGTCCAGGAGGACACACTCCCACAGTGAGCAATAAAGGCAGTCTAGCAGCAACAGACAAAGAGAAGGCTGAGTACTTCACAACTTTTTTTTGCCATGGTCTTCACTAGCAGTTGCTCTACAGACAGTCCTCAAGCAGATGAGCCAGAATGTGGGAACTGGGGGAGCAATGCCCCTCCCACTGTAAGCAAAGTTCAGGTTTGCAACTGCCTGAGGAACCTGAACATCCCTATGGGATGAGTCTATGAGACTCAACAAGATGAATCTGAGTCCTAAGGGAATTGGCTGACGTAGTCACTAAGTCAATCATGGCAGTCAGGTGAAGGCTGTGGTATCTGGAAAAAAGGCATGCCCATGTTTAACAAGGGTAGATAGAGCAACCTAGGGCAAGTCCCACCGGACCAACTTTATTGGTTTTAATGAGTTACAACTGCATCAGCAGACAAGAGAAGAGACACTGATGTCACCTATTTGGACTTCAGTAAGGCTTCTGACACAATTCCCTACAACATCTTTCTTTCCTAATTGGAAATTTGACAGGTTCAAATCCTTCAGCAGATGAGGAACTAGTTACAAGATCATATCCATAGAGCGGTGGACAATGGCTCAGTGTTTGGATGGAAATCAGTGGTGTCCCTAAGGGGTCACAGCTGGGACTGGTGGCTTTTAACATCTTCATCAATTGCAGTAACTGTGGATTGAGTGTACTCTCAGCAAGTCTGCAGATGACACCAAGCTGTGTGGTGTGGTCGACACACCTGAAGGACAGGATGCTATCCAGAGAGACCTATATAGTCATGAACAGTGGGCCCAAGAGAACATCATGAGGTTCCATCTCCATGCAGTGCAAAGCCCTGCACCTGGGTTGTGGCAACCCCCATTATCAATACAAACAGGGGGTAGCAAGGATGTAGCACAGCCCTGCTGAAAAGGAGGGCAGGGTACTGGTGGAGGGCAAGCTGGACACTGAGCTAACAATGTGTCCTTGCAATCCAGAAAGCCAGCCATAACCTGGGTTGCATCAAAAGAAGTGTGACCAGCAAATTGAGGTAGGTGACCCTGCTGCTCTACTCCACACTGGTGAGAGCTCACCTCAAATAGTGCATCCAGATGTGGAGTCCTTAGCACAGTAGCAACATGGACATGTTGGAGCATGTCCAGAAGAGGGCCAAAAAGCGATCCCTCTCACCTGAACAAACATTCAGTCTCTAATTAAAGTAAATTACTGGCATTGCATGCACAAATTATATTTTTAGCTTTTCAGTTTGTTTTGCATTTATTCCTCTGATCTTTTATAATGAAGTTTCTTTGGTTGCAGTGTGAGGTTTTTGGTTGGTTGTTTTTGTTGTTACTGTTATTAGTTTTGTATAAAAAAGCAAGTATAACATGATGGCAATAGCTCTTGGTACAATGCAAGCCAGCCACAATTTTCTTTCAATAGTGACATAGCCCTTCTGATCTAACTTAGGTTTAGTCAGCCATGTTTGCCATATATATGGAGTAAAATAGCCCTAAAAGTAATCTGCAGTTCAGTGCCTCTGTTCTCTACTAACAATACTTGAATAGGTCAAAAGTTGAGAGGGAAAATACACATTCAAAAACAGTCATTTTTTAGCTGCATGTTTTTCTTTGGAAAACATAAAGGAACGTCAAAACAATCATATGTTTATAAGAGAAATGGGAAATTATCTGCAGACATAGTCTAATCAATTTTTCCCTCATGTGGATATAGCCTAGAGCGATCCTAAGACTCGCTCCCAAGCCTCTAGATCCCTAAAATAATAAGGTGTGTGAGTTGATACACACATGAAGAGTATCCCAGTACAAAATGTACATACAGATGTATATTAATTATTCTTAAAATGTCCTATATGTAGTGATGCATTTTAGGGATGAAATGTAGTGAAAAGCTTCCAAGAAGCACTTGGTTTTATATTAGCAATATCTACTAACTCTGTCAAACTCAGCTGATAGACTCCTGCTACCTATTAAGCTTTCCATGCGTGCCCTTCATGTGAGGTTCAGGCAGAGCTTAAAAAATCTTAATCAAGCCTCAGACAACCACTGTGATGAAAGTACCGCAGTAAAACACAAGGTGTAGACATTTTACATGGCTTTCCAAGGGTACTCAACAGACACCAACGTTAGCAGAGCTTTCACTCCAATACCCTCATTTCCAGCTGCATCTCACAACCACCACATCACCACATCACATGATTCTGTTCCTCACATAAATATCACATTCTTTTGATTGATTTTCAGTCACAATTTAGTTGGAACCCACAGAGACTTGTTTTTTGGGAAGGAAAGTTCAATTCCAGTTTGGGGCAGTAGTGTGAATTTCTCTTTAATCTGAACTGGCCTACAAAGGCACAACTGTTTTTAAAGCTAAAGTAAACTCTGGCTGGAATAATTAAAGGTTGTGCCTGGAAGGCTGGAATATCTCACAGCATCAAAGGTTTAAAATCTTGCTTTCAACCTGATTACTTAAACCACTACTATAAAACTACAATGGATAAAATCTCATCTGAGATGATTAAATCTTTTGTGTTATAATGGAAGAGCTGCAAACAATCAATTTGCATTTTTCTGTGAATATTTACCTCTAGTACAATTTTCAGTTCTACAATGGATTATAGGGTATGCCAACTTTGTCTAACTGAAGTCCAAAACTTCTTTTTGCCAATCATCTGCTTCACTAAACCACACTCATCAATATTAAACTATGATTTCATTTGCTTAAAATAAGTGAGTAATTCAATTTGGCAGGATTTAGGATAGCTATAATACAAATGTGAGATGCGGTAATAAGATGACAAAGTTGTAGAAGAAAGGCTCTATGCTGTAAAAACAAAATAAAAAAACAGCACACAAATGCATTAAGGACAGAGATGACAGATTATTTTAGTTGTCAGCTAAAATGTTATTCAACTTCCTACATGAGCCTACAGTGATACATCTAACAAGATGTTTGATGAACATGACTTGTTCTCATAACTAGAATCAGATCCATTCAGATACCTCACAGGGACCTACTTTTCAGAGGTGGTCAGCACAATACAGCGAGTAACCTTTGTGCTTGGCCACAGATTTTTCAGAAGAGCAGGTTCAGGTGGCAGCAAACCTAAGACAAACGCATTATGCTCTCCAGAAAAATTAATATCTATCATGATAGGTGACTGACAGCTGAGCTTGGGGGAGGAGGAGAAGGAGTTAGAAATGAAATTCACACTGTCACTACACATTTAACAAGATTTAAACCTCACATAAAAAACAGTAAATTGTGATAATCCCAGCTAGTCTCTTCAAGGCATTACTCATTCACCAGATAGGGAAGTTTCAATTTCTGGATAGAGAATAGACCACAAACAAGTTATTCCCAATGTGAACAAAGCAATAGATGCCTTTAGGGGGAAAAAAACAAAACAGCCTTGCAAATACCATTTGGAAGTTGAAACTGGGGGTATATCCAGCACAACCGGGATAATAATGCAACTTGAGCATATGCTGCCAAAAAGAAAAGTGGTGTGCAGAGCTCCTACTTTTTAAAAAGGGTGGAAATAACCCACCATACAAAGAAGAAACAAGACCAAACTATTTCTCATCCAGGTCACACTGATGAAAACCTGGATGGAGAAAGTGAAGACCTGGTCCTCAGCTGTGACACAAAAATTGTTGTCATCCTTACACTTTCACATAAGAAAGATATAAGTTGTGAATCTCTTGTTATTAAAGAGTATCAGACAGGCTGCTGACAGCCACCAAAGATGCATTCCAAGAGAAAAAGTTTTCCTTAACAATGTTAGAGATGTTTCAATTATTTAATTTATAGACACAATTTGAAAAAAAAATCTCAGCACTACTGATATATGAGCCCGTGTTTGGCCCCTAGAGGCACTGCAAGTTACAACAAACACACGCAAAAAAAACCCAACCTTCGATCTTACAACCCTCAAGTAAGGGAACAGCTCTCATGAGAATATATGGACACATAATCCAAAAGCAAATCAGTCAATCATTTGAAAACATGCAGAACGCACGGACTCCCTCAAGCTCCTTGCACAACTGGCCAGAGTCTCTTGTTTATAGGTAGCTATTCAGACCACAGGAAAGCTGAAGGTAGGCTGCATTAATTTTATATTGTGTCTTTAATGAAGTCTTCCCGGGTACTCAGAACCCAATTTTATCTTTAGGATATGAATCTTTACTGTAAAGAGTTCACAGATTTATTTCCAAATAAAGAGATCTAAATGTACAGTCCTTCACTAAGGGGGAAACAAACAAGCAAACAAAAAAACAACTCAGAAACCCCCCATTAACTAGCAATCCATTTAATCTGTTCACAGACTTCACACAGCAGAATCACTAAAACAGCTCATGCTGCTGTGATTCAGTCTCTCTGAATAAAATACAGGCACCAGTAAGGGTATCACTGACAGTTCAGTCCAACTCTGCAGCTAAAGAAAGATTTCATTAAACTTAACGAAAAGACTGAGTAGCAGGCTGCAAAACAAGGGCTTTTGAATTTGCACTTCTACTGAAGTGGACTGGCATTCTGCCATTGATTTTAGCCGAGGCTGAAATCACAAGTAATTGAGGAGTGCCAGGGAAAGCAGGAGAATTTCCCACTGATCTTCATACACAGAGCAGAGGTTTGCAGGACAGGGTGTCACAGCAGGAGCTCTAAACAATGCATTCCGAGGAACTTCTCCTCTTGATTTCTGATCATGAAAGAATACAAGGCTAAACAGAAAAAGACTGCTAAAAAGGACTAAACTGAAGAGCTCTTTCTTGTTTTTTACAGGGGAAATTTTAGAAACTATGAAGGTTTGGTATATGTAATAAAACAAGGTATTGTACCTGTTCATGCTGCTTACAAATCGTATTTTTTTGTATATATAAAAAAGTACTTTCCTTAGTTGACATTTGTTCATCTTGCTTAATAAAAAAATGCATTCTAGTAGTAAAGTGAAAAGAAGATGAAAACACTGGCTTTCAAAAGAGAAACAGCAACTGAATTTGAAATGTATGCAATTAAGATTTAAACTAAAAAGCACAACTTTACATACACCATTTCTAAAAGGTTACCATATAACAAAAAGCAAGGAGAATGGCTTCATTTGCAAGCATTGCCTGTTAATTGCTCGAGGAATAAATACCTATTGTGGAAGTCTGGAGGCTACACAACTCAATTGATAGAATAACTGCAACACCAACCAATAAGTTGACTGTCCTTACTTATAGAATTATAAGATGTTGGATGTTCCCTGAAAATCTGGGGCTTGTTCAACCTCTTCTCGAAATATCACTAATTGTTTATATGAGGAAATCATCATTTCAGAGCTTTCGACAATTTGAGTGCCTCAACTCCCAGCCCTTGAATCATACAAGAATTAGCTCATGTTTCTGATGTTTCTGAGTCCCAGTCTAGTACATATTCTTGGGTGAGGAATCACTGAGTCTTTGGGTATTCAGTACCAGCTTGGAGCAGTCCTTAATCAGTAATCTAAAAAACATTTCAGTAATTTTCCCATTCCAAGATCATATCCACTCATTTAAAAGAAAGAAAAAATAAAATTGATTAGGATCAGTCTGAAATCTGAAAGTACTGACACTAAGTTGAAGCAAGTTTAGGAAGGGGACTTCTTGTTTGTTTGTTTGTTTTTTTAATATTATCAAACTCTGTTTTGATAAAGTCTGGTTAATAAAACCCTTCTAAGTGGTGCACTGGTAATAGGCAATGAAAACTGTTCCTGACTTCCACATACAAAATGTTGCAGTGAGTCACAGAGACAGCACCTCTTGCTGGATACTGCATATGAGCAACAGTCTAGAGTTGCTCTGCTCTTGCTACAACCTCATGCAAGAGTGAAGTTGGCAGCTATACCCTGTGAAGCCAGTTGGTTTACCTCTGCCTCCAGCACTGCGTAAGTTTGAGACAGGAACCACATTCTCAGGTCAGGGCTGTGGGAATGCACAACAGCAGAGTGGGAAAAGCTGATATTAAAGTTGTAAGGTCCTAGGCTAGAAAAATGAAGAAGGTAGAGAGAGCAAAGTGGGAAGGGCATACCTTAGGTTGGAGCAGAAAGGTTTCTTAGCAAGATGAGTAAAATAAAGAACATAATCTTATGGAAGTACAGTGGGAAGGTGAAATAAAAAGCAGAGGAGACATGGCTAATTTCTGAAGTTAGATGATGTACACACAGCCTATAAAGCTGAAGCTACTGCAAGAGCAGCAGTGTCAGGGAGCTCAGGAACTTACTCTGTACAGCCAGGATTCCCCAAACATAATGCAGTTCATAGCACATAAGGAGGGACCACTCACCTTCAAAAGAGAGGGAAGGATGCAACACTCAAACTGAGCAAAGTTCAGTGACAATTCATTCAGCTTCCAAAACGAGCAAGGCTCAAGTAACAAGCCATTAAGAACTTTAGAAATCCCAAGAAGCCAGGAGAGGTTCTCTGTCGCCCTCCCCCATTAGCTTCTGCTGTGTAATAGGAAAATGGCTCTTTCCACCGTTTCTGGAAAGCAGGCTCTGACCTAAGAACAAAGGCAGATAATTCAACGGAACATGGGAACGTGCAAGTGAGCAGAGGAGTTCAGGAGCAAAAGATTCAGACAGCAGAACTCCTCCTGTTCCCTGCTTTTCATACTGACTTGGCATAAGAGCTTTAGCCAATGAGGAAAGAAAAGAGAGAGGCAGGGACCAATGCTGCAAAAGAAAGAGTGAATACAACCCATTTACCTTATACTTCCATCAACGTGGGAAATCATCTGCCATACTCTCCCTGCCTTCATTTTGTACAGAAGAGAAAACAATCCGTGTTACACCCTTGCTCATAGGGTGTGACAGCAAGTCGTCACACCTTCCAGAGAAGTCCTTGTTCTTTCATTATTTATCCATGTCTCCCCATTGCCATCACCCACACTCTCTGATGAAATCTTTCCACCTTGTACCTTTTCACTTTTCCACTCTCCAGCAATACTGACAGAGCTACCTTGAAATGGTAATAAATCAACCAATGTCAGCAGCCAGCACTAAATTCACTTCCTTTTCTGAAATGTTTCTTTCTCACTAAATCCTCTCTTGATTTTGATCAAAATTATTATCAAGGCTAGTTTAAAACTTTCAATCAAAATAGGGATTTTTTTTCTGTTGGAAAAGCATTCATTTGATTACCCTCAATTTTGTGACTCCATTCTCTTCGGTGATTGCTTCAGAGCTGTTTTTATCACACTGATGCTACCACATCATTTTGTTTGAATTTTATTTCTTTTCTGAAAAGAAGGCAAGCTATGAGTAGATGCAGTTCCACATATTTCTGAATGAGGACTGCATCTTGTGTTTACTTGGCAACACAAACTGTGCCTGCAGTCATACAAAAGCTTTCCTTGTGCCTTTCACCACAGCTGTTTCCCAGTCCACCTTATTGATACGCTCTAATAAAACTGATGTGCGTAAAATGTAACAAGTAATTCTAAAACAGAAAATACTGACTTTGCTATTTCTGTGCTCACCTCCTAACAATCCCTTAAGTCAAACACTAAAGGAAATGCCCAAAACTTATTTTATTTCCAAATGAAATCAAAACATAGATGACTCATAGTTGCTTATCACACTGGATAGTATCCTGAAGACTAATAATATTTACATTTCCTAGATGCAGTAAATGAAAAGCTGTCAGAAAACTCGGGTGTGTTATGTGTTTTGTACTGAAAGTACAATGTAAATTATCACCGACTGCTTCAGAGACTACAACTGCAGAAAGGCTTCTGAGATAAGCAGCAAGCTAGATACGGACTTTTTCAGTGAGTTCACTACACAGTATTTTGTTACTCAATATCTACCTCCTTTTCAGAAGGTCCTTTGACTGAAAGCAGATTTATTGCACAGTCTTCAGCTGAAAGGATTCAGAATGAAACTCAATGAGGGCAGCATTCATTCCAGATTGCCTTCCGGACAAAACATGACATCCCCATCACCCCCAGAGGAAACACACACCAGTGCTGAAAAATTCCTACAGGAACATGTGCTCCCACTTCACTTGGAAAAATGTCACAAGCCAAAAAGCCTCAAACACTGTGTGATAGCATGTGCCTAAACAGAGATATCAAAGTGTTTGACATCATTCAACCTGAAACAGAATAATTATTTTTTTATACCCATTTGTAGTAGCTCTATGTAGCAAATTTCCTTAAAATTATGTTTTCACATACAGCTCTTGAACAGTTCCAGCTCCTGACGTACTCCAAACTCTGCCCTCCCTTTTTCTTTTGTCAGCGCTCTGCCAATATGAGTAAGACCCATTCCCACCGGTTCTCCATACTTGCCATGGAAAACACCGCACTATTTCTTACTATCTACAAGCAAAGTAATAGCAGGAAACATTGTCTTATGAAGTGTGTACACTCACACCTCAAGTTAGCTTGGACAGTACTAACAGTACAGATCTTATCACATGTTGGTAGAGTCTGACAATTAAAAACAGATGGTGAAATACCCTGTTTTTCCCCAGGTATCATCTCATCCAGCAAAGACCAAACAAAATGAAACAGTTGCCTTCCAGGACAGGCATCAGAAAATTTCAAAGCTTTAGAAACATAAAATGGATTTAAACATCACCCTAAAAAGAGGAGGTATGAGTTTAAATACCTGACCTGACAGTGTTTGGCTACTGAACTTTGAACAGCACACTTAGCCTTCGTGTTTTATCACCTCTACAACAGGGAATACTGTCATCTCCTGGGACTGTTTTGAGATTTTAATTACTACTTGCCCTCTACTTCTAGAGCTAGAAAGCACCACCTTAAGAATTAGTATCATTGAAAATGTAGATCTGTATGACTTAGAGCTCTCAGGGGTCAATCCTAGTAAATAAAGTCAGAATGTTGCTATACTAATCCTGATATGCCAATGCATACAAACATACAAAAGATCGTGCACATGGTTAAAATTAAACTTCAGGCTCTCTAATAAGAAAAGATGTTAAATATTTTTTATAAAGTTTAATTTAAAAGCTACAGTACATCAGAAACATTTTAAGCACTGGACATAACTGTAAGGGCCTTCAATAATCCTTGCCCCAAAAACCTGAGCTGATAAAGACTTATAAATACAAGAAGACAACTTGAAACATTTAGCTTCTAGGAAAAAGGGGCTAACAGCTCTAACATAAGAGGGAAGTCAGTTCTGTGTGTGAGACAGAGGTGGTAACAAGCTTTTCTTTTGTGGCTGCCACCTTTATTCCCCTCTCCAACAAAGGGCTTGTAGTAACACATGGGAAACAGTCAGCTGCTCACAAAGGACCTCTAATAAACTTTTAGGACTATATTCTCACACTAAATGATAGAGCACTAACCAACTCAGATTTCACAAAACAGAGGCTTTATTATGAGCTAATGTCCTTATGTTATCTGAGAAACTCATCTAGGTATTTCCTTTTGGCTTATGCCAGAATGGATGATCAGAGTATCGAGGCAATCCTTACTGCAAGAGACCTTGCTCCCCTTGGAGGTGGGGCTGTGCTAGAACAATCTCTCCACCACTCCATTCTGACATCAGGGCTCTGCAGTGCACACAGCTTTCCTTCCTCATTTAACTCTCAACATATCCTGTACTGTTTCCTCACAGCTCAAAATGTGGTCCCAACAAGAAATGAATCCCTCACACTGTTCGTGTACTGTTCTCCTTATTTACATAGATGAGTATGATACAGAATTGATTATGAAATCAATGTTAACTCCAGCTACATTCACAGCTAAACCTGAGTAAACCACATTCTATTTAATAAGTTTAACTTAATATTTAAGTTCTGATATTCTCTCAAGTTTTAAGGAAACCAAATGAGCATGTTAGACAAAAACAAAAAAGCGACTCAAAAAAACACCTGCAGATCTTTTTACTCATCATCCAGGAGACAGTAAACTACTTTCCAGTTCAGTTTTTTTTCATAAGCACAGCCTTCAACTGTGCAATTTTGCCTTCAACAGGCAAATACAGATAGAGTGATAGTTATTGACAGGAATGCATTTCTTTCCTTGTGCATTTATATTTGAATCTGTTTGGAGTCTACAACTAAATACTGCATCTTCACAACATGCAAATAGCTTATTTTCCAATTCATGTTTCAGTTACAAAAGAATGAAAGAGTAGCTCTTTTTCATTGCTCTAAGAGATCAGTGAGAATCATCAACAATAAGCATTCTTACTGGTTTTGCTCTGTTCTTATAGGAATATAATCCGTATACATTGAGACAAAGGTCTTTGATGAAAGGCAAGATGAACTGTTCATTGGAAGAATGAGGGAAGATCATATCTACACTGCAGGCTGTGAATGTAGGCAAGGAAAGTACATATGCGCATGTACCATACTCTCATTATAATAGGAAGGCTGGACAAACGACAGCAAATAATCCGTAACTTAAATTTACTTTCATCATAGTGATGAAAAACCAAGATTGCAGTCACCCCATGAGACAAGGAGGCCTGTACAAAGTAAATGCTAGAATGACCAAGAAAAAGCAGTATTAGCTGATAAAAAGGTTGGCCTACTCCTAGAATCCAAATGGGGATGCTATTATGGTCCTGAGAAGCTTATAAATAGGTGGCTAGACAACTAAGTGGCTAGGTGTAGACAGCAGTGGGATTAAGGAATTACACTCTAGTTGGAGGCTGCTGACAAGCACCATGGGATCCTGGGTTCTGTCCTAAATAACCTTTGTCAATGACATAAAGAAGATCACAGATAGCACTCTTGAGAAGTTCACAGATGGCACTGAACTTGGGGAACCAGTTTGAAAGAAAGATGAGGTGAGAGGAACCTTCCACAATTCACCAAATCACATACATGGAAAAATCAGTAATTGCAGATAACTACACAAGACGTGGGGGACTGGCTAGCTGGAGAGCTGCTCTGCAGAAAAAATTCAGGGGTCCTTGCAGCAGGCAGAGCAAAACACAGCCATGTGCCTTTCCCAATAGCAGTAAATACTGTATTAACAGGAGCATAGCTAAAAGGGCAAGGGAGACGATTGTCCCACTTTAGTCAGTACTTGTTAGACTGCAGTTCAGGAGACCCCTAATACAAGAAAAGCTTCAATAAACTGCAGTATGTTCAGCAAAGGTTTTCTGCTGATCATGTATAGAAGCACTGGCCCTGGAGAGGGAAGCTGTAGGACAGCTTGTTTATCCTGGAGAAAGGATGGATTTGGGGAAAAGCTGACAGCTGCTTTGTTAGGACCCATGATGGCATTAGAGGATATGGACCAGACTCTTCACAATGCTGCATGGTGAGAGCAGGAGAGACAATGCACCTGAACTGTAGTAATACAGCCTTCTTATTTGTGCGGTGAGTTCAGTATAAAGCAGGAAAGGCCATAGGAGGGTGAAGAAGACAGGACAGAAATGAAGGGGCTGTGTAGTCCGAATAACAGAGTAGAGAAGAACTGAGACTCTCAGTTCCAGCAACTGCCTGAGGCAGAGAGGCTTCTGTGGACTCATGGCAATAAACTCCCAGCTGCCTGGATGCTGGCAGGATGGAGTGAAAAGAAAGTTTCCTTCAGTGGCAGAGAAGAGCGCAAGGGACATGTGTGATGTTTAACATTTATGTGAGCTTTATATAATAGAACAAAAGGCATTTATATTTGAGGCTTCAATAAATTCATCTGCGAAGGTCAATAAGCAATGCATGATTATGAACTATAGAGAAGATGAAGTTACTACTATGCTACTGCTGAAAGTTAGTAGCTGTTCTGTAATGTCTAGAATCATTTTCTTGTCAAAAGTAGGTAAACACAATCTTTCTCATCAAAAAAGAGTCAACTTTTTTATCCATTAAAGTGAAAATAATGGAGAAATCTTTTTCTCCTTTATTATTACAATATTTATGCAGACCACAGACAATAAACAGTTTCAGATATAATTTTGATGGACACTGTCATTAGGAAATGCTTTAAGTAAAGGTTTTCTCTGCTTTTCTTGGGGAAGAAAATGCAGCCTTTTTCAGCTATTCTAAAATTAAAACAAATGCCTAACACTTTCCTTTTATACAAATACAAATTATACAAATCACGGTGTTAATTTACATGATAATATGAAATGAATGTTAAACAAAATTCACTAACAGATTATATACTGCAAGCGTAAATCAAGTAATTTTTAGCACACATTCATGTGCAAATTTGAAAAGCAACTACTTGAACTAGAACAATAACAAACACGAGAAAAAATGAATATATGTAAACCTCAGGGAAGAGCGCTTGTGGAAACTGCAAGAGGGAAGGTCAACAAATCAACTTAACTGCAGAGTTAGCTTTACAGGGAACACGAGGCTGAAACATGGCTTCCTTTCATCTAACTCAAGAGCTGCGTGCCACAGACAAGTTTGCTGTCCAGCACTCCCTAATGAATGCAAAATGCCAGACACCTCCAGAGGACAAGTCATACTATCCTACGATATTTGTCTAATCCTGAATCATTCCCCTAAGTGTCACATTCTCTTTTGCAACTTCAGGAACAGCAAAGACAATAGCTAAGATGCCTTGCTTTAGGCAGTCAAAGCTAGGTGTGAAATCCTACCCATAAAGCTAAACAGCAAATAAAATACGACTATACATACACTTCTCTGTGTACGTAAAAACTGCTGTGGGTTTTCTTTTGCTACACTGTAACAAATTTTTCTTTCTGCTTAATTAATTCCTCATCTAACCTATATTACAAACATTCTCTTGCATCCATTTTCTCTTCTTTCTCACTTCCATTGCTCCAGTTTCCATACAGCTGTTGCTTTTTTTAAATTTTGTTTTGTTGTTTTTTAATTGTAGCCATCTCATTTTAGACTGCACTGCTTTAGCTGAAAGTAAAAGCATCCAGAAACATTTACCTAAGTTTAAGTTTACCTAATAAAAGGTCAGTTCCTACCTTCCTTTGCAATAACAAGTCTTGCAGAGGTGTTTTTTTATTATTATTTTTATTTTTAATGTACATTAACTAGTTTTGTTTGACCAAAAAACTGCACTTAATTCTCCTATAGGTAATTAGCAACGAGACCAATAGCAATATTGTCTTTCACCAGAAGGCCAACAAGGTACAGAATAGAATCAGAGTAGCAACGGATGCTTGAGAATGCTACTCATTACAAAATCCTTGTTACTCAGTATCAGTTATGGCACTTCTCCAAAGGCTCATAATGATAAAGAGATAGAGAGATACAAAGGCTCTGGAGGCTGCATGAAAAAGGCTTTTATACACTTAAAACTGTACGTCATTGGCATGATGAGTTATTCCTCAATTTTACCAAAGGTAGCAGAGATTAAAAGAATTCCTAACCAGTTAAACAATTCCAATGAAAACAAATACAGCCAATAAAGTAAGGCCTTACGATTACTTCAAAAAATCATCACCTAAGTTAACTGCAGATATCAGCTCGCATGGAATGCTTTATGATCATAACTGACCAGAACACTGGCAGCTGTTCTTATTCACTGAATATCGGGAGAAAATAATTATACGAGAGCACAGAGTTATCATAAATATCTTCCCTGACAGGTGTGAAATAAGGAAGGAACAGAAGCATGCCTGATGAAAATTTTATTAATTTATTTACTGAAGCTACTGGCAAAGAAGATCTAACATTTTTATTCTTAGGGAAAAATAAGATAGATAATACGCTCTTAATTATCCAAGTGTCTTCCCCAAAACAGTTGCAATTTTGCTTTACAGAAAGTTATATTAATTTCATCCTAAAATTTCTATTAAGTAGTTGAAATGCAGGAAGTGATTTTGTTCAGAATGACAGCAGCCTGCTGTGAATACCCACAAACTTGAAACTCTATTAGATGGTAATAAGAGAACAGTACAGTGTTCTCAGGCTACCACCAAGCTGGTCACCCTACTTCAAGTCTCCCTGCCATTACACACGCCAAACAGTTGGAGTAAACTTCCTTTCCGTGGGACTGAGATTCTTGAGGAAAGCGTTTCAAAAACATCTTCCGATTCCATGGCACAATTATTGTACTGACACCAAACAGTCTGATTAACCAAAAGCAAATTTGCACAGCTTCCCCATAAGCAGGAGAGAAGTACTTTCAGTATATATAGGGGAGTACACAGAATCCAAAGGCACAGGCCAGCCTTCAGAAACATGGTAGTTGTCCACTATGCAAAACAGCACCTTTTCTATAAAACAAACACAACTAAGTTCAGATTAGAAGAATTTCTGTGGTTTTTTTTTGTTTGTTTGTTTGTTTTTCCTTTATATTTTTGAAAAGGTAGCAGAAACTGCTGATTTAAACCAATCTGAAATCAGCAAGCAAACTCTGAATTTGCAGGAGAGATTTACCTTATACTTTGGACTTAATTGACTTAACTGAACAAAAAATACTATTTGAAATAAGTAAACAAAACCATCTCGTTCTGTTCCCTATGTCCTCTGACGCTTCAGGATATTGAGCTCTTCTCACTTATAGTCACAGAAGAACAAGATACTCCTTTCCATTCCTCAATCAATTTCTCAGTGGCTGAGCTAATCACTAAAATGGAATAGTTGAAAGATCTGAGCTACAGAAAGGACTCGCTATGCCTCTGTGGAAAAGTCTATAGTCAGGAATTGCACGAGCTTCTCAACAAAGATCATGCCAGTTATTCAGCAGATTATTGTTACTATGAAGAGAGCTGACTGCACTTAAAATTTCATCTACAAACATTATTCTCTTAGAGATACAAACTGTGCAACCAATAGCCATTACATCTCCAACTTAATAAAGCAGGCTTATCTCTTAAAATGTGAAGTGGAATTCAAACGGTAAAAAGTCATCCCTTAGGTTAAAAACAAATAAATACAGCACAAAGAAAATCCTTTCACTGCAGGACAAGGAAAAAAAGGTGGGAAAATAAAAAACACCCACAATATATCACATACTGCCTTTCATGACACTAAAAACAAACAAACAATAACCCCACTCCACTCTATACCCAGTGGAGTAAAGGCAGAGGAAGGTGGACTGGCATCAGATGCTCTTGTCACACACAGCTCGGAAGAGCAGTACTGAGAGTATTCCAAACAAAGCACTAGCCAGGAAAGTTAAGTCTACGGGAAAGAGCAAAGTGGGATAGGAACTGAACCATGCCTATGGAGAGGAAATCAGAAAACAAAAGCCATCCACAACACATATCCTGCAGTAGTCTTTGATAAAGCTCCTCACAGATCAGCCTTTGAAAAGCTATTCTCTCTCTTAGTTCAGTCTAAACAGACAACAACTGCTACATATTACACCTGCTTCTGAATGTTCTTCATTGACTAATAGTAAACTTTTCTGCTTTCATAAAAACAGGTTCCTTCTCAAAGCCTGTGGAAGCAACAAAAATGAGACATTTTCCACACACTGAGGTTACTACAATTCTGTTTCACTAAAGCAAACTCATGACAGCAGCTGCTCACTGCCTTTAATGAAACAGGTCCCACAGATAAAGTTGCATAGCATACAGCTAAAATTCTCTCCTTCTGAAATGATCGCTGGAAGAAAACACAACTGAATGCATATTTTAAAAGCTCTGAGTGGCATAAAATACTTCCAGCTTTCGTTGCTAGTGAAATTTATTAGCATACACTTATTCCATTAAAAACACTACTAAAAATATGTCTCAGAAAGAACGGTCCTGCTCCAATAAGAGAGGAAGACAAAGCAGTCATCAACTTGAGTTGAAGTAATTCCACCAAGAACAAGGATTTACCAAGAACGATTTTTTTTGTACATTTTCCCAATAGCCTACAAACAAATTAAGTGTGAAAATATGCCTGAGCAAGCATGAACAATTATAAATATTCAAAAAGTATTTGTGCTGTAGTTGATATAACAGAATCAGAGTTAAGAAGAAATGAAAGTGTACAGCTGCGTACGCCCGTCATATGCTTTGAAAGCTGCTGTCTTTTAAAACCCTAATTTGACAGCAGAAGCGTTTAATGTGTACACTACTAGACTTAAAGAATTGAAAAGATCAACACTTAGCAGCATGCTAACAAGAAAGGCAGGGTTTTTTAAAGCGTATCAGCTCCATCCAAAAGAAAATAAGACTCAGAAGAAGAAAATTTTGCACAGAAGGCAAAATACTTTTAAAGGAAACCAACACAAATAATGTTAAACTTAATCTGGTTTACCATACACGTGTATGGAGACTGAAAAATGAAAACATATGTTTACAAGCATGTTTACATATTTTTCTCTCCATAAAGTTACTGACTCTTTAATTCCTTGAGCATGTACTTGAGTTACATAGTACAAAGCAATATTTCAGTTATGCAGAACAGCTACTATTCATACTTACAAGACGTATTTTTTCCATGATTTGCCTTGCTAAGTTCCCAAACCAAAATAGAAAATCATACTTTAGGAACATTGACATGTCCTCAAAAGCTTAAGTTCTGTGGAGGAAAAAGAAGAAACAAACTAAAACCACACACCACCTAACCTTTAGTTTTACATAAAAACAAAAACAAAGAATGTTGCAGGTCACCAAGCAAGAAACTTTGGAAGTCTGAGCTGTATTTCTCCTGAACAGTGAAAAAATCAAAACAAGCTATTCCTTACAGCCAGTTCATGGAGTACAGGAGTAAATTGTCATGTTGTAGCGACATCAAAACATCTTCCTGTGCTACAACGTTCCCTTCCTTTCCATACCTGCTTTTTCTTCTTTATATTGCTTTAAACTGCGCTTATAAAAACAGAACAGTGAGAGAAGCATTTAGGGTACACACATTTATATCTAGCTTTGCTTCAAGCTAACAAAGGTAACAGCAGCTATTCAAATACCCTTCCTTCAGTGCACATTATCAGTTAATCTCTCCTCTAAACTTATTTATTATTGGAGAAATAGTAACCCTGTTTTGTGGGCCTATCTGTAAAATTATGTATTGTTACTGTTCCCTGATGAAAGCAATGTTTCTATGAGGCAGAGTGTCATTAACAACAAAGAAAGGAACTCATCAGATACTCTGGAGAGTTGCTGACAGTTTGTCTCAGTGTTTTTTGGTTGTTTTTTTTTCCCCTCCACGGGTACATAGAAAGCTGACATTTTTTATTATATTTTATTATACACAGCACAGAAGTGAATGTCAACACAACAGATGATACATTGATTTCAAAATGAATACATATCAAGAATGTAAGACTCTGACTAGTCTTCACTGTACACAACATTAACCTGAAGTATATTTGTACAGTTAGACATTTTGTTTTCTATCAGCCATAAGCAAAGAAAGGATCCTTAAACCAAGTCTAAAAACCGCTGTACTCTCTAGCTATGTAGGAAGCATCCTCCCAGCCACCCTCCAATAGTACCATTAGCATGAGTACACAAAGCTGCATGATACATACTGAAAAAAAAAAGTTAGCAGTTAACTGAGAATATATTTGCATTTATCTCTTTAAATATATATTAAAAATATTGTTCAGCTTTATTTCCACAACCAGTCTCATTTTCCCTGTCATTACCACGTAATCACCTTTTTACCCCCTCAAATAAAAACAGATCTATGCAAAAGCTATTAAGGCAAAGCTGTGGGAAATATTCCCGTGTTACTGAGCTGAACAGCCTCCCCAGCTTCATTCTGCAAGATTGCCTCTGGGTATGTCACATGGCTGAATGCCTGTCTGTTTATGAATCCTGTTTCTGAAGCTTATTCTCTTTAGAGAGAATACCCTACCATTTCAGTGTATTTTTACTCCTTTTGAGCCACAGACACAGAATCTGTGCAGATGTTTCTTTGAATAACAAGGCCTCTACAATAAATTCCTTGGATTTATGTTCAAATGAGTAGCACTTCTGCAATCTTAGCACATAGCTAGCTCCTTTTGCAATTTAGGAGCTCAACAATCACCAGCTCTTTTGCTACTGAAACACGGAGACTGAATGTTGTATCTGTTAGTTAATAAGTTAATATGCTGTTGCTATGAACTGGTCATCTAAACTTTCAAAAGGCAACTGTGTTTTTCTGCTTATGCTTCAGAAGTTGTACCACACACAGAACAAGCAAACGAATATACACAAACTAAGCAGAAGCACAACAGCCTAGTTAATTTTTAACTATAAATGAAAAATTCGTTAAGCGTCTACTTAAGGACTTTTAGAACAACAGACATGTCTGGTTTTTGTTAATGGAATGATAAAATCTTATACATGCACTAAGAGGGGTTTTTGTTTAATTATTTAGTCCCACACTAATGCAGTTATTTGACAGAGGCCACCTTCCCTTACCACTACACTATGGTTCAGTCACTGTTTCATCTCTTCCCTGCCCTCCCTCACATGCGTCTTTTCTTTGCCCTGCTCCTGACTCCTAGGTTGCAGATTCCAAGTGACCCTTCAGCATTAGCATGTCCCTTCAAGAAGGACCCTTGCCAAGGTGGGTGACTGAGAGGAAGGGGCAGATCAGCCAAGGGGTTTTAAAACTAAGGTTATTCACATCCTAGTCCTTCTGCTGCAGATGTACCTAGAAATGCAAAGGAGGCTCTATTTTGCTTAAAAAAAAAAAAAAAAAAAAAAAAAAAAAAAAAAAAAAAAAGCTATCTGTTGCATTCCTGCCAGCAAAGATGAAAGACTTTCATTGGTAGGGACACAACCACAGGGGCATGAAAGGGAAAGTAAAAAAAAGTCTCCTTTAAATGATTTCCCTCTATCACAATACTAATGCCAATTACGTCAGGATAAAGAATTAAGTAACTAAGAACAAAATAAGCATTATAGTAGAAAACTAAGTATGGCTCTTTTCAGTCATAGAGAGCTGCTTCTTGCCCCAGGTGACTGCAGTCTTTGTACTGTAAGATAGCTGCTGGCCTGAGTGTGATGCTGCCCTTCCTGGAGCTGTAATAGCAAAAGCAGCACAGAATCACACAGGAATTTCACTCTATCATATCATCAACGCCAGCATGATACACAACTACAAAATCTAGGGATTCACCAGTCTCATAAATATCATCTTATCTCCCATCATTTTATTTACATAATTCTTTAATAAAATTAATGTAAAATGCTTGCAAGTGGAAGTCAATACCTTTGGTCATCTAAATATTAACAAAGTCAGGCACAAACACTTTCAGTCCCTCCTATATTTTAATAAAATGTCCACAAACAATATAACACAATCAAGATAAAGTCCATCTGGTACTTGGTATCTGGTCTAATATTGCCCTAGAATAGCTTGGTATTTATACAATTACTATAAGCCATTTGTAGCCCCACTCACCATTAAGTCTGACAAATCACAGCTCTGATTCTACAGCAAATCAAATGCAAACTGCATCTGTTCCCTCATCTTGCTCAGAAGGGTATTTTATTCCACAGTTCGTAAGTGCCCTAGAATTGATATGTATATATTAATGGAGCAGTATATAAAGTCACCTCAAAGGCAATTGGTTTAAAATTGTAAACCCCTACAGATGGGATGTAGGGTGACAAGTTAATTTAAAATTAGATTCCTAGATATAGTGCACACCTGATAATTGAAATAAGTGGGAGGAGGGAGAAGGTTATTGCTCTATATTTGAAAAGGTGAATCCCTCCTTCATTAGAAGAGAAGAAGAAGGAAATCCACAATCACACTGCATGAGAGATCTAGATCTGAACAACTGCAGGGGTTGAGGTTGAAGTATTGGTGCCTGTGCCTTTTCACTACAGATAAAATCCACCCAGGTTCAGGAAAGCTGCTGGGCTGGAAGATGAGAAAGACCACCAAATACAAAGTCTCAAACAGCCTAGCACATGCTCTTCCACTGCCTTCTCTCCCTCATCACGGAAGAGCAGCAGAAATCCAGAGGTACTACTGCCTTCATCCCTGTCACTGCTCAGATCTGCTGGCAAGCTACCTGTGAGAACTGTTCTTTCATGCCTTCCCACAGCACAGCAGCACTGCATCTGATCCAGTGCTCCTCACCAGTCTCAGCTTTGACGCATACCTTCCACCCCTCAATGTACCTTGCTGAATTTCAGAGACAATGCAGAACGTCATCCTCTTCCCACAAGAAGTATTTCACTACAAAAACTGGAAAGACAGACAATGCATGCTCTAAAGAGTGATCGTTCTCCACTGTATTTCCCTGGCACACCCAAGGAGTTGGGGCATTCCCTATTCAGAGGGTTTGGTGGTATAAGACAGCATTCCTAAAAACTACTTTACAAATAATAATTACCATCTGTGGAATGGCATTACTGCATGCGACAAAATACAACACCAAAGGGAGGTAAGAAATATTTACATTTGTCTACCGCACACAGCCCTTATAGGAGGAACAGGCAGATCAGGGACAATGAGCAAAGAACACACTCACTGTAGCTTCCTATTTTACTAACTGTTCATGTAGATGACATTCAATTATTCATACAGCTACATGCTTCTATCATGCCAGAAGCACTGGAGAGGCTTTGAAGATAATAGCTGTACTTAAGTGTACTTAGAAGTACTTGTCCCTAAAAATTACTTAGGCAAATACTTGCATATGAAATACACAGAAAAATACAAAGCAATGTGAGCATCAGGCACACTAGGAAATTAGTCAAACTGTGTAGATTTAAGCCTTCCCATTCCAAGTTCCTGAGACTCCAGGACTTTCCTTGTTATTTAAAAGAACCCCAAGCACATTTTCACAACTGTCCTTAGAACTACAATTGCAGGTAAGCACATACCACTATAAAATCTGCATACAGCAATCAAAAAAGGGAAGTATGCAAGCTGAGCAGTAGAACTCTAGAAATGCCGCATGACCAAAAGAAACTGGAGACCACAGTTTAATCCCTTTTTAAAAATACATAAAAATAGTAATAATAAAGTTCTGTGCATGAAGCTTTCAACAGCAAAATTTGAACCAACACAGATGAAATCAAATTAATATTAAATCACTATATTTCTCTTTTTCCACTTTGTAAAAGATGACTCAACCTAAAATCACAAGGATGTAAAAATGCTCCAGTTTGGCAAAATATAAAAAAAAACAGCACTGCATAGAGGACCTATTATTAGGTTTGTCACCATTCTATTTGTCTTCAATGTCTTTCCTTATAAAAACTAGAAGAATTAAGGGCAATATCATTATTTCTAAATCTCTGCACAAACAAAAAAAGGACCATCGTCATTTATTGCTCAATAGAGAATTAAACACTATATCAATAATAATGACTGAAATTGTTTAGGGAACTGGCTGCATTTATGCCGCTCTTACCTTCTACTGATCAACAATTCTCCGTACATCAAACAGGAAATAGCTTAAAAGAAGAAAAACACCTGATTTTTATACTGTCAAACTCTTTCTACACTCAGTTCGTACAACAAACCTTATGGCTTTTGTCTTCTGCATTAAGAGTGAGTACTTTAAGCAATGCCAAATTAAGCTTCTAAAACATATCCTGAAACTACCGAAATATTATGGAGAGAAATCCAACCACTTACTCAAATTCCATCCAGGCTAACAACTATCTACAGTTCCTCCTGCTCATAAAGCTAACAGTACACTCTTCTTGCATATTAGTCAATGATTGTTTGCAGTAACTTCTCAGCTTTTTCTCTTGGATTGCTAAATACTCTTCAGACCCACAGCATCTGAGAATTCTCTGTGAAAAAAATAGCTTAAAAAAGGCACTGTCAACACCAGCTCCTACTCTGCACTGCTGCTGGGGAACAAAGAGAGGAACTTGAAGAAAATAAATCTACTGATGTTTTCCACCTGGTGGTTTTACCTGCAAGACGAACCAGATTTCAAACTACTCATCCAGAGATTTAAAGGCCTCAGCTGTAAGTTTGATACGTTAACATCAACATATGAAAATAAAAAGCAAGAGTTGCACGATAATATCGTTTTCTCTCTGCGCCATTTAGCTGGCAATGTCTAACAAACCCAGTTCCACTGATGCTTTTGTGATACTCTGCTTTTGTACATAGGATTTTTGTTTAATTCTTCAGAAACAAAACCAGAAACAAACACAACCCTTCAGACTTCTCAAGGAACTCTATGTTCTGAAGCCTTTCATGTTAGCTGTCAGGAGTGACCACCATGGTCTAACACATCCAACCCATCAAATGTTTACCTGTCTGCTACTCTAATGTGCTACTCAGCAATTCTACAACAAAGTGTTAATACATCAGATCCCTGGGAGCTGTTTTTAACATTCTACTGCGATCTGCAAACTCATGTGCTTGGGATACACAGTGGGAAAGCACGGTACCAAAAAACAACCTTTTGCATAGCAATATGGTACCAAACAACCTTTTACATAGCAATAGTGTATTATTGCACATGGGCAGTAAAAACAAGAGAAAAATCTACTTGTGATGAAAAGCACATTATCCATGAAGAGGTCAGGGACTTGTTCCATTAGCACTAGCCTAATGGTAACCTAGAATTAGCTTTTAATTACATTTAATTTCTGCAGCCAGCACACTTAAAACAGGCACAGCTGTTGAAATCCTGACATCCCAAACAAAGGCAGCATTCCCATTTGTGTTAAGAAGACTGACATTTTCTTCTGTTGCTTCAGCAGCAAATCAATATGGTACTCACTTCTTTACTCTGAATACAGTTTTAGTAATAGCAAAATAAAGGACATGCAATTTACCCTAATTTACTCAGCTTTTGCGTTAGCACTCAGACAAACAACATGGAAGCAACTTCTTCACCTTTCTGCACAAGCACTAGATAAATAACATAAAATTAAAAACAATCTCCACCTCCACAACCCAAAGCCTAAACATAGGGCTTGAAACAGCATCCTCCTCAATATTTGGTGTTTTCTGTAAAGTTACCAATTCTATAAAAAGTTGGTGTTTAGGAATGTCTAAAGAAGCATGGGAAATGCTCTCTTTACTTAAGAGTCTGGGACCATTTGTTTTACTAGAACAAAGAATATAAAAATCAACGCTTGAGGAAATACGGAAGGATTAGGATCAGATACATTAACTCTGCATCTGAAAAAGAAAAGAAGGTAACAACGGACACATCACACCAGAACATTCTTTGGATATTTGGTTTCTCTAGTTTTTTTTTGTTTGCTTTAACCTCAATGGAACTGAGATTCTAAGAGGAGAGCTGAGAGCAATAATTCCTCAAACAAATAGTTCCTGCCACATAAAAATACCAGAAATGCAGAAGCATATCACGATACCAGCACACATCCTGGCTTTACTATGCTGACTGCTCTGCTGACAGATGGAGGGGCACTTTTCTTTGAAGAATTCTTAAGTGGCAGAAAAACAAATGATGTGAGCTGTCCAAAATCAGTCACTGAAAAAAAAGTCATCTACTCCTGCATCTCAAGTCAACACTGCCCACACTGGACCTGTCTGTTGATAGATTTACAGGAGACTACAGGATGGAAGTGAAGAAAGGAAGTGGCGTCTGGATAGGGAGCTAGGAGATATGGTTTAAGGGTTTTTTCTGTAGGAATGGTAAAGGGAGGACGGTTGGACTAGATGATCTTGTAGGTCCTTTCCAACCTTGTGATTCTATGATTCTATGAAATCACATCAGCACAAGAGCGGGGACACATACAGATGATATGCACTAGAGAAAAGGTTACAAAACAACACCAAAAGCACTCATGCTATCAAAAACTCTGCAGGCTACAAAGTTCTTGATGAGAGCTGCAAGACTTTGTAAGAAGCTCTCATCATGCCAACAGTTTTGCCAAGCAATGAAAGAAATTGAAGTTAACCTGAGAAATAAAGACTTCAAAAAATATGTATTATGAATCTCATTGATTTCTCTTACAGCATATTCACACAAATGGAAAAGCTGATCTCACAGCAGGCCATATTGCAGACTCCCGCATAATAGATCTTCCTTATATTTCACATCAAGGAAGATTCAACTGATACAAGAGTACAGTGACTGTGAAGAGTCCTGACTGGAAATTCGTGCAGGGATTAGAACAGTCAAGAACTACTCAGGCTCCATTCCTTAAATCTGATTTTCCTCCACTAAAGCCATTGGATCATATATATATATTTTTTTCTTAACGACAAGATGAATTCTGCCTTATAATTGCAATAGTCTGATAGCCACATTTCGCAGAACTAGCAATACCCTGAAAATACAGAACCTCTGAGATAAAAGAGAGCTCATGAAAAAAATAAGCCTTATGGGATTATCAATTAAGATATTCTAGCTCCAAAACTTAAAATAAATGGAAAAATATGTCATATAAACCTCTGTAGATATTCAATCATTTTATTTTTATTATATTGAGACCCATAATTGCACCTGGAAGGAAGGAAAAACTGGATCAGTTTGTCCCCATTGGTCTAAAAGCACATGTATAATCAAGAGACATACTTGACTCACTAGTAGAGTAAGCAGAATGAGACCAGCCTTAGCAAGCTGCACAGGAAAAAAATAATTAGGACAGTCAAAAAAATTCAAAGGTTTTAATTGTTCTCATATCCATAAAACAGAAACCACAGTACTTAGAAAGTTCAATGAAACAGTACTTAAATAAGGAGTTCTGCATCTCACTGTTTGTAAATATAGGTGCATATTTCACCAGAGATGGTAAATAGAGTATGAGTCCAAAAGTAAGTTTAACTTCCATTCTTCACCTGACACTTAAAACATAGGATTTGTTTTAGACAGTAAAAAACAGTTTGTATGTAATGTACAGAAATCAGAATCCTGCACTGAATTACATGAGTATACACTGTATCTTATAGATGCAACAAATCTGCCTTTATCTTCTAGACACAAGATTATGTGCATTTTCATAGAAATAATCACTTGGTATGAACAAGAACGGTTTGACTAGAGTAATGGAGACGTTTCTGCACTGAAGAAAAGTAACTTGCATTTGAAGAGAACTAGCAGAGGCTGAAGGTCTGTGCTCTTAATACCACACGGACTATATGACAACTGAGAATGTAACAACAAATGTCAAAACAGAAAAATATTTGCAGGAGGACAATTCAAGTTGAAGCCTACCAGCAGCTCACCCATTCTGTTCCATAAGTACAAGTGTAGTCAAGTGCACCAGAATACAGTTAATGTAAAAATGATTGCATAAGAAAGGCCTTGCTTTTCAAAAAAATTACTGCAAAAGAATGTTCTTGTAGCACACACTGCTATAACTCCAGTGTCTGCACGAAGCAAAACAAAAAAAGTAGAAATCAGTAACTTTCCTAATGCAGTCCAAAATTAGTATGTAAATTCTGATCAGCTCTCTGTGAACTTTGTATGTGTCAATGTTCCTTCTTTACAGTTCAACTAAGAAGAGAAATAAACCAATTGCCCCTCTCTTCAAGTAAAGCTTCTAGAAAATACTTCATTAGAGAAAAAAAAAATAAATAATAATTCAACCAAAAACCAAAACCATTTTAAACTAGGAAATGTATAATTAAAATATGGTTCTACACTTTAAAAATAAATAAATAAATAGAAAATCACGAGTAAACCTAAACAATTTGTTTCATTTCTTTCCATGATTTTTTCAAGTGTGCTGCAAAGTACATACCTGATACAGCCAGACGTTTTAAGTGGCTGTGACAACACACAGCAAACATTTTGTTTACCAGAGACGTTTATAATTCAATTTGGAGACATTTGCAAATGTTAGCTTTCAGACTGCCCTTTTTAATATTGTTTAAGGACTCAGTAGATGCACACTGACTGCAGGTGTGTTAGTATAATCATTCTCAGGAGTACATTATCCCATTTAGCCTTTCACGACTGTTTTTAGTCCAAGAATTCCAAAAGAAAAGTCCATTTCATGTAAAGCAGACAATCTGGTACAAAGACGACCTGCCTGGTGGATGTGCTACAACAGTAAGAAGATGCAGGATAAAAATTTTCTAACTATATTCTGAAGATTTGTTTCTGATGTTTTGAGAAGTTCTGGATAGTCCAGCTACTAAATCTTGAAAGTGAACTGCAAAAGGGAATTACCTCAGAGGAAATGAGGGAAATTAAGTTGTCAGACAAAGCAAAACAAAAACTCAGCTTACTTTAATTCTTTTTAATGGCTTTTAATAGTGTTTTTTTGTAAAACACATTACTATTTTAAATTAATCCAACACTTTCCCTGCAACAAAGGATGCATCTGTGTAAGATTATAATGTCAAATTGCAAATAAAAACAACATGTTCTACTGTTTTGAAAGTTAAAAAAACTTAAGTGAAAAAGAAGTGGAACACTTTTTAAATTTATTATTTTAAAAATAAAAACCTTAAGACCCTCAAGTCACTGTGACAGATGGGGTGGTAGATTACAAGAGAGAAGCTGTTTTCCTTTGTTTGCTTGTGGTTTGTTTTTTTTTTTTTAATCTTTCCATAGAATACCAACATGCAATATGATTTTTTCCCACTCTAAGGAAGTCTGAGAGTGCTACCAAGCTATTAAACCTTCCAGAGGATCATTTGTGCTATGAATTATTAGCATAATTGGGGGCACACTTTATTTTGACCTCTGCAAAACTTTCATTTCCCAAGTGTGATAGATACAAAGTGCTCTTATAATACCAATAATGATTATTTCCTATGGGAAACTGCCAATTATAAGTTGGTGAAAAAGGCTATACAGTGTGTGCATTGATAAAGTGAACACACCTACCAACAGTCAAGACTAATTAAAGCCATTCTTCAAATATTAATAAAGCTTTCCACTTTCACAAAATACAGCCTGTATGTTTTAGTTCAACCACATCCTTGTCAGGCCATTCATTCAACAATAATAAATATTTGACTAGCATTTAAATACAGCATTTATACTGAACGTTCACCTTTCCTTGGCAATAAACCAAAACACGTGGGAAGCTGTTTTAACATTTAAGCACTTGACTTAGACACATATTTATACCAAAACACATCAAATACCAAAAAATACACAAATACAGAAACAAATCCCTTGTGATCTGAAGACAAGTATTTAAAATAATAATAATAATAATCAACCAAAACTGATGAGCAATTTATGGTTAATGTCTGCATGTTTCTTAAATCTTACTCCACAATATTCTGCTGAGGTCATAAGTCCAAGAGGTAGCTGAGTCAATAGCACAATTTCCTGCTCTTCTGTCACCTGCTGTCTTGTATACTTGGCTGCCAAGGTTCAGTTGCTAAACGTACACCAGCAGAAAATAAGAGATGGAGAGAACACAGGCAGCCAAAATTCCAAACGTGTCAAAGATAAAAACAAACAAAGAAAAAAAAAAACAACCCACCTCATCTTCCCACCAGCACCAGTTTGTCCACCTCTACTCATACAGACAAGAAATGCTTTTCAGCAACATCAGCCTCTGGCATCCAATTTGCTAAGCTTCTGTTGCAGAAGTGAAAGTATATCACACAGAAAACAGCAGAGCTTTCTGGAAAACATAGTTTTAGGAGATACTGGTACATACAGTCTCTTCATAGACAAACTGCCTTAAAGTTCATCCATAGGATGAACAGACTGAATTGATGGGCTGCAGAATCATACCAGAGAATAGAAATAAATGAAGCTCCATGAAGGAATACTCAGTCCACAATCAGGTGCTCCCACACTGCAGAAGAGGCTTCAGCTCTTACTGTCTAGCCATTCTAGATAGTGTCGTTTTAATTATATTACCTCACATTTAAAAAGCATTTGCTGTATTGCCTTTGCTAGGGTTTGACTCCCATTTTCCTTCCTGCCAGTTTTCAATACCTTTGCAAGACAAAATGGGCATTAAAATGAATGCAAAAAACACACCTTTACTGAATTTCAGACCAACACAGGAGAGTATTAACAGTGAGAAACCAGATTTCAGATTTTATGTGACACTAGAAATCACATCAATTATGAAAATAAAAAGCTTATATTTTCCTTAAAATTATTCACATGGAAACTGCCGTAACTGTTTAACACTTTAGAAAATTTAACCCCCCAGTTCACCAATCACTTATACTGCACAGCTTACGAAGAAAATTATATATTCTATAGCATGTGCAACAAACAGTTTGATAAGGGAGCAGAGAAAAAAGCAAGCTAAACCAGCACAATAAATAAATTTAAACCAAACACAAGCCACAAATACTTGAACATCCAAGTTACTTAGCTTTTCTCCTCCCATACACTTTCTAAAGACGTGGTGGTTTTATAAAGGCTAAAATCTCCAACCAAGAGAAGGAGCAAGAAGAAAATGACTGAGATTTTGTCAGACTGAGCTCAAACTTGTCAGTAGATGACCTACAGGAACCAGATATAAACACCTGACCATCTATTACCCTATTTAATGTGGTGAGGCACTGCTTCCTTCAACCATTTATAAAAACACTCATTTGAAAACAAGTTTAAATGGTTGAATTCCTCAACACAAACAAAAGCCTGGGAAAAGGACTTTGCAGATCTCAAAAAGTAGTCTACATCAGCATAAGAACTACTTGTAATGTCTACAGCACCTCTGAAGATCCATTCCCCACTGCTAACCCCAGACTGCAAAAGAGCTTGTAAACAAGATTGTTATACTTGAGATTTTCAGTGTTCTACAGATCAAACAGCAAAAAGTGCAATTAGAAATCTATTTACTCAAGTTAGTTGCTGCTTCCTGTTGTAATGTTTAATATGAAAAGAAAAAACAACAGTTAAAAATATAAGCAACTGAAAAGTAGTATGTGTCATTAAGTAATAAACAACATTCCATATTTCTCTCTTTGCCGTCCTGTTATTTTTTGTAAAACAAAAGGAGTCTCACCACTCCACATACTGTAACTTTCAAAACTTGGCAGAGCAACTCTTGCACACTGTGTTTCAGATTCAATAACTCAGTACATGCTTCAAAGATCTGGCAGCAGTTCTTTTAGGAGTTATTTCCTACTTTTCTAGCTTGTGACTTATGTTGAGTTTAGAAAATTTACAGTTAGTAAATTAAAAGGATGTACACAGAGAGAAAGGAAAAAACGATAACCTCAATAACTGTAAATGAAATTCTGAATGCAAATTTGATTTACCTCAGATAT
Organism: Excalfactoria chinensis; assembly: GCF_039878825.1. Lineage (NCBI taxonomy): Eukaryota > Metazoa > Chordata > Aves > Galliformes > Phasianidae > Excalfactoria > Excalfactoria chinensis. The sequence continues at coordinate 92,036,422 of NC_092827.1, read as the reverse complement.
TTCTACTGCCTGTAAGAAATCATTCTGATGAAGAACAGCATGTGCAATCTTCTCATATTTCTGTTTTCATAGGTATTGGAATCAAAAATGATTTGCTATGGTAAACAACTGCCAATAGGTCAGTCTCCATAACAGCCACACAGGCAAATTCCCTGTTATCTAATATAATCCTTATTTAAGAAGTAACAGAGCTAGGGCAGGTAAGAAAACTAGAATAAAAGCAGGTTCTGGCAAAGCTGCAGCTCAGGGAGTTTTGCCTTTGATTAGAATCTGTTTTCTTGAACATTCAACCAAGCATCTTTCCTTTAAAGCAGACCAGAAATGTAACTACAGAAAACATCTCAGAAATTTTCCATAGCTTTGGGGTTAAAAGAAGTTGGAATCACAGGAAAGGCAAAAAATGAAAATAAAAATAAATCCTTTCCAAATGCAATGCATTTTCTGGCAGTAGTTTAGTAATTTTAAGCTTCACCAAAATTCAGTGAGACCTGAAGCTGAATGCACTTTTAAGCCACTATATATTCTTATATTATGTGAAAAGAAAATATCTACTGGGCAAATAATCTTGGAGTATCAATAGTAGGGTTTGGCAGGCAGTTCCAGTAGAAGAGATTGGAGTAATGAATAAAACATTTTATCCAAACTCATACATACACATGACCTGTTGCTTCCTCCCCCACAACATATTTCCTATATCTGACAGTTTTATTATTATATTACCTGCTTTTCCTATCACGCTTCATTTTGCAGTTCTCCCCAGACTTTCCAGATTGTTCTGCCTATTTTTTAGCCCACCTCTTATTTTTTCTTACACTTCAGTTGAGTTGAGGACAGTGCCAAAAATTCCACTGACCTAAAGGCAAAGCGATCCCTTGGAATCATCACCTACCTCCTCTGTTCCCACCACAACTGTCCTTCAGTTTTCATGGAGCCATGCCACCCAGTTTTAGGTTGAGAAACCGGAAAGGGAGTAATTTCCTCTACTTCTTTGTAGTCATCCCTCTCAATTCCAGAGGCATACTCCTGCCAGTTAGTTTGAGCAAACTCCAGACGTCAATTCAAATCACCATCAAACAAGGAATACAGAGAAAACTCCAGTAGGAAAGGAAGCTCCAAAATACTGCTGTCAGTATTTGTGAGCTGAGACCGTACAGCAAATCTATTGATTTATTTAAAACAAAAACTCCACTTTCTTCAGGTTTCCTTGTGGCCTAGCAACATGAGCTGATATTTTGTGTCCCTTTCAGACTGGGTTCTCTCACTCACTGTAGTTTTTCCCACATTGCCCACTCACATATAAAAGATGAGGTCTTTGCATTTCCTAATGGAACAATGTGCTAGTGTTGGGCACTGATGAAATCTAAATTTTGAATTAAGTAACAGCAAAGCTCGGTTCCTTACCTGACAGTCCCACGCCTTTCCAAAAACAGCAAGTACTCTTTTCTTCCAGAAGAATAAGAAGGAAATATTGAGGGAAAAGCTTTACAAGGCAGTCTAATAAAGAGCGATCCAAACTTAAGAGGACAACTGTTCTCAGCCCAGGACAACTGGAATTTAATTCACTTACCACACAACCTTATATATGTGTGTGTGTGTATATATATATATAAATATATGCCATTTCCAACAAGAGTAAAGCATACAGGAGCACTTGAGAATAAGAAGCCTTTATCACCATTCAATGTCTGACCTTTCTAGGTAAATTATGGATACAAATAGACAGACTGGGTCAGACCTAGGGCCCACCTACTGTAGCACTGTCTCAGATGCCAGCACCAGATGCTTTAGATGCAGGCACAAGAATCTCACAGTGGGCAGTTATTGGATAATCTGCCCTCACACATTAGACTCATGCTGATGACTGCTAGTTTGTCTTATGGAATGAAAAATAAGTTAATCATTCCTTACTTTTTTTTAAATTATTTTTTTAATTGAGTTATAAATATAATACAGTTATCAAACAAAAAAACATTAAAGAGCCAAGAATCCTATTACTGTTTTTGTTGCATCAGAATGTGTGAAGATTCCAGCATGTTTAAGATAGACCTACCATGAAACAATGGGATATTCGCAGCTCTCATCTTTCAAAGTCATGAATAGTTTTGAGGCATTTATCTGGTAAACTTCAGGACTTCTCTAGAAATCCACCAGTCACTCATTCACTATCTGCCATTCTGACAGCGCAAACTGAAAGATTCACCTGAGAAAAGAACCTTTTAGGATTTTAGTTAGCAAATTCATTTTTTGGTCAGATCTTTTATCTAATTTGCTACTTACATAGATTCTTGATGTAAACTCATATCCTGTGACAAGAAATCAGAGACTAGCAGTGAGAATGGGAACTGTTTTCTAGAGGGAAGCTGACAACTGATGTAATAACTACCGCCATAAATGATCGAGATGCTTGTGCTACCACTTGCTTTTTAGCTTTCTTCCTTTCTCTCTAAACCACCAGCCTTTCTCAGCCAAAAACTCTCCAAAAAACATATTTCCTGCTCCTTCCAAGCCTACCTTTTCCAACCAAAAGGGTCTGCTCACCACCAGATTTTGCAGTAATTAAACAGAACAGTCTGTCAAAGGAAAGTATGGAGAATACACGATTCCCAAGCAGCAAAGAATGTTTGGAAAATAATGCTTCATCTGGATACAGCAAGCTTCATTTATTTTTCTTCTTCCTCTCTATTTTTGTATTATGTTGTTGACTCCAAGTTTAAATGAGAAGATATTTTAAGCATTCCTGACTTACAAACGTACTAGAAATAAGCAAATTTTTATTGCAAAAAAAAAAAAAAAGATTAAAAAAAAAAAAAAAAGAAAAAAAATTGTCTTTCTGACAGAAACCGAGTGTATACTCCACATACGTAAGCTAAGCATGTTGCTTACAAACAACAAATAACTTTTCAGACTTATACTTAGATATACAGTTTCCAGAAGCCAAAGATAACATGCACAGAGAATGTGACGGACTGTAGGATTCAATGGACTTAAGAGAACAGAAGTTCTCTTAACAGAAGCACAGATAAAATAGATGCTTACAGGGCCAAAGTCAGCCCAAATGGAAAATATCCCCAAGAATATCTTAATTGATGTGTTCTTATGGACTGCAAGAAGATATCCAGAGGAGAAAGTCTAAAACTAGGGTTAAAAACCTTTTTGTTTTTTGTTTGTTTGTTGAGAGTAGCAAACCCAGCAAATTTCCCTGGGAAATACTCCTCTACTTTACTCTGTAAAGCATAACTTCCACTTGGGGAGTGGTTACCATGAACCTATCTAATGATCAAACAAATACTTCAGGACTAAAATCCATCACATAAATTGATATGTGGTGCTAGTATGAAAAATGAGTTTCTCGAGCTCCACGTTGGTATATGGAAAACAAGAACATAATATTTCTGTGATGGTAGCAAAAGTGTTACATGGATAGAAGTTCATCAGAATTCAGATTTTTCAAGTAAAGAAAGTAAACAGTGTGATTTAAGAAATTATATCATACAGTTCTTAGGAGTATGTTGGCGTGAGCAGTATCACATTAACAGTGTTTGTACTTGCAATACTTTCACAGCTACAGGAAGATGTCTGCAGCTATGTGTCAGTACTTTGGACGCCCTAGAAAGTGAATGAGTTAGTCATCCAGAATTATGAAGTACTCCAACTGTTAAAGTAAAAACAGTTGTTGATTCAGCTACAAAAATCAGAGTACACTTACGCTGTTAAGCTTTAGTACCCTTAAGAATATAGGCTTTAAAATAACTAGAAGACTGTCTACTATTTTATAAGCACAATAGGAAAACTTCAGCAACTGAGTAACTAAGTGATCTGTTAATGATTTTGAATACAAGACATACTTGAGTCATTTTGCTGCTACCCTCTATAACCTTGAGGTTCAGGTGCTCTTCTTTCCTCACTCTGCCAGCGCAGATTATACCATAGAGAACCACTGATGAACTTGTTTCAATCTTTCATATACAGCAGGATGGACAAACACTATTTACAAGCTCTAGAGAGACGCAGTTGAGAGAATAATTATCCATGCCACAAGAACTTCTAGCCTGAAGGAGCCTGCTCTTAACATTCCTGCCTTTCATGATTCTAGTCAATATTCCATTAGGTGCCTACAAACTGGGCTGAGGATCCAGTTATTCAATAATGTCTTTAAATCACACGAATGGACAACATTTTAGTGGTAAGAATTGTCATTACCTTTTACAATTCACGTTATCTTTGTTAATGGCTTTAAATTCTATCTTTCTCTTCATTCAGAATGAGATTTCAGCTTTTTCAAAGCAGGAGGTGGGTAAGACATCAGTCTGAGGAAAACATTAGTATTTCTTGAGTGCAGTCACACTCAATTATTGCCTGCCTCTGGGGTGAACAGCCAGTGACAACTCCAGCAGGATGCTAATTTGTAAGCAGAACACTCTACTCCAAAAACCTGGGCTGTATCTAAATCATGGAATTAGGCCTTTCCTTGTATATTCCATGTAAATACAAGAGTGGGTTTTTTTAGTCATAATATGTACAATTACATAAATTGTATTAACACAGAAAGGACACAACTGGCTTCTTACTGACAAGTGACAGGACAAGGGGAAATGGCCTTAAGTTGCGCCAGGGCAAGTTCAGGTTGGATATTAGGAAGAACTTCTTTACAGAAAGGGTGGTTAGATACTGAAATAGGCTACCCAGGGAGGTGGTTGAATCGCCATCCTTGGATGTGTTTAAGAGCCGTTTGGATGTGGTACTCAGGGATATGATTTAGCAGAGGTTTTTTAGAGATGGGGTACTGGTTAGGCTGCAGTTGGACTTGATGATCTTCAAGGTCTTTTCCAACCTGGGTAATTCTATGATTCTATGAACTGCAGCAGGCTCAGTGCTATGAGCAGTGTACGTAAGTAGAATGACAAAGTTCCTGTAGCTGCCAATAGCATTAAAGGGAACATTATTATAGGTAAAGATGCACTATGATTCAGGCAAAATCTTTCATTTGCCTGTGCTTCCAACGCTTTGTAAGCAGACTGAACCTGTAAGGAAACACTGGCTGATGCCATCTCCTGAAGACGCTGTCTAAGAATCACACATTTTAATAAAACAGACAACACTGCACAATGCTCTCATATTTAATAATCAAACAAAATGACTCCCCTGTAAATTTTCCTACAGCATCTCCTTCTACAGCAGATCTATGTGGAATTGGAATCTTCATCTCAGAAATAATTACAGAACACACCAGAGATTCACAGAATGGTTTGAGTTGGAAGGGACCTTTAAATGTCATCTAGTCCAACTCCCCTGGATTGAACAGGAATACATAGCTTGATCAAGCTGCTCAGAGCCCCATCCAGCATGACCTTGAATGTCTTCAAGGATAGGGCATCTACCATCTATCTGGGCAAACTGTTCCAGTGCCTCACCACTCTTACTGTATTTATTTTTTCCCCCTTATAACCAATCTAAATCTCCTCTCTTTTAGTTTGAAACCATGTCTTCTTGTCCTATCACAACAGATCCTACTAAAGAATCTGTTCCCTTCTTTCTTAGAATTCCTGTTTAGATATTGAAAGGTCAGTAAGGTCTCCCTGGAGCCTCCTCTTCTGCAGGCTTGTACTGGTAACAGGGGTTGTCATGACGCAGGTGCACTTGGATTTGTTGAACCTCAGGAGGTTCACCTAGGCCCAGTTCTTGAGCCTACCTCAGTCTCTCTGGATGGCATCCTGTCCCTCAGGTATGTCAACCCCACCACACAGCTTGGTGTCTTTTGCGAATGAACTGAGGGTACACTTGATCCCACTGTCTATGACACTGATGACGATGTTGAGAAGCACCATACGGCATCATGCAAGTGTTATAAAACTGTGGAGAGCTGTCCAGGGGGCAGAAGCGGCTTACAGACTGGCTGGACATTGGTCATTAGGTGGTGAGCAGATGAACTGTGCATCACTTGTTTAGTAAATATGATTACTGTTACTTTTTCTCAACCCCCCTTTTCCGTTTTAGAAAAGAGTTTTTATCTCAACCCAAAAGTTCTATTATATATATTTTTTTCCTCTCCTCCCTCCCAGCTTTCCCTCATCCCATTGGGAGTGAGCAAACAGTTGTCTGGTGATTAGCTGCCTGCTGGGTTAAACTACAGCTTAAGGCATATCTAAAACTGCAGTCAGACTAAAGTATGTACAAAGTGAACTCAAGATGTTGTGCAGGTAATCCAGTCCCAAATGTTTAAAAAATAAAACACTATTTTCTCCAAATGTGAGGTAAGAAAAATTGGCTGGAACCACTCAGAGACTAAAAGACTTTCATTGCTTTTGCAGCTGTTTTAGGAATGGCTCCATATAAGTACAGAAGTTTAGTCAGGCCCTTGCATGAAAGACAGGTTAGTTTACTGCCTGCCCTTTTACAGAATATTAGGCTACTACAAAAAGATAAGGCCACTGAGAACCTTGAACACCCTCCGCTGTCAGTGGCACTGATCATCCTCACACACACACATCTCTCAGGGTCAGGGCATCTAGTTTTCAAGAGGGATCGGTATTCTCTGAAGTTGTAGACTTGTGACCTCGGTTCCTAAAAAAGCCTCTCCCCAGCATGAAACTAAACTTTTGTTCTTTCAGATTACATTCCTCATTCTATTAGAACTCACAGCACTGGAACATTAAACAATATTCTAAAACTTGAAATTATCTAGTTGAATAGATTAAAATGTTAAAACAACTTAAAAAATACTTACTTTTTGAAGATCAGAAATCACTTCATAGAAATTTCCATTGCAGAGAATCAATTCCTTTCCCTAAAAACAAACAAGACTTAACTGTACAAGCTATTACTTAGTTAATAAAACACAGTGAGCTACTTTAAGACCTTTTTATACTAAAAATAATTTCTTGTTATGGATCAGAGTATGTACATTATTGGACACGAGGACAACAGCCAATGAACAAGCAAAGCAGCAGACTTAAAGGAATTATAACAAAGTGGGAAAAAGTGTTCTAAAATTAAGTTAAATCGACATTTTGATAAGAATTCTATGCATTAAGAAAAGTGTTCTGTTTTGAAAACAACAGTAAATTAACCATACAAGAGCTCTCAAATGAACCTACTGAGAACTCCTGTACATTAGGACAGAAGCTCTATTTTTTTTATATTTTTTTTTTATTTTTAACACTTTCATTAACTTCATGTTTTTTCCTTTAAAGTATAATAAATTGAAGCCTAGAAATAAGGGAGTCCACTAGGCATATAGTCAGGACTAAAGCTGATCTGATATCACGTGCATTTTATGAAGTATAAACAAGTAAAACAAAAATGCAAGCATGTGTGTGTGTGCGCATACACAGACACCCCAACGACATCAGAAACAGGGAGGTTTCTGGGAACCAAAAATCTCGGCCACTACAGTCCAGTGCACACTGAAGATCCAGCATTTGCCTCAAAAACTTGGTGCATAAAATGCTCCAAGTATTATATTAGAGACACTGAAAGCCACAGTAATTGTAATTACAGCAATGAGAGTAGTTAAAGAAAGTAGTTTCCTGTTATGTTGAAGTCTCCTAACATTGCCAAAAAAAAAAAAAAAAAACCAAATCTGTTAAAACAGACAATTGCCAGACATTTTTTTCTTATTAAATATTAACATTACACTTCTCTAAGGAAAGAGTGCCTAGTGGCGTTTTTCTGTTCTTTAATGCCCCAAGCTCTCCTTTTTTGCTAGTGCACTTTCATTCTGTACTTTCATTTCATCCTCAAAACTGAACGAGACAGACTCCAAGCTGAGCTGGAGAGGGAGAGCATTGGAACTGACCAACCTGATCAACCACAGCAGGCACCAAAATCAACATCAGTTGCCCCAGTAAGAGGACAGAAAATGAAACGAATATCAACTCAGAACAGAAGGAAGAAGAGGAGAGGAAAGTAGAGGAAGAAGTCACTATAAGAGAAGAAGAGGAAACAGGTCCAGAGGAACAGCTCCAGGGGAATGCCCCTGAGTCCAAAGGAGGGTCCCTCAATAAGACTGTGGTCACCAACTTCCAGTAGGGTAACAAGACGTCCTGAAAGAATAGGAGGTGAGTAAGACATCGTCACCATTACTGATCGATCTCTGAAAATGAATGAAATTAGAGGTTTGAGAAATGAGCTACCCAAATGAGCCTATTGTCACCTGGTTACTTTGATGTTGAGACAATGGGGCACTGTTGAGACAACAGTGTGTGGCTAGGCACTAGAGAAGCTTGCCAACTGGTGCCATTGCTAGGGACTCAGCCATTGACAGAGGTTTTAGTACATGCCAGAACCAGGCCTTCACCCTCTGGAAGCTGTATAAAGAGGGATACCCCTTCAAAGACAATCTGATGCCTGAGAAAAAGAAATGGACTGATACAGAAAAAAACATCCATTACTTGAGAGAATACACTGTGGTGGAAATGTTACATAGTAGCCCCACTTTCATTCCTGATGAGCCAGACCAAGAGCACAGTCCTGAGAGAGTCAGGTATACACCAAATATGTGGCGTATTTTCACAAAGACTGCACCAGAAAGGTATGCCAGTACATTTGCAACAATGTATAGCAGAGAGGAAAGAAGATGCCTTACAAACGAACTGATCAATAAACTTCAAGACTTCGAGTTACATGTAACCCCTATATAAGCTTGTGTTTCAGCCATTGCAAAAGTGAGTGAAAAACTGGACAGAATAGTGAGCAATCAAGAAGATATAATAGATGAACTGTCTACCATGCATAAAAGAACTGAGTCAGATAACGGGACTCATTTCAAAAATTCCCTCGTATGGTCTCTTGGGCCAAAGATCATGGTATGGAGCCGATTTATCATATCCCCTATCATGCACCAGCTTCTGGGAGAAATTATATTGTATTATAGAGTGTTATCTTACATTCCAATACCATATTTAGTAAAAATTAGTTTGTTCCTCCTCACATCATTGCCGCTGTTTTCTAATTATTTTGGGGCCCCCTGTTTCCCTTTTCCAAAGGCACAAAATCCCTCCATCCCACTAGTCACGGAACTGGGCCAAACTAGCCTGTCTGTGAAATTTCTTATGTTCAACGTGAACAGATGAAGACAATCTCAAAATTAAATGATAAAAATCAGCTTCTCTTTGCGTATGCAAATATCAAAGATCCTTTGCTTTTCATTGGTTAAGTATTTCTTCATAGTCTTGTTTGTGCTCAAAACTTCCAATGGTCTTACAGTAAGTCTCCAGATTTTTAGACAGAAACACTGAAGCCTTGGTCGCACAGGAAGAAATGCAGAGAAATCCTTAAATTCAGAGTAACTTAACTGCTAAAAGGGAAACAGTCCTGCAGCCTCAAGTTTATCTTTTGTTCCACAACAGGTTGTAAAGCAAAAAGAAAAAAAAAATAAATCCTAGTATTTTCATTTCTTTTTTGACCCACGAAAAATAAACAATGATACTAAAGCAGAGATAAGCAAGCTGGTCTTAAATACCTGGATACATCCTTTTTGCAGAGAATGAATGATTTTATGTTCCAAACTTCCTGAATACTTCACCAGATATCACAGACCTCAAGGGCTACTGAACACCAGTGCAGTTGCCGAGGCTTATGATAGATTATAATAATTGTCCTTTTTCTTTAGACAACACATTTAAGGCTTAAATCAGATTTTGGCCCTTGGGGTTTACAGACCCCTCAGATTGCTGCCATGGGTCCACAAAGGGCTGCTCAGAAAATTAAGAGCAACAATGTAGTATTTTCCATTCTGAAATATAATAAAAAATGGACCAACCTTAGTGACAAATTATAAACAGAATCTCTCTCAGAAAACAGCCATCCAATTATTTGTATTTTGATAGTTGTCTTCCTTCTTTCTTAACTGATGGTGTCTTCATATGTATTGTGTATGTCAGTGGATCCAGGCCTTATAGCAAAAAGGTAAACTTTTTTGCTAACTTCATTCTCTTCAGAAATCAGCAGCTCAGCTATCAGTGTGAATGTACAAATACATTTTTGGATGAATCAGAAATGCTAAGACTAAAAAGCCCTACACAGTCACAGAAGAACGATTTCTTCCAGCAGGGAAAAATAAAAAATAAAAAAATAAAAAATAAAAAAAACCCACCTTCTTTGTGGATAAAAGGAATGAAGAAACTCCAGCAGTAGTTGTATATGCTGAATTCAATAAATAGATTAGCATTCAAAATAAGCTTCTAGCATAAATCAAGAGCAGCTCCTAGTTTATACTGCACAAATTTGCTACTCTCACCAGTCCATCTGTGAATGTGAAACATGAGATGAAATTGAACCACTGAAAGCGAACCAATTTGTTTTCAAAACTGTTTAGAAAACACGGCCATTACACTTCATAGTTTTGTACAGCACAGGTGACACAGTCTGGTAAGTGAGCTGAGTCTTGTTCCTGTGCACATCTGAAGATATCAGTGTATGCTGGTGTGGTGCCACTTTTTTTTATAAATAGCCCTAAAACCTACACCAAAAAATTCTATCCCTAACAGAATGCCAAGCAACCCAAAAATCATTGTCAAGATCTCTCTGAAAATCTGTTAATGCTAGATCTCAGCCACTAGGATCGTGCCTCTTCACTTATATCATGAACACCAAATACAGTTTAAGTTTTCCTGCTATAGTGCCATGAACAAGACAGACAGAGCTTTTACAGAGTCCTGAACTACTATTTAGAAAGGTAAGATTTGTTTGTTGACTGGTCTTTTGAACCATTCTCTCATCTTAAATACGAAGTATGACTTGACAAAATTGCAACACAGTGGGGAGAGATGAGCATACTCCAGTTTTTCCTTGCAAATTACTAGAGAACTCAGTTTGCAAAATCCCCAGCTAAATTATGACGGTTCAATATCATGAGGGACAACTTCCCTTGAGACTCTGTTTGTCAACAGATCCCACAGTTCTACTTTTTAGCTATTACAGAAGAAAACAGTGTTGTCAGCAATGATATAAGGTTTCTTGCTTACCCATCATTACCTGAAATGATCAAGGAGAATGATGTGACAGTAACACATTGCTAGAAACCTCCTGCAGTTTCCCGCCTAAGAACACTTGGCTAGGGATTGAAGAGAACTTGCTTTTATTACCCGCTGGGAGACTGAAACTTCACAACTCCAATAAGGACCTCTAGCCTGACTCTAATTAAAAGCAGTGTAATATTACCCAATTTAGAAAAGACCATTAAAATCTTAATTTAACCACGACGATTCTAGTGCATGAATACATCCTACTCTAAGATAGTCATTACCTACAAAACCTCTGCTCATTTTTGTGCCGAAAAGAATCATCAGCCATAGTTTATGTTCTGGTTAATTACTGTTAAACGTGTTTATTTATTTTAAATTTCACAGACCTACATTCCCCATGCAACAACATGGATGGACACGTAATTCATGAAGAGGTTCAGGTTTTTGCAATTTTTTTTCCAGGATCTACAAATAAATAATAATAATAAAAAGAAGCAGGGAGTGCCAGCTGGTACATAATATCAGGCAGGAAACCATACCAAAGTACTGTTATGTCAGTCCCTTGCCTCCCAGCAGCAAACAGCAAGGCTGTGCACTGCCAGGTCCTGTCCTCAATGGGGCAAACTGTTCTAGCAGAGGCTATTGTACTGAATTGTTCATTCTCGCCTGAAGCCTTTAAGAAACCTCAGCTCCTTCCTGGAGTGGAGCCTTGCCAGGGACATCAGTCTGTTGCTGGCGACACACTCTACACACAATTTGGTGGCTTCCTGCTCAAAGCATTACATAATTTGAGCCTCTAGCATATCTTTCTGGAACAGTTCACATACTAATCTACAAGATCAGTAGCCTTTTCAGTCACCAGATAACTCCATATCTTTTCTTCACTGACACTGGACCTGAATAGTTCTGACTGTAGGGCCTGAACCTGTCTATTGCCAAGTAAATGAAAACCAGACGTTAAGATTCACTGACACAGATAAAAGCAACAGCTAAACTAAGATTCATTTGTTAATAACTTTGAACGCAAAGAAAAAATAATTTCATCCATGCCTGCCACAGGAATGCCACAACAGAAATCAAATATGGAACAATTAAGGACCCACATCTTGCTCCAGCCATGAACTCATGAGTTAAGACAGTTCTCATCTCAGCAGCTGGGTACATATCGTTGAAAAATAGGAGAGCTGCTCTGGCAGTCTTGTTTCCTGTTTTATTATGGTGGCCTATGACGTCAAAGGCAGATGTTGGTGGCAGGGCAGTAGAGGTTGTACCTCCCCGCCAATATTCTGTTACATTTTATTGCAGTCTGGCAGATGGCAGCCAAGGGGCAGGCTGACAAAATGGCATCTGAAACGTAAATGTGTATGAAGCAAAGGCATATCACTGAATTCCTCCAGGCAGAAAAAACAGCAAGCATTGCCAAATGTTTAGAGAGATACGTCAGTGGATGTGGGCATAGTGAGGTAATACGTGGTGTGCTTCAGCAGTAGTGAAAACTGGTGCAAACTTTTATGAGCACGGCATGCAGGTTGCTGTTCACCACTAGTGAAAATGCATAGCTAATGGTGGTCACTACATTGAAAGTGTTCTGTGGTTGATAACTGCAAAAAGAATCTTACAGACATTTTCATAGAGTGACTGAGTTATATTTATCTGATAAAACAACATCACCTAAACCAAGCAAAAAACAGCAGTTATTGTGCAATATAAACTAGATACCACAAACTCTTATCAGTATGCAATTGTAATAAGCCCAAGAAACTGTTTTCAGTTTTCAGTCTTAGAATTTGAGGGTGTCCTGAAGTTCCTACATATATTTTTACCTACACCTCCAAAGGATATTTTGTTCTCAAAAATGCAAACACTATTTTTACAGTCACCTGCAGTAATTCTCTAGAACCAAAATTATCCTGCTGCGGTTCTGAGAGGTTTTTGATCTATGAAATCACACACTGCAGATGACAACAGTAACAACACAAAGCTTCACGTAATGCATTGCAAAGAATCCAGCTCAATTAGATGCAAATGTCTTAATTAACTTCATTGGCCAAAGGAGAATAATTTTCCACAAAAATAGTGTATTCTGAGTAGGAGCAACTAAGATTTCTAACATATATAAAGAAAACATAAATGAAGGGGTAATCCCAGACTCCAACTTGCAAGCTGGGCAGACAATGAAGGCACCATGAAACCAACAGTAGGTGAGAAGAAAGCAAGGGGACAGATACTCCTTCCAGGCCAAGCAAGTGATCACTACGATCACCTCAGTGTGAGCACAGAAATCCTAATGAAGCTCATTCATTCTTTCTGGGATGCACCCTTGTGTGCCAGAAACTAAAACTTAATTTCTTCTTACTCATGTTTCAAAATGTACACCAGCAGATCCAATGGAGCATATTTTGATCTGCGTTTTTATTATCACAATCCTTGACAACATTAAGAGAAAAAGATTAATCAGCAGTACTTTTCCCTATGCACCAGTTATAATACTAGGTAAATTGCATAGTGCAAAACAACACTGAGCGGGCGTGCCATTTTATCCAAACCTTTTTGTTCCATAACCCACTGGAAAGTACATAGCTGACCATATCAGGGTAAGATACTCCAGTAAAGTTTAATCATAGCAAACTCTTTCAAGTGAACCAAATAGATGTTCTCAGCTTTTAAGTCTTTTTTCTTTTTTTTTTTTTTTTTTTTTTGGCAGTCGTTAACTCACATTTTTCCTTCCTCACTTTTAAACTACTTCAGAGAATGTTATTTATTACTAAAGCCCCCTGTGCCTCTGGAAAATGCTTCATTCCATACCTTTCTTCCTTCCTACTGCGCTACACATTGAAGGGACAGCAGTATATTTAAGTCAATTTTTATACTAATAGATGTTGCACCACAATAAAATTGCTTTGCTACAAGTTCAAGGAGAAGGTGGTGGAAAGAAGTTTACGTAACCAGGAATCATCAACAAAAGCAACAGAGGGCGGTAAATTACAGAACAGACATTTAATTTCTTAAAAATATATCTTCCCTTTCTCACTTTGCTTTCCAATTTGTTTTAATTCCACAGGAAAATCGGACAGGCAGTCACTTCATAATGTACTGCAGGGCCTAAGTGCCAGACTTTTCTTGTCTTAACAAAACATACCAAGCTGAAATTAAATTACAGCTGGCTTAAACTCGCTTATTTTACTGCTACCCACCTAAAGCACATATCCAGTTCAAAGTAAACATTTTCAGTCACTGAATAATATGAAGTATAAAAGAAAAATTTTCACTGTAATAAACTGAGAGATGCATTTCAAAACAACTTTGATTACCATCTCCAAATCTGGCTGCAACCAGCTAGCTAAAAGTGGCACAATTGTGATGGAAATAGCATGATATTTCAGTGCAAGAAAGTAAATAATTTCTACCAAATACTAGCACAGGAGCTGAAACCCGCCCAAGAAAGCCATTTGCATTATCAGTTTGCATTGTTCTGCTGTTGCGTTTTGACGCTGAGTTTAAACATTAAACTGCTAGTACAATGCCTTTTTTTTCCATCTTATGCACTTTCTTGGGGGCAAAATCTGATATGACTGGCCAGATTTCCTACCCACTGATATCTGCCAAGCAGAAAACTGAGAGACATCTGTTTGACTTTGTTTGTCCAGCAAGCTGATCAAAGCATTACACACCTGCAAGAGAGGTTTACAGAGCCTCACTGTGCAAACACCCAGAGCCCTATGCTGCAGGCTTTATTCAAACCAGTTTCTGATGATGGAAGCCAGCACCAATTGTGTTAAAGTTGCCCAAAATAAAAACCTACACTTAAAAAACAAACCAATAGTTAGTTTTCAGTCAAGTAGAACTACAGTTTTAACATGCAGCTCTCATTTTTTTGTTTGATCTTCTAATAGTTCAATCAGAATTGGTGAACACTTACGTTCTGTTGTCTCTATCCTACAAGAAGCATTTTGCTCAAAGCTTCACTTTCTAAGTTCATTCAGGGAAAATGCATTTTCAACACGTACACGTAATACCTAAGAAGTGTTTCCAGAACCACCATCAGATCTGAACGGTGCACAACTGCAAAGTGACCAAAAAAATTAACTATAGCTCAAACACCTGTCTAGATGTACATTTGATATATTTGATAGCAATTTCTACTTTATCTCTTCTATTGCTTTCCTCATCCAACTATGCTGTTGGAATTCACTTTTGTTGCCTTTTATAGAACTAGAAAGAGGGAAAAAACAGAACCAAAACAACACAGACAAACGATTTGAAAACTGTCAGGGATGTTCTTCGGCAGATCTGACGCGCGCAACTGTTACAGCACACTGTTTGAAAAACAAGACAAAGCCATATATATGGTCTTGACTTGAGACTGTCCCTTTAAGTAAGCTATGCTGATTCAGACTATGGTTGTACAGCTGCCAAGAGGGGCCGGGGGGGTGAGGGAGCTCCTGAGTTATGCTCTGACTTACAAGGTTTACACAGGGAATCCTCATACCTAGAAATAACACAAAGAAGCACATTTACATTTTCTGCTGTAAGACTGTTGCCACGAAGGTTACAAGGAAACAGACTGCTTGATAAATTCTCTATACCAGACTATACTTCTCAAACTGAAAAGAATGGAACCTTGCTACCGCTGGGCTATAAATCAGAACTGGATCTGTTCCATAACAAAAGTATTAAAGACAATGGCCTCTAATATTGTATGACATGTCAGTCTAAGCAGTCTGAGCAATGCCTTACTTCATATATTAAGCTGCACTCCTGGGAATTTGTTCTGGTATAATATGTAGATGCCCCTGATTTACTACATTCAGATTTGCAAGCCAAGGTCAAGTAGTAATTTACCAGAATCCCTACTGGTAACTCACAAGAAGCTGTAAGCTTCTGTAAGCCCTCTTTATCACACTAAAAGCAAAAAGAAAAACAAAACAGAATAAAATAAAATTTAAAAAAAAAAAAAAAAGAAAAGAAAAAAAAGCAAACACTCAAGAATTGAAATATAAAAGATACCAAATATTCCTAATCATTCTGAAAGCCGCTTTATACCTTTAGATGCTTCAGCACATTGAACCAAACAGCACAGATGTCATTTCTTTCAACTTACATAAAACAGCATCATGCACATATTCCAATTAAAAACAATGTGCTGCAGAGTATTACCTCATCTGAAGCATTGATGAATGGTCATCGATTGGGTCAAAAGAGAGAAAAAAAAAAAAAAAAAAAAAAAGAACTGTAATAAATGCTGCAAAATAAATAATGCAAGCATAGTCCCTGCCCCAGATACCTGGTAATTTAGGGCATGAATAAAGAATTCTTAAGGGATCATACCAAACCTACCTAACATTCCTGAATTCTTAGTTTTACATTGTGACTGTACATCAGCTCATACTTTAAGGACTTGACATGAAAGTATATACACACATTATTTTCAGGTGCTCTGTAGAAGGTTGTCGTGCATCCAATTATGAACCTTCTAGTCAGGCACTGCCACAGCACATGAGAAAGGCACTGGAAGATTATCATAATCAGAGCAGAGGTGGCAGTGTGCATAGAGGGCTACAGGTCATACAGTATTTAACCCAAATCCTGGCCTGAAACATAAAGAAATCTAATTTTAAAAGTTTTCACTGCAGCCATATCTGCTTATGTCCAAGAGATACGGAAAGAAAACATGAGGCAAGACTTCATAATTAACAAAAAGCAAAGAGATTGCCTTCAAGATAGACCCCAACCTTCCCCAGCCAAAAATCTTCAGATATTGAAGTAACCTTCAGTCTAGTTCTAGTCAGCAATGTGTGTCTTGAGCCAACTTAATTCCTTTAGAAAGAATAACTTCAGCTTCTTTGGATGTAAACCCAACAGGAAATTATCAAATTCAGTTCTAAAACCAAATGTAGAACTTCAGCTGCAAAACAGACAAAGAGATGTAGTCATATCTCAAGTTGCAAAGAGCTGGGCTTTTGCAGTTGCAGCATGCTGTACTCGGTTCAGTTTCATTTCTCGTAGATGGCATGCCTCCCTCTGACTCTTGAGGGAAAATCCAACTGCGGTGCCAGGAGAGCTCTACAGGTGGAAAGAGGTGCTGCCCTTTAAGACAGATGCAGGTATATAATCACCATTTTTGATTATTATATGTACTGTGGTTCTTCTCAAATTTTGCCTCTCTCTTCTGTCAGATCTAATATCAAGACAGAAGAAAAACAAACATCAAAAAATAAGCTGCTCATTTACATGTTAGATAGAAGAACCTTCTCATTTTCTCTCATTCTCCACATTCTGCCTTGTTTTTGAGTGTAATCAAGCTACTGACAACTTTTTCTAGAGGAAATGAGTAGACTGGTACAAAATAACAATAATAACACTACTCATACAGCATTTCAAAGTACTCGGGGGACAAGTATCACCCAAACTTCACTAATATCTAGCAAGGCAGCAAAGTCTTTCTAAACATGAGAAACCACAAGGAGAAAACGTTAGTGACTTGCTCTACCTTTAGCCAGGCCAAAACACAGCCGTAATGGCAAAGCACTACTAGCTGCACTGAGCTAGACAGAGGCTACAGGGCCACTTGTTTGACCAAGCCCAAAAATGAATGAAAGCAATTAACATTAAAATTTATATACCCTGCTTCTCATGAGCTCTTCGAAGAACATTATTCCACCAATCCTTACCTCATGGGCTTTGCCCAGAATTATCTGCAGTGTGAGCAGAACAAATCACATCTGCAGTGATGTACCCCTCACGTGGTAATACTGTCCATTATTTTCTCTTTTAACAATGAGAAATAGACCACTAAGCAAACACAAATAGTTCCGGCCTATCAATCTTGCAGATGGAGAAACTTGCAACTTTCTGAAAGGCACCTTAGATGAGGTGCAAAGTGAATTTGGGTTCAGTATAATATAAGGCTCAAAACTGACCGAGGTTACAGACATTGCTGAACACGAAAAACAACTTCAGTTAACGTTTTCTTTCAGTCATTAAGAAATACACTGATTACCAGTTGATCTATAGACCACCTGGGAAAACAAAACACATTGCAAAGCCTTTAAACAGTCTAACATTTAAAATCCTGAGAAGCAATGATAGCTTGGAGATGTGGAAGTAGAAAAGGTTTTGAGGCATCTTCAAAGAATTCTTATGTGTAATTTAAAATAAACTGAGAAGTATCATCATCAGCCTTTGTAAAAGGGAAAAGACAGCTCGAAATTTACATTTATTTCACTTACAGAGAAGCACCTGCTTTCTACTGAATACAGTTGGTTTCTTCTCTACTGGGGGTTCCATGTTATGGTTTATGAAATTAAGTAGTATTACCAAGAAAGACATTATAACTTAAATTACCAATCAGTTTTAAGGAAAAAAATAGATGTTATAGAACAAGTACCACAAGGTTTACAATTTAACACCATTTAGATATATAGTTTCATAACTCTAAAGAAAATTAGCAAACAAAAACCCCCTGACATCTTGCTATGCTAATTACTACCTCTAACACTTTGAAATAACACTTCCGGAAGATTTTTCAGATGAACTGGGCAAGGCAGCACTTTAACAATCCACATTGTGGTTCAAATCTCTAACTGCTTATGGAAGACTTCACTGTGCATAACTTCAAATGCTGCAGAAAGGCAGGAACGATTCATTTACATCTCACTCTTTATTAAGAGAACGGGAATGAAAAAAATAAAGAGATCATCCCAAAACTAAGACTGCAAAAATCTAACATAATGTTACATGACTGAAAAATCTCCTCTATTTTGTTAAGACTGTGCTGTAAAAAGAAACACCTCCTCCCTCTCCCCCCCCCCCCCCCGCCCCAAACAACAGCAATAAAAAAATCTATCCTATTTTAAAAGGAATTAATGTAAGTTACATGAAAACAGAAAACATTCTCACACTAAATTATGGTAGTATGGAGGAAACTTCTCAGAACTGTATAGCACAGCAGTGTAATTCTCTCTGCCATTTCTACCCTTGAATTTCAATATCTGTTTTCCATTTTTCAATAGTCTTAAAGTATCTTAAAGTAATCTCTGCATTGCTCAGCATTTGAATCACAGAACACTACTCACCACATTTATCGTTTGATGATTCAAAATTACCTAAAGAACTACCAGTATTTCTTTACACATAATTTCAGATCAACTTAATAGATGTTTTTAACAGAGCAAGCAAGCAGCTGAGAGTTGGAATTATATCCTTACTTTCACAATATTCATCCTCAATTGTTCTACTGTGGGGATGCGATGTGTTTATACCAGAAGCAAGTAGTGCCTCATCAAGGATGAAATAGAAGTAAAAGTGGCGAAGATTACAGGAAACATTTATGCACCTTTGATTTAGTTATGCTTGTCTAAATCAGGTATGTACTTCTTGACAGATCGATTCAGTTGGATTAGCTTTGAAAATTGAAGAGCTACAATAATTGTATATACAGATACATACATACATATATATATATATATATAAAAGGTCCTCAGCAGCTAAACTCACAGTTTTGTTGGGTTTTTGCTCTTCAAATTAGCTTACTTCACACCAACTCACAGCTATTCATGTAAGTACTGCTTTCATCTCAGAGGGGTTTTAAAACACAAGAAAAGTTTACAAAACAAATACGATGTTTGTATAACAAAGTATCACTGCAAATAAACTTCTCATTTCCCCACAGTTGGGACTGCACTTACATACAGACTTATTAGAAACAAAGGCAGGAGGATCCAGGCAAAACTCGGAAAGCACTATTTACCCAGCTTCTTCAAAATAAAATAACCAAGCCAAAAAACCAAAAAAACAAACAACAATTGAGTAAGTGGTCCATCAATGCAATCAAAAAACATTACTTTCATGAAACTACACTTTAGTGAAAAGAACAGCACTCAAACATGAAGATGCAGCGTGATGGTGTTTTTCTGCACAATCTGGGCTAGCTGATAAAGGTTTAAGTAATGAGCTGTGATTCCCCTATCAACTGCAATTTGCACTGCAGACAGCATAAATACAAATTCTAAGTGAACTTGAACAGACCAGCAAAAGTGAAGATTTATACCTTCCACACCAACTGAGTAAAAACATGCCATAGCAAAAGCAACACTCAAGTTCTCCTCAGTAGAGTTCATACAGCTCAAGACAGACAGAAACAAAAAGCAGAAGACTGATATGGCTGTTTCTTTTTCCGGTCCAAGCACCAATCATCTTTACTACCAGCTCACTGAAGACAACAAAACGATTATTAGCTGCCTTTCTTTTTCAAAATAAACACAACCAACAGCTACATACGTAAAAGAGACAGTTGGGTACTCAAACTCCTCCATACACAATCCAGGCATTCATTCACAAAAGTAGCAGCTACCAAGGTCATCAGCATTACATCAACATTTTAATTGGATATGCCTCAGAGAGAGTTAGGTACCATATGCTTCTTCCAAGGTGTGAGTCTTCGTTAATTTAACAAGGGATGAGATGGCAATAACTCCCATGAGAACAGCGCAAATACTTCTTCCATTACCTGACACAAAGTCTAACTTAGCTCTAAGATATTTTCTTGTATGCAGACACACATGTAAAATGGCTCACAGTTACAAACCACTTTTAAGTGACGTCACGTTAACCTTATGCTCTCATTAGGACTTGTAAAGGAGACCATTTATCAGCACATGTCGGCCAGGTTCAGCATATCTGCGGATTCCAGTACATTCAGTCTATGTAGAAGGTGCGACGGGCAGGAAGAAAGAAAAAAAGCATAGGGCCAAATGTATATGCTTTAGGATACAGCCATGTAGATAAGAAACTGCTTGACGTTAGCAGTGTTAGACTAACAGTATAAGAAAAGGCAACCCTTGCACCTAAAAAGCTGCCCATTTCATTCTGACTTTGGCAAAGCTTTTCACTCAGAATTTACTTCTGCTCCCTACCACCTACAAGACTCATGGGTCAACAAAAAGCTCGTGCATTTCATTGCTGAAAAATCACATCAGCAAAAAGAACATCCAAACTAACAGATATTGCCAGATATGAAGGATTTAGAAGCAAACGCTATATAGGCTGAATGGAGGCAGAAAGACTAAAAAAGCAACAGATTTTCCACAGGATAAAGACATTACAAAGGGCTAACTCTCCTAGTTTTAGAGCAAGCAGAAGAGCCTTTTGGACAACAGCTGCAGGGCAACCCTAAAAAAGAATACGGCACCACATCTCTACAGGACAATGAGAAGGATCTGGATCTCATTTCCATTCAGACTGCTCTGTTTGAGCCCTCAGTTATTCTCGTAGGTCGTATCTTTCCCCTTTCAGACAGAGGCACACAGGCCTGCTTCAGCACAGGAGTTCACTAATCAAGGCAGGTAACTGCATTGTGTGAGCGATAGCACACAGGCTGAGGGGAATTTCCAAGAGCTCCCCTGCACCTGCAGCATACACAGATACAAGAGATTTCCAATGTGAAAATCACAAGCTGAGCAGTGATGCTGAAGCAGTCACATTAACTGCAACTAACAGGTCTTATGCCAGACTGCAGCACCTCATTTGCAAGCTGCTCTGATATATCTGCAATCACATTCCATCTTCCCTTGTTATTCAGTATATGACAATTATTCCCGAGCATATTTTGCTAGAGAAGTGGTACACAAATAGCAAACTGTACAACCAGAAAGAAGTAATTGCTCAGTCTATTATTTGCTGATGTCAGACATGCAGTACAGTTTTCTGCATCCAGTAGAAAGCCCAGTTAATCTGCACCAGTCCTCAAGAGTTATGTGTGAAGGAAAATTAAGAAGAAAAAAACAACAGTAAATCATCAGACACCCCCTGCGTGCCTCACAGACACAATTTAGGAACGAAACACAGTCCATTTCATCACCAGACTGTGCTACACAACCTCCCCCTTAATGTAATTCTGCTTTACTATCATCTCTGCAAAGAAACCTACCACAAATTGATCCCCTTTCTTCAAAAACACTTTTTTTTCCCCGATCAGAACCATTCACAGGAAAGATTTTACCAGTTCTTTTTTGGTTCAATAAATCAAATCAGTCCAGACACAGTAACCACACCATGGCTCTATGTCATATTTCCCATTAAGTCATCCATCTTCTATTTCCACTAACTCTTCTGAAAGGAATTCTGGATTAATTAAAGTTACATGCCCTAATCACGTCTGTGGAAGGAAGAAAACAACTTGCACGAAGGCATCAACACTGAAATACAGTTTTAAATATATACATACACATATATATACATATATCTCATACTCTAATTTATATATTTCAAAACAAATAGGTTCTTATCATAGTTACAGTGAGTGCTATGTCTGTGTCTCCTTTCAGCAGCTGCAACAGCAATGTAGATGTTTAAAGGCAGCAACAGATACAAGCATCTTGGATTCAGAATGCAGCCTCAGCTAGGGGGAAACTAGTAAAGACCTGTATCTGCAGTGAGCTTAGCACGAGCAGCAACATGAATAACGAATGTCACCATCACTCAGGTAGGAAAACCAAAACACAAACATTAGATATGTGGTAATTTCAAGCATGCGAAAGAAGAGGAAAGAGAGAGGAGAAAAAGGGAACAGAAAACCTTTTACAGTTCAGGATGAAGCCTAAAAGGAGGAAGAGACATCACTTTGCCATGAGTTCTTTTATCAAGTCTATCTTGTTAAACCACAGCCTATATCTCACTGATGTTGCACATTATTTTCTACAATAAATTCTTCATGGGATCATGGAAACTCTAGATCACTGGAATCCAAGAGATGCTTCTGGATAACCTTTTAAGAACTTACTCTATTTGCCCCCTTTATTAGTCACTAACCTCCTGATTGATCACTTCCAATTTGCAAGAGCATGTGCACTCAAGTTCAAGTAGGTTTTCTTTTCTAACAGTATCTATCTACAACTTCACGAACAGTGTGTGTTATAATACCTTTCTCATACTAGTTTCCTTCTTAATCAAATACACTCAAGTGTTTCTGTAGTTGAATATGTTTTCTCTGCAATGCAGGTAGAAAAACATTTTATACAACTCTGACAGGTCAATTCCATCCATACCTTTTTTTTACCAGCTGCAAGGTTAGCTCACGTAGAAGGTCACAACTTGGAAGATCCCAAGTCAACTATTTAGTCAACTTCTTCAGAAATAAGAGGGCAAAGGTGTGTGGCTGTGCAGGTATTTCATCAGTATTGATTTCAAGATGTCCACAGACTGCACAACAGACCACATTCCAAACAGACTGCCTCACCTCAGCTGCCTAGAGTTCCAAGCTGTTGTTACTCATTAAGAAATAAACTCTTGTCAAGAAAAGAACAAGCCCTTTTTTTCCTCAAGGGTAGCATTTCATCTCCGCTATGGTAAGATAACAGCTTCCATACCAAATGAAATTCAAGGCCAAAACTTTACCTATGACAGCTGCCAATTACATTCTTAATTCGTGTTTCCATCATTTCTTACTGTAACAGGTAGAAGAAAAAGGGGCGATGCAATATCAAACTGTCTGGCCGTGGAGAAGAACGTCTAACAGAAAGCACACAGCAATTACGGAAAGTCAGATGAATCAGATTTAGTCCAGCTTATCTACTTATTGAATAAGTTGATCTATACAAGAGGATAAATGAGATTTCTCCATTCCCATAACTACGGGTTTTGTGATCTCTGATGCACCACAACCAGCTCATAGCCATTGGTGGAATAGAATTAAGTCTGAGCTAAACACCAGTAGCTAGCAATGGGAAAGAGTGGAAAGCAACACAGAGGTCAAAGTAACGGCCTAACTAGCAACGGAAACTTAAACCATTAAAGAGCCAAGTGGATTTACTAACTGGAAACCCACATATTTCCTTAAGGAGCAGTTAGATTACATCACAGCAGCCTAGGCTTCCATTGACACCTGTATTTCTTCCTGGGAAATATGTTTCCTACCACAGAAAAGACTGACTGGTGATTCTTAGAACTCCAAAGGTGAAACAAAGCATTAAAAACATTGGCAATTAACAGTCATGAAAACCTAGTAACAAGGCAAACAGGCCAGTACTACTTCACAACAATCTGCCTAAAGAATGGGCTCTTTAGCAGAAAGGAAGAGAAAACTTTGTTTCTATCTTCTCCAGAAGTCAAGAGGCTTTTGCTGTTGCCTAATGCTGTTGCATTAAAGCTGGTGCAGCTTTAATGAGGTCCTCATTGAGTGGATGATACCTAGATATTGCACAATCCTATTAACAGCAGTAACAGCCGAATGGAAAATGGCTCATATAGACAAACTGGCAATGAAGCCACAGCGCCTCACCACCTTACATAAGCAGATGTAGGTCTTCAGAAGTACAGAATGTAAGTACCAGTTTCACTCCAAGATCCCAGCAGGACATTTACAGGGACAAGATCAACAAGTTACTATCCAGAAGGCTGCTGAATATAAAATCTCTGAGGTCAGCCAAAATAGTGCTGCATTATTTCTTTATCTCATACAAGTTACTCAGGAGCACCATGCCCTCAAAACTACAGAGTTAGTGCATTATTGCTGTCAGAACAGCTGTGAAATGGTGGTCCTGATACTTCTCCTAAAGTTGTAGCTCTGCACTAAGCACTACAAATATACAAAGTATGTCCTTCTCAAATACGGAAGTTACTAACAGGCATAGTATGTTAATTCCAAAATGGATGGGAAACTGTTGTCTTCCAGTTTTACAAGTCACTTTATCCATAGTTAGGAAATTTCCAGAAACCACTAAGATGGGTAAGAAACAGTGAAACAGGTTTTTATAACTTACTATTCACAGGGTGAGAACATAAGCTAAGCAGGTTAACATCAGGGCACAGTACTTCTTGTATTTATACTGTGGACCTCCCATACATTTAAAGTCACTACAGACCAGATCTTTGTTAATACAAGTCCAACATCACACACTAAAGTCAAGTCTACAAATATATATACATATATAGCAACAGAGGTCTTTTTCAAGAGGTCTACAAAGCCTGCTCTCAAAGTCTAAATGAATAACATTTATCTGAGCCTTTGGAAATAAATAAATAAATAAATAAAAATAAAAATGAAAAAAAACAACCTTGAAATCACACCGCCACAAAACTTTCCAAGAGTTAATAATTTGCATCACAAATACCTCCATGCGCAACCTCTGATGACATCCAAGAGCGCTCCCAAAACTGAATGTATAAAACATCTTGCAAAATTAGTAAAGGAAATCAAGCTATCAAATTTGAAGTGGCACAATGCACCTAGTTATTAGAGAATGGAAATGAGCCCAGGCTTAGCCACAGTAAAATAACGCTTATGCAACCTTTCATAATGATTCCCTCGCCAACAACCAACCAGAGATTTTTATGGAGATTTTCACTTGCAAAGTAATCTACAATAGTAGAAAAAGATTTATTTTGCATTTCTTTTTCAAGCAGCATGAAAATTACACCCCTAGAAACATTCAACATGGTGTATGTCAACCCGGTGAAAATGAAGTTGTTAATTCATATAAAGCTGTAGCAAATATCTGACAGACTTACAACATAGCCCCAAAAGTTCATCATCATAGCCAGATATTAGTGCAACAAATGGCCAAAGTCTGCAATGGAAGCCAGTAGCATATACCAAGCCGAAACATCTCATTGTTATTTCAGAAAAATGGGAAAGCTGAACACAACCGGTAGTTTTGGGTGGCATATAACAGTGAGGTATTTCTTGTGTCAGCAAGAGAAACGCATTTGAAATCTCTCTCTTCCCCCCTTCTGGTATTTACCTCTTCCCTCTCAAGGTTCTTTATTCTCTGCACAGTAAGAAACAGCAGAGCGTACGTTATGCATAAATTCATGACAGAGAACACTGTTTTAGAACAAAGCTCCTTTGCGTGGGTGCATGTCTATAAAATAAAAGGCATTGTTACTTTACCGAGTACGTATCCACATCCAGCAATCAAATCAGATCTCAAAACTTTATTTTGACAGCTACAGGCAGCTATATTTTCACCAGAGGTTTGACTTTCACGTTAATACCTGGGTTTTAGCGATATCATCACAAGATGAATCAAAACTGACAGCTGAAGCAAGAGTAGTATTAATAATAGCTAGGGAAGAGAATTCTCATCCCTGAAATCTGTAATTTATATTAATTACTTCGCGAAGTTACCAACCACAGAGAGAAATGAGTCTGTTCCCAACTCATATTAAGAAACTGTCCCTTTATAACACAGAACTGCTCGGCTCTACACAATAATAATTATTTTGTGGTGCGCAGCAATATTAGACATCCTTTCTCTAGAGGAAGCCTGCCAATACTGTTGGCGTTACACTTTCAAAAGTTAGATAAAATAACCTGTAGCAGCGCTGCCAGCTTGCTCAAACTGCAGGAGTAAACGACAGAATAGAACCACCAACACAAACGCGTTACGAAAGAATCAGCTCCATCCTTTCGCAGAATCAGGAACGCAACGTTTTCACCGCGCTACACGTTAACTCAGGTTATTAATTGGAAGGCTGCACATCAAGTTTGATATCACAAACAGCCTTTATGCATTACAAGAACGTTCCGCACTGTACTATAGATTTATGACATGAAAGACTTTAATTCTGCATAGCCCCATCTGTCTTCCCTACGGATGCATCCCCATAGGCACTTAAATGTTATATAAACTCCTTAAGAGATGAAGATTATTCTGTAACTTCCCAAAATCATCCTCCTTTAAGCAAGTATTACCTAACAAAGATGCACTATGCAGCTCAGGAACAAATTGGATTCCTGGGTTTCTACTAGAAGCCAGCATAAAAGAATATCTGCTAAGTATTTTCAGATATTAAATAAAGATGAGCAAGGCTGGATAAGTGTAAGTAGGAAGGATGAACAGCATTAAGTAACAGGTGTCTGACTGCACATAATTCAAAGCCAGGCTTCAAACAGGGTGCATAGCCTTCCTGGCAAAACGGAAACGCTGCTTTGTGCTTTGCACCTTGCTTTGGAAGTTACCCCTAAGAAAGCAGCTTTAAACATCCACGTTAATTACACACATACATAGGCAACCCAGGCACAGCATCCCGAGAGACCATTCAATTCATCTGAAAGAAAACAAACGAGAACCTTCAAAGATGAGCCTGGCTTTGGTTTTGGTTTTTTTTTCCTTAAAAGAGGAGGGAAAAAAAAAAAAAAAAAAAAAAGGAAAAAAAAAATACAACCAAAAAAAACACCAAGAAAGTTATACTTAACTACACAGAAACATTTGTCACACCGCCCAGCACTGACAAAATCCGGATGCACTCAGAAACTACAAGGAGCCTCACAGCTGGCAGCGAGGATGAGGAGAAGAATTCGATCCCCAGTCACACACACACCCATAGGAAGTCTCACACGCGGACAGACAGACGTACGTTTGCAGACGTCCTCCGAGGCCGGGGCCGCCGGAACCTCCCGGAGCCCGCGGCGGGCGGAGCGGGGAGCCCAAGGTTACGGCCCGGAGCGGTGGGGCCGCTCCCCGCGAAGGACGCGATGCCGCCCGCCGCCCCCAACGGCCGCCCCGCGTACAACCCGCCGCCGCCTTTTACCTCCGCCGCCGGGGCGCGCGCCGCCGCCGGCCCCGCCGCGCTGCGCAGGGTGGCCGGGGCCGCGCCGAGGCGACGACCTCCTCCTCCTCCTCCTTCTTCTTCTTCTCCTCCTCCGCGCACTGTGCCTGTGTGTGTGCAGCCCGCCCGCCTCGCAGCAGCGGCGGCTCCTCCTCTCTTCCCTTCCCTCTCCCTCCCCTCCTCCCCCGCCGCCGCCGCGCCCGGCTCAGCCCCCGCTGCGCGGAAAGGAGCGGAAGGGGAACGGGGAACCCCCGCCGCCACCTGGGAGAACGGGGCCGAGCCGGGCCGCGCTCCCCACCCTCGGCCGCTGCCACCACCGCCTGCTCCTCCGCCCGCCGCCGCGCAGGGCCGCGGGCAGCGCATGGCAAGTGGGCGGCGGGGCCGCGGGCGCGGAGCTCCGCCCGCGCCGCCCCCACGCACGGCTGTGCTCTATTCCTATGGAATACGCAGGCATGTGTATGTATATACACGCATACACCTCGCAGACTGTCTGCGTGGGCGGTGTTTCGACGAGGATGCCCGTGCCGGCGTGACTGTGTTTACTACATGTTTTTAAAGGGCGGTTGAATGGGCGTGAAAAGAACGCCCCCCCTCCTCGCGTTCCCTGCTGCGTCCAGGCCTTCCGAGCTTGACAGGAATGCACCGCCGGGGAGAATGAAGATTGGGGTGGGGGGGGCTGGAGGAACCCCAGTTCTCTCAGACTGTGGGGAAGGAGGGTTGCAGACTGCGTTACCCATACAGCAGGAGCCGACCATCTGAGTCCAAAGACGACCGTCAAAGAAAGGAGCAAAAAGCACTTCATAAAGTAATCTGTGGTAATCGTGAGGTCTGGCCGTGCCTTAAATCACAGTGTGAGGTCAGCTGCCTTTTTTTATTATGATGATTTTTCTTTGAATTTTTGTCTCCAAATTGCAGCGGGATCACTTGAGGTTTACTTGAAGCAAGCGGCAGCTCAGCTTGCTTGGCCTGCATTGGGTCCCTCTGGGTGCACCCATGGTCAAGAATGTGGGAACCCCTCTGCAGATACCACCGAAGCTGACTGCAGACCATAGCTATCTACTTTGTTGGCTGTGTAACACCCAGCTCCCCATGCTTCTGTTTGCTGTCCTTGCGTGCCCAGTGGCAGTTTTCTCTCTCTCCTCTGGCTTTTTGTGACAAGTCTTTTCCTCCGCATCCAGGAAAAACATAAACGCCCACGAAGACAAACAAAGTGCAGGGTTTTACAGCCAGAGCAGGTCCCTCATCTGCAGCTGCCCTCCTGGACTTCGTCATTAGCAAACTGCTGTGGTTGGCCTCCCAGGGCCTTGGGCCGAGCCGCTTCAAAGTGCCACTGACACCAAACCCAGGATAGCACTTGGGAGTAAGGAAGGATGGCTGGCCCTGCTCGGGGACGTGACCTGGGGCAAACTGAGGAAGCCGTGGAGAAAGAGCTGGGAAATCAAGCATAGGAAAACCTAAACTAATTTTGCTAGACTGTCAGAAGGGCATTGAAAAGCCATGAACTACTCAGACTGGTAGCACAGCAGCCAGCACTTCCATGGGCAACTGAAGAAGTTTATAAATTCTATACCACAAACTCTGAAGTTCTAGCACAAACTCTATTGGTGCTAAATGCTGTACTGGGATATGATAGAAATTGTTTTGCCACTAAGAGCAGACATGGTGCTCCTGGAGCTGCCGTGGAAAGGAGCTGAAGAGAACAATAGCAACAATGACACGATTTCTGGAACTGCCTATCAGCACAGCACACCTTCCCACTGAGGGCTTTCTATCACTGAGGTAAGTGTTATTCTAAGCGGACATTTTTATTTGCTTGTGTCTACTCAATTAGAAATTCCTCACAGGCATGGTGGTAAAAGTAGGTCTTCAGAAATATATGAACAGATAAGGCTTAGGCAAGGTGTATCGTGCCAAAGGAAGAGCATAAAGAAAACACCAAAGGAACAGGAATGAGAAGCACATGAGCCGGATGAATGCCAGAGCAGTAGTTACAGCCAGTGAAATTGGAGGACATCAGATTTAATGTGAGATGGATATGAGGCTAGGGAAGAAAGGTTTGTTTGTCATTCCAGAAGTACTTGTCTCTGAATAAATGAAATGGATTTGTAACAGAGCACTGGAACAGGTTGCCAAGGGAGGCTGTGGTGTCTCCTTCTACAGAGATATTCAAGATTCGTCTGGATGCCTACCTGTGCAATCTATTGTAGGGTACATGCTCCAGCAGCGGGGTTGGATTCAATCTCTTGAGGTCCCTTCTAACCCTTGCGATTCTATGATTTCCATGTACACACATGAGGGTGTACATAAACTACATGTCTTTTTCATAGCTGGTGGAGCTGAAGGGCCTGTTTTTTTGGTTGGTTGGTTTTGGGGTAAGTTAATTGTTATAAAAGATAAAAGTAATAATGACAATTATTTTAATTCCAATGGTGAGTAATAGTTTGCTCGCTAGCAAACACTATTTGACTCTCACTAGAAATACTTGTGTGGTTTGAGTTCAGTCCTTCAGATCTTGCAACAGCTCTAAGCGTAGATACTATTCCGGTCCATAATGATATCTGTCTTTTCTCACAATTTCTTTTCTCCTTCACCCACCAGAATGACTTCTGCGTGACAATATGCCATGGCTGATCTATGCAAGGGCATTCTATTCCAGGATTAAACTCAGGCCTATCGTCTTTTTAAAGCCACACACACACACACACACAAAAAGCAAAATACAGAGACTTGAAATGTTTAAGTAACCACGTGAAATGCAGACAAGGAGTATTATCTGAGAGTCAGTGAAAGTATAGTTTCTTTACAAAAGGCCTTTGTTCTCATGCACACTTTCTGAAGTTACCTACATGACCTGATGTCTCTCATTCATTGAAAGAAAGGCAGCCAAAGGAAGTTATCAGGGCTGTGGCTCTGCAAGAATACTGCAGATACTGATTATCAGTTTTAACAGCAAGTGGACTTTGCATCTGAAGATCCTTAGTTGCAGGAAATAAGGCCACACAGAGGGTCAGAGAGTCTCCCATGGAGCCTTAAATGGGTCAGGTCCACAGTTCTAGATCAATTCCAGCATTACGAGTTCTGTTGTGCTCCAACTTTGTCTACAAAATAGACTTCTAAACAATCTGCAACTGATGATGACACTTCTGTCCTTGCTTCTCTGCTGATTTCCTTCTGACTTCAGCAGCACTTTCAATGAATTGGAGGGAGAAAAAAAACTGTGACTTAACCAGTTTGGAATGAGTTAGTAATGAATCTGGGAACTTCAAATTTTACAGCTTGTTCTTAAGTTGACTTGCTGCCTTGCTGTGGACAAGATACACATGTTCCATCTCTTTTTCTTCCTTGCAATATATTAGTATTTTTCTCGTTTAAGAGGTTTTCTCAATGCATTTTTTTCAGTTCTGGAGTTAAAATAATACATGTAAAAGTCTGTGAGTGCTGAAGATTACGCTTTGGCAACTTAGGAGGTTTTGGAAAAGGGGAGCAGTGCTAATAATTCACATCAGTTTGGGAACAACAAAAAAAAGGGCTGCAGGAAATATAACAGAAACAGATCTAACCTCTGAAGTGATTAGCTGAAACAGACAGAATTTAATATGGCTACCTCTATTAAGGGCAGCAAGCCTAACCACACGATTGTGTTGGCTAAAAATTACAGCTTTCCTCAGAGAAACTAGCTCAACCTGAAAAATTACTTTTCCAAATCCATTACTTGATAGGTTTGTAAAGTCACTTGAATCTTCCACTTTTATTTCTTACCTAACATAAAAGTGAAGGACACTTTAGAACCATGTACCTACTATATGTCAGAATATCCACACAAGGGAGTTCATTTTTTCTTGTTGCGAGTTTTTTTTTCAGGTTGTCCTAAGGCAAAATTTTCAGTGGTTACCACCATACTCAGTGACTGAAAGTATGTAGTAGATGTAGTAGAAACAAGGTAGGCATTTAAAGTTCAAAAATTCTTTGAGAACATGGAAGCTGTAGTTCTACTCTATTAGCTCATAGTTAGACTAGCTCTGTATAGCCAGTGTTGATCTACCATGTGTTATCTTTCCTATCAATTTATACTACCTCTTGATCTCATTATTAACTTCCTTATTTCTAAGCTTGGATATTTCTAGTAGAAATATGTTGACATGAAGTACTAAGAAACACTTTGTCTGCTTAACAAAGCACAGTTATACAGTCAGCTTAGAACTGGCAATGGAAGGCATTTTTCCTCAAGCACAGCCTTTAGCACGTCCAAGCTTCAGAGGGCATTAGTTATCTTTTTTTAACCCTCATCTGCTGTCATCCTGCACATTGCACAAAAGCTGCTTGCTATGTCACAAGTAGTACTTGGGATGACCTCTCTGCTTTTGTTAAGAGTCAACTGGAAACTGCATTAGGATGATGTCTCAAACTAATATTCCTCATGATACAGTTTATTACCCTGGGCTCAGTGCTGTGTACAATAGCTACAGTGCTTGTAGCTACAGGGCTTCTGCTCTGCGTGCCGGAAATCCCTGGAAGGACTTTGTCACTTCTGCCAAAGGGCTCTACCAAATGTGTTATCATCTGCCACTAATGGTACTGTGGTTGATATTGATGGGCAAATCTCTGGTCAATAGCAAAGCATCCACTTATATCCACTGTTTTTCCAAGTCTTATATTGCAGACAAGTCTGCGTGTCTTTAATGAAAAATGATACCCTGTAGTTACTCAAGAAGCCTATTTCAAATTGAAGAAAAAATACATTGCTCTTTTTGTCTTTTTAAAAACAAAAAAAAGACAAAGTAAAATAATTGTGGTTAAAATACCTTCCCTCTCTCCATCTCTCTCCATCTCCCTTCCCCCCTATCCCAACCCCCATCTCTTTCTTGAACATTGCTGAACTGTTTTGTTGCAGCCTGAGGTAGACTGCAAGCTTGAAATATTTTAGTCAGGGCAGTTAAATTTTGGCAAAAAACCTGAAAGTGCTAGGCAGTTTTAACTGTAGATGTCACTACCAGCTCTCCCTTGCAAAACACTTGGTTACACAGGTATTTTGGTTAGGCAGGACACAGCATAGCGAAAGAGATTTTCCTCTGAAACTTCCAGTTTTTGCAATAGATTTTTCACAAGACTGTTCACTTTCTGCATCTGTAAATACCGTCCTGTTCCAGACCATTCATGATTCTGATTATTTATGTCAGCTATGATACATTTGTGCTGTAGATGCATACCATACCACATGCTTTGATACAAAAAAACTGAGGTTGCCTTATTAAGCACTAGCTTGCTTGACAAACAACATCTCTTCCAGTATCTTAGCCCTGATTCATTATGAAATAAAATCATCTCTGATAATTAGCTTCTTCCTAGGCTTTTCAGGAAGCTAGGCACACTCAAAAACGCATGAATAGGAATAAGTGGGAACATAAGGAATGTTTCTCCTCTGCCTACAACAAAATATTAATGACAAGCAATGCAATTATTGTTTTTGATGCTTTTCATATTAAATTGAGTGAATATTACTGCTCAAAAGTATGATGGGAATCTACTCAGAATACTAAATAGTCTCCCAATTGTATTGCAAAATGTTTGTCTTCAGTCTTGGACTCCAAATCTACTGAACGCAGCAGGACAGAAACATGTGGCTAGAGAATAATTCTCTAGAAGCTGGATAATGCAGCAGCGACAAAAAACAAAGCATTCATGATAATCAATTGTAAGAAATCTGTGCTAATGCAGAACTTCTCTAAGTATGAATGAAAAATGTGAGGACTTGTTAATTTAGGGTTTTCCAGACTGAAGGGAGAGTAAAACCCTAAAAGAGAACAAAATAGCCCAACCTGTGAATTCTTCTGGTTGATTTTTTAGCTTAGCAGTTGTCTGTTCCTTGTTTTTGGTACCATTAAAAGTTATCAGACACCCAATATCCTCATATCTCCATACTTTTGATTGGTTTATTATAAAATGTATGGATGGGAAATTTACCTACATTAAGTAGGAAAATTGAAGACATTCACTAAGAGCATTAGTGGCAAGTACTTGCAACAGTTATGCAATTGTCACAGTGAAGAACAGAGACCCTTTAGTCTGTTCTTTTTCAAGATTATATCATGGGTTATACAACATACTGTTTGCAATAGCAGGTCCCTTCCAGGCCTATTTAAAATTATCCAGAATCTTCTCTACATTTTCTCTTAAATTTCCCAGAAAAAGTGACTTAACTAATAACATTACGTTGTATTTCTCTCCTGTTGGCATACCTTCCTGTTCTTCCTTTTTTAGGGCTTAGGCTTTTTGCTCTTTCTCAAAACTTCACTGAGAAATTGTGGCACAACATTGTTGGTCTGACTAAAGTGCAGTCAGCCTTGTTGTCATTTGTGCAGTCTAAGTCTAAGTGCATGTAGAATACACAGTTGCTTTCCATACTGCACCAACACCAGAGATGTCCCTTGAAAGTGGCACTGCGTGTGTTCAGACCATGACTCTTGATAGAAAACAAAGATCACATCAGCAAACTGCCTGAATAGCCTTGATACTTGAGTTCTGCTCTATGTTGCTTGACACATTTTTCCTTTGTACCACTGCAGAAGTTAGTGGCATCAAAAGGACTTGACTGTTTTTCCCTATGAAGGTGTGTAAGCCCACTGGGAGCCAGCCAAATGTATTTTGTATGACAGCAAGCATGAGTTGTTCACCTTGCTTGACAGTCAGTGACAAAACACAAGGCTGTCTGCTGGCAAAGAGGGTGAGTGGAAAGGACAGTGCAGGGCACCTGTATGCCAGAGAGACCTGAATGTTAATGCCACCCACTGCTGAGCCATCTGCAGGTTGTTACATGATAGCAACTTGATGGACAGTGACTTATTAAAAAGAAGTCCCACCATATCCACTGCACAGGCTTAAGCGCAGCTCCGGCTGTGCTGTTATTTATCTCTTCACCTGATTATCAGCAGTTGTTGTTAATTTATTTACTGGCAGTGACACATGGCAGGAGTCCACAAATGCAGAAGACAGCAGCTGGTTAAGCCTCAAAGGAACCACTTTTAACAAGAAGTAGACAACAAACTACACTTCGGTAGGTACAGAGCAGGTTGATTACTCGAATACTTATGCATCTGCTTACTTCAGGATGTTACTCTGGTAGGGGCAGCAAGAACGAGGCATAAATGCAACAGCAATGGCAGTGGCATTCCCCACTGGGGAACAGTAGGACAGGGTTACAGAAGGCCCCTTTTAAGGTACTTCTGACATCACTGCAGAATGGACAGCTAGTGGGTCCCCTGCATGCATAGAGCTCACACATTGGAACTGCCCTTACCTGTCTTCTCCTTCCTTTTGATACAAATAGTTGCCACATCATCTTCTTGAGTAGTTAAGCTACAGATGAATAATTCTGAGTGATCTGTCTATTATTTAGTGTTGAACAGAGATCAACTCTGTGCAGTATCTCACAATGGTTAATACTCTTACTGATCCCAGGTGTACTATGTTAATTAAAAGGCCACCAGTGGCTTTAAAAAAAAATAACAATAATTTGTTGTATCTCTTCTCTACATTAATGGTCCTTAAACCAGTATCTTGAAGTACAGTAACCAACACGTCCTTGCTGAGGAGTGGGCAGCAATCTCCACCATCAGGCCAGTCATGAGCAACATCACTTGGACAACAAAGTGTATGAGAAACAAAATGTGATGTCCTTACTAGCAGCCTCAATTAGTCAATTGCTTTCTCTTCAAGCTCCATAACAGGATTTTATCTCCTGGCCCTTAAGAACTTACAATGGATGGGCTTGCAGGAGACTGAGAAAGACTCCTGTGGTTGCACACAGCAGGAGCTGAGACACAAATGAAGGTGTCCACTTCTGTCAAGTACAGACATGCTGTCAGAGGCACGTTTCCAGTCTTTGTCCCCACCATTGCCTCATAGAGCTGTTCTTCCCCTGATTTTAGAATACAAGATATTTCCTGCTAGCCAAGTTGATCCCAGGTTGAAAACTCTACATGACTAGCTCAGAATATATTCAAAGCAGACAGTGAAAAGTATTATCTGTGTTTTCACCTTTGTCATCCTCCACTTATCCTCATTTTCCACCATCTGCTACTACAACCTCCAACTCCAGACAACCCACCACAGCCTTTCCTGTTGGCTCTGAAAAGGAAGAAGCTCTACTTGTAAAGCAATGAGCCTACTCTAGCAGCACAGAGGGATTTACAGGCATACAGCCAGAAGCATGCCAAGTGCTTCCCTTCTCCAAGTACTGACAGAAGCAGGTGAAGCATGCATCAAGTCACCGTGGCCTCAGCAGAAGTTGGAGACAGTGTGCAGGAGATGTTAAGGAAGTGAACTTGGGCAGATAAACTGCCAGTGCGATTTCACCAGTTTCCCCAATTCCACCAAGGATGGATATGATCCAAGAAAACAACCAGAGCATGACCTTTCACAAAGTCAGAGCCAGGGAATCAGCATCACATGCGACAACTCACATTTACAGTTCTGCACATGCAGACATTAGCTCTTAATTGCTCATCTTCAGTTCTCTAACTCAGTAGTATCACTTCTCAGACTAAAACCTTAATGAATGCTTGCCAAGTTCTTGTAAGAACACCAAATTTCATAATTTAAACATGTTTTGAAGTTCAGGAGAAAAAAAAAAAAAGTACATCAGTGAGAACCAGCCATCTGGAAAGCTTCGGAGTCTTATTTTGCTCATTTGTTTGTTTGCTACTCAACTACTACAGTACTGTAATTCTTTAATTTTATTTATTTTTAAGGTTACAACATGGGTTTTGACTACCAAATGAAAACACAGCTCATGCAGGAATAATTCACTGCTTTGAAAGGTAAATGATTTCTGAATGATGAATGAGGTTTGTAGTTATGCCAAAGTACTACCTATCCCATTATGAACTGTTAATTCTTCTGGATACTGTTTGCAAAAGGCCATTTTTCTCCTCCCTCCCAAGTTTCAAGTGAGGGGTAGGATCCTAGGGTAGAAAGGAAGAGACAGAAGTACCCTCACCAGTCAGCTACACAAAAAATATTATTGGTCACAATATCTATATGTGTATTTTAAAGTTTGAAAATAAAGACTAGGAGCCAACATGTCAACTTATGGTACCAAGAAGGTATCAATTGCCCCCAGAATGAGGGTAAGACTGGGGGAGTACTGGAAGTCATTGTTATGTATTACAGAGGATGTAGATCCCATCGAAATACTATGATGCTATAGACACTTGGCCTATGTTGTTTTGTTGCTTACAGCAATAAGCACTTCTTGAGTTACAGGAGATGAGGTACAGATGGGTGCTGAAAAAAACCTGGGAGATGAAGCTTCATCACATGCTTGCGTGGTCAGCTACTTGTCATGCACACCAGTCACCCCAGGAAACAAAGAAGGTTACAATCATGAAGGCAACATTTTAACTAATGGGATTTCAACGAACTGTTAGTACATGCAAAGAAAAATTTTTGAATACCAAGTAATTCTTGAATTCCTAAAGATCAATTAGTGTTTTCTGCTCCATGCAGCTACAAAGCTTATCTACAGACTAAGAACACTGACTCCACTCCCTTTGAGGTCCAGTACAGGACAGTACAGTAACATTCTGTAATATACAGCAATAACAAGTAATTGCAGAATTGGGGGGGGCTGAAGGTGACCTCTGCAGATCATCTAGTTCAACTCCACAGCTGAAGTAGATTCCCTAGGGTCCGTTAGCTGAAGTTATTCTACATACGAATGATACAGATGTTAAATAGTAGTAATAATAGTAATAATAATAATAATTTCTAGGTTTTTTCCATTAATGGCCAGAAAACTCCTCTTCTTAATATTCTTCTCCTAAGGTCAATGAATACACTGTATAAATCTAGGCTCTAAGTAAGAAAATCTACATTGTTTGAAATTACGGATACAAAATGCCTTTTGAAAAATATCCTTTAGAATATACAATGATCCCAGCCTGGGTGCACAGTAATTTTAATACTACAGTAGTTGCCAGCTCTGCCTGTACAAAATCAAAACAGCTTTAAATAAGTGACTGGGTTATTCCTTCCACACTCACACCTTTTTTTTTTTTTTTTTTTTTTTTTTTAGTTTATCCTTGCTGACATTAGTTTATGTATCACGTTATTCATTTCTTAGCACATGCTTATAAGTGTTGCATAATTCTGTTTAAAGAAAAAAACAGAATGAGAAATGGATTTGAAGCATATGCTTTGACTTGACAAAGCAAAACAAAACAACACAAAACACCTATGTTTTTCAGAGTCTTTAATGTCAGCCTTGCCAACATCAAGCATCCTTGGACATGGCCCCAAGTGAGAGAGTAGAGTAGAAAACTGAGTTAGATTGTTTCTCAGGACTGCCATTTGTTAAACAGAATCATATATATAACAGAATCATATATATAACATGTCATATAAATAGTCAAGGAACAGCAATAGCATTTTTGAAAGTAAAAGACAATTGGATGTTCCTTGGATGTCCCAGAGAAAGAACAAAACAGAAAGGAAGTCAAAAATACACAAATTTATTTCAAAGATAATTAATAGCTCGATAAAATAGCAAATAAAGAACAAAACTGAATGTTCTTTGAAAGGCAAGATGTGTCCTTGGAGGAGATGGCAGCAGAGTTGTCTCATCCTCCCTTCCCCACCCCACTCCCTTCCTCCAGCCATATCTCAGGCAAAAACTGTAGGTGTTGAGTAAATTTTTAATTGAGAGCATAAATGATTTACATGTTCACAGTAGTGCATACCTCCTTCCTCTACTATCAGTTAAATGCTTTCAGCAAGTATCAAAGCCTTGATTACCAGCATCACTGCTGTAAATAGAGGCTAGTTCTTTATTTCTTCTGTACCTTCTGATACTATGTTGTTTTTTTAGCCAGTATCAAGCAAAGCTCTTAAGAGCTTTGTATATTTTATATACATATATATATATATATATATATATTTCTCTTAATAATATATTTTACTGGAACATGAATACCTGATCAAAAAGCTGTTTATACCCTTAGGAGGAAAAAAAAAAACAAACAACTGCTAACATTCGGGTAACTCTAGAATTAATATTTGTATGATCACACATCTTAATCTGAACACATATGAATGCTTTTGGGTGCAGCATAATAAAGAGCTAGTTGCTACTCTTAGCAGCACCTCATGTAGATTAGACATTATAATTGACGCTTACAGAACAGGACCCAGATAAATTAATTTTGTGTTGCTCCAATTTTACCAATTTAAATTAAAGAGTTACACGAACTCCCTCTACCATGGGAAACAAACAAAAAAACCCTGCACATATTCACACACACCAATTGTTTTTACTTGTTATCTAAAAGTGGGTGGGCATATTATTACTGCTCAAGTTCAGCACTCCCTAGCTCAGTGCCCTGTGATCTAGCTGTATCAGACATGAGCCTCCTTCAGCTTCTGTAGGCTTAACACACTTCCCCTTGCACTCTCCTTCACTTCTTATACTCTATCCACCCTCATATTCAATCTCCAGGAACTTTAAAAAAAACAAAAAACCCAACACGTGTACACTGACATCTCTTCCTATATTTCCTGCAGCATTTCACTCCAAGATTTGGCTTTGTGAACAAAGCTGGGGAGAGCAGGACTTTACCTAAAGGATAAATACTCTTGTTTCTCTTGTTTCTTTTCTCATGAGCCTGCTCATGTACCTTTAATGATCAACCTGGATAGACCTGCTGGCACCACACTATGCCTTCAGGAAAGACTGCCAGAGTCAACAGGTACTGATAATTTATACTAATCAGGATGAAATTTATGTATTGGGATAGATAACCGAAGTCATCTGAATATTATACTTAGGAGACAATTGGCTGTAGAGGCTATAGGCACAAGCAATGTAAATCTTTACATCTCCAGAGCCAGGAACCTAATTGAACCAGAGCTCATCAATGAAAGTCTGAAGAAAATGGAGCAGCTCCAGGATTGTATTGAGCTTGTTTCTCCCCAGGAAGTATCTGTCCCCAAGAGAAGGCTCGTGTCTTTGAATTACACCAGATTCAACACTAAAATACTCCTGATGTGAAATGTGAGAAACCTTCAAATCATTCAACTTAGATGGCTCAATATACTGACTTCTCTGAACCATTTTCTCAGACATTTATCTCCAGGCATTGTAGAATGCACCTACATGGCTGTGTGAGGTTTGTGGTAGTGGAGCACCCAGAGCTAACTAATTTGTTTCTCCCATATTGCACAACAGCCATTACTGCAGTGTTAGTTCCATATGTCAACACAGATAAAGATACCACGAAAAAGAGTTGAACTAAAACAAAAATAATTCAGATTCATAACAATCAATGAGCACTTGCAGGGCTGGTATTAAATCTTGTTTTAGAAACTCTTAATTAAAGCTGGCACATTCCAAACACTCTAATCTAAAATTGTACTTCTCTGGAAAGTCATAAAAGAGGGAACTCCAATCATTAGTGTTTGAAGAAAGGAAAGAACAGATAAGACTTTTTTGTGCATGGAATCCCCAATTAAATATTGGCAGAAAAAGGATGTGGCAGTTGAGGGAAAAGCTTTCAATCAGAACTCACGATTGTCTGAAAGAAGTGTATTTTTCCACTTTTGAAACCTTGACTACTTCTTTTTTTTTTTTTTTTCCAGAAGTTATTGTAAAACTCTGGTACAGTGATCTTAGTCTACTTTAAGCCTTGAAAGAAACTTTCATTTTCCCAACTTTACTTGCTTAAAAAGATGTAATAGTAATAATCAAGTTCTCTTTGTGAGCCTGCTCTCTACTTTTATCATAGGTAGCCATAATTTGAAGAAATTAGTATTTCTCATCTCTCTCTCTAGTCATTTAGCTTACATTTCGATTCTGTTTCTGTACAGCAACACAGATGTCATGATTATCAAGACATGGAAGGAGAAGCAAAAATTACTCTCATAGAATGAATAAATTGGCAGTAATATCCTATTCCATCAGGCCTAAGGAGACATCAACATAGCTTAAACTATTCTAAATCCTCAGGGTTTGTCTGTGGATTCTTTGATTCTGTTCAGTTAAACCGATATAGGCTTTTAAAATGTTGGTGCTGATTAAGCTTAAACAGGAGCAATACAGTACCAGAAAGACTGTCCAAGACTGTTGAAATAATAGTCACACTCTGTCTAAACACATAGATATGTCTAGATGGGATACGATAAGCATATATAACAAGTTTCAGGACTTAATCCTCATATTGATGCAAGTAAGGATGCCCCAAAAGAAACTTCCATATAACTTCCTACCTCTAAATGTATCATCTGGAACACTGTTGGACTCTATGTGGGAGAGCAATAATCTAATCACTGCTGCAAATCTTGTATTCATTTATTCTTGTCTTTATGGTTGACATTTCAAGATACTAGTAATCAAGTGTGTATGCAAATGCAGACCTACTGTACATATAGATTCACTGTGTACACAGGCAGGCACTGGCATTGCAGCAGTGGTCAAATGAATATTTATTGCAGCTAGAGGTAAGTTCAGTACAGAATGCAATTCTCACACTTGTACTGAGAAGTCACATACTCTGTGTCACACCCAGACAGACTGCAGAGCAGGGTGTTCACAAGGGATGCCCCAATATTATAGGTCACACACCTTCATATATAGGGACCTTCGTGGTGAGAGCACACCTTTGTCTTCCCCCAGGCTTTATTACCAAAGAATCACTTAAAACAAACCAAAACAAACTAGGAAAACCTAGGTCTTGATATGTTGAGAGTATTACTGTCAAGTTCTAGGATGAACTAAAAACCAAGAACATTTTTCTGCCTTACACATATTTCTAGCTCAATGCACACATTTTTCTTTTGTTCTCAAATCCTCTCCTATTTATACCCTCCTTCAACAGCTGTCCCCTATTCCCTATTGAACACCCATTTTCCCTTAAGATGGCTAATTAGTTTAGAACTCCAGGCAGTAAGACACAGGTGAGAAACCAGCTTTTCTGGTGTTGTCTTTCTTTTCTTAACCATTAAATGGTGCAGTTCTGCCTGACATTTGCATAAGAACAGGGGAATACATCCAAAGTGAAAACCAAACAGTAATTCCTTTTAGTGTTATGCTAGCATAATGAAACAGAGAAGGAATTCCAGACATTGTGTTATTCTACTGTAGTAGAAATTCATCATTGGTTCATAATATTTTAAAAGTGAAGAACTGTCAAA
The DNA here is from genome assembly GCF_039878825.1 of Excalfactoria chinensis. Taxonomy (NCBI): domain Eukaryota; kingdom Metazoa; phylum Chordata; class Aves; order Galliformes; family Phasianidae; genus Excalfactoria; species Excalfactoria chinensis. Next base: position 91,994,729 of record NC_092827.1, on the reverse strand, counting down.
ACAAAGCTTGATGAGCCATATTCACTTAAGCAATCACATGCTTTCCCAAGTCAGTAGTTTTGAAGAAACATTTTCTAGAACCTCAGATACAACAGTAGTACCTTGGAGATTTGTCTCCTACATTACAACAGACCAGCCTGTTTAAGCTTATTTAAACTTTCTGCACACCCTCCCTGCTTCACCGTCCTGAAGACTGCTGGCACTCAGGTGCCTCAGTTACCCAGTGAACCTCAGTCCATTCTTATTAGAGATAATGGATGCAAGTGGATGTTGTCGCCTCACAAAAAATGTAGAAGTTATTCCTAAGGGAACAGCCTTTTTTGTCTGAACTGATCTTAGGGTGTTGATACTCATCTCGCGTGGCTGGATAAGAAAGGCATAACTGGGGAAGACTCAATGTCATTCTACTTTGACAGTGGGTTAAAATTCTCGATTCTCCAAGGACCTGTTATCTGAGATATTTTCTTCACTGTTCATGACATCTTAGTGCTTACAACAAGTTTCCCCTGATCTAAAGGAAGCTGAAAATATAAGCAGGTATTGCAACAGAATGCCAGTGTCCCAAGACAGGCAACTGTATGTAACCAGATACGTATTGGTAATTTTGGTTCTTCAGTAAAGTTTGTGCTGATATCTAATCATCAACCTAGGACTAATGTCAAAACCTGTTTTGTTTTCAATACATAAAAAAGATTACTCTTGATGATGAAGTTAAGTTTGAGTAGTTTATTCCATACACATGCAAAGAGCAACTTCTGCTAGCCTACTTTTTGCATGATCTCCCTTTAGAACTAAACCCCCCATCACAACGGTGAGAAATACATTATCGTTTCCCCATTGCCAATAATGTTGCAGTTTATAAAGTACTGAAGCAAAAAGAAAAAGCTCACTTGTGGTGCTGTATTTCACTGTGAGTCTACTTTGTCTTCTCTTTTAATAAAATCCATGTGATTCTACTTTTCTAACACAGCACGTGCTCACTATCAGCTTTGTTTTGCAGACACTACAAGAGAAGCCCTATGGAAATGGATTTGTGGACAAGAGCAGGAGAGGAAACTTCATTTGCAGTAAATAAAAGCATCATTTGCAGATGTCCTAGCAGTGACCTTGGGATTTGGAAATATGCATCTCCTGGACAGGAAAGGGAATTACAGTGATGATTTTTAATTTTGTCTGTTTTGTGTTGTTGTTTTGTTTTTTTTTGTTTGTTTGTTTGCTTTTTAAACTGTAAAATATACTCTCCGTACAATAGCAGAGGAGCTCACAAGCTGTGTATAAAAAGAAGTGGATTTGCCAGCTATGACAACAGTTAAGGGAAGATTTAAATGAAGTAATAGATGTTTTTCATCTTTGACATCTATAATTAGTTAATATACTGTGAAAAAGAGTACATAAAACTTTTCTCCACCAAAACAAACAAACAAAAAAATTAAAAAGAAGTAAGAAACAAAATCAAGAAAAAAGACAGCTCTGCAAACCCACCGTTTTGTTAGCTCGTCTTTTAAGAACCTGATTCCTATTTAGTATGCATGTAATGACAATGCATTCAACTGAATAATTTAGAATATAGATGACAACTTTTCAGTAGAGGTTTTTATCAATGTCAGACAGCTTCCTGTTTTTGACCATATAAAAACAGAACAGGACCACTAACATTATTAGGTTTGGATCATCTTCCTGCTGTTTGAAGGGGAAAGTCTCATTTTTTTTCTGGCAGTGAATTAGCACTGTTACTTTTATAACTCCCTAACTGTAAATGCTGAATTAATTTATTATCACAAAAAACAAAAAGCCCTGCATTGTGCAGATGCTGCTAAAGTTGCAAAGCCAGACGCTCCTGGGAAATGGTAGAATCACATTTGCGCTATCTTAATTTTGCAGGTTATTACTTTTGTTTTCTTAGGTGCAGATGACATCCTTAATAATAACAGATCTGCTTTCCAGTTATGCTATGCTTACTCACAAAAATCCCCAAAGCGGGAATCCATACCCATTCAAAGCTTTTCCCTTTGTTGAATATTTTCTGTGTTCAACTGTTTCAGTTACATTTATGTGTAAATAAGGTTTGTTTTAAATGCTCACATGTGTAGCTGCACACAACTGCCCTGCATTCTGGGATTCACACCAATAGCTTTGCTGAGGATAATTTTTACTTAGGCAAAAGTCTAGCTCCTCACTTCGTTATGGTGTACGCAGATAGCAGGTGCAAGCAGCTATCCTTGCCTTGTATGAAATACCACCATGGAAGACAAGGGAGTAAGAATTTTTCCTATTCGTGTATTTTTTTTTGTGTGCGTGTTTTGTAACCTACCCTTTCACTTTGTTCAGTGAGGAATATTTATATTTAAAAACACCTTGAAAATGAAAACAAAATATCACTAAACATTTAATTTTCCCTTCTACAAGCTCCTGGAGATTTCTTTCCTGATCTTTTCTTCAAGCCTTATTGTTTCCTGTTATCCACACAGTTTTGCGTGAAGTGCAGAGATATACAGTATGCTGTTGGTTTCAGTAATAGATTTAAATTTAGAAATTTTCTGATTGGAAATAATGCCATTATTCATGTGCCCTTGTACTAACTCCCAGGCTGCTGTCTGGTTCTCTTGATATTATTACATTCCTGATGCATGTTATCGTAGAGGTCAGTGCAGAAGGAAAGATGTTACACAACTCTCAAGAACAAATCCTTCAAGGAGAAGATCTCAGATAGACCCAGAAATGTTATATCCTAATCTTGGCACAGCATCTGCTGGCCTTTTACTCACTTTAAATACATACACTGCTCTCTTACTAGGCATTACTTATAGCTAAAATATCTACATTTCTTTAGCTTGCTTATTGTAGTAATCAGGATACCTGATTGTAGGAATACAAGAACAGCGGATTAATGGGCTAAATCAGGGAAAATCTCAATTTATTCCTATTTTTGAAGTTATATGGAGGATTTTTACTAACTTAAATTTCTTTGCAAGTAACCTGCAAAGGTAAAAATGCAAGGACTGTGATCTAAATACAGAATTAGCTGAGTGATAGCAGTCAGTTTTCCATAGAAATACAGAATATTGTGAATATAGAACAATCATAATTTTATTGGCCATTTAGACTTACCTATACATTTTTAATTTCTCACTAACTTAATTGCTACACCTGGGAATTATGTACAACGTTCTCTGTCAGAGAGGGTGTTGTGAAGAGGCAAAGGGCTAAAACTATATCAGCACAAGAGTCTATGAACGAGTGTGGAGTGAGCTAGAGATGCTTCAGGTAGCCTAGATACGAAAAATCACATCAGTCTGCACTGAGCACCCTGCTATGGCTGAACACCTCCTAGTCGCCAAACTTATCCATGCCTCTCTGTATTGCAGTCCAAGCACTCCTGTGACTGCAATGCAGGCATATGTCAAGGCTGACACAGACCCCTTGGAAACTGAGAAGCTGTGTGTTTTAAACTGGTATGGCCTGGGACAAGAAGACATCAACTAACAAGAGTTAGCAGGGACGGGATCACATTTATGCTTCTCTTTTTAACACACCCAGATCTACAACTCTGAGCAAATGTAGTGAGTGGCATACAGCTCTGTATGAAAGATGCTAAGGGATGGAGATTAAATATTTTTTTTTGCTTGAGAGGAAAGGACTTACTGACACAAGACAGGAATTATGACAAGATCTTGTTTGCCAGGCAAGTACAAAGCTAGAAATCAATACATTAAATATCAATACATTAAAACTGCTGTGACCAGAAAGTAGATTTATTAAGTGAACAGAATTCATGAAGACAAACGGCTTCACATCATGCCTTTGCACAACTGATGTAATACTTCGTTACTTTCCCCTTTTATTTTAGAATGACCCCTTTGAAACAAACATTTCTATTGTGATGCTGAAATATTGGTACACATCTCTAATGAAACAGTAATATAGACAATATAAATATTGATGAAAAAAATTGAAATACACAAAAGTATGCAGATATTCACCTGTGCAATGTCTTTAGTGACTGCTTCTTAAGCAGCTTTATTGGGAACACATTTTTTTTTCCAATCATTTCATTCATTATCCCTTTCCCTGTAAATATAAACTGCTTCACACTGTGGTTATCATAATATTAAATAGATAAAAAGATTTTCTTACCAGCATCATGATAGGAGGTACTCTACAAAAGATATAAAGACGAAGAGAGAAGCTTCATGAAACAGAAACATTGCAGACGGTAGCAGGAGTGTGTGAAATTGCAGAACAAGGGGAGACACAGGAGTTGCTGACTAGATTGCTAATAGAGTTGAGGAGCTTTGGAGAAGGGACGAGAGGAAGAACTGCAAAGTATCATTATCTGATAAACCCAGTATATCTCATGCTAACATGCCTTTATCCAAATAAAGGACAGAAAGCCCAAATATCCTGCTCATACAAATTGGCATTGCTCTAACAGCTCTAATGGCAACTGTTTGGGCAAGCAGAAGAGAAGAAGTAGGATAAAAACAATGAAAACAAAACATTTCTATCCCTTATAGATTAATTTCAAATTAATCACCTTGTGATGGCCAGTGGGAGCTGTCAGAAAGGCTATCAGTCTGTGATACAAACCTTAAGCATGTTTGACCTGTGCATACTTCTATAAAGCACATTTTAGGGATGATATTTCTTTTTCTTTATTCCTCCACTCACTTTTCTAGGACCTAGATGCAGGAGTGGAACTTCAGAGATTGTTTTCCATGTCAGAGAAGAAACAAACAGAAATTATCTCCAGGTAGTGCTGATCCCAGTAAGAAGTTAGTGCGTATGTTTGCAAGTAGTGGAGAAAAAGAACTTCAGTCCACATAGATGTGTTGTGCGAATATTTCTGGCAAAAGAAAGCATGCTATTGAAATTATCTGTTTTCTCATAAATCCTCACCTAAAAGCTCAGATCTCATCTTAGCATACTTAACATGCAGTTGTTTGAGGACTTGTTTAGTTCTCAAGACAGAGTTATGTAACAAGATTTTCATTACCAGCAGATTAAAATTCAGTTTCATGCATATTTGCCCATGCCAGTGCTGAACTCTCATCAAAGAGGAACAGCACTTTCCTTAGCACAATTTCTTGTGCTGTAATGCCAGTCCAGTAGCAGTTACCTACTCTGCACCAGAAGAATGGGTTTAGGAGGAGGTTCTCCTTCTCTGACAAGGGAAGCATGCTATTGCTATTTTATATAAAAAAAAGAATAAATTAATAGAAACTGGGGTTTTAACTTTTGAAGGTGCAGAGACAGTAAACAACTGTGGCTGACTTCCAATGCAGCTGGTTTCAAAATAGAATTTCAAAATGTGATTTCAGAATGAAATCTTTCTTCAAATAACTTGAAGAATGGCTGACAAGAAATTGTATTTTAAGCTTGAGTGGAGGCCATTCCTGCAATTGACCCTACATTCAATAGGCAAGAGCATTTAGCTCTGTTTTTGCCTTTCTGATTGTAGCAAATGCAGGTCTTTCCCAGGAAACACGCTTAGTTTGACCAGTGCAAAAGCAAAGCCTTCTTTGAAATAACACAGAAAATGGTTTTACTAAAAAATGAAATAATTATATTGATTAAAGTTACCTGTTTGAAATTATTTGTTGAAAATTAATCTACTTTAAGTGAAAATTCCCATAAAAACTCATAGTAGTTAATGTGCAGGTTCAGAGACAGATAGTAGAAAATAAGAAGCTACACTATTCAAGCTCTAACCCCAAGCCTCCGTAGTCTCAGTACAGCTGGAAATTTTGCTAAATTTATCGGAAGCAAAGCACGGAACAACTAGGAAATATGAAAATGGCATAATTAGTCTTCAGACTTTGCATCCCAGTGATGGGACCAGAGCAGCTCACCACCCTTTAAAACCAAAGGCTCACCTCAAAAAGTATTGCAAGCCAGACCAAAAAAAGCTATCACTAAGTGGTTGCATTTCTATTAGGAGTAGTTAATATAGCAGGGGTTTGTTTAATCATACATTTGAAAGAGATACAGCCCAAACCATGTGCAAATTTGATTTAAAGTGTATCACCACATTTTTGTTTGTTTTCCTGAGTTTCTGTAGATGTTACACACTGAGGTGATTTCTTTAAAAAAGCAACAAAATAAAGCAAAAACAAAACAAAACAACACCAAATTATGTAAATCTAGCAACGCCTCTTGTGACACTTTCAGTGAAGTGGTATCTCTGTGGTACAGATTTTATGACACACTTTCTGAAGGACGTATTAAACCATTGGGTTAAGACTTTGCACAAGTGGTAGATCCTGCTGATGTCCTAGATTAGCTAGAAATATTTTTGTTTTGACAAAGGAAAAATCTCTGTTTGGAAAGCTTCATATGTTTTTCGTTCAGTTTCTCAGAGAACACTGAGCTGATCTTTCTGAAGAAGATATTGAGAAAAAAAAAATGCTACTTTGGAGAATCTATGGCACTTTTAAAAGTGTGCAATGACAATCCAGAGCTTCTTGTGGAATCAATACCTTGTGCTACCTGCACTCACCTGCTCTGAAAATAAAGTAATAATTCTTTATGACATCTCAGTTCTCATTGTCCTAGTTGCACCGTATGGAGCTGATGGAAACAGCAAGCTTGTTTTAGTTAGTTGTATGCCTTGAGAGGTGAGAGGAACTGGATAGCTGTGTGAGTAAAGTCTGTAAATGAATACTAAAATACAGTAGAAAGAAATAAAAAACAAAATAAATTGAGTAGAAAATAGATTTTGCTTCTATTAGCATTTCTGAGCTGAAGAAATGGACTCAGATTTAGATAGCACAGTATCCTCTGCTCTATTAAAACAAAGTATCATTATCATCAAATTCCATTTAACATAAACCCTTCCTTAGGATTCCCTCCAGGAATAAGGTGGCCTAGCTAACAAAACCTCACCTTATCCAATAAAGATAATCCTTTTTCAAAAATGTAGACAGGGCACCTATTTCTGCCATCTTCATGGCTGAACTACCAGTACACAAAGGTTTCTTTATACCCTAGGACTATTTGGCTGCTACTATATTTCATTACCTACAGGACAATACTCTCCTTTCATGACTTGTAAAACAACAACAACAACAACAAAAAGAAAAAACAATCCACCAAAAAAACAAACAAGAACAAGACATTGTTCAACACACAAACCTATACAAACTCCCATAGACACACCATTTCTATCCCCTTTCCTCTCGCCTCCACAGGACTGTCACATGAAGGAAGCAGTGTTTGCTTCCCTTGCTCCTCCTTTTGCAGCCTTGCAGGAGAGAAAGGAGAAATTGCAGGTCACTTGGCAAGATGTCAGTTCATCACTACTGCAAGACATGACTTCCCCATTTGCAAAAGACCACAGTTATCTGGTGCCAGATTCTGCTTTGTTTCCCCATGTGCACATATAAGAACTGCCCTATTCCTGCACAGCCACACTCAGCTGTGGGATTAGATCTCCCAGCTATGCACTGCTGAGGCTGTTGTCCTGAAAACGCACCACTTGGAAGATCACATGGAAAATCACATAATGGAGTACTCACAACCTGTAGTCTACAAATGCTACATCAATGGAGCTTCACTCCTTCCCCTAATATGCTTTTGCTTCTCATTTATCCGTCCTGCCTCATGAAAACACAGCAATACAGACGCGTGTTCATCTTTCTCATTCTCTATGCAGTCCCACAAGGAACACAGACTTCCATTAACACCCGTGAAATGCCTGTGGTTTGGGGCACATCACACAGATGAGGCAATCCAGCAGACCTTCTCCAGGAGTACATGGGTCAGAGGCTTACTGGCTGGCAACGCACTTCACAGCAGTCCTTAGGGTGATCTAAAATAGTGTGTGTCTAGACTTGAAAGATCTTTTTCAGCATCCCAGTGGGTGCTGACCCGCTGACAAATGCTAGCATTAAAATAGGCATGTAAAGAGTCCCACTGGGGTAGAAACTGTTCATTGAGCAAGCCTTATGCACAAGAACTGCAACTTAAACTGTTGCTAATTACGATGAGGGAGAACTTGTCTCAAAGGAGGGATGCACCAAAATCACACAAGTGGATTCTCAGCTCAGGAATTGTGTTCTTGTTTGAATTTACATGGGAAGTACACTTCAAGTTTAGATATGTAGTAGAAATGCGTGGTAGAAAAATATCCAGAAACAAATACCATTGGTGTGCAAACATACCTATCAGCCAGCACCTGGCCACCTACTTACTGTTTTCCCTTATCTACTCCTCTCCTTCAAACCCAAGATCTTACATTAAGACAATAATTTTTCTGAAGGACACTTTCTATCACTTATGCATCAAAAACATACTTACAAAAAAAGTTACAATGCTGCTTCCAGTATAGTGGTCAAAAATCCAATAAGGTTAACCAGCTGAGGAAATGCAACTCTATTATGTTACGGTTACATGTCTGCTTTTTATTGCATGAGGCCAATAAGTTCATAAATAGGACATACTGAAGAGCATCCTCCAGACATTCACCACAATCCATAAATGCACACATTACTGATACAATTATGCTGAGGGTATGGGGGGCTGGGCACTAGCATTATGAAATAGAACAGCCCACTTCAATTCCCACAGCTTTCGTAACTTGGGATCAACAAAACAGTTGTAGGGAACTGGCAACTTATAGCCTGTGTTTGTAAGACAAGGAGGTGGCAAATTACTGTAATGTTTTGTTCTCTGCACTGAGATTGTGCCACATTACGAAAACCTTCCCTATTTTTCTGTGAGCAATTGTGCTTAGAATTAAAGAATAGTAGCCTACCTTAACATTGCCCAACCTCTGCTCTTTTCTGAAGTTGCCTAAGCCTGGTGTACAAGATGCTTTCTTTTTCTGCTTAGGTTTATAAATTGTCCTGAGGATTAATTTTGGAGTTAAAAGGAAGGAAAGGAAAACAGCAAAAAATTTTCACTAACCAATAATGCTAGGTTGACAACAAAACTGCTTTCTATGCAGCTGTGCTGATTCAAGCTTGGGAAGGAATACAAATAGTTGGATACTTTGGAACAATATCTGTTTAGCTCCCTTCAGAAATCATTGGTGCTATGAAGTCATTTATTCTAGTTCTTTTCTCAGCTGACTTTGCTGTATATCATCTCATCACTAAGGAGAAATTCTATGTAAAATTCTTCCTCAAGTGATACTTTCTCAGCAAAGGACTCTTGGACTTTATTCTGTGGCCAAGGTGGACTTGCTGGTGCAACAGAACACTCTTTTATTTGAATTTATTGAGCCTCGATGAAGGCTGGTAATTTCCATTTCCCCCCTAAAAAACCCAGACCTACTTTCCTTTAAAAAGTCTGATCTTTGCATTCTGTCCCACTCCTGTGCACCTCAGTTTCTATAATCAGCATCTTATATAAGAGACCCAGAACTGGGAGCAGTTATTTATCAGTTTTCACATGCCCTCACTTTCTCCCCAGAGAGCACTAAAATAATGTAACAGATCCACACTTGGTACACGAGAACTGTTGTGGCAGACAGCTTCCTCTTGTCAGATTGAGCCCCACCATCACCCTAAAGGGATATTTGGGAAACAAAACCCATTTGTGCCGTTTGTACCACAGGTTCCCTGTTCTGCTAGGCACAGAAATGCCGTGAGACACAAGAGGCTCCCAGGGTGTTCGTATATCCCCTGCCCTGAGCCACAGAGCAGCTCAGAGCTTGTGACACTTACAAAATAAATACAGTACAGAGAAATGTTCTTCTCTCCAGGAGCAGCAGCAGCATTTAGGGCTGCACCTCATATCCTGGAGTCCTAGATGGGCTGCCAGTCGCATGCCAAATGCAGACACAGGAACAGCACATAGCAATGTTATTTCCCACTCTGCTAATGCCCTGTTTTTTGTTGTTCTTTTTTCCCCCCCACAAACACCCGTGCTCAGTACAGGAAAGCAGGAAAGGGCCATTGCATGCAACCACAGACACAGGCTTTCTCCAACTTCACCCTGGAAGGCCGCTCATGCATTTTATTATTTGCCTGTTTATTTTCAGGTGGCTTTTGCCCAGCCTTGTCACTAAGCTGATTTCTTACCAACCCGGCAGGATTTTACTGCTCCCTTCCTGGTTGCTGGTAAAACAGCAAAGTATGTGGGATTTATAAGCAGTAGTCCCTGCACAGTACCTGCAAGTAAAGTGTCCTCCCGAGGAGAGGAAGCCTCACCGACAGCTGCCTCTGTTTGAAGTGTCTGTGTGTATTTAGGCCCTGCTCCATCACAGCAGACCAGCACGCACTCAGTGCTGGGCACATCCATGCTTCTGTCACTAGGCTACACAAAGAAAAGTGTATGCTCAAGTCTTTGTGGGCTGGATGGCCTTAAAAGCCGAGTTTATTGTTCTAGGAGGTCATGGAGTCATTGTGTAGCTTGTAGTGCTCCAGGTTGATGATTTACAGAGCAGCTGAAAAGCTGCAGCACACAAGTACTCCTGCAGTGAAAAAGCACAGAATAATCTAGTTGATTCATTCTGGGGAGGGGCTTTCACAAGTGAATTCGCATTTATCCTTTTTAATAGCTTCTTTGGTTGGAGAGTTTATCAACCCAGCCCAACTTTCTCTCCGCAAAGCATCAGTGGATGGGAATTGCTTCAAGAAGTCAGTGACACATGTCCTCTGCATTGCTGTTATGCACCATACAGGGTACAGTGGCTAGCAGCAGCCTTCTAGTGATATTCTCTCCAAACTACTTCAGCCCGCTCCTTGCATCTTGCTTATTCATAGCACACCAAGTTTTTTGTTTGTTTTTAAAGTAAATCTCTATTTGACTTTGTTACAAGAAGTTCCTTTGGAGAAGCAGTTGTAACTATGTTAAGCCAGAAAGCTGAAAGGGTTTCTAGGAGAACAGCTTTTTTTTTTTTTTTTTTCAGAAGAAGAAATACCCGCTCCTTATCACAGAGCAGTTTTTGGTGCAGACAATTCAACATCACACTTCGAGCTTTGTTACTACTATGCTCCACTAGCCTTGTTCCTTTGGCAAACCATTTCTTCAGCAAGATGCTGTAAACCCAGTGCCCTAAGAAGTCAGCCATCCCTGCACCTTGCCAGGTGAACTTCATTCTGTTTCCACTCAGCTTCCACAGAAAAACTCTGAAATCTGTTCAAACCAAATTGAAAGACCTCATTTTTACAACTTCCTACTCAGACAAAATTAGTCTTACTGCTATGGGAAATCTACTTGGTTGCTGGAACAGAAGCAGAATGCAGCAGTACCAGCTTGGGGCATCATAGCTATGAGTGGGAGTTGCAGCACTCAGCCTCATAGTTCCTCAGTGAGCCACTGCTTCAGTACGATAACCCAAACCATTTCCTGATGTTTCCCTAAATTACCTCTCTGAGACTTCTCCTCCCCTTTGGCTCAGTGATACAAGTCTCCTTCACTTTTCATCTCTTCAAGAAGTGCAAAGTTGAAAATTTACCTCAGTTTTTTTGCTGAACAGAAGTTAGGCTTCCTTATGTTTTTATTCACTCATCTTTTGCAGGGTTAGTCTACAGCAACAATCAATAGATGGGAATTTGAAATGTAAAGCTATCTGGTGACATCACCACATAATCTGTGTCATAATAGCATTCAGTTTTCATCTGACCTTCAGAAATCAGCAGATTCAATTACTTGTAGCATTTGCTGTAGATCCTCTAGGGATCTCGCCATAAATTACACTGTATTCTACAAATAGATATGACAACACTAATCAGCAAATTAAATGACAGCAATCATTCCTGCAGAGATACTTAAACATTTGATTGAGCCGATATATTGGACCTGCACAGCCTACAGCTTTAGTCTTCAAGAGGTGCAGCTCTCATGCATAAAATGCTGGCCTTGCAAACAGGAACCTTTAGGTTTCTTAAGATATCTAATGAAGAGGAAAAGGCTGGTGCCTCCAAGCAAATACTAATGGACATTGATGGATGGTGATTGTAGTCCCTTCATAAATATTTTGCCCTGCTGTTTCCACCCATTCAGCTTTACACAAGGGTTGGCAGGTGACTTGGGTGTGACAAATTCCAATAATCATTGGGGTAAAGGCACTGCACCCACACAGAGGTGCTGCCTTCTCCCTTGCCAGGTAGGCCTAAGGCAGTACTTTCTGGAGGTGCACTCAGCAGCCTACTCAAAAATGATATACAAAATCAATATGAGCCAGGCTTCATCCCAACCCTGCCCCCCTTGCCCTGACAAGCTACAGAGCCCTTGCTTTTTACAGCCCAGTAATATCAGTTATCACTGCTGGGGCAGTGTGTTCTGTGCATGACACAAGCAGTTCAGCAAGTGTAAAAATACCAGCCTGAGAAGGCAGAATGTAAAAGGGCAAAACTGTTGGTTAAAAAACAAAACCACCTTTTGGAAGTCATGGAGCAAGAGAGAAAAATCACAAGAACTGCAGGAGGGTGCAGGTCCTGGTACACGGTAGGTTGGATGAGACAGGCACTGACTGACAGCACTGGACAGCAAGACTGCAGTTGAGACCAGGTTCTTAAAACTTCAGCAGAGAGAAGCGCGCAGGAATCTGAGGCAAAGCTCTGCTAGGAAGGTCAGCCAAGTGAACACTGAGACACATCCCTGAGCTTAAAGGCAGTGTCACCTTGATCTGGCCTCATCCTTAAGCCTTCCACTACAAGCAGGTGCTGCAGGAGGTGGGGGCAGCATATGTGGAGAGGTGTGATCACAACTCCTACTGCATGCTGTTATTTTGACAGCTCTATTACAGTCATATACAAGCAACTCCCGGGAAGTGTAAAGTACTGCAAAAAAAATCCAGGAAAATCATCTGTCCTGCAATATGCCAGCTTTCACTGAGGAAGAGGACTAAATACCAGTGAGAAGATGTGTAATGAGTTTCTTCTGAAGTCGGAGGGGGGTGTTGATCTGCCTGAGGGGAGAAAGGCACTACAGAGGGACTTGGATAGATGGGCCAAGGTTAACAGCATGAGGTTCAATAGGGCCTAGTGTTGGGTCCTGCATTTCCATTACAACAACCCCAGGCAACCCTACAGGCTTGGGGAAGAGTGGCTGGAAAGCTGCCTGAGGAAAGGGACCTTGGTGTGCTGATGGACAGTCGGCTGAATGGCATCCAGCAGTGTGCCCAGGCGGCCAAGAAGGCCAATGGCATCCTAGCTTGTATCAGGAATGATGTGGTGAGCAGGACTAGGGAACCCATCCTGCCCCTGTATTCAACCCTGGTGAGGCCTCACCTCGAGTACTGCATTTGGTTTTGGGCACCTCAGTACAGAAAGAACATGGAAGTGCTGGAGCAAGTCCAAAGAAGGACAACAAGGGTTGTGAAGGGCTTGGAGAATATGCTCTATGAGGAGAGGCTGAAGGAACTGGGGCTGTTTAGTTTGGGGAAGAAGAGGCTGAGGGAAGACCTTATTGCTCCCTTCCAATATCTGAAAGGTGCTTACAGTGAGAACGGGGTTGGTCTCTTCTCACTGATGACAGGACAAGAGGAAAGAGCCTCAAGTTGCACCAAGGTAAGTTTTAGGTTGGATGTCAGGAAACACCTATTTACAGAAAGGTTTGTTAAGCACTGAAATAGGCTCCCAAGGGAGGTGGTTCAGTCTCCATCCCTGGATGTGTTTACAAACCATTTGGATGGGGTGCTCAGGGACATGATTTAGTGTAGGGTTGTTAGAATTAAGGCAGTTTGGTTAGGTTATGGTTGGACTCAGCAATCTTTAAGGTCTTTTCCAACCTGAGCAATTCTATGACTGTACAGCTTTTGGCTGTAGTGAGATATGATCCACCTGGAAAAACACTGTTTATTCTCCTGAATAACTTTTTTTCCCTGCTTACATAGGAGTGCTAGAGATCTCTCTCAGTGATCCAGCAACTGGCCAAAAATGGATATACCTGGAAGTTATAAACTCTAAACATGCCTCTCCCCTCAATTTACACAAGCTACACATAGGATTTTGCGGCAACATCTTTTTAACTTTTTATACCCATCCTGCTCATTTATGTTAGCAATTTCCACAGATACACATACATATGCAGTTTTCTCTTATTTGCCATTCCCTTCCAGCTTTGGAAAGAAAAGCAACAGAAGTACTGAGGGAAGAGCTCCAGCTGCACTCTCTTCCAGTTTCTGGTGAAAGCATTTGTTCAACAGTGATAGTTTGTAAGGAAACACAAATGACTTGCTAGTCAGGTGTTATGGAGCCCTACCCACAGAAAACGCCTGTCAGATTCTCCAGAAATTCATAATGGCTTTGGTTCATTTTTGCTTGACAAGAGCTAACCTGAAAAGTTTAGATTTCATTCCTCATTACTGCAAATTATTCTCCCAGCTGAAGTGCCTTTTGTCTTAGGCAATGTATCACAAATTGGTGCTGCACTCTGGCAGTCAAGGTAGGCTCAATCAGTATCTCTCTTCTGTCAAGGGAATGCCCTCATTCTGCACCTGACACTTCTTGTGAAGGGGCTCTCATAGCAAAAGGGAAGTTTTCCAACCTAAGGAGCAACACCTGAATGCTGCTGAGAGGAGGCACCCTTGCTGGCAGTTTAGACAAGCTCTAAGTACTCTACAGATTAATGTAGTTATTTTCTTTTTTCTACTCACAAACCGGTGATGCTATCATATGCTTCTACAGGAGATCAGGTTGCAAGGACTGAGCTGTGGGAAGTAACATTGCAACCTAGCATAGCAAATCCATATTTCAGAGGAAAATAATATCATTTAAAAACTAAAATATGAATTAATTCATTCACACTCTCACTTGCTCACAAGCAGCTGAAAATGTGTAGCCTCCTCAGACACCAGGCTGCTGGTATCCAGGAGCATTCAAGATGCCGTGGATAAAAAAGCAATGGCCTCTACAGGCTTCTCTGTCAACTCCTTCCATTAGTAACCAGACACTGGCTTTGGAGATGCCTTCTTACATCCATTAAGAGACAATGAGGGTCAGTCTCTCCACTATGCCCCACTTATGAGGTATTAGGAATGGATCATTCTCCTGTGTGTCCTGCACTAGGTGTTCTGAGAAGCTGCCTGTAGATATGTTGGATTCTTCATTGCCTTCCAATCTACGTGCCAGCAGTATGCGACTTCTCAATGCCATTTTACTGCTGCTCACCCTGTCCAGTGCTTTCACACAAAGGCCTTTCCACTAGCATCAGTCTTAACACTTTTACTAACAGTTCCACTGATGGTCACCAGGTCTCCACTGCTGCTGGCCACTTTGTCCCATGCTGGGCCATGCTTTGATGGGTACCTCCCACTTTTTACACTGTCTCATGCTGTTGCTGTTAGCTCAGTCAGGTGTTCAAACAGCTTTTGTAGCACATCAATAAGGCAGGCGTGTACCTCTTAGGCAGAAGGTTCTGATTTTGCTGTTAGAACAAATCTGATGAAGAATGAAACTTTGTGGATAACTTCCACCTTTCAAGCTGACATGGCATTATTGGGGAAGTCATAATGATACCTTTTGCTGTAAACCAGTATCTTTGCAAAAGCAAAATTAGATTCACATCTAATAAATTACTTCCAGGCTTTGATGCCAGCCTCAGTTGATGGCACAGTCACCAGGTCAAAGAGCCTTCAGTATTTTATGGTGCCAAAAATTGTCAGATACATTCT
The DNA here is from genome assembly GCF_039878825.1 of Excalfactoria chinensis. Taxonomy (NCBI): domain Eukaryota; kingdom Metazoa; phylum Chordata; class Aves; order Galliformes; family Phasianidae; genus Excalfactoria; species Excalfactoria chinensis. The sequence continues at coordinate 91,979,167 of NC_092827.1, read as the reverse complement.
CAAAGTTTAATTCTTCACTCCTCACCCATACCTGCTAGTAAACTCCAGTTTCTTGCTTCCTAAACTTCCTTTCCCTGATGCTGTCCAACAACCTACTCTTCTTACTGAGCACACTCAACCTCTGCACTCCTCATAGGGTAGCGCAGAGCACAGCTCAGAGCACAGTCCCTGCAGGGAAACTGTTCTAGCAGTCATTTTTAGAGTATGCAGAAGGAGAGAACTTCACCCACACTCCAGAATAGATGCTGAGACACAGAATACTGCTGGTTTGGGGCTAAACACTTTCTGTCCACCAAGAGATCAATACATTCTTGCTTGTAGAGAAGCATACCACTAGTACCTGTTAAACTGATGTAGCCATCCTTACAAGTCTGTATGGAATACGGGAAAATAAATGCTTTTGTTTAAGCACAGCAGCTCTGCTGAGAGCGGAGGCACTTTGAGAACCACCACAACTCCAGGCCATTTTTATTCTCTGTTCTGTCCATTGCCTTGGTGCAGTTTGTTAAGGGTGGACAGAGAGGCTCCCAGTTCTACAGAAAATGAACCTTTTTCTTGCCTAATTTTTTTTATTTATGCAGATACTTTTATGGCAAGGCTCAGTGCAATGGGCCCATAGGCTTAGGTAGGGCTCTGTGGGAGGCTCATGATACAATATTGTAAAAGCTACGAATAAGGCCTTTTACTTTCCCCTTTTCCTATGTCCTCTACTATGGGTATCACTGCATTGTTGTTCTGGATATTTATACAGTACCTCTTACATCTGGGAATGGTTAAGGGGGAAAAAAAACATCAAGATAGGGCAGATATTTTAACTGTGGAACACCAATGAGAGTTTCATTTGTCATGAGCTGGAGTAATTAAAAGTCATTTATGCATGTTTTGGATGAGGATTCTGACTTCAGTCAGGGCATGAGCTCTGCAAAGTGCTTATTTTTATAGTTTTGACGTAAATTGTGGAATGTTTTCATTCTTAATTTGGAACATTTGCCCCAAGTGTTCCAAGTCTGTGTAGATAAGTCCATGCTCTTTTCTTCCTCACAACTTACATCCATGCACACTAGAATTGCAAGGTTGACTGCCTGGTCCAAGATAGGACTCAGATACCTTTTTAAAACATCACTTTCCAACTGTCTCTATTAGGCCACTGATCCAAAGTTAGATGCACTGTTTTACTACCTGTTTAAAAACTATTTTCCACTCCGGAGAAGTGCCTGTGGTCATCTGCTTAACAAAACAAACACATCCCCCTCCCCCAGATCCAGCACATAACCAAATGAAATTATTTGTATGTATGTTTTTCTCTGGGGATGTTTAAACTGTCAAATTTGCTGAGCTACACCCCCTCCCCCCCCATTCTTTCTCATGGGAGATGGTCTGTCATAAGGGACTCGCAGCAAATTCACATCTTGAGATTTTCCAGAGGACTTCATATTAATGCCATTCAAGAGACTTAAAAAATAAAATCTCTTTTGAAATGGTAATATGCTCAAAATAGCTTCTAGAGCTGGTATTGTTCAACTTTCACAACTGGTTCAAAATACAGGCAATGCCAACACATCTGATCTGAGGATAACAAAGAAATAGCATTTTTCACATCAATCACTGTCTCAGGGTGTGAGCATATGGTTGTTGGTTCATTAACATCGACTTGAAAGAACAGTTTCAGAGCAGCCCATGTAATCATTATCATTTCACATTGAACTGGGAGATTTACATTTCCAGCTGTAGCTTCTCTTCTCACTGAAAAGTCCTACTTGACCATCAGCAACAACTGTAGGACATATCTCACACCTTTAGAAGTAAACATGGGAAAAACAAACTCTGATTCTGTTTCAGTCTATGACACTGGCTAGGAATTAGTCACTGTGAATTACAATACAAAATCTTTTTAACCCACAAAGCCTACCTCAAATTAATACGCACTTCAGTAAAGTTTATCACATGCATGCTTTCCTGTAGCATTGGGTGTTTTACCACAGCTCAGTAGAGCTTTCCTCAGTCCCCATCAATTGCATCTGTGAAGGCACCGCAATGATCCAGTGAAGGATAAAGGTCAGGTTGCATTTAGCAAAACTAAAGAAAGGCAAAAAAGGCAAAGTCCTGCCCTGGATACATACCACAGCTGCTCCTGCACTTGGGGTAGTGCAAGTATTTTAGACCCACAAATTACATCAGATCAGAGATCTGTCCAGGACAGAAATAATATCTCCCTCATCCCCACACAGTCACTTTTCTGATTGCTTCTGAGAAATACGTTCAGGGAATTCTGTGTACAGCCTGTTGTTTTGTGGCCACACAGTTGGAAGTGACAGAAGTAATACCTTCCAATCACCTAAATTTGGATTTATTGTTTATCAGTCAAGAAAAGGCACTCATTATTAAATTAATCCCCTTTTAAAGAGAACACAACAGAAATGTCTTCATAGCAATAAGGGTTTCTTAACAGACCCGTGTCTGAACATGGTGTTGCTGTCTTTACTTCCTGCCTTACAAGTCTTTTGTCAACAGAGCGCAGATTTAGCCAGAATGCAGCAGCAATTGTGAATACCTGGCTGTTAGTATACGTGAATAGGCTCCATTTGTAATCAGATCCACAGTGTGGCTCAAATGGAATGTTGCCTGGTAAATTGGTGTAATTTACTGTAAGAAAGACTAGTCCTGTTCCTGCTGCAGCCAGTGACAGCCTGCAGTTTTGTCCGGGAAAGCAGGACCAGGCACTGTTGACTACTGCCTGTATCCCTGGTGTGGTAGGGAACACTAGCCAGAAACGTAACCTAGAATCACTGTATAGAGACATATTGTAATATTTTTACAAAAAGGAGGAAAAATAATGGGCACTTTTAATTAACTACCTGTTTTCTATAGCTCCTAAGGTTAGTGACTTTATGGCCTTTTCTAATTTAGAGTTGCTAACTTCGATTTTACTGTACATGTTATTATGTTTATTGATTTTAGAAGCATCAGGTCCTGCAGTCCTGTGAAAACAGCATCCAGTTCCCCAGTTAGGAACAGTCCCACCTCAGCCACTGACAAAGTAAGTGCAGGAATGCAGTCAGTAACTGCTGAAAGCATCAGGAAAATGACTGACAATAATTCTTATCACTACAAATAAGTTATTTGTATAAAGAAATCTCATGGATGTCCCAGCTTGCCTCTCAAATGGATGCCTTACACCCAACTCCTGCTATTCAGGACATTTTTGGGCTATCGCACCACAGCAGATACACTACATTAATTTTTACCATCAGATGTGAAGTACTATAACTGCAGCCCCAGTTCTTAGGGCCATTCTAAAACTCTTCCACTACCTGAAAGAGGCAGATCTGGTGGCAATTTAGTGGTTGTATTCTGTAATAGGCTACAGAAAGAACAATTTATGCCCTTTAGCCATTCAAATCTTTTATCAAAATCAGACATTAAAGAAAAATCTAGTTTGGAGAGCCACAAGGATTAGTAATATACCCCAGAGAACATAGGATCCAGACACAAAGGGGTTAGATCTGTTTCAGATTCAGGCATATACCATGTCTGTGTTTTGTAACAGCCATCTGGAAGCACAAAAGAGGAGAGACTGGAATATGTTTGTTACACAGCACTGTTTTGTCTTCCTGCAAGCAGTAACATCACCTCTGAGTTTCACACAGGGCTACAGGATGCCTTCTCTGCCACTAGCTTTACACCACTCCTCTTTCTGATGATACAGAAAAAGTTCTTCCAAACCACCTTCTGCACAGTGGTGGATTCCAGCATAAACTGTGATAATGCAGCCTTTCCTTGTGTTTTATTTACTGGAAGCTGAGGCCTGTGCAAGTCTTGATGCCCTCCCCTCCACAGCAGGCTCAGGATGGGAATAATTACTGACACGCAACCTCTTCACCCAAGTTTCAGGTGATTTTGAGGCAGCATGTTGAGTCTTAACAATTCTCATACAGGTTTGGAGACCAAGTTTTTAAGGCAAAAAAGTATCTGCATAGTATAAACAAAGGGAAAGCGAATCCTCCACCCCCCTCTTCAGCCCTAAAACACTCCTGAAGCCTTGCTGTAACCATCATACCTTGGTAGCAGTAGCCTAAAAAAGGGAAAAGCTCTATTGACACTGTAACCAAGGTGGCCACAGGGGTCAAAGATGCTCCTCTACCGGGATGGTGACCTCAGCCTTTCTGGGCATTTGTTGAGATGATAAATAAGATAAAAAAACACCTGATGCTCCCTAGGATCTTGTTGAAATTCTTTCAAGAAGTAAATAAGTCAACATTTCATCTGTTGGCTTTCACTTTCTGCCTAATTCTAAGATAATCTGCCCCCTGCCGAAAGAACCCAAATGCAGCCTGCTAATTGCTCCAGTTGGAACATTAGCAACAGCAGGGCCTATCTCCAGTTCCCTGAGAGTACTGCAGCAGGCAGTCATGGTGAAACAACTGACCTAAAGCAAATCTAAGGTGATCTACATATTTGAAAGGCATTTAGGAAAATCTTCCCTCTCCTCCAAAGAAAAGAACAAGACCTCTTGAGTTCTGTGTTTACAGCCCAGCTCTTTCCTAGAACATAAAGCAGAGAAGTATCCACACTGACACACACGTATATAAAGCAGGAGTCCCTGCTGAGCTTTCAGACCTCCAAAGGACAACATGTGAATATAACAAGCTTTCAGAATAGATACACACCTAGCACAATAATTAGTTCCCTTAAAGAGACCCCTGTAACTGATGGAACTTTTCTGATGTCTCTTACAGAAGTATAAAACAGCCTTTCACACACACACACACACACACACAGAGCAACTTTGGATTTTCACTTTGTAACGCAATGGGAAGCACAACAATAACAAAGATCTCAGGCTGCAGTGAGTGAGGATTCGCTCCAGTGCAACAGTTGTGGATACAAAAAAGAAATCAGCTGCTTACCTTCAGAAGGCCTCAGGTACACAGGGATCTACAAAGAGATTCCCTTGTCTCCACTGCCAACAACTAAATGAGGTCTGGGAAGGGGTGGATCTTGGCTCCACCCCATGGTCACTCATATGCACCTGAGCTCCCCTGGGCTGGCCCTGCCTTCCCATCAGGTGCTCAATCACTGTGGCTTCGCATTTCCACTACACACTCTAAATTACAAATAGGCTAAAATTCATTATTAGCACCTGGTTGGTATAGAAGTCTGTGCAATGTGTTAGCAGATGGAGTATTGGTGGTAGAGGCAGCACTGCCACAGTTATACAGACAGGCTTCACCTCAGCCCCAAACAGAGAAGCCAGAGGTACAAAATCCCCATGGCGAGAGGGGAGGTATGGGAGAGGAGGAGGCAGTAGAGGGTAATTCCCCTCCATCTGCAGTTGGATTACATGCCTACATCATCCTCTAGAAGTATAACTTTTAAGACACAGCAAATAAATCCTTGTCTGGAACAAGCAGTTATAAGCATCATCTTATAAAGACAGTTCTTCACTTCTAGAGATGTTCCAAAGCACTCAGAAATTGAGTAAAAGTGCAGTAAGTGGGACCTACATTCCCCATCAGAACTACAGATGCATTAGAGCAAGCACCAAATGGACTTTACAAGTTTAGGACTGAGATGCAAAGCAGCCAGAGATGTAAAGCAACCAGAGAATGCATGTACCAACACAGCAGTTGAAGCCGGGGGTGCATTTTCCTTGCCCCAACCATAATGAGTTTCTGCTGAAGCTGCTGCAGATCACCAGTTAGTGCTAAAGGGATTGAAATGATTTTCAAAACTAAAATAGGGCTGAGGAGTAGGGCAGGAACCTGCTAGAGGGATCAGGTTGTGTGAAAGACCTGCTCCTTTCCATGTGATTTGCAGTTCCCATGCTGTTTTTAATACAACTATTTTTAAGATAGTGCTATGTATAGTCAATCGTACAGCACTGATTACCCCAGTGCTTGTAAGTGATTGGAACACAGGAAAAAAAATAAATCAGACTTGGCTCTATTAACTCCACAAGGCAAGATACTACCACCTCAGCTCTAAGATTACCCCAGCAAAGCAGGTGCAGTTAAATTCTGAGATTTCCACCAGTATCTGCAACATTTACCAACACCTATCCCTGAACCCCAGCCCCTCTGGGCCAACAGACACTGTCTGGCTCCTCTATCACAGGGCCTGCAGCACTGCCAGGGTCTGCACTTCAGCTGCCAGTGGGAAACAGCAGCATCCCAGCAGGAGCTGAGAATAGCAGCATTTCCACAGAGAGACAGATAATTTCATTCTCATTAGTTACTTTGACACAAGAAAGTTATCATCACTCCCTGATCTGTCACCAGAATGACAGAACGGGGATTTGTTAAGCCTGATATGGTTTTAAATTATGGAAACAGAAGACCATCACTTTTAACAAAATAACTTCAGCACAAAGGCAGAATGTGTGCATACCTCAAGCTGAATTTCTTCAGGGAAAACCAAGTAATTGTTTTGTTAATATCATGAAGATAGCAGGGTGCCATCAGGACATGGTCATCATTCTTTAAGCAAGATACTCATTGCACCTACACAGTGCAATAAGAGATTTCATGCAAGAAAGAATCAAGAACATTCATTTTCACCTCCCCAAAAACCATGTGAACACATCCAAGAAGTGCATTTCTACATTCCATCAGAGATACCACGTACGTTCCCTTCACCCCCCCAGCTGTATGGCAGAAGTCACTGTGCTGAATGAACCAGGGCCCTGCTCCTGAAGCAGCATTTGTCCAGAATAGAGACAACAAACCAAAATTATCCCAGATTTGGGCCTACTGCCACATGTAGAATTGTGCTGACCACAACACCACTATGCTCTCAGTGCCAACAGCAAAGAGTATATACAGGGAATACACTCTCCTGCCCTATGGAAGGGATTTTCCACAGTAGCTGTCTGGGTATTTACTGCTCTGTGCACTGTAGAAGGAAGATTCTGTGTGGAGGTATCTGTGGTCTCTCCCCTGCAGTCATTAATTGACAGCAAATCACAACCCTACAGGCACTGAAGGCAGCAAAGGTGGTGCTTAAAGATTAGCAGGAGCACTTCAGGGCAGGAAAGTAGAAGTATGGAGCAGTGTTTATTCATTAAAGGGAAAGTTCATCAAAGGTAAAGAGGCTTTTTCCTTCTTCTAGGAGACACCTTGCATCAGTAGAGACTTTTCACCTACATAGAAAATAAAGTTGGTGGAAAGGAGCTCTCTGCTGAGACTGCTGTACCCTCGCATTGAAACTGTGGCATGCACTGAGCACTGCCACCTCCTCACATGGGCTCTGTCCCCAGCTGTTTCCCCAAGGCCACCAGGCTGCACTCAGACACAAACTTCATGGTTCTGCCTCCAGCTGGAGTTCATCAGCTACACCTGGTAGGTGGTGAGCTCCGAGGGCACTTGGGTTGATGTATTGCATTTATTGGAGAGAGTGTCTGGGCTACCTCAGTTTTGATTTATGTCCTTGGAGAGAGCCAGGTTATTGAGAGACATCCCATATTGCTCAACCACTATGATTATGCTATAAACACTGGCAATTAAGAGGATATCACAAAGCCTTCACAGAGGTGTCACAGCACCTTACATGACGTGCGCTGCTGTGGGGGAAAGAAGCCCTTCAAGAGAAGAAAATCACTGTGATAAAATTTATGGACCTCAATTCCAAAGAAAGATAGTTGGATCAGATCACACATGGCAGCCATTGCCCCCCTCTCTGCTGCACCTGCATGGACTGCTCGATGCAAGTTACACAACATGTCCTCTGCAGCTCATCATCTACATCTACTTTTAGTACTTATGATTAATGACCTCTGGAGAGTTTATACAGAAAGAAAAAAAAAGTACTGTACCTCACTTCTAACTTGCTTCCTTACAGTTCCCACCTGTCAGCTCTCACTATGCTTTCCCAAGGGACTTCAGAGATCAGCAGCTTCTAGTGATTGTCCTGTGAAAGCTCAACTTCTAGATCACAACATACCAGAACCTTCCTGAAAATCCTGATACAAGATTTGGACAAAGTATTTCACAGCTTTTCTCTCTCACCTGGCTGAAATCAAGTCACTGGCTCCGCTTGCAGTTCTCTGCTGCCTTTAGGAGAGCAGACAAATGTAGCCACACAAATTAAATTGGAAGTGACACCTAAGACTAGAACAGAAGTTTTCATTCCTTTTTAAGAGATTCAGTCTCTGTTACAGAGGCTACATCTACGTGTTTGGACACACTAGTTACCCACTGCAGTTTGGAAATGCTGATTACATTCTAGCTCTCAGCAATTAAAGCTCTCTGCTCAGTAGCTAGGCTTACACCAGTGGTACGGTAGTAAGTTCTGAATCTCTTTACAGTTGTCAGGTTAGTTTTGGTTCATTTCTAATTAGAACTTGGCCCCTCCAGTGCTACATAAAAGCCCTTCTATCTGTCCTAGTTAACCTCTTCCAAGGAAAGGCAGTCTGAATGGCCCTTCACATAAGGCACAACATGCTCACCCACAGTGCTTTTTAGCCTACCATCCCACAGAAACTCAAGCATTTAGAACTGTTTCAGTTACACAATAGGCAATAACCTCTAGTTTTACTGCTGTTTGTGAGCAGAACACTTAGATCTTGCTTTGTTTCCTGAGATTCTCCTTTCATAGCATGTATATGCTACTCCCATGATACTAATCCCAAACAATTCAAGAAACACACCTCAAGAAGTGCACATTTAGAAAAAAAAGGACAACAATTTATAATGAAATGGGAAGTACAGCAATGAAAACAGAGTAGCAAGGCCTCAGGCTACAGCAAGTGAGAATTTGCTCAAATTCAACAGCCACAAAAATAAAGGCAACGAGCTACTTACCTTTAGAAGACCTCAGGCACGCTCTCTAATGAGAGCCCCTTGCCTCTGCTGCTAACCCTCAAGTAAAGTCCAACCTAGGCTCTCTCCCTTCTCATCACTCAGGAACATTGCTTGCCTCTCTCTGAGCTCCCCTGAGGTAGCTCTGCCTTCCTACCAGGGGCTCAATCACCAGTTCATGCCCTGATTTAGCATCTCCACTACAAAACCGCATTGTAAAAAGCAACACAGATCAAGTCTTTCCCCCTGCAGACTGTATTATTAGTATGTATCAACAAAAAGACTCCCCTTTCAGACACTTTTCTTAAACCCAGAATGCATTTCTTCAGTGAGCTTCCTTCACTTTGTAACTGATGGTAGCAATAGAACAGATCAACACAATAAGAATAGCGTTACAAAGACGCAATAACAGAAAGACCAGTGTAATTGAAGAGTACTATAAAAGAACAGAAGATCACTTACCCATATCAGAAGATCCCAGGGACAAAGGAAAAAAGCTCCAAGAAAAGATCTCCAGCAAAAGATCCTTCCCCAGTGGCAGTCAGCCCTTAAATGGGGTCTAAGAGAGGTGCAGCCAGGCTCCAGCCCTTATGGTCACACAACTGAATTGCCTTCACCTGTGTCTGTCCGAGTCCTTTGCCAGGTGCTCAATCAGTGGTTCAGGCTGTGACTCAGCAGTCACCATACAGCGATCGTTACCAGCTGCTTCTTGCACTCACCTTTAATGTCCTACTCTGACCCTTTTGCTGGGTGGTTAATATTATTATTAGTTTTGTTTGTTTATATTTGTTTTGTTTGGGCAGTATCATTCTCTTACTGAGCCCTTGAAGAAGAGAAAAATAAGGCAGGACCCTGTGTGAGGCAAAACTAACCCTAATTATGTCTGTATGGGAACTGTTAATCATGGCCTGAACTTCTGATTGACCACCTGAGGCAAGCAATGAGTCAGCTGTGGGAGCACAGGTGAAGGTAATTCAGCTGTGCTACTGGAAGGGGTGCAGCCTGGCTGCACCTCTCCTAGACCCCATTTAAGGGATGACTACCACTGAGGCAGGATCTTTATCTAGAAGTCGCTTTTTATGGAGTTTTACTGTGAACCCCCAACATCAGCAATCATTTTCATTTATTATTAATTGTTTTTCTATTGTGATAATCTTACTAAACCAAACTTCTGTATAAGTCTAACCTCTGTACACCTATTGATTGTACAGATGTCCAAGTAAATCCTGTTGTGCATATTTAGGGATATTCTGCTTCTGGGAAGAACTGGACAGGGTGGTGGGATCTCTGGGAAATAGCAGGGTCACAGAAAAGAGGTGGCCTGGCATTCAGGTGTTGTTTATGAATGATTAGTGTTAAATCTGGGAGGGGATTGGTCTGTTTGCAAATTAACACTATCTGGTTCTTTCATGTCAGATATGAAGATCAGATTTAGAGTTAAGATCTTGAATGATGTACTTATTGGAGAAGTGTTTGAATGGAAACCTGAACAATCTACTTGTGGACATTGAAGCTAATCAGTCGTTAAGAAATGCTGACCTGATGTTTGCAGCTGAATCTTGGTGGCTTCAGCAGCGTCAGTGTTTCTGACAAGGCTTTGATTTGTGTAGCTCTCATGCTTGGATCTCTCCTGAAGTCTGAGGCTATGATAGCCTTTGTGTCTTTAAATTTCCATTCATTTCTTTCAAAGGTACAGTTGCTTACCCTGAAATGACTTCCCAGGGGCTGAGAGCACACCCATCTTTTAGGAGGCATGATTGTACAGTCCTTCATCCTGCTCTAAACTCCCCATACTGCTCAGCAATGACCCCCAATGTACCCTCACCCCAAATTCAGTTACTTTTGAGCATCTTCCAGCCCTTGCCCGGAAGCAACGTAACTGTGAAAGAAGCAATTTAAGGCTCTTGGAGCAGAGGATCAAATACTCAGCCTGGAACTAGGCACTGGAGTTAGTCATTAAAACATTCACTTTGAAGACAAAGCCAAGTCTTGAGTCACCTTCCCTAGCTGGTAGTAACAGATTTTCTGCTGCTGTGTTGGGACTGGTTTTCTTCTGGCACTGCCAGGAGCATTTGTAGAGCTCCAGCAACCCACCAGTCTTGTTTTGCCTGGAGTCTACAGATGCACAAGAGTACACAGCTCTGCCCCTGCTGCCTGGCCTCTGTGACACCGCTGTCCCTTGGGTGGCTTCCAAATAACTCTTCCACACATCCAAGCTTGTTGCCCTTCTTCCTTAGCAGCCAAATAAGTCTCCAAAGTACCCCAAATAATGGGGACATCTGCTCGGCTTGCCTGAGCCCTCTCAGGAGCAAGGGGTTATTTCACAATCCTTCCCACAGCCTTCAGATCCTCCAGTGCTCACTGCTGCTGTTTGCCCTCCTCTCAGGGTCTCACCCCAAGTGCTCCTGTAAGTCTTTCTGCCTTGCTGCTTCTCAGCCCTGTTCATCTGCACTGAGTTCCCAACTGCCTCCCTCTTGCCTCCTGTTATGATGGAACCTTGGCAAACCCTGCTCTTAATGGTTTCACACTTCACTGTTCCTTCTCTGAGAAGGAAATAAATCCATTTTCCTTTTCTTTGGCTGTCTTTCCCCTCTATTTCTTTCCTGCTTGCTCTCTCTGTCAAATTCCTGGTCTCAACATTTATCTCTATTCCTCTTTTCCTTTCTGCTTTCACACAGTGCCATGTCCATTGCTCTCTTCAAACCCCATTTCCCCAGATCTTTTCTAGTAAGCAATTTGAGTCCCACTGCCTTGGGGACTATTTATTTTAATAGGTATATCCCTTAGTACACTGGATTAATATACCTGCTTATCTCTTCTCCCAGAGATAATCTTTTACATTGTAAATTAAATGGGGAAAGTCAAAAGCCAAAGGAACAGTTTCATTTTCTGGTGCTCTCAGTGGAAGGCCTCCGCACAGGTACAATTCACAGCACATATATAATTGCATAGATGATTAGCAGAATAGCTGGGGAAGCAGAAAGAACTAAGGCAGCTCTAATACGTCGAGGTATTTTACAGGTATGACTGAAAACTATGCGACTGTTCTTCCACAACAGCTTGTTGTGTAAAACATTAGATATTCTTACGGGTTCACGAGCTGCCATGTGCTCTTCCTGTTTTGATTTTTCAGAACAGCAGCAAATGCACATTTTCCCTGGGGGGGGGCAGAGGAGACCCTCACATGCAGCTTCTTGTTCTTATTTTTGTGAACAAAAGAGCCCGTGGGGGGAATTCATTGGTGCCTTGTGCCACTGCCCTTCTTGGGAGCAAAGGGCTTGGCGTGAGGTCTTTGAGGTCAGGAAGGTTTCCGGAGCCAGCTGCCACTTGAGAGTCAATGAACAGAGAAAACAACCACCTCGTGTTAAGAAATTTTTATTTGTCCTTTGGATCTGTAATGTAAGCACATAAAATTACAAGTGGAAGAAACATCATGCCACAAAATTGCATAGAATTTTTACAAAAATGTGAATTATGCCTCTGAAACAATCATAGATTGAAGAACCAAAAAAGTATGTACATGTTAACTGAAATATTTCATCCTACTTTGAAAGCAAATCATCAAGGAGGACTAATCAATTACAGACACTACTAATACAATGTACAAGAGCAACACTGATTTCAAAGAAAGGCAAGCAACGATGTCCCTTTAGTTATCTTTCAGTGACTGTTTAGCTAATACATGAGCATTAATTAACGTAATTATGAACATGTTAAGTCTAAAATGTCTGGCTGTCATTAGAATTTTCAAAATTCTGTTTATACTGCCAAAACCAAGCTATTTTCAGTAGTGTAAAGATATCTGAAGTGCACGACCTAGTTTAATACAGACAGCTCTATTCTATACAGCAGAAAATCCACAATACAGCATTTCCACACATTCAACACGGAACAAGGCAAATACATAAAAGGCACAAGACTTGCACATCATAAAGACCCTTTTTCGTTATCTTACTCTAGTTCAAGTAATACCAATATTAAATGATGCCTGTTTCACTGAAATCGTTTGAACGACGCGAGATGTACAGTGTTACGCACTACCTTACACCTGCAGAAAGTGGCACTGTACAGATATAAAAAAATGTGAGTACAGTAAATGGTCCGATACAAACGTACTGTAAAATGACTACAGTTGATAGTGTACTTAACCCAACCGGAATTAGTTTTGTTGTGTTTTGAAATATAAATAACAGATTAATTGATATCTGCCCAAGTTTCTTCAAAGACTGGTGAGACCCTGGCTCCGCTGAAGTCCATGGGGGTGTACCACTGAGATTCAAAGGAGCGAAGGCTTTACCTAAATGCCTGCACTGTACAGCGAGTTCTGTAACGCGACAGTCTTAGGTTCTATTGCCGACACCGCTATCAGTTTATACTTCTAATAATTTAAACAATATGTCATTTTCACTTTACAAAACGCAGCATTACATATTGACTCTTCATTTTCCATAGATGATTAACATTTTCAAAGTGCAAAATAAAGATTTACAGAGGATTCCCCTTTCCTAGTATTAAGATGGAAGCCAGATTTTTTGAGTTTTATGCTCACTGCTTTCATCACTGTAAATCAAGGCAGTCTTACTCCAAAATACAACCTCCACGCTGTGCAATTTTTTCCTCTCAAGTTCAAAGAAATATCAAAATACTGTTTGTCTTCCGTGATTCGAACTTAAATATATACACAATTCCTTAACTGAAATCTTAACCTCGATTTGGATTTTATTGCTTAAATTCAAATGAAATACGTGATTTTAAAGTACTAAAATCCTGAGGGAAAGGAAGAAAAGCAACTTTGTTGTTATGGTGTATTAAAAAGCCTCCCTATGCAACTGACTTCTTTCTCCACTGCTGAGAACAAAGTAAGGCCCCGATCTTGCAAGCACGTGTATGAACATTATTAACCCAAACAAGTTCCACTGAGCCCAGCGGCATGCAGTGTCAGCTGTGGATGTGAGTTGGCAGGATAGAGCCTCTCTATGCAAATCTGTGTTTTTTGCCATCACACCCAAGGGAAGAGCCTTCAGCATCATGCAATGGCTCGGACGCAAACAAGAATCCATCTGTAATGTTGTATAATTCCTATATCTGTTAATACGGGATGCCAGAGAACAGCGTTTCTTTACCTTCTTGCGTATCCTGACTTCCATCAAGTCTCTTTGTCGTTTGATATAAATTTCTGAAAATGTGCTGTTACTTCTCTCATGCATATCATACAGTACATAAACTTTGATTGTTCTTATTTTAGTCACTTAAATGGATTAATATATATACTTTTAAATATCAATGGCCAGGTTTTTATATCTTGCCTTTTAAATTCCAGACCTTAGTAAAACCGAACCTCGGTCTTAAAAATAATGGAAGATTCTGTTCAGTTTCAAATACTGTAGTCCTAAACATTTTATAATCCTATCAAATTCGGTAAGCTTAAAATATGATACTTAAAATCAATACTTTTAAGTCTGCAAAATATATATCAAATTTATATTCTAAAACTACTTTGATTTACAACACTAACACCACAAAAAGAACATTATGATTTAATGACTATTTTATATCAGCACAACCCAGATGTCAGCTTTCATAAAGATTCTCTATACACGTATCCCTGAAACTTTTCATTTCACCAAGAAACCACATCGACTTCAAATATAAACATGCCACGTGTGCATATAGACAGACGTGTGGGCACATATATATATATATACCAACATATATGCACTCACACATTGTTACAAACACGGACGTACACAAATACCAACAATCTCCAGGCAAATTTCTTCTCTTTCTCTCTCTTCTCCACAGTTCCAAGAGTTTTCAGCAGCAATTATATTTCTGTCCCCGTGATAAACATAATATTAAGACAGCAAGCCACCAGTGCTTGCAAAGCTAAAAAGGATTAAATGTTTCAGTGCAAATGTAAAGTGATGGTACAGTTGTCAAGGTGCAGTTATAAGGTAGGAAACAAATATAAGTAAGTACTGTTTTATAATATTCTCTAGGATCTCTATTAGTTTGGAGCACTTTGCACTGGCACTTCAAAAGGAAGTCTGCACACATTTGCCTCTTTTCAATATACCGGTCTTCATTAAACATTCTTAACAGTGAACGTGGCCAGAAAATTACCCATTGAAAACTGGCCAAAAGAAAACTAACAAAAAAGAGAGAGAGAGGATGGTGAACATATTAATTTTCCCATTACAACTGCACTACGCTTTAGCATAATAATAAGCTGAAGAATGGGAATGAAGACCTTTGCGCAATTCTTTTATAAAACGTTCCTTTTGGGAAATGTGCACTTTAATACAGATTCCTCCTGCCTTCCGAAGTGCTTCAGTTGCAGCTCACATTAGGAAAGCAGAGCCGAGTAGTTGGGGAGCGCTGTGCCCTGGTGCCCCAGTCGGTGCTTGGGCAGTTAAAAAGTAGTATCAAATACTTTTTCCGAATTATCTTCTTCCAATTCCTCTTCACTTTGCAGAGGTTTATGATTTGATTTCCCACTGTCAGATGCCAGAGAAGAGGGGGCAGAACTGTGGTCTCCATCTTCACTGATTTTCCCTTTCATGGCTTCCTGTACAAACTCCAGAATTTCCAAAGGCAGTCTTTTGAATTTGTCTTGATATTCCTGATCAAGTTCCACCTGCAACTATAACAAAACAAAGAAGTTGTCTTCATTTATATCTAATACGGTTGACAACAGATACAGTGTGGGGAAAGTACCACATGAGGGGTGAGGAGGGAAGTTAGTAACTCACTTTCGCCTGATTCACAAACACACTTCTTTCTTTTTCATATTAGCAGCCCACATATGATATGCCCATTATTTACCATGCAGTCATTGCAAAGCTGGAGGAAAACGCGGTCCCTTGTGCATAAGGCTGGCTTTGGGTACCGTGTTGGGCTACTCAGATCCTTAAGATACTCATAGTTTATCTGTATTTGTGTCCACAGTCCCACTGGCCTTCACAGGATTTCTTACTCAAGAGCATGAAAGATTGTGGATACACCTTTGATAGATTAAGGCCTTAATTAAGCATCAGGTAGCAAATCACACATTAATCACGCCACAGATATTGCTCAGAGAACAATATAAGAACTTGTGCCAAATTTCTTGGCAAGAGTTTGAAAATGGCTGGAGAAAACATAAGGAAAAGCTCAGTTGTCAAAAAGAGTTGGGAGGGGGGGTGGGAATCATTAAATTATGTTTTTTAGGGTTAGATCATGGAAAGTTACGTTATCTGATTAATGCAGTATGTGTTTTGGACATAACTGGGGAAAAAGTGTCATATCATCAACAGGATGCAACAGGCATGCAGAAAGAAATCTGGCTATCAGTCTTCAGGAAGCTGTGGGCCCTTTCCCAGTATTTACTCAAATAGCCTTTGTTTTTAGGGCCCATATAAGGATCTGTGCAATCCATTCTTTAGAAAACATTAGTATGTATGGACGTTTCAACTGAAGACAAAGCCAATTTTTTCATCATGACCAATCTGAGCAGGGCAGGAAGCAAACGGGGTGAGTTCCAAAGCCAAATCCTGCGAGCACTCTGTCCATCTGTCTGTCCATCCACCCATTTGTCTGTCATCCATCCATCCATCCATCCATCCATCCATCCATCCATCCATCCATCCATCCATCCATCCATCCACCCACCTACCTTCACAAAAAGAGGGAGTCAGATTCTGCTAACTGTAGCTGCAGCAGTTTTGCAATAGTTTCTTAGTCAATTGTATTCTGAACTGTATTTTTTCAGGAAGGTATGAAGACACTATGAGTTCTGATCCTTCAGTTCTATGCTTAAATCTAGGCAATCTAGTTTCAAGTTTCTTTCACCCAACTGTGACAGCTCTCACCAGCTAAGACACATTTTCACTCAAACCTCAGGACCTACTCTACTCTTAGCATCCTTGTCCTGTCCACAGCACGTGACTGCCACTATACCTCCCTCTGAGCCATTCCTTTCCCACTCCCTGTGCTTCTGTCCTGGTTTTCATCCTGCATTTCTGACTTTCTTTTTTTTCTTTAAGGCCTCTTCTTCTTTCTCCTGTTGTGCAAATCAACGTCCTCAGCTCACCTGGTCTAGTTCTACATTAGACACATTTTGCAACTTTTCTTCCTGAAGATTTAAGACACAGCCTTTTCCTGTCAGTCCTTCTAAGCCTCATTCCCTGCCCAGTTTCTGGAAATCTTCCTGCCTCCATTTCCACCTCAACGTCACGCTGCAGACAAACACCAAGCCCAAGGCACAAATGATTGCATTAAATACACCATGTTGCTAAAACACACATTTGTATGAACTGATATACAGTCAGTACCGTAGCACCCTTCTTTCATGTGATATTAATCTTCCACTGAATTCTCACTTGTTTTCTGACTGAATGCCTAGACATTCTGAGGGGATACTCCTTTTGTCTCCATTGTGATAATATATTATCCGAGAGACAGGAAACATTGTATAGCATGGTTGGCCAGAAAAAACCCACAAATGATGCCGTTCACCCCTCACTGACCAGCTCACTGCCTGGGCCCTGCAGCCCAAGGACTGCTGGAATCCACAGGAACATCTGGGAGCTACACTGCCAGAAATAAACACAAACACAGCCACTCTCAGTATGGGCCCTTTGGATGCCATGAGGCCTTTCTGCTGACTGGCTCTTGCTGCAGAGCACAAGTAAGATATTCCTGCTGCCCAGTGGGCTTCTCAAACACAAAGAGGTTACATCTGTGCTGACCTCTACTCATCATGACTGCAGCGTGGCACTCGTGTGGGCTACACTGCACACCCAGCCTGCAATGTACATAGCACAGATTATGTTCTAGGGCAAAGGCCTGCCATCATGGTGGAATCACACCTTGGGTTGCAGTTCACCATTGGATATCTGCACTGCTCAAAAAATAAAAAGCAGCAAGGGGAAGGAAGAAGAGTCCTCCTTTTTATTTTTGTCAACTACCCAAGAGGCACAATCACAGTCAGAACACTGAAGCCAAGTGGGGGAGACCATTCCTTAGGTTCACCTGAAACAGCAGTGATAGCAGAGGCAAAAGACGCAGGTCTGCTGGAGAGCTCTGAGCATACTGTGCACCATGCATGTGAAATGCCATTGTCTGTCCCTTTGCAGGAGCATTTGCTGTGGCCTCTCGGCTGCCACTGCAAATTTGCAGCAGCGTCCAAGAACTGTCCCTAACAAAAATGTTACCCAGTTAAGTTCCTGCAGTGACAGACACACAATTATTATTATTCTTTTAATCTGGGAGTTGTGGGAAAGCCTTTAGAGGACTGTAAGACAAAACTTCATATGAGGACATGACATTCTTTCTACAACAGCATCTGAGCAGGAGATAGGGATGAGGATGAAGGGCTGCTCCATCTCCCATCCCACTACCACCTCTCCCAGTGTACTGAAGTACTGAATTTGTAGAAGTTGGTGACCTCTGGTTTAGAAAGAAGTATGTAAAATGAAAGATCAGAGAAAATGACTTGGCTCCCAACTTCCTTCAGAATCCTGACTTGCTTAATTAGGTTCAAGAGCAATAGAAATACCTGAAATCCCTCAGGAACTGAAACTTTTCTGATCCTGGTGCAACCATAAGCATGTTAAGATAGCAGATCTGCCTAATATTCACATTCTAAAGTGCATCCAGTGAATAATCCCCCCTAAGTTGAGTGTTCAATAGAAATAACATGAATCTGGAGCTATCTCTCTCTTCAGTGTCTCCAGAGACAGTCTATATAGATATCTAATCATGAAAAGGTTGAAGGTAGTTGAGAAGGAGCAGACAGTAGACGAGGAGGGTTGATTAAAACAGCATGTAATAATTAGTTTTCTTTTTTATTTCAAAGGCACTGTCCTTCCCCCTGCTCAGCTCCAGACAAGCAGCTCGGAGCCCTTTCCCTGACTCCCAAGCTATCACCCAGGACTTCAGCTGCAAAGAAGAGCACAATGGGTGAGGCTGGGCACAACACAGCCATCCCACTGCTAGACTCAACAACTCACTGAAGTTCTTTTCAGTGACTCTGGGGCTTGCAAACCTACAGCAGCCTTGCAATGCTTTAGCTGTTTTTTGCCTGAAACCATCAGCACCTGACACTATGCTGGCAAACAGCTGTGGGTCAAGGTGAAAGAGACAAGTTGCTCACTTAAAATCAGCCAACTGAACAAACCCAGCTGTTCTCCTTTTGAAAGTCTCAGTGTCCTATCAATCAACAATAACAATATTTTGTAGCCTTATAGGGACACTATATTCATTCACTAATGGAAGGTTGCCATTCCATTAGTAGCAGTAGTCATATACATCTTCTCTTTGTCTAGCTGACTCCAAGGCAAAGTGCCATGCCAGGTATCACTAGGAAACATGAATGTGTGTAGCGGGCTGATGTTGCCTAGAAATACACCAGTTTTGCTGCTGGCCATGTTTAAAATGTCACTGTTCACTGTTATTCCCTCTAATCTCATCGTGGTGTGTGTGTGTGTATAAAAACCTCTCTGCACAACTAGCAGCACACCAGACTCTGCTCCAGTGTGGTCTTACTGTCCACTTGGGTTGCTTCCCATCACAAGTCCATCTATTCATACTTCTCTACTCTTTAGCTACTCAATAAGGTGATATACATTTGCTTTTAAAATCCTGGTACCTGACAAGGAGGGGAAAATAAGACTGATGATTAGATGGGGAGATAATTATTTGGGCCACTATTCCCATTAACACATAATAACCTTCTTCCTTGTTATCCCAGTACCCACCCTCTGACTGATCCTCTGGCCTCTGTTTAAACCCCAGCAAAACTCCGACACTGACTAATATCACCTCTGTGTTCTTTTAGTATCCCATAGGAGATTGGAAGCATTATTTCTCATTCAGATAAATCACACACCCATGTATTTCACTTACAAGCAATTACCCTAATACTTCAAAATTTGGAGCCATCACATGTTTGCAGTGAGATCCTTGAGGACCCAAGATGAGTACGTTAGTCATTTTTGATGGCTGTGGCCATAAGCGTTAACTCTCAAGTGCACATTTCTATCTATCTATCCTTTATTTCTTACTCAACTGGGCTAGTAGAAAAAAAAGACCAGTTGTTCTAAAACATGGGCTATAAGAAAGAAGGAGACAGACTGTTCGGAAGAGTCTACTGTGACAGGACAAAGGGAAATGGTTTCAGACTAGAAGGGGGGAGATTTAGATTGGATACAAGAAAAAAGTTTTTTACGATAAGAGTAATGAAGCGCTGGAACAAGTTGCCAAGAGATGCCCCATCCCTGGAGACACTCAAGGTCAGGCTGGACGGGGCTCTGAGCAACCTGATTGAGCAGTAGGTGTCCCTGTTCACTGCAGGGGGTTGGTCTAGGTGACCTTTAAGTGTTCCTTCCAACTCAAACAATTCTATGGTTATATGCTTACCCTATTTCCACCCAATGGCCAAGTATTGGTTTTATTACCCCCAAGTTACAGATGAAAGCAGAGAGATTAAGCTTAGGTATGGATCAAAGCTCATGAGGTACATCATTTGGTTAGAAAGGGGCTCTCCTCCACTGTTAGTATGGCCATCTATCAAACTATATTTATACACAACAGGCCTGAAACAGGCTGTGAACCACCAGGACAACAAGCGGTTTTTCATGTAACTTGTATACTTTGCAGTTTTACAAACAAATGCTCAAAGCAGCTATTTGAGGCTTTATGACTGTCCTGCCTCTCTTATCTGTACCACACAAGGGCTTCCTCAGGCTACTTGTGCCTGAGGCTCCCCTTTGACTTTAGCCAGGCATTGGGCAGCGCAGGTAAGTAACAGGCTCATGCACCTTTGTGCCCCAGACTAATAGCATCTGTAGCCTTTGAACCTCGACTACAGCAATGCAGAAGCTTGCCAAGAGGTTGGAAAATGTGTGAGGCATTTCATGACTAAGCCTGTGCTTCAGTGAGCAGAGTTCCTGGAGGCCAGCCAGCTGCCCAGCTGATCGGCTCACATTCCCTTTCATTTCAAAGGGCTCACTGCTACAACTGCTTTCCAGAAAGGGTCATCATTCAGAGAAAGGCCTCGGAAACACTTCCTTGGAAGGTGGAGGTGAAAGTGAATATGGCTGTTCAGCTGAAAGTAAGGAAAATGCGCTCAGGAAAGGAAAACAACAGTATTATTAAAACCATTAATATCACCTTGACCCAGCTATTGTTACTAACCCTACCAAAATAACAGCATTAAAATAATGACCTTTGATCAATAAAGGATTACAGAAGCAGAAACTCTGGTTTCAGACAACCCTCAACAGTCCCCTCCAGACTTTCAAATACTCACAATGTAATCTAATGAACATTTTCTACCAATTTCTACTACTAAAAAGAAAGAAATGATGGCATGAAATATAAAATGCGCTGCCAACACAAGTTTGTAGGAGTGCTGAAGTTCACACTGAGTGTTTTGCTTAAAGAAAAACAGCTTAGAAAATTAGAAACTAAAATAAATACATTAAACCCCTTAACCTGTAGTTATTCCACATTTAGAGTATTTCATATTATCTTGCCATTAACTTTAAGCTTAGGATACTGAATTCTTCCTTTTTTGCTAACTGAAATACATCTTATCCCTCTGCTCTGCTGCTGAAAATCATTTTGCTTTACTTTGATTTCAGAACTGTTTTAAAGGTATCGGTGGGAGAGCAAACATGCTGGGATGTTTTGGTATAAGAATCTAGCAGTGAGCTATGAAGAAGTTTCAGATGTGGAGGAAAGCTCTGTAGTAGCCCAACTCATGGGAAGCAGATACGTGCACAAACACAACAATTTTTGGTTTCAGGCAACTGGATTTAGAATTGCAAGTATCAGGAGCAAAGACCTAAATGTGCACAATAAACATAGCCAGTGCATTAGAGTATGACCCTAACTACCTCCATTGAGTATGCCTGTGGTCACAGGCACCAAATGAGTTCCCAATCCAGTTGTAATTGGAGCAATTGTACAAAAGTCATGCTTAGCAAATTTGGGAATGCACCTGTGGGCTGGTGCAGTTGTTAAGGTCTTGTGAAAGTCTGCTACATTTCCCCCCAAGCCTACGTCAATTGCTCGAGACAACAGACAGGTACGCAGCTGGCTGATACTCAACACAGCTGCCATCTGACCTCCTCCCCTCCACCTTGGCTGGCCCAGGAAAACTGGAGGGGACAGCATGTCCAACCCCTCTCCCCTCCTGCCAAAGCAACGCCTTTGAAGCTTGTTAATGTGAACACTGCTCCACCCCACTGCACCTTTTTCAGGTGCATTTTGGAAGTTAATAACAAAAGTGTTTTCCAGACTATTTTTCCTTCTCTTCCTTCGCAAGAGGGAGAAGAGAAGCTTCTACAGCTTCGTAGATTGCATACTTGGACTACAAAGCAGGGTGCCCAGACAGTATCAATCCCCCACATAAGATCTTATCCCCAAGGCAGATTTCTGATGCAAAACCAAACCACCTCTATAGAGGGACTGAGTTTCATTCCAGCTTTTTTCAATTCAAAACAAGCAAAGCACCACTGCTTGAAAAGCATCTGAAGAATAAATCTTCGAGCAAAGATTATTTGAGAAATACTCCTCTAAAATACAACTTGTTAAACATTTTAGCAGGAAAAAGAATCCACCAACATGAAATTTTGTCGAATCAAAAACATCCATTAACGCTGTATTTGTTTTAATGAAGCTCTTCCAACTAAAAATACTTAGTAGAACCAAAATAAACTTCTCTTGCTCTCCGGTTTTCCATGCTCTTTGCAATTTTTTCCATATGCCAGTTTTTAAAGTTCTGTGTTTCTTTTATCCCTTCTCTTTAATCTGCCTTATTTTGCATAATTCATAAACATTTTGTTTCCTTGATCGTACTCCTTCTTGCTGTGAGTAATGCAGTGAATTATGAATGAAAAACAATCAGAACGTCCTGGCTCAATTCTCCAGGCAAAATGCACTCCAGGTAAAACTAATCAGTTTGATATTTCCATCGGTCTCCGACATCTCCAAAAGAAGCCCCTTCATTCTCAAGCTTTTGGAAAGATTTTCACAAACTTTGATTCCAAATGAGAAAATGTTGTGAATTGTGTTATTATCCCTTAAGGTAGAGGACATGAAAAATGTCAAAATAATGACTATTTTGGTACATGATTATGATATTTGTTCACCAGTTGCGATTTGGTACTACTTTGTATTCATTACTGCGGCACTACCAACACAAAGCATTATATTTAATTCCACATAAATACTCCTTGTTCTTTTGTTTTATTGATGATATAAGCTCAACTGCATTAATTTCTTCCACTCAATTTCAGCAGAATGCATTCTGACAAGATGTAATAACCAGTCACTGCACGACTCAGAACAAAAGGGTGACTGCAACCTCTACAGGACATTTCTGCTTAGCAAAGCTCCAGTTTTCCTCTTCACATATCACTGGGACTGTTTATTTTGATAACTTCAGGGACAGCGATGTCTTCACTGGTCAGTGAAAGCACATTGCAACAGAAACGCTGTCCTGAGATTGCAGCCCCTTTCTCACTCCTCCCCCACTTCTCTAAATCTCTGCTAAAGCTCCAAATGCTGTTTTGATTCCTGCAAATGTTTGACCCATATGCCTAAAGATAATTTTGAATAGAGGATTTGGGGCTTTTAAGACTGCATCAGACAACAAATATGCATAATGTCAGCGACCTCAATTTAGCTTCCAAAATAGCACATACAGGACTCCCGGATTAAGGGTACAGAGAACAAGCAAGCTGCTGTTCTGCTGCTTTTCATTTTCAGAGCTTACTTAATTAGAAAGCCATTCTGCAGGGATACAGCATTAAAAGACATATGAGTAGCAAGAATTGTTAAAAGCAGATGGAAGCTCAGTAACAGGGAGAGTAAAATTGAGGAACAGAGCTCAGGAATCAAGTGATTTATAGGCAGCAATTTTTGTTTAATTGGAAACAGGAGGAGTTTCTTATTAAGGGCCATGTTATTTCTTCCACTAAGCAGATTTCTGCTGGGAAAGCGAAGGAGTAAGCACTGCTCAGCTGTCCTGGAGCCACCCACAGACTCGGTCTCTCCATGGCACTCAGCATGCCGGAGGGCCTGCAGGAGATGGTGACTCCAGGTGAGGATTAGGCTTGAGGAGCCCTGGGACAGTTTCTAAAAGCAATTTCCCTGCCTCTGACACGTAAAAGAATTGCCCAAAGAAAGTAATTGGGAAATGCAGGTTGTTGGGAAGCTGTAAACAACTAAATCCAGGACTGGGGAAGCAGAGTTAACATCGCTACACATGCAGAGCTCATTATAGAGCACTAAAGAGTTGAAGTATTTTCTTTCTCTAACAGGCACTATAAACAAGTGCATAAAGGAACACGCCACCGGATTCATGTTTGGGCTTAATTCAAGGACAATACAGCTAAATGTGAAACAAAGCTGTACCAGTAGCTGAGGTCTTATCTCAGATGATGCTGATGCACTGTATCATTAAAGAAAACCTAAGGGCAATCAGTGACACAGGAATCAGGCAATCAGACGGCACAGGAAACGTGTTGCACTGGTAAATAATAGCCTGTGTCATCTTTACACTGAGTGGAAATCTTCTATTAATGATTCCTGTCCTCAGGCAAGGACATCTCAGTTTCAGTGCACACCCATCACTGCCTTTACAAATAATGGTTACCTTTCAGACCACAACAGACATGTGTGACACCAACTCCAGGACTTTCTGTTAACTCCACTACAAACTCTCTCTCTTGGATAAAGCTCTCGTCCCTCACACAAGCTCTAACACACCAAGCTAGTCCTCCCACCCTGTTAAGATCTCAGTGCTACTCCTGAGCTGGTGGGTAGTTGCTCAGTAGTTTTATTTTTCACTGACCCATTACTGCCACCCCTGGCTTCCCATGTGAAAAGGTTACATGAACCAGATACTGCAGAAATTATTATCCCACGACAGGAACAAAAAAATCAGCATAGCACCAGAAGCTAACAACCTAAGCACTGTGGAAACTATACTGTTTTATTTTCCCTTATTCATATATACTCTGTTAGACATCCCCTAACTGCTGTCTTCCAAGTTTCAGCTCTGTGTCTCTTTCTATCAAAGCACAGGTGATTTGCTATGCTTTCCCCAAAGTACAAGTCCCCATATAAAAGTCCTTTAACATCTGCTGTCTCAAGGAATTAGATTGTAACCTTAGGGCCTTCATCAATCTGCGTCTCCACCTTTATTAACTGCAACTTCAATTAAACCAAAGGGACTGGGAAGAAACTTGGGACTAGGGCTTCTAGATTTGAACACTCTCATAGTGAAACTCTCATCTTCTTTCTGCATAACAAAGCAACATCTATTCTAAGAGCTAATTAAAGAAGAAATGTTAGAGTGATGAGATGTTTATCAGTGGTGCCCAGATGACATGTGTACTACGTGCACAGATGTGTGTACTGTACCTCTGCTGAAAATCTCTGAGCTGGAGAAATTCTTTACAGAAAAGCCAAAACTGGTGATGTTTCCTACTGACAGCTGTATTGTTGTTAGTAACTTCAGATCTCTTGTGTATTCTTTGAAGAGAGAGCTTGTTCTGATTTCTGGGGGAGGACTTTCTTCACAGTAACTTTGTTTCCTACTTCTTAGCAATGGAGTAATTTATTCTCATGAAAAGACCCACTCTGTGCCTATTAAGTCATACATTTGGAATCATTCTTCTTTCTGATGAGTATTTTGTGTAATTGGTTTCTTTTGTGGATAAAATGCTTTCTTTAGCTATCAGGTGTTCTTTTGATGACGGTATAAAAATACCTATGTATATCACGCTGTATTGAATAAAGGTAATTTGAGGTGGTACTAACGGTAATAATCCCTTCTTCACAAATATGTATAATATATTAAGGCTAGATTCCACTCTTTTTCATTATCACAAGAGGAAGTTAGCTTCACTGTGAGCAGGAGTGGATCTGCTCTGATTCAATGCAATAAATCCAGAGAAATTCCAGTGAAGTCTCATCTATCAACAGATACTGCCCTTCGTTTACTGGGGTGGATCCAGGATAAATAACTCCAGTGACATAGCTCAAATGGAGCTTCTTCACCAGTCCTTTTATAAAAAGTGCTACTCATATTTTGGATACTGACCTCAAAATAAACAAATATGTGCATCCATTACCTTCTACTGATCCTGGAATTTTCATTTCCATGATGACTCCTGGGCACAAACAGGCAGTAGACTGCCCAACAGCACGTCCTTGGTAGTACTGCAGTATCACAACTCTTAGCACAAGAGGCCATAGCAGTCCCTCAGATACTCCTTTTAAATGACATCTGGAGGTTATAACAGCAACAATATAGTCCAGAAATACTTCAAATCCCGGGTGGACCAGAGGACATGAGGCTCTCAGAGCTGTGCTGCACCAGAGCAGCTGAGCTGAGTGTCTCCAGAGGGCCCTGGAATCCACAGGGCCACTTACATAATGTGTTTTGCCTAAAAGTGGTGCTGTCCCACAGAGTGTGAGGTTGTGGCTATTTTTGAAAGAGAAGAGAGAAAAGAAAGGTGCTTGAGGGCTCTTGTGCAAGGGCTCTGGAGCTGATAAGTACGGATCTGAAAAAACCCTGGTGAAATCCACTCCACAGTTTCTGGATTCTAGATTAAACTGAACTCTGAATACAGTTTTAGATACAGTTTAAGAAAGCATTTGTCAGTCTCTCACATCCACCTCGCTGATTGATAATTACAGCGTTGCCTGTGTCTGACTATTGGCAAAACATCCACAGCAGTTCCACCAGTACTGCAGAAAATTCCCTCTGAGCAGAGTGATTTCTTCTCAAATACAAGAATGAAATGAAAACAAACAACCTATTTCTCTGTCTCTCTCTAATGGCACCCTTGTGCTACTCAATGGAAAAAGAAGAGTTATCCTATGATTAAGTCCGGCACTTCCTTCTACTGAGCTAGCCTGCTCTGCCCTCCTGCTCTGTCCAAATTCTCAAGCCTGTTTTGAGTTCAGAACTCATACTAAGGTGTGTTTCTTAAGGTACATGCTTGGTATAATTACAAAGTTATTGATTATTGCCAGGGAACTGCATGGGTTTTCAGAAGTAAGCCATTATTAGCTTAAACAATAATCTCACTGATTAAGCCTTATGCTGCACTTTGAAGTTTATCTTGCACTGACTATGGCTGATCATATTAGAAAGTCTCTGCAAGATGGAACCTCATTGAAAAGTCTGCTTAGAAAATTACTAAGCAGTCAGTCCTTCTGTTAATAACTCGTTAAAATGAATGTTTTTAGACTAGAAAGCAAGCACTATCTGAATAAAGATCAAAGCCTCAGAAGTTTCTTTGAAAATCTTTTCAAGTAGTCGCAGCTCTGTAATCCTCTGTAACAACAAAAGCTATTCCTAAATGTTTCCTAACTCACTCACTCACAACATGAACCTGGCTTCCTCTTTACTATCAGAGATGTACACCTCCCCAAACAATGAGCCAATCTAGCAACTGACTCATTATTTTCTAACATACCCTAATGAAAAAAAAATCTATTTAGAATCTAATACTGAGGTATCAGACACACACAAATATATGCAGTCAAATGTGCATGTGATCCTTAGGGCAAATGCTGGGAGATATTCCTACCACTTATCACAAAGTCTCAGTTCCACCCATGTCCTCCCACCTGCTTTGGAATTAGGCAGCAGGACAACTGTCAAACTGTCAAGTAAGTCTTGGTATCATTTCTGATCATTAGCTCGACCTCTGATCACTGTCTTTCATCTTTAAATTAGGCTGCATCAAGGCAAGAAAGAACTGTAGCATTACAAGCTAAGATTTTCTTTTGAGGGAGTAATGTATGTTTCAACAAAGCAGCCTGTTCTGCTTTAACAACCACATACCTCCAAGCATAGAATTAGAGGCTTAGAAACGCACTCTGCCACCCAGAGCTTGAGACAGGTGTTGATCAAGCAAATAAGAAGTCTCAATATTTCTAATTTGATGAAAACAACGTTTTCATGACCTTTCTTAAGTGCTCAAACACAAACAGCTGAACCAAGAGAGACAGCTCAGATGTTCATGTCTTGGATGAAGACCACTTTGGAAAAGCAATAAAACCAAAGTACAGAAGCATATTTTAATCCCACTGCTGAGTTCTATATTGACTTTTGCTCTGCTTCACAGAAGGGGCTAGGTGACTTTATTTTTATTCACTTTCTTCACAGGTTGTCAAAACAATCAGTTTGGGGCGGATGATCTATAGTTTACTGAGCTTTTTTGAACTGCAGTCCATGTGTTTAATCATTTCAGAATGAATTACTGTAATGCTGTCAGGTTTTTTGTTAGTAAACTTTAGCTTAAGTACGTGCCTAGCAGGAGGTTAACACCAAAGCAAGAGCTACTGTCCTTCACTTTTCATCTTCCAGAAATAACAGTACAGTGTTCTGGCCTTTGTACTTCCAAGAGGGAAGTGTAGGGAAAGTTTTGAGACCGAGTTGAGCAGTGACAAGAAGTTGGGACTTGACCCACGTTTGTTATATAACGAACATCAAACCTGGATGTACCACTGCAACTAAGAATACAAAGCCTGATGTTAGTGATGGCTACACTGTGTCCACATATTAGTTACCCTCACATCTCTCCATCAGATTTTCATCCAGATATCTTCCACTTTCTTTGTTTCGTGCTGTATTACTAAACACATATATGTATTTTTTTTACTTGAGATGCAAAATTGGTATGGAATTTTAACTACAACTGTTTAAAGCTTTACAGCTTAATGTTAAGAACAGCACTGCCCAAAGGTTCAACCTAATTAAAAATAGCCTGAAGGCTTTTACTTCCTGACACTACAATGAACTTAAAAGGAAAAAAACCTCTTCTTGTCTGCACTGCTATTACTGGATTACAGAATGCTGTGTAAAGGGAGGTTAATGGAGCCATCCTCATGATTAAGTTCAAGGGATTAATGTTTCAGTTCAGTTGCTTTTTATTGAAACATTTTTTTCAAAGGTCATATTAACACTGACTATTGCAAAGTGAGGCAGCTCTCTAATTACCCATCAAGTTCAAATGAACCATGCAGAAAACTTTGGTTCAGTGATGTTTAGCTGCATACTTCAATGCAAAATATGACATATAAGATAACTCATAACAATAGAAAAACAACAAAAACCCTTTCCTACTGCTGCACAGAGTAGCTTGAATTCATGCCTGTTAAAGGGCAAAGACAAAGTTCACTTATCTTTAGGAGGAGACAGTGATTAACTTTGATGGCTTTTGGATCTACAGTACTGGCAAACACTTAAGCACAGGCAAAATCTAAGCAGGTCAAACAAAAGAAACACCCACACAAAATGGCATGAGAAACAGAGATCTGAAATGAAGCTGAGTCATAAAGAAGTGTTACAGATGAGTTAAGCTCAGTTTCCTAACTGAAGTGTTTCAGAGGTTTGGGATTTTCAACTATCTTGTCTTAGCAACTGAAGGAAACTGCAAAGCTTTCATGTGGCCAGGAAACAGGACCTGGACACTGCTAAAAATCCAAGCCTGCTTCAACAGTCAATTCAGAGACAACAAACTCCCATGGAGAAGTCAGGTGCTATTGTCACATCCAGACCTGCCCAGTTTTTTCTCTCTGCATACAACCTGATGTGGGTTTCTGCTGAGCACCTGAGCCTCATGAGGCAAACCTCTGAGGGTGTTTTGCTCTTCTTCAAGATCAGAATGCAGGTATGACTGCCAGCCCCAGCATTATGCTTCAACCAACCAGCAGAGCTCCTGAGGTCAGCTCTTCCCAAGTGTGATGGAATATGTTCATGGAGCTATGCTGGTAGACAACAAGCAAATCATAAACAAAAGCAAGCACTCGCATGATTAAGTCTGCTCTACGATATATTATTCACCTTGAAGTGAAATTGGACATTTTGAAGTCTGTTTGAACAGATCTGTCAGTGATACTGCCACTAGCACAATTTGCTTGGTTGTCAGACCTTTTACCAGAACAAGGAATAGATATATTCCCCAAAAGGTACTGCTAGCAGAGACAGGAAAAATAAGCAATACTACAACTTACTAACACCAAACAGCATCATCTCCACACTGATAACAACATTTTGTATTAAAAGAATGGACTGGAGATGGACAGACTATGCTTAATTAGAAAAAAAGTTATTTAGATCACGATGTGAAGCTACAGGTGTGAGAAGGACACAAAACACCTTCTGCCCATGCTATCCTATCCCGGATAGAAAGATTTAGGTGCAGCCAGACAAGAGCAGCACAATATATCCCAAGAAGAAAGAGCAGTCCTACTAAAGGTGGATGAAGTACCAGCACAGAGAGGAATCAGTCCCTCTGGTATCTCCCTTCTCCACAGATCTGTGTGTGGAGGCTGCACACGCTGTCAAGGAAGAGTGGGCTTTTCTATTGACAAAAGTGGATTTGGTCCCTTGCCTCTCTCATTCTGAAGTTAATACGGTTCATCCAAGTGTAGTTCACCAAAGGGTCAAGCCTGAACTGAGATGAATCTTATGGAACTTCACTAAGCCCTTTGCTTTTTTTTTCCCACTGAGATTCCATCAAAATGTATAACATGAACTCCTCAGAGCTCTGATTTGTTTTTAATCTAATTTCATTTGCGTGTGTCGCTGTTGGTAGCTTCTATCTTGTAAAAGTTTTGTACTGTGCAAAACCTAATTTAAGAAGAAAAATTGGCAGAAGCAGCATCCCTTTTTCCATTAGAAGTGCTTATCTTTTTAATGCTCTATCTGTGCTTTATTACTACTACAGCACTTGACATCTTCCAAAGGCATTAAAAAGTTCTCAAGAGGCCTTATAACTTTACAATGTGTTCTGCGATGCCAATTCTAATCACAGTCTAGTTGAAGATAAGTTTAATGAACGCTGGAAAAACACAGGCCTCTCATGATAAGTGACCGAGCTATTTGAAGAAGCAACAGTATACTCTGAAAATAATGACTGCTTGGGTTAAAGCTCTCTTAAAAAAATATGTGTGGAGTACACGTTTTTACTAAGGATAACAGAGACTTCTCTTGAATTTTGGGAGTATTCCAAATGGTGGTAGGCAAGTATCAGAACTGCATGAGATTGTTAACTTGCACAAACCCCTTTTAGAACAATGACTTATATAACACCAGCTTCTCACCATTTAATAAAGATGTATTTAGAACTATAGAAATACAGACAAGCATTAGATTTAGTAATGATGACTGGAAAATTAATTCAATTGCAAGTATGCAACAGTAATACTATTATTCTGAGTTAGTTACAGAAGTTATTCCTAAAAAATTCTTATCACTTATGTTATTTAAGCTTTCTTACATATCAATTAGTTTGAAATAATAAGTCTTTAGGCTATCCACTAATTGCAGCACTGTAGACACAATCTGTATTTAAAATTATGCAGTGAAAATTAAGCCAAAGCACCAAGCAGTCTTGGCTAACAAAAACGTTTTCCTCAGCCCTTCGGATAAAGAAGGAGAGATAATGGGGGCACTGAATTCACAAGAGAACTCTTTCTCAGTTTACTATTCTCTGCTCGTCACATGTTATCACAGAGTACCAAAGCCACAAGCCGTTATCCACGTGTTTAATTTGCAGCATTGCATTTTCAGTGTATTCATTTTCTGACCATATGGTATGACTGCTTTCAGACAAAAAAAGAGAAAAGAACTTCAGTGATTAATGCAAAGGAAGGACAGCAACACATATAACCCGAGGAACAGCTGATTAAGAAGATTCTGCCACAGGATCCTTTACAAGTGCAAGGTAAACGTGGATGGGAGATTTAAGTGGTTTAGTTATTTTTTTAGAAGGCAGAGGGAAGCTGGTTGCAGAGGAGCATCTAGTATATACATAGGAGGAGCCACCATTTTTAGTTTCTACCTTCTGCTATGGCTCCAGGCTCTTGAGAAAGGCTTCAAACTACTCTTTTAAGTATTGCTGTCCTTGCAGAATTGATCTCGGGAGAACAGAAGTTCCCTTGTCTGGTTGTATTTTACTTCACTGATATGTTGAAACTCCAGTTTGGCACTTGTGTCATTAGAGCTGGTTTATGCTGGCACCTGTCAGAGGCAGACAGCACGGACTGCTGCATCAGTCACAGCTGCTGTCTGCAGCCGCTGTCCTCAGCAGCAGCAGTGATGGGAAGAGGAATTATTCTAAAAACACAGCTACCAACTGACAGGTGCTCTTCCCTGAATCCTCTATGCCTACAGTATCAGTGAGGAGTCAAAGAGAACATTCAACTGACTAAAACAGATAATGGGGATTATGTCTCCCACCACAGAAATTAGAAGCAAGCAGCTGAGATATTCTGTGCTGAAAGGTATGTCTGATGGAGGGAATCAGAAAGTACATCTCAGATTGGCGTTTCTTAAAATCAGACAAACTGAAACAAGTTGCTCCTACAAGCTACGCTAGCAGCTACCGAGCTGTTTCACCTTACTGTCCCCTACATTCTGATTTTACTTAATAGGAAAAGGCAGAGCATGGAGCTTTCTGAGTGTAATGTAACTCTTCGTCTTTGGACAGTAGTGATTTACAATCCTGTGCATGAAAAAAGAATCTCTTTGATTATCAGCCTATCCACTGTGAGATCTCCTACTGTAAGTAACCTGCGCTTAATATGTAACTCTTTAAGACACTGAAAGATGTTCCCTAGTGCATGCAGATTTATTATAAAACTCTTTTTAGATGCTCATTAAATGGCTACAGGAGGAAAACAAAGGTAAATACTGAGTCAATGCTGTTGTGGCATGTGTGTATGTTTGTTTGCATATCCTTACTAAACACGAGGGAAAAACAGTATCTGGTAATTTTTAAGTAAATCAAAATAACGACTTCACTGACATAAGCAGGGATTTTCTATAATAATTTACATTACTGACATATTCATACTAGACACAGTTTGTTCAGGAAGGACAGGTAAAGAAAAGGTCTTAGTGAGATATTTATCAAAGATACTACCTTTTTTTTCCTGATCTCCAGAGTATTATAAGAGAGAGACCCGCAGAAAGCCTCTGAGTGCTAACAGAATTGGATGTGAAAATGGACACTTCATGGTGGGGGCCTGAATGATCAGATTAGTGAGATTGGGTGGTGAAGATTACTAATCCAGAAAACTTTTGGATGTGAAACACAACAGGCCATGGGATGCTCAAAATGCAGGGAGAATTCATATTTACATTTGTATTCTCTACTTGTGGTTTTTTTTATGAGAATACAGACATCTAGCTCACATAAAAGACCCCTGAGCAAGCTTACTGCTTTTTCATATTAAAGCAATTTCTGCATCTGACAATAGAGATGATCTTGGCCTGTAGCGAATCCTCAAACATGGTTTATATCACTGACCTGAATATACTTCTGAGGAAGTAGCAGCCATTAAGAGGCAGCTGGTATTACAAGAAATTAACCGCAGACTTAAAAAAAAAATAACTTAAAAAGTAAAAAATCCAAGAAATAATTAAAAATTTGAATTAATTTTCAACCAATTGGTATTTTCAAGTGTGGGCCCCAGCAGCGTCTGTGTGAATACAGATGGGAATGAAGGGTATTCCAGGCCAAGAGGAGACATTAGCACTGACATGGAATTAGAGAGTAGTTACTGCAGAATTTATTCCATTCTGCCACACAGAGAGTGAGCTCCTGCTCAGAATTACAATGATTCCTTGAGAGAAAGAGTGACAGTGAATTATCATTCCCAGGAGCTTCTGTAATTTCCAAGCAACTTGGCATTACACAGACTTGCACATCTATCATGCCTCAACTTCAGCAGCATTACAGCATCAGTTTAAGGTGTACAACTGACAGAGCAAGGAAAGATTTAATTGCTGCTAAGGCCATCAGTCCTATCAGGAATACTAACTTCTGGAACCAGATAAGTGCTCTGAAAACTGAACCATCAGAATTTTCAGCAGAAACGATCACCTTGTGATCAGTAATATTACACGGAGATCCCACTGACCTACGTAACACCCTGACAAATAAAGCTCTGACCCATACAGGTACTTCTAAATATCCTAATATTCAATAATCTCAAGAAGAAAGTCAGAAGACAATCTGCATACATACTAGTAGTTTCTAGAAATACTAACCTTCGATATCAGCAGTTGGTGAAACAATTTGACTTCTTTGCTCCAAGCTCTATGTTTTATTCAGGCATTAACACCTCCTTTGTGAATGTGAAGATGTCAGAATGTGAACTACCACATGCAATATCATTCCCACAGGACATACAGTAATTTAACATGGAGACTGACATTGCTCCATGCAGAATTCTAGTTGTACATAAGAGCTATTACAAGACTTACAAAAATCCAGGTTTAGAAAAGATGTCAGTTTGATTTGAGACAGCACCTACACATGGCTGAAACCTACTGAAATGCTCCACTATGCACTGAAGAGTTTATCTGAAAGAGCTCAAAGGATAAGAAAAGTGTAGCAGTAAGTGTTAGGCCTTACATTTCATAACTCCTATTGGCTATTCCTTCCTGGTCAAAACGCCCTACTTGGACCAGCTATTTTGTATGGAAGAAAAAGGAGATGCATCTTTGGACCAGTCTTTTAAATCCACATTCTCTTATTCTGTCTAAAAACTCTATTTAAAATCTCAGCTGTTGACACACATAAATCACTACTAACTAACTAAAAGTTACTGCTACAGATAACTAATATTTGCTGGTGGACTCTGACAGCTCCTGAATGAAGCTCTGACTTTAGGTAACCTCTCTAGATTTCTCAACAACTATAATACAATGACATAAGAGGATTGGATACCTCTCCTGCGTATGCTCTAAGGTCATTCCTACTGTTCAGACTGAAGCCAGTGTCTCATATGGGAGAGAGAGCTGAGATAGATACACTCCTCGATGGCCTTCATAAAAGCTTGACTTTTCCTTCTGTGCCACCTGACCTCCTCCCATCCATCTGCTTCATAGCATTCAAAATGCCTTACGCTGTGGTTGCACCAGTGAGAGTGTAGGGCAGAAAGGGGTGGACGAAAAAAAAACCACAACATTTTTCCATCACTCAAACTGTGGAGTAATGGATGGATCAGATGAAGTGTCCTAAGCAGTTATGTGATGCCACCAAAGGTTCTTATCTTAGGTCTGAGTTACTTCTTACTGCAATTGAATTGCCCATTCCCTGCCATACTCCCAAGCTATCCTGACTTAACCCAAGCAGGGGGTATGAATTTGGCAGCATATTATTTGCAATGTAAGTGACACATGACAAGAATAGAGGTTAACACTTTTGTTCTTTTAAATGTCCACTGAGTTGTCTCAAGGCAGATCAGATCTATTCCTAGCTCCTGCTTTTCAGGAAAGGAAGTCAGCACATCCCTAAGGAAGAGAAATCAGTATTCACATGACACCTACACACAAACAACAAAAAAAAAATCCTGTTCTTTAGTGAACAATTGCCCATTTAATGTTGCCACCTCAAGTAAGTCACTCTAATGAATATTGGCAAGGTGCCGACACATTCATTATGGCCTCTACTTTCTTTTGTCACAACTACTTTGTTCAGGAAACATGTACTTTTAGGTACCTTGCCTGTATCCAAGAGGAAAACAACATTCATGTAGTCAGGGCCCCACCTAGCAGCTTTAATCTTTGACCTTACCACAGTGAGAAAACTAAGCGATGTTTACAATCAACTGCATTCTTTTTAAAGAGTTTGAAAGTATCTTTTTCTCAGTAGTAGAATCATGAAAATAAGTAATAAATATATGATGATACATACATAAAGTATGTTAGTGTCCACCTGGGTAGAAACAGGTAATCCACAGAAAAATAGAAGCCTGAGAAGTCAAGTTATGCCCAGATGCTATTAATTAGTCAAGCTATTAATTAGTCAAACTTAGTTAGCATTTGCATCTCTACAGAGTGTAGAAGCTATTATCTATTTTGCAAGACCCAGATAAAACATACACAGCTGGTTCCTTTTTTCTTACCCTTTCATACGTGTCCTTGGAAGTATACCTGGTAAGTATGTAAAAAACAAACAACCCTTCCTATGCATTCTGATAAAACAACTTCTAAGAAAGCACAAGGAATTGCCACACTGATGCTGGCCAGGGAGAAGAGAAGCAATCACAGCAAATGTGTTCCTTTACCACTACTGAAGGTGCATCTCTAATGCTGGTATTGGTACCACACTGACTGGAGGAGTAGTTGCAAAACCTGAGCCTTTGTTGTCACCAGGAAAGACTACGAATCACAAAACAACAGTTAAGATGTTGTATGGGACAGTGAAAAGCCACACAAGGATATTCCTTGGCAGGGAGGATCTTGAAGTGCTCTTGAGAAGGCTCCTTTTACTCCTGCACATGTCTGTGAGTTGAGCCAGGGGACACTGAAAAGCAAACAATGCCTGCTTGGCATGTAACCAGAACCCTTTGTACCCAGGTAACTGCAGCAGAAGAGTAGTTTCTGTTACCAAACACAGTCCTCACTGAGAAGCCATGGTAGCTCTCTCCTCACAGGGAAGCAAAGCATATCAAAGCATTCCAGAAAGCTTCAGTAGGAGAATTATTAAATATAAATACAAACCAAGTGGGATTCACTGATTCAGTGACAAAGGCATGTGATTTGTAGCCATTCTCTAGTCAGGGAAAACTCAAGACCTCATGCCATGAGCGTAGATGACAGCAGATATCCCCGGAACACTACTGCATTCTGTTAGCATGTTCTAATCGTTAGTCCTTCTGTAAAGGACTTTTACATTTCCCCCTAGCTTTGATTGCCTTTCCCCAGCTGTCTTCTGCTCCCTTTCTCCTCCCTTAAAAACTCACTCTCCTACCTCTAATTTTTTCCCTTAGGCTCTACTAATTCCACTTCACTGATTTCACTTCCCCCCTACCCCCAATTTTCCTTCCTGCTCTCACACCCCAATTAATATTTTCTCTCACTATCCCATACTCTGGTGTCCCAGATGACAAAATTTATCTGTTTGGTAAGCT
Source organism: Excalfactoria chinensis (assembly GCF_039878825.1). Taxonomy (NCBI): domain Eukaryota; kingdom Metazoa; phylum Chordata; class Aves; order Galliformes; family Phasianidae; genus Excalfactoria; species Excalfactoria chinensis. The sequence goes on along the minus strand of NC_092827.1, from coordinate 91,942,430 downwards.
TAATTGTGAGAGATGCCCAAAACTCCTACCTTCAACACCCTTTCCCTTTCTCATCCTTTACATGCAGATGCTCTCAATTCCTACCCCTGTAATATCCCATCACATCAACCTTCTTTACCTCCTCAGAGAGACATTGAATAGTGCCTGTTTCTCTGATATGTGAGTACTGCAGCTACTGTGAGCAGAGAACAGAGGATATTCTGATGATCCAGAGGGCTGTAGAGAGAGAGCTTGTATAATCATGCTGCTACACACAACCCCTGACCACTGCACTGAGGTGGGGCAAAAGCGGCAATAAATAAAGCAGGCAGGCAGACAATGGCGTGGGGTATGATTTGAAGAAGCCACAAATTGCTTTCCCAGTATAAAAAGAATGCAATGGCCAGTGGCAGCATATGTTATGCAGCTAGCAGATAATAATCAGGGCTGTAATTGCTCAAAGATTTCAGAGGAACCATCAGGCAGTAAATCGTGGACACTCCTGACTCAGAGTTTTGACATGTAAAATGAAAACAACATTAGCATTACTAGATAAAAAGGGGAATGTTTCACTCACTTTCACTATAGTCTCATATTCCATTTCTACTTCTGTTTTTCCTCTACTTCTTGTTCTTCTATGCTCTTTAAAACAAAACCAAGGATCATTTCAATTTGATGTGATTAACAATTACTCTAAGCTGAAATTACATAATTTTGTTCATTACAGTAAAATAACAACTCTTTAATCTACGTATTTAATGAAAAACAAAAGATTACTTCATGCTTCTGTGTGTGGGCTCATTAACATTTGACTAGATAGTAGGAATGTGTTAGTCAGAGAAGTCACTCTGTTTATCACAACCTGTCACTCCATACTGGCAGAAGATAATATTTCAGCAGTGTTATGTCAGAGATCTGCTAAGCTGCAGCTCAGGCACATCACAGGAAATGACAATTGACACTTCTTTGTCTTCTTTTCTTTTTTTGGGGGGAGGGGATAAGAATACCTGACTTAGAAAAACCCAAGCATCACCTATGCTACTTGAAGGCTGTGCTTGAAGAAATACCTCCAGACATTGAAGCAGGAGGGCTTCAGAATACAGTCATGCCTAATGCCATGGACTTCATGAAGTTTGGATGGAAAACCTTCAGGGACAAATGCAAGTGCTTACCAGAGTGGTGCAGACTTACACCAGTCAGCTGATTCCCTTTGACTTGGCCCTGCTGCAGCGCCTGAGCATGATGAGATGTGGGACACGTTGCTGCTGGACATGACACTACTGCACCTTTGTTCAGATTCAGCATTTCTCTCTGAAACCTCTGTTTTGATAGTTTCTAAGAGAGGCAGGATTTTCAGGCTGTCCCATCAACCCAGAAGACCCCAAAATGCTGCAGGCAGCTGCACGCTACTCAGAGCTGAGTCACTGGAATGGCTGTGGCTCATCACATACCATTCTGTGCACCCTGAGTTTTAACTCTCTCTCTTGATGAACTCTAAGGTGTAGATTAGGGAAGTCCTGAAGGTAATCCAACATCAAACAAGAAGACCCGTGGTTCTTAGCTTGTAGTTGTAGTTACTAGAAGACGGCTACAAAATTATAGCCCAGAAGTTAAAATAAGAGTGACTTTTTTGGTTCTTGCTAAGTGTAGCCTTCAAGCAAAGCTACCGTGCCATTTTTATGTGGCTGCAGTATGCTTTATTCTCTGTTGTGTTAAATAGTGTGGCTGCTGTCTCTTTTTACTCTATAATAAGCGTGATTTCAATAATAAGTGATTTACTGCTTCATAGCTGTAGCAATTGAATGAGTTTACTGCTAACTTGGTTCTGACTGTGGAGTTAAATCATGGCTCTTTTGATACAGTTAGTGCCACTAAAATCTTGACATTCTGCACCTCATGTACTTTATACCCTATTATGTATTCAAGGTAATACCACATATACTTATTGTATATCCAAGAGCCAGAGCTGTAATGGCATCAAATGCAATACTAGGTGAGAATCAGCCCTGGAACAATAGCATGCAAGTTCGTTGAGGTCAACTTAATTTTGCCTTAGCTGTTGTCTGTCATGTTTGCTACAAATGAAACTGCAAATTGAAACCTTTAAAAATAAACAGAAACAAACAATAGCACAAAATAAAATTCTCTGTTTCAATATTGAACATTAAAATAGCTTAACAAACAAAATAATACGTTTTCAATGTGCCATGAAACATGTCCTCTCAAAGCAACCTTTTAAAAACTGAACATAAGTATGGAGCCACTTCCTTGGTAGCGGGTAAAGAAGCAAAACGATACATTTGAGCACCATGTCCTCTTTCTACATTCATGCAGATTTGTAAATGCCTTACAATTGAGTCACAATGGCAGGCATAAGAAAAGAAGTTAGTTAACAGTGGGGCTGGATTTGGTTGAAATCCTTCACAAAGGAACTTCTGCCACCAATTTATACTGTGTTGCAACAAATGAAATAAACTTTTACTTATTTTCTCCTTGAACTCTTTCTCACCTTGGCACCAGTGGGCTGTAAAACTGCATTAGCACTGACACAAATGGTGTTAAAAGATACATGTTGGGTATAAGATGTTCGGGTAATGGGTGCCAGTGATTGTGGTAGCTTGCACCATTTTGACATGCAAAATGAATCTGAAGTATTAGCTGAGGAAGCAGAAAGTGATCGTTTGTAGCAGAAAAAAACGTAACAGCAAGAAGGTGAAATATAAAGTGGAAAAAGAAAGCTGCTTTTTTTTTCCTTTTTATAGTTCCCAATCAGTTCTCCTGATGCACTTTGCTTTTATGTTTCTTTGATCTCTACACTTCATTGGTTTTGTGCTCCCACTGACAAACAAATCAGAGAAAGCATTACTATGAATTGGCAGCTTTTACAAAATTACATACGTGTTTGCAACACACAAACATTTTGTTACTGTGGATGTCGTTCCAGTTCTTTCAGTGAAGCTCATAACTGCTGAAGCCTCGTTAAGACTTGACTAGAAATTCCCTGTAAACCAATCTTGGAAAACACTAACAAGAATCCTCTTGTTAAACTCTTTTGTGGAGTATTATTGCTTTTTCTTACTTAGCCAGCCTGCAAAGGAAACGTATGTGTTTGTGAAAATGTGTCCACTCTGCATGCAGGTGACCACTGCTCTGTTCTGGTTAGTACTCACACTCCAGGATTTGGGTGCGCAAAGTAGGCACGCATTTGCAATGGTACAGATGTTACCTACCTGGAGGATGAACATTGGGCTCAAAATAAGTAAACATAAATAAATAAATAAATAAGCAACATCCAAAAGAGATAAAACAATTCCATGAAATGAAACTGAGGATTTTCCCTTTCATTATTCAGCAAGTACTCAAAACACAGTCCACCAAAGTTTAACAGAGATATCTGGATAGCATGAATTCCACAGTGATGGGAAATTACAAGGTTACAAGATACAACTCTTCAGTTGTAAGTAGGGTACAAACCACTCAAAATCCAGTACTTTTTATGCAGTTACTAGCAATATAGTCTGTGCACTTGCACCATTAGGATTTTCCCAATCCAAATGGCGTTAGTGTAGCAGACGTATATTAGATATTACACACACATATTTACCACAGGGTGCTCACTAGATTTGGAGATCCAGGCATTGTCTTGCAGCATAAGAAAAAGAAAATCAGAAAGAAACACAGGGATTAAAATGAAGACTGATTTTCAAACTGTTTTTTAATCTGAAGGTCATGACCATAGTTGTCATAATCACATTATCTTTAAAATCCCCAAACACCTTCTTGATTCTAGAGTAACATCATTTGGGATGCACAGACATTGTGCTACACAGCCTTTTGTGAAATCTCTAGTGTATGGATAATGCGACAGGAAAAAATACATACTTATCCAAATCACAGCTAGGCAGCCAAACAGGTGTAGATATTATTATAAGTGAGACAACAGACACACGTGGGAACACCACTAATGATGGGGAAGTGTTAAAACATTATCTGCTATTCAATGCCTACCAAAGGCTGGTTTCCAAGCAGTTTTCGGGAGACACCTTCTAAAGCAGAAAGTCAAGGTACCATTCAGTGCAAGTTTAAGCTTTTATAATACTGACGCTGAATATATTCTGGTTTATCTGATAATTTTGAATGTGTCCTCACTTGTGCAAATGGCCACAAGAAAGGCTGCATTTTATACTTTTTGTTTTTGAAGATTCCATGAAGAGCTGTAGTGTGCTCCCATTTATTGTGTCATTATTACAAAGAATGCATGCCACAATTAGTCCAGAGTTCTATTCGTTTGTGCATAGAAAGGAGGACCAGAATCTGACTATTCACTGCCATACATCATTCTGACTTAACACCTCACATTCAGTGTTGGCAATGTGACTGTATTCTTTACAAATATCTTTTGCAAACACTAAAAACGATGATCAAGAAAAGCACATTGTAACAGGAAGAGTAAAAAGGGAACACTGCTTATCCACAAGCTTCACAGCACATCATTTAATTCTATCAATAATTCACACTCCTCTCAGTTGTTCTGCAATTTACATGTGTTGCTGCTGGCTCAGCCTTTGGCATACACTTACGCTGTTTTCAGAGAGCACAGCAGAAAAATTCACCACGTTAAAGGAAGAAAAGATTCTGAAGAGTAGTGTGAAGGCAAATGGAAAAGTTGTAAGTCATGGTACAATCCAAGGGACTTGAGATTTTTAGATTTAGATCCTCTGTGCCTAGCTCCTTCTTTTTCAGTGCCATAAATCTCCTACAAAGGTTGAGACTACAAAGTCTTATGGCTAAAGGATTCCACTTTACTGGTGGTAACTGGAGAAAAGTCTTCCTCTCAAACTCTGGGCAGCTAAAAAGCCAGCACTGTTCACTGGCCACTTAACTGAAAAAAAAAGGAGCCAAGTGGATGACAGTACATACTGTCCAGTATTTAATTAACAGAGCAAGCAAAATGTCCTGGACTTCATGGAGGCTCTGGCTTAAGTTATTACTAAGCCATGACTCCCTTTCAAAAGTTGTTTGCAGCTGTGCTGTGTACTGTAGAGTTCACCTTCAAAATAATATACCAGATGTGTTTTAAATAAGTGTTCTTTATATAGGTATCTACAAACAGAAGGCTGAATTGCAAAATGAAACAAAAAAGGAAAGGAAAGGATAGAGGGCATGCTTTCCCATGGATGTAATCTACAGCAGGGTTGCACAAACAGACATTTAGGACAAAATCTAGCTCATGGCGACACGGAAACAGTACAAAAAACATTCAAGGTAGCAACTTTTGTCATATTTAGTAAGTTCTGAAGCCTGATCGTATCCCCATCTTCCTTGGATCAGAAAAGATTCTCTGCATCTTCTACCACAAAGACAATGCACAGGTAGAGCTCTTATTAATTTATAATTGACTGAACTGTGAATTAGACAGAAGAAGAAATGCAGGAGGAAAGAATGGCTCTGGGTGAAAGAGTAAAGTTATTTCAGATTAATTCTTTTGTGTGGCTGTTTAACAGTAACACGAATGAAACCAATCTGTAATTTCACACCAAAGTTACACAAACAATGCAACTGCAGCAAGAACAGTCTTCACATGCACTATTTCTCTTCCTGGGCAAAAGCACCTTTCTGTTCCTGCTTATGACCGATTACTTCAGTTATATCATTAAAAAAAGAAAACAACTGCTTCTATAAAACAGCTCCATAAATGCCAAAAGATTGTCAGAATATATATTTTCAACTGAAGAAAAAAATCCCTAGCTTCAATACAAGATCCACGTATATCTACAAGATTCATTATATCTATCGCCTTTACTAGATGTAGAACTACATTTATTAGCTTGCAGGCTGGACAAAGATCAAGAGATTAAAACCTATTTCTCAGAAACATATTTCCATTAATATAATAAATGACAATAAGATACAAAAAGTCCAACTGAGGGCTCTTTCCTCCAGAGTTCATATTCCTCTGGTCAAGCATGAACACTTAATGTGCCATAATAACGACGCCAACAAGATTCTATGAATGTCTCCGTGGATGATCTCAAAACACACCCATTTAGGACATGAAGTCAATCTGAATTTTGCTACTGACATCAGTCAGAGCACAATGAATGTCACTCCTCGCTCCGCAAAGGTAATTGGCTATTTGCCTTAGTTTGAGAGGTAGTCAGATGACACCCGCAAATCCAAAAGAGCAGGTTGGCAAAGGATTATTTTAGTGTTCATTGGCACTTATGAAAAAAATGCATTCCAATCTGGTCAATTAAAGGGGTGAGAATAGCAAAAAAGACTTAGATTCCTATCAGACATGGGCTAAACAAAGAAGATCAAGAAAGAATACATTGGATATTTACTAGGAAGAGTAGAAATACAGAACACCCAAACCCGGAACTACATGACTGATTTCTGATTAAGTAACAGCTAACCTAGCTGTTTCTGTAAGCACAGAGACTGACACAGTATTCTGCAATGCTCTGTCTTCTGTCCTCATAGCAAATGGGTCAAAGGGTCAAAGAGAGTAAAGTCCAAATGCTGTTCCTGTTTCATAAAGGACTCTCAAATTTGAAGATTCTGAACCAAAGAAAACTCTTCTCCTGTACCAAAAGATCATTCTAAATCACACTAGTACATACCTGAAGTAATTCCAGTAGCGTCTCTGAAATGGTTATGAGCAAACGCCAGTGAAACTGAGATTACCATCAAGCAAAAGGATGCCTCAAACTGATTCAATGCTTCATATTAATTACGTACATTAACATTCTTATCTGCCGAATAGCTTTCCTTTGCAACTCCCAGTAAGTCATTTCACTGCTAAGGTCTCAACTCTCCCATCTGCAAAATGGTGTGAAATACAAACTTGCAGCTCAAATTTTAATACAGTTAGTTAGAAGCTGAAAGCAATAGTATAGTATTGTCTTAAAGAGCTCGCATGATAGCTTAGGCAATTTTAAATCCTTCTCTGTGTTAAATATAGCAGATTGCACAGCTTTCTCTGCAGTGAAAGGAGATTTATTTCCTAAGAGTGTTTAGAATCCAAGTCCTTTTTCTAATGAAGTGTGAGATAAAAGGATCTTTTTCTCAAGCACCAAAGAAAACATCATCTACCCAAATTTCATTAAACATTAAATGATTGCGAAATAAACAAATCTTATTTTTTGACAAACTGCTATTAGTTCTATTTATTTGTTAAGATGTAATACACATGCCAATTAGCCTCCACATGAGTATGTGGGAGAAATCCCTTCTATTCCTATGCCCAGTATTTTATATTAAGCTCATTAATTTGTGTCTAAGAAGAAATTTCAGCTCCATTCTTTTATGAAACCAAAGTTAGCATTAGCAGATAATGTAACTGCAGCTGATAAACTCAAGATGCCTTAATATCAAATTGCTCAATGGAACATTCTGCTTATTTTGAACTAATTTAGTACAGCAGTACCTGTTCAAGATCAATTCACAGCAGACTATTTCCTACTTATTGTTAATTAAAATCATGGATTTCCTGTTACAAACAGCATATAACTCTGAAGAATTAGCTACAAAACCAGTGTGTTATTGACTCAGCTGGTGGACTATTTCTAGACTTACTGACTTATTCTGAGTTTCATAAGAACAGCTGCACTAAGCAATGACACAGCGAGGGCAGGTGATGAGGGAAAAGTAGGATACACTCCCTGAGATTTCTCAAAGTTACAGAACTGCAGAATGGCTTAACTGTGATTTTTATCTCCAGCCTGAGGAACTGAAAGCACAGTAGGCTGGAACTCTTTCTTGGCACAATAAATATGGGGACCACCCAGCCTTGCTGTCTCAATTCCAGCCCTTTCCGGCCTTGAAGAGAATAATACTCTAGCTGCGCGCCAAGGGGATATCTGCAGGTGGCATCTGGGTTTGACCTAATCCACCCACACTTTTGTTGTCAGGATTATATAAACATTTTTTTCTACTGATTGTGCTGGGTAGATATAGGCCAGTTATTTCACTTCTGGAACATGGTTGTAGGAGAGTACACAAGCATGAGAACAGTTCAGAGAAATGGATACAGAGGAGCAGTACTGACTAAGGAAGAGTCCATCCAAGGCTTTCGGTATGTTGCTTCTAAGCATTAACATTCCTGAGATTTAAACCTTAATTCAAATGTCAGAATTACCAGGAAACTAGCATCGACCAGGCCAGAAAGGAGGCTCCATCACCATATCACATTCATAGAGACTATAAGCTACACAGTCCTTTTCTCTTTCCACTAACAACCATAAGCTGAAAGAAGACACAATTACAGGAAGTTAGTGTATTGCTTTTGCTTACTTGTGAATCAGTGTCTCTTTTCTTCCCCAAAAATCTCTGCCTGATTTCCACAGCAAAAAGGTAGAATCTGCTTAGGCTCTTATTAAAGAAATCTAATAAATCCCAGCATTCTGAACTGCATTTTCACAGGAGTTTGAGTTATGGCAAGAAGGATGTAAAAATGTAAAAAAGCCCTTCAGAAAGCAGCTCTGCAGATTTCTGAACAGAGAAATATTCAGAGCTTTGGCAAATGAAGTGCTGGCAATCAAGTGCTCTCCACTTGCATCGAATCTTGCAAAGCCCTGTTGTTTCTGACGCACTCTGTCAGAAGATAAAAGTCAACAGACAGAGCATATATCTCATTCAAAGCCTCTTCTAAAGCTTTTTTTATGAAAACAAATAAGGTAGTTGTCTGAGCCCTGTGCTCGTGAATAATTTAAGAGTTTAAACTCCAACTGGTAAATGTTACAAAAAATGACATAAACAAACACCAGACTGGAAGATCCCTAATTCCCAGAGGCTAAAGAGGTGCTCATCTCAGCAGCACCACTCTGATGCACTTGAAAGAAGACCTGGACCAAAACTATTGCAATAGCAGGCCAGCAGGTAAAATTCTTGTACCAAAAGTAACCGGAGATCTCTTTATTCACCAGGTTGAATAGGCTGTGCTGGCTGCTTCTGCATTTTAAGATGTTGCATTGAAGATTACGAGATTAAAAAGACAAATAAAAATATCACAGTGCTTTATAAAACCAGGCCTGAACACTCACAATTTCAGAACTGTCTGGAGTTTAAAAGTATCCAACCTTATTACTAGCACCTTCTTCGACACCCAACCTGTCAGGCTTCCCTTAAAGGTCTGGAGTCATGTGAAATCCCGTACATTAAAGTTGCAGTTTCTGTTTGGTGCATTAACTATTGTAACTGTTGAAAAAGCTTCCACAGTTCTTGTAAGGCGGAAGAGGGCAGATGCTCCTCCTGTAATGTGTAACTGTATGTCTGACCAATGAGTACGCTGCTGTTTCAGTGTTGTTGGATTTCAACAACAGCAACTACTGAAGATAGCTGCGCTGGTGTGGGGTGCACATTTGCATCTGTTGTCCTGGTACAATGACTCTTCTGTCATTAATGTCTTCTCTATGTCACTTACATTCTCCTAAACCCTGCATTAAAGCCTCATTTTCTTTACTCCCTGCAAAGCATTGTTAATCTCTCCCCAGGTCTGAAATGAATCTTATTCATTTTGCTTTTCCCAGGATAAAGTTTAATTCAAATAACTATTGGTAGTTCATCTTTTTTTTTTTTTTTAGGCTTTGTTTTTTTTTTCAACAGCAGTACTTGGAGAAATGTATCATGTTGCAAAAAATATAAAAGCTGCACAATTAATATAACAGTCATGCTGAACATATAGTCAGCAGGTTTAATAAGAAAGAAGTACTTCAAGTTGCCTTTCATTATACAAGTGCCTTGCTTGAACCTTTTACAAATATTCACATCATTCATCTGGTTGAAAACTGTGAGGCATCTGGGGCAGGAGTGTCTTTTTGTGATGGGTCCTTGCAGAATCAAGTATTTTAAGGTCTCCGTTTCTGCACTGAACTCTGCAAATTCACACACCAGAGATGGAGCCATACTACTTCAGCAAAGCGCAAGGAGCCTAAAGCACATTTGCCATATTTCAAATTTACTCAAGCTCCAGCACAAGGAGGACTTCAGTCCAAATTCACAGACAAATTAAATTGGCTCAGCTGAGGCAGACAGTATCCCTAGCAATACTCCTTTTCTCTCCTGAAGATTATGCCATTCTTGCAGGCATGGCTGAGCAAATTCTGTATCTGCTCGCTAGCTGCTGTAGCTTAAATTAATTAAGCGCATTAATATCATCTGCTGCCTACTAGAGCTTACATTAGCAGGCAGGACTATAAACACAGAAGCAAGCTGGGGGTTGCACATCTCCCTCTGCTGACTGTGAGGAAGGGTAAGGCACAAGGCTGAGGCTAGTGCTGGATGCAGCTGCCTCTACACATGGTTCTCAAGGTGATCGAAGCACCAGGTGAGACCTTATGCATTGCATGTGAACTCGAATCAAACAGTAAGGTTTTTGATTCTCTTCGACCCCATCTATGCAGGCACTTCAACACCACTGGAAAGCCAATAAAACCAGCAGTTGAAACTCTCAGAGAAGGGAATCGTGAACCAACAGTCAGTTGCTACTTCCCTCTAGACTGTATGTGAGCTCTGCCAGGAGAGGGGCTGTAGTGCTGCAGCTGCTTAAATTGACAACTTTACCAGAGCTCTGAGGAGCTGCCTCAGCTGGGGTCAGTTTTGGGGATGCTGAACAGCACTGATAAATGGTGAAACTCAGAAGCAACGAAAAGTGATACAAATGCAAGAAAGTATTTCTAACAGCACTTATTTTATCTGCATTTCTTATTAAAAGAATGCACTAAATAATGATAAAATCAGTGTAAACATCAAGGCACATGCTGATATTTAGAGGTTGGAATGTATTTCTGTTATTTAGATCAGCCAGTTTCTGCTCTTTGAAAGCTGAAAACAGCGCCTCAATTTATCTCTATCTTGTTTTCCATCATAACTTATTTATTTCAAGCATGTCAGGGGAGAAACCTAATTTGTAAGGACATTTTCCAATTAACGTTATTAATTAAAAGTTAGAGTCAGTGGGTTTGTAAATAATCTTATTTAAAGCCACAAAGTTTTAGGATTCTGGGAAATCGTTGAGAATGCAGCTATGCAAGTATTAACGGAAATGATCCAAATTTTCAATCTCCAAGTGTTACAGCATGTTTTCTGGCATTCTGAATGCCTGCTCATTTCTACATGATCTGTAAGCAATTTCATTTCCTCCAGAGTTCTCTTACACTATTAAGGAGTTATTGTTCCCGTTAGTTTCTGTTAAGCAGTGCTATGCACAAGTGCTTAGAAGTAATGGCTTCAATGAGTTTTATGTTTATCTTTAAGTTCTGCTCTGAATATGACAAGAGTCTCAGTGGAGTTCCAACTTTATGAATTTGTGCCATAATCCAGTAATATCCTATGCAATGTCTGTCATTTAGACTTATCTTTAGAAATCAGTGTACAAATTTGCAGTGTCACAGCCCTAAGCCTGCTGGTGTTCACAAAGTGTTTGGACAACGCTTTCAGACGTAGGGTTTGAATTCTGGCTGGTCCTCTGTGGAGTCAGAAATTGGACTCCGTGATCTTTGTGAAACCCTTCCAACTCTGGATGTTCTATGATTCTAAGATTTCATTTCATTTATTCATCTTTCAAGTTGTTTCTTTGGAACATCAGCCTCATGTGTGAGAACCCAAAGACAAATCACTGTGACTGACCTGGTGATCAATCAGAAACACTCATCCAACTGAATGGATCAAAACTGCTGGAGGAAGATTTAAATCTAATAAAGAGCAAAAAAGATGATTACAAGTCACTTTAGAACAGTAAAATTACTTATTTCTCAAGTGCATTCATACCAAGTGAATAACCACACTCTGTGGATGCAGACATATTTCACATCTAAAAATAACTTATGCTGTACACTGATCGCAAATCAAGATATACCCAAGGCAGCCTCTATTTGTAGGTCAATTTATAATCCTTACATTTAAAGAAAAAGCTTAGAGCAAAATCAGATGTTACACTTTTCATGTATCCATAGTTGTCATATGCTATGGGTTATTGTGAACCTTCTTGGCAGTTTAGATGAGTATACTTCTTAACAGTTTTAGTACTTAACCTAACTTTTTCTGTGTGTTGAAGTGCTCTTCAGCAGATGAGTACTCTTGGACTACAGGAAGGTCAATCATAGAATGGTTTGGGTTTTAAGTCCATCTTGTTCCAACTCCCTGCTACAGGCAGGTACACCTCCCTCTAGACCAGGCTGCTCACAGCCCCATCCAGCCTGGCCTTGAACACCTCCAGGGAGGGGCATCCACAGGCAGTGTCTCACCACCCTCACAGTAAAGAATTTACTCCTGTTATCTGGTCTAAAGCTACCCTCTTTCAGTTTAAAACCATTTCTGCTCGTCCTGACGCAACATGCCCTTATAAAAATCAGCTTTCCTATAGGCCCCCCTTTAGGTACTGGAAGACCACTATAAGGTCCCCTCAGAACCTTCTCTTATTCAGGCTGAAGAGCCCCAACTCTCTCAACCCGTCCATGTAGGGGAAGTGCTCTAGCCCTCTGATCATCAGTAATATTTCAGTATCTGCTGCTTTTCCTCTTATAATACCAGCCCGCTTATAGCTAGACAAATTCTAATCCTCAGGGCATTCAGGAGAGCTGACCAAAAGTAACATTTCTTGTAGCCTCATCTGGATGTTGGCCTGACATTCTGTATGGTGAGAAGGTATAAACATACAGTTAAAATCTGCTCACATCCTAATTGTCTTACAATAGCTCTACACGAGAGTTCAGCAGCAGGTCTGGGTTTTTCTTCTCCAATATGAGAGAAAGAGAAGTAAATGTGGCTCGATACATACTGTGCAAAAAGAGTAATTTCTATGTTCCAGAAAATGCTTTTGGAAATAGTAATAATAAAACTCTGAGTTCCAATAGAGCCTAGCTGTAACCAGAGAATCACTCCAAGTTTTAAACACAATTGGTTGACAGTATGTGAACACACATTTTAAATTAGCATTTTTGTGTGCAGACAGCAGCATTGTATTTTCATTTTGTAGTGGTGCTTTTTAACCACAAGAGCCTCATGAGTCATAATGCAGGGAAGGCAGGCTGAGGAAACCTGATGGCTTCCACACTTCAGAGTGTTTCTTCTGTTTGAGAAGGAAAACGTTTCCTTTGTTCAGGACAATGTAAGTGTGAACCTCTTGGCTGCAGGTTTGACATACGCTAAATCCATTTTGTCGATAGCACAGAATCTAGAAATACATAAATCCGCCTTTCCTATTTTTTACTTTTAGTACAAGGGAAATTCTGACTTCATTGTAAATGCAACCAACCAGAAAAACTTGAGTAGACCACAAAAGTCCTTTATGGGATTAGTGGCTTCAGAACAGGACTGGGAATCATCAGAACCGGATTCTAATTTTGCCATGCAGACATGTCACTATGAAAGATGTTTAGGCCAAAGATTTCAAACACTGACACCTAAAGTAAGGCAGTGAAATACAGAGTTAACTGTGCATCCAGCAAACCTTTAATGCATGGAAAATGCTGCACTGTTTTGAGTTGGAAGCAACATAGGGAAGTTTTGTTATTTATTATTAAATGTTTTCCTCTCGTAATGTTTTATTCCTTTTAGATTTCAGACCCACAGATAGATTTGTCTGGATAGTATCATTTCAATTGAGCTACAGGTATTTGCTGGGTTATGCTACAGAGACTTTTAAAATGGAGCACTTCAAAAACTAAGTTTCCTCAAAAACACATCCCTGGATTGTACCTGGATTCCCTCTTTTTAACAGCAACTGACCATAAGGAATCATTTTCGTTTGTATTTGGTGTCTTCTGCCTCATTTACTTCAACCACAATTTCAGTGGATTCTCAATCACCCGCTGAAATCTAGGTTTATATATAGCGATTAAGGTGCTCCCCGATTTGAAACTAAATGCAGCTACCACTGACAAACAGCAGGCTGCCTAACCAGTAGCAGTGCTTGTAGAGATTTCTAGAACCAGGAAACCCTGCTTTTGTATTTTCCCTTAACGTACACTTGCGATTGCAGGTAACCCTCCTATAGTCTCTGCTCAATGGACCAATCCTGTTACCAAGGTCACCTTTGCAGAGTTATATTTGCATCCAGCTGACGTTGATTCATGTTGCCAGATGGCTAAGGACAAAGCACAATCGCTCAACACAATGTGTGACCTACTTACACTCCTAACAATCTGCTGTTTAATACTTCATAAAAGCATGGAGACTTTGATTAAAATTTTAATTTTGTTTCATAGTTAGCCCACATGTGGCATGTACATTCTGCATACCAGATACATCTGTTCCAACAGAGAAGTAGTACGATGCCTCTGACTTCTTTCTAAAACAGCACATAGGAATGAATAAGTGTAATTTCCTTATTTCCTAAAGGCACTCTCAAAAGTAACTACAAGTTGTTGTTTTACTGATGTATCAACACTGGATCATCTTGTTAACAGCCAAACATTCTCATGCTGTCTCCACTTAAACTAATAATGACAACGGTAAAGTATCACCTATAGAGAAGAATGAAAACATGGCACAAAATTCATGTAAGGTTTCTATTTAGCTATGTGGAAAGTCATGGGGACATTCTCCATCCATGCTCAAAGTCTGATATACATTCATGGGTGTAAGTGGGACAAACTAATTTTTGTTTCATCTACAACAAAGCAAGATACACAAGAATAGTAGAAATGATGTTGGTCATTGTAGGCCAGATCCCGCACAGTGCTCAGGGCTTCAGGTACATGGTAACTACCAGGATGAATCAGATCTGATGTTGCCTAAGACCTTCAGCTTCCTCTGCCCTCAACTACTACCAGATCCTGTACAAAGCAACCAGAGAAAATAATCCCAATTTCAAACAGCCCTGCCTGGTTCTGTTCTCTAATATTTAAAGACTGCCCCCTGTCTTGCTGAAGTTTCAAGTTTCTTGCAAAGTACTCATCAACACAAATTTCAATCCTGAGCATTTTTCATTTCCAAAGTGATCTCCACACCAGTTTTGAATCTACTTTGCTCTGACGTATTTTCAAGCACTTGGCACCTCTCTAAAAGAAGCGAAACTGCTAAAAGTCCTGAGCGCTCAGCAGCTCCTGCTGTGAAAGTTCACAGCCAGAACCTCAGGAGAGCTTAGCATGGTGTATGAAGCTAGGTGCACATGTCTCAAGAACTCTTCTAAAAGAAAACCCAACTATTTTCAAAATAGAAATCCTTTCCTCCAGACTATGAGGAAAAAAAAGGAAAGCAGAAACCGTGGTGGTAGGGCAGCAGAGAGGCTGACAAAATGGCATCTGACATTGGTCACCTCTTCTGGTGCAGATTTTTACAAGCATGGCATGCAGGCTCTTGTTCACTGCTGGTGAAAATGCATAGATAATGGTGGTGACTACCTTGAAAAATAGTTTTGTACCTGAGCATTTTCTCTATGAAATAGTGTTAGTGTGGTCTTTGTAACTGTTGTAGTTTCCATGGAAATAAGTATTACTTTTGGAGAGACCTATGTTCTATACACTGAGGAGGAAATCAAAGAGAAAAATGTCCATTCAGATATCAGTATCATCATGCCTGGAGAAAATGAGACGTGAAAGTCAAACACAGGGAGTGACAATGTTATCATCCTAATGCAGTCAGTGCTACTGGGGGGCGTCAAACCATTTGTTTGTATTTATGCTGTCTTAATAATCAATTAAGACAGCATAAATACAAACAAATGGTTTGACGCTGACTACAATAAAATTTGGTCAGTGAACTGAATACTTTATTACTGAATAAAAAATGAAGAGTAAGCCCCAGATGCATCATTACATTATTTGGTGTTCTCAGGCTCTCCTGATGAATACAATCTAAATGTAGTTATTAACTCAGGCTGAAGCGTACCAAACATAGGAAGGGCCATCCCCTGAGAAGTTTTGTTCCAACTTACAGCTCTTGTAAGCCTGATTTTGTCTAGCACCACAAGTACTTCCCCTCTCTCCAGAGCTCTGGAAGGCTCTGTTGCTCACTGGAGGAAGCACAGGAAGAACCAAACAAACATTTTGACCCTGCTGTGCCCATGGTATTTGCCACATGGACAGACACAGTTTCACCAAGTTCTCTGCTCCTCTGAGGAGACTTTAGCAGAAGCTGGCCCTTGTGGCACAAGTCTAGATCCTGTCACTATGTCCATCCGATGGACCTGCTTCACAGCCTGTTTTGTGTCAATCTTTTTATACAGCGTGCCTTCAATTATAGGCAGTAAATGCACAGCAGAAAGCCTGTTTTAGCTGTGGCCAGTGACCCACTTAGAAATGTAAGGTTGCACATACCCCATAACCCACAGTAAAGCTCTCCCAGCTTTGCAGTCAGAGATCTGCCCAAGAACCAGGAGATGACCTGACTGTCATGCAGTAACAACACTCTTTATGAGCACACATTATTATTTTCCTAGTTGCTAGACATCAAACATGATAACATAGCAAGGATAACACTTGCCTACATCTGATTAAAAATTCCAGTGTCTTGTGTCTATTAGGGCTGTACAGTGTAATAACAAACACGACCCAGTCCTGAAAGCACAGATTAAGTGCATCTAAATAGCTCTCTCTTGGGTCTGTTTAGTAGAGAGCATCATTCTCCTTTGGTGGGTCTGATTATTTTTCAACTTTAAAGCCTGTGGAGGGGCAAAAGTTCCTGTTTAATTTGCTACTGTGTGGGAAAGAGGCAAAGGTGTCTGTGACACTATGCTATGCTTGGAGATGGTCTGTGCTTGGAAAAGCCTGCAGTTTTAAGCAAGATGCTTCAAAACAAACATAACTGATGAGAAGGCTCTTAAACGGGAACAAAGTAAACAGATGCTTCATTAGAAGTTACATCCCCAGACTTGCTTTTACTATCAAGTCCGCTGATTTTTTTTTTCCCCTTACTTCAATTTAGAAATTAATTCTTTTACAGAAAACCTAAATTGTTACAGTTACATTAAGAATACTATGAAGAAAATGGTTTTTTTTTGACTGTCTTGTCCCAAGGAAAAGATATAGATAAATTTAGTAAAAAAAATAAAATAAATAAAAAAAAAACCATACTTGTTTACTCATTAGAGTCTTTAAACAGCAATTTGCAACTGCTCTGCGTGTGCTGTAGCTTAATGTTTAAATATGGCCTATATTCATAGATTCATGTTAAAAAGTAACATCCGCAACTGCCAAGTGCAGCAGAACACCTTTTGAGGGGGTCTGCTACCCACTGACATTGAATCATAGAATCACTGAGGTTGGAAAAGAACTCTAAGATCATTATGTCCAGCCACCAACCCACCCCCATCATGCCCACTCATGTCCCTCAGCGCCACGTCTCTACACTCCTTGAACACCTCCAGGGATGGTGACTTCACCGCTCCGTGGGCAGCCTATGCCAGCAGCACCAGCAAACATGACACGGTTTTAAGGGATTCATGAATTCTCGACTATTTGTTGCCAGTGTCCACCACCAAGAAAAAAGAAAGCCTGCAATGTATGAAGGAAGTATGAGGAAAGCTTAACTATTCCCTCACTCCAATTATCATTAGTGCAAAAAGCATCTGTTGGTGTGGTGCCTTGCTTTAGAGATCACAGAGGGAAATGAAACTGTCACAGTTCCCCAGCAGATACGCATTCCTTATATTCTTTCCAAATTTTGTAATGATGGGATATTAACATTTTAATCATGTGGACTGAAGTGGATTGGATAAAAACTGCATTAAAGTTAACGGAGTGAAATCATTACCTGAGATTTTGAATTTTGCCCTCAAAATTTGTAATGGTAAATAATAGCAAAACTAGTGTAGCAGACCCAAATGCTTTCTGATGATCTTTAACAAGATCATGCTTGCTGTAGACCTGGTGCAGACAAAATCTTTTACTCATAAAAGCCCACCCGCTTTTAGGTTTAGTTGTGACTGTTCTTTGTTGTTCTGTCCTGCTACATTTGAGTTCAGAATAAAGATAGCAATGATAAGTTGAGGTTACTTGATGGGCATTAGACATTATATTTTAATCACATTCTCAGAGGTACAGAATATGTTAGGAAATATCATTACCTTTATCAGTCAGCTGTGGTTTGAGACTATAACTAAGCGATCACAAAAGGGAAAAATGCCTTAAGTAGTATGGAATTGAGGTAAACTAGGAATAGCAATACAACTGACAGTTCTATTCGTGTTGGTGCCCTGTTTAGGTGCTGTCTTGTTTGTTGTTTTTTTTTTTTTGTGTGTGTGTGGTCTTATTTCTTTGTTTTGAAAGAGAAGGATGGATCAAACTTCAGACAGCTCTTTAGTTAAGGAACAGAACACAAATGTGAAATTAGAAGTATGAATATTTAAAGTGCTGTTGAACGTACACTATCAATCAATTGAGGCTGAACTCCTTTATATACGTGGTGACTATGATAATGACATTAGAAGTGGTCACTTAATATAATACTGGCCAAAAAACCAAGATAAACTCTTGCCATTATGGCGCACTGGAGAATTCCTTATTGTAAAGTACCACATGGAATATCTAAATTAATTCATAAGAGCACAAAGATCTATGATATTCAAAACCTTAGCTTGGACATATGCGACATGGCATTGCTCTGTTAATCACACTGCAGCTAAACAGAGCTCTTGACCAATTTTTAACTCACATGATCAATTGCTACAAAGCTGTCAAGCTTGATGCCAGCTCTTTTCATAGCTGCACTCTTGACCACAAGTCTAGATGAGCTTTTAGGGTTATAATGAGGAGTAAGCCAGAAGAAAATAGATGCCTGAAATCCTATAGCCAAGAAGCAGTAATTTCAAACAGCTCCCAATTTGGAACTGTCTGAGAGCAGAATAAGGACACAATCAAAACCAGACTCTGGAAGAATGTACTTGGAGCAAAGTATAGGTCAGTGAGTCTACAAAAAAACCCAAAACTAAAGGGTAGTAATGGGTGAAGGCAAATGGGGAAAAATCAGTGCAGACCAGAAAGCACAGTTTTTGCCTCCTCTAAAACAGCTGCAGAATGAATTCCAGAGTTGAAAGTCAGAGTCTACCATGTATTCTCAGCGATACAAGATTTTTAAGTCAAAAACACTGCTTCAAAATTCCTTTCATTTTGTTTCTCCACTGTCTGTGAAGCTGTTCCTGGGGACTTAAAAGCACTGTGACTGTTTCCCTGGAAGCACAATTGCAGGCAGGTTCAACCTTGATCACCCACGCTTCCCTCCCCTCCCATACCACATCATTTACCGTCAGCTGTGTTCCGCAGCGGTGCATCACTGCTGTGAAACTCTGCTTGAAGAAGCAGTAACACTTGCCTTTGTAAGCAATGGGGAATGACCTTAATTTATGCCCTGGCAGAGCCAGCGAGCAGGGCCTGAGCACCACTATCCAGCTGCCACCTGGCTCTGTGCCGAGCACCTCGCAGCAAGCTCTTCGGGAACTGAAACTCTCACAGGCCTCTGAAATTGAGATTCAATTTCCACACAACGTGCCATTTTGTACTTTAAAGCCTCAGCCTTTTTCTTTCCATTGTCAGTGAAGCACTGCTGCCTAATGGGCAAACAGCAACTGCAACCAACATTTTTCTGGGTTTCTTCTTGTCTAAGTACAAGCTGCTTCAGAGAGATTTGTAAGCTAAGTAGATCCTGGGCAACAGGAACACAACTTTTGCTGTTCAATGCAGTTACAATAAAACAGGAGAGCAACACTGAGATGCATACCTTTGCTTCTGAGTTGTGCACACAAGCAAAAAGACAGATGAAACCTGACATATCTCCTTCACCATAAAACATTTTTTCTTATTTAGCCATTCTTCAGATTTCTTAGGTTCAAGCTCAGTAATCACTGCAAGGTAATGAGATATCTCAAATCATCAAAACATTTAGCTGCACCGTGCTGAAGATACACAACAGAAATGGCTAACAGAGAAATTCAGATGTGAACAGATAAGAAGTGCTTCTGTTAATGGGTCTGGCTGGCTGTCAGAGTACATATCAATACATGGAAGGATGTTTTTTCAAGTGCAATAATTATTCCCATAGTAGTCAGAGAAAAAAAAATAAAAAATAATCTGAGCTGTTGATAAGCCATGTAAAATTCACTTTGTGTCTTACGATGAGTGGTTCTTAGGATGTCAATATTCACTCCTTAACAAGGTTGGCTTTAATTTAAGCTCATGATTAAAGTCTGAATTTATGTTTTTTAATTCTCCTTCCAGAACCACAGCCATAAATTAATGAGATGCAAGTGTAAAACATTTAATGTTATCCTTTATCATTTTTTATCTTGTGGTTTTTTTCATCATGGAAATTGTTGCATATAAAAATTAAATGAGGAATTCAAATAGAGTGGTAAATTGTTATTCCTTTTGATTTGAAGGCATGCAATGTAAATCGTAAATCTTTCAACTCCAACTTCACATTCACCAGTATGCTTGGGGTAATTGAAGCTCCTCTGGAACAGCATAAAACACTCAGAGCATATTGGCACTGCTTTGTATTGCCAGGCAACAAAACAGCTGATTATGTCTCCCAAATTACATCTTCTTCCAGCATCTCTAAGCATTCCCTTCCACAACATCACTCACAAACTGTCTGTTTTCTTGTTCTCTGATACACTCACGTCCCTTCTATTCTCAACTCCATTTTTCTAAATGCTAAAGAGTACTTTTTAAAAAACCTAATATTTCTTAAAATATTTGCCTTCTCTCCTCTCTAAAACCTTAGACTAAAACCTTAGGCTGCTCGAGCAAAGATGCTGTTTCATTTGCTCGCTATCTATCCATTTGGAAAGAAAGGAAATTTCCAGAGGACACACATTGTGCTTCATTCACAGTCTGTGGGTGGGCGTAGGCAGTCATTTAGAAAGAGGACAGCTGGGACCAGAGAATCTCTGTACAAGGCTTAGCGGGGTTTATAGAGAAGTTCAGAAGTACTGCAGTACTACTGCTAGTAGTAAAAGCATCTTTGTTAACAGATACTCCAAACCACAAAATCAGGAGCAGAAATACTGAGGACACCCCATATTTGTTCTTCTCATACATAAAGGA
This sequence comes from Excalfactoria chinensis, assembly GCF_039878825.1. Taxonomy (NCBI): domain Eukaryota; kingdom Metazoa; phylum Chordata; class Aves; order Galliformes; family Phasianidae; genus Excalfactoria; species Excalfactoria chinensis. Next base: position 91,921,467 of record NC_092827.1, on the reverse strand, counting down.
AGTTTCACATCCATCAGAAAAGTTAATCTCAATTTATCCTCTGCTTCATAAATGCAATGTCTATCTTAATTAGAGAGGTTTGATCTGGATATGCTGATAATATTTAAAAGCCACACATTTAATACCATTTTCAGTCAAAATATGTATCACAGACTCTACTGGAATCCCAAGGAGTTATGTGTTAATCTGCATGGAGAGCAAGCATAGAAAATGTTTAGTTTAGTGAATTGCTTCCTAGTACAGCTTGCTTCTTAAAGGACTTGAACATGTAGATGGTTTTCCTGTAGGTATCTACATAGATTTAGAAGAGACAAGTGCCTGCCACCTCCAGCTTTGCATCTCTTTATCATGTCCCCTTTAATTCACACATGAAGTTATGAGACTTATAATCTAACTTAACTCATTTAAATCAACACAGAAATATGGAAAGATGAAAGCCTAAAATGGGCAGAAAAAAAATTAAGCATCCCATTTGGCCCATTCTCAAGTTGTTTCAACTTATTTGCACAAATCCATGAAAATAGCAAGAGGTGAAAGAACCAAAATATTCCCTGGGTAACAGCACCATTTTGTACTGCTAGTTAGCAGCAGCATTACATTTTAACAAATGCACTCCACATCTGTGTATCTATAGTGAATAAGATCCAAAAAAACACAAGGAAGTGAAATACTTCCTTTATGCTGAAATGTAATCCAGCCCTAATGATACAATAGCAATTATTTTCAAGAGAGGATGCTAAAAGAATCACTGGTACAGAATACCAAGTGAAACAACAATAGTTTTCCTCAAAAACACCAACAGTGTCTATCAATGACATGGTAATTGGGATTGCAAAAAATAATAAAAAATAAAAAAAAAAAAATAGGATGCAACGATTTTAGCTAATAAATAAAATTAATCCATCTCTTGGAAACACAGAATGCAATGATTACAGCCCATGGGTGCCTGCTGCTTATAGCACCAGATCAACTTCGAGCAATAAAAAGAGTGAACATTCAAAACATCCAGTAAGATGTATGTGATAACACTGCAAGTAGGCATCTGGATGCCATTACAGGTAACATTTTCAAAAGGGCATTACGCACTGAAGTACTTAAAAAAATATCATTCGTGTTTATAATTTTACCTTTATCTATTTTTTAACTCCAAAGAGCCCGTATGCAATGATCAATTCACTAGGAAAATGAAGAGCTATTTTAATCTGCTGATCCTATAGTCATTTACATGGTGAGATATACACTGTACTCTCAAATATACATATTAAGAAATCAAGTTATCATTCTAAATAAGCCCAAATATCCTAAAAGAAAAGAAGTAACAACAACCTTGATTTGACCTGTTGGATGTTTTTAAACTACTGTAGCCTAAAACAATAAACATGTAAGTTCAATAATATCTCACATACTACAAATTAAGATAGCAGCTTGAAAGTTATTGCTTTGAATCAGGAATTTATAGTAAAAGATCCATACCATCCATCTCCAAACAAAACAAAACCAAACAGAAAGAACCCCCCAACATTATTCTATGTAAAAATAGCAAAACCAGGAGAAAATGTTTTTCTGTGGTTCTAAATACCGTTATCTGAGAAACTAATATTGCCTGTACAGCTGTCTCCTGGATGGCAAGAAGGACTCTCTACAATAGTCCAGAACAGCCTGAAAACAAATTCCTATGTTGTTACATGGTGACAGAGGTGAAAGCAAATCACCTTCCTATTGCAACAATAGAGAAAGACTATTCAACTATACAACACCTTAAGCTGCAGGAGAGTTTGGCAATGAGAGAGTACAAACTGGGTAAGAATAAGTAAAAGATAGCTTCTGGCAGCAGAGAATCTACTTTATCTCATGGGCTGATACCCAGGGAAAGTTTAAGCTGATTTGAGCCCTGTGAATATGTCAGAGGTATACAAACAGCATCTGTTGCACCGTGACAATCCAATGCCTCTAACAATGTCCTGAGAAAGTGCAAGCCAAGGAAAGGAAATCATTGAAGAAAATGGACAGGATAATAAATGTCTACGGAGAGGTAGAACAAGGACAAAAGGAACCACTTTTTCCTGCTTAGTGTGTTCACTCAATAGCCTCCCAAAAGGGTTACTTGGCATTCATGCCAAAACCTGACTCACAATATTAATATGCAACAAGTCTATGGATTAAGGCTGCTGAGAGAGCTGTGGGTGCCCCATCCCTGGAGGTGCTCCAGACCAGGCTGGACAAGCCCTGGGCAGCCTGAGCTGGTGGGGGCAGTCCTGCCCATGGCTGGGGATGGGACTGGGTTGATCCCTTCCAATGCAAACTGAACTGTGATTCTACAATGATTCTATGATTAATGCTACGGTTGCTCATAGCTCTACAGAAATAAACCCCAAATGTAACCCCTGAGGAACTGAAACCTAATTTTTCACTGATGGATGAGAATAATGAAAAAAAAAAAATAAATAATAATTTCAATTGAATTAACAGTGTGCCCTGGCACCAGGAGGGCTGATCTGGGGGGCACCAGGCCCAGTGCTGCCATGGGGTGAGGGGAGGGGCTGTCCCCTTTGCTCTGTACTGTGCAGCCTCATCTCCTGCACTGGGTGCAGTCTGGGTGCCACAGTACAAAAAGGATGTAAAACTATTAGAGAGCACCCAGGGGAGGGCTATGTAGATGGAGATATGTCTGGAGGACAAGGTATGTGAGGAACACTGAGGCCCCTTGGGTTGCTCAGCCCAGAGCAGAGGAGCTGAGGGGATGCCTCATAGCAGCTGCAGCTCCTCACAGGGAGCAGAGGGCAGTGCTGAGCTCTGCTCTTTGGGGACAGAATGGAGCTGTGTCAAGGGAAGAGCAGGTGGGGGTTAGTGATAGGGTCTGCCCCAGAGGGCAGTGGGCACAGCCCCAGTGTTGGAGCTCGTGGTGCGTTTAGATACTGCTTTCAGACATAAGGCTTGGGTTTGGATGGATCTGTGTGGAGCTGGGAGTTGGACTCTGTGAACCTTGTGGGTTTCTTCCAACTCAGGGTATTCTTTGATAACATTTCAGTGTACCTCCCTGTTTTGTATTCTGCACCACAGGGAACTGCAACACATATCTTCAGAAAGAAAGGGAAAGGGCATGATTAAGATGAGGGTTAAACATTATTTAAGAGAGTTAAAAATAAGTTATAAGTTCTGTTTCTTTACAAATTACCATGCTCACGACACAAAGAATACCTCAAATGCCTGTATCTAACTGCGTATTAAAACTGTCCATAACAAAAATGGTAGCTGCTAAGTAATTGAAACGTTTTTAAAAGCTATTATGTGAAATAAACAAGAAACATACACTATGTAACTGGGGCTGGATATTGCTTCAGGAAGGAAGCTGACAGAAGTGATGCAGTCTGTGTGGTGGGAAGGCTACCGTGGCAGGCAGGGCCTCAGGAGCCACATTGCAGTAACCAACACCACGACTGCAGCCTCTACATGTGCTCTTACAAAAATTACATTAAGCTTTATGTATGAAGGACTGGAGTGTGAGTGACGGGCTAAAACAGGAAGAGCATTAAGAGCTGCAAATAGGATTGAGAGGGCTAATTGAGGGATGTTGAGGAAGAAGCAGGAGACTCCTACGGCTATTGATCGGAAACTCACAAGAGGGGAAATCAGAGTACTAAAAAACATAATTTATGGTTTATATTGCATGATAACTGTATATTGTACAGAACTGCACAGATGATCCTAACCAAGAAACTTCCTCAGGGAAACATAAACATAGAAAGGAAATAGAGATGGGATTAAATAATGCTCTGAAGGCAGCTATCATATAAAACAGAAGGCTAAGTTGTTGCTACTCACATTATATAATACACTTATTTTACACTATTATTAATACTGCGTGTTCTTATGGGTTTATGCATCAAACAATAACTTTGCTCAAATACCTGAAGGAGAAACAAATTTTGACCTGAAAATCCCCCATAAAACTTAGTGGTGAATACTGCTTCTAGTGGAAGCTGTGCAACAATACCCTTTATCATTGGGAAAACTGTCAGTAAATCACCACAGAGAGGACAGTTGCACAGTCAGGAACTATGCAAGCAAGGCAGACCACAGTCTTAACAAACCAACTCAGGGAGGTGGGGAATTTTGTCACTATATTTTATCAACACTAAATGTAAAATATGTCCATGTTTTGTGAGCTAGAAAGTAACACAAGGTTTTTTATTTTATTTTTTTGTTACAACAATTTACGAATGAATCTGAGTAAAAGGGAAAGGCCTAACAAGAGGAAAAAATAAATAAAGTTAAAGAAAAATGCAGGAGTTCAAATCACTACAGGATCTCCACAACTTTAACAAGCAAGTTCTAGAAGGTATACTGTAATCACATAATTAAGGTAATAAGAAGTCTAGCAAATCTAGTCCAGTATCAGACTTTTATCTAGTCCACAGGCCCAAAACCTATCAGAACATACCAGAACAAATGTCCAAGGTAGGAACTACCCTAAATATCCACACTTTGAAGTATTTCAAACTATGAAACTATCACCATTAATCTGAACTCTGTTAGAAGTAGTTCCCAATGCTCCTCATCAGGAGCATCAGGTAGGGAGGCCACGACACCTTGATCACCCCAAGAGGCAGATATGCCAGATAAGTAAACACAAAACCAAATGATAATTTTCAATTAGAAAAATAAAGGAAATAAATAGGAAGAAAAAGAATGTTTGTTTTCAATCTATCAAAATAGGCATTCACAAAAAACAAGAGTGAAGATTTGACTGAGAAACAGGTGTTAAGTGGTTGGGTTTATGTAGCTCTAGAGGCAGCTATTATTATTATTATCCCATAATTATCCCATAATGGACTAGTCTATGCATTAATTGGGAAGCCACGTACATAACAAATGTACAGTGACATTTTGATGCTTTGCTTCTCACTTCCCCTGCCAGTCCATCTCCCTGGTTTGCAATGCGTCAACCTTTAGAGTGAGAAAATAAATGTTTCAACTCTTTCCCCGTGAGAGTATTCAGAAACAAGTACTTGCAAGTGTATAAGCACTGCCATGACTCTTTCCTTGAAGAGAACAGTCACTGCTATTTACACAGACTGCCGAAAAGAGGATTTAGCTAGAAGCTCGTTTGCAATGAAACACTCTTCTCATGACATTTTCCTGTATTTCTTATCTAATTTGTGTTTATGTGCTTCTTATTATCTAATCTCAGGTGTGCTTAACCTAACAAATCCCTAACAATTCAGGAGCAGTAGAGAAGTGTTACACGGATAAACAGAGATAAAGGTTATTTATGTTTTCTAATTTAAGCATTGGAGCTAGAAGGTTAGTCTTGAGTTTTCTACAGAGTTGCTAATCACTCACTGTCCTGGACATTCTCAAGACAAGCCCCTTCCTAAGCTATGCAAAGCATACACTAATGTTTAGTGCTGTGGTTTGTCTTCTCCTGGGCATATCAAACCACATCAATGTGGCTTTATATTTTTAATCCCCACCAACACATTCCCAAGGTTCCTTTCCTCATGTCATTTGGCTGTATTTGCTGCCAATGAATGCTAATGCTACGTGAATAAAATTCTTCCTCTGTAGTTTTCATTTACTGTCTTTCTAGAAGGCCACCAGCACACTAGGCAGGTGATATTACATTAAAAAAAAAAAAATAAAAATAAAAATAAAACAAGCCCCAAAACCTTCAGGGCTGAATCAGGCTGTAATTAACTGAAAGCTGATCAGGTCAGTTTTACAATCATAAATATTATTTTTTAATAATATGTTTTGTATCCTTCAAGGATGCAACTAATTTAACAGACGCATCCAGAATATATTTATCAGACTAACTTCTATGGACATAGCATAAGCATGTTCTTAATATGTCTATTATTAAGGGGTTAGTCAGTTTAAAGGTAACAAGTGAGCAGTGCTTCACTTATTAATGCTCAGACAATTCAGAGTGCAGAGCAGAAGTCACATGCTCACATCAGAAACCAAGGGCTCATTCAGCACCTCAGTCTGCTCCAACTAAAGCACCATTGAGAAAGTACTTGCAGATTTAAACTACATGCAGGATACCTGCAGTTGTCAGAATGCCTCCTTGTTCCCAGGGTGAATTTCATTGCAACTGAATATCAGATCATTGTAAGATACAATCATTTAGGATCTCCGTACATTAATGCATATATTTTGTTTGTTCTATGATAAATATATTTGCAAAGTATATTTTAAAAAAAACAGAAAAAGAGTGGAGCAACAGTACTGTATCACAGAAATTAGCTTTCTGGTTTTTATCTCATCTTAACTGAAGTCTGTTTCTGTTGCCAAGCAAGGCTTAGTAGGCTTTCTTCATTTATGAACTGTTTCACCAAAAGTGGGGTATAATTGCTAAAGATTTACTTATTTTTACTTCATTTTGGTTTATAGATAAACAAAGATTTTTCATTTTGAATTCAATGAAATTCAGTCTTCAACTTGAAAACTTTCTGTCTATTTGGCCTTTTCAAACAAAAGCATAGCAAAGGAGATGGTATGCGAGATAACGCAAGGACAGGAGAGATATTGATGCTAAGAGCTTTTTATCAGTACTCCTGTGTTTGTGATGCTCAGCTTGTGCTCTGCTTAAAAAGGCACAGCTTCCTTCTGTGCACCTGGAAAAAGGCCAAATTGCTGTGCTACAAGGCAACTGGGAAGAAGCATCTCCATCTCTGGAGCTAATGCCATTCCTCTACAAATGGAGCCAAAGACGGACAGTGAAGGAAATGACATAAGTACTGATGTAAGCAGATTACTTCCCTCCACCCCACATGACGCTGTTTTGCAAATTCCAGCTCTGAATGCACTGGGATCACATTCTGAAGGACGAACACACTATTTAACAAATAGTCCACTTCCAAGTCTCAGTGATTACAATGCTGGGCTGCACAGACAGACAGAAGGTACCTGCCCTTTAGACTCTCCTTCTAGGAACACATCTGTAGTTAACTAAAAGCATCCTTTGCATTTGGTCCACCAGTTGACATGCCCAACAATGCCTGCAGAACATGACAAAGCAGGCTCAACACAATGAAGAATTCAAAATAACCAACAAATTATTGGCAATTTATTGGCAATTAGCTTGACTTCCATAGAGAACTGAGTGCAGCACTATCCAGCTCCCTGCCCATCTACCTAGCGCAGTTGCTACGGGGTCTAGTGACCCTTCTCTTTATAAGAAACCTACTATTAATCTCCACACCAAGGACAGCAATCACAAGGTCTAAGCAATCCACACCTAATCCACCATCTGCCCTTGGCCTCAGTCTCCAGAGCAAAATTATAAACGTCCATTTCCTCCCCACATGATTATAAACGTACCAGCAGAGCACTGTCCATCAGAACACAAGAAAGAGCCGTACTTTGCAGCAGACTATGGGCTGCATGCTGTTGTATAAACTTGACATTACTGATGTAAGGTGGAATGATACAAGGATGGTAACAAAGATGGCAACAGACATTCAAAAGGTTATTTAAGAAGAAAAACTCACTGATATGGATGCCTTCACTGGAAAATGCTGAAGCAATCTCCACCAAAAAGTAATCTCCAAGAGATGCTGCGTTAGTGGTGGTCAGCCCTTAAATGAGGTCTAGAGGAGGTGGAGTTAAGATCCACCCCTTCCAGGAGCACAGCTAAATTACTCTCACCTGTGCTCCCACAGCTGACCCAACACTTGCCTCAGCTGATTAATCAGAGGTTCAGGCTGTGATTACCAATTTCCCATACAACTGAACTCAAAATTCATAAGAATAAAACCCGCTGTGCTTACTGCTCACAAGCTACTGAGCACAAAAGTCAAGACTGTCACTTTGCTAGATGCAATTTCATTGCATTTTTGCTGTGTTGGACTGGATAAAAAAACAAAAATTGTAAAAATGGGAAAGGAACCAAGAACCCAAACTCCATTCCCCAGTACAGATTTTTCCATTTATATTTCTCATTTTCTCTCTCTTAAGTCTTCAACCACTCTCAATTTTGAGTCTTATTTCTCTAGCCCCATTTTCACCCTTGTTTTCTATTGTCTTCTGGTTTCAGTTTCATTTTTTTTTCCATTTACTTCGCTCTAAATATTACTTTTCCTATTACATCACCCAGTTTTTGAGTGCTTATGTGTAATTATGAATTACTTTTTCATACACCTTTGGAGCTTCTGCATCTCATCTTCCACCTGACAGATGACTTTGGAATGTATCCCAGGTACACAGTCAAGTTCACAGACACGCAGAGCATGTCAGCTCTATTCCCTTCAGGTTTCATCTTCTAATTAGTCTTGTAATCTGAAAGAAACACTATTCCTATGAGTTCCTGTAGATGCTCCTTGAAATTTAATAGCAGCAAGTAATGGCAAAGAGGGAGAGGGAGAAAAGAGTTTAAGAAACAAAGTATAAGATATTCAAGTAGAGAGTACAAGAAGAAAAAATACATTGTGAAAGGAAGGTCAGTGCAAGACAGTGGGGGAGTTTCTAAAACCAATGAATGTGGAAAGTGGAGGAATAGAAGAGGAAAGAGAAAAAAGAAATTAACCCGGACTGCAACTTGCTGTCCCATATTCAGTAGGTTTGAAAAGGAATCCTTTCCATTAGATGGTCATCTAAACTCTAAAACAATTTTGTGGGGGCAGGTGATAGAAGAAATAAAAACTACCAACTTTCACCATTCTCATGATAATTTTCCTACAAACAATGTCTGGATCCTCAGAAAGGTCAGCATTACAAGGACTTAAAAGCACTGAGCATCCTTTAGCCAGGTTCCATATCTCACCATCTCTGGATTAGTTTTTGCCTTCCTGGACACAACCACTTATTCCACACAAAGCCTACAAATCACTAGGACTTGCTAAAAGAGATCGTTTACAGTTCTTAGCTGTAGTTTATGTGCTTAGTCACACTCTGCTATAGCTTGGCGAGAAGTTCTTTCTGCCATCAAATGGCTGAATAAAAGGAAATGTACTGAGTCACCATAGTTAAACCTATATGCTAGGATCCACACTAACGTAATGTACTTCTGCCAGAAAATGCTGATTTGTTAGAAATGAGTCATAGGAGAAATTTAATGAAAACTAATCTTCCAAGAGCAAGCAAGCCAGGAGCAGTTTGCTTGCATCCCTTCGCCACTATTCTGCTGCTGACTAAGGAAGGCTGCCAGACCCCTGAGAGCTATACCCATGATGCAAGGAAAGCACACACTAACACGGCTGAGATTCTGGGAGTGCACTTTCTCTCCATTCTGGATGATGTACAGGGAGTTTTCTTCCCCCACTAGATTCAGTATTCTCAAGACTGATGGGGAAATAAATGCATCTCAAAGCAGCAACCTGTCCTTGGTGCAGTTATTTTTTACAGTTTCTAAAAACAGCAGCAAAACTCCTGTGATTTTCTTTATAATTCTCAACATACTTTTTAGTCAATGTATTTCATTTAAGGTCTCGCTTTGCATTTGAAATTTTAGTTACAGTTTCTACTAATACATATATCATCCTGAAATTGTGCTGCATGATAAATTCAGCACCCATCTTGTCCTGACTGTACTAATAACAGCAACCTGTATCTTTAAGGTGTACTGCAATGCGCACTGCTACCTCATGGGCAGATACACAGCAGCTCTAACATTACTGGCTCTGTTTTGCAGGCTGATTCTGCACAGGGATAGAATCAATGCCCTAAAAAGCCATTTACATATGCAAAGCTATGCATATAAACCCATCTTTGCAGGACCAGTGATTTCATCTCTTTGTTCATTAAGGAACATATTTTCCCCTCACTTCATGCATTTTAAAACATCCCTCTAATGAGTTTACACAGTAAGCATTAATATTTCTTCTAACATTTTTCCATTAGCTCTGTCAGACTCAATCTCTTATCATTTGTCAAGCTGCACAGAAAATCTGATAATTAACAAATATGTTGCTGTTGTTGCTCAGTGATGAATGCAGCTGTATAAGAGCACGGGTCTCTGCCTTCATAGTATTTGTTGTTCACTCTCACCCTGACAGAGAGCAATGCGGAGGTGTATAAGATGCCATATTTGGTATTTGAATTGTGTGTGCCATCACACATTCAATTATAACATATATACACATACATACAATGTATATATTTAGAATACCTATTACATAGCACAGTAGAATAACATAGGAAAAGGAGAAGGGTAGTCAACAGCATGCTGTGGTTACGTTGTTCTCTAAGGTTTACCATGGAAAACACTTGCCGATTTTCACAACTGATTTTCTAGCAGTGACTTCTCTTAGCAGGTTTAAGTATTGCACAACTTAAGCTACACATTCTGACACAAAATGCTTGGCCTCTGTTTCTCTTTCAGAGATAACGTTAACACCCAGGGTAGTTTTTCTCACAGGCAATTACTACTTTGAAGCCACCCATCCATTTTCTAGAAAATTTCAGCTCCAGAAAGCAATAAATATTGAGCAGAAATGAGCAAAGGAGTGGGTCACAGGGACACAGGTTACTGAGTAGCAGCTGGCACTCATTCATTCTATTGTAGAGCAGAGAATGGGGCTGGATGTTGCAGACCGAAATGATTTAAAAGACTACAGAGAGCAGATATGGGGCTTTTTACTACTGTACCGGTTGGTATTTTCTTTTCCTAAGCTACCTGCAGTATGATGCAGAGACAAGGTGCTCTGTCTAGGATGTTATCCTGAACTTGATCTTGCAGGAAGAAGCCATACATTCATTTTTCACATCTTATTCACATCTTTGTTTTCTCCAGCCTATGGTAAAACACACTGTGCTCACTGCTGCATAGAAAATACACTTGTGTTAAGAAGAATTAACCATTAATTAATCTTAGCATCAGAAGTAAGTTCTACTTTAGCAATTAATTCTGCCAAGGGGGAAAACATAACTTTTACTTTTTGATTTTTATTACATAGCTCAGCTGACCCTATGCGTGGCAATTTGTGAATTCCTCCCCCTCCCCTTAACTGAGAAGCTTTCTAACACAACTTAAGCATTTAGGATGATCAAAGTAACAATGCATTATAGTAAAATCAGCTATTGTAGAAATACAAAGGCATTTTCTTTAACAAGTGATTCTGTTTGCAAATGGTGATGGTATTCTGAAATGCATCCCTAATGGCGAGTAAACACGGTCTGTTCTGTCACTTTGATGGATGTTCACTGCAGTAGTCCGTTATGAAGAGGGAGACGGGAGGACGGGACATCTTTTTATCTGCTTAATGGTAAATAATAGCACATTCATTGCTTATTATTCCTCTCCTGTTGGGCTGATCTGTCTTCCCATCTATCAATTCCATGATGCTACACAAGCTACAAGGATGGTAAAGTCTTGCATCTTTCCCTAGTGAAAAAGCATAGCTGCAATATGCTGCCTGTGCTGCAGCGGTCATCAGTAGAAGCAAAGCTGGATGCCTCTCTGCAAGCTCAAATAGGTCTGTCACATATGCACCTCCGTGCTCTCCCCAAACCAGACTTGAGTGCTCCTGTACTTTTTGCTGATGAAAGGACGGAATCTGAGATGCTGAGAGGTGGGGCCTCTCCCCATGTTGGGCTGTACCATGCAAAGTTGGACCCTGGGGGGAAATGACAATCTGCTTCTGGCTTTCTGAGGTCTGCCAGAAAGGCTAATTGAGTAGATAACCACTGTGATCTGAGAAGTGAGCCACGTGCTCAGCTGAGATGGATGAAGAACTCATTTACTTATGCCAGTTAAACAAAAGAAAATCAGTGAGTTTTTTTCCTTTCAAGAAGTCCCAAATTTGTGCCATTTATTTATTTTTTTTATTATATATTCAGCCCACAGATGGTAGTTGAACTCTTAATTCATTTTTCTTAAAAAAAAAAAATAATAAAAAAAATATCACAGTGCTCACCTATCAGCATGTTATCCAGGAAAATCTCACTAACCTCAAATTGTTAGATACGTCTTTTGTGACCTGATATTCATTGCTCCCACTGTAGTATTTATTCTGCTGGAAAAAAAACCTGATCATTAAAAATGTGGAACAGTGAAGAAAAAATATCAACAAGCAAGCAAGTAAGGTCTTGAAAATATTCCTTAGAGCATGCTGTTATTTGGACTAAAGTGTTTTGATCTAAGGCTTACTTATGAGCTAGTCACTTCTGAGATTTTAAGGAAGTTTTATTGGCATCAAATTGGTGTAAGATAAAGGTCAACCTAATCCATTTTAACAAGTGAAGCAAGATTATTTACCACTCAATTTACAGACCTAAGGAAAGTGAGTTCTGCACTTCATCCACTGGGAGAAACAGAGAAAATAAAGACACAACCCTTGTTTCCTGAAAAAAAAACAAACAAACCTACTCTGTAACTGGGGACTGCCTCACAACCACACTAATAAAACATCTAAAGAAATATCAAGGTGTAAACCACTCAAAGATGATCAGATAATTAGACTGATTGTCACTTAGAACTTGATAAGAGGTGCTGAGCAAAGTGCAAAGATCCTCAAGGGAATGCTGCATGAAAGCTGCATCCTCCAACATAAATGCAGTCTCTGCTCTAGAAGTGGGAAGATGCCAGATCCTTAAAGATCAAGTCATAGGAAGATCGGGAAATCTCAGTCTAAACCTTTGCATTTAAAAAGTCCTTTTAAATATTTGCTGTTCAATGAGGGTGAATTCCATTCATTTCTCCATGTTGTTGCCCATTTAATGAGGCAGAAAAGCATTTTATTACTCCCTTCTGATGAATATACAAGCACCAAAACCCAAAGTTGAGCAGTTAAACAAACAGTAAATTATTTTCAAACCTCCTACTTCTGTCTTCTTGTTTCTCTACTTTTTTCCAGCAGTTACTGCCATCAATCTTTTTAGCTTAACAGAAACAGATTCAAGAGAAATTTCCTTTAAAACTTTGTAGATGTTTAAACTGAAAGAATTAACAGAAGAAATCAGTTTTACCTAAAGCAAATCCAGTGCAAGGTCCCATGAAAGTTGGTAAACTGAAATAAACTTTTCCTCCAAATGACTCCTCTGAAATTCTTGAATGATCGCCTATGGTTAAACTGGAATGCATTTGGAAAGGTTTGAATTGAAACACAGCTAAACCAAAAGACATTTTGGCTTCCTACAGAGGTGTGAAGGATAAAAAAGGGATTTTGATGGACAATGAGTCGTTATTGTGAATTATGCAGTGAGCTAAAAGGACACTGGAATAGTCATCAAAGTTCCTAAGAATGGCTGTCTTCCAGATGAGCTAATAGAGCAGCTTTGTGCTCGGAGGTTAACTGAAATCAAATCTAAGAGTGCTGTGAAATACATTTGCTGTACTTGACTTTCAGAAATGAGAGGTGATTCTGCTGACCTGACTGGCAGCAATAGCTCTGTTTCACACCGCTATCTGCATGAAGATGGACACAAAGCTATACCTAAAACACATACGACACTCTTTAAGCTCCGTGAAGATATTTTAAGGAATCAAGAAGTATTGATCTGAAATCTATGGAATCAGTTACTGAATTTTCAGATATAATCAGTAGGAAGGAATCACTGACCAGCAGTATTCAAAAAACAGGCTTAGAGGATACGTGACTGTAAAAGCAGCCAGTCCTGAGATTAAAGACCTTGGAGGTCCTTCCCAGCCTGATGGAATGAAAGGAAGACCCTAGAATCGAAGCAGCTTACTGCTGTAAAAAATGAACATCATTTCATTTTTGCTGTAACACGACTATGTGTCATTTTTAGGAGCCATACATTTTTCAGGTACAGTGCTAACATTAATTAATGATTAGTTATAGAACTGTCAACTCTCTTTGGGAGCAACTATACATGTCAAGCTGTGAAATAATAAATGTGTGTTCTTTGAAATGAGTTAGTATGCAGCAGAGGGCTTCCTTTTCTGTTATCAATAACTGATTTATAATTTTAAAGAATTGTTCTCACTATGTTTTTTTGAGAGGAAAAATGAATTTTCTACTTTAAGGCTACATTATCTTCATTCAGTAAAAAGACCACAGAGATGTAATGTGATAAAGTCTGCACAGCCTGTGGCTCTGTTACAGATCTCTTGGGCCTTTTTCCAAAGATCAAGCCTTACCCAGAACTGTGCATCTTCCACATTACACGCAATGAATTGAGCCCACGCAATGTGGCAGGCCTTGGCTATGCTGGCGCTGTGAGCAGTAGAAGTGCAAGCAGAAACATGAACTTGAGCTACAAAACCAGGAAGTGCACAACCTGCGCTGCCCTTGACAGCTCTGGCTCTAAGGCTATGGTTCACTGAAGCTCAAAGAGTCCAGTTAATGCAATGGGGGGCTGGGACTGATTTCAAGAGCACAAGAGTCTAAGTTAGTGTTGGTATTCAAGTGTAACTCCAGCCAGTGAGCCTCAATAACAAAAGTCTCACTGATTTCAATTAAAGGAGGCTTGGGTCTATTTACTGAAGCTCAGTCAATTCTTGGAAAAATAATTAATTCCTTGTCATGCCTCATGTGTATTGATTTTTTGTAATTACAATGAAATTGGAGGCAAGGGTGGGAGGAAGGAAATGCACCTGATTTATGTTTAATGCTACGCACAGGTAGTCAAGGACAAAAACTGAGATGCATACCCATCCTCAACACATTCTGCTGTACTTAGGTAGTGGGTAGCAGACACACTGTAAAGAAGAATCTAAAATCACACACTGATGTGCTGAATTCAGTACTGTGGTGTAAAAAGCTGTTTCTATGACACCTCCAAAGCATGTAGAAGAGATGCCCAAGGGGAAGAAGACACAGACAGGACAAGCTTAATGTGTAGTATTAACGACTAAGGAACGAAGACAAAGCATTAGAACAGAGGAGAAAAAACTACAAGCTGTTGCTGATGATTAAGTAGCGAGTAGATAATGTACACATAAATAAATAAAAAAAAAAGGAGAAAAGAAAATACATATGGCTTTACTTGGCAATGATGCTATTAGGAAAAGACAGCATGAGAGCATTTGAACTTCGCTTCCACTCTGTGTTCACTACAATGGCACTCAAGTTGAGATTTTTTTTAACCTGACTTTTTAAGAGATGTTTCTCCTTCTTTAAACATGGTTGTGCAAATGGTTACCTTGTTTCTACATACACGAAAAGAGATTTGATGATGTTATTCAATATTGACAACAATAAAATGGTGACAACACTTATGAAGATGCTCTAATTACTTACAAAGACACAGTAAGACATTTAGGGCTCATTAAAGTCAATATTACACTGACGTCAGCAGGACCACAACTTGAAGAATTATTTCCATTCTTTGCCTAACATTTTCCGCTCTCCAATTCTTCCAAGGGAAAAAAAATAAAAACTATCTTTTACATAAAAGCCCAGCAGACCAAGGTTGAAAAACAGTCTCACATCTAAACATTAGATAGAAATTACTTATATAACGAAAAGACAGAGTTTCAGAATAAGAACCAGTCCTGTGTTCGGTACTTTCATCTAACGGCATGATATTTTAAAATTAAACAAAAAGTGTGCCTGCCTCCAGTGCAGGGAACTCATTTGCATCAAGTTTGGGCAGTTTCTTTAAGCTGTTGTGTTAAAAGTCGGCACTCTAAAGCAAGCTTTCCTCTGGTGACCTACACGCACCATGACAAAGGAGGCTGCAAACTCATGCTTAAAAAAAGAAAAAGAAATAAATTATCTCACTAGGATGGCAGTCTGTTGCCAACACTCTCTGAAATGAAATGATGTTCTTCCCGGCTTTGACAGAGCCCTGTGCACAAAGTCATAGCACAACAAACTGAGTCAGTAATAAATAACCACAGGACAGTGATTGATGATGGCCAATCTGTCTCCAATGGAATTATTGTAACAATACTAAAAATTCTTTCCCTCATATTTAACATTTTGTTTAGGGGTTGTTGATACTGCCAGAAAACCCTTTTGACACAGCTAGCATAAATTGTAACGGGCATTTCAACACTGAAGCACCCAAGCCCAGCCTATTAAAAAAGCTGTCCCTGGACAGGTTGCTGTATGCATAAAATACACTAGTGATTCTCATCTCAGAATGTGTTTGATCTATTCTATATTGCATGCCCTGTCACTAGGGAAGCTTATGAGGTGGATACAGAGATGGAATATGAACATGAAGAAAAAAATAACACTGTAAAAAAATGAGGAATTATGTTTTGCCGAAATCCTCTTGTGCCAACAAATAGCACATGCCATCAAAAATTCAGCAAAGTCTGCCCATTTTGATACGTGGGAAAGTAAAGAAAAAGAAAGCAGCCGGGCTCTGTTAGGCATGTTACAGTAGAGGATTTACTCTGGAGAACCTGAGAGCACTGACTGAGGAGTGCTGGTTGCTGCAGTGCTGTGACTGATGGCCAGATGCAGGGGAAGGCAAGGGATCTGGAGCTGCTGTATGCCATGATCTAATGCTTGGCACATGGACAGCTGAGGAGTTTAATGCTACCAGTCCACCATAATCTTTCAAAATGCAACCCACGTCCTGAATTTTCAGTACAGATTTGCTGTTTACGAGCAAATCAATACATTTGAAAAACATCAAATTAAAAAGGATGCCCAGAGATGTAACTGCGTTCAAGTATTTGTCAAGTACTATGAGATTATTCTTTGAAATACATTCAGCATTTAAATTCCACTTTCCTTAGTTCACATGCCTGAGAAGCTCACAATCCTGTAACATCAAAGACAAACAATAATATCCTGTGTGTTTTTTAAACCCAGACACCCATAACACGATAAGTTCCAGGCAACTTACAAAAATCATTTTTAAAATGAGAGTAGGAAATCAGAAATGCAAACATATTTATTTTTCCAAGTTACTGTAAATTTCTAGCTATGCAGACCTTAGTCTAATTTGTTCTCTTGGTATTCCACAGAAATGACACAACAACACCAATTATATGACACCCAATACTGAAATCCAAGTTGTAATACGAACACTTAAACATGAGGACTGCAGACACAGACAAGAAATTAAAGTGAAGCCTAGAACACATACTTGAGCAAGTGGAGAAATAATGAAAGCAGAGATGACACAATGGGCTGTGAAGAACCATACTGGGATATGAGCTCTGCTGAAAACAGGTCTCTGTGTGACAGTCTGGTTATACAGTTACCTACTCTTCCTGCAGAAAAATCACGTATAAGAGAAGACTCCAAACCTTCTCCACTGAAGTCACTGGCAAAACTACCACCAACTTCACTAGGAGCGGGAGTCAGCCCACAATATTTTGGATCAGGAACTGCATTTCAGAAGAGTGCATGCAGATACCACATCTGTACGAAATGAAATAGGGGAAATCCAGCAAGCAATATAGAATATTAGGAACTAACACTCTGAAAACTCTTAGTGTTTTCCACAAAAATGCATCGATTATCATAAATATCTGAGGCACGTATGCTAAAAAGATATCTCTTTTTCTTTTCAATGTAAACTGTGTTTTGTTTTTGTACTGCTAAAGTACATTAGAGGGAAGGGCACACTCTGCTGGTCAGAAGCACCAGTTACACCAAAAGCTTTTTATTGATACCACAAGCACTAGAAAATAAATCCAATGTTATGACATCTGACTTGTAGTGGTGCTCCTCACTGTTTGATTTACCTTTATTTTATGCTGATTATTATTAAAAGAAAATAGCCACAGTGTTATGTATGGACTTTCATGTGTTTAAACATAAACTTACGTGCTATATGGAATACTTTATTTCCTGAAGATCATTTTAAAAATATTGTTTAAAAGTCTTTACCTTGGGCTTTTCATCCAGTATTTGCTGACGAATCTCCTTGTGTTTTTCTATCAGTTTCTCCTGTCTTTTACTCTGAGCATCCTCTAGCTATAAAAAAACAGCAGATAATCACCTCAGATACTGCATAGCTTCTCCTTCCCACCCCTTCTCTAGCAATAGTTTATACTATTTTGCTTCAGCTTTTATCCTGTGAGCTGTGTGAGATGAATCCTGCTCCCAGAAGAAACGTCCTAGAGCCCTAAATGAACATGCTGGCAAATTTTGGGCTTCATCTAATACAGTGCTCAAGCGTATGCCTAACCACAATAGGAATTAAGCATACTTCACTTGCCAATTCTTTATGTTGTTTTCTGAATTAAAGCTTCTGTAAGCAAAAATGGGCCAGCTTTTGAGTTTAACTCCCTCTGAAAGAAAAGTAAGAGAATATTCAAGAGCAGCATAAGTTTCATAACAACTTCCCACTTCAAAGCACTGCTGTTTGTACTGTCAGCCCACGGTAAAACATGTATAGCTACAGAAATACTAACATCTGTAATGAAATTCTGCAACTTCGATTTACAGTGCTCTAGAATGCTTTATGTATTTCAGTATATGTACAAAAGTGCATTTGAGCCAAAAATATACTCCACAATTAACTGTATATTGACTTCAGAAGTTCTGTATGCAGTCTTTACAGTCATGAAAAAGCATGCCAATTAAAAAATCCACACAATTTAGACATTTCTCAGTACCTGAAAGAAACCATGGAGTATATTTTCCATGAATAAACACCAGATCCAGAAAAAGAATTACAACTTTATTAAAATATGCCCTCATTACTACCTCCTAACCCTATGTACTAAAACTACATACTAAAACTAAAACTAAAACAAAGATAGGTCTGAAATTACAGTTATTCCTTGAGTGGAGTGTTAATAGAAGTCTACATTGCATCTGTTAAAAATCTGTACTAGCAGAGCACTTACATAGAAGCTTGGAATTTGTAGTGTAAAACACAACCTAAAACATGAAAGCTGACATTTTGCCCCCAAATGAAAAATAAACATACAGCCTGACATACCCTTTTTATGTATTGCACCACCTCCTGGATATATGATCGAATCATTTCAGTCTTCTCTCTGGAAAAAGCAGTCAATAAGTTACATTAGATCATAAGATCACATCAACATGTCTAATGGCCCCGGCTTCCTTAAAAACGTTTTGAATGTATGGTCCTGCCTGCTGAACATTTTGTCTTTTCCTTGCTGAGCTTTGTTTTGTAACAGGCCACAGCACTGTTGTGTGAAGGGCTTTGATTTCCCCATGAAAAACTGCAGCAACACCTCCGCTCTTTCACAGTAGTATTTTTCCCCACAGGGTAGTGCCACATCTTCAAGGTGATGGCAGCATTTGTTAAGACCCAACTGTCTGCCTAGGGGAGTGCACACAGATGCACACTGCCACATTGTGGTATTTGCATAGCAGTGAAATCAACTGTCAGTGCGTAGATGCTACTGCTGATGAAGGACTCATCTTGGGTCCACAGCTTTACCCCTGCTGAATTTGAAAGAATTAGAAGTGACTCAAGTTAGACGGCGATTAGGTAACGTTTAGTCAAAGACAAGATCCCTCAGAAGGATACACGCACATGAAACAACATTTTGTGGATACTTGATCAGATTCAGGACAGCACTCTAAAACTTAATTGTCTAATAGTGAATTGCCATTTGTTCTGGTGGCATTAAAATTTGATGCTTCAAGGTAGTTACACACTATTTAAGAAAAATTAACATAACATTTCCTCTCTCTGTATTTTTTTTTCCTTCAAATTTTCTTAAGAAAAGCTTTACTGAAGCAATAGTCCAGCACGGGTGACTCAGATGGGATTCACCAGAAGGTCTCACTACTCCCCGTCCAACTGCCAAAGTGAGGACAAATGGCGTCACTTGGCAGAGGAAAGCCAAGTTTCCCATGTTGCTCCCATCTTACCTCTCCCAAGGGCTCTCTAAAAAGCCTGGAGAAAGAAAGTTCTTGGGAAAGAGAAGAAAAAACAGAAAGGGAAATAAAAATGAATTTTCTCTTGTCTGTTTCTGAGACTTTCTCACTAGTGTCTCATTAACCTCTCAGCTAGCAAATAATTTCCTATTGCAATTGATTTCACCGCTATGATATTTTTGTAACAACTGACCACATTTTTCTAATGAGCACATGCTATTTTATCAGCTCTAACCACATTATTCCTCCCTTCTTTTTTTTTTTTTTTTTTTTCAAAATCAGTTGTTCTCTTTTTGTTGTCATTTTTATAAGATATTTCTAAATTTAGCAAGCATTCTTAAATTATCTGGTGCCATTCATTGTATGCATTTCTGAGACCTTCTTCTACTGTTACCAAATACACAGATATAACAGAGATGCTCCAAAATCTATATAACGGGGTTCTTTCTTTTCTTTTCTTTTCTTTTCTTTTCTTTTCTTTTCTTTTCTTTTCTTTTCTTTTCTTTTCTTTTCTTTTCTTTTCTTTTCTTTTCTTTTCTAAAAAAATTTATTTTATTTTATCAAATATATTACCAGTAAGAGCAGGGATAAGGATAATCTCCAGCCTTTACTTGTTTGTTAGGGAGCATGACCGCCGAGGATAAGGAAAAGGCTGAGGTTCTCAATGCCTTCTTTACATCTGTCTTTAAGACTCTACACACTATCCTGGAAGTATGGGATGGGGAATAGAATAATCCATCATTCAAGTGGAAGCACTGAGAGATCTGTTTCTCCACCTGGTCTGTCACAAGTTCATAGGGCCAGATAGGATCCATCTGAGGGCACTGAGGGAGCTGGTAGAGGTGACTGCCAACCCAATTTCCACCATCTATCAACAGTCCCTGGGTCAACCAGAAAGGTGTCAGAGGATTGGAAGCTTGCCAATGTGACTCTTATCCACAAGAAGGGTGGGAAGGAGGATCTGGGGAAGGACTGGCCTGTTAGCATGACCTCAGTGCTAGCAAAGGTTATGAAACAGATCATCTTGAGTGAGATCATACACAGCATGTATGGGACAACCAGGTGAAAAGGTGCAGCCACCATGGGTTCATGAAAAGCAGGTCCTGCTTGACCAAACTCATTTTCTTCTACAACCAAGTGACTCACCTGGTGGATCAGGGAAAAGCTGTTGACATTGTCTACCTAGACTTTAGCAAAGCCTTTGACACTGCCTCCCACAGTATTTTCCTAGGGAAGCTGGCAGCCCATGGCTTTGACAGGTATACTCTTTGGTGGGTAAAGAACTGGCTGGATGGCCAGGCCCAAAGAGTGGTGGTAAACAGAGTTAAATCCAGCTAGTGTTCCATTACAAGTGGTATTCTCCAGGGGTTAGTATTAGTGCCTGTCCTCTTTAAAATCTTTCATGATGACTTGGACAAGGGGATTGAGGAAATGGACCTGCTGGGGTATTGTCAATGCTTGGCTGAACAGGAGCAAGCAGTGTTCCCAGGTGGCCAAAAAGGCCAATGCCATCCTTGCTTGTATAAGAAATAGTGCTGCCAGCAGGAGCAGAAAGGTGATTACTCCCCTGTACTCAGCTCTGATGAGAATGTACCTCAAGGGCTGTGTCCAGTTTTGGATCCTTCACTACAAGAAAGACATTGAACCCCTGGAGTGTGTCCAGAGAAGGGCAGTGAAGCTGTGAAGAGCCCGAAGCACAAGTCTTATGGGGAGTAGCTGAGGGAGCTGGGACTTTTCAAACTGGAGGAGGCTCAGAGGAGACCTTATCATTCTGTACTACTACCTGAAAGGAGGATGTGGTGAGGTGGGGGTCAGCTTTTTTTCCCCCACATAACTAGCAATAGAACTAGAGGGAATGGCTTCAAAATGCACCAGGGGAGGTTCAGGTTGGAAAAATTACTGCTCTGCAAAGAGTGGTCAGGTGCTGGAACAGGCTGCTCAGGGAGGTGGTTGTGTCACCATCTCTGGAGGTGCTCAAAATACATTTAGATAGGGTATTTAGGGACATGGTTTTGTGGGAAAATATTCATGGCAGGTAGATGGTTGGACTAGAGGATCTTGGAGGTCTTTTCCAAACTTAAAGATTCTATGAAATTTTAGTTCCTTTTCAGTGTTACTGAAATAAAGATTGGTAACAAATAATACCCCAGCAAACAGGCAAAGATGTCCCATTTTCTTTTTGTGCAGCTTGCCAAAACAAATGAATGAGGACAAACAAACCTAGATATCGAGCCCTTGGGAAAAACATACCAACTTGCGTAATTCCAGTTTTTATTGTCTGGTGGTTCACAGACACCACACCCTCAGAGCTCAACTCTTTCACCAGAATTAAGTGCGCACTACAAAAACTGCCAATGGGGGAGAGTCAGTAGCACTGCATTGGAGGGGAATTCACCACAAAGCAGAGCAAACCTTCCCATGTATTACTGCTATTTGTCTTAGGTAGCAGCTTTAAGATGGTTAAGAAAAAAAAGATAAAACTTAGTTAAGGTAAAATCAATCCCTTCAGGAACCAAAGTTGCTACGTCTATTTATAGTCATACACAGTGGAAAAGTATTTGGATTAGCAGCTTCTTGGTGAATAACTCCATCAAGCCACTCAAAGGCATGTCTCCGTACCACACATCAGCACCTCTGCAGCTCATGCAGGCTCTCAGTGTTGGTACAACAGATTAGATTAGTTCCAGGAAATTGAATTAATATCAGCGGAAGTAAGGCAGACTCCACTGCTCTGGTGAGGTACTGCAGTCTGAATAAAGGCCAGCTTCGATTTGGTGTTGAGACTTTTCTCTGATTTTTCCACTTGTGAAAAATCTTGCATTCTCCTAAAATGTGTAAGGATCTGAATGCAGGAATACACTTACTCTTCCATTTGATTTTTATCCTTAGATTTTGCTTCTGTGATCTTCTCCTGCCTCTTCTTGTCCATTTTTTTCTTCAATTCTTTCTTTTCTCTAAAGCATAAAAAATAAAATTAGTTTCAAAACGAATCTAAATGAAAACCATAAAAAGAGGTAATCAATTATAAGGGGAATAGCACCTTACTTTTCACATGTTTCCTTCAGTTTCTTTAGCTGGCTGTTCTGACATTCCTCTGCTACATCTGTCAACTTCTGAATGAGCTAAAAAAAGAATTCCAAGAAAGAGACACATGTATTTTCAGGTAAGCAGCATACGTGCATCTAAGTTTCCTCAAAAATCTGTGGTAAGTCACATGAAGCAGATGAATCAGAAAATGCATAGTCACGTCTATCAGATAAAGGAAGAAAGACACTGAGAACAGGCTCTGCTCTAAAATAAGTCAGAAAGAATCTCTCATCTGCAAAGGAGATTTAGTATGAAACAAATACTAATTCCAGCAGAGTTCTGAGGTAAAAACCATCTGAATGTTTTGTGTTAAAAATGAATTCACCATGATACTACCTAGCTGGATTCTGTAGAAAATGTAGAAAAATTATGTAGATTTTTTTTTTTATGTTTATAATTATCTTTTTTTTAATAAAAAATAAAATCCCTGTGATTCAGGCAACAATTGTTACTTGAATGGGAACTCTCCCTCTGCAGCACAGGGAACCACGTCTATGCACCCACACGGGAGCTGCTCCTGCTGGGTAAC
Source organism: Excalfactoria chinensis (assembly GCF_039878825.1). Classification (NCBI taxonomy): domain Eukaryota; kingdom Metazoa; phylum Chordata; class Aves; order Galliformes; family Phasianidae; genus Excalfactoria; species Excalfactoria chinensis. The sequence goes on along the minus strand of NC_092827.1, from coordinate 91,898,175 downwards.
ACCGGACTCACATACAACTGACGATAAACAGAGCACTGCTTGGGAGTGTCAGCTCCAAGCTACGATCTGCAGGAAAGGATTTGTGAGAAGGCCTTGCTGAGCAATTGCCAGGCATATCACTCCTACAACCTGCTTTTTGGATGGCAGGACAGAGCAGACAAACCCCTTCACACAACAACAAGGTAAAACATTGTATAATTAAAAAAAAAAGTGTGAGATAGGATTGTCCAGATCTGAGAAACAGTTTATGCTCTCACAACACTCTTTAAATATGTTCTCTTTTGCCTGAGAACATTCATCAGCATTAGCTGCCATCTGTCCAGGCTCCTCTACTGCAGCTGAGAGGGCTATGATCTTGCTGTAGTTGTCAGCCAAACTCCAGCTGTGAAAACACAAGCCGGCTCAGACTGATACCATACACAGACTATGTACTGTATCCCCTTGAAGCATTCATCTACAGTAGGAACACTCCTTGGCATAACTCTATACCCTGGAGAACGTTTGAAACTATTTTCATTTATTTATTTTATGGTGTTTCTATTTATTTTCCAGCTAATCCTGCCTTCTTTAGTGTTGTACATTGGAAAAAAAAAAAAAGTGGCAGAACAAAATGGGAACATCATCCAAAACCTGCAGTAAACTGAGGCTTATGTAACTAGAGGTAAGCACTCAGTTCCACAGCAGTAATAATAAACCTGTTGCCTTTCTGCTTTTTATCCAAGACCGTCCAAGTATATTAGAGGTGTTGGTGACAAATTGACATAACTCCTTGGGGTTGCAGTGCATCACAAGGAAGCCAAGTTCTGAAACAGACTCCAAGAGACAGTAAGCCACCCTCCACTCTAATATCACACCGGTTTCATTACTAACCCAGAGACTGCTAAAGAAAAGCAGAGGCTGTAACAAACGTACCAACTTAATGTGCTCTCGCTTCTGGTATTTTTCACTGTAATACTGCTCCTGTCGGAGGTTTAGCAGCTGCTGCTGTTGCTTTTCTTTCAGTTCAACTAGCTTCTGGGTCATTTCAGAGTCAAGGGCAGCCAATTCTTGTTCAATAGTTGACGAACCGTGGTCTGGGCTGCCCGTTTCAGATCTGTAAAGACACACATACGCACTGGCTTTAAGTCGCTGTGTCTGTTCTGCCCCATATCTAAAACATGTTTTTTGCCTGGTAACACATAATTCATCAATAAGTTTCTGGGCATCACATGCAGGGCAAGATGACGATTTTAGATGTGGTAAATCCACCAATATAAACTTTTAGGGGGAAAATAGGATTTGTGTTGCTTTTAAACCTTGTATTACAAACCTGCCAAGGTGGGGTGAACAGGGCTTAGTATAAATGAGCTATAAATACAACTGCCAAGATTTCCCATATAAACATTTGCCCACAGAACTTGTTTACCCACTTCCAGGCACCTAACTTGAATTTCAAAGCTTCACAGTCCTCAGAAAAATGGTGAATGTTAAGTATTTTCAAAACAGTTTTCCTTGCATATGCTTAGCAATAAATTTAAAAGCATAACTTTACATCTGCATTTACAAAAAAGCTTAAAATGGTTGGGAGCATTCCTCTATTTAGTATTTTCTCCCCCCTTCAGGAAATGCCATGCATAGCACACACAGAGGAAAGTGCTCTGTGGACTCCTGACTTCAGGAGGAAACTTAACATCCCAGTGGGGAATAAGCCTCAGAAAGGCAACATACAGGAGCAAAGAAAATAATATAAGGAGAAAGCTAAAAAGCAAACACTAAGAACTAAGTTGTTGTTTTTTTTTTTTAAGGCAGAAGGAAGTATAGATGTAATGGTGAAAGGAGACACGATGACACTAAATTGCTCAAGGCAAAAGTAAACAGCAGAAGCAGTATTTCAGGCCAGCAGTAAATTAACCCAAGAAAAACATTCTTAAAAATATGATGTTGTGTCTCTGTTTGGCTGCTGTGTTTATTGCTGTACTCAGGTGTTAAACCAGTTGCCTGGGAAACCTCAGGAACAGTGTATGAGATGGACAAAACAGCTGAACTTTGAACAGAGGGGGCTGAGAAAAAATGAGTTCATTCCTCAGACATTTGCAAAGATTACAATATAGAGAACTTGCTGCACTGGCTGCCTATCTCCTCTTCCAGGGTTAAGTTAGCAGTTGCTGTCAATTAGTATAACCTCAACTGAAACAATGTGAAGCTGCTTCCACCAGTCTGAGGATACAGACTAAGGTAGCCTATTTGCATTTCTTGTATTGTTATTGTATTTGAATATTCTGTGAGGAGGTTAAGTGTTATCAGAGTGGTAGGTGGGGATAATTTACACACAGAGCCACAAGACAGCACTGATGAATGTTCATTACCAAATCACGCCATTACACTGTATGCTTTCAAGCTGATATTTCTCTTGTATTTTTGGGAAAAATAACAGGCCACAGCTAAAATACTAAGACTGTCTTTTAAAGAACATGATTATTAAATAGAAACTTCAGAACTGCACCAACATAATACTTGTGTTTGTGTTCAGTATATACTTCAACTGTCCCACAGACACTGGCTTTACTGATTCTTGGCCCAATTTTGGACATGGGCATGAAACATTGATTGTTTCTGATCAGAGACAACATATTTGTATGGGAATCTGGCACAGGAATTCCTTATGAAGTAGTGCTTTGTATTTTGCAGTTGAAGGTAAACATCTAGAGTTGTGATTTAGAACAGTAAAACCTGCCTTTTTCCCTGGGAGACAGTATTCTATTAAAAGTCTTCTGCTTGAGAGAATATGTACTTGCAAATCTGAAAAGCCTTCAATACACACTCCTGCTCTTTAAAAATTCAACGTCAGATTTTTTAACCTTCAGATATCTCAGTATCTGTACATAAAACTACAAATCTCTGAAATCACTATGACGGCTCCACAAAGCAGACTGCAGTACTTTATTGCCTGATATTATGAATGATTTATGGTCAGATCATAACAAAATAAAAAACCCAAATCCTTTCTAGTCAAAGACAGATGAGTCACTCTATTTATTCAGTTTGTTCTTTCTGCAAAAAGTTGAATAGAATATGCCAAAGAAAAAAAGTAACATGATATTATTTAGTCTGCCACTACCTGTCACACAAATTGATGATGGAAAATACAGCAAATAAATATCACTGTGTATGCAGTTGGCAGCCAGTCCTTAAGGTATTAAATGAGTAAGCTCCTTCCTAGGGACAAGTTATGGACTGAATCACAGTCACTTGCAATTAGAGTACAGCAGCAGTAGCCAGAGCGTGCTTGCACATTTTAATTCAGTGGTCCCTACCAAAAGCACCAACTAAAAATTCTGTGATTCTGTGATTCTGTGTAATTTTCTTAAAGGCTCATTCAATGTCTTTGTGTTTAAGAACTGCAGCTATTTCAGTTCTACGCAAAACTTAAAGGGCTTTTTTTTCTCATATTCACTTTAAAAAAATAGATTGTGCTAGACTGAGAAACATGCACTAAGAAAAATTTAGGTTGGCATCCTTATGTAATTGCCATTCAGTTTTAACAGTATTAGACACTACCTACAGGTGCATTTGTTTTTCTAGGAGCTAAGAATGATCTTTTGCAACACATAGTCCCCTAGCATGTGAATAAGTGAAAAACCATGGAAAGATTAATGAGTCCCTGCAGTCAAACATTTCAAGCTGATAATCACAAATACGACATCCCTTCATTACCTAAGCAAATAATACAAATTGATATTGGCATACCCAAAGACACACGGCAATGAGAGACTGAGTAAGAGAGGCAGAACAGAAAGAGAGTGCATGCACAGGTGAAGCAAAGCAATCATTAAGATCAAGTGGTCAGGATCAATCGCCATTTAAACCACAAATGCTACTAACTGTTCAAGTATTTCTTTCATCTAACTATTGGTCTGATCCTTTCTGTTGTAGCAGAACTTTTTTTCCAGGGTTCTAACATGGAGACAATGCTTGCCATCCAAAACTTCAGAATACTTGCTCTAAACACAAACAACACTTGGGTCTTACTCCACCACCTGGCAGCACACGGTATTTGCCTAGAGAAAATCAGTTGCTCAGTTTCAGCAAGATGATTGTGTGCTGACTGCAAAACTCTCTCCTTGCTGCAAAAAAGACCTACATCATAAAGCTGCATTATAAAGTGTGGGGCAGAAGTTTCAGTACTGATGCTGATTTCAATCACTACTGAACTGATATTCCTCCTAAAACAGGTCAGGATGGGAGATGATGGGGGTACTGTGATAAAACATGCTAGAGTTGATCTGATTAGGAATGTAAAATACATTATCCTGTTAGGTTTCAGTTCTTTTACACTGTGTTCTGGTTCCTGAACTGCACCAGTATGTAGAGGAAGCTCAATGCCACCATCTGTGATTAAATTCACCACCTAACTACTGGCAGCTGTTGCCCGTCCAGCTGAATCACCTACTCATAACAGAGATCTAAGAAAAGTCCCAAGATAAATATTGTATGATCTTGTTTATGGGAAAAGAGCTTTAAAACTGTGAACAACTTATTTTTGGCAGAGAAGCAGGATATCAGAGAGGGCTTTTTATCTGATGATTCTCATATCAAAGAACCTGACATCATTTTATCTACAAATCTTCCGACTTGATTCTATCTACAAATATCCTGGTTTGATTTCTTCTGTGCTTTCAGTCACCTCCATATTAACTGTCTATCACAAAAGAAGGAAAACTGTATTTACCTTTTCTTACTGTCTCTTTTTGCTGTTTTTTCTAAAACTGCTCTTCTTCGCAGATAGTCATTTTGGATTTCATTATACTTTGCAGTGTGCTCTTTGATAAGATCAGTGGTTTTCTTGTGGTGCCTCTTAACAAGGTCCTTCATTTCTTTGTAGTGCTTCTTCTGAAGCTTAACAAATGACTTCTGTTGTTTTAGCTCTTCAATAGTCTGTGCTTCCACTTCTACAATGACAATAACAAAAGCAACTTCAATTTTCCAAGAACATATGATTTTAATCAGAGAACACAGAAATCACCGTCAGCTCAAATGAAACAAAGAACACTTGTTGGCAAGTGAAATGTGCTAGCTTAAACTAACCAAGCACAATTCTCTGAAAAGAAGCTAACATGATTGAAAATATAACAGCAAATTCAATTAAAATTAGGAAGCCAAGAGCACCAACATGACCAGCAAAATAAAAACTTTCTTCCCTCATCCCCTTCAGATGCAAAAGACTCGCATCAGTCTGACATGTAATTATACCATCTCACACAAATACGATCACTGTCTTTTTCTGTAGGAATTGCACCAACACCTCAGGTCTGCCTTCTCTCTGGATGGGTCACACAGCACAATGAACCCCTTTCACAATCAGCACTTCAGCTGCCTGCCATTCTGCCTTGACCTGGGCACTGGCTTTGGGCAGCTGTCCTGGTATCATCATGGAATTCTGGGAGTGATTTCACTTCTGTCATGATGGAGACTCATGGCCAGTTGTCTGCCACTCCAGCAAAGGTCAGCAGGCAAATGCAATCCAGGGCTGTCATTGTCCTGCTTTGTGAACCCAGATCACAGCTCAAGTTCAGTGTCTGCTAGCACAACTTGTACATGCTCACTCCAAATCAGCAATGAAGAAAAAATGAAGAATGGGAAGAAGCCAGACTAAGACTCCTTTTTAGACCTCACAAAACATCAAGTGTAAGGAAATGTAGGAAAATTAATTGCACGAACAAACAAGTTATGAGATCTGCAATCTAAAATCTGTTTCCAAGTTGAAGGACTCCCAGTTGCAAAGCAGAGTTGGTTTACTTAACCTAACAGTGTAATTTCAATGTTGTAGGAGTGATGGGACCACTGCAAGTATAGTGGGGATAAAATGGGTTCAATACTACTGACAATATTCAGTGCACAGTTAGTTTCTGTTCAGATAATAGTGTTTTGTTTTTCCTGGGAGGGGCCTGTGAGAATGCAACAATGGAATAATTGTTAGAAATTCCATGTAGGCACCCAACATCGATCTCAAGAAGAGTGTGCTCAAACATTTAATAGAATCACAGCTGAGAAAGAAGATGTGTTATGTACATTTTCTGTGAGTTAATGCAGTCACAGCCATTCCAAGGAGTGTCTAAACCAGACTGTCCATTTCACAGAAAATAAGTTTCTCTTGGCAAAAAGTCTATCATTTGTACAGTATAATCTGTATATTGAATACCTGTGAGGACACTCTGAATAAGATCTTCTGTCTTAGCAGGTGCTTTCACCAAACCTAGAAGTAAAAGAGATGAGTAATATGAACTCCTTTAAAACAACAGCCACTACTGCGCCACCTGAATGTATGTTAAACTATTGTATGTGGCATCGGACATATACTGATACAAGAATTTATTAACTAGCTGAGAGAAGAAACACAAAGACCACCACCACACTTGTCTTACTTATGAGGAGGATGCTACTGAACAAGGCTATGAAGTCTTCAGTCATTTAACTATAAGAACTGTGGTTTAACATCCATTTATTATAAGAAATAAATCAATACAGAATATATACCACAAAAGCAAAATCAAAATAAGAAAACACCAAATAAAATGCTGCTCTTGAAATGTGAAGTACATAAAAATTAATACCCAGACTTATTTTGGAAAGACTATTTCCAGTTTACTTTGCTTGTTTGTTTTTTTGTTTTTCTTTTTTTACCTGGTGTTGGTTGGCTGTGGACAACCTGAGTTGCTGGTTTCGGTGTAAGAGAGGCAGTGTGATTGACTCCATTCTCTGCTGGTGTTGGCCTAGGTTCACTGTTAGCTTCAGACGGTGCATCTCCGTGGTCCACCTGAAAATAAATGAGGACTTACATAACTCTTTCCAACTAACAGCCTTAAAAATTTCTAGATCTAATTTAGCCTACTTTACAATTTTAAGAGTCTATAAATGTTAACTACAAATTACTTTTAATAGGAAAAAAAGATAAAAAGAAAAAGCTATCTTTAAGAGCCACAGTAGCCCAGGCAGTACATTTTTGCAGGGTAAATTTCAAGAAGAAATAGAGCATGTATTATGCTTTAGAAATACTTTAAGTGGGTATAACTCATCAGGGACATTTTTCAGTACAGTATATATTAACTGCACCAGATACGAAATCTGTTTTTTATTGAAAAGCACCGTTCTCCACCACAAAGCTTTTCTAGACATAATGGAGAAGGTGGCACAAAAATGCTACTTAGATTCTTGCTGTGAACAAAATGAGTATATAAAATTACTTTGAAATTTCATACATTCTCAGCACAATCATTATTCACCCTTTTTACAGCACAGAGACATACTTGCGATTCCCAAGATCTTACATTCTTGGATAATATGTAAACAGTACTTCTATCCTGCTGCATAAATTCACCTGTGGTATCCAAATATTTAAGCATTTTCTACAATCTTTTCTTTCTTTCTAGTTTCCTAAAAGCTCAGGCTTACACCACACACTGAACATCTTACAATTTCCTTTGTGGCCATCAGGTTTGTAAATGATAGGGCAAGCACCCAGCACCCAACAAACTGAAGGTCACTGAAAGCAATTTTACTTTTGAAATGACCAAGCCCTGATTCTTGCCATCCCTGCAAGGGGCCAGTTGCCATGGTGCCTCAGGCTAGTCTTGGCTTTGTTCTTTCAGCTGCTCCCATTTCAGTCTTTGATGGTAATCACATTACATGCAGAGGCAGGATACCACAGTTGGTGGTGTTTTTTTTCCTCTTGATTACTCCATACTTAAAAGTCTGCACTGCATCAATTGAGACAAAATATTTTTGATCTGCTTCGTGCTGCTCCTGCTGCAGACTTCCTTCATCTTGGCCCTCACAATGCAGTCTATGTTGCAAAAAGAATTGTCTCAACAGCTTATTTCTACCAAAGTTATAGGAGAGAGATTCTGTAGTCAGAAACATGATGTCATTGAAAACTAATGCCAAAAACTTTACTTCTTTAAAGCAGCGATGACTGCAATAAAATAAGGACAAACATGACCTAGCCATCATTTCTGACAGTAGAACAATGTCACTGGCAAATCTGTAGCTGTGACCAACACATAGAGACATGGTTATCCCCTCAATTCCCCATAAAATGCATTAAGATACATTTCTCACAGGATGCAATCCATTAGTATGACAAAAAAAAAACCAAAAAACAAAAACCAAACACATTGCTATATAGATCATCATGCTAGGATTCCTATCTTCTGGCAAGTTAGCATCCTAAAAGTCATTATGTGGAAAACGGGTATTGTCATCTTCTATATCTGTATGTGAAATGCTGCATTGCAGCTTGTTGAGAGCTATTAATACAGCCTGTCAGTTTGGGACATAAAACAGCTGGTTTCAGAAACAAAGGCAGAAATGTGAGACAGGATCAGGAAGTGAATAAAGAGTAATTTTCACTGCATCAAGCAAATATAATCTCATTAAAAAGCACTTTCTCTTCTCATAATTCATCACACAGAATGGTAAAGTAAACATGATTTTCTCTTAGTGGAGAACATTTTAGGCTTTTTTTAAAATACAATGCAATCCAGCCCAAGAATTTATATTTCCAGTATTCACAGAAAATGGTTTGCATCCCACATGTTGCCATGTCTTTTGCAAGACAGTATGTTTACTAAGTTGAAAGATACATCCTCATATAAGTACTTATGTATGTGGGCTGCATTTTTATTTTTGAAGAGAAAAAGAGTTGCAATGTACTGGGATTGAGAGATCCTCTTCTGGTACTGAGTACATCTGTGCTGTACTGCCAAACTAGGAGGAAAGACCTGAAGTCAGTTTGGCTCCATCTTGGCAAAGGATAAGCAAGTTTCTCTATAAGAAGTGTCAGATTAATTTAATTACCATTACTGCACCTAGATCTGACCGCTGTAACTCATAATGGGAATACTACAAAACAAACAGAATAGATGCTGTAAATGACAATTAACAGGCACTATAATTTGAAGCTTAGAGAAAGGCAAATTTATTCATTCAAAACAATTCATTACTAGATATCTTTTTTGACTACTGTTTTGTAAGGAGTCAGGGGAACTTCCCACCAAGCAAGCTGCAGTTTAAACATCTATGGTAGCAAAGAAAAGCCTTCAACTGTCCTCAGATAGATGCAAGAATGCAGCTCAGAGTGAGTGAGAAGTAGGGAAGGAGTGTGGGGAAGGAAATACGTGCTTGGAGGCAGCACAGCTTTAGACACAAACATTAATAGGGTATAGACAGAAACTGCACATAAGGAAACTGAATCTAGGTGTACTTACATGTACATATCTGGCAGACATACTCAGAATTATTTAGCTGTGTTGCCAGTGAATGTGCTTGTCATTTTTAATCAATGTGGTTCTTGTGGGCAAGTGTAACTAAACAAACCAGTCAGTCCTGCTGACTGCTGAAGAAAATGTTTCATCAGATAAGATCAGTCAACTCAGGATTTTCAAGCACAGCCCAGCTGCCAATTATCTTACCTAGAATCACAGTTTATAAATAGATAGTAACAATGATATACTTAAGTTGCCATTTTGAGTGGCAGTTTTTTTTACCTACCCATTTCTACTGCATCTAATTGAACGGTTATACATTTTTAGTAAATGCACTGCTGCAATCACTACAGTTTTCTCTTAAAAAACATTTCTCTGCTACTCTGAAGCACGCTCCTTTATCCCAAAAGCTGTGAAGTTCTTTGACACATGGTAATGCTACTGAAGCACTACAACTCAGGTTTCCATCTTCCCATTTGCTTAAGAAGATACTCAGTGATAGAATTTTTTCTAGCAAACAAGCCTGTACAGACCAGAGAAATCTGGACTTTTTTCAAAAGTAAAAATGACCTCGAAGGTATTTAAAGGATTATGTTAAAAAAAGATTCTGCTATTAAAATAGAATCTCATGTGTAGAGTGTCCTAGATAACTGTCTAAGATACTACTGAGCATTTCACAGTGTCCTCATTCAGCCGAACTTGTGACACTGCACAAAGAGTAAATTGTTGGCCACTGAATTGTAATGACTTTCACTTTTCTGGTCTGCTTTGGGAATGTATTCTTGGTTACAAAATCTAGTTCAGTGATGCTTTGCACATTTGAGAATTGAAGAAGGCAGTTAGCGTAGTTGGAGGCAGTTTAGGATTATGAAAGTATTCATCTTTGCTAAAGACCCCTTCAGAGTGCCTTTTGATTCAAGCAATATTCAAAATACAAAGTTGATATTCTCAAACCATGCTGAAGGTGTCACAGTGATAATGTTTGGAAGAGAGATTGAACATCTGGAGGAACACAGACTTCACTGGAAGTGAAAGCTAAACTGTCAGCATGATGAAGTATGCTCAAAATTACATCTATGCAATTGTATGTACAACAAAGAGCCATAAACAAAGCCTAAAATACTGTACAATACTTTCAGGCAAAGCTGTTGGTAAAGCATTGTTATTTATATTATATAATATATAATTATATTTTAAAATGTATATACTATATATATATATATGTATATAAACACATATAATAAGGGCAATTTTAGCATCACCCTGGAAAACAACAGGCACTGACTTACAATGATTTAATGTACTACATGAAATGTTGCAACAATCTAACTCTGTTTCCCAGTCAGCTTTTAGTCTCTCTTCACCTCTGAGCAGTGCTGTGTGTTTTGCACCACATGCTTCTTCCGGTGAAAACACACACACAGCACAATGCTGCTGTGCAGTCATATACTCTAGTCTCATTCTGAATGAGATGTTAGCAAGTATTCAAGCAATCAATACACACAATTTTGAGGACTTAAAAGCAAAGTAAATATCTTTAAACACAGCAGCGTAATTTGCAGAGACTCTAAAACCTCCCTTACCTCTTTTTTGACCTCTTCTTCATCTTCCAGAGTCAGTGCTGCCAATTGCTTAGCTCTCTGCTCCATCAAGTTAACATATCTAATTGGATTTGATAAGGCCTCGATCACATCTAGAAATAATACAAATACATCAATTCCAAACCTCTTATGTTATATGCTCCTCAGGCTTTAAGATGCTGTACTTTTCCCACAGATCTGCCACTGAGAGATAATCTTAAGTCATAGAAACAGCAGTGAACGACAGTAAACCATCACATGCAAGTACTCTAATGTGCTCTCTTTGACTTTCTGCTTGGGTTATGTGGATGTGCATTTTTCTGAACATAGCATTTTATGATGACTTTTCAAAGCTTACACCCAACTTGGATTTGACTTCACATGAGGCACAGAAAGGAACACTACAAACAATCCTGTAATTTTAGAAATAAAAACAACAGAAGTATTATACAGAATATCTTTTTTTCACAGCATTACCTGCGTAAGTATCAGGCACGTAGTCTTTGACCTCTATGTACACAAAGAGAGCTGGCAGTGTCAAAGGTTGGTTCCTCTCATTCCTTAAACAGATGTAGTGGTAGCCTGAAAAATAAGAATGAACCAGTTCAGAGTAAAAACTCTTCTAGGGATATATCCAATGCAATTGTATTAACATTTATTATTTATAGTTTGTCTCCAGCTGAGCCAGCAACCTCAGGGACTTCTAAGCCGGCTAAGATTTGCCCAAAGGGTTTCAGAGATAAGTAAATATGCAGACAAGGAACTGCTTGAAAGGCATGTGACACTGCTGCTTAAAATAGTATTTACACTTTATTTTCACACACAATAATGCAAAATGTGGTGTTTAATGTAATTTTGAATGTTTTCTCCTGAATTGATTTTTACTACATTTTTGTTTAGTTGTTTGTTTCGTAGCTCTTGCTACATTTTTGAAAGTGACCATTATAGTACTCAAGAATCCAAACTGACAAGTAAAATTGAGATCAATGATGCAATACCCAATTAAAAATACAGACAATGAAGCACTATATCTACAAAGTGTGTGAGGGGTGAATCCCGTTATGTGACAAGCTGTAGGAATATACCTGAACAAGGAACATTTTCAGACAGTTTTGAAAGACGGTTGTCCTGTAACAGTACAGATACAGCACTGCAGCACAGATTAGCCGAGTTAATGGCACAGAATCACAGATTTGGCAGCCCTAAGCCTCTTCTCCCAGCCACCCACTGCCTGACTTTGTGGATAGACAGCCCAGCAACCTAAACTTTTGAAAAACCAAACATCAGCTTAGCTCCCTCAAATGCCTCATCGTACTGCTTAGTTTAAATACAGCAATGGGATTACTGGTAGGAGCGAGAGAAATGCACTTCCAGTCCCAGCAAATTGTCTTCAGCATGGCAAAGCTGCTTCCTCTGTCTCCCTCATGATGGCTGAAGCTGTTGTCCAAAGCAATGATTATGGTGCCAAACATATGGGTAGTTGTAAGATAAAAGACACAAGCAGGATGAGTTTATGTGGAGGGATCCTCACTGGGCTGATTGGAGCAACTCCCTCCAAGTAACAGCTAAATCCTTACTTTGGGAATAACAATAATATAATAATACTGTGTGACAGTATGATAGTTTTCAATAATGTCTCAGAAAAGAGCTAAATTTTATCTTACAAAGGTTTCTCAGCCCCCTCAAGTTCCGTCAGCAGATTTTCAGCATGTACAAAAGACTAAAACCAACATGCTGTTCTCCATCTCATGCTGTAAACAAATACTGGAGTCAAAAGGACAGAAGAAAATGCCTGAGGATAAAAGCTCTCAAAATTGCTTGTATCATTCAACACAATGGCTTCTGTTCTAAAAAGCACAAACTTAAAAGCATGAATGTGATTTAATGCTGTGCTGAAAGGACTCTGTGCCACACAAAGGCTAAGTGCAGCAAAAACGGATCAGCCCTGATAAGAGCTCGCTTCCACCAGATGATGGAAATCCTTCACAACTCCTTTCCATCTCACACATCACATGTCTTCCTCTGGAGCTAAACAGATCTGCCATGAAGCAAGTTTATCCATTAACCCAGTGGAAAATATGCCTAGAATAAAAACTGAATTGTCTGCTGTATTGATAATCTGAACTTGCTCACAAAGTGGTGTGGAGATCAGCAGAGCTGGCATAACAGCCAGGAATGTGCAGCCAACAGTGGGAGAGAGGAGGGAGGGGAGAAGGGAAAGAGAAATGATGATGACTGAGGAAATCCTGGAGCAGTGGATGCCCACCAGTCACATCCATCTACCTGACCATGCTCACAGCGAGGCCACATGACCCACAACAGCCAAGGAAAGATGGCTTGGAGTTCTTCTTAGAAAAGCCCTGACATCACTGGCCGTGAGATGAGATCTAGAAAGTACTGGAAGAAACTTAGAGACTAAGGTCTTGATAAATAACATGGACAACAACTGCTAGATACAGGGACACATAAACTATATGTTACTGCTGGAATCAACTAGACCAGGTATAGTGAAGGAAGATATTCTTCCTTTTCCACTGTGAAAGTTTCCACTGGATACTTTCTACTGGATGTTTATGGCCCATATGCTTGCTCTAGTTTAGATTCCTCCCCTCACTGGAAAGCTGGTATTGAAGTCGGACACTGTTCAAAATGCTAATGTCACTGCATCTTTCTGAAGCAAAATATTTAACAAGTCTCTTGACCTGAAAAATTACAATTTTCATTGTGCCCATTAATTACAATAGTGATAATAATATGATTTGGAAGAGACCAGGAATGATTTTTTTTTAATATATACATTTTTAATATTTGGCAATAAAAGTTTAAGTAATTTTATACTGATTTAAAGGTTTTGCAGAGCTACAACAATTTGCATATAGGTCAGTTGTTGCATGCATATTAAAATCACACTACAGGAGCATCTTTTGCTTTCATCATTCCCAGCCATCTCTGATTCCCTAAGAGATTATTATTTTTTTTATCTACAAAAGATGAGCAAGTGCCAACCATTAAATTCTGACGTTTTTTCTGGTTGATTCAAGATGTACATTTCTGGTGAAATATGGTATTTTCCTCTTCAAAGCTGAAATATATTATTCAAATTCTGAGATTGTATAAATCTATGAGGTTGCTGGTGATCTACAGTAGTTGGGATTTGGGTTTGCTTTTTCTTTTCACGATACAACGTCTGTTTCAATGGAGGAAGGGGTTTACCTGGTCGAATTGCTGAGACTGGTAATATCCGATGGCCAATAAATTTCCCTCCTTCCTCATATACTGCTAGCCTCAAACATGCCAGGGTAGGTAAAACAACCTAAAAGGAAATATTGCTGCATTATTAACTTTCTAAAGAGCTCCAACCAGACAAAACTTAGCAATATATCAGACAAAAAGATAAAGTTAAGCCCAGTAGATAGTAACATCTACACATCCACAGGAGGTACTACCATGCAAGAGATCAGGGTGTATACACACCTGTGTTTAAAAATAACTATCATAAAACTGTTCTTCTTCCAAGGAACTTGAGGTGGGATGTTAGCGCAATATGTTGAATCCAACAATTTGGCTCTGTATTTTCAATATGATACGAGGGACTCAGCTCAACTCTTTTCATGTTTGAATGTTTTCCACTTAGTCAGTCTTGCACGTTCTCTTTTTCCTTTGTGTCTGCACCAATTGGATTATTTACTTTCCATAAAAGTCTCCAGTAATGTATGTAAGCATTGAAAACTCAACATGCAACTCAACAAGTTGCAAAGCATTAATGTCTGAATTACATGAGCCATGTCAACTTCAGTAGAGTTTCTGAGTGCTGTAGTCTACTCATTTGCCAGGGGAAGCAGGTTTCACCAGGAGGGATGCTTACTAGCACTGGATGCTATTTTGCCACCAAATACAGAAGAAGGCCAAACAATGAAAAAAGAAAACAAATTGCAATTAGCTACTGAGATACTTTCCTAAGATTGGAATCTTTGATATCACTTCTAAAAAATAGTGTAGAATTTGAGAAAATCTCATTTTCTTACAGTGTATACATAAAATAATGTGTTCTGGAGCTGGGTGCAGATAAGTGTTGCTTTTTTTTTTTCCCAAAAAAATTTTCCCAAAAAAATTGCTAAAATTGACACAGACATTGAAAAAAACACAAAAGCAACAATTCAAAACTAAGAATCTGTGCAATTTACTTTCAATACTACTAAAAAAAGTGATCTTTGCTTCTCAGAGCAGAGCAGCAGTCAGGGCATAGCTGTAACTAAATAGAGAAATGAAGTACACTAATTAGAAGTTCATTATAGAAGAAAAATCCTAATGATGTTTCCAAACTTAAGCTCTGGGAGGCTGCCAAAGGAAAGTTACCCAGAAGGTAAAATATTCTGGGAAAAGGGCTGTTCTCCCTAGAAAGCAGGGCTGCAAGGACCAATTGCGAAAGCATCTCAGTGAAATGTACGTTTGCCAAGAAAAATTAAATTAACTTCTTTTTTTTTTTTTTTTCCCCCCAAATTCCTGGACTCAGGACCCAACTAACCAATAAATGAAATCCAGATAACAGTACAGTTCCTGCTAGAAAACTTGTTATAGGTATACTGTGAAGCACAGTAAGACATCCATGTTGTATAGTCCTGAAACACATTCAGTATTTTCAGCTCCTACATCTCATACTTCAGGTAGATTAGGATTTATGCAGCTCTATAACCTGGGTTATATTTAGGTGGCATACACTAGAACTAAGCAGAGATAAGATTGCTTTGAACGAGCTAGTTTGGACAGCCAGACTGTTACAGCTGTACTCACATCACCTCACTTGCAGGTTACCAGGATCTGCTTTTCAGGGCTGTTCAGCTGAGGCAAAATGCCATGGAAATTCAGCTAAATCACTTCTAGAATCTGCACTGGCTCATTTATAGCATAGCACTGCATCATCCCATGCAGATGAGTCCACTGACATATTTTCTATTTCTAGCTGTATTCTTGTGAAACAACCATGGTGACTTGAAACTGATTTATTTCAGTACGGGCTTGGCATGACTAGAGTAGCAAAATTATACCAGAAATATTAAGAAACAGTTGGAGAAGTAACTGCTCAAAATCTCTTTATCTTTTTTAACAAATGAAATCTACAGAACACAGAATTAGCTAATTGGGCAGTGATGAAATGCACAATGCTGGTTTGAGAAGCAAGTGTTACACCAACCTTCTTAAACACTATAGTTTCCTCTTCCCAGACAGGATTAACTGCATTGCCTTGCGAGGTCTTGGTCTTTAAAGCTTTTCTTCTTGTATCCACAGGCAGGCCAAACATGTCAACTTCTACATAGGTACCAACTTTTTTATCGGAAAGAAACTGACCTGAAATAATCTAAGATCAAAACAAAAGGGATGTTACTAGAGACAGCTTTGGCGGACTAGGAAAATGGCTGAGATGCAGGTGGATAATCCTCATTGTTTATCAGATAATGTGTTTTCAAAGATGAAACAAAACAAGCAAAAAGCAAAACAACAGAAAAGTGCATCTAAAACAATAAATAAATAAAAACACCGTCTGATACTGCAGGCGCAGAAAAACAGCTTATAAGGTCTGATTCCCTGTGGACCTGTGACCCTGAATTCCTCTGTGAGCAATAACGTGGTTCAGATCACATTGCTGCCCTTCCCTAAGCAAGAATAGTCATTTGGATCTCATTCCCCAGACCTACTGTCTCCGCACACAATACAATATCTTTGACACCTTTAATTTTTAACTAGTTTCAACAACAGGTTTAAAACAGTGCTGGAAGGAAAGAGATATATGCAGTAGCGTAACTAGATATGACTCTTATTGAGAGGAAAAAAAAAAAGGCTAAAAAGTTGATATTTCAATAAAGGCTCTTTGTAGAGGGTGAGGACTTCGAACACAAGACAATTATAAAATAGTGGGCTTTTCTAGTTCTTAATTTAACAGGAAACATGATTCTCACCTTTAAGAAGTGTAAGAAAGCACTGCGATTAATTCAGAGAATTGAAGGGGCATTTACAGCAGTGCCTCTGTAACATAAGAAATTTGGGTTTACCAAAAGCAAGTCAAATTCTGTTTTCAGGTGGATCAGTGTTGACATTGCCTTCACACCTGGTAGTCTACTCTGAGCAGGCAGAAGCGGCTGCCTTCTGATAGCTCTTATGATTCCTGGGTTCTCATTCCTGTTAAAAACACTGCATCTCCCAATAACTGTCAAATGACTTTCACCTCTGCTTAGTAAACTGGCAGAAAAATGAGCCTCTAAACCCAGGGGGGGAACTGAAAGCTTCCATGACTGCAGGTCACTATGGGAGGTCATTTCCACAGAGCTGTCTTTTTCTCTTTTTTTAGCACGCATGTCAGCAGGTTAGCACTTTATTCATAGCCCTCTGAGCACTGATTTGTTACACTTATGTCTGCAGCTCCAGAGGAAATACTTGTTTTTCTTCAATGAAAACAGGATATTTTGCAGGTGGATTCTATAATACAGACACCGTTCTAATGGGAAGTCCATTAAAAGCAGAACAGGATTTCAGAAAGTTTATGTTTTCATAACTAGAGTTGTACTGAGTATAAATTTGTGTCATAGCCAATGCAATCTATCCCTACAAACATTCATAGTAGTTTTCAATTTCCAGATTCCTGGCAGTTCTTGAACTTCATTAGAGGTCCTCAAAACAGGAACCAGTGAAAGCAAGTTGGCAATGACTTGCAGCTGACATTTATGGTTCCAGAGTATTGCTGGAGAACTTAAAGGGAACCAGAAAATTTATTTATACCAGTGTACTGCTCTAACTGTTCCACTGCAAGTGACCACTTTGTAGCACTACATTTCACATTCAGTCCTTTATAAATAAAACCACAAACTACCCTTACATTCATCAACTACTCAAATATTTCTACAATAATATAAACAGTAAAAACACACTTATTTAACCTACAGTGAAATATGAGGCAGAGCATTATCTGCAATGTAAAACTTAAACATCACTCCATGCAATGAACTGACGTGGCTATTTGCTAGGTCTCTGCACAACTGAAATTTATCCACACTGACATCGCTGTGAGAGTATTTTCACCAGTGAGTGTACATACCTTCACAGACAAGGTGTTCGCTACGATTCCATCCACAATACTTTCAGTAAATGGATCAAAGTGTTTGTCTGGTCTTCTCATGAATTCTGGCTTTAACCTGTATCCACTTTTGCCATTGTACTCATACATTCCCATGTTTATTTGCATAGACAAATCTAGGTATTAAAAATATTGATGAGAATTATTTTCTGTATAGATAATGATTCAGAAAAAGCAATAGAACAGCACTATTTATTCTAGTTTCAATTGAACTACACTGTAAAAAGCTATGTATGGCACATGGTTTCCTAATAAAAGAACTTTCAGACATGACTGCATCCACCCTCTTGGATTCTTTCCATAGGGGAATCACATCCACAAGGTATCTTTCAGAGGCTACTCAAAAGATAACTTTCAAATCTGAAAAGGAGTGTTAATGATTAGGTATTGAGTAATTCAGTGTACTGACTGTACCCAGACCAGCAGAGTATTTAATGTGTCAAACCCCTTTTAACAACAGACAGTGGAAGCCTGATACTTAGTTGAAATCTGCTCAGAGATGTTTTCATTACTCTGGACTTCCAGACTGTGTGGAATTCCATGGAGAGTTGCTATGTACATGGGCTCTACTGGAAAGAAAAAAGGGAATGATAACATGATGCCACAGACAGGATATGTCCTGGGATCCAGTATCTGGCAATATTCATATTTCTCAGGCAGAGAAATGTAATCTTTGAAGGTGCCACAACCTATTTCAAAAGTTACTTGTGCACACAGGGGCCTAAATGTCACTTTCTTAAGCTCATATTTCTGAAGTGGAATTTTTTTTCTGCTTTTTTTGCATAAATCCCTTATGCCCTGATATACTGAGACTTTTTTTTACAAGACTGGATAAAGATCACAACTAAATCTCAAACGTTGCTCAATGGTAGACACTTATAAATGATGACAATATGGAGGCCACTACAAATACATATTATACTAGCCACAGAATATTAATTACAACTATTCCCAGTTAAAAGATCAACTGCATTGAAAACATAAACTTACAGCCCTATAGTTCAACCACTGGACTCTTTTGATGCATAAAGCCTTCCTTACCAACCAGTCAGGAACTGTATCAGAGAAACAGAAAAGTACAGATTACAGAATCAAGACACCAGCACAGCTTACCTACAGTTTGGAAGTTGAGAGCAACCATTTGGCAGCCAGCATTCCAGAAGACTTGTGGCATATAGTTTGAAGAATCTACACGTGTTCCTTTTGGGTAAATTCGGCTTAGCTGCATTTTGTTATATCTAAATAGTGGGCAGTTAAGATTTTGTACATGTATCAAAAATGACTTTGCAGAGAGGTCGCACAACTGCAATTACTTAAATGCAAATGCTCTTTACAGAATGGCAGTAGGTTCCTAATTGAATTTCTGCAACCATAATACCAGAGATCCACAATTTTGCAGATGATATAAATTAATGGGGTAATTAAAGGTGATGATGCTGTACAGCGAACACTCAGAATAAACAAAGAAATAGCACAGGTATATCCTTAAGATAGCATTCACAAAGCTCCATCTATAGTATAGTTCCTAATTCAGAATTTTCCCAACACTGCATTTTTAGAGGTCAATCAGCTGTAAACAGTAAATCTTACTTTGGCAGGGAAAGAGGTTCTCAGTTAAAAAGTGGAAGTGTTTGCTCTTTTGGAATGAGCATTAGAATTGGCCTCTACTTGAAGACAGAAATGATGACATTGCACTTCTTATAGTTCAATCTACAAATCTCAGAGATGAGAACATGCTGCAGGTTATCTGTGGAAATTGCTTTCCATTAATCTTCTTGAGGGCACTTGATCATTTTTTTCTTAACTGCAGCCAGGATGAGACATTGAGAAGCATCATAAGGTTTAAACAGATTCCTCCTTAGCTTTTCTTTAAAAGCTACAAGAGAAAAAGTAAACTAAAAAAAAAAGTAAAACTGGGTGGCAATAAAGTCAGCGCTCTTGGAACTAGATGGGAAAGAAAACTCTCTTGTATGCCTTAGCAAAAAGCAAGTCAGCCACATTCTGCCAATTTGCTTACTGTAACTCAGACCACTTCACATAAGATGATAAATTTATCAAAAAGAATACAAAATAATAGGTCTTCAATTTATAGTTTGAGCCTATTCCCTCTGGTCCTAGCCCGTAGCACAAGGACTCTTGCCAGCTTTTAAATGAGTTCATCAGTCCAGCCCAATTAAATCATCTATGAAGACAGTTAAGTCTACAAATCTCATTTGGTTTCCATATTTTTCCAGCTCATGTCTTCAAATTTCAATAAAGCCCTGTAACAGACCTCAGATGTAGAACACCTAGGAAAGCAGCTTTCTGAAAGTCAAGGATACTCCACAAATTCCACAGGAGACTTGGTAAGTTGCTCAAGCCCTTTGGTTTCCACAAAGGAAGACATTTCAAAACTTTTGTTGCGCTCTGCAGTTTTAAAGGGGAGAGAAAAACAGTGACATATTAGAGCGTGAAATCACATACAACATGTGAACTAGTTTAGTTTCAGTCCTCTTACCATCTGTTCACCAACTCACTTCACCTTAATCTCAAAGAATTTCTGTATGCAATCGTTTGTGGACAGCTGTAAACTCACTCTGCATATACTCAAAGGCATCATCCAAACTCACACTAGCATTACCTAAATGAAGGGCACTTGTACTGCTTGAGATACCCACTGTACCAGTTGCCAGTAAAAGAAAGTCAGTGCATGTTAGAGATCTCTCACATTTGCTTGCACAATACCATATTCATGTATTAGACAGGTATTGCCCAGAGCTCACACATGAGACATAGAGGTATTATGGCAAATTCTGTGGAGAACAAAAGGCCCTGCCAGATGTCTAGACTCACTGCAGGCATATACAATGGCTCTGAGCCAGTTTCAAGTTCTAATAACTAATGTCTGTATCAGATTAAACTAAGGAGTAGGCTACTTTTGCCTACAGGGCTTCTTGTTACCTTCCCAATGCCAGGGGAAACTCACATCTGTCTCAAACAGTCATGGAAACACTGATATCTAATCATGACTGAAGGCACACTCTTGTTTCTCAGCAGGTCTTTAGACCTAATGATGGACTCCTCTGGAGCATCAATAACATCTTTTTTTTGCACAGCCTTTCAAAGTACCATGTGACATGTACCAGAGCCTAAGTCAAGGCCCTTCAACCTTCATTACTAGTTCTTCTAAATTTTATACAGAAGGTAAAGAATTTCTGTAATGTAACAGCTTCCCATTTCATCAAAATCAGCTCTGCAGATTGCTCAGAATGGGTAATAGCACTGAGAGATAACAGCCATTAAATATCTCAGCACTGCTGTCTTTAAAAATGAGATAAACAGTCCATGTAGTGGAGCACGAACTTTCTACCCTAACCACCCTATTGAAAGCAAACAGTAAACTGAAGAAAATGCTTGCCCTCATACAGTTGTTGAAGTAACTGTGTTACAGTCACCAAGGGATGACTGAACAAAAGCACTTGTCTTACAGAAAGAAGAAGAGTAGAAACAGGTGGGCCTTTCCTTTATAGGAAGCCAAAAAGGAAGCAGTGGCTGCTCCAAAGAAATAAGGAACTAGAATGTCCGGGCCAAGGTGAGAAGAAAATGTACTGCCGGATACGGATCTGCAAACTAGATGGCTGCAGCTATTTTCATTATATGTTGAAGAGCCAGAGAATGACTGTGTTTGCATTGTTTCAAAAATTATTCTCTGTCTCTAGGGGAGCTGGAGCTCATACTTTGTAGTGGCCCCTACTTCTCATTAGCAACCACCATGCTACTTCTATTATTATGTAGCTGTATCTCCAAATGGTAGAAGATTCCTGTCATTCCTTAGAGGCTACTTTCTTACCATTCATCTTCCTTTCCAACAAGCAGCATCCTCTTATGGCACTGAGATTCTTCTTCTTCCACCCCTCCTCACTAATTGGATATTGTGAGCAATGCACACATTCAGTGCTAGTGCATACTATCACTTGTGTAAGAACAGGTCACTGTGCTGCTGATGACTAAGTTTTTAAGTATCTGAATGTTTTGAGGCTCACTTTCTTAAAACTGAACTATGTGTTTCTTATGAATCATTTAGGAATGATCACTGATTCCTGTGAGCTTTCCTGCAGCTCCTAATAAACACTTTGCTCGTATCACCTAAGAAAAACATTTCAGCTGATGGCAACCAGACCAAACAAACAAACAAACAACAAATGAAATTGCATAGAGACACTGAAATACACTGGTGATTTTCTGTTTGCCAGTGCTATTCTACTTCTTCATCTCATTACTACTTAAATACAGCCCTACCAGGAAATAGTGACTAGATGTGTTCTATCTCCAGTTATTCGATCAAAGTAAGACTGCTACATAAAGGAAGGGAAAAAAAGAAA
This sequence comes from Excalfactoria chinensis, assembly GCF_039878825.1. Classification (NCBI taxonomy): domain Eukaryota; kingdom Metazoa; phylum Chordata; class Aves; order Galliformes; family Phasianidae; genus Excalfactoria; species Excalfactoria chinensis. Next base: position 91,875,869 of record NC_092827.1, on the reverse strand, counting down.
GGTTCAAGAACATATATTTTATTCTACTTAGAATACAAATACTATATTTTTTCTGTAGAAGTAGTAGTATGCAGTATTTCGCAGTATTTATCTTAAAGTAGAATCTGCAGGTAAACAGAACCAGTAGCTGGCAAATGTCACCAAATGTTCAGAGCTTAAGCAAATTCCTAAATAAAATAGAAAAACTTATTTCTCTACAATACCTGGCAATGACTGAGAAACCTGTCCTTTGAAGAACAAACTGTCCAGGGGAGGCATTTCTCCCTCGTGCTAAGTTACCATGCTTACGGATCAGGAGGAATTCACTACAGAATGGATAAAGTCATTGAAATACTCTTACCAATTTGAAATGATACCCTGAAACAGTTACAATTATTAGCTGTCAGAGAGAGGGAATTGATCTAGTGAGAGCCATCAGGGGACTGTTACAGATCTAGCTGTATTTAATATTTTTGTTACCAAGCTGGAAGCAAGACCAAATGCACTCCCTACAACGTACAATGTATGAATGTAGCAACAGCGAGATGCTGTTACCATAACAGAGGTGAGGATCACAAATTAAAACAAATTCTGAATTAGATAATTCAAAATTAGAAAAAAAATCCTTACTGCTGAAAAGATGAAACTTTGTGAAAGAAGAGAAGCAGGTGAACAAAAATACAACTTGGGAAAAATTCAATAGGCAGCAAAATAAAAAACAATTTAAGTCTTCTTTAGCTTATCATCACTGAACTTAATAAACATTCAGCTGAGGTTCCAGGCCAGGACTGAGACCAGAACCAGAGGTCATGCAACAGTGGTCACTGCTTTAAACACCTGGCGGTATTTGCACACTATGATTTTTTTTAATTTGATACAAACACCTGAAATATTAATCACTTAACAAGTTCACAAAAACAAGGAAGACAGTGTAAAAAATCTAAACACCAGCAGTTCTTCAGAAGAGACAAAACTTGGAAAGGCACAGGCATGGGAACGGAAGAAATCTACATTCTCTAAAGAGAATTCTCTAACAGCAGCATGATTTTGTCCTGCTAGTATTCACATGGCTTCCTTTCCAGTAGGAGAATCTCCTTCCCACTGTGTACTCATAACTCTCATTAGAGCTAGTGGAGATAATAAATATCTAAGGGACACTATTGTAGGGAACAAGCACAATTCCACATGATTTTGTGAATGCTTATGTATGTATATGTGTTCATACATAAATACATGTGAACAGGTAGATAACTATTTCTATGCTTATTATTCAAAATGAGTAAATGTGAAATCGTGCTTGCAGATACAGACATAGACATCAATTACCTGTCCTCTGCTAAGGCCTCCATAAATCCATAACAAATTTAAATGCTATACACTTCTTTAGCAAAAAAGCTCAAAAGGCTTTTTGCAGTCTGCCAAAACAAAGTGAAAAAGGGCAGGCAAACAGCAGGGGGTTCTGCACCAAGAAAGGAAAAGATGCTGCACTGTTTACCGAGGACGCCACAGACTGCATTCCTAGCAAGGCATTTTCTGTAAATGCCAGCTGGGGATGAAGTAATGGCTTTTTCTATAAAACACATAGAAGCAGAGAAGAGTGAATTTGTGTATGAGGAAGGGCACACTCTCTGCTTACCCTGAATCCTCCATAAAAGCAGCACAGGGAAAACATTTGCTCAATCTGAAGGAATATTTATGATCAATTTTCTCAGGGTCCCTAAGTCACTCTTCAGCTATGGATAACAAAAACAACCTGATTAAATATTTGCTAAACTCTTTTTGAAGTGGCAGCGTAGTTGACAAAGCCCAATACTTACACTAATGTATGTTTCAAAATAAACTTGGAATTACCTGACTGGACACCAAGGGTCACGTATCCAATCGAGAGGAATCCAAGCAAGCATTTCTCCAGACCTTTCTTCTGAACACTTGCTAGATAGTTTTCAGCAAAAGATATCACTTATTGTTAGCTTACTTACTTTTTGATACCTCAAATGACTCAAATTTCACAGGCTGAATGTAGTTCACCAGGTTAGACATCTCTTCTGTGGCCATGGCCTCACTTCCAGCAGTACCCTAAGGACAGAGATGGGAAAATGCTGACACTTTGGCTGGTCAAAATCCACGATGGCCACTGACAGTCAAAAAAACCAAAGTGCAGTTTTCTATCAACCGTGAAAGAATCATCTTTCACCGATCCCGTCTTAGTGAATTCAATTGTTCACATAGGAGCTTCACATACTAAGGAAGGAAAGACGTTATACAATGTAAACAATTAAAATGCTGTTTTATTATTTCTTTCTTCACGGCTCCCAGAAAAAAGACTGCATTACCTTTACAGATATGCAAAGGTAACACTAACCACACTTATCTATACTATAGATAAAACATAGCTCTACATTTTCAAAATCCAATTTTATTTCCAGTGGTGCCAAATACACCACAAGCAGTTGCCTCAGATCATCTGTAGTGTTATCAAGTCTTTTTTTTCACTAAATTGAAGTAATAAACAAATTAAAGATATGCTTCCAAATCCACTGACTAACAACTTCAGAAAGTTAGTGATTCCCGGTGCCCTGCCTTCCTTTTCCCACTAGATGGCAGTCCCACTCCTGGTAACACATCCAACCCAGAACTGCTGGAATCGATCCATCACCATAAAACAAATCTATGTCCTTACTTCATCCATCGACGACTTTTTACAATCATCATCATAGTCATCATCATCATCGCTCTCAATCTCTGCTTCTCCTGAAATGTTTTTAGCAGAAGACAATTACTGGTTGAAGCAATAGCTATAAATATCAGGGATAAATCTGTGAAAGATGTATATTGCTTAGAAGAGAAGACATAGGCGCGCTTTTTATCACAGCACAAATCAAATAAACTGTCTAGAGGGATTTATCCACCCTTATCATTGGTAAATTCCTACTGTCTGATCAAAATTCTCACTTTTCAGCTGCAGGACACTTACTATTTGGAAATCACAGGACAGGTATCAGCACCAAAAAAATGAGCATCATGGTGTGTGTACAGTGTGCAGGTATAATATTACAAACTACTCCGATGAGATGTTCTCATGTATGGGTCACAGCTCTGGGCATGACCTTCAATAACGCTTTTGCCCCCCTGGGAAAGAAACACACACAGCGCAGCATTCACAGGGTGAAAAAATCATGCATAAAAACTGACATTCACACGTGTTGCAGTAGTAAGGGCTGCTCAGAGAAATGCATCTGCTCTGAAGATATCACAGCATGTGCACCCAGGTAGCACAGCTGGCAGGAGCCGGCTCACACTTCCCTCCACTAATACGACATTGTTGCGTCTTACTGCTAGGACTCATGGCTCAGCTGCGCCGGCTGAGGGCAGTGCAAATCGAGTAATGCGATGGAGATGCATAAAGCTCATCCTTCCCCTGAAAGCACACTGGCAGAGTAAACAGGAGCAAATAAAGCACATTTTAAGACCTGTTCCCAATTGCAGTGTACTAACAAATTCCTACAGGTTAAGACACAGATTCATTATCGTTAATTGATGAATATACTCCCTTCTCCAGAGTTTAGATTCGGCTGCACTGGAAATCAACCCATCTTTCTCCTAGGTAACTCCTCCTGTGCATTTGGCAGTCACCAGGTATACACCATGTACTTTTAGAAGACTCTGGAAAAGCAGGTTTAACTTCTACTGCAGTCACCTGTCCACACCTTTCAGATCGACAGCACTTCTTCAAATGTTTCATTCCACAAACCTTTCTGCCTTCTTCAGCAGTGGCAATTATTCTGGCAGCACAAAAGTCTAACCACTGTGTAGCATTCCCAAACTCTCCAGAGAATGGTATTTCAGTTTCTACTGTCACCACAGGGTCTAATCCAAAGCCCACTGAATGTAGAAATTCCTCTGTTCCAAAAGGCCTTGAATCATGCCTAGGGGGCCCTTTCTAGCCACATACATCACATATGATTTAAATAATGAGCGTGCCTTTCACAATGAGATGATGACTACCCAGGCTGCAGATGCAGATGTTGAAATGTCATGCTTTTATTCATGAACACATTTCTTCCTGAACATTTCATTGAAGAAAATAACATGATTGCTCAACGGGCTCTAGGGATGGCTCAGGGAACCTCAATATATTGCAAAGAACCAGCCATGTTCTCAGAGGATTTACAGTGACAATCTTTGAGTGGGAAGCTCTCAACTGATTTATCTGGACTGGCAAAATAATACTTCTAACAGACTAGAAGAAGGGGGATATGGGCAGATTTCAGCCACCTTGCACTACTGAGATCCCAGCTTGTTCTTTCTGGAAGTGCCCAGGGAGGGAAGTATGCATCACAGTATTCATTTATTTAAAAAAATATTTAACAGGAAAACTCCCAAAGAGATCAGATCTCATTTTCAAGTTATTCATCAGACTGCAAACCCAGCACAAATAATATACAGGATTGCAAGCACAGAATAAGAATTTCTGAACCTATGGCTATGTCCCCACATTGACTTTCCTTCACACACATGGTTCTGTGCCCAGACTGAAGCTTCTTTTTGTTGTTACACTGCTGGGACACAAACTTGGAGCAAGCCTTGGTCAGATAGAGAAGATGTCTGTGCTATGGATGCCTCTATGCTCACCCTCCCACACTGCTGGTGGGATTACATCCGTGCCACCAATTCTAGTCATAAAAGCACGTAAGTTGGCATATGCAGTGTGACCCAGTACTTGTGTGCGTGTGTGCAAAGCGGACAACTAGATGGGATTCCAAACCCACGTCAGGACAAGACATCTCTATGCTAAGTGTAACACAAACACAGGCAAAACAGAGACCTCCCGCTGCAAAAGCTTACAGTCTAAGCATAAGACAAGAGCCAGCCTGTGGACAAGGGCATACAGAAGAAGATCAGAAAATCAAAAGATGATACTTCCTATCACACATAAAGCCAGTGACTTTCAACAGCTCCAAGAACCACGTGGCAAATATCTCAGTGGAGTAACAGTACTAGTTTCAAGGATGTTTTCACTAGTAAGAGGGGCAGAGTTGTAAAGGTGTAAGAGTGCTCAGTAGACAATGCAACAAGCAGCCCAAGGAGGCTGAATCCCTGCTGATGAGTAGATGAGGTTGACACTATAATACTGAGCAGAGGATGATCAGGAGAAGAGAGCTGGGAATGGCAAGCCAAATCCCTATTACTACAGGTAGTGGAATCAAAGCTCTAAATAATATCTATTCCCACCACAACTCAGCAGTTTGACAGCCAAATATGACAGATATTGAGAACCTAATAAAATGCTATATGTTGCTTGGAAAATTCAGGAGAATTTGGTAACTTACTTTGTCAGGACTCCTTGAAAGAACTTTCAGAATGGATTTTAAGTGTGATATTTGCTGATGCTGCTTGATAGCTCCGTGAATTGGATTTACAATGTTCAGGCAGCTACCAACATCTTGTGGAGAAAATCACCTCTCATTATTTGCAAAAGCTGTATGTAAGCATTAACCATTTTTGAAATGGAAAAGTAAACGTTACTCAGATGCCAGAACATTTTACTGTATAGCAATGGGCCACTGCCTCAATGGCTTGCGGCAGCAATGCATTTATCAAACTATCAATGTATTTATGTAAGCTAAGTATTAAACTTCAAACTCAGCCTTCCAGTTAGTCACACAGAAACCAAGGAGATGATTCTACCCTCTCTCCATCTTCCTGTGACTTCCTTACAGCAGCTGGTACTTGGAGAAAAAAATTATCCTGTTACTGAGAGATCACTAATTTGCTCCAAAATTGAAATACTATCCAATTAAGAAGTTCTGGCTTCCTGAAGCAAAGGCCTACAACATACAGTCACATCCAGCAGAACTGTCACTTTCTTTTAGCAGTATGGTCTAACTACTTGCACTTCTTTGAAAATTTCACCTGTTTGCCTCTTCATACAATCAGGTCTAAGATTCTAGTTTACCAAAATGAGTCTTATACAAGTGTTACTTCAGAAATTCCTTTTCCATTTTGCCAGCATTGCTGTGTCTATGCAGACAGCTTTAGGGATGTAAACTTACCCCACTTGCAGATGTTACACCCTACTGAAGTAAGTTTTTACAATTGTCTTGAACAATTTGTGAGCCATTCTGCAAAACTCTTGTTTTAGAATCGTTTTTTAATCATTGCTACCATATCACCATCGCTGAGCCTTCATACAATATGTTTTATAAACTTATCACTAAACTGATTTATTGGGTTTAATTTAAACCTGAGCTCAAACAACATAAGGCACAGAGAAGCTTGCTATTAACTGACATATGAATCTCTGCATTTTCTGCACTGCTGTGAGAAAATTCATTAAAAATCTTGTGAAGGCCAGATCAGCAGAACTTTCCCCTGAAGATTATCAGTAATTCTAACAGATTCCCTAGCAAGTGGGGCAGAGTAGTGAAGGCATAAGAGTGCTCAGTGGACAACAGAACAATCAGCCAAAGGAGGCTGAATCCCAGTTGATGAGTAGAGGAAATCGACAGTAATACTGAATAGAAGATGGTCAGGACCTGAGATAGGAAGGTTAGCCTGGATGGAGCTGTGAGCAACCCGATCTAGCTGCAGATGTCCCCATTCACTGCAAAGGAGTTGGACAAGCCGACCTCTAGAGGTTCCATCCAACTCAGAAGATTTTATGGATCTATAATCTCCAGAAATGCTCAGTGCTCATAGCTGTATCTGAGATCTCCAGAAATCTCTGCACTCTGAATACTTCCAAATTCAGCATAGTCTTAAAAAGCAAATCCTGGATGTTCCTTGTCAGTTGCCTCTGAACTGTTCTTAAGCCCCCTCAGACTCTGCTGTTCTTTGATAAAATTAGATTAATACTATCTCACTCCCCACAGGTATTGTTAATAAAAATATGTTGTTGTTTGTCAAGTGCTCATGTGTAGCATGAATATCCCCACAGAAATTCATTGCAAGGGGAAGATCTGGAATGGTGTATGAATGACAGAGAGTGAAAAAATACTGACTTATGGTCATTTTCCAAAAGAGGCACAGGTCCTAAAGGAGAAACAATAGCTGCCAAGGACTACAAGTATACATTTTCACATTCACAGATGAGTCAAGTGATCACTTTAATTTTGCCATCTCAGTTCTAGCATTTTCTAGGTGTTCACCTTTGAAATCCATACTGAACATGATTTGTTACACAGGTAATACAGACATAACATTCACAACTGATTTTTAAAATTGCAGATACTGCTAAGGGACTTACTCCCCTGTCTTTCCCTAACCATCAATACCCAAGATTCACAGCCCAAGTCTTTTCCTATCAAAGCTCACTGGGAGGCTCCTGAAGTACTAAACTGCTACCTTCTATGCAGATCAGACAGAGAAAAAAACATAGATCAAGCCAGTTCCCTTCAGGTTTTGGAAAGAAAGAGGTTGGCATATGCTTACTAATTTTTCTGCTGCTTGTGATTTGTCTAAAGGAAATCATGAAAACAGAAGCAAACCATTCTTGACACCATGATGAATCTTCTGAAATCGAAGCTCTACTCCAAAGATTGACCTTTTTAAAGTTTCTTAACACAATGGCTGAAAACTCATTCTGCCTTGGATAAACAACGTTATCCACAAATACAGTGGAATTGTTGTTGTTGTTGTTGTTTTGATTTTAATTGAGCTTGAGGCAAACTGCCAGCATGAAGACTTTCAGCTCAATTAATCAGAATTCGGAAAAACTTATAAACAAGAGGGTGAAAAATTTAATGGCAAATGACAAGAAGGCCATACTCTAGAAGAGCTTTCAATCCACTCTTAAAGTATTCCATTATTAGAGCATAAACAACTTTGCCTTTAGCAATTCACAACTTCAGTCCTATGAGTAAGGAGAAACTGTGGTCCTGGGAACAGACTCTAGGTTGGAGATCAAGATATATACATTCTTTTGCCTGTCCTACTGATGATCCGCTCCCATCATGTAGTGCAAATATTTTGTCCCCACACTTAATTTCTTGTTCCAGTTAGACTTTAAGGTCTTCAGAGCAAATCTTACCATATTTTTTTTGTATACTAATACTCATAGTGGTCCTCTGCAGATACTCTAAGCATTATTAGTATGTATGCATTAAAGTTGGTATATGGAGTAAGTAGCTTGTTCTGTTTCCTAAATAGTCCAAGTAAATGTTAGCATACTTCATTGACTTTTAGGTCACTCTGTAAGTGGTCTCAGCCTTGAGACCTCTAAAAGCTCCTAGAGCAATGACACCTGGTGTTGTTTCCTACTGAGCAAAACGTGTACTGGTGTACCTTTATCTTACTACAGCAATGTTAATGGCTTGAGAAACACAGTTGTAATTAAATATTTGTGTTTTACTGAGAAGCATATTTGTAGATTCCATTCATACCTGCTCCTGGGGAGGAAGGCTCAAACATACTACATGTATCACTGCACGTGTTGGAAGCTTGCTCTGAGAGCTTCTTCTTGGCACTTCCATCTGCAGACTTATGTGACTTCTTTTTATTTTTCACCAGAATTTTGTACATTAAATCCATGGGGCTTGGAAGAGGAACCCCGGGTTCAAGCTTTCAGAAAAGAAAGAGAGATCTGTTACAACACAAGAAGAAACAAGCTTACAGCAATTTCTTAAGGTCTACATAGTACACGATAATTTTGTAACTCCTCAACGAGCCCTGTTAAAATGCACCTCTTGAACAACAGGTAACCTTCATTAAGTGAAACAGGGCTATGGAGGGCATACAAGAAAAGAAAAATACCTTATGAAATGTCTACAGCAATATCTTCAATAAGAACCAGCTCAAATACGAAAGCAAACATTATAAATCAGTGGCTATAAGAATCAATTGCAATTACAGGATTACAATTCAGTGTATCAAAACAACCTCTGCATCAGAAATGATATGACTAAGTCACCAACAGTACAAATTGTTTAAAGCCCTCCTTTAGGCTCTGTCTTGGATGGCTGCATATAAAGACTGACACAGGAGTGAATAAAGTAAAAATTCATAAGATATTTGTGATCTTACAAAAACCAAACCATATTACCGGATATTTCTCCAATGGATCCATAAGCAATGCATCTCCAAATATTAATCTGCAGTACTCTGCCATTTTTGCCTGCTGTTTAGGGCTAATGGGGAGAAAAGAAAGAAAGAGATGAGTCCTACTAATGCTACAGACTGAAAGCAGCAGTAACAGAATACCTAATATCTCTAAACAAGATATAATTTCCTGATTCAATCACTGTGAATTGTTCACTGAGACATAGATACATCATGCAATTATTCTGATTCCTTTGATAGAGCTTATCAAAAGGATGACACGTGAAGTCACTAAGCAGTTGAATAATGGTGAAACAGAACTTTGGAGTTCTATTTTCCCCATGCACTTAGCAGGAAAAAAAATAAAAAATAAAAAATGAGGATATCAGTTATTACCTTTGGGGAAATAAATGCTGCATGGATTTGCCTCTTTCAGACAACATTTTATTCAAAGTTTAAATACTTTCCTCCTTGTGTTATTTTATACACACGCCAAGCATTCCTCTTACGCCCCCTCTCCTTTCATTTGGATTATTTTCTTACTCATCATACCTGACCTAAGGCTTCAAAACCCTAACAGTTACACACATAGCAGCCTCCTCTGATAGGGTCCCAAACATTGTAACCTCACATGGTTGTGCCCTTGTGTCTCTAGGGCACTACTGAAAGAAGAACAGGGAGAAGACGTAACTTGGGTTTCAAAAGCAGCAAAAATTCATCAATTAAAGGTACCAATAGAGAAGCAGCTAGCTTCACCTCAGATTTCATCTCAGCCCACTTTCCCTACGTATTTGTTTCAGCCTATGTGAGATAAGTGCTTTGGGTGCTGTGCCTGTAACATAACAGTTCCTCCAGCTTGAGCACTGCTCCCAGATGCAGCTTTGCAATGTTCTCCCTCACATGGTGCTGGCCCACTTCGCAGACCCTCACGGGTGAGGCTGGCATCAGCAGCTTGTGCTGCTCTCGCCTCCTGCTGCATCTTCACTGGCAGAAGTCATAGCATAGATGTAATTAGTACTAATGTTAAGAGGCATTATGTCAATTTGGAGAATTGCTGTAATAAGTGCTGGTGTAACTGCATTTTAAATTAAATACTACATGCCTGTAATACATACATAGCTGGGACCAATATAAATACACCAGGTGGAACTGCTCAACTATTATTTTAGCTTGTTGTTTGGGTCAACAGCCAGATCCTTTACTTCTTTATTTTCTAATCAGATCTGGTGTTGAATTTTACCTTAACAAATTACTTCAGCGGTTGACTTGACATCCTCTAGAAATAAACTCAATCTCAGCAAGTTTTACTCATAATCAATTTTCCCAAAGTGCAACCCAATAATGAAATTGCTGCGTATCACAGTGATAGGAGTTTCGGGACTGAGGATAGGTTACATTGCTTATAAGTATTACTCAAATCATCTTAACATGCAGTGCAGTGCTAAAACTCACTCTCTAATTTCAGACAACAGTGCATGTTTGTTATATATGCCTAATAAAGCCCGTAACATCTGAGCTTAGGTTTCTTTTAAAATTCTCGTTTTTGATACTCTCTGAAGTTTTGATTAAAGTTTGTTTAATACAACCTCTTCAATTATTGCTAACTATGAACCACATACTACGGAAGATACACAGATGACATAAGCCGTTATGTTACCATGGAGCTACTTTTCATGACAAAGTAGAACTGGATATATATGAAAAAAGTAGCGTTCATTTTTCTCTTGTGAACCAGGAGTACAGCAACTTCACTGTTTTGCCATTAGCCACCAACTGAGTACTTGGCAATGGAGCTCTTTCTGAGTTCAGCAGGGCCAAACCAGAGCTAAGATAAAGGCTGGGTGGCATTTGAATCAAAACACGTAACTTCCCTAAGATCAGCATGCTGGCTGTCCCTTGAAGCAGATACAGAGTGAACCGGCCATTAGCTCCGTCATTTACAAAACATACTGAGAGCAGGTTTTAAATTATTCCACCAAGCCATGGAAGTGCTGCATGCAATTTAAATCACTACAGTATTTCATTAATTTCTTTTACATGCAGCCAATTCTGCAAAAACGCTAAGAGCCACTTTTAGCTGAGGATGGAAAATTAAGATGAAGACAGGCAAGGCAGTGAAACTAAGAACCCACAAGGGAGATGGTGACAGGAGGAATAGATCAGGCAATGACAGTGCTTTAGCTATTTCTAACTGCCAGCTACCAGGGAAAATAAAGGCATAGCATTCTGCTTCAGTAAGAAAGCAGACCACAGCTATCACCTACAAGGGGTCTATAGGGATGACTTCCTATCATCTCCACTAGGGCATCCTGTGAATACAGCCATGCTCTTAGGACCCAGAAAGTACAAGGAACACTTCCTTGAATCACAAGAGCACAATAATTAGACATGAGTTGTGACACCAGCATTTTTGAATGGGCACATTGACCCCAAAAAAGAACATTTGATATGAAATAGAAAAAGGATGCAGAACTTTTATCTAATAAATTTCATAAAAAACAGCTAGAACAAATTCTTCTGATGTCCCATGTTTAATTACATGGTTACCTCATAGAGCACACTGTGAGGACTTCCATTTTTGCAAAAGAGAAAAGTTCAATGCAGCACATTTTGGTTTAGCACATAAATTCCAATATAATCATTTTGCAGAGGGGAAAAAGGAGGAAAAGGAAAATTAAGAAGTAACAGATCTTAATAATATATAAAAAAAAAAGTCTTGCAATACCAGACAATATCAAAGAACAAAACTCTTGACATAACAGAACTACTTTCCTTTGTCAACTTGACCATATGAACTGTTATTTTAAAAAGCCCCCAAGAAAGAACTTGAGAAGTTTAGGAGATAAGAGTTATGTAGGAGTTCAGTATTTAAACAAGCAGTACCCCCTGTGATCCTCACAAATACACGCTTCGTTTTAAGAGAGATCATTAGCAATAGTATTACTATTAAAGTACTTTACAAGTTGGAGTATTTGTTTCCATTTATTTTACCCTCCTTTCAAAATTATGAACCAGAACAATCAATGTGTTTTCTCATCTGTGTTGTTAAGAAACACTGAGTCAGATAAAGAAAAAACAACCACATCTATTGTTATTGGAAATTCTAGCCTTCATTGAATGTAATGAAAATGGATTGTCTCAAAAGAGCTAACTCCATCTGCTGGATGATTTTCACTTGGTGGATATGGATGGTTACCATATGTGGAATGAATGCATACGCCCCTAGAATGTGGCAGGGCAAGGGCAGATAAAGCAGTAACATGATACCTGGAGATATGGAAGTACAGGGAATCTGAAGAAATGTTTTCATTAACATAACTGCATTGCTTGTATTTTACTTTACTGTGTTGGTGCTACACCTATTATGAAGGTCATTCATAGAGGCTCTCTGGCACTACCTCACAACTACTCTTAACATTGTATTATCACTTCTGCAGAAGTCCTTACTCTGCATAAAGCAAATAAAGACACAGAACCTTCCCAAAAGAGTTTAAAATAATTTAAAGCGTTGGAAAAAAAAGTGAGAATAATTCCATTAATATTTGAAGAAACAATTCCAGCAAGAAATCGGTGGTATGAATAACTGTAATTAAATTTAATCTTGGAAGACATCTATGGATAATGCTCAAGGATCACTTAACCTTTTTGCTATGTCATCAGTGCATTTCTAATTATAGGCTGTCTGCTCGCAGATTTGCAGATACCTTATCTTCTTGTAAGCTTAATTTTAAACATCAAGGTCTTCTTGAGGTCTTTTAAGAGTTTTCAGGCCAGTTTCCTGTTTGTTGAGAGAAGCATGTCTTTTCTTATTATGGTCTTTTTCAGTATCCACATTTATATTTTAATAAAAATGGTGGTATGCATAATATTCTATGTATATATATATTTGTATATATTCTAAATTCTATAGCTTACTTCCTTTTCTAAACTTCTCATTGCATAAAAATAGACAAGAATGAATACACAGCAAAGTTAAAGGAAACAGAAGTTATTTACATGCTATGCATTTGAGAGGAATCCTACAACAAAACCTGAAAGAAAGTAAAAGGAGATGACTAACACTGTGTGCTAACAAACAATTCATTTATTTCTCAAGTGAAAAAAAAGTGTTAAAAATACCCTTGTGAGCTGAAACCAGGGGAAGAAAAATTGCATTTTAAGTTCAGTGGTGACAAATTCTGTCATATGTACATAGCTGATGTATAACTTATTTAACTCTGATAACTGCAATGCCTAACAGCCAAGCATAAAAAACACAGGTAAACCACTCTTCTGTTTTAACCAATGCCAACATTTCCATCCACTTGTAGGGGACCTGCATTTCACCCATGAATACTGACTCTTGTAACTTGACAATCAGAAGAGAAAATCTGGTCACCCTGAAGTAGGAATTGATGTCATTATATGTGTTTTGACAGTTCTCCGAAAACACTTAGCACTGTTTGTTAGTACTCACAAACTCAATTTTAAGACCTAGGAGAAAAACAACATTCCAGGTAAAGAAAAGACAAAGGGAGCATTCCATGGAATTAGGTGAAGGTTTCTCTGAGTGGCATGACTAATTGCAGATTTCTGTAGAAACTAGTGAAGAAACGAAGGGATAATTGTAGCAGTCAGTAAAATAACTAGAAATTATTTTCAGCCAAAGCAAAATTAGAACTCACATGCAGCAAGTCTGATGAATTACTGCAGCAAAAAATCATGAACAGCAATAGAAGCTCAAGAAGAGAAAATATTTGATATTGATTTCCTAGATTTGCTTTGCTAAAAAGGTACATAATAGAAATATATGAGAAAAAGAAAAAAAAATAAGATAATTCATTCTTTCATGAGTGGAGTTTTTTTTGAAGAGGAAGATACAGTTGTTTCTGTGGGGGAAAATTTGAAAGATAAGAGTAATGCAGAAGTAATTCTGGTCTCTCTTTGACATGTTCATGCAGTTTCACCACACCTTTGACTCTGATGGAAGTTTCACCTTACAGTTTTGTGCACGTAACTTACATCTGACTGAAGTTTGTCTTACACAACTATTTATGATATCTTCTTAACATACAACAAACCACTCTGGAAAATTTAAGTCTTAATGACTTTAGAGTAAGAAAAACGTAACTGCTCTGTTTAAGATAAATTAGAAGCACCTTCTCCAAACATACATTTTAATAGAAAGAGAAGAATGAAGGCAAAATGAAGTGGATTTAAGAATGATGACTGAGAACTTTTCTAAAGACAAGAAGTTGCATTTGGAAATGCAGTGAAAAACACTGTGAATTAAAACCTACTGCAGTAGTTGAGTGTAAAAGAGTCGGAAGTGATATGACTAACCCAAAAAGAAGCGAGTGTGGGGACTGATTAGAGAAAGAAATTAAATACAGCACCTTTGTGGTCTTTTTGAGGAAGACAGAGTCAGCTAAGTAGGATTTAACAGGTAGTTTTTTTAATCATAACCTTGCTGTCTTATAAAGTGCACAGTGCAAGCATCTATTTGTCAACAAAACATAGTGTTTTATTCTGAAAGCTTATAGGATCACAGAATGGCTTGGGTGAGAAGGGACCTCAAGAATCATTAAGTTCCAGCCCCCTACCACAGCAACTCAGCACCCTCTCAGAGAAGAATTTCCCACAGACATAATCTGAATCTTTCCTCTTTCAGTTTCAAACCATTCCCCCTTGTCCTACTGCTATCTACCCATGTAAAATATTGATCATGTGCAAAGCTTACAATACCATATGGCAAAGGAATTGTAAAGGCAAAGGCATTGTATGTCAGCACTTGGATTTAAAATTTTTCTACCTAAACCATTTTTGATCAGTACTGTTACTCTATTCTTAAACACATCCATAAATACCTTGTAAAAAGAAACTTCTCCCTAAAAGAGTAGGAAAGCAGTTAGCCCTCACCTTTTTCCTTTTTGAAAAGTGCCAACATCTTTTCTAATTTGTATTAAATCCCCAAAGCATCCCCAAGGATTATTTTTTTCTTTTAAATGAAAGAAACGTTTCTCAACCCAAATTGGCCCCAGAAGCACTGAAAATGTTTTCACAGTAGCAAACAAAAGGGAACAAAACAACTGAAGTTACGGCACATGCTGTGTGCCAACATCATCTCATTTGGAACTATGTGGTGCCTACACAAATAAACAAACAAAAGATTATGCAAAAATAGAAATGAATATCAGATCTAGGTTAGTAATTACAACACAGGTAATAGGGACACATCTAAGTGTTCTCATTTTATTTTTTTTTCCTCCTTCTCTTATGTAGTAAAATGTGCAACATAAGCAATTAAAACAAACAAACCCCCCCACCCAAGAGAAAACAGCTTAGGCAGATGGATTTTTTCTTTTTTTTCCCAGAAGTGAAGAGTTCCTACCTTCCCATGCCACCTATTTTGTAATCCTCGCTAATCTACGCCTAGTCCTGGTAGAGAAGTGGTTCTTGCATTTACTTCTAACATGAGAAACAGACCAAATACAGAATACAACCACAGTGCAGAACAGATGCAAGCAGGTGAAATATTGCTTCTCTTTCTTTGACAAGCACCACTTCAGTAGGACATATCGAGACTATAAAAGACTATAAAATTAACAACATTCATCTCATAATTATTTAAGCTTTCTCTGTCTATTTAAAGAATCTAAATATTCTAATTCAGGAAGGTTGTTAAGAACGTTCCCAATTCATTCTGATGATCTGAGCTACTTAAGCTGATATAAACTTTTAGTTTGGATAAGAGCTGTTGATCACATCAGATAATAAACCTGCCTCAACTTCATTCATAATCCTGTGTTTAGTTATAAAAATATAACACCATATGGGGAAAACGGGTAATTACTTACGAATCCACGTGATTTTCAAAGGAAAGGAGGATTGGAAAGGGCGATGTCTTAAATGCACACTCAGCAATAGCTTCTATTACTTCCTAAAGAATCAAAATATACATAGTTACAAAGTCATGTCTCTATAGAAACAATATTTTGGTGTTTGAAAACAGATAAGACCCCGCAGCAATTGTATCCAAACTACTGGAAATCATACTCAGATCTTCTATCCTAAACATCCTTGAAAGCTATGCATGAACTTTTTGCAGCAAACAATTCTTTTCAGCCTGAGCTGTAACCACATCTCCAAAATGTTTGATGATTCTCCTGCACAATTTTTCCCCAGAAATGACCTATGTCTGCTTAAATCAGAAGTTCAAATGTAAAACTTGATCTCCGCACAGTGTTGTTCCATGCCTGAAGCTATACTTTTCATTAATTATTTTGCATAATAATGAACACACTCTGACAAACTCATGTTTTTTCTGCATAGATATCTCATATCACACTCATAATTGACACAAGCAGATACCTTTAAAATCCTTAGTGACTGACTTACAAGTTTTAGTTCTCGGTTCTTTGTTTTGTGTTTTGTTGGGCTGTTGGTTTTTTTTTGATGAGAGAAACCCCTCCAGAGCAAAGAACCAAAGGGAAGGAAAGGAGAAAGTTACTCAATTATAACAGCACAGTATTAATCAAAAAGGGCTCAGAAATTTAAACTTACGTAGAAGTGTCCTTTTGCCTTTGATAGAAAATAGCAACTGTAAATATAGTAGCTTAATCATTTGGTGACACTAATTTTAGTGAGGTACATGATACAGCGATGCACTCAGCATTAGAATTGACTCACAATTTCCTATTGGAATATTGATCTTTTTTTTCATGAGAACTTACTGAGTACTGAAGATTTTACTGTTCTTGAGTCTGAAAGATCTCATAAACCTGTTCCATCCCAAATCATAACAATGACTTAAAATTATAAGATTTGTTTATTTCAAACTAGCGCTCCATGGGGATTCCTTTTATTCTCTTTCTGTACTTGAGAATATTAGACTCAAAAGTGTAAAAGTAAGGAATGCACTTCCTAACACGAAAGCAGACTTTCTGGTCCATTCCTTCTGATTTGGGGCTGAAAGCAATGCATACACCATCTCAAGATCTGCTGATGCAAGCTATGGTACAACCACAATTTACAGCTTTTATGAAAGGCATGCCTTGTCATAGCATGTCTTACAAGATGAGAAAGTAGCTTTTCCAGCACACTCCAACAGGTGATGGATGACTCCATTTAATAAACTGCAACCATCCAATATATGAATGCCTCACATATCACTAACCATTCACATGCTTCAACTAAGTCTCTGAAGAAAGCAGAAAGGCAAAATATTTATTGAAATATTTTCAGTTCAGTTTTGGGCAACTCAGTACAGAAAGGATATCAAGGTGCTGGAGCAGGTCCAAAGAAGGGCAACAAGGCTGGTGAAAGGCTTGGAGAATATGCCCTATAAGGAGAGACTGAAGGAACTGGGGCCGTTTAGTCTGGGGAAAAGGAGGCTCTCTTCTAATATCTGAAAGGAGCTTACAGTGAGAGCAGGGTTGGTCTCTTCTCACTGGTGACAGGACAAGAGCAAACAGTCTTAAGTTGTGCCATGGTAAGTTTAAGGCTGAATGTCAGGAGAAGCTTCTTTACAGAAAAGGTTGTTAAGCACTGGAATAGGCTCACCGAGGAGATGGTTGAATCACCATCCCTGGATGTGTTTACAAGCTGTTTGGATGTGGTGCTCAGAGACATGATTTAGCAGAGGGTTGTTATTTAGGGTAGTATTGTTAGGTTGCAGTTGGACTCGATGATCTTTAAGGTCTTTTCCAACCTGAGTGATTCTACGATTCCATGATTCTATTGGGAGAACAGTAAACGGAAAGCAGGTAGAAAGCTGCAGTTTCACACTAGTGGTTCTCCCATAGGCAAACATAAAATGGAGTGACTCTTGATGCACACTTTTTCCAGCAACGGTAAATTACTGAATGCTGATGCCACCTTACAATGGTTGTACTGTGAGATTCATAAGAGTATCTCTAGCAGTTTTGCCATTGCAAGGGAACAGCAAGGCTGAGAATAGGATTACAAATATTAAGTCACCTAAATGCTTCCTACCCACATGACTGGTGTTTGCTTGGTCACCACCCATTTGCATCCTACTCCCTTTGCTTAAAGAGCATGACCGAGAGTTTAAGAAGACCAGATACAAAAGTACTGCTGAGAGCAGTCCTGAGGCCTTTCATGCTCTTACGCACTGCTTTAGCTGTGAATAAATCCATGAAGACACTTTCAACTGCATTCTCAGTTGCAAAAAGGGATAAAATTCAGCATGTATGGAGAAGAATAGCCTGAAAGAGTAAAAACCAGGATGACATTGATGAAATTTGAGGATAAAAGCTTCAGATTTTGGTTCCATGGCACAATGGTGATTCAGTCTCACAGTGCCTTCAAATGTAAATGCAAATTCTCTATGGTCAAAAAAGAACATGATAAGTGCCACATTTTACTTCTGCTTCAGAATGACTCACCTGAAACAGATCTCCAAGGTATTTACAAGTACACAGATTCATGGTTATGGCATGAAAAAATACTGGTTCCCTATAAGATCACATCCTTGCAGCAGCTTGCAGTCTGCTGCTGAGAAGAATCTTCTAAATATCATGAAGAAGTGCAAAAAGAAAACAAACAGGAAAAAAAAAAAAGCACTAAAACCCCAGAACCAAAACTCCAGCAACATAGAAATGGGCAGTATATACTGGCTCTTTCTCTGCACTTCAGAAAGTCTGAGGCAGCAAAAGGAGTCAGTGAATGTCTGAGGCATTGTGTGCTGCAGTCATGCCAAAAGCATGAACTGACAAATGATTCAGTAATCAAGACCCAGTAATCACTCTGAATTGATTCATGTACTTCTGACACATCATTTCACTATCATTTTGCTCCTCCTAATCCAAGCAGTGTATGTTGAGTGTTGAAAAGAAAAACAGCAGTCAATACATTTATATAATTTCTGTGGGGAGAAAAATATTTGCCCTGAACTGACATACAAAACCCACTTGATTTTCTTTAAAACCCATTTCATACCTCTCCTGCAAAAACAATTCTTAGAGTTGAACTTCTAAGCTACCAGGACGATTCTCATTCCTACCAATACTCCTTTTAAGAATCAGGTTAATTTTGTTTTAAATTCCTCTTCACCAAGGAGAAGTTGAGAGCTGTCTACCCTAACTAAAGGACTTTCAGCAATCAAACTCTGTGCACATAAACATAAATGCTTTTCACCAGTTCCATGGGAAAGTTAATACCAAAAGTGAAAGAAGGTTGTGTTTTACATTTTCCTGTGATTAATTAAATCAGCGGAGAGTTAGAAAAAACAAATTGACAAAAAAAGTAATGCTCTGGTGTTGAGTGAAATTTGATGTTTTGTCTGTGTAGTAGCACTGTTATTTTTTTTCCCCCTCAAGGAAGGCAGTACAAGGCAAAAGAAAATCAACAGTAACTCATGCTTCAGATGTGGGAGACGTGCTTCAAATTTGTAATCTGTAGAAAAACCACATCTATCACCTGCAACACAACCAAACTCAGAAATGGATATTTTTCCAAGTCTTCTTGCACACCGGTGAGTCTAGAAATGTATTTCCATAGCAAATTAGTGTCTCAGATGAATAAGAATTATTTCTTTACTCTTCAAAAATGGTATCTCGAGGTATCATTACAACCTGCGCTGACTACCAATATTAACAGGACAGAAAAATCCCTCCATCTCATTCCTCTAATGCTTCAGATCAGAAACATCTCTGACAATAGCAACAAGGTAACAATTTAATGTTATGGCTAGGGTAGTACTTCTACCTTTTATTACAGAAAAGGGAAATGGAAGATGAAATTCAGAAATACAGATGATAAACACAAGGTTTGAACGGCATTAATATCCCCTCACAATCTCCAAAGCTACTAAGTTTTCTCCCTTTTGTGCTTCAGATCTTATCCCCAGTATCAGGGACAGGGGTAACCATCAAAGAATCTCTTCCTCTGCAAGGTTCACCTCTTCCAATGATTCCACACACACTCTGAAATCTCCTTTTAAAAACACCTTTTTACTTGTAAACTTTTCCTCCCTTCTACCTTTGCGGCAATATTCTATCAAGGAATTTCTCATGCGTTTTACGTAAAAGAAACTGCCCTAGCTGAAGCCAGCCACCCCAGCACGCTGTGCTGCCGTACCTTGAAAGATATTTCAGTTGTCATAGTGAACCCGTGCGTAATGACCGGCTCTTCTTCAGCTGTTCTCCCTTTCCAGCAGTCCAGCTCCACACAGCGGCAGCCTGACAGAAGCACTTGCCGATACATCTCCACTGAAGAGTTCCCGGCCAGCTGACCAGCTGAGGCAACATAACAAGGACATGATAAAAGAGAGTCATTTTAGGCCTCGGGAATAAATACAAATAATCTAATGATAATTAGAGTTAACAGCATCTTTTACCCTCGGCTGACAGGAATAACACTCAAAGGCATACAAAATATGTAATGATTAATGGAAATGACTTAGGCAGAGTCAATGTCATGGTTTGCATTCTGCCATAAGTTAAACCATTGTGAATGAGGAGAGAGAAATATATCAAAGCCAATTCATAAACTTCTGTTAGACAAAGTTGATGTGAAATAACTTGTATCAGTTCTAAGGACTTTGTTACCCTGTAACAAACAGAGTGAAATTCAGAGACAGCTCGGGACAGTCAGTTCTCAAATATTATGCAGTGTTCAGTGCAAGATAAAACCAACCTCCTGAATGATCACTAATGGTACCATGCCCAGGTCTCAAATCTATATTTTAACACTCTAATCACTGTGCTGAGTTACTCAGTAAAATTTCCTATGTAATGCTATATTACAAAAGAAGAAATTTAATTAGACTACCAATATCCAGCAATGACATAATATAAATCTAAAAATAAACAAGGAAAACTTCTTCCCAAACTCAGGAAGTATTAAATACTAAACAAACAATTCCAGTTGTGCTCAGCCACAGCACTCTCCCCCTGTTTCAACAGGCTGGGTTCCAGTTGGATGGACACAAATTTCTTTGAGCACAGAGGGAAAGATAACAGAAGACCTGCCTAATGCTTGCTTTCTACGTTAAGAAAATGGATGCAGCTTCCTGCTTTCTAGCAGATGTATAAAGAAGGTTTTCATGGATCCTTTGGAGGGAATTCACTTGCATTCTAAGGAGGCAGTGAGATCATTTATGCTAAAGATTCTTCACCGATGGGAGTTACACAAAATGTTTTATCCAGACAGGCATACAATACCATACAGATTAATCCTTGTTTTATTGCCTCTTTGGCTCTATGTTTAGGTTTTATGCTGAGAACTATATGTTTCTGTTTGCATTACCAAACAGCACTGTCTGTTTTCCGTGTTTTTATGTTTCACTGTAAAAAGGTACAGAAAATCTTCTTGTTGGAAAATTCCTGTTTACTACGTGCATGTCTGATGCATGAACTGAAACAATCATAAACACTCAAAACATATTAACATTACACTCCCATTGAAATCCATAAGATTTCTCAGCATCTTCTGGGAAATACAAGTTTATAACACAATTTGGCTTGTGTTGGAAGGTTCTGAAAATCTAAATGGAGTCAGCAAAGTGATGATGTGTCTCTTTTTTCCTTCACTTTTTTCTGTGCTACCCCCCACACCCTTGATAACGCCAGGTTATCTTTACCCCCACAATAATCATCTTGGTGCTATCTCAAGTACCTGTGGTAATCAGTGGCTCTTTGTCTTTACAGGGTACAAGCGAGCAGTAGCACAGATCAGGGTACAACAGCACACATTTCTGTGCATTTATACCTAAGCAACTGACATTAAGTGGGTCCTCTGAGCTCAGCTGCCTGAAAGCACATTCACTTAGAAAACTTGTTTTCACGGTTCTCTTCCCTTGGTCTCAAAACACTTTGATTTGCATTTTGATTAACAAATTATTTTATGATTAACAAACGACTGTATCTGCTGAGAAATGACCGGTCATTATTGCCAAGCAATCTGGACTACAAGATCCATAACCTTCAAAAGTGCTTAAGTAAATCATGACATGCATCATTTGCCATCTAACACTCTTCCACACTACCTTGTTAATAAGGCTCAGACCTTTTGGAAGGATTCCTGCTAAGGACAAGAGGATGATGCTTAATCTCCAAAACATTCAATCTTAAGAAAGTCTCCTAGTCCGATCATAAAATGATAGCAAGGGTTTCAATGCTCTCTATAGCTTATTTTTCTAAATTTAGATTATTAGGGATGCTTGCTCAATTTTTTTAACCTATATTATTTACAAACTGTCGTGTCATCTGCATCTATTCCAAATTGCGCTAACAGAGAAACTAAGGAGAATAGCTGCAGAATGATAGTTTTAATATCCTGAGCACAGATAGCACAGATCAAATTTGTAATACTGGAAATTGAAAACGTTACGTATCCCCTTCTATAACACATACAGAATCCACAATAGCGTCACAATACTTTTACCACGTCATTTCTCAAGTAGAAACAGATTTTGACAAAAATCAGCTTTTCTAATAACATGCGGCCAAATCATAACTGACACAAAAAATAGATGCTAAGGCTAATGAGCCTGTAGTCATGCATGCAAGCTGAGAACATGACGCACGTTTTCCCATACACACCAGTTCCACACTTCCATAGCTTGAAGTGACTTGTTTCTCAGCAAATGCATCTTTCTTAGGTTTATTCACTGCTGTTTTTCTAAGTGCAAGACTTAGAAGTGCATGAGCTTAAAATTTAATTATGATCGTAAGATATTTGCCTTCCCCAAAGTTGGTCCCAGGCGTTTGCTGTCCTTTCATTACTCTTGAAACAGAAGCTGCTCCTGCCACCTTACCCACCTTCCACACCTTTTTCTCCCAGCATGAAAAAGCAGCTACCCTACACAAACATCATGCTAGACCTCACCTTTTCAGGGATGTCCCGGAAAAGCTATTCCCACTCTTGATCTACACTGTAGCTTTCAACATGCAAATTCAGACTCCCGTACTACTGGGAGCCTAACTTTTGAGCTTAGCAGTAACAGAAGGTGTGTTTTTCAGGCTTTCCAGACACAGTGCATTTATCTGAATTTAGTCTCTTCTCAAGTTATTTCACCACAAACAGGACTGTTGAATTAGATCTCATTCATTGCAATTCTGCTACTGTTAGTCTAAACAATTATCTTGCCTTATACCTGTTATTTTTAACGCATTACGCTGGACCAAGGTAAGATATGTGGCTTGCTTGGTTCAGCCAGCACAGGAATACACTTGCTGTCAGTACCAATTCAGGTCCAGCTGAGCAGAAGATGTAACTCTTGCATAAACCAGGAGGGCTGGGGCTGAGTCCACATTTGTACTTAGCTGCCAGTAGCGCTTGGGCAGCTGCACTGCTGCAGCCAGGCTATGTAACAGAACTGGCACTGGGTGTACGGGCACCCAGCAGTAGGACCTAATAGACCTTGAATCCTTGCAACCCTCCTGCACACCCAGCTGAGTCTCTCCAACTACACTGAGGGTGCGAGACCCACAGGGACCTACTAAAGGAGACTTTCCTCTGCTCTTCTCAACACAGTTTTATCTTTCTTAGAGAGGGGGAAAACAACAGTTCTTTTATTTCACTCTACTGTCACTGGTTGGCCTTCAAGACACACACACACACGCACACACACAAAGAGGGGCCACAGAAGACACAGAAGATCTTGAAAACTCATAAAGCAGTAGTGAACGAAATACTATTGACAGGTAACAAAGCACTTTAATGATCTTGAGTTTTCTCAATTATCCAACATCAGATCTCATCAAACAAGCTTCCTGTATGAATTTTGGTGCCAGTCATCTGGACAGTAATGACTAGTTTTGCCTTAAGGTGATTCAAAAAATTGAATCTTTTCCTCTCCTTTTTACATGGATTCCACTCACTTTAAAAACTAGACTAAACTCTATTGCTTGGGATATGGCTTCAGAATGAGGGTTCAAACTGACATGGGTGAAGCTGGTTAAAGGGAACATGTAACCCTCTAGGACAATAAAAAAGGTAAACTGAGATTTAACAGTACAAGTATGAGCATTCAGCTGTCTAAACAGGAACAAACACACAAACATTTTTTTACACAGCAGGATGTCCAAGAAACTTTCAATCAGAGTTCTGCCTGAGTAATCACTTTCTCACAAAAACCAGATGCCTCAGAGGAAGATGCAAGAGAATCTCACACAGCTAAGAATCACCAACTTACAGAAGCTGCCAAAGATCTGCAGCGTTTGCTGAAAGTTGTATATATCTGTATGCTCACAGTTCACTTAAATCTTAAACCTTTGCTAATCTGACTCCAGATGGTGACACATTGTATGCAAAACCATCAGTTTGTCCATCTGAGGTATAAAAACAATCTTCCTTACGATAATGTCTAATTATTCAAAACGTAAGTAGTTTGTCCTGCCCCACTTTTGAACTAGGGATAGACCACCAGGATCTACCCCTCCCTCCTGACCTGAACTCCTTTGCAGCCCATCCTGCCTCTCAGGAGAGAGAAAGTCCTCTGCACAGGTGTGCAGGAATTTATTTTCAGTGCAGGGCATCAAACTGGGGCCTCAGCAAACTCCTAAGACCTCCAACAAGTATAGTCTTTCCACTGTGAGGCAACAACAGCTTACTCTCCACTGATTTATCTTCTAGTAGCTAAAGTTAACCAGGTTAATTTAATGGCCAAAGTAAATATTGTAACTGTGGAAGCTGCTGCCACAGAATTGGCCATAGTAAGTAGACAGAGGTCTGCAGCTTCCTTTGAGGTGAAGTCATCACATTCAAACCAACTTCAACGCTAAATCTCAGCCCTTTTCCTCAGTGTTGCACAAGCTTTCACAATGTATTGAGGGGAATAATGAAACAACCCCTTCAGTTCTCCTACCCTCTAGTTCACCAGGAAGGACTTGGTGGTGCTGGCAGACACCAGAGCCCTTGGTCTTCTCAGCTGATCAGCTGAGCTCGGCACAACTTGAGAGGCATGAAGAAGCCAGTCAAAACCTGCTCTTGTTCTTAGAAAAACGCGTGCTCAGATTGAGTACTGCCCATCATTCCTTCCTTTCCATATGTTGCTGCCATCTTGGAAACTGTAGAGACAGTTTTGGAGATGTTTCTCAGAAGGCCTTTTATAGAAACATCTGAAAGTATCAGACTGTAAGCAGGGAAGCAGATGTCCAGTGGCTGGCAACCCTGCACATAGCATGGGGGTGAAACAAGATGATCATTATGGCCCTTTTCAACCCAGGCCATGCTATGATTCTGTGCTGAAGGTGAGTGGGATAGTCCCATGCTGGCCACATGCTCTGAAGTGATAACTCCATAACCTACTGCTACTAGTCTTTTTTCTTCGAAGACAAAGCCCGTGTCATAGGCTTGTGATTTTCATATTTAGCATGTCACATATACAACAAGTTGCACAGCCAAGGTGTGCAATATTAGCAATGATATATAATCATAATTCCTATTAGACTTCGCGTGCTGCTGAGAGAAATGTTGCAACGTCGCTCCCCACTGTGACAACCTGAGACAAAGCTGGTGAGAAAACTGGAAAAAAGAAGCAGTTGCTCTTTAAGAGTTCAAAGGAGTAAGTAAAAAAATAAATACGTGTGACTCCAGTGAGACAGAGAAAAAGAAGTTTACAAAACAGATTCCTTTAATCTAGCCTAGGCTCACTGTAAATCACTTCTTTATCGATGAGTTTTTACCTTAAAAATTACATTTCCCTAAGAAAAAGAAAGCAGTAACACTTCTAAATAAATAATCAGGACTTGATGTACTGCCAAGGGTTTCTACTAAAGGCTAGGAAAATGATCTCGGTAATTAAAAATAAATTTAGAGTGTGCACATGTTTCTTTTTATGTTATAATATTGTTTCTTTGTGTATTCTTTTTCTGGGTTTAAAAAGCCAACAAAGGGAAAATAATTGGTAGAGCATTAAGCTCAGTAATAATGAAGTAAGGCTGGATGGAATGGTTTTCTTATTTTTCTAGTAATTATTACATGACTAGTTGCTATTTCACAGCTCCAGTGAGGGCAGAGGTTTTAGTGGAGCTTTGCTTCCAATGCCATAAGCACTTCAGCTGGCCCTTTGAAATCTTGGGATAAAGAATAGTTTGTGATCATTAATTTCACTGATTTCAGCTGAATTAAGCCCTTTTTGGAAGACTGAAAATGTAATGTGTATCACAGTATGCGGTCTAGCCTCGATGCAAAATCTAAGACTGCCAGTTTTTGTAATACATGGATAAAATCACATCATAAATCTCATTGTAAGCCAGCTGCCACACACTTATTGAACATAATGAACTTACTAAAAGGCAAGGGCATGTGTTTTGTGCTTCTAAATGTGACAATACAAACTCTTAAGTGGAATTCAAAGGAGATTCAAACTTAGTTTGCTCCATCTCCTGGCTTTATTCTGATTTCCTTCCCCCAGTTTACTAAATCAGGAATTTTATGCTAATTGAAGTCCGAAGATCATACTTCCAAATGGAATTTCTGCAATTCATTGGACACGCAGGTGAAGAAATCTGCAGATGCACTTTTGAGACAACCTGAAGACTTTCACATAAAAATCAAATGGAATTTGAACAGTTTCAGGGTTCTAATTCATAGAATGTTATAATTTGAAGGGGAACCTTCTGCTAAAATAACTGTTAGGTCGTCCATGTTGCAATTACAAATTTAGAAGGGATTGGACTAATAACGATTTTCCATCCAAAATTATTTGTTCATTGGCTTCGTCACTTCTAGACCTTTAGAACACGACTGCCCTGACCAACTCTGATATCTGTAGTATGGCACTGGCTATCAGTGGTAATGACGATACTTAAAAATCTCAGCTCAGACATTAGATAAGTAGTCAACAACCAGATTCCCAATCCTTGCAGATATGAACTGGCTGTGAGAAAGCTACATGCCATGTTGGGACCTCTCCAATCTCTGAATCAAAGCAAATTTCACTGAACTCACAAGACTGTGCGATTTAATGTTCAGGGTCAATTTATTAGCTACAGAGATGTTTCACAACGATTTTTTTATACCTGTTTGGCTATTCTTGGTAGACACAGAAAGCACATTGCCTCTCCTTCTTAAATAAGAACCTGTTCTTGGAATCCTATCAGAGCAGAAGGAAACTTTCCAGGAACCTTATTAGCCTTCAGACATATCTAAACAACAGAACTGCTGCTCACCTGTTAATGAAGATATATTTGATGTATGAGTTGGAGCAGCTAGAAAAACAAATTCTAATTGTTACCCTTGCTTCCTTGAAAACTAAGCATTGCATCACCTACCAGTGTTACTTTTACTGTTCTTTATGGTATCAAGACAACTATACTATGAATTCTTGTAGGAGAAGAAATCAGATCTCTCAAACAATGTACCTGTGAGGTAGGTGTTGTGTGAGGAATTGATGAAATAGTGTGACAGTGGTTGAGACATATCTTCATTTAGATCCAGTTTCTCAGGTGGAACAACGCCGTTTTCTTCTCCACTCAGATATCGCATAAATCCATCCACTGATATCTGTCCTGAGAGAAACAGATAAAGGGAAAGCACCTATTACTTTCAAGTACAGATTTTACAACAGACAGATATCACTGGCCAAAATACACTTACACGATGATGCAACAGACTGGTCTTTATGTAGTTATTAATTTATATTTTTTTTCTTAGAATGATCTAAGTTTCAGCCATATCAGTTACATGCTATGCACATCTCTTTACCTGTACCAAAGAACAATCCTTTCATAATCAGTGACAATCAAATGCACAGGAAATTAGGAGTTACAAACTGCTACACAGTTTGAGAAAATAAACCACTGCTTATGAGGGAAGAAGGTATTCTGGGAAGCAAAGAAAGCATCCCTGATGAAAGAAATCAATAAATAAGCAAACAGAACCCCTCACTGAAACAGGTTAACTACTTCTCAAGTGGAAACTAATCTTTGTTCCTTAAATCTCCTACTATTGTAGGGTTAGTGCTGACTTGTACATTTAGAATAAAAAAAACAGTAATCTGTAATTATCAGCATTACACTGAAGCAATCTGAGACATTCTTATTTACCTGATATTTCCGTAATTTTGTTTGGGTTTCACATGCAGATTTACTTAGCTTTTAGCTTCAGTTAATTCAGTTACTTCCTACAGTAGAAGAGAACTTCTGTAGCTGCCTCAAGACTCTCCAAAGATACATGACCGACAGCTTCTAACAGTGACTCTTACCCCTTGCCTCTACCCCAAAGCAGTACAGCATAGTATCTGAGCAAAAAATCTTTAGTCAACTGTCTATGGCATTGAAAATGGAACAGCTCAGTTCTACTCCTAGGAAAGTTATGTTACTTTCTCCTTCAGCATCAACTCTCTTTTATCTGTAGAACTGATTAATTTACAAACATTTTCTTTCACGTATGAAAAGCAACAGGTAATCTGGAGTCATTTCTGTAAAGCTTGTAATCACATGATGCAAATATAGTACATAAAGCTTCTAAATAGAATCTGTACTTGTACTTTGGGATTTGGCTCTTGATCAGAGAGGAAAAGACTTAAGCTCAAATTCAGTTCATTTTCATCACAATTCAAGATAGTAGCTAAATGAACCTATTCATATGACAAGAAATGCAGTGATAATACAGAACAATACAATTACCATTCATTTTTATGACAATCGTAAGATGGTTGGAAAGAAAAACAAAGTCCACCCACTATTTTAAGACTAGTCTGAGTGCAGTCTGGCCAGACTCCACAGTTGCATTGTTATAGTGTAATTGATTATCCACAGACAGAGGTCTATATACTTTAATTTTACAAGAAAAAATTTAAGATGGAGAAAATCAGCCCCCCCACCTCCCCCATTGTTTTCAATGGAACAAAGATTTATGAGCAACCAATGTGCTGCCAGAGTCTACAAGAGAGACATAGTGAGCGTAAACAGTATCAACTGCCATCATGGAGTTAGCTTGAATTAAAATCCAGGATAGCTGCTATATTCCAACAATTTGCAACTTCTGATGTTTTAAACAGCTCAAAGAGAATCAACTTCAGTATATCTATGTTGTTTTGCTCTGTCATTCCTTTTTCAGGCTAAAATGAAACACTGTGGTTTTTATAGATATTATTCCTCCAAAAAACCCAACCCAGTGGCATCATAATCACACACCATCAAGAAATAAAAGCTTCTTTTCACTGTACAGAAGCTCATGTTAGCTCACAGAGATGGCATTCAAACATCTCAAAGCGATCTCTGCTTCTAATACTCAAGAGTACACCTGAATAACTCATGTTCTTGCAATCCCTGTTTTACAAATAGAGAACTGAAGCTAAAGGTAAATTAGTGGACAATATGCCAAGGTAAACTTGCAGATTAAGTGAGGACTGCAAAATCTCTTCAAGTCTGGGTGCCTGTGGAATAAAAGGAAGCAAGGCTGAGGGCCTGCATTTCCATTGGTATTAACATAAAGCACAGCAAATACTATTCACAAGTATAATTACATACTTTTTGAGCTGCATAGTTATCTGAGCTTCTGGTGGCAGAATGTTATTTCCCGCATCATAATTAAGCAGTATGCATTTCATAAAACGATCCAATTTGCAAGTTCAATCAATATTGCACCAGTGAGAGTTTGACTGTGGAACAGAGATGGCAGATGTCAAAGAGACTTTGTATCCCAGATATTAAAGAGTAGATTGTTTGTGACCAATGTCAATGATATTCTGAGGCTAAATACAGCGAGGATGATTCTCAGTGGAAAGTCATCAGAAACGAAATAGCCTCAATTTATTGGTACGATTTGTTCTTTGTTGTTTGTAAGCATGTTACAAATTTACCTCAGACATTACCAAGAAAAAATAATCTGTAATCGTTTCTTCCAGTGACACCTGTCACCCTTTATCTTCAGATACATATTACAAAGACTTCATGGTGTGATTAGATATAAAAATTAAGTAAAGACACACAAAAGGATAAGATGCATGGAAAAGACAGACTCATTTCTCTGCTCTTATTTTCACCACACATATGAATTGCCTTACAGTCATCTAAACTCTAGGCCTTCAGAGCAACTCTTAAATATTTGATGTGCTTTATATGTTTAAAATTGTAGAGTTAAATGGCTTGCCATTTTTCATTCAATGATGCCTTTTAAAATTTGTCCTGATGTCACTTACCAGAACGGGGGCAGATCACCAGTGTTGATATACTACTGTCAGCTTCAGCAGACAGTGCAACTGAGCGCACCCTCAACTTCACTGAGGG
The DNA here is from genome assembly GCF_039878825.1 of Excalfactoria chinensis. Lineage (NCBI taxonomy): Eukaryota > Metazoa > Chordata > Aves > Galliformes > Phasianidae > Excalfactoria > Excalfactoria chinensis. Next base: position 91,845,672 of record NC_092827.1, on the reverse strand, counting down.
CACCAAGCTCAGAAGTGCAGCCTCTATGACAGAAGGAAAGGATGCCATCCCAAGGGACATGGACAAGTTGGAGAAGTAGGCCCACGAGTTCTTAATGAGGTTCAATGAGGTTAATTCTGTAATTTATCTGATTAATTAGAGTTTTGCTATAGGGTCACTCAGTAACGCTTCATTAAAATATTCACAAAGCACAAACTTAGAAATTACTCCTTTTTCCTGTGGTGCCCGATTTATACATTCAACACCTTTTCTCCCAGTGCCACTGGATCTCCTTCTGCTAAATATATTTCTGTTCTAAGGAAAAAAAAAATCACACCAACACCCATCTACTTGTCATGTGCACAACCCCGGTGCCGCACACCTCATGATGCTTCCCTTAATCACCAAATGCTTTAATTCAGAATCACTGGTCTTGGATGGCTGCCAGCTGCCCACCAGGCCTGTCCTCCATTCCCCTTCTCAAAAGGATGTCGAAGAGGAGTGAAAATAAGATTAAAATACAAAAAAGCTTGTGAGTGAAAACAAAGAGAGGGGATATAACTCACCAACTACTGCCATGGATAAAACTGATTCACCTTGTGGGAGACTCATGGTATTTTCAGTAATAAAAACTAGAGTAGGATAGTTAGAAGCAACAACAAAAACTAAAACTCCTCCCCCCACCCTCTTTTCCCTGGTTTGGCTTCATTCCCAAATCCTCTCTCACACCCTGAAGTGGCACAAGGAACTGGGAGTAGAGATGGCTCCAGCCTGACTCCTCTGCTCCCTGCAGATGGAAGAGATACCCACATTCTCTGGTGGGGTCTCTTGGGGGCCACCAGACAGTGCCTGCCCCAAGGCCTGCAGCACCCCTTCCCCTCAGGGCTCATAGGGCTCCTTTTTGCACTTTTCTCACCACAGTCTTTGCAGATATGCAGAATTTTGCCCATTTTAAAGCCTCCTTTCACAGAGGCACTGGAGATGTTGGTGAGGGGCTCGGCCCTGCTTGTGGTCACTGGAATCTTCTGGAAGCAGCCAGAATCAGCAGAAGCCTGCAGGGAGCAACCCCAGCTCCCTTCACAGGGAAACCCATGGCCAGGATCCAACTCTTCTGGTCATACAGCTGAACTGCCTTCACCTGTGCTCCCAGGGCTGCCTGGGTCCTTTCCCCAGGTGCTCAATCAGTGGTTCAGGCTGTGACTCAGCAGTTACCATATGTAACTACCTCAACATTCATCTTTAAATTATGTCAACACTTACATAACTACAGAAATGAATCTGAACAATAACTTAAAAGAGCTAGAGATTCTGGAAGCTCTGAAAATGTTTTTCCATTCCTCTCTTCACGTTTGTGAGTTTTAATGCCTTACAAAACCTCTTCCCCAAATGAGAAGGAAGCTGCTGAAAGAACATGATGTTGACTCCTACTCTGCATGGGTCCTGGGTTATTCTTGCTTTGCTTTTCTGCATTGTGGATTTCAATGCTGCTTGCACATCAGTTGCACGTGCCACAACATCCTTTACTTACAGTTACCTTCTCCCCTTCACTATAAATGTTTAGAAGCTGAACTCATCTGCCATTCATTTGTTGTGAACTTTGTTGACCTGCCAGCTGTCTTCAAACCCCATTCCATCACAGTAAAGGAGAGGAAGCCCATACAGGAGACTTTAGGGATGTCCCCATGCTCACTGTTTCACCTGCAACAAACTTGAAGCAGCCTGAGCAAGACGTTCCGCAACACATCTTGAATAGCTCCAGACAACATGCTTGGCTGTGAAATCAGTGCAGAGATAATTCACCAAATTCACAGTCAAGGGAAGTCAACTAAACTTCCTATTTTTTTCAGCAAAATTTGATAGAAAAGAGAAGTGATTTCCTAGCGAAGGATAATATATTTAACAGGGCTGCTGACAGACACTACTGAATTTCCCAGGCTGTGATCAGCTTCATTAAGTGAAACATGTGAAGTGTTTGTGCAGCAGCTTGATCTTTTTCTGCATCTCTAGCTCCATCTGATTGCTTCAAAATGGTGACAAGGGAAAAAAGACTATAAACATAGTGGAAAGCTCTGAGTATTCCGCAAGACTTTATTAACAATGTAACTACTTGCTTCTCCAGCTTATGATTCCTGGAATCTTCCCATTCCTGGGAGATGGTGCTTGTAAATTTGTTAGGAAATGGGAGTTCTAGCCTGGCAATTAAACTGGTTGATAGGACATGCCATGCTTTGTGAACATGCTTCTCAAAGACTTCTCTATCTGAAGACTTACTGTGGTGTTGTATGGTTCTTTGTGATCCTCTTTGACTAGGATTAGAGAACCTCACATCAGGGCCTGTGGTGGTTCTTTTGCAGGGGTAGAACATTTTGCAGTTTCCCATGCCATCCTAGACATTGATAACATTTGCACGTAAAACTGTTCTCATGCGGTCTCCAGGACTGCCAAAAATACCAGCTGCTTTTGACACAACAATCTTTGTTTTAACGAGACAGGTAATCTGAAAATTTCCTGCTTTCCCAATCTCTCCAGTGTGCCAGCATGACCAGCATACTGTTCTGGATGTGTAAATGCCTGTGGATCCTTGGGAGCTTGCCAGGTCAGCAACTAGAAAATGTAAACAAAGCCCTGCTCACTCAACACCTGCAGCACCCTCCCAAGCATAAAATAAAGGGATGAGAGGTTCAAAGCAAGGTTAAGATTCTACACGAAGCTTTTTCATTGGGTCAGTGCCTTCTGCAGAAGCATAGGATAAAACTCCAGTAGTGAAGCAGTCTGTCTGGAAGAAATGTAAAAGTGAAGCTAATCCAGCAAACTTCTCAACCCTTAAACTTTGTCTTGTCCCCCATATTTCAGCAGGTAAGCTATTCACACAGCTACTTGATTGCTACTTGATTTTCCCCTGACCTGCAGTATGCTCAGGTCTGTCCCCAGAAGCATTTCCGTCCTTTGGGTAATGTTTTGTGACAGAGCAGGACAGCAAGAGACAGTAACAGAGAGGAGAAAATACAGCACATTTTCTTATTCTTGTTTGCACTTCAGTCACACAATTTTAAAATCAGCCTTTTTTTGTCCCTTCACAACTGTGGATGTTTTTGTATGACAATTAAAATGTCCCTTTCCTTGTAAGGAGTCAGCAGGCTTGGCTGCATGGATCTTTAACCTATTTTTTCAGATACCAGTAAATGTTATAGGGCCTTCCATTTGTTTATGCTTATGCTGTTCTTCACTCAGTTATAACGAAACTGGGAGGTTCAATTCTGCCAAAAGATTTTCTTAAAGTAAAATAGAAAACAAGTAAAAAAGGGAAAAAAAGCAATTAACTGACACCTCATATCTTCTACTCAGCAGCAAAATTAGTGTGGCATTGTGTCTAATAGAGAAATTAAGTCTGTTTCAATGCAATCTGTAAAATTAATTACATTTACAGTAAACACCACTGAGCAAGTCCTATCAACTCAAAGATCAAAATCCACCAGGTACAAAAGGTACTTGACAATTTTGTGAGAGAGCTGCACAATATGTTCAGCTGGGAATTATATCACATTTTACAGCTCATTAGATATTAAAATTCTCATGCACGGTATAAAGAAGGATGCCTATGCCCTTGATACACCTCTTGCCACTGGCCACACTTCAGTTACTATAAACCTCCTAGGCTTGCATGCAAGCAGAGAAGTTCACAACAATGAACTCACATAAAATTCACAGTGTGGGGCACGATGTGCCAGTCATTCTGATAACACTTGCAGTATTTGAGCTTTTGGAAGTGATGTTGAAACCTGCTCAGCTTTAAAAACACACTTGTTATTGTAACATTCCTATGGTGTAACTGGAATTTCAGTCTGCACAGAACTTTGTAAACTAGGGCTGGACAGGAGCTCACTAAGTAACACCCTTTTAACTGCAAAGTCATTACAACAAGAGAATATGGTACAAGGTCAGCCCAGACAGAAAATGCCTGAACCCTACAATTTTATTACTGCAGCCCAGGAAAGTCAATGCTGCTCTACTTCACTTGGAACAGAAAAGACTTTCAGTTCTCTGATTCAGATTTGCAGATACTCCCTATCGTCTACATACCAACCATCATCTATACACAACAAGCAGAGGAAGACAGTATCTCCTCCATGTTAGCAATTTTCTCAGCGATCAACAAGGCAAAATATTCACAGTACCAGTCAAACAGTTTAATCAAATACTAAGGGGAGGAAGAGCAATACATTTTAATTGCTGTATGTGAATGTTAGTGAAGCATTTAATAGAGTTTCTAAATTCAAATTATTCCTAATTGGAAAAAAAAAAAAAAATAATAATCTGCAAAGTAAACTGGGGTCAGATTAGAAGATCAGAGTTTCTTTGAATCTGAAAGCTGAACTGCTTGAAAGAAGTTCAGAGTCTGCCACGCTGACTGGCAATAGGTCTAGCTTCATACAGTCTTTCATTATCTGAAAAAGTAGAATTAATAACTAAATGTTTGAAGAACAGACAGTTCTCTGGGAGCTGATATCCAAACAAGATGATAAAGCTGTGACAAACCAGGTAAATGGGAATGAAATCAAACCAGAACATGCAAAATGGTAGTTAATAATTCTAAAAAACAACAATTGAAAATGCAGAGCTGAATATGCCTACAAATCCATCATCCCAAAAAGCAGAGAGGATAGAGAGTACGGAAATGCATTTATTTGCAGCAGATACTGTGTTAGGATACAGGAAAAATGGAATATAAATAGAAAATAGCATCTCACATACAATAATACCCAAAATAAATGTTTACTGAATGAAAAGCAGAGAGAGAAAATGCTAGCTGGTAAACATGTTGTGCTTAAATAGTATACATAAAAAGTTTGCTCAGTATCAGTGAATCCATGCAGAAATATCACATGTCCAAGCACAGTGAGATCTAGAATATTTTGCAGAGTAAAAGTAAAACAAGTAAAGCAGAATTAAATGTTTGAATCAGAAATGTTTGTCATTTGTATGAGAAATGTTGATCACGGTCTGAACCTCTGATTGACCACCTGAGGCAAGCAATGAGTCAGCTGCGGGAGCACAGGTGAAGGTAATTCAGCTGTGCTACTACAAGGGGTGGAGCCTGGCTGCACCTCTCCTAACACTCCCTGACATGGCAGATTTCTCTGACAGTCAGGGAACTAGATGAATAAAAAAAAAATAAAGTCAGATAAAAATACCATCAATCCAGGAACACTACAGTTATTCCTCACAATCTGAATGAAGGCGACTACTGGAACATATCACTGCCTTCCCAGACCTCTGGAAAATATGATCTGCAGAATGCCTTGTAGTGACCCTATAAGATGTAATAACTTTAAATGGTGGCTTTACTTCCAATTAAAATACATCTAAATCTATGGATCTTTTTTCTCTGAAGTGATATTTCTCTACATAAACTATTGCTGCACTTGCCAAAAAGGCTGTTCTGCAGCATAATGGGAAGAGAGAAGAGTGTGAGCATTCTATAGGTGTGAAAATATGCTTGGAAAAGCCTTCATAACAGGTACTATTTTTAGTTCCAGAAACTCCACCAGTTGTAGAAGAGATTTAATATTAAGAAAAAATGGGAAAGAATAAAGGCATGGTTGTACAAAGCCAGTTCACATAAACTGAAAAAAAAAAACAAAAACAAACAAACAAAAAAAAAAACAAAAAAAAAAACAAAACAAAAAAAAAAAACAAGGACTTCAGCCCCTTAGAAAGGACTTTCTTGTCTGTTCCTTAAACTCAGTCCTTCAGTTGCACGCATTGCATTAACTGCTTTATACAATCCCTTTCATGAACAAATTGAGCTCTTGTGGTGGTAGTTGTTGTTATTGTTGTTTTTCTGTTCTCACTACCACTACTACCTCTGGTACTCTGTGCCAGAACCATAATGTTAGGAAACTTCTCCTATTTTCCAGTTTAAATTTATTCAAGGCCACTTGATACCTCTGTGTTCTTATGCCAACATTGTCTCAGCTTACCACTTCTTTCTGCCTCCCCAGTGTTACCCTGATGTATTTATGGGCAACAGTCATATTCCAGCTAAAGAATGCTGTTAAAGGAGATGATTACATCTGAGGTTACAAGGGAACTTCCTCACACGGTCACTGAATTATAGTAGCACACACTCAAACTATGTTAACAGCCCTGCTATGACAGCTACCAACCATACAGAAAAACTCAGGGACTGTTGTTTGCTTCTCAAGGAAAAAAACTGACAATTTATCCAAGTCAACAAAAGGATGAGGCAAAAAAACAAACAGCACATGAAAGGGAATGGGCAAATGTCCTTGAGCTCATCTTTGGCAGAGCCAAAAATACTGTGCTTTTCTGTCACCAGTTCTACATTTTACCAACTGGATCACAGCAGTTCATATTCCATTTGTCCTTATGGGCCCTTTGCAGCTTCAAAGCACAGCCTTAGTAGACATCACAGTGAAGAGGCAAGACCCAAAATATTTATTCAAAGTTTATCTATGCTTGTTTCCTTCAGCACTCAAGTCTATGCTGTTTCATTTTTTTCAGAAGTAAACTTTATCTGATATTCATCTTCAAATAATAAATCCCTAATGCTAAGAGAATGAATACCTCCCTCTGTTCCATGAAAGAGGCAATGGCACAGCAACGAGGGAAAGGAAAAAAAAAAGGCTGTGTAACTTTGAGAGTAAGTTTTCTATTTATGGGCTCTGATAGTCTGAGGCCGAGTCAAACACAATGCAGACATGCAGCAGCAGCAGCAAAATGTTTCTCCAGACACCCCTGAAAAGCAATACTGATGTAAGATTCTCTTTTCCTACTCCTGAGCAAAAGATGAAGGGAATTATGCAGCCCCACATATACCCCAAGACCTACTCTTGTGTTGGTTTCCAGGCTCTTTCAGCCATTTTCAGTCTTAGGATGTAGGGGACCGCCTGTAGGCTTCATCCTGGGGCCCATTTCCTGGACAGAATTTACTACAGGCAGCTCACAGACTGACACAGTTGTGCTCTAACTACTGAACGTAAGTCAACATGACCAATTTATGCTCTGCAGCTCTGAAGATATGAATTCCACAATATGTCTGTCCATTTGACATCTGTCACAGTTTCACTGACATCAGTGCAGCTATTCCTGGTACCAGATATCAGTCCCAAAATGCATTTCTGCAAAGCTTATTTTTCTTTCAAATTGTCCACAGCACATACAGAAGATTAGGAGACGTTCACTCCCTAGAATCCTAAACATATTTTTTTTATGAATGCTATCATTAATTCTAGGGCAATAGCAAAAAATAACTCCATGCATAAGCAGCTACATCTCAGATCCACAGCAGGTCCTACACTTTTAAAATGCAATCGAAGAAGAAAAGGTAAAAACTGTAGCACTTTTTACTAAGCCAAATACTGCTGTGTTATTGTTCACTGTTGCAAAATCCATTATTACCACTTTGCATCACTGTTTAATTTCATGTTATACCGTCAAGTTAGGAAAATAAAGTACTTTATCTGCAAAGTGGATGCAAAAAGGGTGTTACAGGATATCATGATTGAGGATTTAACATTCTAGAAGATATTTCAATTTGAGGTTGCAAGGTATGACTTTCACAACTTCATTAATAACTCAAGAACAACAACAGCAACAACAACAACAAAAAACACCAAAAAACAAAAAAACCCAAAACCTTAAAAGGAAGCACAATACAGGAAAGGAGCACATTTTACTGGCTAATTTTTATAATTTCCAGGAACTTATTTTTTGTGATACATCATTCACACCAACATTTGCCGCATATAGATAGATGGATAGATAGATAGATAGATGTTTAAACACAATATTAAAAGGCTTTCTAGCAAACTATGTAATGACACTTGTAGCGGATAACACGGGATGGGCTATGACTTTTGTATGGTATAGGCTATGAGTTTGTGTGGCTTACACTTCTGAAACAGTAATAATTTGTGATTGGGATCTACCGTTTTGTTGCCATTTAAAAATGAGAAACAATGCTGAGTGCAATCCTCTTGAAAATTGGAATGCTGGAAAGCGCTATAAATCCCAAAGTTAATGGGCTTTTTGATAAATATTCTTAATATCCAGTGTTGCAGTGAGAAGGCTGAAGGGTTTGGAACACTTTCTACAAATGTTTCAGTGCCAGAAAGCTCCACCATTTGACAGAATGGTTTATACATCAGAATTTATGCTTTAAATATTATGAAGGATGTCTTAGAAGTGCAGCCACAATTGCACAGTACTTGTTTTTGACATTACAATCTGTTGCCTAGGGAATGACCCCCTTCTGCCTCTGAAAGAACTCCGATGTGTAATTATTCTTAAGCAGTTAAAGCAGTTACTAAAAGGTGAATTTAATGTAGTGGGACCAAAATGCTTAAAATGTATTGATGTTTAAGGAAGGAAAAACACATTTGTCCTGAAGCAAATACTGCCTGTTTTTAAGGCAGGAAAACACATGTAGTAAATGCTGCATAAAATTAAATGCATCTTAATCTAATGTTAATTGCTTAATTTACTTCACTGTCAAAGAAAACAAAGAAACAACAGCACAACTGTCAATAAATGTGCACTAAAGAAATAGAATTAATACTGAAATTCAAAGGGAGTCACAAAACCAGCTGCCTTAGAATCTTCCTAAATACATGCCTAAACAATATGGGCAGGCAAGATTTATGAATAGGTGCAGTATGGAAAATCTGGAGATCCACTTCTAAAGGTCTTTCCTTCTGCAGGTCTAAACGTCTGGCACTTTAAAATAAAACAGGCAAAGACAGAATTTAAACAAACGCATATTTACAACATAATATCTACTTATCTCAAAAATGCCCCTAATCAGTTCAAGCCAGTGTACAGATCCATTGGTCAGGAAAATCTCCAAAGCCCCTCCAGACTATTTTTAAAGCTTATACTACAGTCCAGACGATCTCTACCAATAAAAACACTCTAAAATAATAGCTATTAATAACTTATGATGTTTTCTTGCTCCCACCAAATAGGATGGTTGGTAGCAAATCTTACTGCTATGGAATGATTTCAGCTGTTTCATTACTCCATTCACTAGCAATTATTTCTCTTGTACTCATCACTGTGGATATAACACTTAGTCTTCTATGCTTAGAGTTTGGAATCAAGGGCCATCACTCCTGAGAGCTTGGACACCTCAAGCAGAGATACCTGAAATTCAGCATCCATGTGCTTTCTCCTACCCATAGCATAGAAAGATCCTGAAAAAAATTTACTTCTATACACGCCTTCTTGAAAGTAAAAGCAAATAAGGGAATTCCCAACCAACAGTTTGGCAGCTGATTTATTAATACTCGACCCTTTATCAGTACGGTAACTTGAAAAGGAAACCAATTTAGTAGTTATGCCATCTACCCAATGAAAATGCTTCGTAACCTGAAAATGCCAAATTACAAAATGCTACTTAACCAAGCCTAACAACCACACAGAGTGTTTTTGCTGACAGCAAGAAACTGCTCAGCAGTACCAGGAACTTCCTTCTGCCTCCACCTGATAAGGAAATGTGCTTTACATAGTACAATAATCTTCACTACATGGAACAAAATATTAATCACAACAGCTTGCTGCAACTACGGTAAAATACCACTTCTTATGCTTAACTTATGTAGATGTCAAGCCCATGTATCTGCTGATGTTTCAAAAGCTCAATCACATTCCATATACAATATTACAAATGTATTTGCGGCATGCAGAAACACAAGGAGCCATTTTTTATCACAATGGTGCAACCTAAGGCCCTTATCCAATACGCTCATAGACATTTGATTTTACAGGCACACAAACACACACGTTGAGCAAGTGTGAAGGTGCAAACTCCAGAACAAATTGAAGAAAAAGGGATTTAACTGGAGTGAAGGCTGGCAATTTATATCACCCAGTGTTTGCAAACAAGCCTTTATAGTCTCTATCACCACAAAGTACTTTAAATCATTCATTACTCACAAGAAATGGTTTAAATTACAGCTATTTTCCTCTGTTCTGGACCTTCTCTGTGATTTATTTTTATGGAGTTGTTTTTCATTGCCAGGAAACAACAAACACATATACTGCAATGTCAGATATTCTGGCCTGCTTCTTGAACCTAAACTCTGCAAAACGTACTATTCCCTGCTCCAAAAGTCCTTATATTTAATTGCGTTGGTCTGGTACAACATGATGAAGTCATCCTCAGGCCACCCATTACTTGGTTCCCCATGCTGCTGCTTATCATGTAATTCTGTCATACCATTACCTCTGCATGTGTGCCCTGCTGCATCTTTCCCATGCTGTTCTTTGCTTCTTGGTATACCACATTTGTCTGGAGGGGCTACTTAGTTGGGACCTCTTAAAATAATGGAATAGCAAGGGTAGGAAGGAAACTAAAAAAAACCATCCAGTTCCAACCTCCATGCAGTGGGCACTGCCACCAGATCAGGCTGCCCAGGGTCCCATTCAACCTGGCCTTGAATGCCTCCAGGGATGGGGCATCCAAAACTTCTAAGAGCCAGCGTCAGTGCCTCACCAGCCTCTGAGTATTTCCTCCTAACATCTAACCTAGATCTCCCTTCTTTTAGTTTATAGCCACACTTAAAATCTGTATCTTTCCAACTGCAAGGTAAGAATGTGGTGCAAAGCAAAGATCCTGTAGAAGTCCAGATAGATGACATCAGTTGCACTTCCTTTGTCCACCAGTGCCATGATTCTATCATAGAGGGCCACCAGATTTGTCAGGAACAAATAGTAAAGCAGTGGATTATGTGGAAATTACCTTAAGTTACTTTCTGTTCGTAGAGCTGCTGGGTTTTGCTTTAAGAGAGAACTATGCTGGATGAAGGTTTTTGCTATCTTCTTACAAATTTTGGCTGCTTATTCCAGTAAGATTTCTACCCACTCTAGTTATTTTAACTGACAGTACTGGGGCCATTCCAAACATCTTGCTTCTTCCCCTACCTCTCCACTGACTTTGGCCCCAGCAAATAAGGGCACTTAATTAAGATAGTACAAAAAACAGAACAATATCTAAGCAGCAGAGGTGGGAAGTTGAGGTCAACAAGGTCATGGGTGTACAGTACTGGGCCACACATGACTATAGTTTGAGTATCTTCAAGTCAACAGAAAATAACATCTCAATAGTCCAAGTGAGTATAGGGAATACATCTCTGAAATGTTGCTTCAGTCTTCAGTATCTGCAATTCAGCCTTTGAACAGGCCTTCGTGACACAAAGCATTGTATTAAAAGGTTCTAACATGATTTTCAATATGCACTGTTATATTTTGGTGACACTTTACAGGCACGCAGCATTTGTTGGCAATTATTCCACGCACAAATTTTAGGATTGAGTATATAACTACAATTCACTTAATATACAGTGAACTGCATTCCCAACTAGGAGCCAAAGTATTGAAAATATTGTGTCCCCACGCTGCTCCCAATTAGCCATTTCCTTTAATTTTAAGACAATATGCTTAAGATCTGCACTGGGGCATGATTAACAGAACACGCCAGTTGCCACAGCTCAGCTGACAGCAGGATGCATAGGAAGAGGTGGTATCTGAAATGCTGAGATGGATGACAGGTTGTGCCAGTCTTCTGAGAGTTTGCAAGACATCATTGCATGAGTTTGAAGACAAAACAAATACAAAATAAATGAACTTTCTGACTTGACTTTCCCTTTATTAATTCAGGCTTTTCTGAGAGAACTGATAAATCATACACATAGAGGGAGGCATCTGTAGAAGAGTAGGTGCCTACACCAAGTGCGTGCACCAATGTGAATTAGGGTAAACTGTAAGAGTCCCACGAATCCTACTTGGAGAATGCTGGCAAATACCATCCTAACACACTTTGTTATGAGGTTTGTTTCATGCTCACTCCTTATTGCTAGTCAGAAGGAGGTTTCACTGTGACTTATGCATTCTGTTAGCACACTTTCTTCTAATAAATCTTTAATTTGGCTTATATGAAGTGACAATATTTAGGTAATAAGAATGATTTTTTTATATACAGATTTCCTTGCAGCCGATGTGAAACAAGATCAGCACAGAGCAATATTCTAATATTTGCATGGATGACAAAGAAAGTCACGGTGTTTTCATCCTGTGCCAGTATTCTCACTGACATCAAAAGACAGGGTTGTGTAAGCATGACAAAGAAACAGGAGTTAGCTCTCCATCAAAACACCAAAATTGTGTGGACTAAAGAAATAAGAAGCCTTATGAGAAAAATCACAAGTGTTTTGCTTTCAGATAATGTTGATGACTGTATCAAGACCCTCAGGATGACCACATGCAGCCTCCTAGAACTTGCATCAGGGTCAGCTGAAATCTGCTCTACTGCCTGAGAGACGCCCTCATTCAGGTCAGGTTTGGGGAGGTGTAATAACGTACAAAAGACTCACACAAATTTACAGACATCAGCTGAATTACCTCCTTCTCTCTATATTAAACGCCATATTCTATTTCTGTGTGCACCTGTTTATTTCCATGCTAGCCTAACACCAGCCTGCAATCTGCATGGGGGATTGAGAGGGCTGCAAAAGCACTCAAGGTGCAAGATAAGCAATGGCCTCTCTCAGCTGTCCGAATCTGTACTGCAGAGAAGCATAGACTGGGAAGTACAGGGATCCCACCCTGGGAATAAAAGAATAAAACAGGTAGGATCAGTTGTAGCACTTGAGGAAGCTTAGACTACAAAGACGCTGTAAATTTTGACTAACACTGTAATTCTAACTATGGACTCTGCTATAGTCCGAACAGCCTTCACATAATTACCTTGGGCCAGAAGCTGCAGTCAATATTCTGTCAAAACTCCTTCTAATAGTAGAAGAAAAAATTCTATTTATAAAAAGCTACTGACAGGATCCTGCCTTGACAGTTTTATTTAACCAAGGATTCAAAGACTTCATCTCTTTGATGCTGTTTTGACCCTGATTCTTCAAAGGAGAATGCTTAGCAGCTAGCAAGGATGGGTCTGAAATCTTTGAACTGAAACAGTATTTTTATACAGATCTGCTTTTCAGGATATTCCCACACCACTAGAACTTCTAAGTTATTAATACATTAGAAGCTGGGGTAATCATCGGGACATGTGGATTGGAATAAAATGGGAGGCAGACAAATTCAATGCTATTTTTATACTTGTAACAAAAATCTGCAGAGATGTATGCAGTTCTTTCTATTTGACAACAGTCCCAGTCACTACCTAGACAGCACCTGAGATTTTCAAAAGGGCATTTTCTGTGACTATGGCACACTTTATAGGAAAACACGGGAGTAGACATCATCATCTTAATTTTGATGCTATCAGTTGCTTCTATAAATTTCTTGTTTGGGTCGCTGTGACAGTATTCAGGTTTCTGCTGAAGTCTGCATACCAAAACAACTGTTCTGAACTATCAATTACACATACAGAAAAATAAATACCAAAACCAGACCATCCTCTCTAAATTGATTCCAACTAAATACATTTAAAAATTAACCACACGATGTCTCACAGGCTTGTATGATTCAGCAGCAGATAGTTGGAAACACAACTGGATTCTGAACGAAATTTTGCTCTAGCATGTACTGCATTATACTGTTTCAAATCAGAAACTGAGCACAGTGAGAAAAGAAAAACCACTGACCTTTCTTTGCCAGGTTACTGTTGGGTTCATATTTCTCAATCAGTTGTTGAACTTGTTCCTGTTTTAATGGTGGATAAAGGATTTCATTTAATCGTGGATCGCGTTGCTTAAGATTTATAAATTCCATCATCTGATCGACAGTAAGGTACGGTTTACTCTTGGCACCACTAGAGAAAATTAAAGCAAAAGCAAAGCAATTAAAACATGATTCTTTGAAATCTTGTTCAATGTCTTATAATTTCCCAGGGAAACAAACAAAATTCAAACAATCATACAATAAAAAATAATAATAATAATAATAATAATAAATAAAATAAATCAATGTTCCACTGGGTCTTCAGACTAGTTTACTTTGCCAGTATTTAATGACAGACATTCTTCATTAAATATCTAGGAGCACAACTTTTAAAAGCATTCAGCATTATTGACATCAATGGCATGAATTAGAGCAATGCTAAAAGCTTTTCATTCCTCTGAATTCCTGGAACAAAGTAATTTGAGAAAGTAAAAGGGATGATCTGGAATTCAGTCGTGAGCTCACCATAACACTCCACTGCAACTCCTGGCCTAACTATTTGGTTTTACTGCTGAAAAACAGCGGCCCTGACTTAATTATCTTAATTATTCCGGTATTTGCTTGTTTTATAAACCTGCAAGAATGAAAAAGTAAAAAACAACAACAAAAAAACCTAAGGACACTGCAAAGTAAGGAAAAGATGTCTATTTAGAGTTAGTAGAAAGAGTAGAGTTTTGGTACAATTAGTACCCAGATGAAAATCTATGAAGGCCCATTGCCAGGTGCTTAGGATTTTCCACAGCACTCTGGACTGGCCTAGTTCTGCTCTGCAAGAAATCAAAGGGAAGTCAATGGAAGCAAATTAGGTCATGGCTGAGTTATTCTAATACCTCAGCCTTAAAGGAAATAAGCACAGAGAGGTGTAAGGGAACACATGTTGCAAAGATATTGTCAGTAATTGTTTTGGTGGCCTTGTGATGTATTTCAGAAATTGCTTTCATATTGCTCCATGTTCTGATTCCATTGATCAGGCTCTGCTAAAACTGGGAAGCACAATGACTTGCTCCAAGGGCCAGAAACATCTTGGAATAATTTAACACAAGCTTTATAGCTTGTAACCGAATGCATGGACTCAGTTGTAGATGGCTGATAATTTAATTTCATGGCAGCAGTTTTAGTTGCACAAATCCTAAAAGTTACTGCTTTTCCTCCTACTCCTAATTAAGCTTTTGGGAGTGGTTAAATGCATTCTCATGCCCATTACATCTTTTCACTGCTTATTACTCTTCCTTTATTTTCACAGAAGCCTAAACTATCTTCATCCAAACTGCAAAATGAGAGACCTGGCAGTTAAGCTCGCGTAGGATCTAAGGAGTCAATTCTGGCAATTATAAATGGAGGCAAAAGCTTGGGACAAGAGGAAACTTTGATCCTACGTTAAACACTATTCTTGCTTGACACTGAAATCTGTTCTTGGTAGTCAATGCTACGGACTAAATAACCAACTTCACTACCACCTCTATCCCAGAAAATCAGCGAAGGGGAAAAAAAATAAATAAATGAGTGTCTTCTCTTACAACTCAGAAAAGATGTGGTCGATTTCAGGTCGAGGGCAGAGGTTGTTTAAGAACACTCTGTACACGTCGGGCGTGAAGTCATCTTGAGGGATTGAATCATTCTGTGAAATGGAAAAAAAAATAGTGAAAGAATGAAACGACATTTTTATACATTTCTTTCTGTAAACAGATCACTTACTACTGCCCTTCTTTTGGTATCATTCCTGCAACTTAGAGAAGCATAAGTTTTGCATAATAGGAAATTCCTGTGAAAAACAGAGCAGCTTAAGAAGTATATTAATTAAAAAAAAAAAAAAAAAAAAAAGAAGAAAATTATCCATCTTCTTTCCATAACACAAAGTTCTTTCTTTCCCAGTGCACCTATGAAGAGAAAAGAAAGGACATCTCCCAGTGTAAATGTGTTATCTATAGATAACAAAATCCCAGGGCGCTGGCCAGTGTTCTTAGGTGAGGAAAATGGCAGTACACTATACTTGTTTTCCCAAAGCTTTCACAGAACCGGGTAACAAACTGGGCCACTGAGTCATAATTGACAATCTTGATCTCTGATAGCAGCAAAAATATTTCCTTTTCCTTCCTGAAGGTACACGTTCAAGATACTACTGAAACGTCCTCGTGCACCGTAGCTTTTCCCTACCTCTTTGCCCCAACCACTGAGGGCAGCTGATCAGGCAATCATATTGTTTGTTATTACAGAAATTGATAGAAATGCTTTAAACTACACACCAGCACTTTCTCTCGCATTTTCTATAGCTAAGGACAATTTACATTTAGTCTAACTTCTAGATACTTTCATCATCCCCATTATACCTGATGGCTTTTCTCTGAAAGAAATAGAACAACTGTTCTTAAAGGACAGGAGTTTTGAAATGGAACAGTCCCATGCAAACTCAAAAGTTCTCTTCCTCCTTGTATGCGCTGTCTTAAAGCTCCACACTTAGTGCAGAAGACAGCATGGACTGCTTTTTTAGAGAGGCTGGGAAATAAAAGAAGACCCCAAGGATGGTCTGAGCTGTTTTGTTGGTGCAGAACAATAACGATATGCCCACTGGCTTCTGCCGTTGCATCAGTGCACTGAGAGGAAAATGGCACAGCAGTCTGCACTTCATGGAGAGGAAATCTTGTAAGGAAATAAGAGAAACGGAACCACAAATATTGTGGAATGCACGTACAGAAAATCTGATTCTCAATTCCTTCCATCCAAGCAAACTTTATCAGAAGCTTTGAAATGTCACATCTGGAAGCACGTGAACCTCTCCATGGCTCCAAAATAATGCCTGAATCTGATGGACCGGAGGAAGAAAATTTTAATTTGAACACAAAGATGTTTGCTTATAAATGCTGTTGAGCCGACTTGTGTTGGGAGCAAGCTGCTGATGGAAGCAATCGCTGCTTTTATTTATTCCGCCTGTTTAATGCAGTTGCCAAGGGAACCAGAAGTGTCAATTCAAGCCTTTGGTAGAAGGAAGGAAATACTGCAATACTTTTCCTGCTTTAAGTTAAAAGGAAAGAATAAAAAAACAAAAAACAGCTGCGGGCGTCACTTAATCTCTCCTTTCATCTACAAAATCCGGAGAGCCCCAGGTGGGTCTGGTACCATGATTGCGTTCACATAGACACTGGGCAGCTCCCTGCTCCCCCTGTCAGCCATCCCCAGGCTTCACATTCAGCTCATGGCAAAAGAAAGGCAGCAGAACTCACACTGCTACTCCTTCCGTAGTTTGGCAGACTACACAGGTAGCTGCTACACCTGCTTAAACAAGCAAAGCCTGTAGGACCTTCTCCCTGACTCAGAAGGGCACAGAGTGAACACCTGCACAGCCGACGTCCTGGAGTTCAGTGTGATGTACACGTCAGTAGAGGCAGCAGCATGATGGGCAGTGATGGACAAATCCCAGTTTTGGGACTGACTTGTTTGTGCAAGCACAGCCTGTAAGCAGCAGTTTCACCAGTGCGGGATTCTAAATGAGAAGCAGGAAAAACAGGAGCTAGCAGAAATGTCCCCAGCACCTATACGGCACATACCACGGTCAGCTTTAAGAGCTTACCCACATGTTGGCTACTGGGTCATCACAAAGAGAAAAGCAGTAATTTCCAGATTACTTTGTAAAACCAAAGATTTTTCCTAGTATTATGTCATGACAATGGTGGTTTTCTCCATTGCTAACTTTTTAGCTCACAGAAGCACTCATTCAGGATCAGTGAAAACCCCTGTTTCCCTTCACTCAGCTGGAACATTTCAGGTAATAACTTGTATCATGATCATCGTTGTATCTTGATCATCGAAGTCAACTGCCTCAGAGCCATCCTGGACAGATCAGCAGTGCCCAACCATGTGGTTCAAGGGGGGTTTCGGAAGGTTCCTTCAGGCAGAGGTAGTTCTTTTCTTATAACCTGAGATCTAGGCTTTTACTTCTCTTTTAGCTCTAGATAAGAAAATACACCTCATTTTCCAAACATGTATCTACAAATGCCTGTCTACAAAGAGGAAAGCCAACACAACTCCAAGCCTTCAGCCATAAATATAGACTCTTCTAATGATTACTTCCTACCAATAACACAGTTTGTGGGCTACAAAGATTCAGAGGGGAGGGAAAAGCCTTGTAAGCATTCACCACCCCAGGCACAACTTTTGACAACTCTGCTTGGGTTCCAAAATTCTGCCTGCCAAAAGCAATTAACATACATTGCCCCATTCGTCATTCTGGTCTGAACCATTCACATCTCACTGGAACCACCCACACACCTTATGTGCTAATTTCTTTTTTGAGACCGAATCACAGTCTTTCAGTTACACACTAGAGCATCTCTCAATTCTGGCTTTGTGAAATACTGGTATGCAATTTTATTTTGTGATTAAGACTCTCTTCTAATTTCAAGCACTGTTGATTTATGATTTGCCTGGTAACCCTTCTGTTTTTATAACATCTATATCCTTTCTATTTTATATTTGGCAGCACAACAACTAATTCAGATTATTTGCACAGATAGGATTCGACTGTTGCTTGTCTTATTTTGTGTAAACAGTCAAGTTTGCTGGTGTTTCACTGTGAACCTCTACATTAACTGCAGTGCAAAAACCAGCCTTCACAACCAAAGAGGCAACTAAAATACAATTCCTCAAAAGCTATAAATGTGAACCAGGGACAGAGTCTCAGTGCTATGGAGAACCAGCCCCTGTTGTAAGGTCCTTATATATGAAATACAGAGTTCATTTTAGGCTCTTTGGGGGAGTTCATCTGGCGCTTTTCACCTACTGGTGCTTGGTGATCTTCCAAGCAATGAGAATTCTTCCTCCTCTCCCACAAAATATATTGCCTATGCTGTCACACAAAGTCACTTGGCAAGCCTGTACTGAGAGAATTTGCTAGAGAGGGGCCAGCATGTGCTGACGTTTGTGTGACTTCACCAGCAGCGTAGCATGGGCTGTTTTATGGTCATCACATGAAATACATGAAGGACCATCCCAGCCCTAAAGCTATGAATCAGGAAGGTGCAACACTATCGGGTGATGATTTGGCATCTTCTTACTAATGACTGTGAATTTAATTTTCCATCGCCCACATGTTCTGAGAGATGCAGCAAGATATAACTCGGGGTTAACAACCTCTACATCTTCCCTAAGGAATTAGAAGTATGTTTTTGTAGGAAAATTGAAGAGAAAATCTCTAGAGGGTTGTTCACCAGGTACGAATTAAAAAACAAAACAAAAAAAAAACCCCAAAAACCAAAACCCACAAAAACAGACAAAACTAAAATCATCAGTTTAATCTTCTTGAGACACTTTCATGAATATTCTGAAAAATTTGGTCCAATTTCATTGAGGAAAACTCTTACATTCACATCCTGCCTGCTGCCTGGAGTCCCATGTTTTCAAGTCTCTACAGGAACCACAACTGTCCCATAGTTAGAAGAGCAGAAAAGCTGTAACATGAAGCTAAGAAATGTATTTGATCAAACAAACAGGAACAGGAAAAGAAGGAACAAGAAAGGAGCTGTAGATGAAGCACTGGTTTCTTCTACTTCATTATCTCTATGAGATGCAGAGATTCCTTCTTTATGATAGCTTAGCTTCTAAAACATTTTTTCCAAGGCAATCAACACAGTTTTTTTGGTTTCATGAAGCATGTATCTCTTTTGTCCCAAACAAAGAAAGGATCTACCTTACACTATGAATACATTTTCATGATGGTATCCCAGCAACAAGTATCCAGCAATGTCTATATAAAACTGACTGCTTAAATAAGAAGCAGAAAAAGACTGCCGTTTTTTCAAGGGCTCCAGAGATGTTTAGATTTTTTTTGCAGTCAGAAATAAGAAATTATTTTTCATCTTTCCTGGCATCGTGCACATAGAAGCAATAAATCAACTGATTCTGAAAGCAGCGCTTCACTGACTTCTTGCATATCTTACTAAAAAAAATTGTTTGCCAACAATTAAATGAAAATCTATCTTGAAAATACATCTTTTCATGTTTCAAACCTCATAACATTTTCAACTAGTGAAACACCTATCTTATACTGCAATATTTAAAGCACTTTCCTTCAGCTAAGGTTGCTGTAATCTTTCACATGAATACTCTGAAATCTATGAAGGAAGGTCTCAGTGGCAAGTGGTATCTGAGGTTTGGCCTGTGAAGATTTTGCACAACTGCATTTCTGTAGCACCACTAGGGAAACATAGGTTGAATAAACAGTGCTTTCTACAAGAGGGAGAAATAAGGAGATGCAGGCACTCCTCTGCTACACACTGGTTCTGTCCCATGTCTTAGACTTAGTAAGTAGGAATAATTCTGCAAGAAGCTTGTTGAAGGAGAATCCTCACCTGGGAGGAAAGGCTAAGGATGTCATTAACTAGAATTAACTAGACTCTAGCATTAACTAGAATCACTCACTTGATTTCACTCTGCTTGAAGAAGCCTTCTTAAGGGTGAAGTACCAACCTGCAAATGTTCCCAGCTGAGCAGCATACAATGAGACATCCCCACAGCATTAACAGCTTTGACACCACATCAGTTCAATATTTATGCCTTACATCTCTTATTTAAGTTTAAATAGATGAGTTTGAATTGTCTTTTTTGTGACAAGGAAACAGATTACACCATTATCTTCATGGCAAGGTAAAAAAAAATGCTCTCAGGTTGCACCTGGAAAACTGCATGCTCGTTACTGATGCTTAAAACATTCTTATAGGATTTCTCCAGGGCAGATCACACAACCTTCTGGCTTTTCCTTTAATCCATTTGTGCTTCTTCCAGGCACTCCTGGTTCACAGACAATTTCAAATCAGACATACTCCAACATTCAAATGGATAACAGTATACTGTGGGAAAAACAGTTCCACTGTTGAGGACCCATACAGGAGCTAATCCAGTGAAGCATATCAGTCTCAGTCAAATCATACTCAACAGAGAGTAAACACCACTGAATACAAATACAAAACTATGTCAGGTTAGGAATAAATTCAGATGCTTACCCTGGAAGATGGAAGATTACAAGCTTCTAATGCCGTCTCTACACGTTTTCTGTCAGCAGAAAACAAGCGGTATATGCTGCAAAATGAAAACAAACAAGAAGGAATTAATTAGCTTTAAGACATGCCTTGATGACCCACGTGACATAAAGGCTGGATGCTGCTTCCCGGTTTATCATGTCTTTAGCCATTTACTTCCATTAGCAGGCTGTTCAGTAACACAAGTGAGATTAATGGTGCCCACCATGAGTTTAATTCTACCCCACACATGCCCCTGTTACAGAGGATAGTTACTTGAGAAAATCAGCACAACTCTCTTCATAACATTGCCTCAGTGATACACAGTTTGAGTACATTTATCCTCACATGTCTATGAGCTAAAGAAATGATGTTAGGCTTTTTAAAAAGGTAGTCACAAATGGAACAAGAGCAGAGAAGCTACACATCTTGCTCAAAAATCACAAGGGCAATCTATGTCCAAAAGGTAGATGGACAGAATCATCCCGAGAAGCACTGCCCACTCTTTCCTTGGGGTACATCAAAACACATGCTGTAGACAGATTATTCTAAACATAAGGATCACACGTTCATGCCTGATGTTTATTCATAATCAAAGATTAAATACAACTACATGATAAGGAAGGACAGCAACACTTACTTCTTCAGAGGAATGCGTCCTTCTGGAGTCACCTGCAGTTTAAGCTTTGTGTAGCTGCGGGGATAAAAGCATGCTGTTTTATTATTACAATTTTATTCTTACTTTTTAATGTACCTCAACACTTTTGCTGTGATTAAGTGTTAAGTTCTAATCAAGTCTTTTGCCAACATGAAAATCTGCTGGGATACTGATGATAAGTGAATACCTTTTCCATGAACGATAATGCACCTATAGTGCCAAGTAATGTCAGGCTTGCAAGAGGGCATCAGAAATACCATTAATGCACATAGTTATCATCCCCTCAAACTCCTTCTCACCAAAGCTGCCAGTCACTCACTATCCTTTTGTTGAAGAAGGCTTCTTCCTTTCAGCTATGCCCAGTGCAGGCATAAATACTGTTTCAGCTTCAGCATCTTCAAATCCACAACCTGACAGATTACACTACTAAGAAATTCTCACAGGGCTGAATGGCAATTTCAATTTTGCATTTTGTCTTGCTACTGTTTTGAAATACTAATTCTAGCTTTGATTATCTTCAATAAAAACATTCTTCCCTGGTGGCCGAATATACGCATGCAGTATGCACCAGGTAAACCATATGAAGATGCTCAGTTTGAAGTAATGCATAAGCACATATCAAGGGCACACTATCTCCCTTTAGCTCACTAATATCATAGAATGACATGGCTCAGAAGGGCCGTTGCAGACCACCAAGCTCCAACTCCCCTACCAAGGGCAGAGTTGTCAGCAATCAGATCAGGCTGCCCAGAGCCCCATCTAAACTGGTCTTGAATGCCTCCAGGGATGGGGCATCTACAGCCTCTCTGGGCAACCTGTTCCAGTGCCTCAGCAGTCTCTGAGTAAAAAAATCTCCCCCTTGCTTCTAATCTAAATCTCCACCCCTTTATTATGAAACCTTGTCCTATTCACTATCAGATCATACAAAAAGTGAGTCCCTCTCCTGATTATAAGCTCCTTTTAAGTAATGGAAGGCTACAATGAGGTCCCCCAGGAGCCTTCCCTTCTCTAGGCATATCAAGCCCAGCTCCCTCAGCTTTTCTTTATAAGAGGTACCCCACCCCTCTGAGAATCTTCCTGGTCTGTTCTGGACCCACTCCAACAGTTCTGCATCTTTCTTGTGATGGGACCCCATGCCAAGACACAGTGCTCCAGATGGGGCCTCACAAGAGCAGAGCTGCCACCCCTCTGTTGATACAGCATAGGATGCTGTTGGTTTTCTAGACTACAAGTACACACGGCTGGTTCATGTCCAGGTTTTCCTCCATCAGAACCCTCCAAGTCCTTCTCCAAAGGGATGCCCTCAATGATTTCTTCTCCCAGTCTGTACACATATTTTGTGTATTTTAATTGCCCCAAACAAGTTGCAGCACACTGCACTTGGCCTTGTAGAATCTCATTCAGTTCAAGCGTGCCCATTTTTTAAGCTTGTCCAGGTCCCCCTGGATGGCATCCCTTCCACTGTAGTGACTGCACCTCTCAGGCTGGTGTCATCAGCAAACTTGTTGAGGATACACTCAATCACACTGTGTATCTCATTGATCAAGATGTTGAAAAGCAGCAGTCCCAAGACCAGCTCCTGGGGGACACCACTTGTCAGTGGCTTCCACCTGGACATAGAGCTGAAGCACAGAGGTAAATGACTATCCACCTGTCTGCCTGTCCCATGATCCCTCTGGCAAGGCATGCAGGCTGCAAAACTTGACTGGAATGGTGGCTGTACTACTTCCCTTCCAGAGGCTGAAATTGCCCCTGGTTGTTGCACATGAGAATGCCATCCTCCCTAAACCCTCCTGTTATACAGCTCTGAAGGTTTCTCTCTTTGACCCTTAACATTGCCACTCCTCAGCTGGGAAGAAGCCAAATTGCTGGTAAATGAAATGACTGCACCAGCAAGAATGCGGTGTATATTTAGCAGTCCTGGACAAGCCTGTAATATTTCCAGTCTGCAGCAATATAAAAATTACATGCTGAAACCATCTACAGGCTGGCAATTATACAGCTTTTGAATTGAGTATTTAAAAGCATCACAGGATCTGTGATTTCTCTCACATGTTGACTGAGGCAGCAGGATAAGGAGTTATCTTCCTTTGTTTTGCATCTTTTAAGTAACTGATACAATGCCTATTGAAACAGTAGTCAGCTAGTAGCTGTGAGTAGCTAATGGGAAGCAGTTGGGCCTACAGCAATCATCTGATGTTTCTCCTAGCAGGCAAGGACCACTGGCATCCAGCATAATGCTCACCACCAGCAGCCTGCAAAGCATACATTTTTTTTGAGTGCTTCATCTCTTCCATTTGAATTTAATTAAAACTATAAATGAGTTTCTCTGTAACATGATCTGTTGAGAAATGTGGCAATGTTGAAGTATTTCACTTATTTTTTTCTTTTTTTCCTTAAGTATGTTTTTAACTTTACCCACTGGCCTACCAGAAGAAAAAGAAACTGCATGGTTCTAATAACTTTTTTCTTGTCCTTCCCAACTGAAAATGCCATTAATAACCACTTCAAAGACACAATACGTGCTAATATCCCCAAATAACGTAGGAACATTTTCACAAAGCCTTATGTCCTCCTGTGCATCTCCTGAAAACTAAAATACCCTGTGCTACCGTGTCACCAAAGAACAACACTACCCATCCCAGCCTCCCAGCACTGAGCTACATTTTTAAGAGTCATAGTGGTTCCTTAAAGTTTTGTTGTCTTCTATTGTTTGAAACCTCTGAACACATTAACATCACAGCTACTGTGACTCCAAGAGAGACAAACTTTGGGCACAACACTGACCCAAAGTTTCCCCAACAAAGCCATCTGATGCTTACTACAGCACCGGGCAGTACTTCAGTACTAGCGTACTGAAATGCTAATCTTTGTATTCCAACACAAGCATTACGAGACAGGAATGTGTACTTTATAACCATAATGTTGTGCTTTATTAGCTATATCCTCCCAGATTAACCCTGTTTTTCTCATCTGACCGAAGCAGGGAGGCTGCTCAATCTGTTTAGTAACGCACTGCAAACACTAAAAAGGACTGAATGCTACAAAGAAAACATTCCTTTCTAATTCTGCTCTAATGCAAATTGCTTTTCTATTTCATCAAACGGGTACTGACAGGACTGCAACCAATCCTTTGCTCAAAACAGTAATTAGAATGGGAAAATAGTTTTAATCTTCAAAGTCAAAGATTCTTTAACTGACTCTGATTTGGCAATTGTGCAAAGAACCCAGGAAACCCAACAGTTCCCAAGTGATTTATTAATTAGTGGAAAAAAAGACACAGGAATAACATGTTTGCTTGCTATTGAATTGACAAAAATGTGTTCAGTGACTTTATCTTTAATTAATATTGCCTGAATAATCATAGAAAAATGGCTCCAAATAAGACTGGCTCTACTGTACTGTGTGACAACATACTCCTTTTGAATGTCACAGGGAAGCACACACTAAGTACAGCCCCAGTCCTCCCCATCACATGCCTGTCAGCCAAGTCTGTTGGCCATCTGGGCCTATGAATGATATGGACACAAATCTAATATCAAATCAGCCCTGTAAGTCATCTACAATCCAGGGAGCTGAAGGAAGCAATCTTTGTTCTTTCTCTCACACAGAGCTACATTGATAAAGCAAAATCTAATTTAGCCTAAGCAGCTTAGGAACAAATATATGAGTCCCGTACAAGCCCTGTGATGCTGACTGTTAGTATGCACTGTCCTGATGGAGAGAGGGGAAGAGGGGCCCAGCCCCTCCAAGGCCTGTGGACATCCAAAATGACCTGAAGGGAAAAAAAAAAACAAAACAAAAACATTTTCCCTACTCTAGACAAATTCATTTCTCCACTGATCCATAAAGGAACTTAACTTAGAAGACTTCCAGAAGATACCTCAATCTACATAGGTTAGCACACTATGCCAGTGTGCCAATCAGGAAATGTTAAATGTTTCCTTTCATTTGGGATTTGGTCTGCCTAGTATTTCATTGCTGTCCTAACAGAGCAATATCAGATACAAAACTAGAATTCCTTTAGCATCCAACTTTCAAAGTGTGTTTCTTCGAGAACTATTGCTGACTTCCATCTGCACCACCCAAACCGTGAGAAGGAAACATACTCCTCACAAAACAGTAACTTTGAAGTATGTTCCCAGAACTAAAGTTAAGCAGTCAGGAACCTTCTGACTAAAAACGGTGCACGTAGTAGAACTAGGTATGTGCAATGTTATGTGGTCCACAAAACAGGTGGGTTAACTTACTTCTTGGACAGAGACAAGACTTAGTAAACTAAATCTCTACTTGTTGTTTTGCTGGAATGAGGTTCTGTCTATGAGCAAGAACTGGAAAACAATCAGCTGCATTTAACCAGTCAACTTGCAGTTCTTTAAGAACAACAAAAAAGGCCAGCAAATATCCGAGTTAATTGTCATCATTATCTGGTAGGCTGTTTCATGCTGCTCTCAATGCTATGACTTATGCAAAGTCATCTCAGCATGTGCATTTATCACCCATTTGAGTCTTGCTACCCTCAGATTTAGTTTTCTTTCCTTTCTGAGATGTGTTTTTACACCCCAAATGTGCTTTTGTACTTTGTTGAAAACAAGTCTGAATCTGTGCACTGTGCCAACAAACCTAAATGAGCAGATATACAGCTTCTTTCCGAAGCATGCTAAAATCAGAGAGATTAGAAAGATAGATAACCCAGAAGCAGAATATTATTCAATATTAAGTGGAGATCCTCAGACTACAGCTAAAGTTGCTACTTTTACATACAACAGGAAGATGGTATTTACTACTTCTTTTTTGCTATGACTCGGTGAGAAGAACCATACCAAGACTTTCTTTAAATGACGTTCAGATAAAGGGCTTTTAAAAACAATGAGAACGGACAGCCTATGTTTACAAAACTGACAACTCATCAAAGCAGAAACAATAGATGACAATGTGACTAACAAGAGAAAAGGAAAATGACGCAGATAAAAGAGCAACACCCACAGCATTACATACTATGGCCACTTACGCTTTTTCCAGAAATGCGTCCCTTGACATGTTCTGTGCCAACAAATTTGTTGCCAAACTGAACACTTCATCTGACCATTCCTACAGAAATAAAAGTTGATTAAATGAGGCTTAGTTTAGATGTTCACTTTGCTTTTGCATGTTTTTAAAAGTGATAGTTAGCGAGAACTGCCTAAGTCTGAACTTGATTTTTCCAGCCACGGTTTCCCTCCTTGTCTGTGGAATTAGAATTTCTCATCCTGCAAACAACGAAGACTATTACAAATAGATATATATTTAAAGGTATCTCATTCCAAAGTATCAGGAAAAAGTCATATGGACAAATGTCCTACATGTTTAAGATCCTGGGAGATGTAACACACCCCAGAAAAATACATTTTCTTGTGTGTTTGGCGCTACTCCAGTTGACATGCTGAGGATTAAAAAGAAACTCTATACAACCATCCTTTAAAGTGAGGCTGAAAGGGTTTGTACCTCCCTGAAACTAGGCAAATCTGACAGTGCAGAGTACAGACCATACCATAACATCTCTTGCTGCAATGCCTCTCCTTGTAAATTTGTTATAAGGGCCTCTGCATCCCTCACGAAACAATCCCCAGACTTGAAACAATTCAGACAACAAATATCACACCTCATCTCTTATGGCAGATACTGGATTAAGAACTGTAATTACAGACTCCGAGATCTGATCACCCAACACTACAAAAACACTTAAAAACAAACCAGAAGATGCCTATAGGAAACAAAATCAGTTCTGATGTAACAGGAGAAGGGCGCAACTCCAATTAGAAAAATTCCACCTTCCCCTCATACTGAGATCTTGTTCCTCACTAAGAGGATTTTGTCTCTGGCTACTGCCATAGGAAACAATTGTGCCCCGTGCTCATGGGAAGTTACCCTTTGCCTGCAAGCACAGAACTTCCTCCAGATTTCCCTCACTTTTCCTTTCATTTTTTGCTTCATTCCTAAGTGTATTTCTGAAGTCCTTCCCCAGTTCCTTCCTGGGCTTCCAGCAAGACTGATCCATGCATATAACCTTAATTTAGGACTCTCTCAGCTTGTCCTGTTGCTCATTTCCCTTACAGCTTTTCCTTAACAATGGCAGCACATTTTTTCCCCTGGCTTAGTACTTATTTTCAAATGTTAATAGCAGTTCTTTTTAATCACAAATGCAGTTTTGGATCATCTGTTTCACTCCTTTAAAGAAAGGAAAAAAATACACAACATCCTTGCAAACAATAGGACTTTTTTCCCCCCAACTTGAAATTTTCTGAGTTTACTTTGAAACTAAAATTGTGTTTTCTTTCACATCAGTGCAGATGCAAAACTCCTTTGACCACACACCCTCCCAGATGTCCACTCTTCAGGAGTTTTCAACTTCCTCTTTTGTTGTTGTTTGTTTGTTTTTGAGGAAAAGTAAGCAAGAGGGGAACTTCATCCTGACAGAAATTACTGATGATGAAGAGTAAAACTGGCTTACAACGAAACAAATGTTGCTGTGTTACTTTGGAGCTTACCAGCTTGTTTTACCTAAAAGGCCTCACTTGATGAGGTGATCAATTCCAGAGAGTTTATGACATCAATATTTTATATACACACATTTTTAAGGTGTCTATTCTCTGAAGTTACCAGATCTGATGTCTGTAGACAGTCCCACTTATACCCATAATCATACCTCGTATAGGCTTTTAATATCCTTAAACTACCAGAGCCATAAATCTGCGGTTTACAAATTCACACCTAAGCCTCTTCTAAGGAGGGATATTCCTGGCAGAGAAATACGGATATTCCTGCCTCCCTTCCAAACAGCCACATTGTTCAGGAGTTAAACAATTGCTGCTGAGATATCCTTCCCCTCCACCTCTCACGTCTACTTCCATTTTTATTTCACTTGTTTTTCCTTCTTAGGTCTAATTTAAAAAACAACACAGGGGTGTGAGAAATAATAAGAGAAAAAGTCAGCTTAAGAAGCACAACTGCTCTTCTGTGAGTCCTGGAATAGAACATGTATTAAGTGCAAAATCCTTTTTTCTTCTTGGCAACTCATTTTTCCAGGCTCAAAATAGGCTCATCTTGTAAACACTGCTTTGTTTGGGCACTAATAATAGCAGTTAGAACTACTCCTTGTGACACTAACAGTTACAAAGATTAACGGCAACACAAAACATTGCTGAGAAATCAAGAACAGATCTTTTAGTAGATCGTGATTGGCTTTGTTTTGATCTCACTGGCTCTGCTGGGCTTAAAACTAATTGCTAAAAAAATAGATTGATGGCTTTTCAGGAGTAACCCACACCCCAGCTCTTCCTTCTCTTTGGCCAACAGCTTGTTCACAGGAATTTAAGGAGAACTCAGTTATTACATGCCGGTCAGAAATGTTATTTACAAACACAGCCTTGCCATGTTCCTTTGCTTGCTTTTCCTGACTCTTCCAGTGATTGTATCGCTCTTGCAAAGCATTCTAAGGGCTACCTGCAGGCTGAGCCATTTCTAATGACACAGGTACCGCATCACAAGTAATACTTGCTAATTGCTTCTCATATTTTCAGTGTTCATTCCAGGCACCAAAAAGCTGCAACTGAAAAACCAAGATCAGAAAACATGCCAAGGATCACGTCATCTTCCCAGGCATTGGTCTGAACCCTCAGCAGGAGGGGAAACAACAGCCCTGAGCAAAGACCCGAAGAAATAAAGGAGATGCTTTTGACTGACTTTGATGGGCTGCACCAAGCTGAGAGCCAAGATGCGTCTCACTGCTTTCACCACCAAATGGTTCCGTTTCCTTGGTTTTGCTACACTGTGTGGAGTAAAGCCTGCTCCCCAAATTCATGCACAGTGCTCTGGGCAGCTTCCTTTACCAGCAGCAGCAATTCCAGAAGGCAGTGCTTGGTGAGAGTGCTCGGCAGGGTAGAAGGCTGTTATGTGTAGAAAGAAAACAGCCTACTGCTGAAAGGTTATAACAGCTCTGAATCACCGCAGTAGCAGCAGACTCCTGTACAGTTGCAACACAAAAGGAAAATATAAATCTGGGTATTTTGAAATAGGGCTGCAGCAGTGCCAACAAACTGTTTGCAGACTGATCCCTTTTGGTACGGGAAGAAGCTTGCCTTCCAACGCATTCAATTCCGAGCGAGTCACATCCGTCACAGTAAGAGCTTCATGAACC
Source organism: Excalfactoria chinensis (assembly GCF_039878825.1). Taxonomy (NCBI): domain Eukaryota; kingdom Metazoa; phylum Chordata; class Aves; order Galliformes; family Phasianidae; genus Excalfactoria; species Excalfactoria chinensis. The sequence goes on along the minus strand of NC_092827.1, from coordinate 91,816,157 downwards.
TGCTCTCCTTTTGGCTACATTCTGTTACACTAATTCATATTTATACAGTTCCTGCAAACTTAACTAACAAATCATGTAACTGCTCTGTGCTTCAGTAGGTAGCATGAGAGCAGCAGCTCATTTTGAGATCTGTTGCTCAATGAACTCATTTCTCTCATCCATTACATGCATCATGATACATACCCCATGACATTTATCTCAATGGGAGAGTTGAGATTTTTGTCATAAGAAATGACAACAGATTCTTCAGAATATTTCCTTCAAATCAGAACTGACTACGTGAGAGACAATGTCCTTGCATGGTTGTTTTTGGTGGAAAGTTAACCAAGAAAGTTACTTAAATCCTACACATCCAATATCATTACAAATCTTATCTTAAAAATAAAAAATATATATGTATTTATCTTAACATTTTACTGCACTGAAAACTCTTAGATATGAAAAAACAAAAGATGTATATGTTCAGAAGCATGTTAACAAACAACCTGTGAACCATCTTGGATGATATCATATTACTTACAGAGGAATTCACTTATCAATGGAACTGATCCAATGCTCATCAAATTGAAGAGAAATAAAATTCTTAGGTTCTGAGTAGGGATCTCTATGGCCAGGATGTGCTTGAGTTGATGTGAGAGTCAGAAAAGAGAGCAACAGGAAGGAGACAGGAAAGATGGAAAGTTCAGATTGGAAGTTACAGAATTTGGCAGGAGAATGAAATATCATAAAGGAGATGCAGAGGTTCACAGGTTGGACTTCATGTTGGAACAGAAACATGGAAAAAGAGCATCTGCTCAGAAAAAGTCCAAGAGTAAAATTATTTCTTTGCCTGGCTTCTGTAGTACTACATGCTTATACATGCTCACAAAGCCTGTCCTAAGACAAGCATTGTCATATCATGCTGAAAATAAGCAAGAGTTGCAGCTGAGCTACTTCTGTTCATCATCCAGATGTGTCCAGCAGTGTGCTTTTCAGAACATTACCTAAAGGATTTCAAGCTGCTTTCTCTGAGCAAACCAGCTGGTCAGCACCCTTCAGCTCATCACACTTTAAATATTAGTTGCCTTCTCCTGGAGGAACGCAAATGAAACAAAAAACATTGTAATTTTTAGCTCTTGATTTAGCTCACTGAAAGCAACTTCAAAAGGCCACAGCTCAGGTCTTCATAATTTTCTCATAACTTAAACAGCAGAGGTGATGGACAGTATGCTTTCTGCAAAGGAAATCTCATAGCTGAATTATTTTAACTTCCTTGTTAAGAACTGTACAGTTTACTTTGCCTCTCTCCTATAAGGGATGGCTGATTGAAAAGTTGGGTATCACAAATACAGGATTAAAAAGAAAAGTATTCATGTACTGAAAAGGGAAAGGTGGGGGAGTTATTCACTGGCACTTCCTTTCCCCGAATGTCAGCAAGAGGTAGGGTCAAAATCTGCGTGTGTGACATTGAAAACTTCTTGCATTTAAAAACCTTCTTCTGAGCTCCCCAAAGAGATTCTGCTTAATGTATTTACTTAAAGACATATGAGTCACTCCATGGGTCCTGGAATGGCTAAAGACCAAATTCTGTGGTCTAGTTCACATAAAGTAAGAAAACATGTTAAACAAGCAAGAATTCTTAGATTTCTTCAATAGCAATCTGTTTTAATTGAAACCATCAGGATATTTAGTGAGATTTCAAAGTAAGTGAAGCTAGTCTGCAGTGCTTTGAGGAATGTACCTTCAGGCAACAATGCCTGACTGATACAGCATGCATTTATTTGGCCTAACGTACTAATAACAAGAAAAACTCATTCTTTCTTACTCAGATCACAGAAGGTAGTCGGGATTTAGAACAGCAAAGCTTCTCCAAAACATGGCTTTGTCAACAGCTTTTCAAGGTTCCATTAAGCAACAAAAGGTCTAAAATACCAATTTCTGAACTGCCTGAGCAAACAGGTTATGGATCAGTGATTGCTGGCTAGACAAGAAAGCAAGAAAGGACACATGCTTCTGATTTAGGTGATTTTCCCTCTCCCTTGGTAAGAGCTAACAATCTTTGCTATTAAAGCTTTAACATACCTTTTCATTTTCTGTCATATGCTTAGTTTTCCCCCCGAGTTGTATCAATTGCCTTTACTTTTGCAGTGCTGACTTTCTTAACCATGCCTGTAGATTATAGCTACATGTTCTCAAGTCTGAGAACACCACTTCCCACACAGCAGTCACTGGGATCACCATGAACTTTGCTTCTATGCTTTCATATAAAAGAAACAGAGGGAACTGTGTTCCCACCAGATTTACCAGTTGGCTAATGAAGAAAGCAGAAACAAAGTTGGCAAGCAAAAATTAATCCATTTAGGTTTATAAATTTCATCCTGATCATTTTTCAACTGGTCTGACATCTTCTGGCACCTGTGTAACAGTAACACCTCACTGTTGTTAAATAGCAGCTGGTTATACAGAAATCTATTCAGAGCAATCTAATGGACTCAAGGATGAAAACTGTATGAAAGCATGTTCAGTGCATGGTTATCTGGAGGTTATCATTTGAGTTTATCTACATGAACAGAAGTGGAAAGAAAAGCTACTTTTGGATGCCATTTTGGGATAGATAAATCCAAGAACTTCAACTTCATTAAGTCATTCTAAGTCACACAAAAGGGGAAGGAAGGAAGAAAGTAAACATGTACAAGTAACAACTGTAACTTGTTTGTCAAACACAACTGTGTTTGCTGTGGCTTGTTGAACAGAAATGAAAGTATTGCCTACCTGCATGGAAAAATTACTTTGCTGAGGTACAACCCTTTTCAAGAGATATTGGCAGGCAAAACACTTGAGTAAAGCTGAATTTTGAGCACCCACAGAAAATGTCATGAGAGCAAGTTATATTAAGTGTCTGCTTGCTGACATACTGGAGGATGCAAGGCAGACCTGTAGACTCACACTGCTCTGACACAGGTCAACCATAAAAAGCTGACAGATTGTCCCTAATTTTCTCACATAGAACTAGCATAAAAGAGTGATAACTACTGAAATGCATCAATGTGTCCTATACTTGTTATAGCAGAGTAATAATTTGCATATATGATTATTTTCACAGTTCTTACTTGTGCTTTAGATAGAGTAACAAGCGATGCTCTAAAGATGAGCACATACATCTGTGACATCAAATTTGCTGAATGTATTCCCAGAAAATTATGATTGCACATTTCTTCTTTCATATGGAACAGCATAGTTCTATAGCAGAATTGAGACTCATTTCATAGCAATCTCCACTTTTATCTCATTTATCCATATCTGAAAGCAATACTTTAAAATTAATTTCATATGTCACAGATAAAAGCACATTACCTTCGCTATATCCTCTTGAAATGCCACCAAGTTCAAGTATGATATATTGACCAGGTCTGGTCCATAGACAACAGTTATCATTCGATTTTCCAGTCGACTTCCAGTGTTCCCAGCATCCAACAGCTCACGCAGCTTTGGATCCTGCAAGTAACCATATCACAACATACTTCAGTTCTTCTGCAAATACTTCAGTTTTGAAAATTTGTCTTATTTCAAGCATTTTAAATGAGTTCGTACTAGATCATGGTCTATTAATTCTTCATTAAAAACTGTAATGTTATTAACAGATAATACTAAAAAATCTCTACAGTAAACCTTTAAAAGCCTCTGAGGTCCATATTAGCACAGTACAGATGACAAACTGTCCAGTTAATGGCTGCAACCTCCTATTATGAGCTATTTTGGCTGTTTAGCAGATACAAACTACTTTGCTTGCTGAATTTACACCATCTGTTCAAAGGGTACTGGCCTCAGCAGACGGATTCACTCTCATTTTACTAGATTATAGACAAAGCTCAAGAAAAGAGAGCTTAGCTTTTCATAGCAAATGAAAAAGACTGTCTAGTATTGACTGCCCTAACTATAAAAAATGAATAATGTAAGCTTGGTGATGCTCTTTAAGTCCAAAAGGCTATACATTATTTATATTATGACATCTATCTCACTACATAACATCTACATGAAGGAAACATATAGATGCACTGTTTTACTACCTAAGAATAGTCTAAACTTCAACTACATTAGTAGCTTAAGCACGTGAGAAACAACTTCAGGTTATTTTTTAGTTTACAAGTTTCTATCAGATCCAACTGTAGCACTTCCAAGAAATGCACTCACAAAGCGTAAAAACTGCCTGATGCTCAACAACCTCAGGATGAAGTTTACAAAGGCAAAGGTAGATGAAAAGCAGCCTTGCATGACTGAATTCAACCCTTTAATAGGGTCAGTATAATTTGAAAGTTCAGGATTCCTCTCAAGCAAGGTTTTTCAGTCTGGTATAAATATTTAAAATGAACAGCAAAGTAGATCACAGAATTACACTCAGTTTCTTCACTAATCCAGAAACAGACTCTGTGTAGAGATTTCAAAACTTCACAAAACCATGATGCAGGCTGCACTTCATTCTTTAGTGAACCTTTTCCCACCGCTGTCTGCAGACACACCTGTTATTTACAGTGCTTCTTAATACTCAATAACTTCTGAAAAACGATCACAATTTCAACTAATAACATTTTATACTTAAAAAATAATATGAAGGGCCATTTCTCATGGATGAAACTGTACATCCACACGACCTCAGCTGAAAAGACAGAGTTATGCATATACTCACTAAGTATTTCCCAAGGTTTAGAAGAACATTTTGAAGTACTGTATACTTTAATAGGAAAGAAGTTACAAGGCTATCATAGAACTCTGAGCCTCATTAAATACTAGGTGCAATGGCAAGTGTTGCAGGAAAACAGAATGATCCTATCTGAGAATTTAAAGGAGGAATATGTTTGTGCTCTGAGACAAAGAAGATTTCATGAATAAACAAATTAATGATGAGAAGAGGGATATAAAAGTAGTAGTTGTGTTCCAGCAATATGGATTTGAAGGAAGACAAAGAAATTGTGTTAATTAGGATCTAGGAGAAAAAGCCAGAGAAATGCCCTGAAGATACTAAGTTAGTGGTGGAGTACAATTAGATGGGTTACTTCTTATTTTATTTACAGGCTGGATGCTATAAAGCACTGTTTAATCTCTTTGGGAGATGAGAGATCGTTTTAATTCCTATTTTTCTAACCCAAAATCAAAGTGATATATGCTTCTACTAAATTGGTTGGCTGGGAAGAACATCATTCTTTATGATCTCAGATAGGACTGCCTGTCTGTTTTTATTCTCTTTCACATACTTGTCATTCCTTTCTTCCTTTCCCTGGCTGAAGCTGTTGCTCACAGTATCACTGCTGGTGATGAACTGCAATCACATCAACAAAAGAAGAGGCTAACCTTTTCCCCTCATATTTATGGTCAAGTATAAGCCACATCTCTGATGGATCACCCTCTAATTTGTCTAAAACACACATTTGTCATGCATCACAGAACAAACTGAAACCATATTTGAAATGGGATGATTTATTTTTCAAAGCAAAGTCATCCCCTCTCCTCCCCCCAGAAAATAAGAGATAATTTGGAGCTGGCTTTAGAAATGCACAGTAAGTGGCCAACCAGGCAGTATCAGCATGATATGGTCTTCCAAATCACAAAACTGTTCTCCAGGTTTTAAAGGCAAGAAATAAGACAAATGATTCTCTTTGGGTTGGCTTGTTAGGATGGGTATTTTTCTATTCTCTTTGTGACTTCTCAACAAAATCTGAAACACACAATTCCTTCTAGCAACATATTATCTGACTGCAATGTAGCACCTATTAATAAAGGGCATCCACTGTGTATCCTGAGGCACTTAATACAATCTTCCACGTGCTCCATTGCACAGACTTAAAATAGATTATTACCTACCTATAGCTATGGATTCAGTGAAAGGAAGCAATCTTGATACTAACAGAATTCAGGGCCTCACTCACCACTGCCATGGGTGTATTTGCCATGGCCAAAGAGCTCTGCTCCTTTATTACCACACATAGCTGCAAATGCTGCTGAGCAGATCAGCAAAATATTCTTTACCAATATCTTGAAGACTACCAAAGTTCTACAAACCAAAGCTTGTTTAAAATGTCAGCAGGTTTTCCCATGGAGATGAAGATCCTCTGCTGATAGGAAAGCATATGGGGGAAAAAAAAACACACACACAAAAGAAAAAAAACAAAAAAACAAACCAACCACCCAGACAGTATGACCAAATTCAGCTTCTTTTATGTAAATTGGATTATTTTGATAATTCCATTTTAAGGAATGAGACTGAAAGTCTGATGCTGTTTGCAGCTGTATTTAATATACTGGCTCATGAGCAGGCAGACTGGCTTTGAGAGTAAGCTCTTTGCAAGACTGGGGCCTCATTATGAACATATCAATCTCTTAGGGAGACATTCAGAAGAGTGATGTCTATTAAATACTGATCATAGTCATTTTTTAAACATCTAAGTTAGCGAAGCTCAGTCATTTTAGGGAACACATCCATGGGATGCTCAATAAGCAGCAGGCTATTGATGAACCTCATTTAAGTCACACCACTTTCTTTTGCAACACAATGATTTGATGATTTCTGACAAAGAAAAACTTTACAACTCTCTTATTGAAAAGGTTTGGCTGTTAGTTTGCATCTCCTCTCCCACTGAGGTCCAGCAGAAACTGCAGCTCAAGGAGCAAAGCTGCCTGAAGAACAGCTCTTAGTCCAGGCCAGGAAAGCCAGTGTTTATGCTGGGACCTTTCTGCAGCTAAAGGGCTGACAGATTCCCAAGGGAAGATGTGAAATGTAAGCAGGAGAGTACAGAGGAGGTAACAACAATGGCACAAACAGCATTAGAATCCACTACAGATCAGATGGCCTACCTCAAAATGAGGCAAGAGGTGGGCAGAAGACTCAGCCCCTTTGGGAAATAAAACAAAACAAAAACCTCCCTGTTTGTTTCTGCAATCTTCCTTTTAGAAAACTATCCATGGAAAATATACCGTAAATCAATGCAAAACAAAAAATAGAAAGTAGATGAAAAAGCAGCCAGAAACAAGAAAAAAGGGACCATGGAATTTCTACCACATTCACAAGCAACCACTGAATAAAGATGATTTGTTAGAAACCAGGATCCTGTGTACAGACAGATCAAAACAGATTTCAATCAGGCTTCCAAACTTTCTCCTGCTGTAGCTTCTTCCACTGGAAACCATAAAAATAATGTAAACCTAAGGTGTTTAATGACAATGACACTTTAATTGCAATCCCTGCAAAGACTGCATTCAGCTGTGGCTGCAGTGATGAGGACGTAGCTCGGTGCTGAAATTCCAATCCCTGCATGATCTCCTCTGCACATACAGCAAGTGCTGCACAACTTTTAATACGATCACCGTCTCTTTTGACTTGTTTCTAAAGACTTGCTACACGCCATCTGCCTGAGAGGATGCGCTGCTTCTATTAAAGCACGCTGCCATACGCAAAACACTGACGTGAGATTTTACAGATCAGCCCTCGTAACCAATTAGCGACACATTTCACAGCATTTCATTTGAAGCAGGGAATCACGACACAAGCAGCAGCCTGGGAGCTCTACTGCTGCAGGTCACCTCATGCTGCATCAAGTATTTGGATATCAGATAAATAAGGAGGCACAAACACTTCTCCCTATTACCTTCCTCCTAACAACCTCAATTTGCTATCCAACTTCCCTTTACCCTCTCCAAGCCAAAAGCATTTAGGATTTACTTTGTGCAGCTCTCAAGCACTGACTTGAACACATCCAAGGTGTCACCTTGGATGCAGTGCAACCTCTCGTGTTCCTAATGCTTCACTGAGCAATGGCAGTGTTCCTGGGAGCAGCTGCCTGTCCTCAAGAGGACGTTAAGCATGAGCAGAGCCTGTCAGACTCTAAAGACTTCCCTCAGGGCCTAACAGTTATGGACGACATAATGGCCAACTGGAAGAGTACCAAAAGACTCAGAACTTTTAGGTTCCTGAAAATGATGCAACTCAAGTGCTGCAAGATGATCTTTCTTGGTGTCTGAGGACACTGATTTAAAATAAAAATGATCTACGTGAGTAATTATAGAAAACACCACAGCCTGAGTTGAACAGTAGTAACAGTAGTGTATATTGTCCTATTTCTCATTTACATGTGCTGTCCTGATACCACAATTTGTGTGTCAGGCATAGATCAGGACTCCTTTGTCTATACTGCATGTAGATGAAATTACACAAGCATGCCCTGTGTACAACAGTCCAGTGCACATAACATGTCATACCTTCCCAACTCCCAAGCACCTGCCAATCAAAACAATTTTCTTCTCCATCTCATGCAGTAAAACATCACCTTTCAGATGTCAGTTAAATACAGAAGTCCTACTGAAGCAACAGGTACATGAGGGATCCCAAAGCCTCCAAAAACCAGATGGCTTAAAAAAACCAAAAACACACCCACCAAACCCTATGTACAAACTCAGTGTAAATCAGCTGCTTCCATCATTCCTGTCAATCTGACTTGTGCTTTCCAAACATCCTCTATTTCTGGCACTACAAGTCTGGGAACATTCTTAGTTCAAAACACTATATTTAATGAAGAAAAAATTTCAGTTACACAGGAGTAGCTAGAATTGCATGTTTAGTTGTACATTTTCAAGGTTTTACATGTTTTTTACTTCTACATTCCTTAGTCTCTAAAGTTTTTAACGATCCCATACTGTTTTACTTGTGTCCTGATGACCTCAACACTGGAAAAGATTGGAACAAAACTTAAAGTAGACTTCAGTTCCAGTGTGTGGAAGAAGATTTTCAAGAATTCATAGCTGTTTTGTTTGTTGTTTTTTAATTTTTCTAGTGCTTTAGGTATCCCAGGAAAGAGGGAGAGGGGAGAAAAAACAGAAGCTTAATTTGACAGCTTCATATGCAAAGAGATGTCCATGAATCACTCAATCATTATGCTTAAATTAAACAAAGAACCTTGTTAAAACAAGACTTTACATTGTAACTCTGGCCAAGAAAAAACTCCCACAGATTTTCCTGAAATAGAACAAAATCTTATCTTCAAGAATGCCTTATCAGAGAGTGTTCATCAACAAAACTGTATATACACATATATATATATAGCTTGTACATTTTGAATATTTGACCCAGATTCCCAAATGCTACATCTTAACACTTGAAGCACAAGTAGCTATAGCAGATGCACAGAGAGTTAGAAATACTGAGCTACTCATAAAACCAGACTATGGATAATTCAGGACTTAGCAGATTCACAAAGCACTGACTTGCTAGCCCACAAAGCACCTTTCCAGGCAGGAGTTTTCCAGCTACCCCAGCCAGGAACAAAATACCCACCTGACAGCCTCCTCTCTCCCTACAGAGCACATGAGATGCAGATGAGAGTGGGTTACAGGAGACAGGTTTGGGGCCCCACACACCAACCCTGTCCATGCAATGAGACCAAACCCCTGTGCTGCCTCTTAGGAAGTGGAGAGCTGCAGCGGTGTGAACCTCAGAAACAAAATACTCTTGCTAACTGAATTAAATTCACCACTACCAACACCCATTCAGATCTCAGAGCTGGTTCAGATGCTGTTCCTGTCACACATCCCTTAGCAACACTACAGGCCTGAAAACTTCCAAGCAAGTGGATTGACAGACTCGACTATCTAAGTAACACATTTCTTCTCCCTCCTTCCTTTGTTGAGATCAAAGTAAAACATATCAATAGTTTATCTTTCAGCAATGCCTTTCATTGACTAGACAGAATGTCCATACATGGGAATCACACCTACAGAACTCGATGAAAGGATTCTGTCTGTCTTTCTTAATGACAATCATGTGAAATGAATATACTCCAATTAGTACATCAAAGATACTCAAAACAGTGTTCTCCAAACTGTCTTCTGTACTATTATGCAGAATTCACAGGAAGTTTGATGTGCAAATATACCCATTTATGTGACCAACTCACTTCTACCGAATTCACAATCATTAATCCTGGAATGTTTAGTCCAGTAAAAATAAAACGTGCCATGTGTTATGTTCACAAATCTGTCTTCACACATCTTGCAAACGTGTATCAGATCAGAAAATGACCAAAATATCAGCAAACCTTCTTTGAAACTGCTTCTCATTTCTAGGGATAAAAATGTGTCCCAGTTTGGCACAGTATCTCTACAGCCAGAAATGCACAGAAATAATGCCAAAGTCTTGTTTAAAATTGAATCCTTCATTTGGGACTATAATTCCCGTGTAAATTATCTCAGTGTGTACAAAACCAAAGGATGTTTCTTAAAAGATGACTCTAAGCAAATCTAACTGGACTCAAGTTGACCATCTGCCCATCTAATTACATGGAGCATTTCTAGAGTATTGCCCAGCTCCTCCAATGGAGCAGATGGGCTTGGTTCTGCTTTCTAATGTCCATTTTTTTTCTTAGAGTTTTGGTTTTGCCAGCTTTAAATTGGGCACAGTTTAAAGACTCTGCATTCCAACCAAGCCCAAGGGTGAACGCAAACTTCCTAATCTACCACATGCAATATTTCTCAAGGGTTTTTTTTTTGTTGTAGTTGTGGTTAACATGAAAATACTTCGTAATTTAAATTAACATAAACTGAGACAACTTAGAAAAGGCAAAATATCTAGAAGAAATCTACTACCATTAACACTGGATGTTTTCTAGCTCACTGAAGTTTTTATCCCTTCCTATTAGCTGCAAAGGGTTTGTTATTTTACAAAAGACCTTTAACACACCACCTTTCACTTTTTCCCTTTTCAGAGTACTCTGAGATTTTCTCCAACATGACTTTAAAGAAAGAGATGAAGAGAAAGCTCAGAAAAGAAACATCTCTCATTTTCATGTTCCTTCTCTTAATTTTCCCAAGTCTATATTAGACTATTGGAACTATAAAGTCTTCCAATCAAATGATTTGGACAGTGGCTTATATACCACATACAAGCAGGAATTGCTGGAAGATCAGCTGAATTTCCATATATCTGTAAATCTCCCAAGGTACTGTTCCTCCAATTAAGAAACATTGTTGAGAGTTATTTTAATAGGCTTACTTCAGAGAGAGGGGTACATCCAACTATTTATACAGCATTTGTAAAAATCTAAATGCTTGGAACCAGTTGAATGAGAGGAACTGCATGAATGCCTACCACACTTTTGTGAGTGCTGTATAATGGCTAAAGCTTTCATTTTAATGTATTTTTTCAGCTGGTGGAAGTATGCATATCCAGACGGTCTGTAGTGCTGAATGCATCAACTACCTAGCAGGTATAAAAATAACAGAGGAAACACAGAAAGCTATAATTGAAAATATCTGACTAACGAGCTGCTTCTTATCACACCATTTCAGTTACACAGATATAAAAGAATGAGACATCCTGCTTGGTCACGCTAGCATTATTTCTTACCTGCTTGTAGGACATATTTTTCTGTTGTCGCTGGGAGAACTCTAGGTTTTAATAGTTGCTATAACTACTTTTTTTTCAATTACAAAGTCATATGGGATGCATATCAGTAAAGGTTTCAATTTACCTGATTTTAATTGCTGTGAACAACCACTATTCCCATTACGTTCAAATATTTAATTCCAGGAAACTCATTAGCAGTATAGCAAACAAATTCAATGATGCAGCAACAGATTCTGCCCTAGTGACATCATGGGGAATGGCATCAACACTTGCAGAAATAGAAGTACAAGCTGCTCCTGCTTGAGCTCCAAGCACACTTTTTGCCCTCTTGGACAGTACCAGCTGCTCAGCCCTTGCAAACTAGACAGTGATCCTTCTCACACTGGCACACCCATTTCATTTCCAAAGGCAGGTTCTAATGCACTTCAGTTGTCACAAAACCTTAACTTCACTTTATTACATACCAGTAAAATAACTCAGAAGCAAGGATACATTTACAGACTCTTGAAACCTGGTGCACAATTAGACAGCACAAATGAGCCTACTTCCTGCAGGTCACCTAAGTAGGATTGCCCCAGCTCACTGTCACTGTCCAGCTCTGCAGGCATCCAAGCCAGGCGCCACAAAGGCAAGGGAGCATTCATTACTTCAGAGATGTCTGGACTCTGAAATCCTGATTCCTGTCACAATATCAGCTGAAAAGCCACATGGCTAAGTAATTCATCCAGGTGAGGTCAGGGCTTAAGATGATAAAGTATATGTAGTAATCTATAATCAAAACAGAAATGATTTAAGATTGTTTTTTAAAAGTTGGTCAGCATCGTTTTACTCCTGAGAAGGTGATTTTCCTAAGTAGATCTTCACTTCCTTTTTAAATGTGTAACAAAAAAAGAGCAGAAACAGATTTTAATTTTAGAACTCAAAATGACTTCTAAGAAAAAACCAAAAGCAATCAATTAGGAGTGTAAGAACTACAGATGTGTCTTCTGGCTGTATCTCTCAAGCAGAGACAAAGGAAACCAGGAAAAAAATGCAGAATTTGGATTTGTGTGGTTGTGTGATAAATTAATCTCACCACCTGTGAAAAGTATAGGAAATGTGTTCAGTCACTGCTGAGAACATTCCAAAAGAGCAGTCTTTGAGCTGCTGCAGAGAGAAGAAATTCTGCAGGGAAGTCACGAGCATTATTTTAAGCAGCTTGTTTTGCATTCTATGTTATTGAGAAGTAATCAACAAAAAGAATATTAAACATTGTGAATGGACTGATCTGATATTGGACTAAGAATCGTCTAACGCATCAACTTGGAGAACAGACGTAGTGGAAATCCTGGATACTACATACTCATGAGCAGCCAAACAATATCAGAATACCAAGATGAGCGTATTGGAAAATGATCCCCAAACAAAACTGACTGCATCATCACAGCAAGAAAAATCCAGCTGCAAACCCTGAGTGACAGAAACCAACTTCTGTGTATACGTTATAGAACTGAACCAAAATTTGCCCATACACACATATGGAGCACTACAAAAAACAACTACTTGAAGCAATCAGGTCCAACTTGATCCTTCAAGTTTCTCCTTTCCTGTTAGTTTTTCTTATGGTTTAGAGGAAAACCAACAAGGTCAGTAGTTAACATTCTTAACAGAATCAGACAAAACTCAGTGAAGAGCTCTACAATTAAAAATACATCTGCATCCTTGATAGTCATTGCTTACTCCTTCCCAAGATGGAAATAATTAAACATCATATTATGAACGTGTAAGGAACCAAAGGATGTTCAAAACCTCAGAAACAGCCACAAAAACTTTGATAATCCCCGAATACAAACGCCAAATGAGGCAGTGAAATGAAGAGAAAACCAGAATTCCACATTAACTTAAATCCTTAATAACTATCCTAACATCAACAATGTTGACCTGGACTTACAGCAGTTGAGAAAGAGTGCAAAACGGCAAAGGAAATTTTACTTTTTTTCCTTGCTCAAATCATGCCAGTTTGCAAAGAATTCAATTTCTTACACCTTGGAAGGGAACAAACACTTTTCTTCCTAATATCACTTGCTAAATGATAGGAAGACTCTTAGTTATCCAAGAATTTAATGAACTACATCCAACAACTTAAGGCTGTTTCATTTAGATAAGAAGCTTTCCAACCAAAAGGATAAAACAGCTTTCAAAACAGTGGAAAATAAAACATATTCCTGCGTGCATAAAACACCCAAGCAGATAGTTAATTCAATAAATCAGCTTTTAGCTGCAGAAAGTGGAACAAATGGACCTGACAGCCAGGCTACAGCCAAAGAGTATGCAAAGGGCTGAGGAAAGTCCTGGGCAGTTTTGTAGTCCCTGTTTTGTAACACTTCCTGAGGATCCCCAGCAGAGCATTTGACTGAGCAAAACCATGCACTGCAGGGTTTGACAGAAGTACTTCTGAGAGATCATAAGGTCTAATGCTTTTTGAAAAGTGAATTCCAACTATTCCATGCACATAAAATTATGGCACTTGGGGTACGCTTCATACACCTGGATCCTTTCCAACACACAGTTAGAGTGTACCAAACTGGAAGAAGCCTCTGCAAATATGAGAATATCCTCTCTGTCTCTTCCACAAATCATTACCTGACACTATGTGTTTTCACATACAGTTCCTATAGAGGCAGGACTTACCAGTGTGCGCCAACTTCTATACAAAACTTAAAAGCTTTTTAAGGTAGGAAATAATGCAAGAATGGTAGTAATAGTTAGCCGAAGATTATCTAAAGGAAAAACTCACCAATGCTGATGATCACTGCCTTCAATTTAGCTGGAAAACACTGAGGCTGGTCACCCAATCTCCACAAAGGAGCAATCTCCAACAGAGATGCTGCCTTAATGGTGGTCAGCCCTTAAATGAGTCTAGAAGGGGTGGAGTCAAGCTCCAACCCTTCCGGGAGCACAGCTGAATTACCTTCACCTGTGCTCCCACAGCAGACCCAACATTCGCCTCAGCTGATTAATCAGAGGTTCAGGCTGTGATTACCCATTTCCTATACAAGCTTCTATAAAACATTTCAGTTGTGATGGTTTTCATCAATTTAAGCTTTTTTAAAAATGGCCTGGCCCTTATCCAGTAGTTTGTAATTTCTTCATTTAGACTAATCAGATAAATCAAACAGTGCAAAGCACTTCTAACATAATGCATCAGTGAGAGACACACAGACCTTCTGACACAATGAACCAGTGAGCTTTAATATTAGACCATGGTGAAGGCTGTTTTGTAAACAGTTTATCATGGTATTTAATTACACTAAATAATTTAAGATAAGCCTTTGCTCTCCAAGACCTGTGTGCTTCTGAAGGACAGTTTTGACTTTCCAGCTAAGGTAAGGAACAGCTGTATTTGCAGTGCAAAGCCAATTTCAACAATGATCAGCTGCCAGAAAGGAGCAGCAGACAGGAAGATTGTCTGAAAAAGCAGCAATTGTAAGAAGATTTACGAAAGCTAGGCCTTAGTTTAAAGCTGAAAGGATTTAAGAAGTTTGGATCAGACCAACAGTGAATGAGATGCACAGTTTAACCCCTGATGCTGCTATTGGTTATTCAATTGCAATTGGCTATCCAGAAATGCACACCACTTCCTCTGTTCAACAGGCTGCAAAGATAGAGTGATCCTAACCTCCAACAGGAACCATTAATTCACTTTAAAAGGTAGATCTGATGTTTCACAGTGTAATGCACAAATATGCTGCAATTCTAGAGTTCCTTCTTTCTTCTTTTCTCCTTTGCCAGGAAGTAAAGAAACAAACACAAAGAATGGACATCTTTTCAGATAAGAGAGGCCATAATGCACTGAATTTCAGTGTTTTTGCTTCCACGTTTTCCTCTTACCTCAGTAAAGTCAAGTGTACTGAATTTTTCTTATATTCCTACTAACTGCTCTTGCTTGAGAGTCTTTTTCCCCCAATAAATATTTTCTAGAAGGAGAAATAAATGTGTCTTGCTTGCAGAGCTAAACAGACTCTGAAGTAATGAAGCATATAAGCTCAAAAGTTAAGACTTTCCCTTCCCAGAATGACTACGTACATGAGGATGCTGCTTTGACAACCCAGAAGAGCTTTTTTTTCCAGTCAAAGTGCTGCAGTGATGCTTGTGTCAGCCGCCCCTTTACAGGGGCAGGGAGTAAATTGTCAGGAAGTCTGGAAATGTCCTTTTTTTTTCAACAAGTGATTTTGCTTTTAATCCTGTTTAATAATGAAGTTTCTGCAGGATGGGAACAACAGGTTTCAGGAGAAGTAACATGGGGATGCTTCCTATTTGGGTAGGAAAAAAAGTGAAGCCTTATATCTTCCCTTGGAAAAATACTGTAAACAATAAAACAAATGGCGAATGGAGGTATTACAAAGGAAAGCTCTGGGCAGAATTCCCAAAATAAATTTATTTTTGCTTATCATGTTTCTAATCTATTTTTAAAACCCAGCTACTGAATAGTACAAATACCCTGAACAGTATAAAACTCATGTAAATGACAATATCTTCTTAATCACAGTTGTTGGAATATACCCCAGTATCTGATCTACTGAGTACTGGAGAAAACTTAAGTTACAGAACAGTAGGACAATCAACACACACAAACTTACTCCTGTCCTCCACCCAGCTGATTAAAGCCTACTATTTTGATGAAATCTTTAGCGAACACATTTTAAGGTCTCATTTACTTTCTTGACATTGCTCATCAGTCAGCACCCTTATAGGAAGGTTACAGTTCAATCTGACAAAGTTTTTATTATGCAGCACTAAATAAAAGGGAATTTCCATATTCTTAATTTATCTTTACCAAACATTAGACTCTGGATACCTGATCTTTGTTATTCTGATGCCACGTCTGGCTTTTCTCTCTTTTAACCACTGTAGTACATAGAGTCTGATTCAGATGTTTAAAGCACAAGTGGATGCAATATCGATGTCCCTCCAATAGCTGCAGGATATTCTAATCTATCTGAAAAATTAGCAAAGCCACTTTACTAACTTGCTTGATGGTTTCAAAGAATTAAACATGATAGACAAATACAATGGACTGAAATTAATAACGTATTAAAATAAATAAGAAAAACTGACTGAAATTTTTTTAACATATGCATTTCCCAGAAGTAAAAGCACTTGCAAAAGCCAGGCTGACAGCAATCCAAGATGAAACTTCTGAGAAGAATACTGAGACACTTCTTGCCTTGATGTCTGACTCTCCTCTGCTGTCATTTTGCATGTCACTTGATTTTTTGCTTTCTTGTCCCATTTGTAATTCGAGTCTAATTATACTCACATCTTTTGTCAGGCATCTCATGATCGGTAAAGCTGGGAAGTGCTACCCATGCTTGTCATTTATATGCATGTTCCAAGAAAAAGCTCAACGCTTCTTGACAGATTCAACATCTTCTTTCTTCATCTTCCTGATAGCGTTTCTCCACAAACTCGTGGTTGTTTTTGTGTTTTTTGTTTGTGTGTGTGTTTGTTTTTGCCTATGTTTTGTTCTGGTTACTCAGGATGTATAAAGTTTCTGGTAAAAAATAAATTTATAAAATTCTTCTTAGAAGTCAAGGAAAATCACAGTGCAGTTATTCAATGTTGGCCACATTTGGTCTAAGACTGGGAGGAGAATATTCATATAGCCAACTCTAGGCATGTAACGCTGGAGAGGCTATCAGAGGGTGACTGTCCCAAAGCAGGAGCCTCAGCCAGTTATTTAGTGTTATAGAATGATAGCTGAAGGCCCTTGATTCTCTGCACATCCCACTGGAGTCAGGATGATTGGCTCAGGTCATTACGGTGCTGTTCATGGAGGCTTTCCATGCTCTTTTAGCAGCCTATAAATATAATGGCAAATTCCTGCTCCAGTGAAAGGATTGAAATGGATCGAGAATGAAAGCACAGAGCATAGCAAGCTTATTTGCTTTTTACCAAACCCAATACAGCACTTAACCAACATGCATTAGAATAAGCAAGCTGCTCTGGAAGGATGCCCACTGACTTCATGAACTAAGAAGAGGAATTACTGAAAGGTGACTTAGTGATCTCAATCGATTTGGTGATACGGAGAAAACAGAAAACTTGCATCTGTGCAGAAGGAAAGAAGACACTCTTACATACATCAAAAAGTAAGCCAGCCTCTAGAGACCTTCTCTAAGATCCCTTCCAGACAGTGAAGTAATGCTTACTGTTACAAAGCAAACACCCATTGAAAAATCAGGATTGTATTTTTTTAAAAGCTCAGAGCAACTCAATGTGTTTTTTCCCCACAGATCAAGTGTCAGCAGCAGCTGAGGAAATACCTGACCACAGCATATTTTATTAGATCAACTGTCACATAAATTCTCCTTCGACTGAGAAAATGCACAGCCACAAACAAAAATAGGGGAAAAAAAAAAAAAGAAAAGCAAAAGAAGGATTTTCCTCAGTGGATTTCTCTGAAAGTTGTTTAAAAGTGCTTCCAAATTCTAAATGAATGGCATTAGTAGAAGAATGATGTACGTAGACTTCAGAGATGCTGAATATAACATACAGGCAGATCGTATGGGCTAACTGCAGTGCAAGCCATACTCATCTACCTTCTGGATCATTTTGCTATGTCTTGGCAGAAGCACTGAAGCAAGGACAAAACATTTACAAGGTAATGCATCAAGATTATAGAACAAAATATGAATGCAAAGCTTTGCTCAAAAGGCAGCTCAACTATCTGTAGATTGTGTGGCTCAAATATCAAGACACGTTCAGTGTGCACTAAAAGACATTCCCCCTAGTTGATTAGGTCAGAGGAGCTGCTGAAGCCAACCACAGCTTCCCCCTTGCCTCCAGGTTCAGTTTGCTTTCAAAGGAAGGATGCTGATCTCATATTGCGGCTATGGGTGACCCAGCTGTTCAACAAAATAAACACAACTTTAGGACACCGATTCTTGTGACATCCAGGTATGGTAACTACGTATGTGTCACCATCCTATCCAGTGGCCAGGAAGGGCTGTGATCAGGACTTCATTGCACCATTTGTTGCACCCTGAGAATAAAAAGATTTGTGATGGAATGTGCTGCTAACTCCCAGAAGTGAAGCTGTACCATGTGTAACAAAGTGTATTAAGACTTGTCTTTGTGAATAATCCCATTGATTTTTACATGAAAGCCAGAATGAGTAAGCCCCACATTCAGCTGATAATAAAGAAGATACCCACAGAATACAGAAAGAGTTTAGTAGGTGTGGGCCTCTTTCATGTAATGCTCCCAGATGGGATATAATAGTAATGGGGCAATAGCTTCCGACTGATGGCAGAGTAATTAGACAATACTGAGTCAAGCAATGAAGTGTGTCCCTTCCTCCTCTTAGTGATGCTGATTTCTCTCATGACTTTTGATGAGAGCTGTGCTTACAAGGAGACTAAGCACAGAACAAATCTAGAGTTGATATCTCAGTTGTGCTCAGTCCCTAAATTTCTGGTGTGACTCACACTGATGGGGCGATACGTACACAGCCAAGGTGTCACCAGACTGGCCAGCGGATGCTTAACTGAAGCACCTGAATGGTCCTATTAAAATCAACATACTGCAGATTCACACAGAAGAGATGCTGAAATTTTACCCCTTTTTTAATTTTTATTTTTTTATTTTATACAGGATTACATTCTTTTTATATGTACTGTAAAAACCCTTGACATTTCCAGTATGGCTGGAATGGGCTTTCCCACAAAGAACAACAGTTTATTTGTTGTTTCGATGTACTACTTTCTGACATGTTTGTTTCAAAAGGTGTAACAGTATAACACGAGCTTATGAAATAAGAAATGCCTTTTAGGGAAATGTACACACATTCGTAAAAGTTCTTATTTAAAATGAGTAAAAAATAAGCCCTTAAAATCTTTGAAGAGTTACACTGCTCAGAAAGAAAATGCTGAGAAAACAGATTGTTTTTTGGGTAGTAGAAGCAATGAGTAAGTGGCTTTGATATTTGTAGAACAGTGCCACCCGCAACAATGACATTTGCTTTTTCCTTTCTAAGACTTATTTTAAATATTTATACTTGAAGTTAGCAAGAAGATTCTTCGTGGTATGAGATACAAAGAAGGAAGTCTTTCTGAGGAGAAACAGAAAGGCTTTCTGTTAACTCGTATGCTTCGGGAACAAAACAGTGCAAAAGCAGATAGAAAGGAGGGCTCACATGCCTAAAACAGTTGTTCTAGATAGATAGATAGGATGTTTTTCAAGTGTAATTTTAAATCTACTATTGAACAGATTCTCATAAACCAGAGACCCAGAACTACCATCTCCAAGAACCTGGAATTGAAATCAGTATAATCCATTTTCTGGAATGAGAGAAATAATGCTTGAGGAAGATGAATTATTAGAGAAGAACTAATTTTTGTTTGGTCAACTATGGTAATACCTACACCTGTGCACTCTCAAAGAAAGAGAAAAGGAAAAGAAAAAGAGGAAAAGAAAAAGAGGTCCACCAATGTGCTAGATCAATGACTCTCCCAGGGCACAATGACAACTTCTGAAGTTTCAAACTGTTTTATGATACCATGGAAATAAGGCACAGAAATAAGAGCTTTCAGGTTGATATTGCTATCCTTCTTCCTCCAACAGTTTCAGTTCTTTGTTCAAACTCCTCTTGCAGGACATGAAATTGGTCATTTCCGTGGGTCACTGTTTCAGCCCATGCGGCTCTCTCTATAGTGAATTCCAGCAGCTGCCATCCTCGACTTCGTTTAGTTGAAAGGAAAATTAAATGCACTCCAAATAATCAGCCTGTGTTACAGTTTTCTTTTCTGCTGTTAGGGTGCAATAGCTGGGCCTTTATTTGCTGTTAACAGGCTCAGAATTAGTTTTGATAAAATAATGTAGTGTTTGTTTAGCTCTCAAAATAGAGATACATAAAAATGCAAGGCAAGTTAGCTATGCGGACAGCTATTAAGTGGAATCAAGATGGGTTTTAGTAGCTTTAGTACTTCTAGCTGCTATCAAATTAAACTAATATATTCATTTAATTTCTAAAAAGAAAATATGAATTTTAAAGTACTTCAGCAAATTATACCGAGTCATTGAATGCAATTCACTATTATTTATCCACTTTTTTGAACCTCAGTCTTTGTTTAATACTTTTTAGATTCATATTCACAACATTGTCAACCTCAAGCATTCAAAAGCCATGAGTCACCTACCTTTCAAAGAAAGGAACTAAAAATACAGGCTGTACATTATTATGATTGTTATCCTGGTTATTATTAATAACAAAATCTTGTAAGTTCTCTGCTTTCCTAAACTGATTCCTGTGCCTTCCGTAGCTCATATTTTCAATCTGTTTGTCACACCCAGGGCAAATGTACAGTGAAGGTGAGATTCCTCTAAGCTGCTGCTGACTGAAATGGGGAGCAAAATTCAGAGTCTGTCCTCGGACAGAATAGCCATATAGGAAATGTGTACATCCCAGTACAGCTCTGCCCCTGTGAACTGGAAGTGCTGAACAGGAAGTCTGAATATAAGCACCAAATAATGAAATGCACAGGTAATAGATACAAAGAGAATACGGAATTTTTGCAGTAAGTTGCTGTTAAAATTTTGACAAGAGACATTTAGGGATCTATCCCAAAATTCTGTGCAGTTAGTGGCTGTTTTTGAAACATTACAGAAATGCCAGTAATGCTGTTCAGTACCAGCACATACATACTGAATAATAAGAGCATACAATTCAGTCTCGCAAAGGAGTTTCAGAGGTCTCTCACGTGCAGGAAGCAGCATTAAAACTGAACAGTGGAATCCTTCACGACACAAGTCAAACGTAAGGTTAACACTAGAAAAATCTTTCTTCAGCAAATTGTACATCGTTAGCAGTAACCAGTCTACCGCCAAGTTATCAAAGGTGGAACTCTCATGCTTTCTTTCACAGTATTCCAATTATACCTCTACTGTACTGTAATTTCATATTCTTAGCAACAAATGCATCCATACAAGAAGCCTGTTACTTCCTTGCCAGATTTTGGCACAGAACATGCTATTCTTTCACAAGTAGTCAAAAGCTGACTTCTGAATTTTTCTGCCAGCAAAAATGCTCCAGTAGAGCTGTACAGGAATATTTATCCCAGGTACAAAATTGTTCTCATGCTGACATGCTCTATCTTGAGATCAAATTGTATGAATGGATTCCAACTACTGAACACTGACAGGGTTATCTGAAGGGCCAGCATGCTGTCCGTCTTCTCTTTAGCACTATGCCTCTGCATTTAAGTACTGGTTTTTAAATAGTAAAATGTCCATCCTACAATTCCTAACCACACACACCTCATTGCTGATGTAAAGTTCCCCAGTTCCCCATGTGTGTCCACAGCTATTTCTGGACAATCTTCTCCATGTGAAGAGCCTACTTTGATTAGAGTAACGGAACAACTCAACACAACATCCCAGGAAGGAAACCAAGCATTGAAATCTCAGCCTCGTCAGGCAACTGTAAAACTGTAACTCTCAGAAAGCCTGTTCGCTGTAAGAGTGGTCAGGTGCTGGAATGGGCTGCCCAAGGAGGTGGTGGAGTCACCAACCCTGGAGGTGTTCACAGAGTGTTTGGATGCTGTGTTGAGGGGCATACTCTAGTGAGAACTATTGGTGATGGGTGGACGGTTGAACTGGATGATTTTGTACATCTTTTCCAACCTTTGTGATTCTAGTACTCTCTGATATTATTTCCTTGTTTTCTCCTCCTCTGAAAGTCTTACCATATAGACCTCATAAATATTTTCCACGCGAGGCCTTCTGTACTGGTGTCCACAGTTCAACAGTTTTCACTGACAGCAGATGAGATAAAGCAGGGAGCTGTAACTAAATAGGTGGTATCGACAGTCACCTCAGTATAAAGCTATTCACATCTGAGTTCATGCCTACACTGACACCTGTGTCATTGCTTCGCCAAACTCAAAATCTTGGATCTTCTGGTATTAAATCTAATCATCCACAAGGAAAAGTGTTAAAAGCAGGATCAAAGAAAAACAAAACTCGGCAAGTAGGATAATGTTATTTTTCCCAAAAGAGCCCAAGGGTATCTATGACAAGCGTGGTTGTTGCTGCATTGATATAGCTGGTTTTCACATTTCAGAGCAAATGTTAGCCAGGAGATAATTCCACCGGTTGGCAGTTCAGGTGCTGGCATGGTGTGAACAAAGCCTCTTGCCAGCACCTCACCTGCCTGCTCGCTGACTAAGAAGGGCTGCAAGGATTTAACAGGCACCTCTCTTCCTGCAGGGCCTCTCCTGGCTTTACACTGAGAAGAAGCTGTCTGCTGAGCAGCGTCTGGCCTACAACCCCTGCAGAATTTCCACTGAAATGATCCAGTCCTTGCCTGAGGAGTCACAAATGCCCCAACTAAAACTATTCTTCTGTTTGCAGCTTACAATACTCCTGGTATCAGTAGCAACTATCTTCCTGCCGAAAAAGGAAGATGAAGATCAAACAAACGAAAGAAATCCCACTAAACAAAAGCTCATTTTAACAGATTGATGCTTGTATGATTGATGCTCACAAAAAGCCAGGAGCTGAGGCTATGACTTTGTTCTCCCTTATCTTGTGATTTCTACTCCGATGCTTGAACAAGGGAGGGCAGACAGACTGGCAAAACAGATGACAAAAAGAAAAGGTTGCCCCGTACCGAAGAAATTCTTTGTTAACCACCCTGAAGCAAAGGAAAACAAACAGCAAAGCGAAGATTCCAGCTCCAAATACTTCTTGAGAAACATCATCTTTTTCTTTTTTTTATTTAAACAAACATCATCTCAGCATTTGATGAGTAGGGAAATGACTTCTCAGCATCTTGCAAAGTCTCTCACGAACACACAGAGCCCAAGGACAGTGATATTTCTGCCTGTAGAGACGTGATGTATGTTTGTAAATGATGGGTAGTGCAAATGATACATAATGAAAAACATAACCCATCAGAAGCAATAATGAGATTACTAGCATGGAAGACCAATGCCCGCTTATTAAATTGTACTTGCAAGAGCATGCTGTTTATTATAAACTTTCTATCGGTAACATAGCACTGCAGCCTGCAGTTCACAAGCCCTTTTTGGATAGAACACCACAGCTCATCCCCACAGGGGTGTGCCTCTGCTGTGAGGTATCACGGGATTCAGGGTGTGTGAGCAGTTTTCTGGAGACAGGAAAAATAAAAGGGAGAATAGCATCCAAAAAGTTTTCATCTGTGTGAAAATGAATGCAAACTTGGAATATCTGTTTTGGAAGTCTTCGTTAATTCAGAACGTCTTTAATATTTCTGTTCATTTTAAAAAGTAGCGCAATACTCCTACTGCATGACTGCATCCTAATCTGTGATTATATTAATCACGTTTTAAATGAGAAGGACATCTACTACCAAAGAAATCATCTTTTCTCAGCACCTCCTGAGAGATCTTCCACTGTGTTTTGAGTTAGCCACTGAAATAATGAGATAGATAGCTTCCTTTGGTTCTGAAGACTGCAGTACTCCTACTTTAAAATACTGACCATGATAACTGGAGGGGAATCAATGAGGATTTCAATCCATTTAGGGATCCCATTGGTAACCTGCAGCTCGCAGTATTCTGGCTTTGTCCTAGATGCCCAATTCTCACCTACACGGTAAGTGAAAAGACCAGACTTCTGTTCCTCCAACTATCTTCCTAATCATCCTGTTTTTATAACCCAAGTGGCATTCAAAGTCACGCAGAAGTGCAAGATGACCCTAATCCTAAAGTCACTTCTGCTTCTAACTGCAGTTTATTTCACTTCTACTTTTTCCAAGATCTCAAATCCACTCCTATTTCAGCTCTATCACTCCATTCATATTTCTCTAATCTCTTGCTCATTTCACTTAAATGGCACATGCTGTAAAATGCAATAAATCATACTGGCATCTTAAATGACTGTAGAAATTGCCTCATGGGGATTTTTATATCCAAGGTTTTGTCTCTGGATTTAGCAACAGCGTGATGTGATACATGAAGCTCAGGGCTCCACACTTACTACCTCACCAGATGTCCATGCTGGTTTATTTTATTCTGAGCACTTAACTGATTGTGAGCCCAGCAAGCTCAGCCCATGATACAAAACCTAAGCCAATTAAAGCTACCAGAGAAAAGATGTGGCGAGATAATTTCTCAGTGTCTTGATCCTCAGGTATGAGGAACAGCAGTGTTGGGGCTGCTCCCTGTGCAATTACAGTAGCTGATAGCTCCACAGTAATTCATTTAAATTCTAAACACAGTCTAATGAGGTGTACTGTAAATAGAAAAGATTCACAGAGAATGACCCTTACTTAAGGCACTTCCCAGCAGACAGAAAAGACCTTGATAATCATTTATTTCAGAAAAAAAAGAATAACAAGTGGAGAAGGCTGGGCATCAACTGTGCCATCAACATTTTATTCTTATGCTTCTATAGCAATCTCCTTCAGCACTCCACAGTAAGCAATTGCCCAGAGAAAATGACACGTGGATTATATGCAAACATACTTGCATATGCCAGATAAGACAGTCGATAAACATACAGTAACTTCAACTTGCTCTCAGAACTGTTGTACCACTACAAAAGTGGATGAAGTTACTTCTGCTATCAAGACATGCTTGCAAATAATAGAGGCTTAAATGGATTTTAAGAAACTTTGCAGATTTAGCTTTCCCAGCATCTAGTGTTAACCATAAGCCAACTTTTCATAGTTGCCACATAGAAAAGGAGACTTTTTTTCTGCTACTGTAAATATCTGGGCCTCCATCATAGGTTGCCAAAGGGAAGGTCTAGAGTGAGAAGGGACTCTTCAAAAGCAATAGAGCAAGAGAGAAAATACAGAGGAAAAAAAAATCAGAGTGCCTGAAAACCTTTAATGATTTCCATCCTGAGCTGAAAATTTCCTGGTATGGCAGTGACCGGCAGCTCAAGTCTCTGGGCACCCCTGTGCCCCACGGTGCAGGGCAGCCTTGTCCACAGCCATAAAAACTTAAAGGTCAAGAGATAAGAGTTTTGTGGGTTTTTAAAGGATTCTTTTCTTTTAGTGCGATGATATCCATGGGAGGTTCTTCCCCCAAATCAACAGTACAGAAAAACCATTCTGCCTCAGAAACAAAGCTCACAGAAGGCAATAAAACTGTCCACTGGTCACAAATCAGGAAGTTTAAAGCAATACAGACAGCAATAAAAGTGTTTGAATGTTATTTCTAAAAACTTCCTATCCAAACCAGCACAGTAGCTTTGCCTTAGCACACAGTTCAAGTAGCTGCTTGTTTATTTATTTCTGTTTCATTCCGGAGATGAATGGGATGAAGCAGGTAGGTAGGACCAGTGAGGCATGATGTGCCTGGCAGCTGCAGTGTAGGCACCCAGTGCTCACCTGCCTGCACCCGGCAGAGCTCACAGGGATAAGCAGGGCTCAGCACTGGGATCACTGGCTGCTTCATGTGGTATAACAGCCTGTAGAGCCAATGCAAAACAAAACCAAAAGCTTCCCGGCAGACAAACAGATCTGTGTCACTGGGCTGCAGAGATTATAGCTCTGCATCTGAGCAGAAAGCGGGCAGTTTCTCAGCAGCTTTAATCATAGTGGTTAGAGGAAAGTCCAAAGCAAGACACTATTTGTTCCTACAAATAAAAGCTTCCATTTGTAAAGCAAAATTTCAGCAGAGAGCAGACTTTTGCATGCAGTGGGTCTGATCCTGCTGTCCAAACCCTCTCTGGGATGCTGACACCCCAACAATTCACCAGGCTCTCAAAGCAACCGCTGTGCAACTCTGCATTAGGCAGGGCCAACGAAGCCATGAGCACAGCCATCTGGAAGCCGTGCTCAATAAGGACATTTTTCAGAGAGACTTATTTCCCACACAGAGAATAAGGTTTATTTGTCTTCACAGAGGTTAATGCTCTGTTCTGCTTCCCTTCTCTCCCAGTGAATAAATTGCCATTCAGGCGCCGTTGCACCCATGGTTACAAAACAGACAGAAAGCTCCTCAATGAATGACTAGGAAAAGTAAAGAAAAAGAAGTTTTAATTAAAGAAAACATCTAGAACAGATATAATATTACTGCTTTCTGCAAGAAAAAGAAGCTTCTCTCAAATATTCTACAGGCACTGAAATAAAATAGCATTTTTTGCAGTGTTGTGGCACACCCTAATTGACAGAGCACCAACAAACTAAAGGCCAACTGTGGAAGTGCGTCACGTGCAGAACAGAAGGGATGCTTTGCTCAGGAATGAGCTGCTAGTTAGAGTTGGTGCTTCAGAAGCTTCTAACTGAGCAGCACTCCTAGAATACAAAAATGTAGTGACTTTGAACATCTGCAGATCTTTGTGGCCCTGAATTCCTTCTAAAATGTGCTCTGCATTTTTATACAGGAAAAACAGACTTGAATGTCAAACTGATTGCTGAAACCCTTTAAAGAACAGAGACTTCTTTAGGTTGGTAGAGTACTCAAAGTCACCTTAAAGGGATACTGTCAGATAAAATTGTTGCAATAATAAACACTGAAATCAGTATTTTTCAATACGACAAGGGAAATGGTT